>NC_051849.1:122910711-124160711 GCF_905115235.1 Hermetia illucens | reverse complement strand
GTATTTCAGCGACTCCCTTTCAAACACCTTCCCTACCTTTGGGGGTAACCATGGGGCATTGCAACATTGGGGCTCTGTTGCAGGGTTGACAGCCTCCCCAATACTCGTGCGAACAAAATTGGGGACAATATTTCAAATTCTAACTAAGTCATGTTCCGGAATAGAAAGTCGTCAACCAGTACCGGGTGATCGTGAATAATAACCGAGTTGCCCTACCAACTAGGCAACAAAACTTCTAAGAGGTTTCACTTGAACTCGGTCTGGAGTCATCAGCTTATCGCACTAGCTAAAGGAGCAACACAAGTACTCCACCTGTAAGGCATTCCATGAACCCAGTAAACAGGAGAATCTTAGTAACTGGGAACGTCGACCCAATTTATAATGACGCTTTCACTGCATTCTAGGTCGCATTCACAAAATATGCTGGGGTTCTTCCAGGCGCTAGACCAAAAATCCAAAAAGTTTATTTCGGCTACCGTTGACAGAATTTTAGCTGATCGTTTGCCTAGTGAGATTACGGCTACAGAGGTTCACAGCCGTTATGGTTATTCGTTTCAATAATCAACATCATCGAGTGAATAATAGAGCTATGCGCAGGTGGACTTTACTGTTCAGCTCAACAAAATCGTCGAAAAGTTGAGAAAGGAGATTGGCCGTGTTACACAAGCACTTTTTGCAAATCAATCACCAAGATTTCACAGAGCCGTTCCGAACATCATTGGAAACTACCATCTCTCCAATGATGTACCAATCGAAGAAATCCCCGAGGTGCTAAAGCAGAAACTTCCGGTATGCTCCACTCGCATCCGCAGGTATCAAAAGAGCGCTCAACGAAGGAGAGGCAACACTTTGCTCTTCCAGAACCAAAAAATCTCACTAACTCAAGTCGGGGAAAGTAACCTTCATCAGGCAGAAGACTTCTGGAGAAGTGTTTGGAGACAACCCAGACACTGCAATTTAGAAGCAGCGTGCTCCCACACCTCCCCTCCTCTTCTCGAGTTGACCATCCGATATCCTCACAAACATTAGGAGAGATACCAATCAAGCGTGGCATCTTCCAAGGTGACTCTTTAAGTCCACTGTGGTTTTGTTTAGCTTTGAATCTCTTGCATGAAAGCAAATACGGATTCCAACTCAAACATGTACATTAAGTCATTTTATGTATATTGACGACATCAAATTGTATGCCAAAGACGAGGCTCAACTTCGTTCCGTTCTGGACATCACCATGCATGCAATTGGGATTTATTGTCCGCATAGCTGAGTGGTTAGAGCACGAGGCTGTCATACGGAAGGTAGTGGTTCAAATCTCACTGGTGACAGTGGGACTTACACGTGAACGGTGTCTTGCGGTAATGGAGACGAAAATGTTACGTTGGACTAGTGGCGTGCCACGTTTTGATCACATCCGAAATTATAGAGCCAAATGGCGAAACCGATCACGACGAGCCGACCCCGCTTGTGAACGGGACAAAGGCTGAAAAAAAAGAAGAAGACGAGTTGACTCAACTGTGAATGAGTACGTGAGTCAAATCAGGGTAGTAGTCTCGGGCGAGCGCAATGCTGGCCACACTGACTCATACAGGGCACTATAATCCTGTAATGTACCGCTATGGTCTTGAATGAAGTGCTTTAACAAACTTCAAGGCCCTGATCCAATTGGATTGTTGCGCCAACGATTATTATTATTATTATCAAATTGCTGAGGGAATTTCAACGGTGTCTAGTTCTTTTTCTGAAAACTGAGATGTTCGGTAAAATAAAATCATGGCGATCAACACCTTCGGCATTCCCGTCCTTCTTTATACTTTCAGTGCGATACAGTCTGTCAGAAGACGAGTAAGGGTAAAAATTGAGGATCACTATCCCACGTCACCACGGAGGACGGAGGTTACTTGATTTAAAAACTTTGCACTACAATCAAGCACATTCTCTTTGTGAATTTTTTATTTTTCGGGAAACAATCCTCTAGCCAATTACACCAGGCTCCCGTCATGGTAGATAAGTAATTATCTCTTTTGAACTTGAGAAGCAGAGAATCCCTCAGGGGTCGTGAACGATCCTTAACGGGTCCCTTACGATACGATACGGGAAAATCAGAATTGGTCCGGTAGTGTCTAGGATACGAATCCGGGCCGCCCCAACCAAATGTTACAGATGTTTAGATTATGAGCATACATCTGCAACCTGTCGGGGACCTGACAGAAGGGCAACATGACGTAAATGCGGTCAGTCAGTCCATAAAGGGAACACTTAAGTGAAAAGGAAAGCTGTGTCTTATGCAGGGATCGAGGCGCGCCTGAAGAGAACGTTGCGCACACTACGGGCTCGGGCCGGTGTCGAGTCTTCAGAGCAGAATTGGAAAGGGCTAGGACGCCGTCAACATGATTCGCATCCTACAGATCAATATGCACTGGAATGCAACCGTTCACGAGCTGTTAGCGTTGTTCGCTGTGGAGACCAAAGCTAATTTAGTACTCATCAGTGAGCAGTGATGAAACAAGAACACAGTTTCATGGCACCCTGACATATCAGGTATCGCTGCCATCTGGGTCCGGGATGGAACCCTCCATAGGATTCTTAGCCAAGGCCGAGGGGACGGGCTTTGTCTGAATTCGGTGTTCAGGGATAATGTTTTTTAGTGTCTATCTTACGCCTAATGAAACAATGCCGGATTTTCGATGCAGACTTGATGTTTGGAGAACGCTATCTTAGGCACAGATGGGCGGATCCTGGTCGGGGGTGACTTTAATGCTAGGACACTTGAACGGTGCATGCTCACACAGACTCCAGAGGGAAACGAATTCACGAAATGGTGGCGAGAACAGGACTGGCAGTTCTATACACTGGATCCACCCCAACGTTCCGGCGCCCAGGCTGCGAGGGAAGCATTTCAGACGTAAACTTCATCGTGTCGGAGTCACTGGTGTCGCTGGTGGACGAGAGGCGAGTCCTGGAAGACTTTTCGGTAAATGATCATCAATACATTGCTTTCGAAGCGGTGGACACAAACTCTCGGTGTACGTCACCCCGGCCCCACTCCTGGGGGCGGTGGCGCCGCCGCCAACACTGTCGTAAATTCAGTTATGAACCTGATAAAGACGGCCTTCGGAGCCTCCATGCCCAGGAGGGCATCGAGACGTGGCAAAGACCTTGGAAATTGCAAAGCTCTAGAAGGAATGTCACAGGCTTCGCCTCTTAGCAGAACGCCTAAGTAACCGGGAGGAGGCATGTACCTTAATGACGGAGTACAAATCAGCCAAAAGTAGACTCTGCAGCGCAATAAACAAGAGCAAAGCTCGCTGCTGGTAGGATCTGGTCGACGAGGGACTTGGTTAAAAACTGGTAACCCGAAAAATGGGGGTTCTGTGGAAACCCTGTTTAATTAAAGCCGTATTAAATTGTACGGGCACTATTCCCTACGCACCCCGTATCGGATAATGACGTCGGTGCGGAGAGTGCGGAGGACTGTCCACTTTTCTCTATAAAAGAGTTGGGACAGGCATTCTTCTCTATGAAAAGCAAGAAGACGCCAGGACCCGAAGGTATTCCAGCAGAAGTTCTTCTTTGAGAAGCAGAACTAGATGGGCTATTGTGACTAATACTGTAGTCGTTGGCAATAATGTGGTCCCACTGTAGTTTGGACCGATCATTTTCCAAGATTCTCAGCGTAGTATACTTATAATAAGGATGGTACGTTACCACTAAGTTATACTTCAACACAAGGTTTGGTAGAGAATCTTTTAGACGGAGTTAAAACGATTGGTGTACTCGATACTGCTCAACATCCTTCACGCAAATGTTATGGTCTCCTCTTCGCAGTTGCATAACCTACAACTGGAGTTGGTGATTGAGGAGTCGCGAAGAATGTACCGTTTATCATTTTTTTGTTGCGAGCGAAGCATCCTGAATTAAAGTTACGAATACTTTGGTCTCATAGAAAAGTACACCATTAGTCAACTGTTTGTTGGAGGCGTCGATGTCAATGCCTGACAACAACAAATTTTCCCATCCCATTCTCTGCTTCTCAAGTTCAAAGGAGATAATTTATTATCTGCCATGACGGTAGCCTGATATACTTTGCTAGAAGATTGTTTCTCATAGAAAAACTCACGAAGAGAATGCACTTAATATATATATATATATATATATACTTGGCGCACGAGGTTAACCTCGACCTGAGTGGCAAACGCAGAGCTGCATGCAACCAGTTGCGTGTCATGGGTTACCGATAACGATATGGCCTACCAGGGCAGCTACGAATATCAAGTTAATCTTGTAATTAAGTAGCCGCGGACAAGCAGAACGTTTCCGTTTGTGTTCGTCTTCCCTTTCAGGGGAAGTAAATATACTTAACAAATCCGTAATACGGGTCAATGAATCGACGCGCTGATCGGATGAATTGCAGTGACGTTACACTGTATTTCAGCGGCTCCCCTCCAAATACTTTCCCTATCTTTTGAGGGGGCATTGCGTCATTGGTTCCCCAACACCCGTGAGAACAAAACTGGCGATTATACGTCAAATTCTTTTGATGGGACCCCCGGGACACGAAGACAGTATCCAACACGGTCGCTCAACAACATAAGAGCGGCCCATCGCCCTTGGATATTTTGGCGGTTATGCCGTCAACTCCTAGGGACAGAAGACCTAGGCGTCGTATGGTTTAGACGAACCAACTCAATGAATTTATCGTCCGTGCCTATTACCGTGTCACAGATTTGGAACGGAATCCATCAGCGTACAGACACCGACTACATGACGCGTTCATAAACCAAGAGGTTTCACTTGAGCTCGGTCTGGAGTCATCAAACTACCGGACTAGTCAAAGGAGTAACACAAGTACTCCACCTGTAAGGCATTTTATGAACCCAGTATTCAGGACAAGCTTAGTAACTGGGAATGTCGACCCAATTTATAATGAGGCTTTGACCGGATTCCAGGTCGTAATCACAGAAAGTGCTGAGATTCTCCCAGAAGCTACGCCAAAGATCCCGAAACAAAGGTTTACTACTAAAATCGTAGCGATGGTTATTCGCCTCCATAATCAACATCTTGGAGCAAATAACAGTGGTATGCTCAGGAGGACTTTACCTTTCTGGATATTTCGCCTCAATAAAAGAGTCGAAAGGTTGAGAAAGGAGATTGGTCCTGTCATGCAAGTCCTTCTTAGAAATCCATCACCAAGAGTGCACAGATGCGTTGCGATCATCATTGCAAACTACCATCTCTCCATTGTTGTGCCAATCGAAGAAATCCTCGAGGTGATAAAGCAGAAATTTGCGGTATGCTCCAATCAGATCCATAGGTATCAAAAGAGCTTTCAGCGAAGGACACCTTGTTCTTCCAGGACCAACGGGGATTTTATAAAAATCTCAACAACTCAAGTCGGGAAAGTAACCTGTATCTGGATCAGGCAAAAGACTTCTGGAGAAGTGTTTGGAGGGAACCCAGGCGCTGCAATTTAGAAGCTGGATGTGTGTGGCTTCCACATTTTACGCCTTCATACGAGGAACCCCCGAACTGACCATGTCTGACATAACTGAAGCTGACGTAGAAGCAGCCCTATATAAGGCGGGTAATTGGAAGGCGCCAGGAATTGATAACATTCACAGCTTTTGGCTGAAACGATTCAAGAGCACTCACAGTGTATTGACAAATCACACACAAATTAGTTCAACAATTTTTCCACAAAGGAGATAGCTTTTCTCATCCCCAAGGAACAGGATACCCCTTGCCCTTCAAAATGTCGACTAATTACTTGTCTTCCTACCATCTACAAGGTCTTCACTTCAGTTCTATGCGCGAACATCTCAAAACATCTTGATGTTCATAAATTGATACCTGAGGAGCAAAAAGGATGCGCTAAAGGCTCCTGAGGCTGTAAAGAACAGCTTATAATTGATACAGTAGCTGGAAAGCAGGCTGTCCAAAACGAAATATCTCGACAGCCTACATCGATTATAAATCAGCCTTTGACTCCATATCACATTGGTGGTTACCACAAGTGTTACACTTGTATAAAATCAACCCGAATGTCGTTCTTCTTCTGAGAACAGTGATGAAGAATTGCAGTACGAAGCTATCGGTATCCTCACAAACATCAGGAGAGATTCCGATCAGGCATGGCATTTTCCAAGGTGACCCTCCAAGCCCACTGTGGTTTTGTTTGACTGTGAATCCACTATCCCATCTTTTGCATCAATGGAAATACGGGTTCCAAATCAAACATGGCATATTGTAGAAATGTACATTAAATCATTTAATGTACATTGACGACATCAAATTGTACACCAAACACGAGAACCAACTTCGTTCCTTCCTGGACATCACCTTCCAGTTCAGCAGGGATATCGGCATGCAGTGGGGTTTGGAAAAATGTCGCATAAAAACAATTGTTCGGGGAAAACACACCGACAACGAAGGATACACCCAAAATAACATCGGAATTGAGGGTATGGATTCGGACGACGTCTAAAAATACCTCGGCATATTGCAAGCAACAACACCTACTGTGGCAATAATCAAATCTAAGTTGCTGGGGGAATTTAAACGGCGTCTGGATCTTGTTCTTAAAACTGAGCTGCACGGGAAAAATAAAATCATGGCAATCAACACCTTCGCCATTCCCGTCCTTCTATATACATTCGGTGTGATACAGTGGAGTAATACTGATTTAGAATCTGTCAATAGACGGGTAAGGGTAGTTCTTACTAACAACAACATGCACAATAGAGCTGCCGAAAAATTTAGGATCACTATCCCACGTCATCAGGGAGGAAGGGGGGTACTTGATTTAAAAACGTTGCACTACAATCAAGTGCATTCTCGAAGAGAATCTTTGTAGTCTCCAAGTTTGCTTCATATCGTCCACCAAGGGGCCGTAGTTCCGGTTTTTTTCTAGCTGTTTTTCAACAGGGTTCCGGCCCAACGGAACGGCTACATCGATTAAAAAGCACGCTCGTTCTTGCTTCAGAACCACGACTAGATCGCGTCTATTGTGATTAACACTGTGGTCGATGGCAATAGTGTGATTCCACAGTAGTATGACCCAATAATTTTCCAAGATTCTCTGCGGAATATACTTATAATAAGGATGGTAGGTTGCCACTAAGTTATACTTCGTAAGCTTTTGATGGAGAATCTTGCAGAATATTTCGAGATCTTGCAGACGATTGGTGTACTCAGTACTGCTCAACATCTTGCACGCAGATGTTATGTGTTGGATGGTCTCCTCTTCGCAGTTGCATAACCTACAATTGAGTGATGATTGAGGAGTCGTTTCGAATGTACCGTTTATCATTTTTTATTGGGAGCGATGCATCCTGAATTGAAGTTAGGAATGCTTCGGTCTCATAGAAAAGTACACCATTAGTCAACTATTTGTTGGAGGCTTCGATGTCAATGCCTGACAACAACAAATTTTTGATATGACCTCCGTGAATAGGTTTCTCTTTCCACATGTCGATCTTCTATTGGACTGAAGAAACATTCGACATGGGATCCCATTCGCTGCTTCTCAAGGTCAAAGGAGATAATTTATTATTATTGATGTACTTGGCTAGAGGATTGTTTTTCGAAGAAAAACTCACGAAGAGAATGCACTTGATTATGGTGCAATGTTGTGGTGACGTGGGATAGTGATCCTCAATTTTTCGGCAGCTCTATTGTGGATGTTGTTGTTTGCAAGAACTACCCGTACCCGTCTGTATCACACGGGAATGGCGAAGGTGTTGATCGCCATGATTTTATTTTTTCCGAACAGCTCAGTTTTCAGGACAAGATCGAGATGCCCTTCAAATTCCCTCAGCAACTTGGATTCGATTACTGCCACAGCAGGTGTTGTTGCTTGCAATATGCCGGGGTATTTGTAGACGTCGTCCGAAACCATACCCTCAATTCGGATGTTATTTTGGGTGTATCCTTCGTTGTCGGTGTGTTTTCCCCAGAAGATGGGATAACGAATTCAAATCCATATAATAGAACAGTGGGTTTAGAGAGTCGCCTTGGAAAATGCCACGCCTAGTTGGTATGTCTTCTGATGTTTGTGAGAATACCGATAGCTTCGTGCTCCAATTCTTCATCACTGTTCTGAGGAGAAAAATCACATTCGGGTTGATTTTGTACAGGCGTAACACTTGTAGTACCCACGAACGCGATGTGCAGTCCAAAGCTGGTTTGTAATCGATGTAGGCTGTCGAGATATTTCGTTTTTGGTGGACAGTTTGCTTCACAGCTACTGTATCTATAATATTATAAGCTGTTCTTTACAGCCTCAGGAGCCTTTTGCGCATCCTTTTCGTCAGGTATCACTTTGTGAACATCAAGATGTTTTGCGATGTTCGCGCACAGAACTGAAGTGAAGACCTTGTAGATGGTAGGAAAACAAGTAATTGGTCAACATTTTGAAGGGCAAGAGGCACGCTGTTCCTTGGGGATGAGAAAAGTTATCTCCTTGGTGAAAAATTTTTGAACTAATTTGTGTATGATTTGTCAATTCACTGTGAGTGCTCCTCTCCTGGCGCCTTCCAATTACCTGCCTTTTCACGAGCTGCTTATACGTTAGCTTCAGTTATGTCAGACATGGTCATTTCGGGGAGTTCCTCGCATTAACGCGTAAAATGTAGAAGCCACACACAGCCAGCTTCTAAATTGCAGCGCCTGGGTTCGCTCTAAACACTTCTCCAGAAGTCTTCTGCCTGATCCAGATCGAGGTTATTTTGATGACCTGAGACAGCGATATTTTTATAGAATCCCTCTTTTGATACCTACGAATGGGGTTGAAGCATACCGGAAGTTTCTGTTTCAGCACCTCGAAGATTTCTTCGATTGGCACATCATTGGAGAGATGGTAGTTTCCAATGATGTTCGCAACGCATCTGCGCATTCTTGGTAATGGATTTTCAAGAAGGGCTTGCGTGGCACGACCAATTTCCTTTCTCTACTTCTCGACTCTTTTATTGAGCCGAAATGCCCAGAACGATATTTGCTCCAAGATGTTGATTATGGAGGCAAATAACCGTGGCAACTGCAACGTAGATCATGCTGCGAACCTCTATAGCAGTAATCTCGCTAGCCAAACGATCACCCAAAATTCTATCAACGGCAACAATGATGTTAGTAGTTGCCGAAGTAAGTTAAGTTTTTGGATCTTTGGCCTAGCTTCTGGGAGAATCTCAGCATACACTGTGAGTGCGACCTGGAATACGGTTAAAGCCTCATTATAAATTGGGTCGACATTCCCAGTCACTAAGCTTCTCCTGATTACTGGGTTCATGGAATGCCTTATAAGTGGAGTATTCGTGTTGCTTCTTTGTTCAGTCCGGTAAGTTGGTGACTCCAGACCGAGCTCAAGTGAAACCTCTTGGAATCTTTGTTCCCTAGTTGGTAGGGCAACTCGATTATTTTTCACTATCACCCGGTATCGATTGACAACGTTCTCTTCCGGAACATGACTTAGTTCCGAAAATCGGGTTATGAACGCATCATGGAGTAGGTGTCTGTACCCTGATGGATTGCGTTCCAAATCCATGACACGGCAATAGGCGCGTACGATAAATTCGTTAAGCTGGTTCGTCCAATCCAGACGACGCCTAGGTCTTCCGTCCCTATTGGTTGACGGCATAACCATCAAAACATCCAAGGGCGAATAGCCGCTCTTGTGTTGTTGAGCGACTCTTAACCGTGTGGGGTACTGCTTTCGTGTCCCATTAAAATAATTTAAAGAGATGCCCCCAATTTTATTTTCACGAGTAATAGGGAATCAGTCATCGCTGCAACAGTCTCAATGTTGCAATACCCCATGGTTACCTCCAAAAGTAGGGAAGGTATTTGGAAAGGAGACACTAAAATACAGTGTTACACTGCAATGCAACAGACAAAGACAAACACTTAAATCTGAGACTCCAATTCGAGAAACTGATAATCAATCACTTCAGGCATTTCACCAACAAGTAAGGACATTAATTAGATACAAATAGCAATTAGTCAAAGAAAGGAATAGGAAGGAAGGAATCTTAAATGCTTATTATTGCAATTTCATATTCCTGAATATTTATAAGTGATAGCTATGTTGCAAATAGGGGCTAAAAATTGAAGTAAGCATACAATTTCTGATGAAACTTCGGAAAAACGAATAAATTGTTGTTATGATTCTGAAAATCGTTAAGATGAATATGCTACATTTTACACCCGTCGAAGTGGAATTTTTATGGACCGAAAAATGTAAAAAAAATATTTTGTTTTCTTTACATTTGAAACAATGTATGTAAAATGAATAATTTAACAGTTTCATAATATTATCCACGAAGAACATAGTTTCCAGCTGCAAGTTTCGGTTGTAATGAGGGAAATAAATACGCTACTTAAAATTTTGTCTGATCACTAATACTCTTATTAACACATTTTGTACAAGTGCTTTATATTTCAGGTGATATATAGTGCGGTGCAAAACTTCTCGAAGCCACACTTTTTTCATCTTTGTTAATTAGATGCGTGCAGATCTTTACGGACTTAGTATAGAATAGTAATTTTAAATAAAAACAAGTCGGAAGCTCGCGCTTAGGGTATAAAGGTTTTGTGTTCATCTTTTGTGAGACACTTCTACGCACATTTTTCTATCCGTATATAGCTACAAATCCAAATCCTTCATATTTTCCAAACTAAAAGACATAAGTACATATTACAGCCATAAATATTATCCTCAACCCAAACAAACAAACTGCCTATTTCCGAATACTGCATAGATACATGCTCATATATAAATTAATCGCACCCATATTTTCGATTTACTTCGTGCACAAAATCATGCATATGTACACATATAGTACGTATAATCAATACGGCTGGTTTAATGTCCAAATATACCTGTGTGGAGTTGCCAAATCTCCCATCAGGCGCGTCCCTTCGTGCGGATAAGGGAATGCTCGGCGAATGTGTCATGGCCATGCACATGCACGCATCCGGAGATGTGCGTGTATGGGCATGTTTATGCGCAGGCCGGGTAGGTGGGAAGTAAACGCCCACCCGTGGATAAAAATTGGCTATGGGAAGGATACCCAGAAATAAAACCAAACATGGAGGAGCAGAAGAAGAATGAAGTTACGGTGCAGGGCTTCGGAAACCCAGTGCCGGCGGCTTTTGGCAGTGGGCAAGCGGGCTCCCGGCCGTCGATATCCAACGACCGCAGTGCCTCAGTAGTGGGAACCTTGGCGACTGTGGCATCTAATGTTACAAGCGTACGGGAGGAACTTGAACTGGCTCCAGTGATGGATCCGTTCAGAAGGAGCTCGATTTTTCGCAGATCCCCTCCCACACGGGCACAAGCCCTCACGATCGCTACCCCCAGTGGGAAGCGTATAGCGGGAGTCTTCGATGAGAAAGAATCACTGACGCCGATTCACCCGAGCGATGTTTTGGGCAATGATCAGTCTGGAGCTACCTTTACTGCCCTCGGTAAAAAGATCATGGAGCTGTGTGAGTTTATAAAGGAGCGCAGGAACATTCACCAAAATATAAAGGCCATGATAAGAGGCATCCGTTTGACGTACGGCAAGGCCCAGGATGAACGAGTAGGGAAGTCGCCGATTGGAAAAGTGAACCAGGCAACTCAAGTAACGCCGGTTCAAAACACAAAAGGGTAGAAACCGGGGAAGAGGCTGCGCGAGAAGCTGAATGACTCAACAGGCCAGCAAACCCCGAAAAGAAAAAAGGACTCAACTCCCAAAAAGGCAGAGTTCATGAAAAGTACATCTGAAGCTACCAGGGAAAATACTGCAGTGCCTACCTCGAGAAAAGGGATCGAACCTTCAAAGGCGGATGCGGAAGCTTGGAGGAAGGTAGAACCGCGGAAAAGAAATTATCGGAGGAAGATTAGACCGGAGGTGATTTTCATTTCCAAACGAGGCGAAGGGTCATACGCCGACATTCTCAGGAAAGTGAAGGCAGACCCCGAAATCACCAATTTGGGAGACAACGTCAGCCGTATTAGACGGTCGCAGAAGGGAGATCTTATGTTGGAACTTAAGAAACCCAAGGATGTAACCGCGGACAAATTCTTAAGCCAAATCGGGAAGACTTTAGGGCAGGAAGCCGACATAAGAGCTAGCAGGCCGGAGATCACTATAATCTGCAAAGATATAGATGAAATCACGACAAAGGAGGAGAAACAGTTCGGTCTTGCCGGACTACAAGAGTCAGTGGTGAAAACGCTAAGGAAAGCCTATGGGGGAACATAAACCGCCATCATCAGCCTACCAGTGGAGAACGCACTCAAACTGTTAGCAGCAGGGAGAGTGAGAATAGGCTGGGTTATGTGTCGCCTTAGGGAACAGGTGGCGTTAAAACGGTGCTTTAGATGCCTTGGCTTTGGTCACATTGCGAAGTCATGCACTAACCCAAATGACAGGTCAAAGCAATGCAGGAGATGCGGAGTGGAAGGTCACATCAGCAAGGACTGCGGAGCTGACCCAAATTGTCTACTGTCCAAAGGAAAGGAGGGTGTGGACCATCGGCACATTGCAGGCAGCAGCAGGTGCCCGGAATACAGGAGAGCCCTTAGCACAAATCGCAGATGAGGTTGATACAAATCAACCTCAACCACTGCGAGGCATCGCAGGATCTACTCGCGCAAACCATCCGCGAGAAAAACATCGATGTGGCCATACTAAGTGAACGATACCGAAACCGCGGTGGTAGCGTTTGGGTCAAAGACCAAACGGGCCAAGCAGCGCTGTGGACTTGTGGAGAACAAGCCTTCCAGGAAATAATGGAGCACCCGGAGGAGGGCTTCATCAGAGCGAAGGTGAAGGGCATCCACATCTACAGCTGCTATGCTCCACCCAGCGCTACACTCGTCGAGTATGAGCGGATGCTTGCTGCTCTTCTTTTGGATGCAAGAGGACGTTGGCCGATCATAATAGGAGGCGCTTTCAATGCATGGGCTTTTGAATGGGGCAGCCGGATAACTAATGTCAGGGGACGTGTTCTCCTCGAAGCATTCGCGGAGCTGGACGTGGTACTGGCGAATTTTGGGTCTTCGTACACTTTCCGGGGAAGGGGCCTGGGGTCTATAGTGGACCTGACATACGTGAGTGCCACTTTAGCCAGTAGAATCGCTTGGCATGTCAGTTAGGACTATACTCACAGCGACCACCAGGCAATCTGCATAGAGATCAAGGGCGGCTCGAGCTCGAAAAAGAGTTTTCGCAAAATGCCGGGTGGTATGCTTGGCTGGACAGTGAAAGCTTTCGAGGGGGACACGTTTTCCGCGGTGCTCAAATCCGACATATCCCTGAATGGTACGGCTGGAGAGAAAGCCACCCAGATCACTCGATGGGTGACGGAAGCATGCGATGCTACTATGCCCAGAAGGCGATTGCTCCCCAGTAGGCAACCCAACTACTGGTGGAACAACGAAATCGCAAGTTTGCGAGCCGCATGTTTTCGGGCAAGGAGGCTTTGCCAGAGGCTCAGGGGAAAACCCGGTGGCGACGGTCGAGAGGAGGCACACAAGCAATTGCGTGGCCGCCTAAAGGAAGCCATTCGGAGGAGCAAAAAAACTGCTTCAAACAGCTGTGCGACTATGCCGACATAAACCCTTGGGGCGAGGCGTACAGAGTGGTGATGAAAAGGCTGCTGAAATCAACCCAGGTGACCTGTCCGCGCCTCCTGAAACAGATTGTTACCACTCTGTTCCCTCACCACGAAAACAGGGGAAGGCAAATTTTTGTCCAGCTAAATGACGGCATAATACCGCCTGTAACTGTGGCGAATTTGGTGGAAAACTACCTCTCAGAGAGGACTCTCTGGTACGGGACGGATGACGGCCCCAAAGAGTACATTGTCACAGCCGGGGTACCACAGGGATCGGTACTTGGTCCCCTGTTGTGGAATATCATGTATAATGGGGTGCTTGCTCTTCCCATCCCAGAGGGGACTACGATTGTCGGCTTTGCTGATGACCTAGCTGTGGCTGTTGCAGCAAAACACCCAGAAGATGTGGAGGTTTACGCAACGGAAACAGTGAGAGCGGTAAAGTCCTGGCTAGAAAAGGCCGGGCTGACCTTGGCGGATGCGAAAACGGAAGCGGTCTTGATAACGAAACGCAGGAAAAATAACACTGTAAAAGTGGAGGTCGGTGGACATACGGTCGTATCAAAGCCGGCTATCAAATACCTGGGGGTAATAATTGACACCAAATTGAGTTTTAGGGAGCACCTAGAGTATGCATGCCAAAAGGCAGCCAGTGCCACCACGGCACTTGCAAAAATGTTACCAAATATTGGTGGGCCGAAACATTGCCGGAGGTTGGTGCTTGCCGGAGGTTGGTGCTAGCCGGAGTGGTGCGCTCCATCCTGCTCTACTCGTCGCCTGTGTGGGCAGAGGCGCTTGCAAACTCTCAGAGACGGAAGCAGGTGAACTCGGTTTACCGGCGGATGGCTTTGAGGGTTTGCAGTGCTTTTAGAACCACATCAGATGAGGCAGTATTGGTGGTGGCAGGCATGAACCCGGTTGACATTCTGACCAAAGAAATGAGTGTCCTGTACAATGCAAGACATATGGAGGGGCATGCACAGCGTAGAAATGCGGCAAGGTCAGAGTCGCTTGATCTCTGGCAACGCAGATGGGACGAGTCTGCGAAAGGTCGGTGGACGCACAGGCTCATTCCCAACAATAGGGTGTGGCTTGAGCGAAAACATTGGGATACCAACTACCACATTACCCAGTTCCTCACGGGACACGGTGGTTGCTACAGGCAGTATCTGCACCGCTTTGGGTTGGATGATTCTCCGAACTGTCCCAGATGCGATGGCATACCGGAGGATCCAGAGCATGTGATGTTTCACTGCCCACAATTTGCGATGGAGAGAAGGAGCTTAAACCAGGTGCTGGGCAGGAGCGGGACCCCGGAGAGCTTGGTTACTGAGATGCTGGAGTCCGAGGAGAAGTGGCTTGCGGTTGGCTCCGCAATCATCCAAATGCAGGAGGAGTTGCTAAAAGAACAAAGAAGGAGAAGGATGAGTGGCTAAGAGCAAACCTACCCCGCGAAGTAATACCTCAATGGTGGTCCCGCGGGGCTGGGGCTGGAGAGACCGGGGGTGGTTTTTAGTGGGTGTGAATCCCACACGCGGCCGCTGTAGTTCGGGCGTTCGGGCGGCGGAGCTGCGGCGGACGTGTCATTCTAAGATTTTCCACCTCCGTGTACGCACAAAAAAAAAAAAAATTGTCCAAATATATCTATCCGAATTAGACACTACCCGCAAACTTCATTTACATGCATATACTATATATCTACATACACAGATGTCTGTTTGGAGTAATTGATGTTCAATCAACTAAAACAAAATAATTCTTTGCAACCCCATTCATATGAACTCAATTCGTTGTGGTATTGACGAATTGATATGTAATAATGACGTCATACACGTTGTAGAATGTACGAAATTCACAAAAATTACAAAGTTTCACCCCCTATAACTTAGTTAATAATACTTTCTTCAAACTTGACCAAATTGTGCCTTATGCTTTCCCTTACACCCAAACTACGTTTCGGCGGTAATAGTCAGAAACTATTAGCAAATTCTCACATTTTTACCTGGATGACGATAAAACATACGTTTCTGAAAGATTCACATTCCGCAAAAAAATTACACTGAGCGGAGTTCGAACCTTGGGCACGTTGAATATTGGGCGGTACCTCTTCTCTTGTGATTTGATTTAAATTTGAATAATAATGACAGAAAATTCTAACGCAATCGAATATTATCAATTAAGATTGGAGTTAAAGTTCAAGAAATGTTAACTCACATTGAAATGATCCTCACAATTTAAACCTGACACCAAAGAAACTCGATTCCGTCGGACGATGGTGATTCACTTCTTCCGAAAATTTTTATGGAGGGGTTTTATGGAGTTATTTGTGCAGCAAGACACGAAACAATATTTCATCATCCTCCTTAGCATTTCACGCCGGAAATTAATATTGACAGTTTTATATTTTTATGAGTAACTGCCAGTTGCCGGGCTACTGGAGTTTATTGGCTCGAGTTGTGACGCCACACAACATGGCGCGGGCTTTCAGTCTGTTTGAATTCGTTTGAAATTTCTAATGCTGATAATTTCAAACACACAGTTTTTGTTTCAAAAACGGTCTTTGAGAGTTTTGTTAGATTGCATCATTGAAATAATTTAAGTCAGAAGTTAATATAAGGCGGGGAGTCTATTACCAGTAACTAGCATAATATGTTCAAAAATAGATAATATGGTAACCAAACAAATAAATTACGTTACTATTAACTGCCCCAGCAGTAACCAAAATGGTTAGTTTTTCTATGAGAAAATTACTAAATTTTGTGTGTCGAAAAATTTTGCACCGCGCTATATATGTAAAGTGATATGAACGGTAATACTGAAAGGAAGCTAGTAGACAATACTCATTCCTTATGAGTTGAAAATTCCTTCATCAACATTTCTACAAGAGTGATATAAATGAATTCTGATTCATCTAATTAATTAACAATGTACTTACAAATTTTTCATATGGACTAACGTCAGAATTTCTTGGAAAATATTACTTTGAAAAATTATTACTATAAGCTAAAAATAAAGGAGGTATACCGCAAAGCTGTCTAAAATCGATTACATGTTCTCAGGGAACTTACTTCTCAATCGGTATCACTTACTTAAAACAACATTACTAATCAAAGAATTAAAAACAATTTATCAACTAATACTTTTCCTCGTCGCCTAAACAATTGCAACTTACGACTGTGTATGGAACGGAAACGCCAGTAGAAAAAGCGCAAAGTTCGCCACATTTCCTCAAAAATCAAGTAAATATTGATAACATAGACAGACAAGGAACTACTTATTTTTTCAACAATTTCATTTTGAAACACGTTGGTTTGTTTCTTTAAGAGTTCCAGAAAAATAGATAATAAAATCACTTAAAATTTAGGAGTATATTAGAAAATATCTTCAATACTGGCACAATTTAATTAGCGCAAATGAAATATTTTAGACATGTAAGACTATTTGGTTTCTTAAAATGTATAAGCAAGTCTTACCTTTCTTCTAGGTTGCGGCCGGTATTTCTAGATGCACTTTTTGCCTACATAGTTCCTGTAAAAGCAGAATTCCTTCATATCTATTATGGTGATACTTATGCTCCCATGCATCTAGCAACCGATTATAATAGCGTGGTAGTTCGGTATATTTTAGATATGTATGTGTTTGTTGTCCCGGAAATATTCTTTCTAATGGTGCACTACGTTGCAATTCATCTTCAGCCACAATTAAACATCGCACGTCATCTGGTGTAAGATTTTCCAGAATAGCGTTTAAGTACTGTGAAAAAGACGCATGATCCTGTTCAAGCTATTCAGAAATTTTATACACTCAAGGATTCACTTCAAAAATGGAAGTATGCGTTTTGCTTTTAGTAATAATGAACCGAACCCTTGATTAGTTTACCCGGTGTTATCTATTACATCTTTACGATTATCCGAAACCACCCTGGTGAATTGATTATGTTTGAGTTTTTCTTCCCTCGACAAATATGTTATATAAATTCTCTTGTCATAACACAAACGCCCAGACAATCCTTCCTCCGCTAATACTAATTTTTGATGTTCGAGCGAAAGTTTAGGAGGTACCTAGCAATAAAACTGTTACTTCATAACTCTCAAATAATTTCCATTGAAAAGGATCACTTACATTATATAATGCGGTGTTAAGCACAGCTTGTATTAGTGGTCCTTTCACGTGTAAATCCAAAGGCAATTCTGAATGTAGTGACGGTGATATATTGACTTCTAATAACCACGGGACTAACTCAGAGTCTAAAATGACATCAAACCCAAACAGTTCAAAGCAATTATATTTACTTTCCACATTTAGCTTAAACATAGCATTAATGGAATTTTCACCAGCGAGAAGAGTACGTAAAATAAGATTTCGCAAAACATCCCATAATTTGATCGTGTCAATTCTTCGACTTTTTAGATAAGACCATAAAGATTGAATTGTCCATTTGTGTCCTTCGCATGCATTCACATCTTCATTTTGAGAGTATGTTGATGATAATTTATTAATACTGTAGTTAGTTAAGTGCATATAACGATCATTTAAGGAATCTGCCCTTTCGCTATATTTCACTGCAAAATAAAATTTTCATATCATATGCATGGAAGCGAATTTCAAAGAACTTAAAATAAATTTATTAAGCTTCCTAATAAACTACATTTTTTGGTTAACTAATTAAAATTCGTTCAAGTCTTATATTAACGGAATATTGCAAAAAAATACAGTACAGGTACAGTTAATACAGGTATCATAATGGCAAATTTTCTTGTTGCCTACAATATTCAAGCTATTTGAGATACCTTTGCGCGAACGCCTTAAAACCTCATTTATCGATCATGATTATCAGTTTGTGTTCAGAGGTAATGTTTAAACACGCGAGCATAACCATAAAAAGAATAGCATGCGTTGGGTCATATGTCAATGAAAATCGATCGTCGAGACAATACAGACTTCGAATGTTATCCTTGGACCGGAGCACTTCAAAAGAATCAAACGTTTGTTAACAGACTCGCACACATTTTATTTACTTCTGTACAAATTATGATGTCCAGTTAGAGTATAATTATTAAGATATTTTAAACAAAATCATAAAAAATTCCACATAACCGAATAATCTCTATTTGAAAAGCAAAGACGAAATTGCAGAGTTTAAGGAGGGATAATTAAAATCCGAACAAGAATGATAGAATCAGAATGCAGTGATTATTGAAACGGCGTTTATTACATATATATAGGCTACACCAAGTTATTGAAAAGAATTCAATTTCGCCATGTTATTTATATAACCTGGTGGTCCTGAGCCCAGAAAAGGGAGAAAGATTTGAGGCAACTACTTACTACTATCCTCAACAAAATAAAAATGAAGTCCTGAGATCAGGGACCAAGATAAATGGCTCCACTACGATAGATTCCACCTGATCTTTCTTGATAGCAGTTGCGTGGCAAGTCGACCAAAAAAACGTATTCAATGTCGGTTAAAACTAAAAAATCATCGGCAAAGGTTTGTTACGTACAGACGGCGTGGGAACGTAAATAAATTAGCTTGAGCCAAAAAAGATATCTGTCTGCAATCTCACTGGAAAGACCGAGGAAATTGCAAAAACTCTTTCGAAGAGCGGCAATGATATTTGACCTTTACAAAAAACTGGATGGTGTAGTGCCAAAAGTTATGACGTAGAACGCGAATGGGAAACAAGTCGGGAAACCGGAAGCTAGACGCTTCAGGTTTGATAAGGTTTTGTGTATTTTTTTTATAAAGAGATTTGAGTGTGTATTTGCCCATTATGCATATACAGGGTGCGGCAGCATAACTTCCTTTTTTAAAATGCGCGCCACTCAGTTAGTTGATGTCATAGCGGAGCGCTAGTGGTCTCGTTCAAGAGGGGATACTGTAAAGTTTTGTCCCGACACGGTTCAGTCGCCATCATGCGTTGGAATAGTGAGGAATGTGCCTTTGCCGTTGAGGTTTACTTTTCAAGCGGATGTTCGGTTATTGCAACACAGCGTGCATTTCGGAATCGCTTTGATTTAGCCCCGTTGGCTCCCGTCCCAGACCGCAAATCAATTGTTACATGGGTCACTTACATTCAGACAAACTGCAAGTGCGACAAAAGGAAGAACAGGAGTCCCTCGACCCGTTAGATCACCTGAGAACATTGAAGCAGTGAGAGCGTCAATGTTGCGATCGCCACGGCGTTCTGCGCGCAAACACGCATCTGCCCTTGGACTATCCGATCGTTCTGTGAGAAGAATTCGTCGTGATGATCTTCATTTTCATCCCTATAAGATGGCGATAGTGCA
The DNA here is from genome assembly GCF_905115235.1 of Hermetia illucens. Taxonomy (NCBI): domain Eukaryota; kingdom Metazoa; phylum Arthropoda; class Insecta; order Diptera; family Stratiomyidae; genus Hermetia; species Hermetia illucens. The sequence goes on along the minus strand of NC_051849.1, from coordinate 124,140,827 downwards.
GGAACTTTCAGAACGTGACTTCAATTCTCGGATGAACGCGTGTGAGCTTCTTTTTGATGTCGTTCCCGAGGGTGCTATTGTTTTTTTTAGCCATGAAGCCCATTTTCATTTGTGTGGGTCGGTTAACAAACAAAACATGCGCAACTGGGCTGATACCAACCCTCGAGAATTGCATCAAAAGCCTTTGCATTCACCCAAAGTCACAGTGTGGTGTGCAATTTCCTCAGCTGGAATTATTGGTCCCTGGCTTTTTGAGGAAAATGAGGTTACAGTGACAGTGAATTCGGACCGGTATGTAAACATGCTACAGAATTTTTTTCCCACGGCTAGAAAATTTGGATTTGGGGGACACTTGGTTCCAACAAGACGGCGCAACAGCACACACTTCAAGAGCATCGATGGCTGTTTTGAGGGAACACTTTCCAGTGCGCCTTATCTCAATTAGAGGCGATTTGGAATGGCCGGCACGCTCTCCCGATCTGTCCCCTTGTGATTTTTTTCTATGGGGTTTTTTGAAATCCCGTGTTTATGTGAACCGTCCAAGAACCCTACAAGATTTGAAGACCAACATCCAAGAAGAAATTGCCAACATAACACCTGCTATGCTAACAAGAGTCATGACAAACGCCAGAAATCGGTTTACGCAATGTATGGAGAATGGGGGACGTCACCTAACAGATTGGATCTTCAAAATAATGTAAATAAAAACTTTAGACATGTACCTACATTATAAAAAATAAATAAATATTTTCCGATGCATACAATATTTTTTGTATTGAGTTTTGAAAATAGGAAGTTATGCTGCCGCACCTTGTATTATGTAAAAATATCCACTTTCAAGTGATATTGACATTCACAGACTTGAATTTGCAAAGAAGCGACAGCTTTGACCTAGTATAACTTTGTTAGTAATAGTGCGATTTTCACCAAATTTGGCAAAATCATGTCCTATGCTGTAGCATACATTGCTGCGATGATTCTAGGGTGAACTTAAGGGGAGTTTTCCTGTCAATTACTAAAAATTATAGTCATGTACTATTATTAACTTTATTTGAACAGGTATCGGTATGGAGGGTGTTTCGGAGCCTAGGCACCATATAGTGGCAGCCCCTGATTTTTTTCAGATTTTTCGGTAGGGTAGTTTCTGAGAGTGGGTCCGTTAAAGAAATTATCAATTTCAACACCCCGCACTCTCCACCTTCTCAACAAATATCAAAACTAAGACCAGTTTCGAAAAGCACATAACTATATTTGATGAAAAAAAAATGTACACCCCCCCTTTTGGATGCATGGGGGCCCCCCTTCAATTTGACCTAAAAGGATGTAACTCACTATATGTGTGAGCATTCACAGTTTCCCACCTTTCTACCACACTTGGTGTCAATCGTTACAAACACCTCCGAGAGAAATGCGTGTGACAGTAAACTGATTTTAATAAGGTTCTGTGTTTACACATAACCTTAAAAAATAGTTATAAACTTCTCTATTTTGATAGCCCACGCGCGCAATATAGTGCCCGCATTGCCATCCTTTCCATTAAAGAAGTCGAGCAATTTGTTGAACGACTGACGAAGCTCACTTATATATATATATATATATATATATATATATCAGCCTCACTTCTACACCACATACCCACCACAGACAGGCCGACCCGATGCCGAAAAAGATGCGTTCTGGTAACTCCTCAATGCAAAAGCTTGTAATGTGTGTGCTGATTACTATAGCATCATCACAGGCGACCTTAATGGTCAAGTGAGTGAAAAGGCAACGAGTACCATGGGAGAAAAGGGTTTGGAGTCTCCAATGAGAGCGTATAGTCGATTTTGCGGACACCCATGACCTTATACTTGTGAATATATGGTTCTTCAAACGATTGTGTCATCTTCCTACATTGGGAATAATAAAATGCAAATCGACTGTATTCTCATAAGGCACCGACACTAATTGCATCAAGCTAAAAGCGCATTCCACAAAGCGGCTTATCCAAACGTACTTTGCTTACAGATCGATGAGCCGCGACAGATAGAGAGCAGATTTCATCTGAAGAATTTGTTCATCCTGCGTTTCTGCAAACACTACCGACATTTAGAACAATTCCACCCGTCGGCACCACTGAAGTCAAGGAAGCCATCAAATGCTGGCTGGGACCCAACACTGTGCCTCAATGAGTTCTACAACGTTTATGAAAAAAAAGGCAGTCAAGCAGAATATACAACTGCTGACGCAATACATGTTGCCCTTTTTCTTATGGAGGAACACCGTGAGAAGCATCGCCCTTTCTACATTGCCTTTCCGGATCTAGAGAAAGTATTTGACCCTGTGCCACATAAACTCATCTGGCATGTTCTGCGGGGAAACCTAGTGCCATAGGAACTTGTGTGTTACGTGCAAAGAGACGCTGTGCGTCTTTGTCGGTATTTATCAAAGAAGTGCTCTCTCCCTACTCCTTTTTGCTCTTGTTATGAACACTATTACATGGGACATCCAAAAGTCCAGCGCCCTCCACAATGCTCTATGCAAATTATGTGTTCCCAGTCTATTTCAACAAAGCAACCTGTCCAAAATTGGGATGATCGCCTTATGCAGCACCGTCCAAGACTAGATGTGAATAAAACAAAATTTTTGTCGGCCGACCTCATGGTACCGAACGTGGAAAAATTGCTAAAAAGGCGCCTTCGATAAATAGGGAAATTATGAGAATTCTCTTGTTAAGATTGGTGTGAGCATTGAGGTCGTTGGGAATCGAATATAAGGTTAACCAAAACAACAATTGCTTGATACGCTAGATGATGATTTGAGTGTCTCTCGATTCCAATACCAAGACCAAGTTCGCTCGGCGATGAAGAAAAGTGGTACACTCAATCGAGACGAGCAAGAACACTAGATACAAGATTACAGAAACTTACACTGAATGGTGGTTTCAGTAGCTCTCAACTGAACCGAACTAATGAGCGGGAGAAGGACTAAAGCTGACTCTACTACCACCGATGAACCTCAATGGGTAAAATGGAGCGTGTTTCAAGATATTCGACACATTTTAACATTTCGATTTTGCATATGACATCTTCTCGTTCTCTTACTGCTTCGTAAATTTTGACCAAATATGTGTGCTTATGTGTGTCTCTTGCTATTTTTTTTAATTGCATCAACGCCAATATTGCATCGCAGTACCGCTATATAGCAGTAGTATACGGAAAATAATCACCCCTGTCATTCGGGAGCTCTAAGTCTTCATTAACATTTGTTGACCACCATCATCAATGTATTAGCGACCCACGCTTGTTTTAACGCTAAAAATTTTGAAATTATTTAGTATTTTTTTAGTTTAACCATTAATTGTACAAAACATCGCAAAATTTTTCATCGTTTCAGATAAAAGTTCAGGACGTAAGTTTGCATAGCAAATATCATTGTCAATCTTTTTTATTAAAAAAAAAATTAAAACAAAATTGAAGATTTTCATGTGAATATATCCCATTAAGGCCACATTATTAAAATATTTGAAATATAAAGTTTCTATAAAAAAACGTGAATATGAGCTTATTTTTTGCTGTTTACACGTATCTTGCTCCTAACAAATATCAACAGTAGACGAGCCAGTATACGACCTTGTAGCCTCAAGACGGCGGCAGAAGAAGGCATTGCGAAGGAAAATGAAGCACCTTGTGAATGAGGACAAGGACGTCGCTGTACCACTAGGGGAGATAATGTTCAGAGAAATTGGACGCAAGGAAGCGGAATCTTCGACGGAAGGTGGGGATAAACTGGTAACCACGGTGAGATCTACACTGGGCGCACTATACTCTTCTCTCAGCAACGCTTTATTGTGCTCCGCACCAGGGACTATATCCGCGCGTCCCGCGGGGATCAAATCTCTTACTGATTTCATCCCTGCGGGACTCGCGGATCTCAACTAAGTTGGTTCCTCCCATAAGAATACGGAAACACGGACAGGACGGCGGGAAGGAAGAGGACGTATGCGGAGTACACTGATGTGGTTACCTTGAAGTGGCGGAGTCGTGTCGCTAGCGGACCGCGGCATACGCTTCTAACAGTTTTCCATTTATTTAGACTAAGTTTATGTCGAAAAACATAAACATTGGTCAAATTAACCTGCAGCCTCTTATCTGCTGGCAGCGAGGCTGAAAAGCTGCAGGACTGTCCATACATTTTTTCTGGTGCAAGAGCCATGGATTCGATATAATAGAATCTGTGGCATTAGATCAGTAGATGTTCCTAGGACTAAGCTACGGGCATCGTACACTACCAGATTAATGACGAGAGGAAAAAAAACGCTTATTTACCCTATGATTCTTTGTATCCTCAACCGTTGTAAGAACTAAGGAATCTGGTAGCGTATGCAGAATCAAGTGCTCTCGAACTCTTAATAAGTTGCGATGCGAACGCGCAACATATTTGCCGGGGCAGTAGAAAATGCAATCCAAGAGGAGAGAAGCTGTTTGATTCATCACTTCAGCTAGTCTCATAACTTCAAATGTAGGGTGCGCCCTGCGTTTGTGGGACCGAGAAGAAGTGAAGTAAGTGACCTAAAAATATGTACTTCAAAAGCGTTAGAGTTGATTATACACTGGCGGAGACCAGACGTAATCTCACTGGCAGATCACCGATACCCAGCCTAGAAAAACGGATTGGACAAAATTCAATGAACTTCTTGTCAACAAAGTGCAGCTCGCAAGGCGACTAAGGAAACTTTTAGAGTGCTATGAAGAGGCTTATCCTTTTTTATGAGGCCAAAGCGGTAAAACGGTTCCTTGGTGGTATCAGGAACTGCAAAAACTCAAGAAATCAACTAGGCGGCTTCTGAATCGTGCTTGTAAAAGCAATAAAGACGAAGACTGGTTAAACTTCCCGAACTTACAATGTGAATATAAGTTAAGTGTTCGCCGGAATCTATCTCTCGAATAAAAACGAGAAGTGGGCTTTCCTTTGGGACAATATGCAACAGTTTTTTAAGGCGAAATATATGCAGTGGTAGTCAGGTTGCTTTGAGGGTTCGGAACGAACGGAAGCTGCAATTGAAGTATCAATAGCCTTGGCAAAGGCTGCCTTCAAAAACGGGGAACAAGCTTCCCACAATGACAGTGGCAGAGCCTAAATGTTGCTAGGCGTAATAAACTTTCCCTGTCAGAACCAAAGATGCATATCGCAAAGTATATCCTGTCGAAAAGCAGGAGTACTCACAGGAGTATTATAGGCCTTCTGACAGGCCATAATTCACTAGCTGGACATTCAGAATACGAATTATTCAAGATGATACGTGCCCCTCCTGTAATGAAGAAGCGGAATCCACGGAGCTATTTCTATGTGAATGCCCACCTATGGATGCATCAAACATCAATTCTTCGGTGGCGATGTTCTCCAGTTGCAACGGGTTGCATAACATCCGCTAACGGAAATCTTGTGATACGCTAACGAATCCGGGCTATTCTCCCCACCACAAACAGAACACACACACACGCACATAGGACCCTGGGAGCTTCAGAGCAAAAAGAGAAAAATGGAATGAGCAACCATACTCTGCAGCATTGGTTAGAAGCCGTTTAGAGAGGCATATCTACCGGGCGACGAAATGAAAGGTTTTAGAAAAATCAGTGTAAATAACATGTACCTCCTACCCTGCATAAAGAGGTTTAGTAATAATGCCATATTAACACATCTCTCAAGATAGTTAAAAGTACATAACTTGGAAGCAGACCGAAAAAAAAAGGTGAAAGTGTTGGGTCTTCAATTACTCATTAAGTTGGCTAGTATGCGACCTGAATTGATCTATGCTAAACTTAAGTTGAGAGCGTCGAAGATGGCTAGCTTTCAAGACTGTACTTAGCTGACTTGCATGCAGACTCCAAATTAAGATTCAAATGGGGGGCATCGATTTCATAAGGACATGTGCAGGAAAAAAGAGAGAGAGGCAACGCTTGGGCAGGTTGGAAAGGATGAAATCGATAACTTAGGGAGTTCTTGGCTGTAATGAACTGTAGAGCAGAAAAAATATTCATGAAAGAAGAGAAAAGTGAAAAATTTTTGGAAAGTATTAAAGAGGATGGGAAAGCTAGGATAATTAAACTAGCTGAGCATGGATAGGCTAAAATCAGAAAGAGAAAGGAACGTTGTAATGAGTAGTTTAAACCAAAAGTCAAACAATTCTTCATACATGTGGGATTAGCAAGCACAGAGAAACAATAGCCAGAACAGTGTTAGGCAGGGATTCACATAACGTAACGCAATCATAAAAGGAGCCAAGGCCAAACCTTAAAATTACTACAATTTTGTTGCATACAAGGAAGTCAACAATTAAACAATTTCAGGAAAATTTTAGAAAAAATATAAGGATTTACAGCAATTATGTTATATATAGCTTTTTAATTTTTACAGCAATCATGTTATGTCATTTATAAATTTTCCCGACCTCGGCAATATATAAGAGAGGAAGTAAATGAGATATCTAGTAGTAATTATAATCATTAGAGTCCAGTAGTCTCCAAATCCTCATAAATAACTAATATATGCTATAAAAAACGTACCTGATGCAAAGCGCACTAGTCCGTCTTGGTATAAGTACACCCTTAATGGATTAATTGATGTGACTAAAACATATAATCTCAGGTCAAATTTACTACCGTTTATCAAAAACGGTTTCTCTATGTACCTAAATCAAAGTTGATTTGATTTATAGTCTATGGGAAATTTATTAATTGCGCTTACCGTTGCACAATGACTGATTTTCGTTTGGGAATTTGGGCCCAACGGTTTATTACTTTAATTCCAGTACCTCGAGCACTAGCTGGTGGTTTAATTATCCATTTAAAGTTGCGTTGCGAATATTTTGGCCAAGACCTTTTCAATAGATTCAAATCTTGTGGGATTATATAGGTCCTGCAATTTGATAAAATATGTTTGTATGTATTGTTCATTCTTAAATAAATGTATGTATTGTCCATTATTGAAAAAATAACTCAGAATTTCTCACTTAGGCATGAAGCCGAATTCCTTGTTTCCATGTTTAATCATCTGCGCTTGGAGGTTTCGCCAGCAGGAATCCTTGCGTCCAATCTTGAACGAACCTGGTATATGGTTAAATTTTTGATAAGAGCGAACAGTTTTAAAGCTGGTGCTTTTCATATGTTTACTCCAAATTCCCATCCAGTCATTGGTCTCTGTAAGTCAGATATGAAGAGTTTCGCCATACTTAAAAGTAACCAAAATACTTTTCAAGAGCCTGAATCCAGAACTAATTAAGACACGACGAATCAACTTCGGCATTACATTTGTTAGTTTCCATTTTAATACTTTATACAAATATGGTGACATTGGTGGCCGTTTGTCAGTATGCGTAGAGAATGATAAAAATGGTGGAACATTTGGGAAAAGACTTGTGACGAAATGTATTGTTGTTTTGCCTCTTGGTGACACGACGCTTTCTTGAACTGATGATGGTTGCAAATACACATCGTCCTTATAACACATTTCTAAATCAGATGAGAAATGATAGCCATCGTTACAAGTAATATCTAGAAAAAAAATATATCTATTAATTTATAGAGTAGAGCCAATCAAATTCAAATTAAAAGAATACGCTCCGACTAACAAACCTATTTCTTTGTTTCAGAAAGATTACATTCGAAAGAGATTTAAAAATTTTATTTCAGCTTATTGTAACATATTACAAGTCACGAAAGTGGTAGCTGGGGGAGATATAAAAGATTTTATGTTTTCTTATGAAAGAACTTTGTGCGCAAGATAATTGCATTTGTACATAGTAAAAAATTCAATCGAAGTCATGCTTCGCCTCCCCCGAAGCACTGAAAAAAGTTAATAATTGTAAAGTTACTAGCTGATGGAAACTTTTGCAATAAAAACATGGATTTTTTAGCATTTTTACACTTTATTATTCCACTAATGTTCTCTTTACACTACTATACTTAAATGATCTTTAAAATAATACTGGACACTGTTGCTAAGTGATCTTTACTATTAATATTTACAAGAGTTACTACTGATCTGCATCTGCTATTGAATCTTTAGTGAAGTATTTAGTGGGCGACTTCGAATAACTACTTTTTGTCGTTTTTTGAATATCTACGGCTCTGATACAACTGTGGAATAATTCCCTACTTTTACCTATTAAACTCTTTATTGTAAAAAATTGCAGTATCCCAGCAATAGCTAAGTATCTCATACTCTGAGTTCATGGAAAAAATAATCTTGTAGTTTTAGTTTTAAGAATGATCGATTGATAATTTGACAATTTGTTTATTGGAATGTCGGCAGTTGCATCTGTTATTACTTGAGTTGCTTACGGAAAGTCACAGAAAATGTAAACAGTACCGAGAGGATTGGATGATGTAATAGACGACAAGCTGGGTACATAGAAATCAACATGACTCATTGCACGAAAAATATTGTCAGAAGGCTAGTTGGAAGATAAAGGGTTGCCAGAAAATTGCAAAATATATTTGTATTTGTATATTAAGAAGTGCATCTGACAATTGGTAATTATATATATATATTAAATGTAAGCCTCGCAATAGATAAAAGTTCAATATCTGTAAAAACAAAGTCAATAATAGCGCATTGCCATATTTGATAAATCTACCCGAAAGCCCCATTAAATTCATCCTAGTAGTTAAAAATAGCAGCAGTATAAGTGATCCTAATAGATCAAGTGGCTAGAGCGCTGCACTGTCGTTGCGGAAGGTCGCGGTTCAAATCTAACTGGCGGCAAAGGGATTCATTATCATAACTGGATGTTGGAGACCGTCGAATCAGTTGTAAATGAGTACCTGAGTCAAACCAGGATAATAATCACAGCGAGCACAATACTGATCACATTGCCTCCTGCAGGGTACTGATTCTGTAGTGTAGTGTTGCAATCCTAAATGAAGTGCTTTAACACACTTTAAGGCCCTGATCCAATTGGATTGTCGTGCCAATGATTATTATTATTATGTATGCAAATCAGTACCAGCAATATTCAATATACGTACATAAGTATAGGCATCTTAACAGGCATGTACACTTTTGTGTTCGGAGTAAAGAGGAAATATTGAGGTGCTTTTGATCAATTGCGTAAATATATGTAAATTAAAGCGCCCACAAACGACGAAACAAGTTGGTGACCAAGTTCCCGGTTGCCTGTGGAGAAATTCTCCATACAAACTCAGGTTACGGCAACGGTTGCAGGAACATCAAAATGTTTTGATATTTTGTGGGCGTGGCCCCTAAATGTGAAGCGGTTGCGAATCCGTTCGGTGTGTGCTTGATCATTTGAAAAGCTTCCCAGCGATTTTAATGTGCTGCCAATGCTTGCTATCATTAGGCTATACTTTTATAAATTAGTGCACTTAATGGCTTTCGTTGCTTAAGTGCAAATGTGCGTTCGATTATTTCTAAATTACATTGGCAATGATTCTCCCAGTTCTTATTGCTATGATTATCATTATCTAGAAAGTCATTGTTGTGGCATCGTCGTATATTGTATGGGGTGTTGTTTGGGTGATTTATGGGTAGGATTGGAAATGGAGGACTCTTGATATGATATATGATTATTAGATATTGCCAATATCACCATCATCATCAACGGCGCAATAACCGGTATCCGAGCTCGGCCTGCCTTAATTAGGAACTCCAGACATCCCGGTTTTCCGCCGAGGTCCACCAATTCGATATCCCTAAAAGCTGTCTGGCGTCCTGACCTACGCCATCGCTCCATCTTAGGCAGGGTCTGCCTCGTCTTCTTTTTCTACCATAGATATTGCCCTTATAGACTTTCCGGGTGGGATCATCCTCATCCATACGGATTAAGTGTAACCTATTGAGCCGGATTTTATCCACAACCGGACGGTCATGGTATCGCTCATAGATTTCGTCATTGTGTAGGTTACGGAATCGTCCATCCTCATGTAGGGGGCCAAAAATTCTTCGGAGGATTCTTCTCTCGAACGCGGCCAAGAGTTCGCAATTTTTCTTGCTAAGAACCCAAGTCTCCGAGGAATACATGAGGACTGGCAAGATTATTGTCTTGTACAGTAAGAGCTTTGACCCTATGGTGAGACGTTTCGAGCGGAACAGTTTTTGTAAGCTGAAATAGGCTCTGTTGGCTGCCAAGAACCGTGCACGGATTTCATCATCGTAGCTGTTATCGGTTGTGATTTTCGACCCTAGATAGGAGAAATTGTCAACGGTCTCAAAGTTGTATTCTCCTATCCTTATTCTTCCTGTTTGACCAGTGCGGTTTGATGTTGTTGGTTGGTTCGTCTTCGGTGCTAACGTTGCCACCATATATTTTGTCTTGCCTTCATTGATGTGCAGTCCAAGATCTCGCGGCGATTGCCGCCTGCTCGATCTGGATGAAGACAGTTTGTACGTCTCAGGTCGTTCTTCCCATGATGTCGATATCGTCAGGATAGGCCAGTAGTTGGGTGAACTGGAAGAGGATCGTACCTCTTGCATTTACCTCAGCATCACGGATCACTTTCTCGAGGGCCAGGTTAAAGAGGACGCATGATAGGGCATCCCCATGTCGTAGACCGTTGTTGATGTCGAATGGTATTGAGAGTGATCCTGTTGCTTTTAACCGGGCTCGCACATTGGTCAGGGTCAGCCTAGTCAGTCTTATTAGTTTCGTCGGGATACCAAATTTTCTCATGGCGATGAACAGTTTTACCCAGGCTATGCTATCATAGGCGGCTTTAAAGTCGATGAATGGATGGTGTAACTGTTGTCTATATTCCACAGTTTTTCCATCGCTTGCCGCAGAGAGAAAATCTGATCTGTTGCTAATTTGCTTGAAGTGAAGCCTCTTTGGTATGGGCCAATGGTGTTCTGAGCGTATGGGGCTATCCGGCCTAGCAAGATAGCGGCCAATATCTTATAGATTGTACTCAGCAACGTGATACCTCTATAATTGCTGCACTGTATGATATCTCCCTTTTTATGTATGAGACAGATAACGCCTCGTTGCCAATCGTCAGGCATCCCATACCTTGAGCACAAGTTGATGAACCACTTGGTGTAACTGGTCGCCTCCATATTTAACCAATTCGGCTGTAATTCCATCGGCTCCTGGCGACTTATGATTTTTTAGCCGATAGATTGTACGGACTGTTTTTCCTAAACTTGGTGGTGGCAGTATTTGTCCGTTGTCTTCAGTTGGCGGTTCTAGTTCACAGACTTGTTGGTTCTCCCAGGCTTCCTTTTTCCGTCTGTGAAGTCGCTTCTCCGCTCGACGGAGTTCGTGATAAGTCTGTGCGCGTGCCCGCGTTTTTAGAGAATGCAACATTACTCGGTATGCGGCATTCTTCCGTTCCGTTGCTAACTTACATTCATCGTCAAATCGACTATTATTTACCCAGCCCTCGTTAAGGTTTTGTAGAAAACACTTATGTGAAATCTAAGCCTCGAAAGATGTCCCATTCCGATATCTGGTCAAATAAACTTACTAATAATAGATTACCAACTTTTCGAAATTGAATGAAAAACCCCCTTAAGTTCATCCTAGGAGTACTAAATTTTGCAACAGCATAGAGTTTCATGAACATTGGATAATTAGAGTTATAGCAGTTCAAACTTATCAATTTCGAGCGAATTTATCGCATTTATTTATTTTAAATCCTCATCCAGCGTATCAAGCCACCGTTATTTTGGCCTGCCTTTTGGTCGTTTGCCATCGACATTGATGTTCAGACCAATCTTGGCAAGTGAATTCTCGTTAGCGCAAATTACGTGACCATACCATCGAATACGCCTCTCTCGCAGTTTTTCCACGATCCATATAACCTCATATCGATCACGGATATCCTCATTTCGGATGTGGTCAAAACATGTCTTGCCATCGTCCAATGCAACATCTTCGTCTCCATTACCGCAACACGTCGTTTATTGTCTTTTATAGTCGGCCAACGCTCGGAACCATAGAGAACGACAGGATGGACGACATTGCGGTAAATTTTAGATTTGAGACGTTCGCTTATATGCGGAATGCCACTTCATCCAGGTTGCGTTAATGCGTGAAACAATTTCATTGCGCAGTTTTCCATTGGCTGATAGCATTTGCCCGAGATATCTAAATCGCTCAGTTCTAGGCAGGTCACGGCTGCTGACAGTACTGAACGATTTGAATATCTCGAATCAATGCTATCAGCCAACTGTGTTATGCTCCCCATATAGGGAAACACACTGCCTTTTATACCTGAAGTGTTAAGCTTCCAGTTTCCCCAACTTATTTTACTTTGTACAATGTCTATTACATAATAATATAATAATAAATATAATAAAATATATAATATAAAATAAAATAAATAAATAAAATAAATATAAAATAAATGGTATAAAATGCGAATCCATTCAATGAGAAGAAGGAGAAATTTGACGTCCGGTACGGATAACCGGCGGGAGTCGTCTGACTTGGTGACTGGGTCGGGCTCTCGTAATGGAGAGCACGGCGTCGAAACCGTTAGTCGTGGGGCGGTTCGATATCTAGGCGCCACGACGACCAGGAGCACAGCTTCGCCTGCTGTACCTGCCACAATCTGCGGCGACCACTTCAGCAGGTTCGCGTAGGTAGCGGATAAAATAGACTGAAGAAATGAACCTCTTCATCATCCGCTCCTACTACGAAATAACGGCGGGGGCGGGTACAACATCTTACCGCCCCTTGTTGCACCAGAGATACTTCGAGCGTTTCTCGAATCGCAGACCAGTACCGCTTTATTACTCGCAGTGATACAATCCCGGCCACCATCAGGGAGCGTGTTCGACTTGAAGTCATCGGGGAAACTGGTGACCGAGATTCGATGGGGGCAGAGGCGGCGGCATCAACAACACCACGCCGCACTGCAGGCACCAGGTTCAGTACTCGCCGAAGCACTCTTCTCCACCATCCAGCTGAGGTTTCCGCTGAGGTCCGGGACGAATTAAAAAGAGCGTGTATAGAATTCTCTAATATGGTTCCTTTGCATAGACCTGGTATTCCCAGACTCTATTCATCTCTAGGAACTCCGGGAATTCTATCTCAAATCAATGATGAGATTGCATCTCGGCTGATATGTCGCTGCTGCACCTACAATTACTTGTGTATTGTGGTGCTGTTACGGCTATCAGATTGCACGGTCAGAAGATTCGCTTTCGTGTTATTGGTTTGAGTGACTAAAGAGATCTACCTTGGAAAATTCGTCTGGAACGTCGGCGGCACTCACTAAGGCAGGACATTGTTAGACTGCTTCAGATCAGCATTGGCAATGCCAGCAGACGGGTGAGAAATAAAGTGCAGAGGGTTTACCGGAACTATGCCATCCCCAGTTAGACACCCGTAGTTGAAATTCTGGACACACTAAAACAGAAACTTTCTGTCATATGCAGTCGGTTACGACGGCAGGCGAAAATCATTCCAGACGTGTTCAGAATGCAACATACGCGAGGAACCAGTGGAGCTTTTTCAGATCTCTCAACGAATCTCAACAGAGCGTCCAGACAATACAGTTCTTGGTGACGAAAGCGAAAGAGTATTGGGGTGGACTTTGGGGGTTACCCGCCCAGCATGCTGAGCATGCTGAGTGGATCACCGCCGGAGGCACCCGCCATGCCAATACGCCTGGCATGAATTTTGCGGATGCTATCGAAGAGGAAGTTCGACGAGTCATAAACAGCTTCAAAAATTGGAGGGGCCCAGGTCTGGATCGGGTGCAGAATTTCGGTTATAAAAAATTTACCAGCGTACACAGTCGGTTGACACACAGCATAAATCAGGTCATGAGTCGCCCGGAATAATTTCCACCCTTCCTCACTGCGGGGATTACCTACCTTATCCCTAAGAAGGACACGGTGCAGGACCCCGCAGACGCAAGACCCATTACTTGCTTACCAACCCTCTACAAATTCATCACGTCCATTATTTGTGGAAGGGTCAATGCGCACCTCGAGGTCAACAACATTCTGTCCGAGGAGCAGAAGGGCTGCTGAGTTGGTCCAAGGGGTTGCAAAGAGCAACTCACGATCGACTCGGTAGTTGTAGGACAAGCAACTAGAGGTCAAAGAAACCTTTTTAGTTGCTATATCGATTATGCCAAAGCTTTTGCTAGCGTCCCCATACCAGGCTAGTTGATGTTCTACATCTGTATCGCATTGATCGGAAACTAATAAAGTTTTTGGCGACAGTCATAGAAGGATGGCATACCACCTCATCAGTGCGTACATCTGAGGGTGCTAATATGTCAGAGCCCATCTGTATACGGAGGGGCATCTTCCAGGGGGATTCGTTGAGTCCTCTTTGGTTTTGTATGGCACTGAACCCCCTTTCATGGCTATTGAATGAAGCTAGAGGGCATGGTTTTGCAATAAAGTATGGCCTATGTGTTAAGTGCGAACTGGCACACTTGATGTACTTAGATGACATCAAGCTGTACGCTGGGGCTGACGACCATCTTAGAAGTCTGTTGCGAATAATAGACATGTTCAGCCGTGATATTCGGATGGAGTTTGGATTAGACAAGTGTCGAATCCAAGCCATCCGCAAAGATCATCACGAGCCGCATGTCAGACATAGCATTTGTGACCTCCACATCGAAGCTATGATCGAGACAGACTTCTACAAGTACCTAGGAATTCTGCATGCTCGAGTTGGTGATCTGAAAGATGCTCTGCTGTTCGAATTCCTGCGACGTGTAAACTTGGTGCTCAGATCGCATCTCTCGGGGAAGAATAAAATAAGCGCGTTGAATGTATAAGCTATCCCCTCTCTGGCTTGTACATTCGGAATATTGCCGTGGACGAAGACCGATCTGGAAAACGTCCAGCGGCGGATACCGACATGTCCAAATTTCGAATGCAGCATCCAAAGTCTGCCGTGGAGCGGATGAACCTGCCTCGTCACATCGGAGGTAATGCTGGGTGACGTCGCGGCACAACAAAGAGCAGGCGAGTCCCTTGCATGCGGCTGTCTGTAAGGCAGACTGTGGACTGACTCCACTCAACTTGAAGGATCGATCTTTCAATCCTCTGAGTGGGGTGAAGTCGGACCAAGAGCGGGTCGATGAATGGAAGTCGAAGGCAATGTACGGTAAACACGTGAATTGTCTTTGACAGCCATTTGTCGATTTGCATTTGTCGAACAGATGGCTGTGTGCTAGGGAGCTCTTTGCTGAGACGGAGGGATTCATGTGTACCATTCAGGATGGCGTGGTCGCCACCCGAGTTTATAAAAAGCTCATCAGAAAAGAACGGGTGGTGAACGACCAGTGCAGAATATGTGGTTCGGCGTTAGAGACGTTTGACCATCTCATTTCTGGCTGTACTGTTATGGCACCGGTGCAATACATCACCAGGCATAATGCTGTATGTAAGGTTATCAAAACTTTGCATACAAGCATGGGCTGATCACGGGAACATGTCCAGTTTACCGATATGAGCCGCAAGCAGTACTTGATAGTTCTGCTTACAGCATGTATTGGGACCGGCAAGTTCTGACTGATCGCCATACTCCTCACAATAAGCCTGACGTACTGTTAGTTGACAAGACAGGTCGCTCCGTGTGTATTATTGATGTTTCTATCCCCCATAATAGCAACATTGAACGGAAATACGTGGAGAAGAAGGTGAACTATGAGCCATTGGCTTGGGAAATCAAAGAAATTTGGAGTCTCGAGCGGGTGGTTGTAGTTCCCATAATATTGTCAGCTACAGGTATACCTAAATCCCTCACGGCTTCCCTTGATGTCCTGGGACTTTCGCACAGTCTGGTTCCAACCATGCAGAAGTACACCATTCTGCATACGTGCTCGATGTTGCGGGGAGTACTCGACGGATTCTCCCAGTGACCTACCACCGGCCACCACCACCAGCGTCCCTTTAGTTTTTAAGTAGGTAGGATCGTCCGAGCTTAAATGTTTGGCACTTAGTGCTAGTATTAGGTAAAATCCGGCATCTTCCGAAATTGAGATAACTCGGAAAAAATATAATAATAAATATAACTTTAGCCAATCCGGTCAAAAGTTGTGACAGGAGAAGGGAAAGATAATAATAAAAGTCGTTGACGCGACAAACCAATTGGCTTTGGACCTTGAAGTATGTCAAACAATCACTCACAGCTGTCTCGACTGATATCCGACATTCACTGATGATATAATTCCATTTGCCAACAGTGCTAGGACAGCCTTGCGCTCTAACCATTGATTTCTCCGGACACAGGTATAAATAGCTAAATAAGAAACAGAAGAACCTACACAGTGGTCGTGAAAAATACTCATTGAGGACGATATCTGCAGACCTGGGAGTATAAAATGCAGTACAAAAAATGAAAAGAAGAAACTTAAGATCCGTTCCGGATATAGGTCGAGAGTCGTCTAACTTAGTGACTAGGTCAGGTTCCCGTAATGGACAGAGCGGCATCGACGCCACGAGTCACGATGACTAGAAGCATGGCTTCGTCTGCTGCAGCTGCTTCGCCACAATCTGTGACGACCATTTCAGCAGATTCGCATAGGTAGTGGATGTAGAGGACTAAGGATATGAACTTCTTTATCATCTGCTCCTACTATGAAGTAACAACAGCAACAACAGCAATCCCAGACGTTAACAGGGACCGTGGGAAACTGGTGACAACGAGCCGATGTGGGTAAAGGCGATGGCATCAGTAACACTACGCCGCACTGTAAGTGACAGTCCCAGTACACGACGGAGCACATTTTTCACCATTTGGTTGAATTCTCCGTTGAGGTTCGGGACAAATTCCAAAGAGCATGTATAGAACTTTCAAAAATTGATCTTTTGCACAGACCAGCTATTCCCAATCCCTCTGCATTCTCAACTATTACGTGAATTCTCTCTCTCTAGACTTGTCGCTGCTTTGACTACAACCATTTATGTATTGTGTAGCAGTTGCCGCTGTCAGAGATTCGCTTTCATGTTAGTAGTTTGAGGGGTCAAAAAGATTCACTATGGAACATTCTTTCGGAATCTCGCCGCGACTTATTAAGGCAAGACATTGCCAGATTGAATCAAGTTAGCACTGGAATTGCCAGTGGACGTGTGAGAAATTAAGTGCAGAGGGTTTATAGGAACAATTCCATTCCCAGTGTGAGTGAAATTCGGGACAAACTAAAGCAGAAACTTTCTGCCGC
Organism: Hermetia illucens; assembly: GCF_905115235.1. NCBI lineage: Eukaryota > Metazoa > Arthropoda > Insecta > Diptera > Stratiomyidae > Hermetia > Hermetia illucens. The sequence goes on along the minus strand of NC_051849.1, from coordinate 124,123,692 downwards.
ATGCAGTCGGTCACGACGATATGTTGAAAGCTACCTCAGATCGGAGCCTTTTCGAATCACTCAACGAATCCCAATAAAGCGTGCAGACAGTACAGATTTCGGAAAAAGAAACAAAAGAATATTGGGGTGGACTTTCGGGGTTACCCGCTCAGCAAGTGTCACATCTCATTGAGCTTCCTTTACTATTACTCGCAAGGCTTCCTCCATTTCGCTTGCAGTTAAGAGCGATTTTTCTCGTTCCTTGTGGTTCGTTGTTCGTGCATTCCTAACGAACCATAGCACATGTGCCATTATGCGTTGCAGTCGTTGAAAAGAGTTTTGATGGTCGATTTGATTGATAAGGGAAATTGTGTCCTTCACCATGGCCGATACCATTTTTGAACGTTTTTTCTCCAAGGTGGTATCTACACTATGAAACCTTTCCGGCCAGCACTCTTCAGTCCCATGAAGAAATATAGGCCCATAGAACCAGAGGGCATAATTCTGCAGTTTTCCAGGAGCGACACCTCTCGATACCAAATCTGCTGAATTCTCCTTTGAATGTATGTGCCTCCATTGCTTGGGTGAGGATTTTTGTTGTATAGCAGCGACTCGATTAGCCACGAACGTATAAAATGACGATGCTTCTGCATTGATCCAATTTAGGACAATTTCGGAGTCGGTCCAGTAAAAGCAATTATAGTCTGGAATTTCTATATCCCGTTTGAGCCGATGAACGTGTTCAGCTGCTAGCCTTGCTGCACACAATTCCAATCTTGGTAGGGTCACTCGTTTTAATGGTGCCACCTTCGACTTTGCACATAAAAGACGAACTGTGCGAACCCCATCTGACTGAATAGCTCGTAAATATACCGCTGCACCATACGCCTTTTCCGAAGCGTCCGAAAAGACATGTAATTGTATTTTTTCAGGTACCTTCCCTCCAAATATGTGACGAGGTACCTTAATTTGATTCAGCCCCTGCAAGTCATCATAATATCTTGACCATTCCGCCTGTAGTTCGAAAGGAATTTCTTCAACCCATCCTATTTTGAGGCTCGACAGCCTTTGAAGGAAGATTTTAGCAGTAACTGTAACTGGTGCCATCAATCCTAGCGGATCGAACAAATGAGCGATATCTGATAGCGCTGATCTCTTTGTTACTTTCTTAGATTCCGTGTATGGGCATCTAATTTGAAATTCATCTGTTTTAGGAGTCCAAACTAATCCTAGTGTCTTTACGTTTTCCTCCCTTTCTTGGGTTATGTCCAGTTGGAGTGCCTGATCTTCAACAGGAATGTTGTTTAAAAGATTCTTGTTGTTTGCACACCATTTTCGAAGCTTAAAGCCGGCTGATTGTAAGATTGTGCGAAGTTGATGTTGCGTCTCAATAGCTTCTGTCAAGGTGTTTGCACCTGACATCACATCGTCCATATAAAAATCCCGTCTTAATGCAGTCGAACCGGATGGGTATTTGTGCGTTGTCTGTGATGACAATTCTTGTAGGCATTTGGTGGCTAGATATGGTGCAGAAGAAGTACCATATGTGACCGTGTTCAGCTGATAACATCTTATAGGTTCATTAGGCTCATTTCGCCATAGAATTAGTTGAAATCTCTTGTCTTCCTCCGACACCTGGATTTGCCGATACATCTTTTCGATGTCAGCAGTAAAAACAAAGCAAGGCAGCCGAAATCGTACGAGAATGGTAAATAATTCGGATTGGATGGTAGGGCCTGTAGCAAGTACATCGTTCAAACTGTATCCAGAAGAGGTTTCCGAAGAGGCGTCAAAAACTACTCTAAGTTTAGTGGTGGTGCTCTCTGGCTTCAGAACGCTATGATGGGGAAGAAAGTAATGAAGACTCGGAATACTTTCTTCATCTATTTCCGTCATATGCCCCAGTTGCTTGTATTCGTCCATAAATTCATTGTACTGTTTGCGTAGTTCTGGGTTTCGTGCTAATCTCCATTCTAATTTGAAAAGTCGCCTCTCCGCATTGCCCCTAGATTTGCCGAGTTTTGCTGGATCCACCTTGAAAGGCAGTTTCACAATGAAACGTCCATTGTTCGTTCGTTTCATGGTTTGAGGAAAATGATTTTCTCACCTTATTTCTTGTGTTGTCATCGCAAGGTTCTCTGTAGATTCTGGTTCCTCCAATTTCCAAAAACGCTCTATCTGCTCGCTGAGCTTGGAATCATCGGTGTTGAGGATGCCGCATGTAACCTCTTTCTGATAGGATGTTGCAACCTTTCCAGCAATTATCCAACCAAAGACCGTGTTTCGCAGCAGTGGCAGGTTCCTTGATAGCCGCATCTGCCCTGTAGCTAATAATTCGTAGTAGATGTCAGCTCCGAGAAGTAGATCAATACGCCCTTCCTGATCAAAATGAGGATCGGCAAGCTGAATGTTGCCGGGTATGGCCCAATTCCTTGAATTCAGACCTTGCGATGGTTGAGAGGATGTTATATGTGGTAAAACTATAGCGTCTATCTTCCGTGCAAACGTAGTGATTCTTGATTGCAATGACAACGTTACCTTCTGTTGCGATTGTTGCGACGCTCCGCCCAGACCACGAATGTGTATATGGTAACTAGTTGGTTGTAGTCCCAGCTTTCTCACAGCCGTTTCTGTAATTATGTTTATTTGGGAGCCACTATCCAACAGAGCTCTCATTTCTATCGACTTGCCCTTTTGGTTTGTCACCTTGATGAGTGCAGTAGCTAATAGAACAAAAGGCCCCTCTGATGCAGATATTTCCGTTGATAATACAATAGAATGGTTGTCATTTGTAGAACCCTTGTCCTTTACAACACGTGACACTTGACCTTGCTTGGTGGCGCTGGCTGTTGTTTGAATTGTGGTGATAGAGGGCGTTGTTTTGTCTTGATTGTTGGCGTCCATATGTAGTAGAGTGTTGTGCTTCTTGCCACATTTAAGACAACTTCCTGCGCTGCACTGTGCACTTCGATGTCCTTCCCGTAGGCAGTTCAAACATAGCCTCAGCTGCTTGATTTTGGCTACTCGATCCCAGATGGACAATTGTTTAAAAGCTTCACATGTGTAGATTCGATGGCTTCCCTTGCAATTTTTGCACTGTAAAGATTGACTGTCCTTGGTGGATATTAAAGCCGAGGTTCGGTTTGTAGGTTTGGTTTGAGTCGTACTCCTCTTGTCGCTACACAAGGCCTCTAAAGACTGAAAGCGTCTTTCCAAAAAGCGAGAAATGCATCAACCGGCTGTAGTTCTCGTGGTGAAGTCAAAGTTTGTTCGTATAAGGCGTGCGTAACCTTGTCTAACTTCCTCATTAAAATATGTAATAAAATGGGATCCCAACTAGCTATATTGATATTAAAGTTCTTGAGTCCTGCTAGACATTCCTTCGTAATGTCATGAAGTTTTTTCAAAGCGCTGGGGGAGTCCGAAGTAATCATCGGCTGCTGTGTGAGCCTATCCAATAGCGTGGCTACCATCAATCGTTGATTGCTGTAGCGGTTTGTTAGCGTTGTCCATGCAATGTCATAATTTTCGTCAGTGATGGGCAGATGACGTATAAGTCGCTCTGCTTCACCCTTTAGATTGCTCTTCAAATACCACATTTTCTGAGCATTTCCCAATTGCTGCTCGTGAATCATCTGGCGGAATAGGTCTTGAAAGGATTGCCATTGTGCATAATCGCCGTCAAAGGTAGGAATTGTCACGTGTGGTAAGTTGATGCTTGGAAAGGCCCTTGTAGCGGTAGCTATGCTAGGCTCTAGCCTTGAACGGCATTCAGCGAGAAATATTAAAGTGTCTTGAATTCGCTCTTCGAGGTTGAGAAAATTCTCCTCGTTGTACCCTAACTCATTTGGATCGCTGGAATATTGCCATATATTCTGATGGCCTTGACGCAACTCTTCCCGGTACTTTGATAAAGTAGCTGTCTTCAATTCGTAGTATGATTTGGGTTGTGCCTGTTCAACTGTGTCGATGCCGCTAATAATGTTTTCCACAGCCCGTATCCTTGATTGCTGTTGCCTTATTAGTACCACGACATCGCTGGGAAGCTCGTTCTGAGCATTATTTACTGCCCTGGCGGCCCTTGTATCTAAAGCACCCGTGGCTGATTTACCCAAATCGATATTCAACTTGGACGTGCCTTCCAAACCCTGAAGGCGTTCCGCAATGTCATCCTTGTACTTGGTGTACTCGCGCTGCATTGAAGAGAAATATTGTTTCTCGAAATATGGATGAGCTGGAAGATAATGCGCTAACTCTTCAAGCTCTTCATTTCTCTCCGAAAAGGCTGTCCAGAGATTTTCCAATTGTTCCAATCTCGTCGTGAGATATTCCCTTGTCTTACGAGCTACCGAATCTTTCCGGTAGTTACTCAAAAGACGCTGAATCTCCTGGCCCGTCACATCTTGTTGGTGAGTAAGATTATTAACTTTCTCAAGTATCGCCTCCGTGATTGGCTAAGATAATTCCACAAAGTTATTAACTCGCCTCGTGTCCTTTTAATGTTGTTATCGGCCGATCACGTCGGGGTCACCAAAAATGTCTTAATCCTGATAGGTCCACTCGGTGATACACCGGGTGAGTCTTTCTTCTTGATCAAGTGAAACACCTGCTCAAGTCAAAACCAAGTAAACTTCGTTTTCAAGTCTGTCAGTATGTTCATTGGGTGAAACACCGAATGAGTCCGTCGTTCTTAATTGGGTGGAACACCGAATCAAGTTTAGTCCAGTAGAGTATATTTCCAAATCTTCGAAGTCTCCAGCAGCCTCACTGGAGAAGAATAAAAGGCTTAGTTCTTCGGGACTTGAAAATACACTAAATTCTTTATTAATTGTTCTCGCTTAAATAGTAACAAAAGTGCCTACACGCTAATATCAAAAAGTGTACAAAAATGCTTACTTGCTATGTAGAAAAATTACAAATTGCTTACATGCTAAATATGCGTGCATGCGGAAAATATTCACCTTGGATATGCAAATATTTTTTGCATGCACCGGATGCGCGTGCAGACGGTTTTTTTTACTGCTGCCTGAACAGTTTTTAATAACTGCATTAATAATGGCTACTTCCCATCCACCTGGAAAATAGCCAAAATTATAGCCATTCGGAAAGGAGGTGTCTCCTGTGAACCTGGTAACTTCAGACCCGTTTCACTTCTATCTAACCTGGGGAAGCTTTTTGAGAAAGCATGGACCGTAGGGCTGGTCCAACATTGCAATCTTAACAACATTATTCCAGACCATCAGTTCGGTTTCCGTGCTCAAGGACAAAACAATTTAAAATCGTGCGTACTCGCACTGATTTCCCTCCTTGAGGGGCAAGGGGGAGTGTGGTAGCTGTTCAGTATCTAACTGCGCCCTCAACATCTACATGTGGTTTAGTGTGTACGGATAAGCTTGCCGAATACATTCGCAAGTTCGGTCCATTGAGTGTGGGTACTGCTTATTAGATGTACTGTGGTTTCGACCACCAAACCTCAGCGCAAAATTCTTCCGTTCCGTTCGCTAGCGTCTTCCGAAACTGTGGCAGAATTCTTCTTCGTATTGCATTCTGACGTCGGTTGGGAATTCGCAAATAAATATTTTGCTGACAATATGCACCGCATATGAACTGGCGTTAAACGTGCCTGCAGAACAGAAAGCATTATGAGGAAGCACGTCAACATTGTTGCTACCGGTTGTTGCTTAACTTCCATTTCTACATGCACCCAAAACCACAGTTAGATACTAGACAGCTACCTCCCTCCCCTTTGCCCCTCAAGGGGGAAAATCAGTGCGAGTACACACGATTTCAAATTGTTTTGCCCTTGAGCATGAGCGAGATGTACCGAAAACCCGATCAGCTGTGTTTGACATACCGCCCCGACTTGCTAATGTATTGGTGATATTGGCAAGTTTTTGCTTATGTATAAGTGAATACGTGAAACAACTTTTTGTTAAATGGGTGAGCCGTAGTACCAGAATAGCAAAAGCTCACCGATCTCTCTCTTACCAATACGATTTGACGAAGATTATGCCTTTTCCTTGTTTAGCGTCTCTGATGTGTACAGATAAGCTTCTGCAAGCACATTTGCAAGTGGGGTCATTTTTGTAACGGTACTACCTATAGTAGATCTACTGTGCCCAAAACCGCTATCTAGGCGTTTATACTTTACTACCAGATTACTATTATGTAAGAAATATTTTAAGGCATGCACACTTACATACATTGCTTGAATGTTTGTGGTTTTGGATATGTATGTATTATGATGAAGATTATAGTAGGTTAGTTCCATTGAATGAATATTTTTATTTGACATAGATATGCATATAATGATGAGTATGGTAGGATAGTTATATGAAATGAATGGTCTGTTGTTTTTATGTATGTGTGTTCTCCAAACTTGTTTAGAACTGGGGGGTCCAAAATAAAAAAGATTTTTTTAAATGTAGCACCTACAAATTTTATTAATTATATGTACTGCTGATGTGGTGACATTTTCCTCTGGACGGGTCTCGGCGACTGCTTTATTCCAATTCCCAGGCCTCCTATGCTAGATAGGTGACTGACGAAACTAGTCGCCTCTTCCGCAACTATCCTTCGCGTTTTGATAACAAAAACAATAGCAATAACTAATATGCTACTGTTAGCGGATACAACGGTGTACTATTTAAGATGGCCTCCCAAGAGCAGACCGAAACTCCTCATATGTAGATTTGCCACAGAATGGATTCTTTACGTAGCGCTGAAAACTACCAACTCCAGTCTCAAATAAGCCTCCATAATGGCTAACTCTCGGGGGGTTGTGATGAGAAATAATACGATGATGCGGTAGGTTTCCTTCGCGGCTGGCTGATACTTTGTTGCTACGCTTTCTCTAAAACCCGGGTATCCCTTAACAGATTCGTACCATTGTCGGAACGAACTGACTTTGGCTGACCTCACCTATTTGTAAATCTAGCCAAATAAGTAGTAGTGATATCGGTACGACTTTCCGAGTGCAAACCCTTGGTTGATATGCATACCAATATTACTGCGTATAACTTCATATGTAGGTTTTGCATTCCCGAGGAACCCACTATTTAACTGGAAAGTCAGTCCCCACATTCTCGAATAAGAGAGAAGGAAATACTCGCCCCACCGGTAAATTGGCCATCTTGGGTTCTACCGTCTGGCCCCTCACCCGGATGAATTTAGCGCAACCCCTGATCTACTTCTGTGTACGCTGCTACAGATCAGGAACATACAAGTTCTCCCGAATAACGTCATGGTCACACCGGTGTCACAATGATTATTTGCCACATTTGTTTATTTAATTAACAAGTCTGTTAAGGGAGATTTTCCCAGAATTATAGGGTGCAATATGGAACCAGTGCATTGCTTATCCATCCTCCAACTCGGAGAAGGCCGCTTCTCTTTTCCGCAAAAGGATCGAGGACACTTAACCAATGCTGCTTCTCCACCGGAAGCCCTTGATTCAGCTTGGCAATTTGTCAACTAAACAAATCTCTTTGCTGGCACCGCACCACTTCTTCCTCTGCTCGCTAAAACCCCTCTGCAGATAAGTTACCTGATTTCATCATCCTCCATCTCAAACAAGCAACGGCGTTCATCAAGCGGCTAAATGAAAAGAACCGTGTAATAAAGTTAGCTGTGGAGACTTGCTCCTCCTTGGTGACCCAAGCACAGCCTACAGTAGGATCGAATATAGAAAACAAATCGGGAAACCGGACGCTTCAGGTACGAAAGGTTTTGTGTATTTTTTCATAGACGTCTGAGTGTGCATTTGCCTCACAAGTAGGTAGCACGTAATATATGCATATATTATGTGAGAATATCCACGTTCAGTCTTGAATTTGAAAAGAAGCGATAAGTGTGACCTATTATACCTTTGTTAGTAATAGTGTGATTTCCACCAAAATTGGTAGAAGGTTGCTCTATGTTAAACCCCATATTGTTGTTTTGTCTGAATGAGCTTAAGGGGGGCTTTGCAGCCAATTACTAAAAATGATAGTTATATATTAACTTTATTTGGACAGATATTGGTATGGAGGGTATTTCGGAGCCTAGATAACATATAGTGGCAATCTTTGGGTAGTTTATGACCTCCCCCACTTTTTCAACAAATATGAAAATTAAGACCGGCTTCGAAAAGTACTAACCGAGATCTTTCGTTTGATACGTTAGATGAGCTCCCACCTTTCCACCAAATTTAGTGTCAATCGCTACGACCCACTCCGCGAAAAATGCATGCGACAGACAAACAGACAGACAGACGGACCTGCCAGATCTCCCAACCAGCGCGTCCCTTCGTGCCAATAATGGAATATTCGGCGAATGCGTAGAAATATGCATATGTACGCATTTGGAGATATGCGTGCATAGGCATGTTTACGCGTAGGTCGGATAGGTGGGAGAAAAACACCCACCCGTGGACAAAAGTGGCTATGGAAAGGACACCCAGAACGAGAAACCAATATGGAAGAAGAAAGGACACAAAAATTTACGATGCAGGGACTCGGAACCCCACTATCGGCGGCTTTTGGGAGTTGGCAAGCAGGCTCCTGGCCATGGATATCCCTCGACTGCAGTGCCTTGGTGGTGGATTACTTGGCCACGTTACATCAAATACTTCAAGTAGCCTGGAGAAAGAGGCATTTAAAAGGAGTACATTACTCCTAGAGCGCCTGTTCAAAATAAACAGAAAGATGTCCCACAAACTGGTCAGTAGCCGATAGTGGGGTGTGAGGTGACTCATTGGGCACGACCTGGAAGTGTGTAACCGATATTGTGATGGGAAGTGCAAGCTTTCTATTATAATATGCGGAACATACTTGTCGGTCAGTGTTGTGTTGTAGAATGCTGAGTGTTGCGTATGCGCACCTGGAGATTATTGGAGAATACCTCAGGACGGCGGCTCACGGCTACAATAACACGTCCCACTCTGGAACGGGGCTGTGTCCGATGGAAACTCTTTTCGGGTTTGTGTCAGATATACCGAGTAGTCTCAAGAGAACCCCTGAGCCGGTTTACAATGACCAACTGTACCATAAGCAGCTGCGTAGGAAACTGCAAGTTGCTTTCAAGCATGTGAATGAAAATTTGATGAACGCTAAGGGGGTATCTAAGAGGGGATACGATAGGAAGATGAATTCTATTCAGGTACACATTGGTGTAGTGTCCTACTGAAAGGACAAGGTTGTCAATGTCCATTCTCCTGAAAATATATCCATTCTACTGAATGGGAAGTTGCGAAGAGTTCACGTGAACAGAGTTAGAATTTTTAATGCCTAGAAGGTCAAATGAGTAATGTTGTTTTCTTTATTAGGTGAACGGGCAGTTTTCTCAACTAGGCAAGCAAGCGGACTGGCGACGAGTGCTGTAATTGCGGTGAATAAGTATAATCGTTTCCCATTTGTATAAATCCCTCTTTAGGCGACCGAATTGAGTTTCTTTCTCTCTTTACAGGCATCAGCTGCTCCTGCTCCCACAATTAGTGTAAGATTTGCAGTAGTTAGTAGTAGATAAGTAGGGAAAAGAAAAAAAAAAAATATTGTATAATAGTTAGTGGTAGATGGTAGTGGGGAAGAATATGAAATTTATAAAATTAGGAATAACAACTGTTAAAAATAAGGCGACATGCAAATTGCTGCTAGTTTCGTGGTGGTGAACATTGAGGAGACAGGACGCTTGCATTTTTTCGCGCCCCGATGGTCTATCTTCACGAAAATCCAACTAGGAGATACAAGCGAATCGTGGAAAATGGTGGCAGACATCTCTAAGAATGCAGACAGGCTATGTGCACAGCTGAATGGAAATGACGCGAGGTATGGAGTTCTGGCAGCAACCATACATCGCTGGCTGGATGAAGGGGAAAGCGAAAGGAGACAGCTTCTCCACGTGGTAACAGAAACCCCTCGGCGTGGAAGGCGATCTTTCTTTGATGGTATTGGGAGGCTTAGCAAGACTCTCTTTGGTACTATGGATTCCACAGATGAGAAGCGAATTAATGACGGGCTGGCGGAGTTGGAGAGTTGCCAAGGAGAATCGGACTTTCCATTTACTGGAGGAACAAGTGAGCGTGATGAAGTCCAATTACGAATTATACAACGAGGCGAGGGGGCAGGAAGCGAAAGAACGAAAGCGAATCGTGTTGTTCTATGCATCTTTAGCAGCAGCTTTGAATTCGACAGCGAGTTCGATGAACTTCGAGGAGCGACGGAGTGATGTAATCGAGCTCATTTTATTAGCGCAGTTGGAAATTCAGATTTTGCTGGACCGCCAACGAACTCTAAGGGGGATCATTGAGAGCTCGAAATATGGAAGGCTACACCCAGGTCTACTTCATAATCAGGACCTCCTAGCACTCTTGAAGCAGCTACCAAATCGGGATCCTCTGAATGTGGAGAGCTTGAGTCTGGATCATCAATTGCTGGATCAATTGATGAAGGCTCGAATGGTGCAAAGTGGTCGCGAGCTGCTGTTCCGACTTGATGTGCCATTGCTAGAGAAGCGATTCTTTCAACTCTTCCGAGCGTATGCTATTCCGGCGGCCCTGAATGGAGGGTTTCATCACTACCATTTGTAAGCCGACTGTTTGGCGGTTAGTAGTGCTGCCCAACATTTCGCCCTGATGAGTGAAAAGGGAATTAACGAATGTACCCCGATGTTGTTGGCAGCTGATGAGACACGCTTCGCATGTGAAAAGAAAGTCCCTATCATTGTGTCGGCTGAAAGGATGTGTGTGACTAGCATTTTTGCCAAAATTGGTAATAAGGGCTGCCGTGGCAGTTGGGCTAACCTTTGGGATGGAATAATTAAAATGAACACACGTACTTACTGGTTCTTTATCCTGAGGAAGGTAGTGGGAGTTACACTCCTCTGCTCAGATGGGCAAGCAGAGGATAGCACCCTCAGCGGAATGGGAGTGTTGATACTTGGAGAGCGGTACGTTTTGCGGGCGGACGGGTTTCGTTTGACGTCGCAAGATGTGGTAAAGAAAGAGGTCTTCATTCATACGGGTCAATGCTGTGACGTGGTTCAACCGTTGCCGGAAGAGATTCGTGAGCTCGTGCGACTTAACGAAACAAGGCCCTTGCACGTACTGAGCGGAAAAGAGAAGGATTAGGTGAGCGGTGGCGCAGCGAAGGTCGGGCGGTGGAGGAGCTAGCAAGACGAGTTAAGGAGGAGGAATTCGTTCGACAACATCAGGCAGCGGGAAGACTGCATATGTACACATCAGCAGGTACACTAGGCATTATGTTCGTTATTATCATTGCAGTGGCGTTGATGGCATATGTGAAGTGCAGGAGGGCAGCAGGACGAGTTCAATCGATTAAGTCAAATGCAGAAAAAGTGACGTCTTCGGCCGACAGCCAGCAAGCAGATGTATTAAGAAAAGGAACACCCTTATCGAGCAGCATCCTGTCAAGGAGCCGTCCAGTGAAAGTTCCGATTCCACCACCTTTGCCGTTGGACACATGCACAGACACCATACAACAAGAGGGGTTAGCATCATCGAGCCAGGCTTTATCAGGGAAAAATAGTGCCGAATGTCAGCAACATCCATCTCGACGAGAAATAGCTTCACAGAAATCATCGGCATGTCGATCATTGTTTAAGTTAAGTTAAGTGAATTGTAATTATATTAATAGGAAAACTATTTATTTCATATATATTGTTTGGGGTAAAAGGCAAGGTAACGATAATATATAGTAATATATATAATGACATAATATATAATGATAATATACAGTAATTGCTAATTAAGTTAGTAGTATCATTTAGCAGGCTAAGATTAACTGGAGCAATTGTGAGGTCGCTCTCAGGGATAGCTTCATCTAAGGTGGGAGGGATGAGGTGACTCATTGGGCACGAACTGGAAGTGTGTAACCGATATTGTGATGGAAAGTGCAAGCTTTGAATTACAATATGCGGAACATACTTGTCGGTCAGTATTATGTTATAGAATGCTGAGTGTTTGCATAATAGCACTGACCTCTTAAACATGTTTTGAAGTAATCGTGGGTCGTCAAATGAAAATAGGAAAGTAGGTTAAGGTAGGTCTAGAATAAGCATAAGGAAATGTTAGAGTTAGTCGATTTTTAAAAGCGAACCCGCAAGATAGGAAAAGTTTAAGTAATGTAAAGTAACGTAAATGTAAGTGTAAGTGTAAGTGTAAATTAAGTGTAATGAATAATAAATTTAAGTGGAATAATAATAAAATTTCATTCGAAACGGAAATAAAGAGTTTGAGTGTTAAAAAGAAGTGGACAGAATACGGACGAATCATCGTATGCCCTACTTGGAAGAAAAATAATAGAGTTATCCGAATTCATAAAGGATAAACATAATGTGCACCAAGTTATCAAAAATGGTCCAAGCCATTCGTGTACTGTACAATAGTGCCAAGGACGAAAAAAGTGGCTCGAAGAAATCAAGCATCACTCAAGCAACACAAGTGACATCCCTTCAAAATCCAAAGGGCGGTAAGTTTAAAAAGAGGACTAGAGAGGGCGTGAACGATTCTTTTGGATCCTCGCAGGACGCGAAAAGGCAACAAGGCCTCTCACCCGCAAAGGGGAAGGCAAACAAAGTTACCAAAATCGTGGAATTTGCGGCGCCAGCTCCAATTGACACAACGGAGGTAAAGCCTCAAAAAGGAACCAAGGAAACATGTACCTAGGTTGGCGTAAAGAAAAATGCGACACATAAAAGAAGATTACGGCCCGAATTAATTATCATCTCCAAAAAAGGTGATATGACTTATGCCGATATCTTCATGAAGGTCAAATCCGATCCTGAACTGATGAACCTTACAGAAAACTTCAGCCGAATCAGACGCTCTTAAAAAGGAGATTTGATATTGGAGCTGAAGAAGTGTCCGGGCAAAACGGTTGACAATTTCCTCGGCAAAGTGGAGAAGTCTTTAGGAGAAGAAACACAAGTACGGGCCAGAAGGCAGGAAATTGTTATACAATGTAGGGACATGGATAAAATCACGACCAATGAGGGTACCCACGACGCCTTAGAGAAGCGGTTCGAACCACTTGGTTTGCAAGATTCCTCAATCAGAGGAATGAGGAAGGCATACAGAGATACGCAAATGGGAACTATAAGTTTACCAGCTGAAGCAACGTTCAAACTGCTGGCGACTGGTAAAGTAAAAATAGGTTTGGTCGTTTGCCGACTCAGGGAACAGGTGCCCTTCAAGTACTGCTTTAGATGCCTGGAATTTGGCCACACAGCGGCGGAACGCATCAATGACCGTGACAGTTCAAAAAGTTGCAGAAAATGTGGAGAGAAGGTCATATGTTAAGGGAGTGCAAGGTTGAGCTTGAATGTATGCTTTGTAGGGGGAAAAAAGGCGTCGACTGTCGGTACCTTGCAGGCAGCAGCAGATGCCCAGTGCTGACGAGAGCCTTGAATGCAGTAAAAAAATAGGGTTGATAGAAATCAGCCCCAAGCCTGACCAGGCAGCGCAAGTCCTTCTCTCGCAGACCATCAATGAGAAGGGAATCGAAACTGCATATAATCAGCGTGTTTTATCGCAATAATATGAGCGGTGCCTGGTCTGTAGATGTAACTGCCAAGGCGGCAATATGGGCGTGTGGAAATCAAGCCATTCAAGAAATGATGGAGTTTGCAGAAGTTGGATTCGGCAGGGCAAAAATAGCTGGTATCTACATATATAGTTGCTATGCTCCTCCAAGCGCGACAATAGCCGAATTCGAAGGAATGCTAGGTATGCTAGTCTCGGATGCAAGAAGTCGAGGCAATTACCAACCATTACGAATGTGGAAGAATTATCGAACCAAATGAAAGACACGATCCACAAAGCGGCCTCTGCAACCCTCGGATTCAGCAAGTCGGGTAAGCGGTACACGAGCATAGATATTTAGCTTTGAAATGACGATATTGAAATGAAGGTCTATGAAAAGAAACGCCTCTACCACAAATTTCACGACGATAAAATACCGGCCAATTGGCAAATTTATAAGAATGCCAAACGGGAAGCAAAAAAACCGATCGCTGTCACCCGAGCGGACCATTACAAAAATCTTTATGATAAACTGGAAACTCGGGATGGTGAGAGGGATCTGTACCAACTTGACAAAAGCCGAAACGAACGCACACAGGATATCGAACACTTCTATTACGTTAATCACAAGAATGGTACTTTACTTACCAATCGTCAAGCTGCAACGGATAGATGGCGAGAATACTTCGAGCAGACTTCAACTGAAGAATTTGCTCATCCTCCACTTCCACAATCAATCCAGATTTTCCGAGCAGCTCCAAATATCAGGGCAACTGAAGTTGAGGAGACAATAGAACAAATGAAATCGGGGAAGCCAGAGGACCTGACGACACCGCATCTAAGCTCTCGAAAGCGAAGGCTGGGACCCAACACTGTGGCTCAGTGAATTCTTTAATTGGGTTATTCAGGAAGGAGGTATCACGTTGCTGAGTACAATCTATAAGATATTCTCCGCTATCTTGCTAGGCCGGATAGCCCCATAAGCCCAGAACATCATTGGCTCATACCAAAGAGGTTTCACTCCAGGCAGATCAGCAACAGATCAGACTTTCTCTCTGCGGCAAGCGATGGAAAAACTGTTGGAATATGGACATCAGTTGTACCATCTCTTCATCAATTTTAAAACCGCCTATGATAGCATAGCCCGGGAAAAACTGTACACGGTTATGAGAGAATTCGGTATCCCGACGAAATTGATACGACTGACTAGGCTGACCCTGACCAATGTGCGAAGCCACATAAAAGCAGCAGGATCACTCTCAAGACCATTCGACATCAACAACGGTCTACGACAAGGGGATGCCCTATCCTGCGTCCTCTTTAACCTGGCCCTCGAGAAAGTGATCCGTGATGCTGAGGTAAATGGAAGAGGTACGATCCTCTTTAAGTGTACCCAATTACTGACCTATGCTGACGATATCATCATCATGGGAAGAACGATCCGAGACGTACAAACTGCCTTCATCCACATCGAATAGGCAGCGCGAGATCTTGGGCTGCACATCAATGAAGGCAAAACAAAATATATCGTGGTAACGTCAGCGCCAAAAACCAACCAACCAACAACATCAAACCGCACTGGTCAAACGGAAAGAATAAAGATAGGAGAATACAACTTTGAGACCGTTGACAATTTCTCCTATCTAGGGTCGAAAATCACAACCGATAACAGCTACGATGATGAAATCCGCGCACGGTTCTTGGCAGCCAACAGAGCATATTTCAGCTTACAGAAACTGTTCTGCTTGAAACGTTTCACCATAGGGTCAAAGCTCTTACTGTACAAGACAATGATCTTGCCAGTCCTCTTGTATTCCTCGGAGACTTGGGTTCTTAGTAAAAAAAAATTGCGAACTCTTGGCTGCGTTCGAGAGAAGAATCCTCCGAAGAATTTTTGGCCCCTACATGAGGATGGACGATTCCGTAGCCTACATAAGGACGAAATCTATGAGCGATACCATGACCGTCCGATTGTGGATAAAATTCAGCTAAATAGGTTACGGTGGGCGGGTCACTTAATCCGTATGGATGAGGATGATCAGGCCCGGAAAATCTTAGGGCAGTATCTATGATAGAAAAAGAAGACGAGGCGGACTCTGCCTGAAATGGAGCGATGGCGTAGGTCAGGACGCAAGGCAACTTTTAGGGATATCGAATTGGTAGACCTCGGCGCAAAACCGGCATGTCTGGAGTTCTTTATTAAGGCAGGCCTAGACCGGATACGGGTTATTGCGCCGTTGATGATGATGATTCAGGAAGGAAGAACACCATCTGACTGACAAGAAAGTACCACTGTTCCAATATGGAAAAAGAAAAGTAGTTCAGCAGAATGTTCAAATTGCTTACTCTCCCATACCACTTCCCATGCCATGAAGATTTTTGAACGCATTCTTGACAACCGTATTCGCGAAATCGTTGCAATAACCGCGAATCAAGCCAGATTTGTCAAAAACTGCGGGACTACTGCCGCAACACACGCTGCGCGGTTACTCATGGAGGAACACCGTGAGAAGCATTGCCCTCTTTATATTGCATTTCTGGATCTAGAGTAAGCGTTTGACTGTGTGTCACATAAACTCATCTGGTATGCTTTACGACAACACTTAGTGCCAGAAGAACTCGTGTGCTGGGTTCAACTACTCTATTATAATCCGAAAAGTAAAGTTCGAAGTATGGCCGTGTATCAAAACCGCTTCGTGTCTCTGTTGGTATTCATCAAGGAAGCGCCCTCTCACCACTCCTCTTTGTTTTTGTCATGGACACGGTCACACGTGACATCCAACGTCCAGCGTTGGACTAGTGGCGTGACACGTTTTGATCACATCCGAAATGAGGATATCCGCGATCGTTATGAGATCACGGAAGAATTTGCGAGAGAGGCGTCTTCGATGGTATGGTCTCGTAATTCGCACTAACACGAGTTCACTTGGCAAAATTGGTCTTGACATCGAATTCGATGGTAAACGACCAAAAGGCAGGCCGAAACAACGGTGGGTTGATACGCTGGATGGGGATTTAAAAGCCTCGAGATTGTATCCAGATGAGGCATTTGATAGAGCCAAATGGCGAAACCGATCACGACGAGCCGACCCCACTTATGAACGGGACAAAGGCTGAAGAAAGGGAGGAAGAAACGAGAATGCTTCAAGGAGCTTTACGTAGAAGCAGATCAAAGCCCCTGGGGAATAACATACAGGATGGTTATGAAGAACATGAGAGGGCGAACACCACAACTGACCTGCCCACCTCTTCTGCTCGATATTGTGGTGGCGCTCCCCCACCCTCAGATAAAGAAAAGTGCAAACAACACAAGCCAGCACGGGGTGTTTCCAACATACCTGCGGTAATTGAGGAAGAACTTGCGCAAACTTGCCGTAGAATGGGGATAACAAAGCACCCGGTCTGGATGCTGTTCACAATGGAGACTGGTTTATCAGCGTATTTGAAACATGCATGATAGAAGGAGTTTTCTCCGATCGGCACCCAAGACATCCATCATTATACCGCCCGATTTGCCTCATCGACACGGTAGGAAAGATGTTCGAAAGATGCAATGTCGTCTAATAAATGGTGTGCCTTGGTGACGTTGGACGTCAAAACTGCGTTCAATTCCGCTAGCTGGGAGTGGATAAAAAGCTCACTGGCTAAAATGGGTGTACCTAGTTATTTCACTAAGCTCCTCGAAAGTTGCCTCTGGGACAGGACACTTTGGTACGATACGGATGAGAGATCCAAGTATCCATCACCGCAGAAGTACCACAGGGCTCAGTGTTGGCTCCTCTCCTATGGAACGTGATGTACGGTGTAGTGCACGCTAACGAAATCATTAGCGCAACAAAAGCATGGCTGGAGATGGTTCAGCTTGACCTTGCGGAACAGAAGACGGAAGCGGTCTTGATTAGCAACCGTGGGAAGAGGAATACGTTTAATATTCGTGTTGGACTATGCCTGTGAGAAAGCGGTAAATTTTTTTTTTTTTTTTGTGCGTACACGGAGGTGGAAAATCTTAGAAAGACACGTCCGCCGCAGCTCCGCCGCCCGAACGGCGGAACAACAGCGGGCGCGTGTGGGATTCACACCCACTAAAAACCACCCCCTGTCTCTCCAGCCCCAGCCCCGCGGGACCACCATTGAGGTATTACTTCGCGGGGTAGGTTTGCTCTTAGGCACTCATACTTCTCCTATTTGCAGCTTTCCTCCTTCTTTGTTCTTTCAGCAACTCCTCCTGCATTTGGATGATTGCGGAGCTAACCGCAAGCCACTTCTCCTCGGACTCCAGCATCTCATTAATTAAGCTCTCCGGGGTCCCGCTCCTGCCCAGCACCTGGTTTAAGCTCCTTCTCTCCATCGCAAATCGTGGGCAGTGAAACATCACATGCTCTGGATCCTCCGGTATGCCATCGCATCTGGGACAGTTCGGAAAATCATCCAACCCAAAGCGGTGCAGATACTGCCTGTAGCAACCACCGTGTCCCGTGAGGAACTGGGTAATGTGGTAGTTGGTATCCCCATGTTTTCGCTCAAGCCACACCCTAATGTTGGGAATGAGCCTGTGCGTCCACCGACCTTTCGCAGACTCGTCCCATCTGCGTTGCCAGAGATCAAGCGACTCTGACCTTGCCGCATTTCTACGCTGTGCATGCCCCTCCATATGTCTTGCATTGTACAGGACACTCATTTCTTTGGCCAGAATGTCAACCGGGATCAAATATATACCAGCGTATTATTAGCGTGGATAATGCCTAACATTGGAGGCCCAAGATACAGTCGCAGATTACTTGTGGCCGGAGTGGTTCGCTCCACACTATTATACGCGGCACCAGTGCGGAAGGAAGCACTAGCGTGTGAGAGTAATCGGAGTAGGGTAAATATGACTTACCGCTTAGTGGCGGTAAGGGTGTGCAGCGCCTTCAGAACAATATCAGGCGACGGAGCGTGTGTTATTGCGGGAATGATCCCAACAGCCATTCTGGCAAGTGAGGCATGTTGCCTGTACCAGAAAAGGAAAACGGATACACCTGAATAGGATGCAGAATACCGAAAAGTGGCAAGGCAAGAGTCGATGGAAAAGTAGCAGCAATGGTGGGATGAGTCGCAGAGGAGTCGCTGGACCAACATTTTAATTCCGACATTTTAGTGGGTGAGAATCCCACACACTGCTTCAACCTAGTGCAGTGTCTTTGTAAGATTTCCACCTCTATCCATAAAACAAGTTGGGAAACCGGAAGTTGAGCGCTCCAGGTATGAAAGGTTTTGTTTGCTTCTTCTGTGAGTACATTTGAGTGAAGAACTATCCCATTTGTACGTAGCCCATTATGTATATGCATTTAGCATGTCTGGCTACCCAGTTTAGTGTGATAACAATATTCAGTGCAGTAAATTTACACGGTAAAGTCAACTTTGAGCTACTGTAATTTTGTTACTAATAGTATGATTTTGATCAAACTTGGAGATAATATGCTTCATATTATATTTTATTCTACTACCAACATTTATAATTCTGGGATATGCTTAAGGGGGATTTTACTCAATTTCCGCAAAAATATGGTAATATACTATTATTAACTTAATTTGAACGGATATCGATATGGACAGTATTTTGAGGCCTGGGCACCATATAGAAGCAGCTTCATGATTTTTTTCAAATTTTTCGGTTAGGTAGTTTCTGAGAATGGGTCCGTTAAAGAAATCATCACTTTCGACCCCTCCCACGCCCCGCCTTTCTAATAAATCTCAAAACTAAGACTGGGTTCGAAAAGTACTAATCGAGACCTTTCATTTGATACCCCATATGACTATATTTGGTGAAAAAAAATTTTACACCCCCCTTTTACATGTATGGGGACCCCCCTAAATCTCAACGTAGAAGGATATCACTCACTGAGGGTCCACAGGTCCCACCTTCGCACCAAATTTCGCGTCAATCGATATAGCCGTTTCTGATAAAAGTGCCTGTGGCAGACAGACAGACAGACATTGAACCGATTTTAATAAGGTTTTGTTTTGCAAACAAACAAACAAAACCTTATTGGTAATACCCTTTAAAACGAAAGGCCGTTGAACTACAACTCATGAGATACAAACTTCTGCATACCTCGAGACAGTCAAAAGGGTTCCTCTTTGACCGAACATGATGATTTCAGTCGGAGAGGTGACTTTAAGAATAGCCTCGGTCGAATTTATCTTCTATCTACTATTACGAAGAAAAGCGAGAGCTACTTCCGAAACGTTGCAGGCTGTAAACTTGATAATATCCCCCATACTTCTTTTCACGTCCTCATATAATCCTATTAACAGGACGATTCTCTCTCGGATGCGTCGCTGAACCCGTCTAATTCAGTAGTGCCTTCCTCCTTGTTATACCGGTTCCATCTCGATATGCGAATTTGATTGAGCAACTCCAAAGAAGAAAATATTTTCGCGAACTGACCCTGGGCCGGATCCGGAATCTTAATATCCCAATCGAGCCCTTCCTTTCATACCCGAATATCCATTCGCAGCTTGATAACAATTGGAAGCAACGATCCTATGGGAGCAGCGATATTTAATGCTTTCCTCTCGGTTAGCATTGTGTACGATCTCGTCCTTATGCTGTATTGAAAACAGTCTTCATTGTAATGTAACCCGAGAATTTTTAAATCACTCTCAGCCTTCTGTAGATCGGCATAGGCACCAACATGCCCATCTGGTCAAGCGGAATTTTCCCTGCTCCAAAGTCCATACAATTAATCGTCCATATAGAAGGCATTATTAATCACTCATTTATCTGCCCATCGGGAGCGTTGTCCTCGGCTACCTGATGAAGTGTCTTTATCGACTGCCAGGGTGCAAAATCCATTTTTAGTGTCTATCTTACGCCGAATGAGACGATGCCGGACTTTCGTCGGAGGCTTGAGGCTTTGGAGGACGCTATCTTAAGCACGGATGGGCGGATCCTGGTCGGGGGTGACTTCAATGCTAGGGCACTTGAATGGGGCATGCCTCACACAGATTCCAGAGGGAAACGAATTCTGGAAATGGCGGCGAGAACAGGACTGGTAGTTCTAAACACCGGATCCACCCCAACGTTCCGGCGCCCGGGCTGCGAAGGAAGCATTCCAGACGTAAACTTCGCATCGGAATCACTGGTGTCGCTGGTGGACGGGTGGCGAGTTCTGGAAGACTTTTCGGCAAGTGACCACCAATACATTGCTTTCGAAGTGGTGGACACAAACTCTCGGTGTGCGCCACCCCAGCGATCTTTCTGTGTATGGAAGGTCGCGAAAGTGAACACCGGGAAGTTTATCGAAACTCTGGGAACAGGTGGGGCCACACTGAAGGGTACTCCTGGGGCGGTGGCGCCGCTGCTGACACTGTCGTAAATTCAGTTATGAACCTGATAACGACGGTCTGCGGAGCCTCCATGCCCAGGAAGACATCGAGGCGCGGCAAACCTTCCATGTGTTGGTGGACAGTGGAAATCGCAGAGCTCCGGAAGGAATGTCACAGGCTCCACCGCTTAACACAACGTCTAGGCGACCGGGAGGAGGCATGTACCATAATGATGGAGTACAAATCAGCCAAAAGGAGACTCCGCAGCGCAATAGACAAGAGCAAAGCTCGCTGCTGGCAAGATCTGATCGACGAGGTGAATGGGGATCCGTGGGGACTCGGTTACAAACTTGTAACCCGAAAAATCGGGGCTCTGCGGAAACCCTGTCCACTTAAGGCCGAGCAGATGGACCGCATTGTGAGGGCACTCTTCCCTGCACACCCCGTATGGGATGGTGACGTCGGCGCGGAGAGCGCAGAGGACTGTCCACTTTTCTCTGTAAAAGAGTTGGAACAGGCAGTCCTCTCTATGAAAAACAAGAAGGCGCCAGGACCCGATGGTATTCCAGCAGAGGTGTACAAACTGGTATTCCAACACCGGCCAGACCTACTGCTCGGCGCATTCAACGCTTGCCTGAAAGAGGGCATTTTCCCTGCTCGTTGGAAAGTTGCGAGGCTTGCGCTGATCCCTAAAGGGAAAGGCGATCCCGAACTGCCGTCTTCATACCGCCCGCTCTGTATGCTTGATACTGCTGGGAAAGTGCTCGAAAAGCTCATCAGAAGTAGACTCGCTGAAGCGATACGCGCTGCCGGAGATTTATCTCCCCGGCAGTTTGGTTTTAGGGCAGGGAGATCGACAATTGATGCTGTCATGCAGGTCGTGGACGCCGTTCGACGAGCAGAGGCACATAGTCGCCGAACTCGACGGGTGGTGCTCCTCGTAACGCTTGACGTCAGAAACGCCTTCAATTCCGTAAGATGGAAAGACATTCTAAGCACACTAGACAATACTTTCAACGCGCCGAACTATCTCTTACGGATTTTGAGGGACTATCTGAGGAACCGCTCCCTGCTCTATGAAACAGTAGAGGGTCAAAGGTGGATGGAGGTCACGTCGAGGGTAGCACAGGGATCCATCCTAGGGCCGGACCTCTGGAACGCTACCTATGACAGTCTGCTTAAACTCGACATGCCAGAAGAGTCGCGCCTGGTCGGCTACGCAGATGATGTCGCAGCGCTTGTTGCTGGACGCACTGTCGAACAGGCGCAAAGCAGACTCGGCATATTGATGCGACGGGTAAGCGGATGGATAACTACTCATGGTTTCAACCTTGCACTGGAAAAAATCGAAGTAGTCATCCTGACTAAGAAGGGAATTCCGACCCTGCGTCCCATATCGTACGGCGAGTCGATAATCGAGTCAAAATCAGCGGTAAAGTACCTCGGGTTGACTCTTGACTCAAAGATGAGCTTTTCTGAGCAAATCCAAGCAGCAGCGAACAAGGCTGCGGCTGGAGTTTCGGCGTCAAGTAGGCTAATGGCAAACATTGGGGGTCCTACGTCTAGTAGGCGACGTCTCCTGATGAGCTCAACGCAGTCTGCCCTGCTCTACGGCGCAGAGGTATGGGCTGGCGCTCTTGACAAGGAGGTATATCGTAGACGCCTCGCGCAAGTACAGAGACGGGGAGCTTTACGGGTGGCGTCTGCGTACCGCACAGTCTCTCAACCGGCCGTGATGGTGATCGCGGGAGTTATCCCCGTTGCCCTTCTTGCTAGGGAGCGTCAAGCCATATACAAGCGCAAGGGAGATGAGCCAAGGGAGGTGGTTGCTCGCGAAGAACGGCAACACACTCTAGACGAGTGTCAGCTCTCTTGGCAAAATGAAACTAGAGGCAGATGGACTGCGCGGCTTATCGGCAACTTAGGTGCGTGGCTGAATCGGAAGCATGGTGAGACTGACTATTTCCTTACACAATTTTTAAGTGGGCATGGAAGTTTTCAGTCTTACCTGCACAAGATTGGAAAGGCGCGTTCTCCGGATTGTGTGTTTTGCAATAGAGTTGCGGACGATGCCCACAACACTTTTTTTTCTTGTGGAAGGTGGGGTGGGGTTCGTCAGCAGCTCTATTTAAACACAGGGGATCTCTCTCCAGACAACATTGTGGAAGAGATGCTGAGGACTGCTGACAGCTGGAACCGTGTTGCCCATTACGTTCGGGCCCTTCTCGTTGCTAAGAAGATAGAACTCGACCGGTGGAGGAGCCGGATGGCAGGGGGTTCCTTGAACTGACAGTTCCCTTCCTCCTCTCCCCTCCCGTTGGTGAAAGGAATTCCCTGATTTGAAGGCTCCGCAAGGCGGGAGAGTTCGGGGGCTGGCCCGAAGTAATGTGACAAACGGTTCCAGGCTAGCTCTCAGACGATGGGGAGGTGTTTAGTTGGTAGTCCGACAACGTACCGAATCGGAAGTCCAACACTGTGTGCGTAAATGCATTCACCTACCCTACCCAAAAAAAAAAAAAAGGGTGCAAAATCCATTGCGTAAACGACGGTTTTTATAAAATACTTCATAATGGCTTCCTCAGGATCGCTTCTCCACAGAATCCTCAGTTTGATTTTATTTTCATTATTTCACTGGAGAACACATACTCACATTTGCGGATACGCGTGATTACGTTAAAAATGCGACTTCGAAGTTTCGGGGAAATGCCCTGATTCAGGTTAACTCGATTAGAGGTTGGGCTTGAGGAATTAAACACATTCCTAAGTTTATTGGTTGTGGCATCCTTGCGAATGACACTCAGATAGGGTATGCAGTAGAGCTCCCCACTTGTACCGTCATGGAGTTTGGGACACGTCTCTATAGTTTGACATGAACTCATCCAATTTTTGTTTGAGATCAGTGTTCTTAAGCCACCGCTTTTCTTGCCCGAGGAACTGCTGGACTGCTTTGTGATAGGGAATTTCCGAGCTTGATACGGCCTCGAAGGAGACGTTGAAAAATGCACTCGAGATGGGCTAAGTGCTCAGACTCAGTGGAAGAAGCGACCAAAACATCATCCTAATATACGAAACAGAAATCGAGGTTTCGCAGGACTGAGTGGATAAACCTTTAGAAGGTTTGCGCCGCATTGCACAATCCGAAAGTCATCCAGGTGAACTCGAAGAGTCCAAAGAGGTGCATATTGCCGTCTTTGGAATGTCTTCTGGAGCTACAGAGATTTGATGATAAGCCTTGAATAAGTCCAAGGTCGAAAAGATGCAGCAATTCGCGAGGTGATGCGCAAAGTCGTGGATGAGTGGAATTGGATATCGGTCAGGAACAGTCTGTGCATTTAGCCTTCTGTAATCCCCACATGGGCGCCATTCGCCGTTTGGCTTAGGGACCATATGCGGTGGGGAAGACCAACAGCTGTTTGAACGCCTGCAGATACCCTGTTGAACGAGTTGTTCAGTTTTTTCCGCGCAATAGCCAGTTTCTGGGATGGTAGAGGACGCACCTTCGAGAAGATCGGGGAACCAGTAGTCTTAATGTGGTGCTGCACATTGTGCTTCACTGGTTTGGAGAGACTACACTCGATAGTAATCTGGCTGAACTTTTGGAGAACTGTCCGAACACGAGAGTCGGTAATGTCTTCTAAAAGAACGGAGAGATTATTGTCTGGGTGATATACCATTTGTCCCGATGAATTAAGGTTGGTCGTGGAATCTATAAGAGACTTGTTTTGCAAGTCTACCAGCAATCCATAGTGATACCAGAAGTCTGCGCCTAGTATGGGGAAGCTGACATCCGCCAGGATGAAACGCAACGAAAATGTCCTACGCAAGCCAAGACTCACGTCCACTTGCTTATACCCGTAGGTGTTGATACGAGAGGAATTTGCCGCTGCTAGTTTCAGGGATTGTGGAAATAGTTTATGGTGCCTGGGTACGGGAAGAACCGAAATTTCCGCACCAGTATCCACGAGGTAGTTGCGCCTGCTGAGAGGGTCGTAAATTGTTAGGCGACGTGGCGCTGCGTTCTGGGTGGCCGTCGCCAGGACCCCCCGCGGACCTAGTTTTTTGCGGCAGGCGTGAATTTAAAAGGGATTGTACATTTAGTAGCTTTATTGCCGGTTCTGCGGTGGTACCAGCAAATCCCTTGGTCCGTGGACTGCCCTGACGACCTACTACCTGATCGCCCTTTTCGGCTGGTAGACCGCGAGTGAGCTCGTGCCCGAATGCTGAGCGTCGAGCGTCGCCCGGATCTCGGCCACACTGGCTATTAAGGCGGCTATCTCGCGCCTTAAGACGCCCACTTCGTCCGATGGCTGTTGAGCGGCCGCTATGGTCGGGCGTACGTGCACCTCGTGCACTTTGTCGGCCGCAGCTGCCAATGCCTCCAAGGAACCTGAGACACATGCGAGGACCGCCTGGGTGCCTTCCGGGAGCCGATGCAGCCAAAGGGAATTCATCAATTCGTCGTCGATCTTACTCCCACCCATTTGCTTCGTTTCGCGCAGCAACTGACTGGGAGTTCGATCTCCCAACGTTAAGTCTGCCAGCAAGTGATCCAGTTTTGCCGACTCACTTACTGACAGGCGCCTGATCAATTCGGTCTTGAGCAGTGAATATCAAGCCGATTTCACTACGTCGGACACCAGCACGATGGACTCCTAGTCTAGGCCGACCACCGCGTGATTGAAACGGCTCGCGTCCGCTGTGATCCCGGACTTCTGGAACTGTGCTTCCAAATGCACCAATCACAGTTCCGGGTTCCGCAGCCAAAACGGAGGAACGCGCACGGCGAGGGCGGTCACTTGCGGGTCCGATGGACCTACCGCGTCTTTGTCGTCAACCGAAATTCCAAAAAGTTAAAACTACGACGCGAATTAGTGGGAAGGAAACCGCGGTAATACCGACTTCAGTTAAATCCCTAAACGACACGGCAGGCCGCACCTTCAAATGACCGCACGAGCGAACACGAAACACCAACGACGTACTCAAAAGTGAAAAGCTCGCTAAAAGAGCGGAGAGCAAGCGAAAAGAGATCCACCTATACAAACAGCTCGACGCCGTCTCTTGCGGCGATTTAAATTTTGTTTTTACCACCGTGTTTACTGACTTAAAGTAAAATTTCAATTAACTTATAAATAAAACAAAAAACAAATGGCGGCGTCTGCTGAGGAGGCAACTGATGGCGGAGTATCCTGCTTCTGCGGCGATAGCGGTAGTGTTGGCGGCGGCTGCGGTTCTTCGTGCTGCTCCTGGCTGCGTTGTTAATTATTGTTGTTGTGTTATAATTGCCTGTCGATCTTGTTGATGTTTCTTGGTGTTCCTGGGACGAGTCTCTAAACTGAGTGGAGAGCGCCGGTGGCGTCATCTGTCCGCTCGCATTCGCAACATCCGAAGTAAATTTCGAATGCCGCGAATCCTGCCGCGCCACAGACATACAGCACGTGTCCGGCAAGGACAACACAATTGCTGACGCTTTGTTACGTGGCTCCGAGGTTAACATCCCCGCCTCACTCGACTTCTCGACTATTGCCAAGGCGCAGGAGGATGATGAACTACTTCAGAGGCTGAAATCCAACCCCGAATACAAATTTCGGGAGGTGCCCATCTTAGGTTCAAACCTTTCTCTCTGCTGCGGATATTCGGAAAAGGGACCCCGGCAATACATTTCGGCCACCTTTCCCAAGTACGCGGTTCGCGACTTAGCGCATCCAGGCATCAGGACAACAAATCGGCTAGTCACCGAGAAATACTTCTGGCCCTCCATGAACAAGGATGTCAACTCCTAGGCCAGAGCGTGCATCACATGCCAGAAGTGTAAGGTCATCAGGCATGTAAGAAAAGAAGTGGGCTCATTCCCCCGCACTACCAAGCGATTCCAAACCATACACTTCAACATCATAGGCCCTTTGCGAGACTCGCACGGTTTCAAGTATAGCTTCACAATCATTGACAGGTTTATGCGGTGGCCTGAGGCAA
The DNA here is from genome assembly GCF_905115235.1 of Hermetia illucens. NCBI lineage: Eukaryota > Metazoa > Arthropoda > Insecta > Diptera > Stratiomyidae > Hermetia > Hermetia illucens. Next base: position 124,096,916 of record NC_051849.1, on the reverse strand, counting down.
TACCTCTGAAGGACATTACGGCGCAATCTTGTGCAGAAGCCCTCTGTCAAGAGTGGATCCCTCGCTTTGGTGTCCCTGCAGTGATCGTCGCTGACCAGGGAATGCAATTTGAGTCCACCCTTTTTTCGGAGTTAGGTAAGCTCCTGGGATTCAAACGCGTGATCAAATATATTACCGTTACTCGATTAACGACTCGCCGAACGATATGGGACGTAAGTTCGGAATTCTCTTTGAGTAGCCATCCATCCCCTTACCCGTCGCATCGATATGCCAAGTCTGCTTTGCGCCTGTTCGACAGTGCGTCCAGCAACAAGCGCCGCGACACTCAACTGCATAACCGACCCGGCGGGACTCTTCTGGCATGTTGAGTTTAAATAGACTATCATAAGTAGCGTTCCAGAGTTCGGGCCCTAGGATGGATTCCTGTGCTACCCTCGCTACGTAGAAAGTATTATCTAGTGTGCCTAGAATGTCTTTCCATCTTACGGAATTAAAGGCGTTTCTAAGCTTAAGTGTTACGAGAAGCGCCACCCGTCGAGTTCGGCGGCTAAGTACATGACACTATCAATTGTGGATCTCTCAGCTTTAAAAGCGAGTGAACTTCTGGTGAGCTTTTCGAGTACTTTTCCAGCATTCATAGTGGGCGATTGGTACCCACGATGGAGCATAAATCCTGGCAAATGCCTGCTGAACCAACACCAACAGCTGTACTACCAAACCCTATCTCCACCTCTACGTGGTGACCGCTGGGTGCTCTTTCTTAACGAAAAGCTGCAGACGGAGAAGGATGAAGGCGAGTCTCCCGCGCCTAAAAACGGGACAAATTGTACGAACTGATCCTCCTGGTTGTGGGTTGGGTAAGGCTGACAACCCTACATGGAAAACAACTTGTTACGAAGCCACAACAGGAGCCTCGGACTGGACGGACTTTAAAACGACGGACCCGGCAACGACAACAGATCAACGATTTGCGCATTTTCTCATGGAACGTGCGTTCCCTGTACAGAGATGAAGCTGATGAGCAGATAGCCGATACCCTGTCCCAATATAGGGCTGATGTAACAGCGTTACAGGAGATGCGATGGACAGGGACCGGTTTCCTGGAGAAGAGCCGCTACACCATATATTATAGCGGTCATCCAGTAAACCATGTGCTCGGAGTAGGTTTCTTAGTTAGCCAAAAAATGAAACCTGCTGTTATCGGCTTTGAAAACATAAGCGAACGGCTATGCACTCTGCGCTTGCGAGGCAAGTTTAGAAATATAAGCCTCATAAACGTTCACGCCCCTACAGAGGAAACTGCAGAGTCGGAGAAGGATACCTTCTATACCTTCTACGTTGGCTCCCATAGCTTACACGAAAAAACAAATGATAACGGACTGCGGATTATTCAATTAGCAGGGTCACACGAAATGGTTGTTGGAAGTACCTGGTTTGCGCGGAAAGCGGTCCACAAACATACGTGGGCCTCTCCAGACGGGACCACTTTCAACCAAATTGACCACTTGTTGATCGAACGCCGCCACCTCTCAGCCTTGATGAATGTCAGAACATATAGGGAGGTCAATATAGACTCGGATCACAATCTCGTTGGCATGGTGCTCCGAGCTCGAATAACAATACCACCTAGAATCCCCTCTGACAATCAGGTGAGAGTGGACACTGAAGCCATCCACAACACAACCCTCTGCGACACCTATAAGAGGGAAATGGATGCCGCAATAACCGCAGTCAACAGAGGACTTGGAGATGAAGTATCAACAAATGATCTTTACAATCACCCGAAGAACGTTATCATGGATACGGCCACAAGCATACTTGGCCCCAGCCGCAAAAAGGGTCGGAACGGCTGGTTTGACGATGAATGTAAGCTAGCAACGGAACGGAAGAATGCCGCATACCGAGTAATGTTGCATTCTCAAAGAACGCGGGCACGCACAGAGACTTATCACGAACTCCTTCGAGGGGAGAAGCGACTTCACAGACCGAGAAAGGAAGCCTGGGAGAACCAACAAGTCTGTGAACTAGAAAAGAACGAGGAGCAAACGCACCAGGCGCGGAACTTTTACCAATAAGTCAGCAGGATGAAGCCTTATACACCTCGATGCTCATCCTGCCGAGACAAAGAGGGAAATCTGATTTTCGACAGAATGGGCATATTAGAGCGATGGGTTGAGTACTTTGATGAGCTACTGAACAACCAGAACATCGGCGAGTTGGAGGTCCCGCCAACTGAAGACGACGGACAAATACTGCCACCACCAAGTTTAGGAGAAACAGTCCGTACAATTCATCGGCTAAAAAATCGTAAGTCGCCAGAAGCCGATGGAATTACAACCGAATTGGTTAAATATGGAGGCGACTAGTTACACCAAGTGGTTCATCAACTTGTGCTCAAGGTATGGGACAGCGAATCAATGCCTGACGATTGGCAACGAGACATTATCTGTCTCATACATAAAAAGGGAGATATCATACAGTGCAGCAATTATAGAGGTATCACGTTGCCCCATACGCCCAGAACATCATTGGCCCATACCAAAGAGGCTTCACTTCAGGCAAATCAGCAACAGATCAGATTTTCTCTCTGCGGCAAGCGATGGAAAAACTGTTGGAATATGGACAACAGTTGTACCATCTGTTCATCGACTTTAAAGCCGCCTATGATAGCATAGCCAGAGTAAAACTGTACACGGCTATGAGAGAATTCGGTATCCCGACGAAATTAATAAGACTGACTAGGCTGACCCTGACCAATGTGCGAGGCCAGATAAAAGCAGCAGGATCACTCTCAAGACCATTCGACATCAACAACGGTCTACGACAAGGGGATGCCCTATCATGCGTCCTCTTTAACCTAGCCCTCGAAAAAGTGATCCGTGATGCTGAGGTAAATGCAAGAGGTACGATCCTCTTCAAGTCCACCCAACTACTGGCCTATGCTGACGATATCGACATCATGGGAAGAACCACCCGAGACGTATAAACTGCCTTCATCCAGATCGAGCAGGCGGCAATCGGCGCGAGATCTTGGGCTGCACATCAATGAAGGCAAGACAAAATATATGGTGGCAACGTCAGCACCGAAGACGAATCAACCAACAACATCAAACCGCACTGGTCAAACACAAACACGAAGAAGAATAAGGATAGGAGAATACAACTTTGAGACCGTTGACAATTTCTCCTATCTAGGGTCGAAAATCACAATCGATAACAGTTACGATGATGCAATCCGCGCACGGTTGTTGTCAGCCAACAGAGCCTTTTTCAACTGTTCCGCTCGAAACGTCTCACCATAGGGTCAAAGCTCTTACTGTACAAGACAATGATCTTGCCAGTCCTCATGTATTCCTCGGACACTTGGGTTCTTAGCAAGAAAAATTGCGAACTCTTGGCCGCGTTCGAGAGAAGAATCCTCCGCAGAATTTTTGGCCCCCTTCGTGAGGATGGACGATTCCGTAACCTACACAATGACGAAATCTATGAACGATACCATGACCGTCCGGTTGTGGATAAAATCCGGCTCAATAGGTTACGGTGGGCGGGTCACTTAATCCGTATGGATGAGGATGATCCCACCCGGAAAGTCTATAAGGGCAATATCTATGGTAGAAAAAGAAGACTAGGCAGACCCTGCCTAAGATGGAGCAATGGCGTAGATCAGGACGCCAGACAGCTTTTTTTTTTTTTTTTGGGAGTAGGGTAGGTGAATGCGTTTACGCACAGAGTGTTGGACTCCCGCAACAGTACGCTGACGGACTACCAACTAAACACCTCCCTGTCATCAGAGAACTATCCTGGAACCGTTTGACACATTACTTCGGGCTAGCCCTCTACAGACAGCTTTTAGGGATATCGAATTGGTGGACCTCCGCGCAAAACCGGGATGTCCTTATTAAGGCAGACCTAGAACGGATACCGGTTGTTGCGCCGTTGATGATGATGATGATGAGGACGGCAACTCGGAGTCGCCTTTCCATTTGTGGATCAGCGCAAGCCTCGCCACCTTCCAACGAGCAGGGAAAGTGCCCTCTTTCAGGCAAGTGTTGAATACCCCGAGTAGTAGGTCTGGCCGATAGTGGAATACCAGTTTGTATACCTCTGCTGGAATACCATCGGGTCCTGGTGTCTTCTTGTTTTTTATAAGAGGAGGGCCCTGCCTGTTCTAACTCTTTTATAGAGAAAAGTGGACAGTCCTCCTCTCTCTCCGCGCCGACACCATCATCCCATACGGGGTGCGCAGGGAATAGTGTCCTTACAACGCGGTCCATCTACTTGGCCGTAAGTGAACAGGATTTCCGCAGAGCCCTTATTTTTCGGGCTACGAGTTTGTAACCGAGTCCATTAACCTCGGCGAGGAGATTCTGCCAGCAACGAGCTTTCCTCTTATTTATTGCGCTGCGGAGGCTCCTTTTGACTGATTTGTACTCCGTCATAATGGTAGATGCCTCCTCCCGGTCACTTAGACGTTGTGTTAGGCGGCGGAGCCTTTGACATTCCTTCTGGAGCTCTGCAATTTCCAGCATCCACCAATACATAGAGGGTCTGCTAAGTCTCGATGCGCTCCTGGGCATGGAGGCTCTGCAGGTCGTCGTTATCAGATTCATAACTGAATTTACGACAGTATCGGCTGCGGCGCCACCGGCCACGGGAGTACGCTCCAGGTCGGCCTCCCCGAGAGTTTCGACAAACCCCCCAGTGTTCCCTTTTGCAACGTTCCATGCACAGAAAGAACTTTGGGGTGGCGCACATTGAGAGTTTGTGTCCACCACTTCAAAGGCAATGTATTGATGGTCATTTACCGAGAAGTCTTCCAGAGCTCGCCTCCCATCCACCAGCGACACCAGTGCCTCCGACGCGACGAAGGTTATGTCTGGAATGCTTCCCTCGCAGCCTGCGCGCCGAACGTTGGGTGGATCTGGTGTTTAGAACTGCCAGTCCTGTTCTCGCCACCATTTCGTGAATTCGTTTCCCTCTGGAGTCTGTGTGAGCATCCCCCATTCAAGTCACCCCCGACCAGGATCCGCCCATCTCTGTCTAAGATAGCGTCCTCCAAACATCAAGTCTGCGTCGAAAGTCCGACATCGTTTCATTAGGCGTAAGATGGACACTAAAAACCGTTATCCCTGAACTCTGAATCCAGACAAAGCCGTCCCCTCGACCTTGGGTAAGAACCCTAAGGAGGGTGTCGTCCCGAACCCAGATGGCAGCGGTACCTGATATGTCAGGGTGCCATGACACTGGGCCCTTGTTTTGGTATTGCTCATTGATGAGTACTAAATCAGCTTAGGCCTGCACAGCGAACTGCATTAGAAACTCGTGAGCGGTTGCACTCTAGTGCATATTGATTGGTAGGATGCGAATCATGTTGATCGCGTCCTAGCTCTTTCCCATTCTGCTCTGAAAACTGGACACCCCCCCGAGCCCGTAGTGTGCGCAACGTTCTCATTAGTCGCGCCACGTTCCGTGTTCGCTTTGTGGCCTGCCTGACTGCATTTACGGCATGTTGCCTTTCTGTCTGGTCCCCGAAAGGTTGCATATGTGTGCCCATAATCCAAACATCTGTAACATCTGGTTCGGGCGGCCCGGATTCGTATTCTACACACTACCAAACCAATCCTTATTTTCCCGCTGTTTAGAAGCTTCCTCGAGTATTGTTCTGCAACTTCCACTACAGCGAGTTTTTGGCCTCGGGAGTTTGCAGAGCTGATACCAATCCGGGCATTGGTTACCTCCGGACATTCACGTTTGATGGCCTCTTCTACCTCATTCTTCTCTGTGAGGCAATCAAGGTCTCGCATTTCCAGAGAACACGTGGGCTCCAGGCTGGAAACCAAAACTTTTTCTCCCAGAAGCCCCTTTACTGCTTCACAGAACGTAATTTTATTTATTGTCTTCGGGCCTAATTCGACTAGAGCTCCAGCCGTGGAGAGTACCTGAGTGAAATTTCCTCCAGATGTAACTTCCTCCTTTCGTTTTTTTCCTAGTTCGCTCTGCAATGGGCTGTCTGCGATTCGTTTGGTACTCGTAGTTTTCTCGCCGGGAGGCGCGTTTGTTTCTGCTTCCTGCGGATTTCCTCTTACTTTCCAGCTTCAGTGCCTGGGGCTCTGCGCAGCAGTCTTATACGGATAAGAATCGAGTAAAGGAAACATTGCGCTTCGGAGATCAACCAATCTTCCTCTAGACGGATTCAGATTAATACTGGCCCATCACTGTTCGAAACGTTGGTTGCCAATCGAGTAGCTGCAAGAGTTACCTGTAGCACAACAATGGAAAGACGTAGGGCGTAAAGAAAATCCCTCAGATATATTATCACGAAGATTGTTGTCAGAAAGCAACTAACAACCTTTGGTTTTACGTACCTTTGTTTTTTCATAGATCAGAAATACCATGGATAACACCAAAGGCATCCTCTTCCATTTTATTCCACGGTCACCGAAATTAAAACTATTCTCAACTCAAGACCACTAACACCTATGTCGACTGGCTCCAATGGTTAAAGTGCGCTAACACCAGTTCATTTTTCCACTGAATAAATTCCAACGGCTCAGTTGGATCAGAGACAATTAGCAAATGCGACAAGAGATGGAATTTAGTGAGCCAATTAAAACCAGAATTTTGTCATGCGAATACCTGAGTGAAGTCCATTGCAGACGGACTTTAACATAGAAACTGTAGTGAAACTGGTAAAAGATTAGGACAAAACTCTAGGACCCTTTTTAAAAATTTTAGAGATAATATATCCCAATACTAAAGTCGACCAGAGAGAAATACTGTTGGATTTCGTATCAACTGTAAAATGAGAAAGATAAAAAAGCTTTAAGTTCCCACAAACGACTTCAACGATTTGAAAAAGAAACTAGAATACAAGTATAAAAGTAGTAAAACCGTTGGTCAACTTCAACCCATTTGAGTAACTTATGTCACAGAAATTCTTCTATCAGAGACTAGCATAGCTCAAGAGTTAGAAGGAGAATTTGATAGAGAGATGAATCAATGTTTACACTTTACAATAGGGGCAAAAGGGGTAAAAATTACTATAGAAACGATAGGGATAAAACTAATAATAACAACATACTGGTTCCAAATATAAGGACACCAATAAAGGTAATCGAAGAGATCATAGAAGAAAAAAAAATAATCATAATAACAGACAAACTCCGCCGTAGCTGGTCCCAAGCCCGGTTGTAAAAGGAGGACGGATGGATAGCTTCAGTCTAAATGGCTCTACGCCACCGCAGCGTCTCAGGGGGTAGGTGAGGAAAGTGCAGGAACTTTGCTTGCAGATTACTCACTAAGGAAGCTTTCCCCACACCTGGCAGCTAGGGATAAAATGCACCACTAAAAATGAGAAGAAGAAGAAATTTGAGGTCCGGTACAGATAACCGGCGGGAGTCGGCTGACTTGGTGACTGGGTCGGGCTCCCGTACTGGAGAGCACGGCGTCGAAACCGCTAGTCGTGGGGCGGTTCGACGTCCAGGCGCTACGACGACCACGCTCCCTCAACCCGGCGCCACAGGTCAAAACGGACGCGTTGTGCACCTCTCGCCCTGGTTGCGTTTTCTTCTTGGACGATGGGTTTTAGTCACGTCTGATGAGAACTTCGCGCACACTGCGGGTGCCAGGGGTTGTCCAGTCTTCAGAGCAGAACTAGAAAGGGTTAGGACGCGGTCAATATGATTCGTATCCTACAAATCAATATACACCGGAGTGCAACCGCTTATGAGTTGCTGGCGCAGTTCGCTGTGGAGACCAAAGCTGATTTAGTGCTCATCAGTGAGCAGGACTTTCGACGCAGACTTGATGCTTTGGAGGACGCTATCTTGGGCTCAAAGGGGCGAATTTTGGTCGGGGGTGACTTCAATGCTAGGGCACTTGAATGGGACATGCCTCACCGAGACTCCGGAAGGAAACGAAATTGAAATAGGGGCGAAAACAGGACTTGTAGATTTAAACAATGGATCCACCTCAAAGTTCCGGCGCCCGGGCTGCGAGGGAACCATTCCAGACGTGGAGAGTTCTGGAAAACTTCTCGACAAGCAACCATCAATATATTGATTCGAAGTGATGGATACAAACTCTCGGTATGTGCCACCCCGGCGCTCTTTCTGTATATGGAACGTCGCAAAGTGAACACCGGGAGTTCCGTCGTAACTCTTGAAACAGGTCAGGCAGCGCTGGAGAGTACCCCTGCGGGTGGTGGCGCTGCAGCTGACACTGTTAAAAATTCAGTTATGAACCTGATAATGACGCCCTGGGGAGGTTCCATGCCCAGGAGGGCATCGAGATGTGTATTGTTGGACGGCGGAAATTGCAGAGCCATGGAAGGAGTCTCACAGGTTCCGCCACTTGACGCAACGTCAAAACAAGCGCAAAGCTCGCTGCTGACTAGACCTATTGCTGGGCGTATTCAACGCTTGCCTGAAAGAGGGCACTTTCCCTGCTCGTTGGAAGGTGGCGAGGCTTGCGGCGGAAGGCGGAAAGGCGACCCCGAGTTGCCGCCTTCATACCGCCCACTTTGTATGCGTAACACTGCTGATGATGTACTCAAAATCAGAAGTAGACTCGCTGAAACGATACGCGCTGTCGGAGACTTATCTGTCATGCAAGTCATGGATGCCGTTCGACGAGCGGAGGCACATAGCCGCCGAGCTCAACAGGTGGTGCTCCTCGTAACGCTTGACGTCAAAAAGGCCTTTAATTCCACAAGGTGGAAAGGTATTCTAGGCACACTAGACAATACTTTCCAAAAAGAGAATTCCGAACCTGCGTCCTATATCGTTCGGTGAGTCGATAATAGAGCAATGTGTGGTAATGTACTTCGGGCTGACTCTTCATTCAAAGATGAGCATTTTTGATCACTTCAAAGTAGCAGCAAACAAGGCTGTAGCTTGAGTTTCGTCATTAAATATGCTAATGGCAGATATTGGAGGTCCTACGTATAGCAGGTAACGTCTCCTGATGAGTTCAATGTAGTAGGTATTAGCGGACCCTCTTGGCAAGTAGGTATTTCATAAGCGTCTCGCGCAAGTACAGAGACGAGGAGCTTTGCGGGTGCGTCTGCGTACCGCACTGTCTGTAAACCGGCCGTGATAGTGAACGCAGGAATGATCCCCGTTGCCCTTTTTGCTAAGGAGCGTAAGGCGCAAGGGAGAAGAGCCAAGAGAGGTGGTTGTTCGTGAAGAACGGCACCCTAGATGACTGGGAACTCTCTTGGCAAAATGAAACTAGAAGCAGGTGGACTGCGCGGCTCATTGGCAACTTAGGTGCGATTCAGCGGAAGCCTGGTGAGACTATTTCCTTAGCCAGTTCTTAAGTGGGCATAGGGGTTTTCAGTCTCACCTGCACAATATTGGAAAAGCACCATCTCCTGATTGTGTGTTTTTCAATCGAGTTGAGGATGACGCACCTCACACCGTTTTTGCTTGTTGAAGGTGGGATGGGGTTCGTCAGCAGCTCCATTTAAACATAGATTATCTCTCTCCAGACAACATTGTCTAGAAGTGTAGCATCCACGAGCTGTTGCTTGGTAGTCTAAAACGCCTGAACAGCCTCTTAGAAGCACACTATCAGACAGATGTTTTCGATTTTTGACACAGGAAGGTGGTAAGGATCGATTGACGATGGCTGACCTTGGGGAAGAAACGACGATGCCCAAGAACCTTCTCAGATCCTTTACAGTTTTTGGGAGCGGCAAGCTCGAAATCACTTGCACCTTGATTGGGTCCAATGGGATGCCTTCAGGGGTAATCAGGTAGCCAAGGAATCTTACCTGCGATTGTAGAAATTTGCATTTTCAACAATAAGTACTAGACAGGCTTCAAGCACTCGAGGCGTTCTAAATGCCCGGACTCAGAAGAAGACGCGACCAGAACATTATCCAAATATACGAGACAGATGCGGAGGTTTCGCAGTACACAATGGAGTATCGGTCCCGAATCGTCTGAGCATTTAGACATCTGTAGTCCCCACAAGATCTCCATTCGCCATTGGATTTAGGGAACATGCGAAGTGGTGAAGACCACCACCTAACTAAAGGTGTGCAAATACCCTGCTAAAAAAGTTCTTCGAACTGTTACCCCGCAACTGCGAGCTTCTGCGGTGGCAGTGGACGCACGTTAGAGACATTTGGAAGGCCAGTGCTATTGATGTGATGCTGGCCATGCTTAACGGACTCAGAGAGACTACGCTCGGTAATGATGTTGCGGTATTTGCGTCTTCAAAAACGATGGAAGGAGTGCTGGGTGTGCAGGATGAGATTTGACGACCTAAGATAAGTTATGGAGTTTATAATGGACCTATTATGTGTATCCACTAGCAATCCACAGAAAATCGGCGCCTAAGATGGGTCTGCCGATGTCCGGGATAAGACAAGTCTAGCTGCCTGTACTTGTCACGAGTTTTAACGATTGCTGAATTAAATTATAATTCGGGGATACGGGAAAAACTGAACTGCCTATATCGATTACATATTTGCTCCAGCTCAAGGGTTCGTAGATTGTAGGGCGATGTGGTACATTTTTTACTCTTTTCAGCGAACCTACGATGGTAGCATGCCCCGGTACTTGCCGACTGCCTTCATCCAGATCGGGCAGGCGGCGCGAGATCTTGGGCTGCACATCAATGAAGGCAAGACAAAATATATGGTGGCAACGTCAGCATCGAAAACCAACCAACCAACAACATGAAACCGCACTGGTCAAACAGGAAGAATCAGTATAGGAGAATACAACTTTGAGACCATTGACAATTTCTCCTATCTAGGGTCGAAAATCACAACCGATAGCAACAACATACAATGATGAAATCCGCGCACGGTTCTTGGTAGCCAACAGAGCCTATTTCAGCTTACAAAAACTGTTCCGCTCGAAACGTCTCACCGCAGGGTCAAAGCTCTTATTGAACAAGACTATGATCTTGCCAGTCTTCATGTATTCCTCGGAGACTTGTGTTCTTAGCAAGAAGAATTGCAAAATCTTGGGCGCGTTCGAAAGAAGAATTCTTCGAAGAATTTTTGACCCCCATGAGGATGGACGATTCCGTAGCCTACATAACGACGAAATCAATGAGCGATACCATGACCGTCAGGTGGGTCACTTAATCCGTATGGATGAGGATGATCCCACCCGGAAAGTCTATAAGGGCAATATGCCTAAGATGTAGCGATGGCGTAGGCCAGGACGCCAGACAGCTTTCAAGGATATCGAATCGGTGGACCTCGGCGCAAAACCGGGATGTCTGGAGTTCCTTATTAAGGCAGGCCTAGACCGGATACCGGTTGTTGCGCCGTTGATGATGATGAAAAAATTAACACTAGTGTATAGGAAAATAAGTTTTTATTATTTCAAATGTTTTATGAGCTGCTCTTTTACTCGAGTATAAGAGCAGTCCTCGAGAACGTCGGAGACAAGCTCTACTGCCTCCTCATCTAGCCCAACCAGCGCGTAATTGAAGCGAACGGCATCCGCTGTGACGCCAGCCAAAGTGAATTGGGCCTTGAGTTGGAGGAACCATGTTGCCGGGCTATTACGCCGAAACGGCGGCGCCCGTACGGCTATGGTAGCTACCGAGGGACCTAACTTTTGGAGGACATCGTTTAACGGAAGAAGCGAACAACCCACAAAAGAAAGAACACCCAAGTACAACGAGCACAGAATTAAGCAGAAAGAGCGGAGAAGAAGGAAAGCGCGCCGACTCTTACCGTGTTCTTCCTTTTCGTTTTTTTTTATAATATTTGTTAAAGAGAAAGAGGTACCGCCGACTCTTGTGACCTGAAAAGTTTTAGTTTAAAAGATACGATCCTTACAAGCTTGTTGATTGGATATAGGCGTGAGAACTGCACCTTCCTTAAAGACTTCTATTATTTACGCACGAATTTACCGATTTGAATGGTTCTTACTTTGTTACTACAAAAACTTCTGCGTACGTGCGTTTTCACGAACTGTCCGCTTCTGAGGTTTCTTGAAGACTATCGGGGTCACCAGTTTTAGTAAAAATTATACTAATTGTATTTATTTACTTATTCTTTAACTTGTATTATTTCATTTACAACTTTTTAGAAATGCTTAACTGTAACTTAATTGCCTTCTGGGGAATCTCGAAAGTATTTGGTTGCCATGTACGCGGCTAATAGGGCACGATTATAGACGCTGTAGTTCTGTTGAGTTGTATTCAATTTCTTGAAAGAGAAGCTCAACGGCTGCCAGATTTGGTTCACCTTTTGGTGAAGGGCAGCATCTACTCCAATGTCCGAGTCATCGGCGAATACGGCCAGGGGTGCGTCTGATTGAAGGAATGCCAGAAGTGTAGCATCCGGCAGCTGCCGTTTGGCTAGCTCAAATGCCTGGACGGCCTCTGTAAAACACGCAATCACGTGTGAATCTTCAGTTTTGGGTCCAGGCAACTAAGCGCTGAGGATCGCTTCATCGATATCGATAAAAATTTAACATCCCCAAAAACCTTCGCAGATCCTTGACTGTTTTAGGTTGTGGGACATCTGTGATGGCCTGAACCTTGTCTGGATCCGGGTGGATTCCCTCAAGAGAAATCGTGTGGCCCAACAACCTCACCTGGTGCTGAAGGAATTTGCATTTGCTAGCGTTAAATACAAGACCGGCCTCAAGGAGACGTTGAAAAATGCATTTGAGATGCTCCAAATGAGCGACTCAGAGGAAGAGGCTACCAAAAGATCATCCAAGTACACGAAACAAAAGTTAAGGGTTCGCAGGACAGAGTGGATGAACCTCTGAAAAGTTTGCGTCGTATTGCAAAAACCAAAAAGCGTCCGTGTGAACTTGAAGAGTCCGAAGGGCGTGCATATTGCCGTTTTTGGAATATCGTCTGGAGCTACAGGGATTTAATAGGCCGCCTTGGCTAAGTCCAAGGTCATGAAAATACTTTAGTTAGCGAGGTTGTACGCAAAGTCGTGGATGAGTGGTATGGGATAGCGGTCTGGAATGGTCCGAGCATTCAGATGTCTGTAATCGCCACTTGGTCTTCATTTACTATTGGGCTTTGGGACTGTGTGTAGTGGAGAAGACCAGGAGCTATTTGATGGTCCCTAAATATAATAATAATAATAATAATCGTTGGCGCAACAATCCATGTTGGATCAGGGCCTTGAAGTGTGTTAGAGCACTTCATTCAAGACCGTAACGGTACACTAGGAGGCAATGTGGTCAGCATTGCGCTCGCCCGAGATTATTACCCTGATTTGACTCAGGTACTCATTCACAGCTGAGTCAACTGGTGTCCGACGTCAAATCACGATACAAATTCCACTGCCACCAGTGAGATTTGAACCGCGACCTTCCGTACGACAGCCTTGCGCTCTAACCACTCAGCTATCCGGACACTCCGTAAATACCCTGCTTTAAAAGCAGAAGTGAGCTTCTGGGGTGGTGATGGATGTACTTTCGAGAAGATATGGGAGCCAGTAGTGAGGATGTGGTGCTGTACATCATGCTTAGCTGGCTGCGAGAGACTACTTTCGGTAGTTATGTTGCTATACTTGTGGAAGAGCGCGCAAATGCGAAAGTTCGCTACTTCTTCAGAAATGGTAAAAAGACTGACAGTAGAGCAGGTGGCCAGTTTTCCTGAAAACCTGAGCAAGGTTACGAGGTCTATAAGAGAGCTACTCTGCAGATCCACTAGCAATCCACCGCCTAGAAAGTTTGCGCCACATGCAATGGAAACGTTTGTTGAATTCCTAGAATTACGTTTACTTGCCGATAGCCGTAACTGTGTATGGCTGAGGAGTTTGCCACCGCTAGTTTGAGTTGTTGCAGAATCAGTTTGAGATTGTCGATTAGATAATGGCGCTTGCTAAGCGGCGTGGAGCTGCATTCTAGGTAGTCACCGGAGGAGCTCCCATCGAGTTCAGTTTTTTGAAGCCGTGAATGTGCAAGAGCTGGTACACTTCTTTGCCTTGTCGGCAAAGATGCGGTACCAGCAAATCGCAGGACTCGTTGAAGCCCTCCATTTCGATTGGTGGACCGTGAACGAGTTCGAGATATACCTCCCGAACCCAATGCTCCTACTGTTGCGGCTAGCTTAGAGACAGTAGCCGCGAGGGTTGGCATTGTCTGCTGAAGCTCGTGGTTTTTGTCAACGGTGTTCGCTAACACCTCAAAAGATCCGGAGTCCACACAGCCCAAGAGACTTGGGTGTTCTCCTGGGGTTGCTGCAACCACAGCGACTTCAAAAGCTCAACCCTGTCCTTATCCCCGCCCAACTGCTTGATCTCACGCAGCAGTTGGCTCGGGAAGCGGTCGCCAAAGGTGAGTTCCGCCAACAGCTGAGTTAGCAAAGCTGAACCACTTACCGACGATCGTTTGATGAGGATGAGTAGGAACACTCCTCGGCGACGAGTCCGGGCCGACGAGCGCGTGATTAAATCGTGTGGTAGCAGTAGTGATGCCCGTGAGCGTGAACTGCACCTCCAATTGGCGGAATTAGGGCTCCACATGTACTGCTGTCGCGGTGGTGCGGAGATGCAGGATGCGCCTGCAGCGATGTTGTCAGACGGGCCTGCAGAAAATTTGGCTTTCTTAAAAAAAAACAAAACTTTGCGTCGACTCTCGCGGTCTAACTTCTTCTGCTTTAACAAAAGAATATTAAATTAAATTTAAATTAAATTATTAACAATTTGTAAACTAAAACTGCCGTTCGTTTTTTTGATCGGGTGGGAGATTATTCCACCTCTTGATATCGATGGTGATTTTACTTTCCGATTGCAAAAATGTGCACGAACCTAGAAATCGACTTGTTAACCGACTTGTGTTCTTGGCTCTCCGGCTTTCAAATGATCGGGATTTCCATATAGCGCACTTCCAATTTATTAAATATTCAAAGACGGCTCGTGGTTTCTCACTTATCCGATTCTACAAATGGTCCTAAAGTTTGAGCAACAAACACTTCAGACCATTTGCAATTTCTTAGTTTCCCAGTATTCTTGAAAAATGCCTTGACTTTAGCCTGCGATAAACAGTTCCACATCATTGGCTTACGTATTCCAATATAGTGTTGGAGGCGACGATCGGTTGTAATTTTACGATTTTTCTCCGTTGCGAGTGTTTTCTCGCCGGATCTTTGGTTGTCTGTTCTGAAAGAATGCAAGTAGAAGAGACTGATCAGCATGTTCCGAAATTACTTGATGATGCAACAATTGAGGTCTAACTCAGCCATGCTCTTCACATAGCATGCTGGTCCCAAGCCCAGGTAAAGGAGAAGGGTTTGAGGCAACGTACTCTGTACTATCCTCAGGAAAATGCTGAGATCAGGGAAAGAGATAAATAGAGTATAGTTGCAGTTATTCCATTATGCTAAATCATACCTCATCTCTCTTGGTGACAGGTCCCACGACAGGCCCACCAAAAAAACGCATACAATGTCGTTACAAACATGATGATCAGATTGAGCCACAAGCCTCGGAGAAATGCTAGGGTGTCCATCTCAGTCGACGCGGCAGGACGGGCCCCGGTCCTGTCGACAAATGGGCAAGGGTTCTTGATGTATGGACGCCGTCAGGATGTAAGCAAGTCAGTCCGATCGAAACGAACAAAGCAAATACGTGTTTGCACGCTAAATGTTGGTACCCTAACTGGAAAGACCCAGGAACTCGCAAGAGCCCTTCGGAAAAGGCGCATTGATATCTGCGCTCTGCAAGAAACCCGATGGTCTGGTGCCAAGAGCTGCGACGTTGAACGCGAACGCGGTAAAAATGGCTATAAACTTCTTTATTTTGGTAACCCACACACTCAATATGGTGTTGCGATTGCTGTCTCAGAAGGTTTCCGTGATGCCATTAAAGAAGTCGAACGATTGAAGAGCGGCTGATGAAGCTCACCGTTATATCAGCTGATTGCACTATTCCCTTCTTCACAGCGTACGCCGAGAAAGATGTGTTTTGGCAACTTCTCGATGAAAAGACTTATCATATGGCTGCTGACGACTATATTACCATTGCCGGCGATCTTAATGGTCATGTGAGTGAAAAGACAGATGGTAACAGGTGCCATGGTGGAAAAGGGTTTGGAGCGTTCAATGAGGGTGGCGAGCGTATAGTCGATTTTGCAGGCACCCATGACCTTGTATTTGTGAATACATGGCTCATATCCCTACATCCAACTTTATATCGATAGTTGATTGTTGCCTTGCGAATCAAGCCACCGATAAAACAACGTGAGGAACGCACTGGCCCGCGGCGCATTAAATCGTGGCGATTTCGTGAGAAGAAAGAAGAAACGGAAGAATCATGGAACCAAATGAAAGACACGATCTACAAAGCGGCCTCTGCAACCCTCGGGGTCACCAAGCCGGGTAAGCGGTACATCAACCGAGATACTTGGCTTTGGAAAGACGATGTTGAAATGAAGATCCGTGAAAAGATACGCTTCTACCAGAAATTTCGGCACGATAAAACGCCTGCTAATTGGCAAAGTTATAAGAATGCCAACTAGGAATGTCGCCCGAGCGAACCATTACAAAAATCTTTACGATAAACTGGATAAATGAATGTAATGTATCGAACACTTCTGTTGATTGTTAATGACAAGAACGGTATTTTGCTTACCAACTGTCGAGCCGCAACGGATAGATGGCGAGAATACTGCGAACAGATTTCAACTGAAGAATTTGCTCATCTTCCACTTCCACAATCATTGCCGACATTTGGACCAGTTCCACATGTCAGCGCAACTGGTGCTCAGAGATGGCGGTGAGGAAGACGGGGCGGCAACCCTGTCAGCCAAACCAAAACCATGTGGCCAAGGAGAACCTCCATAATGGTGGCACCGGGAGACGCTGTACTCACTTTGGTTTGCCGGCTGTGATGCAGTCCAAAGGCCTAATCAGGGCGATCAGACCCGAGTCTGCACGGGGACTCATCTGAAGTGGCAAATTGGTCACGAAACCTCACCAGGGGTATATCGAGGTAGCGCCTGGACTCTCATACCCCGGGTGAACTCCTGTTGTATGTGAGTACAGCTCGGTTATTTGCGGGTGACCCCCTAGTGGGAGTTTCATGGGGATTCATGGTTATCCACAAGCGAGAAGAGACCTTCGGGCCTCGGCGTTGTGTTGCGTTTCAACACGGGTACCGTACTCCTTAGTTCGGTAGAGATTTAGGTAGGTTTTGCATCCACCAGTATGAATGCTAAACCATGCACTTGGTATAGACTGGAACCGTTGTTGCTTGTCACAGCGGGGCTTTGATTGTGGTCACAAAATCAATCCGTGTCTTAAGAAGACCGTGGCATTAAGTCGTCCAGACAGGTGCTCACGTAAAATCCTTCAGGACTCACTATCAGCGCAACTGAAGTCGAGGAGGTAACAAAACGAATGAAATCGGGAAAAGCTACAGGACCTGACGATATCGCATCTGAGCTCTGGAAAGCGAAGAGCTAGGACCCAACACTATGGCTCAGAGAATTCTTTAACCGGGTTATTCAGGAAGAGACTGTCAAGAAAGTACCACTGTTCCAATATGGAAAAATAAAGGTAGTCCAGCCGAATGTTAAAATTTCTGTCCGATCCGATTACATTCGCATACCATGAAGATTTTTGAACGCATTCTTGACGGCCGTATTAGTGAAGTCGTTAAAATAGCCGTGAATCAAGCCGGTTTTGTCAAAAACTGCGGAACTACTGACACAATACACGCTGCAAGGTTACTCATGGAGAAACACCATCAGAAGCATCACCCTCTTTACATTGCATTTCTGGATCTAGAGAAAGCATTTGACCGTGTGCCACACGAACTCATCTAGCATGCTTTACGACAACACTTAGTACCAGAAGAACTCGTGCGCTCAATTGCTCTACTACGATCCGAAAAGTAAAGTTCAAAGTATGGCGGGTGTATCAACACCGCTTCGTGTCTCTGTTGGTGTTCATCAAGGAAGCGCCCTCTCACCACTCCTCTTTGTTCTTGTTATGGACACCGTCACACGAGATATCCAACGTCCAGCGCCCTACACACTGCTTTATGCAGATGATGTTTTCCTAGCATCTGATAGCAAAAATTATCTCCAGCAACTTGTTCAAAAATGAAATGACCGCCTCATGCAGCACGGTCTCAGATTGAACCTAAACAAAATTCAATTCTTGACGACCGATCCCCATGAAACAGACACAGTCACTGTCAGCGCTGGTGATCTGCCCAGAACTTGGCTTGATACGCTGGATGGGGATTCATAATTCTCAAGATTGCACCCAGATCAGGCATTCGATAGAGCCAAATGACGAAACCGATCACAACGAGCCGACCCCGTTTGTGAACGGGGAAAAGGCTGAAGAAAAAGAAGATGCAATAATTGCGGTCTCTGTAAGCGCATACAACTCATTATTAGTAATTTTTTTAAGGATTGCGTGGTTCTAAGCCCGCATCCACTTGATGTCGGACCGGACCATAGTTTTAAAATTTGGGTTAAGTTAAGTTAAAGTTTGGGTGCTAAGCCCTAAACGAGGGGTCCGTGGACCAAAAAAAGAGGGAGTAAGTTGCTCTCCATTTGGTCCGGTCCGACACGAAGTGGATGTGGACTTAGGACCCTACGATCTTTAAAAAATATATGTTCAGCTCTGGCCAAGCTTTGGCCCAAAGTATGGGCAGATTTACGCTCAATATGCTTCGCAGTCATCTCGTGTTGTAGGAATTATATAAAGGAGCACTGAATATCTGCGAGCTGCTTCGGTCACACTGCTCCTAGGCCAAAGGTGAGGCAGCACCTGATGGTTTGCCTCTGCCCTGGTAAGAAACCGTAAACGACGGCAACAAAAAGAAATGGCGACTAGTTGTAGACTTGCTATAATAGAATAAATAAGTTGAATTATCGGAAGCTCGGCGCCTCAGGTAAAAAGTTTTGTGTTCATCTTATGTGAGCAACTCTCTATGTACGATTTTCCATTCGTTATAGCTAAGAATACAACATATTCCGTAATATTTTCGTAAACTCTAAGGTACACATATGTATATCCAGATCAATGATATACACAGTGACCACCAGGCCATCTTCCTCCACATTGGGAACCGGGGAAGCAGTCAACGACGCCCTGGAGGTGGAAAGGCTAAGGCGGTTGGCTGGTCTATCGGAGCTTTCGACGAGGAGACATTCCTGGCCGCATTGGAGGGAGCCCATGATCCGGATGGAACAGCGGTGGAAAGGGTCACACAGCTGTCTCAGCGTGTAACCGAAGCATGCGACGCTACGATGCCACGACGACGTTTGCACCACGGCAAGAGGCCAAACTACTGGTGGAACACGGAGATCGCTGCCTTGAGATCCTCTTGTCTCCGAGCGAGGAGACTTTCCCACAGGACAAGAGGAAGGCCGGAGCACCAGGAGCGTGAGGAGGAATACAGGGATCTGCGAAGCAACCTTAAGAAGGCTATTCGGAGAAGCAAGCGGGAATGCTTCCAGAAGCTCTGCATGGAGGCTAATACGAATCCGTGGGGTACAGCCTACCAAGTTGTAATGAAGAAGATCCGCGGGCGAAAATCACCTCAGGTGACATGCCCACGGCTCTTGTTGCAAATAATTACAACTCTTTTCCCGCAGCAGGAGCAGGACGAAAGAGAACCCCAACTGGCAGCTCAGCACGACGTCTTCTCGATCCCTGATGTTACCGAAGAGGAACTTTGGGAAATCTGCAGACGTATTGGGGACAGCAAGGCTCCGGGATTGGACGGAATTCCGAACAGGGCTCTGAAGGTGGCTGTCAAGGCCAGACCAAGGTGGTTCGCAAGCACATTCGAATCGTGCATGGCGGAAGGAGTGTTTCCCGCCCAGTGGAAGAGGCAGAAACTGGTCTTGCTACCGAAGCCTCGAAAACCACCTGGCGTGCCCTCTTCATATCGCCCTATTTGTCTCTTAGACACCATGGGGAAGATGTTGGAGAGGGTGATATACAACAGGCTGCTCCCGTTCATCGAGCTTGCGGGTGGTCTTTCAGAGCGGCAATATGGGTTTCGGCGAGCCCGTTCTACGGTCGATGCAGTAGCAAAGGTCGTGGAATTGGCTCGAAATGCGATGGCCATGGGCAAATGCTGTGCTCTGGTGACGCTGGACGTCAAAAATGCTTTTAACTCAGCCAACTGGGGCTGGATTAAGGGCGTTTTGGCCAAACTGGGTGTTCCTAGCTACTTGGCTCGGCTCATCGAGAGTTACTTTTCGGATAGACTTCTCTGGTACAAGACGGACGACGGGCCGAAGGAGTACATTGTGACAGCAGGTGTGCCTCAAGGTTCTGTATTGGGACCGCTGCTGTGGAACATAATGTACGACGGAGTGCTTGGCCTTCGCGTGCCGGAGGAGACAACGCTGATTGGTTTTGCGGACGACTTGGCGGTAATTGCAATTGCAAAGCATCCCGAGGACGTGAAGCTTTATGCAAATGAAGCCATTCATACCATCAAGTCATGGTTACGAATGGCCAAGCTGGACCTGGCGGACGAAAAGACGGAGGCGGTCCTCATTACCAACCGTAGGAAGAACAACACGGTTACCATCCGGGTTGGTAATCGTGAGGTCGTCTCAAAATCGGTTGTCAAATACCTGGGGGTGATGATCGATGCCAAGCTGAGTTTCAAGGGACACTTGGATTATGCGCGAGAAAAGGCAGCAAATGCCAGCTCATCCCTTGCAAGGATGATGCCTAACGTGGGAGGGCCGAAGTATAGTCGCAGGCTACTCATCGCGGGAGTGGTGAGGTCGATCCTGCTATACGCGGCCCCTGTCTGGGCAGGAGCGTTGAACCACGCGGTCAACCGGAGGAAGATATGTTCGGCATACCGGCCAATTGCGCTAAGGGTGTGCAGCGCATTTAGGACGGCGTCGACGGAGGCAGTGTGTGTTATCGCAGGAATGATCCCTATTGATCTTCTAGTGAGCGAGGCACACTGGCTCTACGAAAAACGGAAGGCAAATCCAGCCGAGGTGAATGCGGATTTCCGAAAAGCCATCAGGAGAGAGTTGTGTGGCAAGTGGCAACAACGATGGGATAACTCCGACAAGGGCAGGTGGACCCATACATTGATCCCGTGCATCGAGAAATGGGTCAACCGAAAGCACGGAGAATTGAATTACCACCTGACACAGTTCCTTACGGGACACGGTGGCTATAGGAAGTACTTGCATCGCTTCGAGTTGGACGAGTCTCCCAACTGTCCTGAATGCGGTGCTACACTCGAGGACCCGGAGCACGTTATGTTCTATTGTCCCAGATTTCTACAGCATAAAAGGAGGTTGAACAGCATCTTAGGGGCGGACATCGAGCCCTCCAACCTGGTGGAAGAGATGTTGAAGTCGGAGGAAAACTGGATGGCGGTAAATGAGGCAGTAGCCGTGGTGCAGACAAAACTCCTGGAGTTGGATCGAGCTCGGAAGGCGGCGCGACGGAGACGTGACATGGACGAGCTGGTATAGCGAACCAGAGCCTCCCCCGCGAAGTAATACTTCACGGTGGTCCCGCGGGGAGGGGCGGAAGAGTGGGGGTGGTTTTAGTGGGTGTGAATCCCACACACTGCTGCAACCTGGCGCAGCAGCGTCTTTCTAAGATTTCCACCTCCATCCATAAAAAAAAAAAAAAAAAAGATCAATGATATAAAGACTGTGTTCATCCTAAATAAACAAACATTGTCTATTACCGCATTGATAAATCAATCTAACGCATCCTAAGGCATTTCGACTTTACTGCGGGCACAAAAGCACATATGTAAATTAAAAACCGCTGGTAACTAAGTACATAGATATCTATTATATCGGTTACTACGCGCACATGTCTCCTTCGAGGAATTGACACTGATACGCAAATAACTAAAAACGCCAAAAAAGGAAAACTAAAATGTCCCCATGGACCCTGTCCTTTATATAATTCACTTTATATGATAATGACGCCATACAAGTCTTAGGGTGCAATAAATTTATCTGAAATGCGGAATTTTGACCTTCTATAACTTTGTTAATAATAGTTTGATTGTCTTCAAACTTTTCAGAATTATGTCCTATATTATCGCATATGCTGCTGCCATTCTTCTGTATTTCTGGGATGAACATGATAATATACTATTATTAATTTTATTTGCGCAGATATCAGAACGGAATGTATTTTAAGGGTTTTGCCGTTTCCGAGTAAATCGGGTGTGGCACACTGGCAGACTGACAGACAGACAGACAGAAGGATCCCCGCCAAAATATCCGACAATGCTGGAATAAAAGGAGCGAACAGCCAAAGGGATTCGAGCTCAAGGTGGACTTTAGTTAAATCAAGGAAGGAGCAGGGTGAAGCAAGGAAAATTATTACAAAACGAAACCATCAAGAGACGCTGGTAATAACAGCAAAAGAGAGTATATCCTATGCAGATATTTTACGAAGAGTTAAGGCAGACCCTGCGCTGAAGAAACTTGATAATATATCATGAATTAGGCGAACACGAAAAGTAGGATTGCCTTTCGAACTATTGAAAGAAAAGAAGGATCACCTTGACCTACAAAGGAATATAAAGGCTTCACTCGGCGAGCAAGCGACCGTCCGTGTAAGTCGGTCAATGGCTACGATAGAATGTAAAGATATTGACGAAGGAGGAAATTTGTGCAGCGCTCAAACACCAATTGAAACTGGAGGATGTGAAGGAAACCGACATCAAGAGACTAACGAGAGCGTGCGGTGGAACGAAAGCTACAAAAGCACTATCTGCGGGAGAAATTCGCATCGGTTGGGTCGTGCACAGGATATGCGAGCAAATTCCGCTAAAAAGTGTTTTAAATGCCGCGGATTCGGGCATATGGCGAAGGATTGCACTAGCACCACTGATAGCTCTAAACTGTGTTGAAGATGTGGAGAGGAAAATCATTTGGCGAAGGGCTGCAGTGAACACCCTCACTGCTTTCTATGCAGCGAAATCAAAGATTGCGATTGCAATCACATAACAGGTGGTACCAGGTGCCCAACCAGCAGGATCGCTTTAAGTACCAAGTAAGTAAGTAAATGAGAGTTATCTAGCTGAATCTATATCACTGCCAAGCGGCCAAAGCCCTGCTAGCACAGAAAGTGTATGAAGAGGAAATCGATGTTGTTATTGTCTCCGAACAATACAAAAGCCTCCATCACACCGTTTGGCAAACAGACATAAGTGAAAAGGCTGCGGTGTAGGCTTGTGGTAATCGAGCCTTACAACAAGCAATGAAGCCCCACGGACACGATTTTGTAAGGATTAAGATCGATGACCTCTACATTTTCAGTTGTTATTCCGCCCCAGGTATAACAATACCAGAGTATTGTAACATGCTAGTTAGCAGGGCGATATATAATACCATTGATAAGGGACCCAAAACAATAAATCTTCACCTGAAGAAACCAGAAACAGGTTGGTCATCAAGCGCACATTTCTGGAGGTATGGCAGTGGAACACCGAGTTTACTGGAACGGCCATAGAAAAAGCATCGCAGCTGTCCCAACAGATGTACCGAGTCAAGACGTGCACACTCTCAGAAGCGCAACTTTAACTACTGGTGGAAGGCTGATAGAGCGAAGTGTCGTACGGAATGCTTGAAGGCCAGAGGGCGGAGTCAATGCCGAAGAAACACGTTGTATGAACAAAGGTACCTCGAATAAAAACAGGCACGCAAAAAGTTGCAGTAGGCCATCACCAGAAATAAAAATGATTGTTTCAAGCGTTTCCGTGATGAGGCAGACACAGATCCATGGAGAGGAGCATACAAGTCGGTTATTTCGGCAATAAAAGGTAAAAGGTTCCTTCTATTATGTGGCCTAGAATATTGTGGGAGATAGTTTCGAAATTGTTCCCCGGAACCAATCTTCCCAATGATACCAATGAGCTCCGAAGATATACCTCCAGTAACCACAGACGAAGTCTTGGACGCAGTGAAAAAGTTCCGAGATACCGCAGCCCCCGGCATTGATCGAATCCCCAATAAGGCGCTGAAACTGAAATAAGAATAGCGCCAAGCATGTTTGCACGGGTATCTACAGACTACCTAAAAGAAGGGTCCTTCCCCGCAAAGTGGAAAGTACAAAAGCTTGTATTGGTCCCGAAGACAAGTAAGCCAATAGGTGAACCAACATCCTGAAAACCTATCTGTCTTCTGAATACAATAGGCGAGGTCCTCGAGCGGGTAATTTATAACCGGCAATATCCATTAATTGATAGTGGCGGTTATTTATCAAATAGGCAGTTGGCTTCAGCGGTTGATGTTACCAAACTGGTTTTTAAGCTAGCCAGAAAATTCTACGACGAAGGGAAATACTGCGCACTGGTGACTCTTGACATCAAAAACGCGTTCAATTCTGCCAGATGGAACGACATCATTCAAACGCTCATCGTGGCACAAACACCAAAATATATATTAAATGTAATCTTCCATTACTTCCGACAGCGGAAGCTACTTCATGATATGGAGGAAGGGTCGAAGATGCATGTAATGACGGCAGAAGTTCCGCAGGGGTCTGTTCTGGGCCCTCTGCTATGGAACTTAATGTATAATGGCGTTTTATTGCTTCCAGTAGCTCAACAAGCCGTTATCATCGGTTTCGGAGATGACATTGGAGTGGTCATAACATCCAATTATCCCGGCGAAGTACAGATATATGCGAACGAGACTATACGGATGATCAAGTCTTGGCTTAAAGACCACGGGCTGAAGCTAGCCGAATACACGGAGTTGGTACTCTTTACTAAGCGGCGGAAACAGAAAACTGTTAAAATTTGCATAGGGTCGCATGTTGTTAGCAATAAGCCATCGCTGAAATACCTAGGAGTAACATTCAACTCCAAGCTGAGCTTTAAACCCCACTTAAAGCCTACTGGGCAGAAAGCGGCGACTATCAGCTCAACACTGGCAAGGATGCTTCCAAATGTTGGCGACCTTAAACACAGTCGACGATTACTCTTATCACGAGTCGTCAGCTCTGTATTTTTATACGCGGCACCAGTGTGAGCGTTGGCGCTAAAAATCGAAGAAAATCGCAGACAGCTTCAAGCTGCATATCGGTTAAGCGCTCTCCGAACATATTGCCTATCGAGTAATATCTTATGAGGCGGTATGCGTGATTGCGGGGATGATCCCGGTGGATGTTCTAACCGATGAGGCAAGTCGTCTGTACGAGAATCAGGAAGCGAGTCTAAACAAGCAAAATAAGCGTATTCGGTCATTGGCTGCATGGCAAGCAGGATGGGACCAGGCAAAGAATGGCCGGTGGACCCACAGGTTTATCCCAGTCTTCTTCGCTTGCCCAAGATTTAAAAGCTCAAGGAGAAAGCTTGAAAAACAGCTAAATACTCGTTTAACGGTGGAAAATCTGATAAGGTACATGGTGCAATCAAATACAGTATGGGACGCGATAGTTGCAATGGTGAAACGGATCCATCAGTAGCTAAAAGCAGCAAAAGCGCAACGGAGACATAGGAGGGAGAGACGCCATGTAAAGCGGTAACAGCTAAGAACTGAACAGCCCCGCGAAGCAATACCAGAACGGTGGTCCCACGGGGAGAGTGTAGAGGAAATATGGGATGTTTTAGCCGGTAAGGGTCCGGCATGATTTCTCCTAAGCCAAAAAAAAAGACGGACAGACAGACATTGAATCGCTTTGAATAAGCTATTATTTCGCACAAAACCTCAAAAATATTATAGTAAATGATAAATTCCCGCTAACTAGAATCGAGGATAGATTGGGTGAAGCTAAATATGTTTCAACGCTGGATATGACCAGCTCTTTCGATCAAATTGCGTTAGGTAAATGTTTTAGACATTTAAATGCATTTTCCACTATAAAAGTTCATTATCAATTCAAACGATTACCATTTGGTTTCAAAATCTCATCAAACAGTTTCCAGAGAATGTTAACTATTGCTTTAACTGGTTTAGGTTCAAAAGCTTTCTGTATGGTGATAATTCATTGTATTTGGTTATATAATATATACAACAATGATAATTTAATTGATGCTTTTGCAAGATTGACAGAATATAACATGAAACTAAATCCGAGTAAATGATTATTCTTACAACGTGAAGTTATTTATCACGGTCATTTAATAACTAAGGACGGTATTCGTACAGATCCTGCAAAAAGCAAAACAAAGAACTTCCACACCAAATTACCGATTTATAAAAATGTTTGAATAATTTAATAAAAAAAAATTAAATGAATAATTTAATAAAAAAATAAATTTATATAATCTGATGAATGCCAACAGACATTTAAATTATTAAAAACTAATTAATAGATTCATAAGTTTTACAATATCAAGATGTTCCAAAACCTTTTGTCCTAAAAAACGATGCATCAAATTATGTATTAGGCGCAATTTTATCCCAGGAAACAATTGGAAACGTAGTCCCACTGCGCGAGCAAATAGCTAGGAAAACATTATTTAAATAAACCCGTAAAAGAAAGCCATACATTGGGCAATAAATTTCTTTAGACCATACCTATACGGTAAAAGAGTTACTGTAGTCACTGATCATAAACCTTTAGTGTGACTATTCACACACAAAAATCCATCTTCCAAGAACAAGATTAGATTTATGGGACTATGACTTTGATATTATTTACAAAAAGGGCAATGTTTAAGCGATTTCGCCGGATTTTCTCCAGCAGCCGCATCTTTGGAGCTAGCCCCATGAAACCCAGTCTGCATGCGCATTTAACCTCTTCCGTCGTTACATCACATGCTATGCAAATGGCCTGTTTGGACATCACGAGATTCTTTTCCGCCATTGCATCAGCATGTTACTTACCAAATGGTATATTTGGCCTCGACATGACTTTCTTCCGTGTCAGCAATTCGCAGCGCAGCAGCAGGTGTCGATTTGCCGCCAACAACCAAATTTATAATAATAAACAAGTGTTATTGTGTTGTATACAAGAACACTTTCAAAGCAATGTGTAAATACGGAAGGGTAAAACATAGGTGACTTAAAGAATAGCATTACTTTTAAGTTTGGGTAGTCAAAAAGCCTCTGAACAGAGCTAAAGTGTTCTAACCGAGAACACTTTATTTCGCGCGGTAATTTCTTTAACTCGCTTATGAAATTAATTAGTAAAATTGTTAAAAAGAAAAAAATAGAATATTGTGTTTAGAAATAAAAGGTTTGTTGAAGTGGAGTCGCGAGTGTTTTCTTTAACTTAATCCAAGCCAATCAACGTAAGTATAATTCCTAACCTTTTAGCCTTTTCTGTTTCAGTAGTGTTTGATTACCCCATCGTTCCGAAGTTAAGTTTCGGCAACCTGGAACGAAAGCAACCCCGGTCCTCTAATTAAACATCCAGGAGCTAGTGCGCGAGCTTGGCCAACGCCCAAGCAGGGTAGTCCACTGCAAGGGGCCGTTTAGGATATCGCCGAAACAGCTGGTCCGTCGAGCCAGATACGATCCAAAGTAAGTTTTTACATAAAATTAATATTATAAAAATAATTTCTCCTGTGAAAAAAAAAAATATATAAAGTGCGGGAAATTATAGTGATTGTGTTTCATCTACACAATATAAAACACTACTTGAACGTCATCGTTGGTGTGCATTGTTTTTTGTAGTGTTGTTGATTCGTGGGCGCGCTCAGACCCAAGGCAAAGTCCTAATAGTGTTGCGCCTCCCACGTTTCTCTAACGACACTCTATCATCGTTGATGTAAATTTTTGTGGTGTTGTTGATCCGTGGGCGCGTTCAGACCCAAGGCAAAGTCCTTATAGCGTTGCGCCTCCCATGTTTCTCTAACGACACTCTAACATCATTGGTGTGAATTTTTGTGGTGTTGTTGATCCGTGGGCGCGTTCAAACCCAAGGCAAAGTGGTTATAGTGTTGCGCCTCCCATGTTTCTCAAACGACACTCTAACATCATTGGTGTGAATTTTTGTGTTGATCCGTGGTTGCGTTCAAACCCAAGGCAAAGTCCTTATAGCGTTGCGCCTCCCACGTTTCTCTAACGACACTCTAACATCGTTGGTGTGAATTTTTGTGGTGTTGTTGATCCGTGGGCGCGTTCAGACCCAAGGCAAAGTCCTTATAGCGTTGCGCCTCCCACGTTTCTCTAACGACACTCTAACATCGTTGGTGTGAATTTCTTGTGGTGTTGTTGATCCGTGGGCGCGTTCAGACCCAAGGCAAAGTCCTTATAGTGTTGCGCCTCCCACGTTTCTCAAACGACACTCTAACATCGTTGGTGTGCATTTTTATTATTGTTGTTGTTACGTGTGCGCGTTCAGACCAAAGGAAAGGTCCTTATAGTGTTGCGCCTCCCACGTATTCTGTGTGTCATTCATAATATATTGTCCGTGCGAAACGGAAATTTTTAAAAATTATTGTTGTTGTTACGTGGGCGCGTTTAGACCAAAGGAAAGGTCCTTATAGTGTTGCGCCTCCCACGTATTCTGTGTGTCGTTCATACACACTGTCCGTGCCAAACGGAAATATTTTAATCAATTAATTGACCACCAGTTGAAATAGAACCAAAAAATGGAGATCCAGGAGATCATTGAAGCTCAGCAAAAGCGGGTTTTGAAAATTGAAGAGATTCGCGAGACGCTATGCAAACTGCGGCAGGAGAAGCGAACTAAGGAACGCTTTGAAACCGCGTGGAGTGAGGTCCGGCAGATCTATTTAGAGTTCATTACAGAACATAAACGGCTTCTATTATTGAATTCCTCGGCAGATTTAATATATTTTCGAGAGAATAAGCTGGGACTCATGCAATCAGTTTATTTGAAAGCAAAGCAGTTCGTTGAGAGAGTTCATCCCTCTCATTACTCCTGAGGAGAGACAAACAGAGGTCGACCCGTTAACTTTAGGGCCAGTTAGGGAACAAGTCCCTAAACTCCCGCCAGTGACTCAAAATTATATAGATCCCGGTGAAGGAATAGGCCCCCCTATTCGAACTTCCCAAGACAAGTTGAAATAGAGTTATTAGATCGAGACTTGGGCCTAGACGTCAACGACAGACTCCAAGGTGAAGCGACAGCTAGGGATCTGCCCAGGAGTTCAAGCAGGTGTGAAGTTGCATTTGGAGGGGCATGAGGGGCCTGTGATAAGGATAGACAAAATTATCCAACGTGGAGAGACGAACCACGTACATCTAATCTTGGGCCCTTCCCCACCCAACTACGACCGGACTATTTATTAGACCCTAGTCAGCCCCGCCCAGAATATTTGCGGACTCCTGGACCAAACCGCTCAGAATCCTTCTGGGATCCCAGCCAGACCCGGCCAAACCATTTTGGTCCTTCGAGCCATTTTTCCCCTTGGAACTCAGGATATCGTTTTAGACCCGCCCAGATATTCCAATATTCAGTGGGGATATCAGTCAATACGAACCATTCAAAAGCCTTTTTAACTCTGTATACGATGGTTCTGAAATCGGTTTTGCGGAGCGCTTAATGATGCTTCAGAGCAAGTTAAGAGGCGATGCAAAACGTGTAATCGACCATTTAGGGATATACGGAGAGAATTACTAACAAGCATGGGTTCTTCTTGACAGAAGATACAGTAATCGTCGGGCCTTAATAGAAAAGGAAATTCAGGCGTTAGTTGACTTACCTCAGATAAACCAAAGGGAGGCTAGATCGCTGGGAAGAGCATTGGATACAATGCGTTCCGCAGTTCAGAACCTACGGAAAGCAGGATTCAATGCAGATGAAGGTATTCCATTCATTCCGATCGTCCTGACGAGGAAAATGGATATGACAACTCGAAGGGAATTCGACTTAACGTTATGAGATCCAAAAATGCCCGTTACGATAAACGACATCGACCAATTCCTAGAAAATAGATATGTGGTCATGTCCCCCGGTTGGGATGGTCTAAGTGGGATATCCAAGGCGGAGGATCTTGGGAATAAGAGAAAAACCCAGAAGGAGATAGCCTTGCTCTCCAAGTCGGATGGTGAAAAGAGAAACTGGATTAAATGCTTCTTATGTATGGGGAAGCACTTCACAGCCCAGTGTCCTCAATTCCGCCGTTATCATGTTTGCATTTACTGTCTCTGGCACAAATATATCAGAGGGGAAGCGTGCAATAAACGCAAGAATCTCCAATGCGAAATATGCAAAGGGCAACATCTTACTGCCATGCATCCGTGCAAAGGGGATAATCCGTCTTCTGCTGTTCATCATGCCAAAAATTCGACAGCATTGTCATGGTCCGGAACCGTTCTTCCAACAGCTGTCGTTAAGCTAGAGGCAAGAGAAGGACATGCCGTTCCAGTTCGGTGTTTGATCGATCAAGGCAGTCAGAGCAGCTATATAACCGAAGATCTAGTACAGAAACTTCGGTTAAAAAAGAAAAAGACCAACATCGAAATTTCAGGGGTAGGTGGTGTGTCAGCAGGGAAAGTGTCAGCGGTTGTGTGTCTCACCCTTAAATTGGACGATGGTTCCGAGGTCAGCACTAAAGCGTTAGTAGTCAGACGGGTAACTAAAGGTTCCCTTCCACAGGTACCGCCGCAAGTAAAGGCGTTGTTTCAAGGGAAGAAGTTGGCGGACCCCGTAACGGAACATGCATCTCATGTTCCAGTTTTATTAGGGTCTAGTATCCTTCCACAACTTTTCGTGAATGGAGTAGAAACCGTAGATAGTTTCCTGCTCCAGAACACGAAATTGGGATGGATTGTGTCTGGTCCGGCGGAATCTTTGGTATCGAAGTTCACCTCAACACATGTCACTATCAAGGAATGCGAACAGGACTTAAGGGCTTTTTGGGATATGCCCCTAAGTAGAGATGAATCTAGTCGCATAGATGACGAAATTTGTGAGGATCTATTCGTAAAGGGTCATTACCGAAAGAATGATCGCCGATACGTGGTACCGACCCCGTGGCGACAAGATAATATTAAACTAGGAAACTCCTACCACAAGGCTGTGCAGCACTATCTCGGTCAGGAGAAAAGGTGGTTGAAAAACAAAGACCACAAGCTCAAATCGGATGAGTTTATGGAAGAATATTTTAATTTGGACCACATGGCTGAAGTTCCAAAGGGTCATCAATTTGACACTAGCGGCGAGGTATATTATATCCCGTATTTAAGCATGGTTCGCCAAGAGGCCACATCGACGAAATTGCGGAATGTCTTCAATGCTTCCAGTCCGACATCAAATGGTGTGAGCCTTAACGAGATGATCCATCCCGGTCCAAAGTT
The DNA here is from genome assembly GCF_905115235.1 of Hermetia illucens. Lineage (NCBI taxonomy): Eukaryota > Metazoa > Arthropoda > Insecta > Diptera > Stratiomyidae > Hermetia > Hermetia illucens. The sequence goes on along the minus strand of NC_051849.1, from coordinate 124,065,774 downwards.
GCAAAACCATATTTTCGACATTGTCACTAGAATACGCAGCTTTGCGTATGTATACTCTAGTGACATTACTAAGATGTATCGGCAGATACTTTTGAGACCGGAGGATCAGATCAAGCTTAGGATTCTCTGGCGGGCGAAGCCTCAAGAACCGATAAGAGAGTTTTACTTGAAAATGGTGACCTACGGGTTAGACTGTGCACCCTGGCAAGCAATTCGAACGCTTCACCAGGTGGCGGACGACAATGCTCCTGATGAGGAGGTCAACTGGATCATCAAGAACGCGTTCTATATGGATGATCTGTTGTACGGGGCGTCCAGTATAAAAGAAGCTCAAGAGGTCATCCGAAAAATCACAGAAACTCTAGGGAAAGGCAAACTTCCGCTAACGAAGTGGGCGACGAATTGCCCAGAAGTTCTAAAATATATTGACGAAAGTCACCGAATTAGTTCATATGTTGAGGTTGACAAGGCAGATAAGGATCTTAAGATCCTTGGCCTACACTATAGTCCTAAGGATGACTGTTTCCTGTACAGTATCAAGCCAATTTTAAATGTTAGGTATACCAAACGAAGAGTGCTTAGTATAGCCGCTTCTACTTTCGATCCTATTGGTTGGCTGCTTCCAGTTGTAATGAAGCTGAGAATAGAAATTCAACGTCTATGGCAGGAAGGTTACGACTGGGATGACATTATTCAGGAACCGTCCCGAAGGCAACTTGAAAATGTGTTCTCGTCCTTAGAATACGTGAATGAAATTCGGGTTCCACGTTGGAGTGGACACACCTCCAAGGATGAAGAGATGGAGCTTGTAGGCTTCAGCGATGCATCCGGTGATGGTTACGCCGCGGTCATCTATAGCCGACGCAAAATTGAGACGGGTTACATCGTGCGGTTGATCGCAGCCCGAGGGCGCGTCACGCCTTTAAAGACACGATCGAGTATAAGCTCCAAAGCATGCACGATCCCTAAACTCGAGTTGGAAAGTGTAGTACTATTAACGGAATTGTTCAACGACGTCCGTAAAAACCTAGGGACTAGCCCAGTAAAGTTCACGGCGTATACCGACTCCGAGGTGGGTCTCTGCTAGATTCGGAGTCGGAAGGATATCGAAAGCAAATTGGTTAAGCGACGAGTAGCCGCGATCCATAAGTATTATATTTGTCACCCACAGATATCCACCACGTTAGGTCAAGCCATAACCCTGCAGATTGTGCATCTAGGGGCATGTGTCCCCGGAAATTTGTAGCTCACAAGTTGTGGTTCCATGGACCGCAATTCTTGCAAGAAGAACTCCCTCGCACGGAGGTCGTCGGTTCTGGTGCTGAAACAGTGACTCATCTAGCAGAAGTTGCTTCCGAGCCTACGCCTGATCCAGATTTCATTCAGCGATTCTCAAGTTTACCTCGATTGATAAGCACAATCGCGAGATGCCGTCGATGGAGATCGGGAACTTCCGGTAAGTTCTCAGCTCAGGAATTGAAGCAAGCGGAGTGGGCAGTCGTCCGGTATCAACAAAAACTACTCTTCGGGAGGCAAATTTTCAGAATTCAGAAGGGATTGAATATCGAGAAAAACCATTGGCTGTCCACGCTAAACCCTTTTGTCGATCAGGTATCTGGGGTTCTCCGAGTGGGAGGAAGATTAGAGCAGGCGCTCATTCCGTTTGAGCAGAAACACCCTATAATTCTCGGGAAGTGTCACCTAGCTGACCTCATAATTCCACATGTTCATAAGTTTCACCAACATTGTGGGACAGGACTCACAATGACTATCATCCGAGAAAGATATTACATTCCAGCGTTGCAGCAGAGGGTGAAAAAGTGGATTAGAGGATGCGTTAGGTGCATTTGAATGCGAGGAGCCACTATAATCCCGAAAATGGCAGACCTCCCTCCCGAGCGAATCAGGTCATCCGCTGTTTTTGAAAATGTGGGGACCGATCTGTGCGGACCATTTCAAATAAAGGCATCAAATTTACGGACCACAAAATCTATGAAGGTCTACATAGTGGTTTTCGTCTGTATGTCAACTAAAGCGATGCATTTAGAGCTCTGTACGGATCTTATCACAAATGCTCAGGGAAGCCTGGGGAAAGTTGACCAGTGAATGCGAGGAGAGGTTGGCTCAGCGTCAGATCGTATGGCATCACAACCCCCCAAGAGCCAGCCACTACGGAGGGCTGTTTGAGGCAGCAGTGGGGAGTCTAAAACGCTACATAAAGCGGATGCCTTCAATTTCCAACCTGACATATGAAAATTTTCAAACTGCCGTCTGCACATGGGAAGCAATATTAAACAGCCGACCATTGTATGCAGAAGCATTTCTGGGTCAAATTCGAGACTGACTATTTGGGGTATCTACAGAAGCGGTATAAATGGAAGGCCCCCGGTAGGCAACTGAGGCCAGGTGAACTTGTTCTCATCAAAGAAAGTGGTCACAGGCCATTAGATTGGAAGACCGGGCGAGTGTTAGAAGTTTTTCCAGACCTACAGGGCACCATCCGTCAAGTAAAACTAAAAACTGCTGGTAGGGACAATATACATCGTGCCGTGCATCAGCTCGTTCCCCTTCTCCCAGAAGAGGAAGCTGAGCCCTCTCAAGCGCAAGAAGCAGATGATAATGCGTTAGAACCGGACAAGGTTCCACCTAACATTTCCTCCCGAACGCGAAGCGGAAAAGGATGGAAGCCGTGGTCTCTAGCGCAAGTGGCTACTCTGCTGTGTATATGCCTAATGCCCGCCACAGTGGTGTCCTGGGCAGTGGACCCGGTCTTGGAAACCAGAATTTTGGAATTGGGATTAGTGCAGGTAAAGGCATTTGACCTAAAATACACTATTGCAACCTCAGTAAACCTCACGCGTGATCTCGACATAATGTCGCAACAGTTGGAAAAGTTCCATAGGATATGTGAGCGGCAGATGGTGGAGGAAGTCCAAGAACATTGCAACGAGCTGAAACTTGCAAGCGAACGCCAAGTCGCTGATGTTAATCGACGGTTGACCGCTTCCTATAAGGTCAACCGAGTTAGGCGGGCCTTTCGTATAGTCCCCATTATATCAAGTAGTTCATTGAAAACAGGTGCCAAGTATAATATCCTAGGTCTCTTAGCGGTGGGGGCAGTAGCTTACCTTAGTTATCGAGACATAGCTATTCGCGAGGAAGTGAAAGCTCTTAGACATCAACAGACAAAAATCGCAGCGTTAACGTTAAACATCACGGACCTAGAGTACCATCAGGTGGAGAACCAGATAAATCAGCTAATGGAGCAGCAGGGGAGAGAAATGTTAAGGCAGGAGCTGTCGGAGTTCTCCCTAGGAATTAAAACATTAATTAGCGAAATCGTTGCCAAACATGAGCAATTACGAAACATTCGACCTACCAAGGAACTGGCGGCTTTTATAAGCCAGGTTAATAGGGAGGTCCCTGGGGTAGTCCTGCCGAAACAAGATGAGCCAGAAAGAGTGTTCGAGGTTAATTGTTACAATACGACCCACCAACCCCAAAGTATTTGAACTTCATTAAACCCAAAAACCAAAGTACGCGTTGCATACATGTGCATTTCCGCCACGCGCATTTTTTCTATTCATTCATTCAAGTTCATTAAGTTATCATATTGCGCGTATGTGCATTTCCGCCAAAGGCACATTTTTTATTCTTTCGATTTTGCTGTTGCAACAATTAGCATGAACTAATTATTGCAACAGCTCAGCAATAATTTCATATAAATTTATAACATTCGGAATCAGGAAGAGTTAGTCTATTTTCGCGCGACAAGTACGGGACAAGTCTCCTTACCCCGATTGCCCAGTGTGAGACTGCACTGGGGTACTTGCTCTTGTATCGGTTCATGTCCTAAAAGAGGACAAATAAAATAAATTATATTATAAACCGATTTGCGCGTTTTTATTTTTTTTTTTTTTTGCTAAAACGTTCGCGGTTAATAAAAGTGTTAATCCAGTGTCTGCATGGCTTCAGAATGATCTCGTTACGATCGAATATACAATTCCTCTTGCGTATAAAGAGGAATTTAGACAGGTAGCAGTTATCACCCCTCCAGATTCTAAAAATAACACTTGGGACTTGGGGACAACGATACCATTCCGCATCCTATTCGTTGGGCCCAATGCGGACAAGTTTTTCTTCGAGGAAGAGTCTACAGAGATTCTTCCTCGTCTATATGAGACAAAATTGTTACGCTCTGGACCATCATGTATTAAGGAAATTATACGGGGAGGCCAACAATTAAAGGATTGGTGTTCGACCACGCGGTGGAGCAATGAGACCTACATCGGTCGCATTAGCCCCCATGTTGCAGTGATATTCAAAGGGCAAGTTGATAAAATACCAATCACTTGTAATGACACTCAGTTAGAAATTCGGTTTCCTGTTTCTCTCGTAGAGCTCGACTATTGTACCATGGGCGAGGTCCCCTTCCAGATAAAAGAGATTCCACACCATTACAGTAAACTGGACAAAGGTGTATGAAACAGTCACTCCTCGGTTTAATCTTCCATCAACCGAGATCAGTCTCGTCCGGGACAACAAGCACCTTATAGCCACATTAAAGAGAGAACTCGATGGAGTAATTAATGACGATAATGTGTTCAAACAATACATTCCCCACGGTTGCACTTTGGCAGGGTTATTAATAGGGGCCGTTATTGTAGGAATTTGGGTACGGTTAGCCAGAAAGAAGCGAAAGGGGGATGACGATCACCCTACCTTTATAAGCCATCTAGCAACAGCGGATCGGCAGCACGGGAGATGGGGTCAAGAATCGACAAACCCTATAGGTATCGTGTCACCCGCAAATTCCTCAGTCTAGAATTCCTGTGTATTCATTCCCATGTAAAAAAAAAAAACAAACCCGTAGTTGGATCCGAAATTGTATTGTAAATAAATGAAATTAAATAATAATCACTAACCCACGTAAAATTCTTGTGTATAAATGGCTTGTAAATAAGTGACTAACCCAAATTAACAACAGACCGGCGGCAAAAAGTCACGGTCAAGAACAGTAGCATGGTTTCAGGGTATCAGATTTGTTTTGATTGTTTTTGTTTTTTGTTATGTTGGGTGACGGTCGCTTGACATGTTGGTTTGTGTTGTTGTTGGTAGCATGAGTGCAAGCAAAAATGAATGCAGACCCGTGCAAAAGTAATTCAATGTCTGGGGTAGCCGGCGCTCTGTTTTCAAATGTGCAAAGTCAATGCCTGATGGATCACATTTCTTTTCCGTGGTACGTCATCGTGAAATCGAGCTGATGACGTATTCCCTAGGCATTGAATCGCTTTCGAGTAATTTAATTACTACGCGTGTAATTTAATTACTACTAATATGTACCACACTTAAGTGCACAATGAAAAAAAAAAAAACCGAAATATAACTAATCTGAGAACAATTAACTGAGAGTAAAAATATTGCAGGAATAGTAAGCATAAAACGAAATGTGGTGATCTTGTGAAGTATGAATATTTTCTAAATCAACACTAAAATTAACTATAAACACAAAATGCATATGAAGATAATGATAACTACATCATATACAAGCAAAATAGCATCCAATTAAACGATTCAAGTTTTCAAGGCGTTTATAAAAACGACCCCAAGTATTTATATTTGTGTAATTATTACATTCTTCATTTTCTTCCTCTTGTAACAAAGTTCTAGGGTTAAATAGCCTTTTTTATTATAATTTTTAAAGAGCAGATTCGATTATAAAAGAATGATGAACACAATGAAGAAAATAAAAACGATACATTTAAGAACAAACAAAATTGTGGACCCTTCCGCAAAAAGAAAGTTAGGTATAAGCTTTGATATGTATAATACTCACAAGGCAATCGACTTCATCGGAAAAAAAAACAACACATCAATACCCGGAAGACAATTCTGCATCGATCGGAGATCTACCAGGGGAGACTATTGATGGAAGGGGTTATTAAGGCGCTACGCACCACTTAGGGGTTTTCGATTTGGGCGCCATCATTTCGATCGTTGGAGGTAGAAGGATGGCCTTACACCCTTAGAATGCAAGCTGGCAGCAAGTGACACCAATAAAAGGGTTTTCATATCCAGACACCTGGGAACGTTTGCCTATAGATAACAGTCCAGGTCAAAGACAATTGGACTTTTTTTGCGCGGGAGGATGTTTAAGCGATTTCGCCGGATTTTCTCCAGCAGCCGCATCTTTGGAGCTAGCCCCATGAAACCCAGTCTGCATGCGCATTTAACCTCTTCCGTCGTTACATCACATGCTATGCAAATGGCCTGTTTGGACATCACGAGATTCTTTTCCGCCATTGCATCAGCATGTTACTTACCAAATGGTATATTTGGCCTCGACGTCATGTCTTCCGTGTCAGCAATTCGCAGCGCAACAGCAGGTGTCGATTTGCCGCCAACAACCAAATTTATAATAATAAACAAGTGTTGTTGTATTGTGTACAAGAACACTTTCAAAGCAATGTGTAAATACGGAAGGGTCAAACAGAGGTGACTTAAAGAATAGCATTACTTTTAAGTTTGGGTAGTCAAAAAGCCTCTGAACAGAGCTAAAGTGTTCTAACCGAGAACACTTTATTTCGCGCGGTAATTTCTTTAACTCGCTTATGAAATTAATTAGTAAAATTGTTAAAAAGAAAAAAATAGAATATTGTGTTTAGAAATAAAAGGTTTGTTGAAGTGGAGTCGCGAGTGTTTTCTTTAACTTAATCCAAGCCAATCAACGTAAGTATAATTCCTAACCTTTTAGCCTTTTCTGTTTCAGTAGTGTTTGATTACCCCATCGTTCCGAAGTTAAGTTTCGGCAACCCGGAACGAGAGCAACCACGGTCCTCTAATTAAACATCCAAGAGCTAGTGCGCGAGCTTGGCCAACGCCCAAGCAGGGTAGTCCACTGGAAGAGGCCGTTTAGGATATCGCCGAAACAGGCAAGATGAATACCGATGCCGATTCTAAAAACTATGATTCCAATCTATAATGATGGAACTGTTAGCAAAAAGATGCTAGTAATGGGTCTTGTCCGATTCAAAAAAAAAAAATATATAAACAAAATGAAAACTCCGATTTGTAGAAATAAATAATCTTTATTCCAAACTGATATTCTTGGACCACCGAACAGCGATTTAACCGTGTTAATCCCGATTTGTAGTGCAACTACCCAAGAGTTATGGATATCCCAATATTTATATTCTAAATTATGCTGACGATATATCTAGCCAACATTACCTGAATTTAGTAAACTCCTCAGGTAGCAGCGCGTGTTTTAGATTTCTACAAAGAGTGCAATAGTTCGTCTAATTGCAGGTGAGGTTCCATATCTTCTCCCCTCCTATTTTGAGAATTGTCCACAATTCTTTCTCCCTTGACAATTTTTTCTCTTACCCTATGCAATGAGATTGACATCGTCTTATGTTTTCAAAACAATACCAATAGTATTGTAATAAAAATCAAGATAAATACGGTAAGTGAACTAGTAACAATAGTAATGTTTTTATCGAGTTTTAAAATTTTTATGTTTTTCACTACAATTTCCTCAGAGTTTAATTCTTCTGTAAAATTTAAACTCTTCTCTTCAATGTAAAAAAATCGATCTACAAATTTGTCATTGCCTACATTATATACTTTCTTTCCTATTTTGATTGCACAATTATTTATTCCATTCCATTTAATTCAACATTTCTGTCATCACAATAATTTTCGAATTTCCCTTTTTCCAATTCTGTTCCTATATAGGTATTTCCATTTCACGATTTTATTTGAGTTTGTGTATTTTCCACCATTTTACAATTTCTATTGATTCTACAATTTCCAAGTGGTCTCAATTTTGATGCATATTGTGTTTTGTCTATTATAATGATATTTGGTTTTGTTTATTTCCACCGCGTATTCGTCTGTTACATTTATCTCGTTATATTTTTCGATTGACATTAGCCGACCCCGCTTGTGAACGGGACAAAGGCTGAAGAAAAAGAAGAAAAAAAGATTTTTCGATTGACATTGGTATAATAATCGTATGATCAATCAATTTATAATGATGGGGTACTTTTGTAACTATTACTATCGTCTCTTTATCTCGTCTGAAAAATGCTGTATGTATGTTTTTAAGTTTGTAGAAATTTAGTCCTATTCTTTTTATCTCTGCCGTTGTCAGTAAACTAGGGTCAACTATCCCGTTCTTTGATCTATTTTTTGTTTTAACATTTCTACCTTTACTAACTGATCTAGATTTACATGCTGATAACAGCATTAAATACAAAAAGCCTACTAAAGCATCTCATTTAACACCGACACATAAAGAGGCTCGTCTCAAATTAGCTACATCGTGGATGAAATGGGAAGAACAATGGAAGGCAGTCGTCTTTTCGGATGAGAAGAAATTTAACCTTTACGGCCCAGGTGGATTTAGCGTATTTTGGCACAGTCTAAAAACAAGTCGGGAAACCGGAAGCTGGGCGCTTCAGGTATGAACGGTTTTGTTTGCTTCTTGTGTGAGTATATTTGAGTGCAGAACTATCCCATTTGTACGTAGTCCGTTATGTATATGCATTTAGCATGTCAGATTTAATACTTCGGGTTGTAAATTTACACGGTAAAGACAACTTTGAGCTACTGTAACTTTGTTACTAATAGTATGATTTTGATCAAACTTGGAGATAATATGCTTCATATTTTATACCACTACCAACTTTTATAACTCTGGGATAAACTGAAGGGGGATTTTACTCAATTTCCCCAAAAATATGGTAATATACTATTATTAACTTAAATTGAATGGATATCGATATGGAGAGTATTTTGAGACCTGGGCACCATATAGAGGCATCTTCATGATTATTTTCAGATTTTTCGGTTAGGTAGTTTCTGAGAATGGGTCCATTAAAGAAATCGTCAGTTTCCACCGCTCCCACTCCCCGCCTTTCTAACAAATCTCAAAACCAAGACCGGCTTCGAAAAGTACTAATCGACACCTTTCATTTGATGCCCCACATGACTATATTTGGTGAAAAAAAATTTTACACCCCCCATTTACATGTATGGAGACCCCCCTAAATCTCAACGTAGAAAGATATCACTCACTGCATGTCTGGGGGTCCACAGGTCCCACCTTCTCACCAAATTTCGCGTCAATCGGTATAGCCGTTTCTGAGAAAAGTCCCTGTGACAGACAGACAGACAGCCTCTATGCCATGGCGTAGCGCTTTCCGAAGACGAAAGCTCAATTTCTAGTGGAATTCAGAAATTGGAGAATGTTGGAAAAACTGCCTCAGAGCTAAGAGATGCTCCCAGCGCAGAAGAAATCAACCTGAATTCGTTGAGCTACACATGCAATACAAGAACGCGAGGAAAAAATTGCAAGTAGCTATCACGAAGAGCAAATCCGAACATTTCAAGCGAATGTGTACCGAAGCTGATTCTGATCCATGGGGTGGCGCCTACAGGTCTGTAATGTCATCACTGAAAGGCAAGCGCTCCCCTCCGATTACCTGTCCAAAATTACTACAAAACATAGTGGACACTCTCTTCCCAGAGGATGTAAACTACATAAATCTGCCTAAAGTTCATGTAAACCCCGACAAAATTCCTGAAGTGGTAGAAGAGGAAATCTTTGATGTAGCAAGGAAATTCGCTGAAAATAAGACCCCAGAGCCAGATGGAATCCCGAATATCGTCCTGAAAGTGGCAGCCAGGTCAGCACCAGGTATGTTTGCCAAAGTTTTCACGGCATGCCACAGAGAAGGAGAATTCCCCGAGCAATGGAAGCTACAAAAGTTGATACTTATTCCGAAGCAAGGTAAACCATTAGGGGACCCCTCCACATATCGACCGATATGTTTGGTCAATATCATTGGTAAACTATTTGAACGAGTATTATACAACAGGCTGCTCGCTGTTGCGGAAAAGGAAGGAGGCCTATCCGACAAGCAATGCGGGTTTCGTAAGGGGAGATCAACCATCGATGTAATCAACATGGTGACTGGCCTGGCGCTGCAATACAAGACAATGACAAATGCTGCGCAGTGGTGACACTCGATGTAGAAAATGCATTCAACACTGAAAAGTGGACGAAAATCGTAGAGGCTCTAAACAAACTACAGGCTCCACGCATCGTTGTTGCATTTCTTCTTGGAAAAAGACTATATTGCGACTCGGACGATGGAGAGAAATTATTCCCAATGACGTGCGGCGTACCGCAGGGGTCTGTCTTAGGTCCCTTACTGTGGTTTATTATGTACAATGGAGTGCTGACGCTACGCCTTCCTAACGACGTGACAACTATTGGCTTTGCGGACGATATCGGGGTAACAATAGTGGCAAAACGCTTAGACGAGATCGAAATCTATGCAAATGAAGCGATATGGGAGATCAATTCCAGGTTGAAAAAGTCCGGTCTATCACTTGCTGAACATAAAACGGAACTAGTGCTAATCAGCAAAAGAAGGAAAGACAGGACCGTGAAAATTAAAGTTGGTGAAAAAAATTTACTCCCAAGAGTCGCTTAAATATTTGGGAGTAATAATTGACAAAAGACTCAACTTTAAAAAACACATTGAGTGTGCTGCAACTAAAGCATCTTTCATCGCTGTAACGATCTCGATGATACTATCGAACATTGGTGGACCAAGACAAAGTCGACGTCGTCTTATTTCAAGGGTAGTTAGTTCCGTGCTACTCTACGCAGCTCCAGTTTGGGCAACCGTTCTGGAAAACAAATCCAACTGCGGAAAACTAGGAATGGCGTATCGACTAAGTGCACTCCGGGTATGGTTATCGAACGACATCAGGAGAAGCAGCATATGTACTGTCAGGGACAATCCACATAGACATCTTGGCGGATGAAGGTCGGCGCCTCTACGACAAAATGTATGCAATCGGGGAGACTACTGTACTTCGACGGCAACTAACACGGCGGGAATCCATTACAAAATGGCAAAAGAGATGGAACGAGGCACAAACTGGCCGTTGGACCTACCATAGTACTCCACACATTCGAAGATGGATGGAAAGAAATCACGGGGAGCTAAGCTACGAGCTAACACAGTTTTTAAGTGGACATGGAGGTTATCGGGCTTATCTGTATCGATTTGGACACGACGAGTCACCATGCTGCCCAAGATGTGGTAACGTGGCTGAGAATGCGGAGCATGTTGTATTTGAGTGCCCAAGGTTTACAGCACACCGAACTAGGCTGGAGGCGATCGCAGACAGGCGCTTAACACCTGGAAATATAGCGGAGTTTATGTTGGAATCAACGGAGGCTTGGAATCAAGTGGTAATTAAGCTGAAAATGATTCATCAACAGCTAAGGCATGAAGAACTGCGAAGAAAGCAAGAAAGGGAGCGAACAATAATGCGCCGCAGTTAAGAACTGATCCAGCCCCTCGATGCAATGCTATTGCAGTCCCGTGGGGAGAGTGGAAGAAGAAGGAGTAGTTAGTGAGTAGAAGTCTCACATAACTGTATGGCAGGATCCAGCAATAGGTTTTGAACCTTTCCACCTTCCAACGCTGAAAAAAAGACAGACAGACAAACAGACGGACAGACAGACAGACAGACATTGAACCGATTTTAATAAGGTTTTGTTTTCAAACAAAACCTTAAAAATGAACCTCCTCGAATGAGTCGCAACTTTGGAGGCGGCAGTGTTATGGTTGGGGGGCATTTTTTTTCTCGGTAAGCTTTGGCGGGGAACCCATCCCCCAGCTAAAATGAACTCAGCAGTTTATACTGAGCTTCTGGCAGCCATTTAGATGCCGAATAATAACATTGACGGGACTTTCCAACATGACAATGCTGCGCTTCTGCATACACGAAATCATTTTTAAATGACAAATAAAAATTTTGCACTGGCCACATCGAAGTCCTGATCTTACCCCATAAGGAATCTATGGGGGATACCTGCAAGGGAAGTCTATGTGAATGAACGTCAATTTAGCTTCGTATTTGTGTTAAAGAAGAAAAATTTAGAATTTAGAAGAAAATTCTTTAACAAATTTAAAACCTCAAGGCCAAATCGAATTTTCGAAGTCATAAGGTGCAATGAGGGCAAAACAAAATATTAGCAACTAGTCAATACGTGTTTTTTTATTGCAATAGACTTAAGAGTTCAAGTGTGTATATAGAAATTGCGCACGAAAAATGTAACTTTTGTTAATGTAAAAAAAATTCAGATGTATTTTCTTAATTTTTTTGCTATTCTAAACTTAAATAAAGACACATTTACTATCATATAAGCTTTATATTTCTCAAGGCTTCTATATAGTTACAACAAGCAATATATATAGAAATTGCGCTTACTTATATACTTTAGTTCTAAAGTCCACTAGAGCTAAACTCCAATGATTGCCGTCTATGTGAACTGTTATCCAGAGAATATCATGAAAATATATCTTCTTTCTTGCTCCATTTCTTAATTGATGCAAAGCCTAGTTTCTGTAGTCGCTCTACGAAAAAGGTATTCATAACGAAAACTTTTGGCAAATTTTCAAATTTTGTTGGCTTACTTCTTTCTCTTAACATTTCAAAATAAAAGCGAATTATATTACAGTTTACCCAGTTTTGGTCTACTAAAGATTTTATATCTGATTTGGTAATATTTATTCCGGATTCGGAAAATATTATTTCGTTATCTGAACCTATTTATATTTTTTTTTTCTCCTGTTCTTCGATGAAAACTTCTTTAATTTCGTCTTTTCTCCCCCTACTTTCTTCTATTTGTACTCTACCTTCTTCTTGGAATTTCAATTTTCTTTTTATATTTACTGGATGAATATCTTCAAGTTGACTTTTTCAATACTTCGGTAGACGTTTTAACCTAACGACTTTGTAGTTCTTTATGAATTCTGTCGTTCTTGCCTCTTCATATTCTTCCCTGTTCTTGCTGATTTTATCTAGGTATTTATCCTTTGTTTCTTCAATAATTTTCTAATTTTCTCGAGATTCACTTTACGCATTTGTACTCCTTTGGCGTACAGTTGATCGTTGAGTGGTATCTTTCATTATAGTTACGAGTTGCTTCTTGAATTGTCACCCTAACTGAATTTTCTGATATGATCAACGTACATAGGTGTTCTGAACTTTTCTAATATTGTATTGTGAAATCTTTCTACAACTGCTACGCACGTATGACTATGTGGCTTAGTTGAATGAAGTGTTATACCTTGTGTTTTTAGGAAATTTTTCAGAAGGATTCGACTAAATTCATTACCCGCAATAATTTTATTTGGCTTGCCGATTTTGGTTAAGTGGTCTTCAAACTGTTCAAAATTGTCATATGGTTAAAATCCGGTAAATAATACGCTACTGCAAATTTGGAAGAAGTATCTACGATACTGAAGAAATTATATTTTTAAGGTTTTGTGTTTACACAAAACCTTATTAAAATTGGTTTACGGTCTGTCTGTCCGTCACACGGATTTTTCTCGGAGACGGTTGGCACCAAATTTGGTAGAAAGGTGGGAACTGTGAACGCTCACGCATATAGTGAGTTACATCCTTTTACGACAAATTTAAGGGGGGTGTAATTTTTTTTTCATCAAATATAGTCATGTGGGCTATCAAATTAAAGGTCTCGGTTAGTACTTTTCGAAACCGGTCTTAGTTTTGACATTTGTTGAAAAGATGGGGAGTGTGGGGGTTGAAAGTGGTCATTTTTTTACGAACCCATTCTCAGAAACTACCCAACCGAAAAATTTGAAAAAAATCAGGAGGCTGCCACTATATGGTGTCTAGGCTCCGAAATACCCTCCATACCGATACCTTTTCAAATAAAGTTAATAATAGTACATTACTATAATTTTTAGTAATTGACAGGAAAACCCCCCTTAAGTTCACCCTAGAACTACAACAATGTAGGCTACAATATAGAGAATGATCTTGCCAAATTTGGTGAAAAAAGCACTATTACTAACAAAGTTATGCTAGGTCAAAACTGTCGCTTCTCGGCAAAGGCTATGAATGTCAATATCGCAAAGGCTATGAATGTCAATATCGCTTGAAAGTGGAAATTTTCACATAATATATGCATATTTTATGTGCTACATGCTATTGGGACAAATGCACACTCAAATTTCTTTATAAAAGAAATACACAAAACCTTTCATGCCTGAAGCGTCTAGCTTCCGGTTTCCCGGCTTGTTTAATAATAAATATATCCACGTGTATAATCTGATTAATATCCGTCGCTATTTCTGTATGCCGGAACTTTTGTTTAATGGGTTTGCGGGCATATTTCATCTCTTTGCATATGTCGCATTGTTTGATTACTATCGTTATAAATTCTAACAGTTTTGTATAGTAGATTTTGTTTTTAGGTGCATTAAATGCATTAAATGACAATAATTGACACACCCAGCAGTACTTTTGAAGTAGTATCAATAAATGCAGATGGTCCACTTACAATAACATTGCACATTATTTAAAAAATAATCAAAAGTTATCCGCACCTTATCATCACCAATCCATAGGTTTATTAGAACGAAACCACAGAGTAATGAACGATATTTATTAAACCTCACCCACAATGATGAATGGGATAAATGGATACTATACTATCGCGTCTCACACATAAAAAGGGAGATATCACACAGTGCAGCAATTATAGAGGTATCTGAGGTTGCTGAGTACCATCTGTAAGATATTCTCTTCTATCTTGCTAGGCCGGATAGCCCCATACCCCTAGAACATCATTGACCCATACCAAAGAAGCTTCACTCAACGCAAATCAGCAACAGATCAGATTTTTTCTCTGCGGCAAGTGATGGAAAAACTGTTGGAATATGGACATCAGCTGCACCATCTTTTCATCGACTTTAAAGTCGCCTATGATAGCATAGTCCTTGAGAAGCAGAACTAAATCGGGTCTGTTGTGATTAACACTGTGGTCGGTGACAATAGTGTGAACCCACAGTAGTTTGACCCGATCATTTTCCAAGATTCTTTGCGGAGTATACTTATAATAAGGATGGTAGGTTGCCACTAAGTTATACTTCAACACAAGGTTTTGATTGAAAATCAGCAGATGTTATGTGCTGGATGATCTCGTTTTCACATTTGCATAACCTACAACTGGAGTTGGTGATTGGGGAGTCATGAAGGTTGTACCGCTTGTAATTTTTTGTTGGGAGCGAAGCATACTGAATTGAAGTTAGGAATGCTTCGGTCTCATAGAAAAGTACATCATAACTCAACCATTTGTTGGAGGCTTCGATGTCAATGACTGACAACAACAAATTTTTTGATATGGCCTCCGTGAATGGGTTTCTCTTTCCACATGTCGATCTTCTGTTGGACTGAAGTAACATTTGACATGGGATCCCAATCACTGCTTTTCAAGTTCGAAGGACATAATTTATTATCTGCCATGACGGTAGCCTGATGTATTTGGCAAGAGGACTCTTTCTCGAAGAAAAACTCACGAAGAGAATGCACTCGATTGTAGGGCAATGTTTTTAAATCAAGTACTATCCTTCCTCCCTGATGACGTGGGATGGTGATCCTCAACTGTTGGGCTGCTCTATTGTCAATGTTGTTGTTTGCAAGAACTACCCTTACCTGTCTATTGACAGATTCTAAATCCATGTTACTCCACTGTATCACAATGAAAGTATATAGAAGGACGGCAATGCTGAAGGTGTTGATTGCCATCTTTTTATTTTTCCCGTACAGCTCAGTTTTAAGGACAAGGTCCAGATGCCGTTCAAATTCCCCCAGGAACTTAGGTTTCGTTTTTGCCACAGCAGGTGTCGTTGCTTGCAATATGCCGGGGTACTTGTAGGCGTCGTCCGAATCCATACCCTCAATTCGGATGTTATTTTGACTGTATCTTTCGTTGTCCGTGTTTTCTCCCCGAACAATTGCTTTTACGACATTTCTCGAACGCCAACTGCATGTCGATATCCCTACTATCTTTGGCATATAATTTGATGTCGTCAATATACAGTACAGTATAAAGTACATTTCGATATTATGCCATGTTTGACTTGGAACCTATATTTGTTTTCATGCAAAAGATGGGATAGCTCAAAGCCAAAGAAAGTCACAGTGGACTAAGAGAGTCGCCTTGGAAAATGCCACGCCTGATTGGTATCTCTCCTGATGTTTGTAAGTATATCGATAGCTTCGGGCTCCAATTCTTCATTACAGTTCTGAGGAGAAGAACGACATTCGGGTGGATTTTGTGCAAGTATAACACTTGTAGTAACCACGAATGTGATATGGAGTCAAAGGCTGATTTATAATTGATGTAGGCTGTCGAGATAGTTCGTTTTTGGTGGACAGTTTGCTTTACAGCTACCGTATCGACTATAAGCTGCTCTTTACAGCCTCGGGAACCTTTTCCGGATCTTTTCTGCTCCTCAGCTATCAATTTATGAACATCAAGATGTTTTGAGATGTTCGCGCACAGAACTGTGAAGTGAAGACCTTGTAGATGGTAGAAAGACAAGTAATTGGTCGATATTTTGAAGGGCAAGAAGCACCGTGTTCCTTGGGGATGAGAAAAGTTATCGCCTTGGTGAAAAATTCAGCAACTAATTTAGAGTCGACAATCATTTGATTAAAATGGTTTGCCAATTTGAGTGACCTCGAACCGCTTCAGCCAAAAGTTATGAATCTTGTCACCTCCTGGCGTTTCCTAATTACCTGCCTTTTCAAGGGCTTCTTCTACGTTAGTTTCAGTAATGTCAGGTATGGTCATCTCGGGGAGGGCCTCGCATGAACGCATAAGGTGTGGGAGGCACGTTGCGAAATTGCAACGGCTGGATTCGCTCCAAACACTGCCCCAGAAGTCTTCTGACTGATCCAAATCGAGGTTACTTCCCCAACTTGAGTTGGTGAGATTCTTATAAAATCCTCATTGTTTCAAGAACAAAGTGTTGTCTGCCCTTTGCAGAAAGCTCTTTTGATATCTACGGATGTCATTGGAGCATACCGCAAGTTTCTGCTTCAGCACCTCGAGGATTTCTTCGGCTGGCACATCATTGGAAAGATGATGGTGAAGGATTTCCAAGAAGTGTTTGCGTGACACAGCCAATTTCCTTTTTTAACGTTTAGACTCTTTTATCGACCCGAAATACCCAGAACGGTAAAGTCCTCCTATACATACCTCTGTTCTTCCCTCGAAGATGTTGATCACGGAGGCGAAAAATCGTGGCAGCTGCAACGCAGATCAGGCTGTGAACCTCTGTAGCAGTAATCCCGCCAGTCAAACGATCAGCCAAAATTCTATTAACGACAGCATTGATTTTAAGAGTTGCCAAATAAACTTTAGTTTTGGGATCTTTGGCCTAGAGTCCGGGAGAATCTCAGCATATTTTGTGAATGCGATCTGGAATGCGGTCAAAGCCTCTTTATAAATTGGGTCGACATCCCCAGTTACTAAGCTTCTCCTGATTACTGGGTTCTTGGAATGCCTTACAGGTGGAGAACTTGTGTTGCTCCTTTGACTAGTCCGGTCATTTTGTGGCTCCAGCCCGAGCTCAAGTGAAAACTCTTGGAAGATTTGTTGCCTAGTTGGTAGCGCAAATCGGTTGTTATGCACTATCACCCGGTACTGATTGACGACGTCCTGTTCCAGAAAATGAATTAGTTCCGGAGATCGAGTTGTGAACGCATCATGGAGTAGGTGTCTGTACCCTGATGGATACCGTTCCAAATCCGCGACACGGTAACAGGCGCGGATGATAAATTTATTAAGTTGGTTAGTCCATGCGCCCAGGTCTTCCGTCCGTCGTGGTTGATGGCATAACCGTCAAAACCTCTAAGGACGAAGATCCGCTCTGATGCAGTTGAGCGACCCTTAACCGTGTTGGATACTGTTTTCGTGTCCCTGGGGCCTCATCAAAAGAATTTGGAATATTATCCCCAGTTTTGATCCCACGAGTATTGAAGTATTCCTTAACGAATCCCGAACCAGCGGTGATATAATCGACGCGCCTATCGGATGAATTGCAGTGACGTTATACTGTATTTCAGCGGCTCCCCTCCAAATACCTTCTCTACCTTTGCTGGTAACCATGGGGCATTGCAACTTTGGGACTCTCTTGCAGGGTTAACTCGTTTCCTATTACTCGGGTCAACAGAATTGAGGACATTTTTTAAATTCTTTAAATGGGACCCCAGGGCCACGAAGACAGTACCCAGCACGGTTTGTTGATAGATTAATAGTAATTTTAGGTTTATGAATTTTGCATAAAAAGATAAATAAAAGGTGGCCACGGGTAGTATAGGTCCCACGGCGTGAATTGGTACCCACCTGGGAAACGCCTGCTGAACCAACACCAACAGCCCTACTACCAAATCCTATCTGCACCTCCACGTGGTGACCGCTGGGGGCTCCTTCTTAACGAAAAGATGCAGACGGAGAAGGAAGAAGGCGAGTCTCCAACGCCTAAAAATGGGACAAATTGTACCAACTGGTCCTCCTGGTTGGGGGTTGGGTAGCGCTGACAACCCTACATGGAAAACCCAAGTTACGAAGCCGCAGCAGGATCCTCGGACTGAACAGATAATACAACGACCAACCCGGTAACGACAAAGGAATAACGACTTGCGTATTTTCTCATGGAACGTGCGCTCCCTGTACAGAGATGAAACTACCAAGCACATACTCGACACCCTGTTCCAATATAGGGCCGATGTAACAGCGTTACAAGAGACGCGTTGGACAGGGACCGGTTTCCTAGAGAAGAGTCACTGCAACATACATTACAGCGGCCATCCAGTAAACCATGTGCTCGGAGTAGGTTTCTTATTCAGCCAAAAAATGAAACCTGCTGTTATCGCCTTTGAAAACATAAGCGAAAGGCTATGCACTCTGCGTTTGCGAGGAGACTGCAGAGTCGAAGAAGGAACCTTGCCTCAGATATAATATCAAAATCATACTTGGGGATTTTAACAGCCAAGTATGGAAGGAGCCCGTATTCAAGCGATACGTTGGCTCCCATAGCTTACATCAAAATACAAATGATAACGGACTGCGGATTATTCAATTAACAGGGTCACACGAAATAGTTGTTGGAAGTACCTGGTTTGTGCGGAAAGCGGTCCACAAACATACGTGGGCCTCTCCAGACGGGACCCCCCAGCGAATCATACATAAAAAGGGAGATATCACACAGTGCAGCAATTATAGAAGTATCACGTTGCTGAGTACCATCTATAAGATATTCTCCTCTATCTTGCTAGGCCGGATAACCCCATACGCTCAGAACATCATTGGCCCATACCAAAGAGGCTTCGCTCCAGGCAAATCAGCAACAGATCAGATTTTCTCTCTGCGGCAAGCGATGGAAAAACTGTTGGAATATGGACACCTGGTGCACCATCTATTCATCGACTTTAAAGCCGCCTATGATAGCATAGCCAGGGTAGAAATATATACGGCCATGAGAGAATTGGGTATCCCGACGAAATTGATAAGACTGACTGTCTTGAGTTCCTTATTAAGGCAGGCCTAGACCGGATCATCCCCGTTGATGATGATGGCAAAAAGAAACGAAACGAAGAAATAAACGTTCTTATTGATTCGAGCTTCATGCAGTTTGTCTCTGCACGCCGTATACTAGCGGCGAGGTCAAAATCAGAAACCATTTAGCAACCACGGCAAGTGTTCTTAATGTACATATTGCCATCTCATCTGGGGCCCAGCCGCTGTGTTAGGTAAGGACTTTATATTCCTTGAATTCTCCCCTTTTATCTATCAGACTCTACCCATAGTGCCATGCCATCAGCTAGCGATAGCTCAGGCGCACCTGTCTACCCAAATATTGCTATATTGCTGCTATGATCCCGACATTCAGCATATAATACATGGCGATTTAAACATCTCTCATCCTATATTACATGGCGATCCTGCCATCATCCCTCATATATTACATCAAATTGTTGAAAAAAATGCTTTGTTTATATTTCAATTAAAATGAATATTTTGATTAAAATGAGTTCATATATTACATATTTTTAGGGATGTATTTTATTTATATTTTTTATTGAAAATATTTTATGTTTGCCGCAACACTCCATCCTCAGCTGAAACCAAGAGTTTTTGGCGGTCTTCAAAAGGCACGTGGCGCTCCCGCTTCCTCCCAGTACCGTCAGCCCTCTGGAAGAAAGGCTTTAGTTTGTCTAAGGAAACAGTCTTGGACTTGCCATCGACGTTCAAAATGAACGCGCGCCGCCCGCATGGTGGCTGCAGCAGCCTTCGAGTGGCATCTGTCCTCACCAGAACGTGTGTGCAGACTTCAAGCTTCGCAGGGCTGTGGACCGCTGGCTGCATGTGTCAAGATCCCGGAGACGGTTTAGATTCTGGAACGACCTGCCATAACAGGCGCAATAATTCGGTCTTTCCAAGCCTGTTTCTCTTGGCGAGGACTAGGTCGCCGAATAACGGTAGGTTCTCCCTGTATACCAAATCAGCAGGCCTAGCAGCGAGCTCTTCGCGCAGAACAAAAGGCAAGACCCGCAACCAGAATGACAAGAACACTAAAGCACGGAATCGGCTCTCGACAGAGGGCCTCAGCACATGACTCTTCTATAATGTCTTTGAGTGGTATTGCCTCAAAACACACAAACCGGTCAATGATCGTGAAGCAATGCTTGTAGCCGTGCGAGTGTCGCAAAACGTCTATAATGTTCCCCTTTTAAGAAGAAACTTAACGGTTGCGAACTCTGCTATACCATCTGGTGAAAAACAGCGCCTACTGCGTTGTCTGAGGCATCGACAAACACAACTAGGGTTGCATCCTACTGTGGGAATACCAAAAGTGTACCGTCTACCAGAAGTTTCTTGGTTGTTTGAAACATTTGGACGGTTTTGGGAGACCACACACCGACAGAGTTGTTGAAAAATGCATTCAAGATGTGCCAAATATTCGGGCTAAAACGAACATGCGACCAGGATGACATCCAAGTAGACGAAACAGAAGTTCAAGTTTTGTAGTACAGAGTGAAAAGTTTGCGTCACATTGCACGCATCCAAAAATCATTCGTGTGAACGCGAAGAATCCGAAAGGTGTGCAAATTGCTGCTAAATAATGCGCAAAATCTTGGATGAGTGGAATGGGGTACCGATCCGGAATCGTCTAAGTATTTAAGCGTTTATAATCTCCACAAGTTTGCCATTGGGCTTTGTGACCAGTTAGAGTGGTCACTATGTTTGGCTTTTATGTGAATTTCGTGGATTCTAAAACGTACATGATGTCATCCGGAACAAAGTGAGCTCACGTGTATGGAAGGTTACAGGGAAACATTCCGTTTTACTCATTTATCATTTTTATATCAATATCAACTACTTCAGACAGGCATATGTATGAATTGTATGTTTATGTAAATGAAGCTCTGGGGTAGTGCCTAATTCAGATAAATATATTTGTAGATCAAAACAGCGGTATTCAATATACGTACTGTATATGTACATATGTATACTTTTATGCACAAAGTAAATCGAAAATAGGTAGATGATCAATGTGTACACATGCATATAGAATAAAGTATTCGATAATATATGTGTTTGTATAGCGTGAGCATAATATCTATGTCTGTAATATGTACGTATTTCTTGTAGTTTGAAAAAAAAATATGAAGGAATATTTTGAGTTTGAAAGTTTCTCACATAAGATCAACACAAAACCTTTATACCCCAAGCGCCAGCCTCCGGTATTCCGATTTGTTTGGGATTTTCATTTTGAGGAACTAGAAAAAGATACAAATGCGAATTTTGCACCATATATTTACTAATATCTTGAGCTTACGTAGTAATTTTTTCAGACCGATATCATTGTTCGTTATTGAAGTACGCGGAAATTTAACAGCCCATCTCAAAAAAAGTTGCCCGGGTTACTCCCTGGATGATGCGCTGTTCATCTTAAACAAAAAAAAATAAACGGCATTTTAACGTGTGGATTATACCACGGTTCAGAACGGTTCACGGTGCAAAAATCTTTACGATAAACTGGACACTCGGGATGGCGAGATAGATTTGTATCGACTTGCTAAAAGTCGTAAGGAACGTACACAAGATATCGAACACTTCTGTTGCGTTAATGACAAGAACGGTATTTTGCTTACCAACCGTCGAGCCGCAACGGATAGATGGCGAGAATACTTCGAACAGATTTCAATTGATGAATTTGCTCATCCTCCACTTCCACAATCATTGCCGACATTTGGAACAGTTCCACCTGTCAGCGCAACTGGGTGCTCAGAGGTGGCGGTGAGGAAGACGGGGCGGCAACCCTGTCGGCCAAACCAAAACCAAGTGGCCGAGGAGAACCTCCATAGTGATGGCACCGGGAGACGCTGTACTCACTTGGGTTTGCTGGCCGTGATGCAGTAGGCGAATGCTCCAAAGGCCTCATTAGGGCGATCAAACCCGAGTCTGCACGGGGACTCATCTGAAGTGGCAAATTAGTCACGAAACCTTACCAGGGGTATACTGGTACCATGGGAACCGGTATAGCCCCTGGACTCTCATACTTCGGGTGAACTCCCGTTGTATGTAAGTACAGCTCGGTTGTTGGCGGTTGCCCCCCCTAGTGGGAGTTTCGTGGTGGATGTGGTTGTGCTCAAGCGAGAAGAGACCTTCGGGCCTCGGCGTGGTGTTGCGTTTCAACACGGGTGCCGTACTCCTTAGTTCGGTAGAGATTTAGGTAATTCTTGCATCCACCAGTATGAATGCTAAGCCATGCACTGGCACCGTTGTTGCTTGTCTCAGCGGGGCTCTGATTGTGGTCACAAAATCAATCCGGGTCTGAAAAAGACCGTAGGATTAAGTCTCCATGACAGGTACCTACGTTAACCACTCAAGGGCTTAACAGTCAGCGCAGCTACACTTTGATCTTAGCCATAAGGCCGAGGTGCTCAGAGGTTGCGATGAGGAAGACGGGGAGGCAACTCTGTCGGCCAAACCAAAAGCAAGTGGCCGAGGAAAACCTCCACAGTGGTGGCACCGAGAAACGCTGTACCCACTTTGGCTTGCCGGCCGTGGTGCAGTAGGCGAATGCTCCAAAGGCCTAATTTAAATGGGAACCCAGGGCCACGAAGACCTTACCCAGCACGGTTAACTTTGGCACAGCAACACTAGAGCGGCTCTTCAACCTTGGATGTGTTGGCGATTATGCCCTCAACCGCCAGGTACGGAAGACTTAGGCGTCGTATGGTTTGGACGAACTAACTTTTAATTTTTTTAATTTATCGTCCGCGCCTATTACCGTCTCACGGATTTGGAACGGAATCCATCAGGGTACAGTCACCGACTCCATGACGTGTTCATAACCTTTTTCCGGAACTAAGTCATGTTCCGGAGCAGAACGTTGTCAATCAATACCGGGGGATGGTGGAAAATAATCGAGTTGCTTCACCAACAAGGCAACCTACTTTCAACCAAGTTTCACTTAAGCTCGGTTTGGAGTCATCAACTTATTGGACTGAACAAAGGAGCAACATGAATAATAATAATAATCGTTGCCAGCAACTCAACTGTGTCAGGGCCTTGAAGCGCGTTAGAGTATTCAAGACCGCAACGGTACACTACAGTTATACAGTACCCTATAGGAGGTAATGTGGTCAGCACTGCGTTCGCCCGAGATTATTTGACTCAGGTACTCATCCACAGCTGAGTCTACTGCTATCCGAAGTCAAATTACGACACAAATTCCACTGTCACCAGTGAGATTTGAACCGCACGACAGCTTTGTGCTCTAACTACTCAGCTATCCGAACACGACATAACATGAATACTCCAACTATGAGACACTCCATGAACCCAGTAACCAGAGGAAGCTTAGTGACCGGGGATGTCGACCCAGTTTATAATGAGGCTTTGACCGCATTCCAGGTTGCATTCATAGAATATGCTGAGACGCAGGCCAAAGACTAAACTAAAGTTTACTTCGGCAACTACTAACATCATTGCTGCACAGAATTTTGGTTGATCGTTTGGCCAGCAAGATTATTGCTACAAAGGTTCACAGTCTAATCTACGTTGGAACTGCCGTGGTTATTCATCTCCATCATCAACAACTTGGAGCGAATAACAGAGATATGCGCAGGAGAACTTTACCCTTCTGGGAAGTTCGACTCAACAAAAGGGTCGAGAAGTTAAGACAGGAGATTGGTCAAGTCACACAAGCACTTTTAGGAAATCCGTCACCAAGATGTCCACAGATACGTTCCGAACATCATAGGAAACTACCATTTGTCCAGTGATGTGCCAATCGAAGAAATCCTCGAGATGCTGAAGCAAAAACTTGCGGTATGCTCCAATCCCATCCGTAGGTATCAAAAGAGCTTTCAGCAAAGGGCAGACAACATCTTGTTTTTCCAAGACCAACGGGGATTCTATAAAAATTTCACCAACTCAGCTCATGAAAATAACTTCGATCTGGATCGGGCAGAAGACTTCTGGAGAAATGTTTGGACCGAACCCAACCGTTGCAATTTAGAAGCAGCGTGGCTCCCACACTTTATACGTTCATGCGAGGCCCTCCTCGAAATGACCATGCCTGACATAACTGGAGCTGACGCAGAAGCAGCCCTTGAAAAGGCAGGTAATTGGAAGGCGCCAAGAGTTGACAAGATTCACAACTGCTAGCTAAAGCAGTTCAAGAGCATTCACAGGATACTTACAAAGAATTTTAATGAAATGATTGTCGATCCGAAATTAGTTGCAGAATTTTTCACCAAGGGGGTAATTTTTCTGATCCCCAAGGAACAAGGTCCACCAACTACTTCGTTTCCTGCCATCTACAAGTTCTTCACTTCAGTTCTGTGCGCGAACATCTGAAAACTTCTTGATGTTCATGAATTGATAGCTGAGGAGCAGCTGTAAACAACAGCTTATAATCGATATGGACGCTGCAAAGCAGGCTGTTCACCAAAAACGAAATATCTCAACAGCCTAGATCGATTATAAATCAACCTTTGACTCCATATCACATTCATCGTTACTACAAGTGTTACGCTTACATAAAATTAATCCGAATGTCGTTCTTCTCCTCAGAACAGTGATGAAGAATTGGAGCACGAACCTATCGGTATCCTCACAAACATCAGGAGAGATACCAATTAGGCGTGGTATTTTCCAAGGCGACTCTTTAAGCCCACTATGCTTTTTGTTTGGCTTTGAATCCACTATCCCATCTTCTGCTTGAAAGCAAATATAGGTTCCAAGTCAAACATGGAATATTGTGGAAATGTACATTAAGTCATATAATGTATATTCACGACATCAAATTCTATGCCAAAAACGAAAACCAACTTCGCTCCTTGCTGGACATCACTATCCAGTTCAGCAGGGATATTGGCACGCAGTTGGGATTAGAGAGCCAAAATTACATCCGAATTGAGGGTATGGAGTCGGACGAAGTCTACAAATACCTCGGCATATTGCAAGCAACAACAACCACTGTGGCAATAATCAAATCTAAGTTGCTGGGGGAATATGAACGGCGTCTGGATCTTGTCCTTAAAACGGAGCTATTCGGGAAAAATAAAGTCATGGCAATCAACCCTTTCGCCATTCCCGTCCTTCTATATACTTCCGGTATATAGGATTTAAAAGCATTGCACTATAATTAAGTGCATTTTCTTCGTGAGGTTTTCTTTGACAAACAATCCTCTAGCAGATAATAAATTATCTCCTTTGAACCTGAAAAGCAGAGAATGTGATCCCAAGTCGAATGTTAATTCAATCCAACAGAAGATCGACATGTGGAAAGAGAAACCCATTCACGGAAATCATATAAAAAATTTGTTGTTGTCGGACATTGACATCGAAACTTCCAACAAATGGTTGACAAATGGTGTACTTTTCTATGAGACCGAAGCATTCCTAACTTGAATTCAGTATGCTTCGCTCCCAACAAAAAATTATAAACGGTACATCCTTGATGACTCCTCAATCACCAACTCCAGTTGTAGGTTATGCAACTGTGAAGAGGAGACCATCTAGTACATAACATCTGCGTGCAGGATGTTGGGAAGAACCGAGTACACCAATCGTCATAACTCCGTTTGCAAGATCCTCCATCAAAACCTTGCGTTGAAATATAACTGAGTGGCAACCTACCATACTTATTATAAGTATACTCCGCAGAGAATCTTGGAAAATGACCAGGTCAAACTACTGTGGGATCACACTATTGGCACCAACCACAGTGTTAATCATAATAGACCCGATCTAGTTCTGCTTCTGAAGGAAGAACCGGCGTGCTTCATAATCGAAGTAGCCGTACCGTTGGACCGGAACACTGTTAAAAAACGGCAAAAAAAAAATCCGGAACTATGGCCCCTTGGCGGACGATATGAAGCAGACTTGGAGACTACAAAATTTCGAGGTAGTTCTAGTGGTAATTTCTGCGACGGGATTAATCCCGCACATAAAAAGTACATAAAGCACTGAAAACCTTCGATTGGCTGGACCATGCATAGAGATGCAAAAAGCGGTTATCCTTGCAATCTGTACTTATAGTCCGAAGAGTCCTGACCGGTAACAATCTGACCTAGTGAGTTTCAGTCTTGATCCGCACTGTCTTCGATTCAAGATCCATGTCTCTGTACTGTAGAACCACCGCGTCATTGGCTGAAGTGTTTGCGACAATCGAGATGTGTTGAAATGCAATCTGGCTGTGATTCGGGCCTGTGGATGTAGCCTTCATCCCATCCTTGGGTAGGTATATATATAGGGTTTGATGGGCGGGCGATGCACGCAGTTGGCGCACCAAAAAGGATGTCGCCGACGAAAACATGAAAAAATCCAAAAAATAATTTTGTGAAGTTGATCGAGATGAGTTGAGGCTCTGACGATATTAAAGAAACGTGTTGGACATATCGTGCATGAGTGTTTGGATTTGCCAAATCTCCGTTCAAAGTGGGCGCCACGCGAGCTCACAATCGCCCAAAAAACAATGAGCTGACGATTCTGAACAGTGTTTGAAGATCTTCTTCGATAAAAAAACGCTGATTTTTTGCATCAATATGAGATGCTCATGGTATAATATTCATGGGCTATCTTGATAAGGGAGAAACCATCAACAGCGAGTATTACATAGGGTTATTGGAGCGTTTGAAGGATTCGATTGGGAAAAACGGGACCATTTTAAAAAAAAGAAATTACTGCTTCATCAAGACAATCCACCGTGTCACAAATCAATGAAAACAATGGCAAGATTGCACGAATTTGGGCTTGAATTACTTCCTCATCCACCGTATTCTCCAGATCTAGTCCTCAGCTACTTTTTCCTGTTCTCAGACCTCAAGAAAATGCTCGCTGGAAAGAAATTTAGCGCCGATGAAGAGATAATGGTCGAAACCGGGGCCTACTTTGAAGCTAAGGACAAGTCATACTATAAAAATGGTATCGAAAAACTTTATAACAGCTATAATCGTTGTATCACCCGCGAAGCCAACTATATTGAATAATAAAATCAAATTAAAAAAAAAACTTTTTGTTGAATTAGCATACCAATTTTTCAGGCCAATTGTTATGTTCCACTGACAAGGTCCCTTTGCCACCAGTGACTGAGCCACCACAGCCACTTACACCTAATATTGTTAAGACTACTTAAAAATCCAAAAACTTTGTACACCATATCAAAAATACAAAGCAGGATCTTCAAATGGCATCGTTTGGAGGGACGAATATAGTTATTTTCACACCCTCATTCAAAGTAAAAAGACAAGTATATTACATTACATTAGATTGATTCACTTCTTTTAGTATCTGAAGAAAGTCGGCAATTTTTGCAAAAATACACAGGCAGAAGAGGGTCTGCCAGGTTCAACTAGTATAAAATAAATTTCTAGCTTACCTTCTTGCTGGAAATCTGCGTTTTCCACAGTATCATGTTCTTTCCCTCCAAAACTGGGATATATTTCTGCTGCTTTCGATTCTATTGGAATTCTCTTCGAAGAAATTGCAAATTTTGATTTCCGAATTGGTTTTACTAATTTTAAAGACGTTGTAGTTGTTTTTGCTGCACATGGTTTGGGTTTATTTCCCCGCACACGGTTTAGTCGAGGAGATCCGAGAACTGGTGACGTTTGATATCGCATTACTTTCTTTAAGTGCAGTGGGGACTTCACTCTTGGTTTATTATTATAAATGAAGAGTCGTGGCAATGTACCATCTTTACGTAATTGCACAGAAGAAAGTCTTGTTTCCTCTGTTTGTGATGGATCTATCATTTTATCCAATATGTTCTCTCTTTCACACAGTCGCTGCGAATTAAAATGAAAAGAAAACACATTTAGGTTCATTCGTTCCGGAAAAGAACAAATTATCTGATTTGATTGAGACAAATGGGCACTGAAAACAACAACAAACACGCGAAATGAACAATAATGTAAATATGTTTCCGTTGAAACAAACTGTTAATAGTTGTTAAATAGAAAACTCTTTTCATTAAATGAATATTTTACAAACAAATGCCATTGAATTAATTTAATTACACTATACATGGCTCTTAAAATAATTTACTGCTTTCAATCATAACTTTGTTGTGATGAAATTCATGATATTGAATCAATTAAGGGAGACCAAATATTTTACGACAAAATATCCCGAAGATCTACTATCTACAATTTAGCGGTGGAGTCGTTCCACCTGCAGTTATTCTGTGAAGGCCCGGAAAAATTTGTTTTAAAAATGAATGGTTTTTATGGGGTATCATAATTAGGCACTTCTGCCGAAATTAACTTTTCCAAATATTTTGCAAATACATTCATAATTTTTAACCAAATAACGGTTAGCAGTTGGCGTTGCAGGATATTTCCGAAAAACTTCATATTACAGACTGATGTAGTACATAAATTTTTTAAACTATCAAAACAAAATGTTAATCTAAACTAATCCTAATTAATCACTAACTTATTTCTCAGACTGTCGTAGCGGAAGGTTGTCATTCAAACCTCACTGGTGGTAGCTCATAATATCGCCACTGAATGTCAGATACATCAGCTATGAATGAGTACCTAAGTCAAATCAGAGTAATATCACGGTCGAGCGCAATGCTCATGAGAGCGAGTGACATTTTATTAGAACATTCGCAATCAATACTTGGTAAACAATAGATGGAGTAGCAACTTACTATCTAATTTTGATAAAAAAAAAACCAACCCCCTACTTATCAAAATATTATAATATAGACACACAGTTTATACATTTCAATTATTTATTATTGTACTGAGAACCTAACAAGCATACATACATACATACATACATAAGTTATCTCCTCAAGATCGCCGTTCAAAAAAGCTGTAGTGAATGATTATATGTCCTGGTTATTTGCCCCGATAACATTTGATATCCATTTTGTTGAGATTGACATTTTGTTTCGCTTGACATCTTTGCGCTTTGACCGTTGGCATATTGTTATTTTTCTTATGTTTCCATGTTTGCGCAGTGTTTGCACTACCGGCTTCATTGGGTTAATCATTTCCACACACTTTCATTTTCATGTCCATAAATTTTTTTCTGATGGCGTCCGTCGTCATTTGTATACCTGAATGTTCCATTGTCATAATCATCGGAATGAATTTCTGCTAGCAGCTAGCATTACGCACTCGATCCACTCACCACTTATGCAGGATCCTATCCCGGTCACCTTTTGTTCTGTCTCGACTATTTGCGTTTCGTACAACTGCATGGATACGCAATTTTCGAGGCGGGTTAAGATCAAATTATGCAATAGAGATACCCTTCTCGTAAATTCCGAATCATCAAATAACACCTTCAACTTGTTCCATAGTTCCAACGTAGTCGCTGCGTCAACATTAATTTCGACTTGGTTCTCGCATGATCTGCGGCTTGTGTTATCTTCCCAATTACTAAATTGATGGAATGCAGCATATCATCCAGGATCAGAAAATTCTCCGCAGCCAAGACCCATTTGTTGTAGCTCTCCCTGCCTTTTAGTTTAGGAATATTTACCAAGTAGTTCGATGCCATTTTTGCAAATGTTTGTTGCATATACTAAATATCACGTCACTAACAACAATTTGCTACTTTAATTCGTGAAACTTATGAAAGTTATTTTCTTTTACCAAGGGCACTGGGCCCATAAACTAATAATAAAGCATACTTTTTCAACGAATACTACGGGATTTGGCATATAAAATTACGGTATATAGCGAATCTAGTTATTTCCTATTTTCTACTGATAATAAAACTTTATCTTCAACTTTTAATGATAATGGGTTCACATTACTACCGCTTTGTATTTTCCCTTTGTCTTTCGACGCAGTATTTGTTTTGTCCAGGCAAAGGAGGAGGTTTTGAGGCAACGTATTTGTACTATCCTCAGTAAAACAAAAATAAAATGCTGAGATTAGGGAAAGAGATAAAAAAAGTAAAAGGTATAGTTCCAGTTATTCCACTGTGCAAAATTTCACCTCGTCCCTCTTGGTGATAGGTCCCATGACAGGCCGACCAAGAAAATGCATCCAATGTCGTTAAAAACAAAACTATCGTGTTGAATCATAAGTCTTGAAGAAATGCTAGCGCGGCAGAACGAGGCTCGGTCCTATAGAGAAATGGGCAAAGGTTCTTGACACATGGACGTGTCAGAACGTAAGTAAATTACTCCAAGCAAAACGAATATATGTCGATACGCTAAATATTAGTACCCTCACTGAAAAGACCGAGGAATTCGCAAGAGTCGTTCGGATATTTGCGCTCTACAAGAAACGCGATGGTCTGGTACCAAAAGCTGCAATATAGAACACAAAGGTAGTAAAAATGGCTATACACTTCTCTATTTTTGTAGCCCGCATACTTAATCTGGTGTTGGCATTGCAACCTCAGAGGGTTTCCGTGATGCCATCAAAGATGTCGAACGATTTAATGTCCGGCTGATAAAGCTCACCATTATATGAGCTAACCGCATTATACACTTCATCACGGTATACGCATCACGCGCAGGTCGACCTGATGCCGAGAAAGCTGCTTTCTGGCAGCTTCTCGATGCAAAGACCTGTAACGTACCTGCTGATGAATATACATCATTGCAGGCGACCTTAAGTGTGGGTGAAAAGGCAAACGACAACAAGCTCCATGGGGGAAAGAATTTGAATCACGAGTTATGAGTAATAATCCACAAATAACGACCAAGTTCTCGAATATGTAAGCAAGTTCAACTTCGCAATTTGATTCTAATATAAATACCCTTTGCTTGAGAATATATTAAACAGTGTAGCTTCATATAATGTAAACATCCTTTGTTAGAACAAAAAAGAAACGGAAAAAAAGAAGAATTAAATTACTGAGAACGCAATGTTGCAATTTAGATCCTTTGTTCTGAAAACTATAAAACAGAGAAGATCATATCAATCGAATTAGTCACGAGGAAGTCAGCAACTTAAGAGTCAATCATGAGTAGTGACAGAGTCAAAGTCATGAGTCCAATCCACTAAGAGCCAGGCGAGTAGTTGATGCTTTTTTCTGTGAACTTCGAGTCGAACGGACGTGCTACACGGACTTTTTATCGCGAATATTCTGCAGTGTCCTTTTACCTTATTCTCAGAGCCTTTCCCTGAGTAACCTGGTGCTGTGCGTTATGTCAGTACCTCGCGCAAGTGAAACGGCTAATTCTCGCGCTTCTTGTGTGCTTTCGAAGACTTAAAATTTTGTTCCGGCAACAATATTTTGCATCCAATTTTGTAATTACTGTTCCCCGGTCAATTACCTTTGTTTCAAGTGCAAAGATTTGCAAATAAATCTGACTTTTTTGCATATCTTCAAGCAATCTTCGTTACTAATTCCTGTTTCTCTGTTGTCGATGAGACAGGAAGTGTTACGTGGCATTGTGACAACACGCTTGCCTGTTGTGCGCTAGATACTAAGTTCGATCCTCCTACGCCCCGGTTTACACTTTTCTTCCGCTAATAAACTACTGTCGCCGAATCTTTACAGAGTGTGCGTAATTTCAATTTCAATTGAACTTGATATTACCATCGATAAACTATTGTGACTACACTCCCGTGGCTATGTGTTTAATCACTCCAAATTTTTAGACTGCGATGGATACTGTGGTGCGACCTTCCACGCCAAATGTTTAGGTATTCCCTCTGCGTTTATAGATATTCGGGCTAAATTTTCATTTAACGTTGCCTATCGTTGTAAAGCCTGCTGCGGTAACACGCTATCGGATGCAATTCAGCTGCATCAACGGCGACTTTGTCGTCGATTCAACATGCAGTTTCAAAATCGCCGACAATTCTTCCCCCGCAAGCTGCTGCTTCATCGAGCACCAGCACTGCAGCCAACAAAACTGGCGCCATACCTAAGTCGCCCCGGTCGACTAATTCTAATTCTCTGCCTCTATTTGCCACGCACTGTTCCAGTGTGTCCATAAAAGATGGTATCAACCCGATGACGTCCGCTAGCCAACTGAAAAATCCTGCATCCGAGGGACAAGTTCCCTACGCAACATCGGATGCCCTACGAAGTTGTGGCGTTTATCCTCCAGTCGCTGCATGAGCACCACCACACGCTTCCTCCTGTGTATCATCGATGCCCGCCACCGCTGAACCGCAGGCCTTTCCGACCTCATATTGTCCGAGCGGCCCCCAATTGAACGTCGCCTCGCCACTGAAACAGCTGTTCGTGTCAAGGCTAGCGTACTCCACTACCCCCGACGAAATTCTGGCCTATATCAGAAGCAAAACCAACTCAACTTTGTCACCTCTTTCCTGTGTGAAGCTGACGAAGGATGGCTCTCCTGACCGAGTGATAGCTTCCTTGAAAGTGACATATCCCCATGACTTCGATGCTATCGTCCAATCTTCCTTTTGGCCACAGGGGGTCTTCGTTAAGTCTTATCAGAGGTCTAAGTTTCGTGAAAATTTCCGGCCCGCCCGCCTGGCTCGCCGGACTTCAATGATTCCAATAACTATACGCTATTTGATCAAAATGTAAGGGATCTAAGGACCAAGCTGTCGGATTTCAAAAGTGTGTGGCGCGGCAGGGTCTGCAGCATTCGAAATTTATTTCGAATGTTGCGGATGCGGATGGGTAGATGGCGCGGAACTCTCCACTCACTCATTTTAGAACGCACCAAGGGAGTGGAGAATTAGCGGTGGAAAAATGCCGTTGGTTGGGACAGTAAGGACCGCATGGAAATAAGTCGGTCTCTTCTGTTTCCAACCGCGGCGGTGAACACAACATAAAAAAAAGTAAAAGTATATTTATTACATTGTGATACGTAAAGTAACAAAGAAGAAAATCCGATTTGTACCGGTTTAAAGATAAGCATCTGAACGCGATTGACGACAACAAAAACGGTTAAAA
Source organism: Hermetia illucens (assembly GCF_905115235.1). NCBI lineage: Eukaryota > Metazoa > Arthropoda > Insecta > Diptera > Stratiomyidae > Hermetia > Hermetia illucens. The sequence continues at coordinate 124,032,488 of NC_051849.1, read as the reverse complement.
TACATTTAAATTGGCAAACATAGTCAGCAGCGACTTTTAAATTTTTAAGGTTTTGTTTGTAAAACAAAACCTTATTAAAATCGGTTTACTGTCTGTCTGTCTGTCCGTCACACACATTTTTCTCGGAGACGGTTGTAGCGATTGGCACCAAATTTGGTAGAAAGGTGGGAGCTGTGAACGCTCACGCATATAGTGAGTTACATCCTTTTACGTCGAATTTAAGGGGGGGTCCCCATACATACAAAAGGAGGGTGTAAATTTTTTTTTCATCAAATATAGTCATGTGGGGTATCAAATTAAAGGTCTCGATTAGTACTTCTCGAAGCCAGTCTTAGTTTTGACATTTGTTGAAAAGGTGGGGGGTGCGGGGGGTTGAAAGTGGTCATTTTTTTAACGAACCCATTCTCAGAAACTACCCAACCGAAAAATCTGAAAAAAATCAGGGGGCTGTCACTATATGGTGCCTAGGGTCCGAAATACCCTCCATATCGATGCCTGTTCAAATAAAGTTAATAATAGTACATTACTATAATTTTTAGTAATTGGCAGGAAAACCCCCCTTAAGTTCACCCTAGAATCACAAAATTTTGCAACAATATAGACTACAGCATAGAGCATGATCCTGCCAAATTTGGTGAAAATCGCACTATTACTAACAAAGTAATACTAAGTCAAAGCTGTCGCTTCTCTGCAAATTCCAGACTATGAATGTCAATATCACTTGAAAGTGGCTATTTTCACATAATATATGCATATTTTACGTGTTACATGCTAATGGGACAAATGCACACCCAAATCTCTTCATATAATAATAATCGTTGGCCCAACAATCCATATTGGATCAGGGCCTTGAAGTGTGTTAGAGCGCTTCATTCAAGACCGTAACGGTACACTAGGAGGCAATGTGGTCAGCATTGCGCTCGCCCGAGATTATTACCCTGATTTCACTCAGGTACTCATTCACAGCTGAGTCGACTGGTATCCGACGTCAAATCACGATGCAAATTCCACTGCCACCAGTGAGATTTGAACCGCGACCTTCCGTATGACAGCCTAGTGCTCTAACCACTGAGCTATCCGGACTCTTCATAAAAGAAATAAACAAAACCTTTCATACCTGAAGCGTCTAGCTTCCGGTTTCCCGACTTGTTTGCATTGAATTTGTGAAGATAATAATCGTTTCAACAAAGTGGTGACCCCGTCTAGGAAAACGCACAAGCGCCGCCGCCACAGTCATTGCTACCATCACCCGCGACGGCCGCTCTAATTCACGCCAGCGCCACCGCAGCAACGGCCGTCTCCAGCACCGACAGCAAGTTCTCCGAAAATAACGAAAGGATCGTAGTGTTTTCCCAAAATCTCGGTCTACAGTCCGGTGCGCGTAGCACATTCATCGAATTTGCACTTTTCTCGCCCGAAAACGAGTCGAGTGCTGCGTCGCTACAACGTCTGGGATTGCAAAGCCACACAGCAGGGACAGGAGTAGTCGCGGTAACGATCAGCAATAGCCCAAGGATCTCAAGTTCAGTTTTTGTTTATACCCGTCGAAACGGTCCGGCCGAAAAGCAGCAGCAGCAGCGAGCACAACAACAACAATTGCAGCAGCAGCAGCGAGCGCAACAACAGCATTTACAGCAGCAGCAAGTGCAACAACAACGACAACCAGCAACGGAACAACGGAAATTTTAAATTTTATTGTTTTCTAATTGTTAAATTTTATAATAATTGGCAATCAATCGGTTCAAATTTAATTGTTGTCATTAGTTTCGCAATATTCACACTAATTGTTAATTATATAATAGTTAAAATAAAAGTTATACCAGCTGCAGGAGACGGCGTTGAAGTGTTTCTCATCGCGGGTTCTCCGTTTTCTGGGTGGTGATTTCGGTCTGCGCTCGAGAGCGTCCGCTTCGGTCGTCATTTCTGTGTTCATGCGTGCATTTGTGGGTGCGGCCTGCCGTGTCGGAGCAAAATTCACCGCGTTTCATTATAAACTCACCGCGTGTTCATTGCAAACTCGTACTTTTCGTTACTCAAGATGTCGTTCGACAGCAAAGACGCGGCAGGCCCATCGGACCCGCAAGTGACCGCCCTCGCCGTACGCGTTCCTCCGTTTTGGCGGCGGAACCCGGAGCTGTGGTTCGTGCATTTGGAAGCGCAGTTCAAATGTCCGGCATCACATCGGACGCGACCCGCTTCAACTACGCGGTGGTCGGACTGGACGAAGAGTCGATTCTTCTGGTGTCGACGTAGTGAAGTCGGCATCGTACACACAGCTCAAGAGCGAGTTGATCAGGTGCCTGTCGGCAAGCGAGTCGGCAAAATTAAACCACTTGCTGGCGGGTTTAACGTTGGGTGATCGAACTCCCACCCAATTGCTTCGCGAAATGAGGCAATTGGGTGGGAGCAAGATTGGCGATGACCTGATCAAGTCGCTCTGGCTGCGACGGCTCCCGGAGAGCACCCAGGCGATCCTAGCCTGCGTCTCCGGTTTCTTGGAGGAACTGGCAGCGACAGCCGACCAGGTGCAGGAGGTGTATGTACGCCCAACCATAGCGGCCGTTCAACCACAGTCGGATGAGGTGAGCGACTTAAGGCGCGAGATAGCTGCTTTAACGGCCAGCGTGGCCAAGATGCGGGCGACGTTGGACGCGCAGCGTTCGAGTGCCACATCGCGAGCTCGCTCACGGTCTGCCACACGAAAAGGGCGTTCGGGTAGCAGGTCGTCAAGACAGCCTGCGGACAAAGGTATTTGCTGGTACCATCTGAGATTCGGAGATAAAGCGACAAGATGTACGCTACCTTGTAAAGTCGCGTCTACCGCAAAAAACTAGGTCCGCAGGGGGTCTTGGCGACGGCCACCCAGAGCGCAGCGCCACGTCGCCTAACTATTTTCGACCCTCTCAGCAGGCGCAACTACCTCGTCGGAGGGGTGCGGAGGTTTCGGTTCTTCCCGTACCCCGGCATCATAAACTCTATCCACAACCCCTCAAACTGGCGGCAGCAAATTCCCCCCGCATCAATACATACGGGTACAGGCAAGTGGACGTGAGTCTTGGCTTGCGTAGGACGTTTTCGTGGCGTTTCATCCTGGCGAATGTCAGCTTCCCCATATTAGGCGCAGACTTCTTGTGTCACTATGGATTGCTGGTGGACTTGCAAAATGAGTCCCTTATAGACCCCACAACCAACCTTAATTCGTCGGGCCAACTGGTATCTCACGCTGACAATAACCTTTCCGTTCTTTTGGAAGACATCACCGACTCTCGTGTTCGGACACTCCTCCAAAATTTCAGCCAGATTACTACCGAGTGTAGTCTCTCGAAACCAGTGAAGCACAATGTGCAGCACCACATTAATACTACTGGTTCCCCGATTTTCTCGAAGGTGCGTCCTCGAGTGCATTTTTCAACGTCTCCTTGAGGCCGGTTTAGTCCTAAACGTTAAGAAATGCAAATTCCTTCAACAAGAGGTGAGATTCCTCGGCCACTCCATTTCCTCTGAAGGAATACAGCCCGACCCAGACAAGGTGCAAGCAATTACAAGCTTCCCGCGTCCGAAAACAGTGACGGAGTTGAGGAGGTTCTTGGGCATGCTAAACTTCTACCGTCGTTTCCTGCCCAAGGCCGCCCAACACCAGTCCGTTTTGAACGCGTACTTGTCTGGCCCCAAAACAAAAGACACACGAGAGATTGTGTGGTCTGAAGAGGCTGTCCGCGCGTTCGATAAATCCCGACAGCAACTGGCTGATGCTACACTCTTGGCATTTCCTCTGCAAGATGCACCCCTAGCCGTTTTTGTTGATGCCTCTGACATCGCAGTAGGTGCTGCCCTTCACCAAAAGGTGGATCAAGTTTGGCAGCCGTTGAGCTTCTTCTCGAAACAGTTGAATCCCGCTCAACGGAACTACAGTACCTACGATCGCGAATTGCTCGCCGCGTACTTGAGCATCAAATACTTCCGTTTCTCCCTAGAAGGCAGGCCGTTCACAGTGTTCACGGACCATAAGCCTCTCACGTATGCTTTGAAACAAAAGCCCGACAAAGCGTCCCCTCATCAGCTTCGACACCTGAGCTTCATAAGCGAGTTTACGTCAGACATCTAGCACGTGTCCGGCAAGGGCAACATAGTTGCTGACGCTTTGTCTCGTGTCTCCGAGGTTAACATCCCCGCCTCACTCGATTTCTCAGCTGTTGCCAACGCGCAGGAGGATGACGCAGCATTTCAGAGCCTCAAATCCAACCCCAAATACAAATTTCGGGAGTTGCCCATCTTCGACTCAAACATCTCGCTCTGCTGCGAAGACTTGGAAAAGGGACCTCGGCCATACATTCCGGCCACATTTCGCAAGGAAGTGTTCCACGCAGTTCACGACTTGGCGCATCCCGGCATCAGGACAACAAACCGGTTAGTCACCGGAAAATACTTCTGGCCCTCCATGAACAAGGATATCAATTCCTGGGCCAGAGAGTGCATCACATTCCAGAAGTGTAAAGTCTCCAGGCATGTAAGGGAAAAGTGGGTTCATTCCCTCGCACTACCAAGCGTTTCCACATGATACACCTCGACATAATAGGGCCTTTGGGAGACTCGCACGGTTACAAGTATTGCCTCACAATCATCGACAGGTTCACGCGGTGGTCTGAGGCAATACCTCTGAAAGACATTACGGCCCCAATCTGGTGCCGAAGCCCTCTGCCGAGGGTGGATACCTCGCTTTGGCGTCCCTGCAGTGGTCATCACTGACCAGGGAATGCAATTTGAATCCACCCTTTTCTCGGAGTTAGGCAAACTCCTGGGTTTTAAACGCCAGCGGACTACGGCATACCACCCGCAATCCAATGGGATGCTAGAACGTTGGCACCGGACAGTGAAAGCCGCCATTATGGCACGCGGCGACCCGTCCTGGACTCAAGTCTTGCCTCTCGTCCTACTCGGCCTACGTACAACCCGCCGAGAGGAATTTGCTGCCAGCCCCGCGGAGCTGGTATACGGGGAGAACCCAAGACTTCCAAGCGATCCGGTTTTCGACAAGAGATCGGGTCTCACGGAGTCGGGGTTGGTGCGTCTGTTGAGGGACAATCTCCGACGCATCAAAGCGCCACCACCCACTCGACACGCGTCCATACCTGCCAGTTCGCCCAAGGAACTGGACACTTGCACGCACGTGCTGATCAGGACGGATGCCGTCCGGAAGCCGCTGCAGCCTCCATATGAGGGCCCGTACCGCGTTCTCGAGAGGAGAGAACATTTCTTCCAGCTCGAGATCGGTGGACACAAGAAGGCGGTCTCTTTGTCCAGGCTGAAACCCGTGTGCGCCCCGAAGCAGCGTCGTGTCCGCTTTGTGGATTAACGGGGAACGAAGTTCCGGGATCCTTCGCCGAAACCCCCTGGGTTTCGTCTGGGGGCGGAGTGATGTGGCGCGGCAGGATCTGCAGCATTCGAAATTTATTTCGAATGTTGCGGATGCGCACGGGTAGATGGCGCGGAACTCTCCATTCACTCATTTTAGAACTCACCAAGGGAGTAGAGAATTAGCGGTGGAAAAATGCCGTTGGTTGGGACAGTAAGGACCGCATGGAAATAAGCCGGTCTCTTCTGTTTCCAACCGCGGTGGTGGACACAACATAAACAAAAAATAAAAGTATATTTATTACATTGTGATACGTAAAGTAACAAAGAAGAAAATCCGATTTGTACCGGTTTAAAGATAAGCATCTGAACACGATTGACGACAACAAAAACGGTTAAAATACATTTAAATTGGCAAACATAGTCAGCAGTGACTTTTCAATTTTTTGCATTGAATTTGTGAAGATAATAATCGTTTCAACAAGTGTCTGCCTTTGCATTCCAACATCATGTCACCTGCATTTCTGAAACCTGGCTGGATGACAGGATTTTAGATTCTGAGCACCTCGAAGATTACTCTGTCTTTCGTTGTGACAGAGACTGCGTTGCGCTTGGCAAGACAACTGGCGGAGGTGCCCTAATAGCTGTTAAGTCCCCTCTCCGTGCCGAAATCATCCTTTCCTCCTCCTCCTACGATTCTGTTACCATACGTGTCCTTCCGCCAAAAGTATGTTCCTTTATCATATCGTGTGTATATTTTCCCTACCTAAGCTCGCCTTCTCTGTACGAGGATTTCTTCGATAGATTATCAGAGGCCCTAATCGTTTTGTTTCCCTCACATCCTTTCATCCTCTGTGGTGACTTTAATCTTCCTATGCTCTCCTGGCCCATTACTCTTGTCCTTCGCTCCCTCCCTAATAACTCGACCCACCCTTCCCTTCCTCTATCCACTTTCATGTACACCTGTGGCGCCCTCCAATTTACCCTTTCTAGAAACCACTTAGATCGCACTCTTGACCTTGTCCTCTCTAACCTTCTTGTACGTTATCGTTCCCAATCCCTTCATGCTCCGTCTTACGTTGCCCCTGATGCCCATCATCCTGCTCTCGAGTTCGATATTCAGATATCCCGACTCCACTCTCTTGTTGCTCGCAAGCCTACCAAGTTCAAATTTCGTAAGGTGAACTTCGAAGGTTTGAACTCAACCCTGGCATCAATCAAATGGGTCCTCCTCCTCTCTCCATTTACGTGTGACCAAGCACTCAACACTTTCTATACCATTTTATCTGATCTTCTTCCTTGTTACGTTCCCTCCTCTCCTAAGTGCTTACGCTCTTACCCCGTCTGGTTCACCACTGAAATTCACAAAAAAACTACGTCAAAAACAGACTGCGAGAAAGAAGTTCCTGTCTTCTAGAAACGTTGCCGACTTAGTTTTTTCCAAATCCCTTCGTTCCTCGGTCAAATCCTTAATACGTAAGTTCAGAAACGAATATTTGTCCAGCGTGGAAGACTCACTAAAGCGCGGAAACCTGAAACATTTTTGGTCCCACATTCGCAACTCCCGCTGCCCTGCCCAGTTATCCCCTCCGTCCATTAAATTCTCTGGCTTTTCAGCTAACTCCCCCAAACTATCTTGTGATTTACTCTGCCGCTACTTTTCGTCACCTGCCGTCCTGCGTCTTATAACACACTGGCGTAAACATTTTCCACATGCCCTTCGCAGAGCTCAAAGACTACTTTCATTCCTCGATTCCCAGGCTTTGCCGAAATTGTAATGCAAAACAGCTTGGTCCTTTTAACTTCCCTACTTTAAGTAGTTTTAAACGTAGGATAAGATTTATGTTTTCTCCTCCTCCTGAGGACAATAATTAATTGGAATTTTTTCTGTTTGTTGTCCGTTAATAAATAAATAATTATTGTGAGTTAGTGTAGTGAAGTGTTTAGTGTCAATAAGTGAAAACATAAGTTAAGAATTAAATTATATTGAGACGTTTTACTTTTGATAAAGTACATTTGAGGAAAACTCAAGTGTTGTTACTTACAGGTTACGCGGAAGGAATCTCATAACTAACTAATTTTGTTAAAAATCGAAACAACGACCTTAACTGACACAATCGTCCGCCCTAAGGAGGGATGAGCCCCTTGGGAACAGAATCTATGTTAAAAAAAAATGGTTAAAGGGAAACTTTAACACACCGTCACAACAAATAGCTAAAGGGAAACTTTAACTAAAAACTGGCAAATCAGTTGAAGTGGAAAACTTTAACCTTGGCTGAACAAACAGTTAAAGTGTAAATTGAACTTAATAAACTACATCAGTTAAAGTGGAAAAACTTTAACTTATATAGTTCAGTGGCAAGTCTCCTTAGTCTAACCACTGTCGTTGAGACCGACGCTAGGCTGAAACCAACCTAAAAACAATAAAAACTCATTTGGCAAGTCCTGGGAAACAGATAAGTCATCTGGTCATACACAAACACACAAAACTAACACTTTGAGAAACAGAGTAGTTAAAATCCGACTCGCGACCCTGCACTTCGGAAAAGGAAAGGTGTAGTAAAGCAATAATACAAACCAGACTAATAGAAAACCAATGGTACACATTATATATATGCAACCTGAAATAATTAAATGATCAAAAATCCAATAAAATGGCCAACACCAACAAACAAACTCCACGAATTCAACCAGTTCTGCTGGAACTCAGCTTTGACGAAATATTGAATGAAAGCAGACCTCTACCTGCTTATACTGGCGGTAACGAAAATTACTCATTAAACTCCTGGTTAGATGAAGCGAACAAATTGTTGAACCTGACACCATCTGGAGATCAGAAAACAAACGTATTCCGGCTAATACTTCACACTTCACAAGGGTTTAAATTTGCAAAGAACTTTGAACTATTATTACTTTGTTAGTAATAGTGCCATTTCCATCAAACTCGGTAGGGTGCTTTACATTATAGCTTACATTACTGTAAAATTTCGTGGTGATACAATGAACTTAAGCGGGGTTTTGCAGGAAATTACTAAAAATTATAATAATATACTATTATTAACTTTATTTGAACAGATATGGATATGGAGGATATTTCGGAGCCTAGGCATCATATAGTGGCTCTGCGCCTTGATTTTTTTCAGATTTTTCGGTTGGGTAATTTCTGAGAATGGATCCGTTAAAGAGATTATTACTTTTGACTCCCCGCACTCCCCACCTTAGCAATAAATTTCAAAACTTACATCGACTGCGGAAACTACTAATCGAGACCTTTTATTTGATACCCCATATGACTATATTTGGTGAAAAAAAATTTACATCTCCCTTTTGCATATATTCGACGTAAAAGGCTGTAACTCACTGTATGCACGAGCGTTCACAGTGTTCACCTTTCCACCAAATTTTGTGTCAATCCCTATAACCGCCTCCGAGGAAAATGCGTGTGACGGACAGACAGACAGACAGTAAACCGATTTTAATAAGGTTTTCTGTTACACAAAACCTTAAAAAGTAGCTTTGAAAAAGGTCCGCAGCGAAAATCTATTTTACGAGTAAGGCATAAACCTTACCTGTGCTACTCAGACAAAACGGTTTTAAAAACGCACCAAACGTCCAGGGAATGATGAATGAAGTGATGGGTGAATATATCAACAAGACTAGCGTCCCATATCTCGATGATATCTTAATAATCGCAACTTTGCTTCAAGACGAACATTAGGAAAATATTCAACGCCTTAGAAAAATATAAATTAAAAATACCGAGTTGACACAGGTAAATTTTTACAAAAGAAACAGACTATTTAGGACAAATATGGATAACTGATGGAATTAAATCTAATCCAGAATAAGTCAGCAAACCGGAGGCTAGGTGCTTCAGGTATGACAGCCTTTGTTTGTTTCTACTGTAAGGACATTTGAGTGCAGGACTATCCCATTTGGCTACAATGTATATGTACATATATTTGCGATATCAAACTATTCACTTTAATGTGATATTTATATAGTAGGCCCCAGCCGCAAAAGGAGTCGGAACGGCTGGTTTGACGATAAATGTAAGCTAGCAACGGAATGGAAGAATGCCGCATACGGAGTAATGTTGCATTCTCAAAGAACGCGGGCACGCGCAGAGACTTATCACGAACTCCGTCGAGCCGAGAAGCGACTTCACAGACGGAAAAAAGAAGCCTGAGAGAACCAACAGGTCTGTGAACTAGAAAAGTACAGGGAGCAACCGCACCAGACGCGGAAGTTTTACCAACAAATCAGCAGGATAAAGCCTTATACATCACGATGATCATCCTGTCGAGACAAAGAGAGAAATCTGATTTCCGACAGAATGGGCATATTAGAGCGATGGGTTGAGTAGTTTGATGAGCTACTGAACAACCAGAACATCGGCGAGTTGGAGGTCCCGCCAACTGAAGACAACGGACAAATACTGCCACCATCAAGTTTAGGAGAAACAGTCAGTGCAATTCACCGGCTAAAAAATCGTAAGTCGCCAGGAGCCGATGGAATTACAGCCGAATTGGTTAAATATGGAGGTGACCAGTTACACCAAGTGGTTCATCAACTTGTGCTCAAGGTATGGGACAGCGAATCAATGCCTGACGATTGGCAACGAGACATTATTTGTCTCATACAGAAAAAGGGAAATATCACACAGTGCAGCAATTATAGAGGTATCACGTTGCTGAGTACCATCTATAAGATATTCTCCACTATCTTGCTAGGCCGGATAGCCCCATACGCCCAGAACATCATTGGCCCATACCAAAGAGGCTTCACTCCAGGCAAATCAGCAACAGATCAGATTTTCTCTCTGCGGCAAGCGATGGAAAAACTGTTGGAATATGGACATCAGTTGCACCATCTGTTCATCGACTTTAAAGCCGCCTATGATAGCATAGCCAGGGTAAAACTGTACACGCCCATGAGAGAATTCGATATCCCGACGAAATTAATAAGACTGACTAGGCTGACCCTGATCAATGTGCGAGGCCAGATAAAAGCAGTAGGATCACTCTCAAGACCATTCGACATCAACAACGGTCTACGACAAGGGGATGCCCTATCATGCGTCCTCTTTAACCTGGCCCTCGAGAAAGTGATCCGTGATGCTGAGGTAAATGCAAGAGGTACGACCATCTTCAAGTCCACCCAACTACTGGCCTATCCTGACGATATCGACATCATGGGAAGAACCACCCGAGACGTACAAACTGCCTTCATCCACATCGAGCAGGTGGCAATCGGCGCGAGATCTTGGGCTGCACATCAATGAAGGCAAGACAAAATATATGGTGGCAACGTCAGCACCGAAGACGAATCAACCAACAACATCAAACCGCACTGGTCAAACACAAACACGAAGAAGAATAAGGATAGGAGAATACAACTTTGAGACCGTTGAAAATTTTTCCTATCTAGGGTCGAAAATCACAACCGATAACAGCTACGATGATGAAATCCGCGCACGGTTGTTGTCAGCCAACAGAGCCTATTCCAGCTTACAAAGAGTGTTCGCAAACCGGGATGTCTGGAGTTCCTTATTAAGGCAGGCCTAGACCGGATACCGGTTGTTGCGCCGTTGATGATGATGATTTATGTAGTATTTCGGGTCGTAGTAAATTTACACGGAAAAGACAACTTTGAGCTACGGTAACTTTACTAGTAATAGTACAATTTTGATGCTTTATACAATAATCTATATTACCTATATTACATATATATATTATTTATATTAAGATTTTCCAGGCATTTTTTTCAGATTTTTCAGTTGGGTGATTTCTGAGAACGGAACCGTTAAAGAAATCACCATTTTCGTCCCCCGGACTCTTCACTTTTCCAAGAAATATTAAAACTAAGACTGTTTTCAAGAAGTACTAATCGAGACCTTTCACTTGATACCCAACATAACTATGTGCAGTGAAAAAAAGTACATTATTATTTTGTTAAGGGAAAGTCGCACCGCGTCCTTGAAGAACTATTGTGCCCCAAAAAAAAGTACATACACCCTGACTTTTCATGTATGAGGACCCCGCGCGAAGTTTAGATTTTTGCAGTACTTGCTCTTCATCGATTTCGAGAAAGCTTTCTTTACCGCGAACAGGGAGTGTACGATGACGTTCTTCATGCTGACTTGTCCACAAGACGTGGAAGAATTCAATGGACGATGGCATCTTTTCTCCACTACGATGATGACACGTGTTTGCCCTTTCACCGCGTCATGGACTTTTGCCAAATGGCTCTGGATTTGGAAAGAGAGGCAAGTACAGTTGGACTGAAGATAAACAGCAATAAAACCAAGATTCTCAGTCTGACGGATCATCGCACTATCCCTATCTGCGTTAATGGGCAGAGATTCGAACCCCTCCATCAGTATGTAATGTTGTTTCTGACGACGGCGGCACCGAACTGGATGTTGTCCAATGCATCAATAGCGCTAGATCCGCTTTCACTGCTTTGTCTAAAATCTGGAAATGCAGTTATCTCACCACTAAGATCAAGTTGAGATTGTTCTGTGCTACTGTTCTTTCTCTGTTGCTATATGGGAGTAGCACACGGAAAGTGAACTTCCCCGTTATTCAAAAGCTCCAAGCTTTCATCAATACCTGTCGGCGTCGTATCATCGTAGGTCTGACACTATCTTAAACAAAGAACTTGGTCGGCGCACCGGCCTGCTAATCATAGGCTCTGCGATTGGAAGGCGGAAGTGGCAGCGGATAGGTCACACTTTAAGGAGAGGCGACGATTGCATTGCGTGCTACGCCATGTAGTAGAATCCCAAGTTGGCGCAGACGAGTAACGGAGGAGCGTGAGCGTCTCGGGAAGTCGTGGGAGGGGAGGGTGAAGGGATGGGTGCTGAAACGCATTTCATATACGCGCAAATGATGGCGCGTAGGTGTGTTTAATGCGCTATACCCCACCAAGAGGTGAATGACAACCATATATATTTGAAAAATTAGAAACATAGAAGATCAGAACGTCATATCCGTTAAAGAAGGAATAGTTGACATTTACAAAACACAGATTATAATTAAACATAAGAAACCAATATTTCGAGACAAAAATGGTATACATTATGGTGCAAAACTGGCCCAAAAAATATTACTGTGATGAAGAATTGGAGCACGAAGCTATCGGTATTCTCACAAACATCGCGAGAAATACCAATCAGGCGTGGCATTTTCCAAACCAACTTTTTAAGCCCACTGTGGTATTGTTTGCTTTGAATCCGTTGTCCCATCTTTTGTATGAAAGCAAATACGGGTTCGAAGTTAAACATGGCATATAGCCGAAATTTACATGGCTCCCCGTGTGTCAATTCCGAGGAATCGATTTTTTTGGCATCAATTGTATTTAGATATAGTATAGAATATATGGGCAAAGTGATTTTTTTATACTCAAAGTCGTTCGGAAATTATAGTGTTAAACAGGTAAAATGTCACATGCCCGGTTTATGTCGATCGCAGTAAGAAAGCACGTATGTTATTTATCGATCCAAATGAATGTACAAGAAATCTAACGTTTATGGACTAGATATAGCGGATAAATGGTCAGTTAAGATTTTTTGTTTGAAAATCGCATTCTACTTTCTAAATGTGTTTTTCTCGAAACTGCATGTTGAAAATCTGCTGCCACCATAGCCCAAAATCTATCCAATTCTTGGAAATTTTCACGACTTATTCGGAACCTATTTCTACGGTCCGCAAACTAGGATAATTGCGATTCATTTATAATAGAAGATTTGTTTTTCTTTAAAGAAGCCTCGAAAAAGCACCAAAATTCAGAAAAAAAGTTGAACAAGGCACCAAAAATTTAGCTTCCAATATTTTTAATAATCCTAATTTGCCGACTGTTATTAAGTCTGCATGTCTCCCCCCTCGGACACCACCTTGTCGTGGTGGGGGAGCCTGTAGTAGTTTACTACTACACTAAGGGTGTCCAAAAATATGAATATGAAAACGATGGATATAAACTCTCCAAGTGGTAAGAAGTCACAGACTTCGAATCCACCCGCGACCATGAGCAATCATGTCGCGGCCGAGGCGCCGATTTTGGAGGCCTCACCACATTCACATTTGCCTATAGAGCAATCTGTAGAAGGCATGCTTTCCGACTCAGTGGACAGTTTGCATTTAGTGCCTACGGCGAAGTTAGCCAGAAAGGAAAGTACGGAAACTCTCAAATTGGGAGTAACTGGAAATCCGACTACGGCCGGCCCGTCCGCGGTACTACAGCCCAAATCTACCCGCAAGCGGAAGAGGAAGGCCCGGCAGAAGGGAACTTCGGCCACTAAGGAGGGGGGCCTACAGGCTGAATCCTGCCTGTCAGAACGTTCTCCGCCATCCTTACTGGGAAGAGCGGAAGAACGGGAAGCTGGTGACGTGGACGCTACTGGTTCAACGCCAGTATGTGGAAATGGATCCAAGCGGTGCGGACACCGTGAACCTGAAAAGGCCCTAAGCCAACGGCAGAAGAGAGCACTGTGAAGGAAGATGAAGCACCTTGGGAATGAGGACATGGGCGTGGCTGTACCACTAGGCGCGGTAACGCCCAGGGAAATCGGACGCAAGGAAGCGGAATCTCCGGCGGAAGGTGGGGATAAACTGGAAACCCCGGTAAGATCCACACTGGACGCACCAGACTCTTCAGTCAGCGGTAATGCGCGCAAGAAGCGTAAGACCAACACATCTGCTGTGGCCGACGCTTTATTGTGTTCCGCACCAGGGCTTACATCCACGCGTCTCGCGGGGATTAGGACCGGTGTGCCGGGAGGTGATCAAATCAGTGAGAGAGATCTCAATGAAGCTGGTCCTTCCCACAGGACTACGAACACGAAGGCGGGAAGGAAGAGGACGTATGCGCAAGCTGCGGCCTCTGTTCTGACTGCTGCCGTGGGAGTTTCCTCCAAGGATGGCAAAATGTCAGAGGGATAATTTACCATCCTCCAGGAATGCCTGTGGAAGAAAATGTTGGAGCCTGGAACGAAGCCACGATTTAACGATCAACGTTTTCGTGATGGGCTTCTCCATTTGGAGTGCGCTGACGAGGCTGCCTTAAAGTGGCTCCAGCAGGTAATCCCAACTTTGAGTTCCGGCGGTCGGCCCAAGTTCACTATTGTGAACACTGAGCTACGCAGGACAGAACATGTCGGATGTTGGCTACCGGGCCCTCGAAGGAAGGCAGAGGACATCATCCGCTTACTGGGTGAACAGAACCCGGGCGTGGACTTGGGCACTGGAGGGTAAAGTTCATGAATGCCAGGAAGGACCAATCTACAAACGTGGAGGGCTTCAACTTGGTATTCGAACTGGATCAACAGAGTCTGAATGTGCTCAGGGGAAGTCACCATATGGTGCTCCATTTTTAAGGTTTTGTGTGAAACAAAACCTTATTAGAATCGAGACGGTGTCTGTCTGTCCGTCTGTCTGTCTGTCTGTCACACCCGATTTATTCGGAAGCGGCTAGACCGATTATCACGAAAATTGGTGAGAGTATGTAATCTGGTGTTCCCTTTACATGCAGTTAGTGGCGCCATCTTGTGTTAAGTCTAAGGGGGGGCTCCCCATACATGTGAATGGAGGGTGCAAATTTTTTTTTCACAGAATGTAGCCATGTGGCATATCAAATGAAAGGTCTCAATTAGTACTTTCCGAAACTGGTTCAATATTTGATATTGGGTGAAACATAGGGGAGTGAGGACTCAAAATATGACCCCCAAAAAGTGTAACAGGTCTCGTTCTCAGAACCTATCCAACCGAAAAATCTGAAAAAAATCACAATGGTGCATCTCTACGAGATCTAGGCCTCAAAATATATCCGGTTCCGATATCTCCACAAATAAAATTAATAATAGTATATTTCCACATTTTAGAAATTTACCCGGCACCCCCCTTATGTTCATCCCAGAAGTACAAAATTTGGCATGCATATAATGAAGAACATAGCGCACAGTTTGGTCAAATTTGAAGAAAATCTAATTATTATTAACAAAGTTATAGGGGGTAAAACTTTACCATTTTTCGTGAATTTCGTGCACTCTACAACCTGCATGACGTCATCATCACATATAATTTCGTCAATACCACAACGAAATAAGTTGTTATGGATGGGGTCGCAAAGAATTATTTTGTTTTAGGTTTTTAATCATTTGTATGTGAATATCAATTACTCCAACCAGATATGTGTGTATGTAGGTATATAGTATATGCGTGCTAATGAACTTTACGGGTAGTACCTAATTCAGATAGATATAAGAAGTAAATCGGAAATATGGGTACGATTAATTTATATACTTGCATATACGTGTACA
This sequence comes from Hermetia illucens, assembly GCF_905115235.1. Lineage (NCBI taxonomy): Eukaryota > Metazoa > Arthropoda > Insecta > Diptera > Stratiomyidae > Hermetia > Hermetia illucens. The sequence goes on along the minus strand of NC_051849.1, from coordinate 124,016,818 downwards.
GTATTCGGAAATAGGCAGTTTGTTTGTTTAGGGTGAGCGTAATGTGTACGTATGTCTCGTAGTTTGGAAAAATATAAAGGATTATGTTGGATTTGTAGCTATATACGGATAGAGAAATGTGCGTTGAAATTTCTTACATAAGATGAACACAAAACCTTTATACCCGAAGCGCGAGCTTCCGGTATTCCGACTGGTTTCCTATATAGACTGAAATTCAGTCATATCAGAAAACTGTAGGGCAGCATCTCCATTTTGAGAGCGAAGAACAATGATGGTCTTCGACTCACACAACATAGAGCAAACTGCAGCATCTTCGGTGCGCTCTCCCACAATGGAGACGTGCGCGGAGGATAGTGCATACAGGGGCGGAACCCCCGTATGGCGGCTCGCACTGGGGAAGGGACTACAGAGTGAATCCTACCTGCTAGTAACTTCTCCTACACTTTGCAAGGAACAGGCGGAAGGAAGGGAAGCCAGAGACGTGAACGAAACTGACTTGATGCTAGTTCGAGTGATCGAATCTATGCAACCCGGACACCGCAAATCAAGTAAGGTGCTAAGTAGAAAACAGACGAATGCTCTGCGGGATGAAATGAGATCTTTCGTGGATGAGAACATGGGAATTGTGGTACTTCCAAGTACGACTTTTCTCAGAGAAATCAATCACGAGGGGATCGAGTCTCTGACGGTACAGTGTAGGGGAAACCCCGTCATACGCGGACTTCCGCATACGCTTCAACTGTTTTCCATAAGACAATAGACTAAGTTTATGTCGAAAAACATAAAGATTGGTCAAATCAACTTGCACCACGCCAAAGCACCCTCCTACCTGTTGGCAGCGAGAATGACAAAGCTACAGGATTTCCCCTATATCTTTTTGGTGCAAGAACCGTGGGTTCGATTTAACAGAATCTGTGGCATTGGATCAGTAAAGGGGGCTAGGATCTTCTACGACGAAAGATCCATAAGACCGAGAGCTTGCGTCCTGATGTCAAGACGGTTAGAGGCAACTATGCTGAGACAATATTGTTCCCAGGACTTAGCTACGGTCATCATACAATACCAGATAAATGGCGAGAGGAAAAACATCATAGTTGCCTCCGCTTATTTACCCTATGATTCTTTGTATCCTCCACCGACGCAAGAACTTAGGGATCTGGTGGCGTATGCAGAATCAAGTGGTCTCGAACTCTTAATAGGTTGCGATGCGAATGCTCAACATATTTGTTGGGGCAGTAGGAAATGCAATCCAAGAGGAGAGAAGCTATTTGATTTCATCACTTTAGCTGGTCTTATGACTGCAAACGTAGGGTGCGCCCCTACGTTCGTGGGACCGAGAAGAAGCGAAGTAATTGACCTAACAATCTGTACCCCAAAATTGTTAGAGTGCTGGCGAGTGCTAGACGAGGTCTCACTGTCAGATCACCGATATCTAGAATTCAATCTAACTATTGCGGGCGAACAGTCTGCAGTACGAAGACGGAACCCTAGGAAAACGGATTGGGCAAAGTTCAATGAACTTCTTGGCAATAAAGTACAGTTCCCTAGGCGACTAAGGACTCCTTTGGTGCTGGAAGATGAATTGAAAACTCTGAACTGCACACTTTTAGAGTGCTATAAAGAGGCTTGTCCTATTTTCCGAGGCCAAAGCGGTAAAACGGTTCCTTGGTGGAATCGAGAACTGCAAAAACTCAGGAAATCAACCAGGCGACTTCTAAATCGTGCTTGCGAAAGTAACAAGAACGAAGACTGGTTAAATTTCAGGAACTCACAACGTGAATATAAGAGGCTCGTGAGGTACTCGAAACGAGACTCCTTTAGAGCGTACTGTGAGGAACTGGAAGGCGAAAGGGAGACTTCAAGGTTGTGCAGAGTCCTCAAAAGGGATGAGTCGGCTAAGTTGGATTCTCTTAGAAAACCCGACGGTACTTTCGCGAGCTCCAGACTGGACTCAGTGCAGACCCTCCTGGAAGTACACCACCCTGGAGAACAGGTGAGAGAAGTGGTAGGGGGAGAGTTGACGGTTCTTGCAACCCCTTCAACACGCAAGCGTTGCAAGGGGAACTGGAACACTGCGAAAGCGGTTGTTACCCATGAAAAGGTGACAGCTGCCATACTGTCCTTTGAACATTTCAAAGCACTTGGCATGGATGGTATCTATCCGGCAATGCTAAAGGAGGGTATGGAGCATTTAGAGCGACCTCTAAGAAATATATTTCGAGGATGTCTTACTCTGGGCTACGTGCCTTCTTCTTGGCAACAGGTTAAGGTAGTTTTCATACCGAAACCTGGGAAAGATGACTATTCTAATCCAAAGAACTTCAGACAGATCAGCTTGACTTCATTCTTGCTGAAAGGTTTGGAGAGACTGGTGGAGCGTCACATTCGTGGAAAAGCACTTAGGTCACACCCACTTAGTGAAAACCAACATGCTTACCAACGTGGAAAGTCCTGTGAGTCTGCTCTTCATTCTTTGGTCACAAAGATAGAGGATGCAACTTTGAATGGTGAGTACGCGATGGGAGTGTTCGTGGACATAGAAGGGGCTTTTGACTGTGCGCCTTTTCAAAAACTTTGTGATGCCGCCAGAGCGCATGGTGTTGATGATGCTTTAATTAAGTGGATCCATGCTATGCTAACGCAAAGATTGCTGTGCGCTGAGGTCGATCGCTACCTGACTACGGAGGCAACGAAGGGCTGCCCCCAAGGAGGTGTGCTTTCGCCGCTTCTGTGGAGTATGCTGATCGACTCACTGCTATGCGAACTGCAAAATTTGCCAATACACGCTCAAGCTTATGCTGATGACGTGGCTGTACTTGCTGTTGATCGGGATCTTGGAACGGTGTGTAGGAATATACAGCGTGCCGTTGATTTGATAGATAGCTGGTGTCTTAGACATGGTTTGTCAGTTAATCCAAATAAAACCACAATGGTTTTATTCACAAAAAGGAGAAAACTGGATGGACTTTGCCTCCCTGAGATGAGGGGTACTACCCTTCAACTCTCCGAAGAAGTGAAATATCTGGGGGTCACTCTAGATAAAAAACTTCTTTGGAACAAACATGTAGAGGTAAAGATGAAACGAGCTATCACAGCTTATGGGCTGTGCAGACGGACCTTTGCCTCGACATGGGAACTCAGGCCTCATGTGGTAATGTGAATATACGTTGCCATCATTAGGCCGATGTTCGTATATGCATCCGTAGTGTGGTGGGTTAAGGTGAGACAAAAAGGTTTTCACCGTAAACTAGCTGCACTGCAAAGAACTGTTTGTCTGGGTATCACTGGTGCCATGAGCACGACATCCGGCGCAGCTCTAAATGCACTACTCAATTTGCAGCCACTGGATATATTTATTCAAAGCACTGCAATGAGAGCAGCTCATAGGCTAATTCGATTAGATCTATGGGAAAACAACAGATGTGGGGGGCACAGAGCATTGGAAGATTTACTGGGAGGACTGAATCCAGTTCTTACAATGCCTTCCGATTCTCGTGTCCCCATACACCTGTTTGGTAGAAGATATGTAGTTACCCTGAAGCGCAGAGAGGACTGGGAAGACCCAGAGGAATGCGTGGCGGGATATACGGAAGTCTGGCTCAAAAACAGAAGAGGGTTCTGGAGCCGGAGTCTACCTCTCGAATAAAAACGAGAAGTGGGCTTTTCCTTTGGGACAATATGCAACGGTTTTTCAAGCCGAAGTTTATGCGATCCTAAGGGTGGCAAACAGGGTGATTGACGAGCGGTTGAAGGGCAGGCGCATCGCAATCTGCAGTGACAGTCAAGCTGCACTGAAGGCATTGAGCAGTCCTTTGATCACCTCGAGAATCGTTCAGGAATGCAGAAACCGTTTGAACTCTATGTCTAGATGCAATACGGTGGAACTACTCTGGGTACCTGGTCACTGTGGCATAGAGGGAAATGAAATCTCGGACGCTTTAGCGAAAGAGGGGTCAATCTCCCTTATGCCGGGACCGGAGCCAGCAATTGGGGTATCAGTGGCATTGGCTAAATCTGTTTTCAAAAACTGGGAACAAGTTTCCCATAATGACAGGTGGCAGAGCCTAAATGCTGCTCGACACACCAAAAAAAGTACTACGCATGCTCAAGACACTGGTAAATATGATATATGGTGTATATTGTATTTGTACTTTTATTCAGTTTTTCACAAAAAAATTATCAAAAAAGCGAAAAAAGCGACCTTCACACGGGATGAGCCCCCCCGTAGGGTATGGGCAGGAGAGAGGTGGGGTGCTTTTTCTGTGAGTGCGAATCTCACACTACATCCATACCAGCTCCATCCATGTCTCTGTAGTGTAGAACCACCACGCCAATCCTGGAAGTGTTTGCGACAATCGGGATGTAGCAATACATTTTAGCATGGTCGCACACATGTAGCAGTACATTTTCGCATCATCGCTGTGATGCGTGCCTTTTGATGTTGCCTTCAGCCCATTCTTAGGTTGGTCGCCCCTCGGTCCGGTTAGGCGGGAAGATATATATATATATAAACACACGGAGGTGTTAAAAAATCTTAGAAAGACACATCCATTTAAGCGCTGCCGTGTGAGCATCAAAGCTGGCATGGATGTAGTGTGGGATTCATATCCACTAAAAAAGCAACCCCACCTCTCTCCTGCCATTGCCCCACGGGACCACCATTTAGCCATTACTTCGCGGGGCGGGCTTGCTTTCCGTAGGCCTTTCCAACTCTGCAGTCTTCCGCTTCTTTGCTTCCTTCACCAGGTCCTTTCTTTCTTTAGGGTACTACCTCTCCATTTCTTTGCGCTCTTCTTGCGCGTGCTTCTCTCAACAGCTGGGTTTGTATCCACACAATTGTGTAGATGACCGACGCCCAGTTTGCCTCCGAACTTAGCATTTTCCAGATTAAGTTTTGGGGTCTCACGCCGACTCCCAGGGCCTCGCTCAGGCTTCTTCTCGCCTCTCAGAAACTCGGGAACTCAAACACCCATGCTCCGGGTCCTCTGGGATCCCACGACATCTGTAACAGTTCGGAGAATCATCCACACCGATACGATGCAGGTACGTTCGGTAGCAGCCACCATGTAAAGTGAGAAACTCCCTAATATCAGGAATAAACGTGTATGTCGATCGTCCCTTCGACGACTCGTCCCACCATCGTTGCCAGAGTCTACGCGGCTCCTCTCTTGCGGTTCGCCGGTGGTCTACTCCCGCTCCTGATGGACCCGCCTGCCTCCATCCGTACAGGCATCTCATCCCTCTCGCTAACAGGTCAATAGGGACCATTCCTTTGATTACAAACACCGCATCATCCGAACTAGTTCGAAATGCGATGCACACCCTCAGTGCAATCAGACGATAGGCAAAATTTGTCTTCGTCCAGTTCTGTACGTTATCCAAAACCTCCGCTCACACAGCCGACGCGTAGAACACCAGCTATCAGCAGCCTGCTACACTGTTTTGGCCCACTTACCTTCGGCATCATCTTTACAAGGGCCGTGGTAGCCTTTGCAGCTTTTTCACAGGCGCACGACATATGCCCTTTGAAACTCAGTCTGGCATCGAGAGTCACGCCAAGGTATTTGATGGTCGACTTTGGGATGATCATATGGTTTCCAACCTGCAAACTGATCGTATTTCTTTTCCGGCGGTTTGTAATGAGGATTGGCTCCGTCTTTTCCTCCGACGGGCTCAGTCCGGCCCCCTCAACTCAGGACCTTACAGCCAAGACCGACTCGGTGGCGATCATTATGACCACGTCATCTGCAAAACCGATCCACTTGGCCTCCTCTGCTACGGGAAGCAAGAGTACCCCGTTATACATGACGTTCCAGAGCAGAAAGCCCAACACCGAACGTTGTGATACCCCCGCTGTAATGATGTATTCATTGGGTCCGTCGAGCGTCCCGTAACAAAGAGCTCTCTCCGACAGGTGACTCTCAATTAGCTTAGCTAAGTAACCAGGTGCATTAATTTTTGCCAATGACTCCTTAATGCGGCCCCAGTTGGTGGAGTTGAGTGCATCTTTTACATCCAACGTCACCACAGCACAGCATTTTTCAGAAAGCTTTGCCTCTCGAACCAAGTCCACCACTCTCCTCATCGCGGGAACAGTAGAGCGAGCTTTCCGTAACTCATATTGCTCATCCATAAGACCATTCCTGTGTTCCACGATAGGGAGCAATCTATTGTAGATGATGCGCTCGAATATTTTCCCCATAGATAGGACGCTGGGTCTCCCTGTGGCTTACCGGGTTTGGGCAACAACACCAGTTTTCGCCTTTTCCATTTTGGAGGAAATACGCCTTCTGCCATACACGTCTCGAAGGTATTTATGAACCAATCAGGTCTGATCCCCACCCCCAGCTTCAATGCTTTACTAAGGATGCTTTCCAAACCCGGACCCCGGAGCTCCTCCTCGGTAACGCGAGGTATTACATCCACCTCGAATTGGGTCTCCGTTTGATACCTGGTCCCGTATGATGAGGAAAGAGCGTGGCCACCATTTTCTGTAGAAGCCGACGCTAGGCCAAAGATCAAAAAACTAAAGTTTACTTCGGCAACTACTAACATCATTGACGCCGTTGACAGAATTTTGGCTGATCGTTTGGCTAGCGAGATTACTGCTACAGAGGTTCACAGTCTGGTCTACGTTGCAGCTGCCACGGTTATTAGTCTCCATATAGTTAAACAAGTCGGAATACCGGAAGCTCGTGCTTCGGGTATAAAGGTTTTGTGTTCATCTTATGTAAGAAATTTCAACGCACATTTTTCTATCCGTGTATAACTACAAATTCAACATAATCATTCATTTTTATCCAAACTACGAGACATACGTACATATTACAACCATAGATATTCCGCTCACCCTAAACAAACAAACTGTCTATTTCCGAATACTGTACACATATATGCACGTATATAAATGGATCGTACCCATATTTCCGATTTACTTCTTATATCTATTTGAATTAGCCACTACCCCCAAAGTTCATTAGCACGCATATATTATATACCTACATATACACAAGTCTGGTTGACAGATAACTAAAAAACTAAAACAAAATAATTCTTTGCGACCCAATTCATAAGAACTCATTTCGTTGTGGTATTGACGAATTGATATGTGATGATGACGTCATGCAGGTTGTAGAGTGCACGAAATTCACAAAAAAATGTGAAGTTTCACCCCCTATAACTTTGTTAATAATAGTTGGATTTTCTTCAAATTTGACCAAACTGTGCATTATGTTCTTCGTTACACGCTTGCCAAATTTTGTACTTCTGGGATGAACATAAGGGGGGTGCCGGGTAAATTTCTAAAATGTGGAAATATACTATTATTAACTTTATTTGTGGAGATATCGGAGCCGGATATATTTTGAGGCCTAGATTTCGAAGAGATGCACCACTGTGATTTTTTTCAGATTTTTCGGTTGGATAGGTTCGGAGAACGAGACCTGTTACACTTTTTAGGGGTCATATTTTGAGCCCTCACTCCCCTATGTTCCACCCAACATGGCTACATTCTGTGAAAAAAAATTTGCACCCTCCATTTACATGTATGGGGAGCCCCCCTTAAACTTAACACACACCACTTACCGCATCTAATGGGAACACCAGATTACATACTCTCATCAATTTTCGTGACAATCAGTCCAGCCGTTTCTGAATAAATCGGGTGTGACAGACAGACAGACGGATAGACGGACAGACAGACACCGTCTCGATTCTAATAAGGTTTTGTTTCACACAAAACCTTAAAAAGCCCACGGACCCTCTTCCCGCCCAATCGGACCGAGCGGCGACCAACCTAAGGATGGGCTGAAGGCAACATCCAAAGGATCGCATCACAGCGATGATGCATTTTAACGCAAAGTGTGTGCGACCATGCGAAAATGCATTCCTACATCCCGATTATCGCAAACACTTCAGCCAATGACGCGGAGGTTCTACACTACAGAGACATGGATCTTGAATCGTAGACAGTGCGGATCAAGACTGAAACCCATTAGGTCAGATTGTTACCGGACAGGACTCTTCGGACTATAGCACAGGTTGCAAGGATAACCGCTTTTTGCATCTCCATGTATAGTCCAGCCCTAAGATCGAGCGTTTTCAGCGCTTTATGTGAGTTCTGCGGGACTAATCCCGTCGCTAAAATTACTACTGGGACTACATCGATCTTTTGTAGTCTCCAAGTCTGCCAAGGGGCCGTAGTTCCAGATTTTTTCGTGCTGTTTTTCAGCAGTGTTCCGGTCCAACGGCACGGCTACATCGATTATAAAGCACGCTCGTTCTTCCTTCAGAAGCAGAACTAGATCGGATCTGTTATGATTAACACTGTGGTCAGTGGCAAAAGTGTGATCCCACAGTAGTTTGACTCGATCATTTTCCAAGATTCTCTGCGGAGTATATTATATAGTATATAAAGTAAGTATATAGTATAGTAAAGATGCTAGGTTGCCACTAAGTTATACTTCAACGCAAGATTTTCATGGAGAATCTTGCAAACGGAGTTATGACGATTGGTGTACTCGGTACTGCTCAATATCCTGCAGGCAGATGTTATGTGCTGGATGGTCCCCTCTTCACAGTTGCATAACCTACAACTGGAGTTGGTGATTGAGGAGTCGTGAAGAATGTACCGTTTATAATTTTTTGTTGGGAGCGAAGCATCCTGAATTGAAGTTAGGAATATTTCGGTCTCATAGAAAAGTACACAATTTGTCAACCATTTGGTGGAGGCTTCGATGTCAATGCCTGACAACAAGAAATTTTTGAGTTGACCTCCATGAATGGGTTTTTCCTTCCACATGTCGATCTTCTGTTGGACTGAAGTAACATTCGACATGGGATCCCATTCTCTGCTTCTCAAGTTCAAAAGAGATAATTTATTATCTGCCATGACGGTAGTCTGATGTATTTGGCTAGCGGATTGTTTCTCATAGAAAAACTCACGAAGAGAATCAAGTACCCCCCTTCCTCCCTGATGACGTGGGATAGTGATCCTCAATTTTTCGGCAGCTCTATTGTGCATGTTTTTGTTTGCAAGAACTACTCTTACAAGACCCAGATGCCATTAAAATTCCCCCAGCAACTTAGATTTAATTATTGCCACAGCAGGTGTTGTTTCTTGCAATATGCCGAGGTATTTGTACACATCGTCCGAATGCATACCCTCAATTCGGATGTTATTTTGGCTGTATCCTTCGTTGTCGGTGTATATCCCCGAAACAATTGTTTTTATGCGACATTTTTCCAAACCCAACTGCATGCCGATATCCCTGCTGAACTGGATGGTGATGTCCAGCAAGGAGCAAAGTTGGTTCTCGTCTTTGGCATACAATTTGATGTCGTCAATGTACATTAAATGGCTTAATGTACATTTCGACAATATGCCATCCTTGACTTGGAACCCGTATTTGCTTTCATGCAAAAGATGGGATAGCGGATTCAAAGCCAAACAAAACCACAGTGGGCTTAGAGAGTCGCCTTGGAAAATGCCACGCCTGATTGATATCTCTCTTGATGTTTGTGAGGATACCGATAGCTTCGTGCTCCAATTCTTCATTACTGTTCTCAGAAGAAGAACGACATTCGGGTTGATTTTGTACAAGCGTAGCACTTGTAGTAACCACGAATGTGATATGGAGTCAAAGGCTGATTTATAATTGATGTAGGCTGTCGACATATTTCGTTTCTCATGGACAGCCTGCTTTACAGCTACCGTATCGATTATAAGCTGTTCTTTGCATCCCTGGGAGTCGTTTGCGCATCTTTTTTGCTCCTCAGCTATCAATTTATGAACAGCAAGACGTTTTGAGATGTTCGCGCACAGAACTGTGAAGTGAAGACCTTGTAGATGGTAGGAAGACAAGTAATTGGTCGACATTTTGAAGGGCAAGAGGCACTCTGTTCCTTGGGGATGAGGAAAGTTGTCGCCTTGGTGAAAAATGGTGGCACTAAATCAGGATCGGCAATCATCTGATTAAATTGATTTGCCAATATCCTGTGAGTGCTTTTGAACCGCTTCAGCCAGAAGTTGTGAATCTTGTCAACTCCTGGCGCCTTCCAGTTACCTGCCTTGTCAAGGGCTGCTTCAACATCGACTTCAGTTACGTCAGGCATGGTCATTTCGGGGAGGGCCTCGCATGAACGCATAAGGTGTGGGGGCCACGCTGCTTCTAACGGCTGGATTCGCTCCAAATACTTCGCCAGAAGTCTTCTGCCTGATCCAGATCGAGGTTACTTTCCCTATCTGAGTTTGTGAGATTTTTGTAGAATCCCCATCCGTTCTGGAAGAACAAGGTGTTGTCTGTCCTTCGGGGAAAGCTTTTCTGATACCTACGGATGCGATTGGAGCATACCGCAAGTTTCTGCTTCAGCACCTCGAGGATTTCTTCGATTGGCATATCATTGGACAGATGGTAGTTTCCAATGATGTTCGCAACGCATCTGTGCACTCTTGGTAACGGATTTCCAAGGAGTGCTTGCGTGACACCACCAATCTCTTTTCTCAACTTTTCGACTCTTTTGTTGAGTCGAAACACACAGAACGGTAAAGTCCTTCTGCACATACCTCTGTTATTCGCTCTAAGATGTTGATTATGGAGACGAATAAACGTGGCAGCTGCAACATAAATCAGGCTTTGAACCTCTGTAGCAGTAATCTCGCTAGCCAAACGATCACCCAAAATTCTGTCAACGGCAGCAATGATGTTAGTAGTTGCCGAAGTAAACTTCAGTTTTGGGATCTTTGGCCTAGCGTCTGGGAGAATCTCAGCATACTCTGTGAATGCGACCTGGAATGCGCTCAAAGCCTCATTATAAATTGGGTCGGCATCCCCGGTTACTAAGCTTCTCCTGACTACTGGATTCATGGAGTGCCTTACAGGTGGAGTACTTGTGTTACTCCTTTGACTTCATGTCCCTGGGGTCCCATTAAAAGAATTTGAAATATTTTGCCCAATTCTGTTCCCACGAGTGTTGGGGAGGCAGTCAACCCTGCAACAGAGCCCCAATGTTGCAATGTCCCATGGTTACCTCCGAAGGTAGAGAAGGTATGTGGAGGGGAGCCGCTGAAATACAGTGTAGCGTCACTGCAATTCATCCGATAGACGCGTTGACCCCTTCACCCCGGATTACGGTCAAAGGGTAGTATAGGTCCCAGGGCGAAACGTGTATTGGTACCCACGATGGAGCATAAAACCTGGGAAATGCCTGCTGAACCAACACCAACAGCTCTACTACCAAACCCTAACTCCACCTCCATGTGGTGACCGCTGGGAGCTCTTTCGTAACAAGAAGCTGCAGACGGAGAAGGATGAAGGCGAGTCTCCCGCGCCTAAAAACGGGACAAACTGTACCAACTGGTCCTCCAGGTTGGGGGTTGGGTAGGGCTGACAACCCTACACGGAAAACAACTTGTTACGAAGCCACAACAGGTGCCTCGGACTGAACGGATTATACAACGACGATCCCGGCAACGACGACGGAGTAACGATTTGCGCATTTTCTCATGGAACGTGCGCTCCCTGTACCGAGATGAAGCTGATAAACAGCTAACCGATACCCTGTCCCAATATAGGGCTGATGTAACAGCGTTACAGCAGATGCGTTGGACAGGGACCGGTTTCCTGGAGAAGAGCCACTACACCATATATTATAGCGGTCATCCAGTAAACCATGTGCTCGGAGTAGGTTTCTTAGTTAGCCAAAAAATGAAACCTGCTGTTATCGGCTTTGAAAACATAAACGAACGGCTATGCACTCTGCGCTTGCGAGGCAAGTTTAGAAATATAAGCCTCATAAACGTTCACGCCCCTACAGAGGAAACTGCAGAGTCGGAGAAGGATACCTTCTACGAGGCAGTAGAACGAACCCTCGAAGCCTGTCCCAGATATGATATCGAAATCATACTTGGGGATTTTAACAGCCAAGTAGGGAAGGAGCCCGTTTTCAGCCGATACGTTGCCTCCCATAGCTTAGACGAAAAAACAAATGATAACGGACTGCGGATTATTCAATTAGCAGGGTCACACGAAATGGTTGTTGGAAGTACCTGGTTTGCGCGGAAAGGGGTCCACAAACATACGTGGGCCTCTCCAGACGAGGCCACTTTCAACCAAATTGACCACGTGTTGATCGAACGCCGCCACTTCTCAGCCTTGATGGATGTCAGAACATATAGGGGGGCCAATATAGACTCGGATCACAATCTCGTTGGCATGGTGCTCCGAACTCGAATAACAATACCACCTAGAATCCCCTCTGACAATCAGGTGAGAGTGGACACTGAAGCCATCCACAACACAACCCTCTGCGACACCTATAAGAGGGAAATGGATGCCGCAATAACTGCAGTCATCAGAGGACTTGGAGATGAAGTATCAACAAATGATCTTCACAATCACCTGAAGAACGTTATCATGAATACGGCCACAAGCATACTTGGCCCCAGCCGCAAAAGGAGTCGGAACGGCTGGTTTGACGATAAATGTAAGCTAGCAACGGAACGGAAGAATGCCGCATACCGAGTAATGTTGCATTCTCAAAGACCGCGGGCACGCGCAGAGACTTATCACGAACTCCGTCGAGCCGAGAAGCGACTTCACAGACGGCAAAAGGAAGCCTGGGAGAAGCAACAAGTCTGTGAACTAGAAAAGAACGAGGAGCAAACGCACCAGGCGCGGAACTTTTACCAATAAGTCAGCAGGATGAAGCCTTACACACCTCGATGCTCATCCTGTCGAGACAAAGAGGGAAATCTGATTTCCGACAGAATGGGCAGTATTTCGATGAGCTACTGAACAACCAGAACATCGACGAGTTGAAGGTCCCGCCAACTGAAGACAACACACAAATACTACCACCATCAAGTTTAGGAGAAACAGTTCGTGCAATTCATCGACTAAAAAATCATAAGTCGCCAGGAGGCGATGGAATTACAGCCGAATTGGTTAAGTATGAAGGCGACCAGTTACACCAAGTGGTTCATCAACTTGTGCTCAAGGTATGGGATAGCGAATCAATGCCTGACGATTGGCAACGAGACATTATCTGTCTCATACAGAAAAAGGGAAATATCACACAGTGCAGCAATTATAGAGGTATCACGTTGCTGAGTACCATCTATAAAATATTCTCCACTATCTTACTAGGCCGGATAGCCCCATACGCCCAGAACATCATTGGTCCATACCAAAGAGGCTTCACTCCAGGCAAATCAGCAACAGATCAGATTTTCTCTCTGCGGCAAGCGATGGAAAAACTGTTGGAATATGGACATCAGTTGCACCATCTGTTCATCGACTTTAAAGCCGCCTATGATAGCATAGCCAGGGTAAAACTGTACACGCCCATGAGAGAATTCGGTATCCCGACGAAATTAATAAGACTGACTAGGCTGACCCTGACCAATGTGCGAGGCCAGATAAAAGCAGTAGGATCACTCCCAAGACCATTCGGCATCAACAACGGTCTACGACAAGGGGATGCCCTATCATGCGTCCTCTTTAACCTGGCCCTCGAGAAAGTGATCCGTGATGCTGAGGTAAATGCAAGAGGTACGATCCTCTTCAAGTCCACCCAACTACTGGCCTATCCTGACGATATCGACATCATGGGAAGAACCACCCGAGATGTACAAACTGCCTTCATCCAGATCGAGCAGGCGGCAATCGGCGCGAGATCTTGGGCTGCACATCAATGAAGGCAAGACAAAATATATGGTGGCAACGTCAGCACCGAAGACGAATCATCCAACAACATCAAACCACACTGGTCAAACACAAACACGAAGAAGAATAAGGATAGGAGAATACAACTTTAAGACCGTTGACGATTTCTCCTATCTAGGGTCGAAAATCACAACCGATAACAGCTACGATGATGAAATCCGCGCACGGTTGTTGTCAGCTAACAGAGCCTATTTCAGCTTACAAAGACTGTTCCGCTCGAAACGTCTCATCATAGGGTCAAAGCTCTTACTGTACAAAACTATGATCTTGCCAGTCCTCATGTATTCCTCGGAAACTTGGGTTCTTAGCAAGAAAAATTGCGAACTATTGGCCGCGAGAGAAGAATCCTCCGAAGAATTTTTGGCCCCCTACATGAGGACGGACGATTCCGTAACCTACACAATGACGAAATCTATGAGCGATACCATGACCGTCCGGTTGTGGATAAAATCCGGCTCAATAGGTTACACTTAATCCGTATGGATGAGGATGATCCCACCCGGAAAGTCTATAAGGGCAATATCTATGGTAGAAAACGAAGACGAGGCAGACCCTGCCTAAGATGCAGCGAAGCGTAGGTCAGGACGCCAGACAGCTATTAGGGATATCAAATTGGTGGACCTCGGCACAAAACCGGGATGTCTGGAGTTCCTTATTAAGGCAGGCCTAGACCGGATACCGGTTGTTGCGCCGTTGATGATGATGATGAAGGTAAGAATAGGTTGGGTCGTGTGCAGGCTAAGGGAGCAAATATATCTAAAGAAATGCTTCAGATGCCTCGATTTCGGCCATTTGGCTTCCGTATTTTATTGATCTTGTAACTGCTCCGAATGGACACGTTGCCTTCCTGGGCGCCATCAGTAGCATTTGAGTCCTAATTTTAGGTTGCTATATTTATATGCAAGTTGCTAATAAATTTATTCACAATAAATTTACTATTTATTCAAAGAGCAAGCAGTTACATTAGAAAAACGTTAGTTTTATACTACTACTTTCTGGAAAGTATGATCAGTCCCAGTAAAACGCTGGAATTGTACAGGGTGTCTCACGGGATTTATCATAAATTTAGTTTGAATTTTATTCGATTTTTAGTAAAATAAAAGAATAGCTGAATATTCTTTGTCTTTGTTCGTTAATGTAGTTAAAATGTGAGTTCCTCTCATTAAGCTGTAGCATCTGAATAAAAGAACCGAAACAACATCCATTTTTTGGAGGATTGGAAAGTTTACCTGTATCAAAAACTACTGTCACCGGATGAAAATCGCAGTTATAACATTTCAAAACCGTGGGACACCATATACACTAAAAAACACTCTTTAGATTCCTATAAAAAAGCTATATATATAACTTATAAAAAAGGGTTATATATCCATTACTAGCGTTCACTCGGTAATGAAACACAGACTTAAGGGGGTCATCCCGTGTGTCGGGTTGGAGAAATCGATTTTTTTTTTGCATGAATTGCATCTATATATAGTGGAGAATATGTGGGCAAAGGGATTTTCCGATATTCCGAGTCCTTCAGAAATTACAGGGTTAAACAAGTAAGGAGTTTGCAGCCGCGGCCAGAGTACTCGATGAGAAAGAGCATCGGATCTTTTTTTACCTGTTAGTTTTTTACCTGAGCCTTATAAATTCGAACACAGGTATAAATATAAAAAGATGGAAAACCAATCAATTGTCTAAACTTATTTGGTGTTTGGAATAAAAAGGATAATCCAGTCTAGAGTGAGCACTGAAAGGCTTTCAAGCTATACTCAGTTATATTTTGTAGTAAATATCGTGCTGTTTGTGTGTTCAGTGATTTTTTTAAATGGATCGTACGAAGGGAGATCGCTTTAACGTTCAACGTCATGCTCGCACTAAAAAAACGAGTATTTCATGGGAATCGATAGTTATCAGAGAAGAAAAAGGACTTCGCATCAACATCAGCAAAAAAACTTTTAGCAAGTACGAACATGGATGTTCCAATTGCGACAAGTTTTGTATATTGTATATTGGATTTTGCTGGAGATTTCTCCGGTATTTCTGAAAATTTCTGCAAATAATAAAATATACGTAGTAGTAAAAAAGGAATACGTAGGACATGTCGAGAAAAGAATAGGAACGCGGCTTAGAAATGCACAGAAGAATCAAAAAGGCATGGGTGGAAAAGGGGCTGGAAAACTTATTGATTAGATTATTAACGACCTCACTACATTTTTTGGGCTAGCTATTCGTCGACACGCAAATTCGTTAGAAGGAATGAAGCAAGAAATTTGGGCAACTTTCTTCCATAAATGTTCTACAGACGAAAATCCTCAACATCAAAATTGTCCAGCAGGCGAGAAAGTTGGTGCAAATGGCGCAAAGCTAAAGGAGATAGTTTCCACCACAAGAAGGCACCTTTGACTGAAGAAGTTCACACAGTCATCAAACCAATCTATGAAGATTTCTCACGAGATGATTTGAACAGAAGTTTAGGAGCAGAGACCCAGAATAACAATGAGTCGTTAAATGCATTGATCTAGACTTTCGCTTCTAAACACCTTCATTCTGGGACCAAGGTCGTAGAAATAGCCACTTTTCTGGCTGTAATTATTTTCAATGTAGGATTCAATGGCATTCTCAAAATCCTAATGACAATGGGATGTCAAGTTGGTCATATATGTCAGGTTTATGCCGACCGCCGTAATGAAGCGCGAATTCGGCGGTCCGAACGACGGTCGACTGACCTCGCCAAAAGAGCCAGAATTGAAACCAGAGAGCAACAATCGGCCTTACAAGACTTTTTTGAAGAAACGGAGGGTGCTATCTATGGACCAGGTATAGCAGATTAATGCTGAGTTAAAATTTCACTGTTGATAATCACATTTAAATTTTCAAATGGGTTTTTCTCGAAACTGCATCTTGAAAATCGGCTGCCACGATAGCTCAAAATCTAACCAACCAAATTCTTTGAAATTTTCACGACTTCTTTAATACATATTTCTACGGTCCGCAAACTAGGATAATTGCAATGGGACGGGTAGTTTTCTTTTTATTCATAAAAAGCCGTAGAAAAACATCAAAAACCAAAAAATTAAGTTTAAAAGCCCACCAAAAATTTACCTTTTAATATTTTCTAATTATCCTAGTTTGCGGACCGTAGAATATTGTCCACGTTAAAATGCAGTTTAGTTTTTTTTCTTCAGATGAACATAGCGTCCTCCAACGTGGCAGCAGAAAAACACCTTTTTTTGGAGATGGGTGCATAAATTGACACGTATTCCGAAAACTAGCTACGATATCAAGCTGAAAAATTTATCACATATACTAGAGATAACCATAAACATATGTTGAAAAAATCACGTTTCTATCTTTATCCAGTCCTCCAAAATAATTTTTCGAAAAAAGGCAAAAAAAAAACGGCCTTCACACTGGATGACCCCCTTAAGCAAATGATTGGATATTAGAACCAGCAAATGCAAAAAAAAAAAAAATTATGATTATTTTGCCTTATTTAAAAACTTATTTATTTAATTATTAGACAGTTTGGTTTAATTCATCGCTAAATGAGATGCGAGTTAAGGGCTGGCATCTTTGCAAACCCCACACATACTAATAGTATTAAAGCAAATCTTCAAGATAACCCATGCAAAGCACGGATAACATACATACCAAGCATGAAACTAGTTGCTGCATATAGGAATTATAGTTAGGGAACACTTATGTTTCGTGTTGAGTATTCAGCCAGCAATGGGTTAGATTTGTTCTAATGACAAAGTATAACGTAAAATGACCTGATAGAAGGTAAAGGTAAGGTAACTAAAGTTTAAAAAAAATGTATGCTGTAATTTTTTGAAATAAGAATATGCTACATAAATACGGTCATAAATTCTTTCATGTATTCAATCTTAATTAAAAACTAACAATATATGGTACACATATTATATAATGTACATACAATATCAATTGACAAAATCATTAAACTCATAGGACCGAATATAAATTTGCAGCTATATAGTTTTCTTAAGTTACGCAACCAAATTCACAATTTAATAGTTTGTATTTTTATCAATTAAATTTGTATTTGTCTCAACCAAATTTACATGTTTTCCAATTACGAATTTTTCCCAACAAAATTCGCATTTTCATAAACGTCGGACGCGGCATCAAAATTAATATGAATTCGCCGCTAAGGTCGATTAGGAATTTCTCTGATAAAAAGTTATGTATACGCTCGACGAAACCGTAATGATGCATCTATGTGGTATCTTGGTCTTGGAATGCTCTCCAATAGTATGTCACTACATTTTGTAAATTTACTAGAGACTCCCTAAGTTCACCCTAGGTTCACTCTATAGACTATAATGAGTAGCACGGCAAAATTGGGAACAGAACAACTGGGCCCTTCAGATATGAAAGATCTTGTTGAGTACATATGTTAAATATACGCGATATTCAATTGGATTCACATATATATCTCTCAGGGAGAAGAGGAAACTTTGACCTTTAGGAGCTAGGATGAACTTAAGGGAAGGTTCGCGGTAAATTTTCGAGATGGGGTAATATATTTACTTTATTTGAGCAAATATCGTATCACAGAGTATTTTGAAGCCCAATTACCATGTCCATAGACCACCATAATTTTTTTTTTTTTCAGATTTTTCGGCTGGGTAGTTTCTGACAATGGGACGGACCCCTGCGCTTCTTTCCCATGTGACTGATGGCGAAATTAATATTCGCTTTGAAAAGTGTTAATCGAGAACTTTAATTTGATACATGAAAAAAAAATTTCACCCCCTTTAAGTTCACCGCGAAGCCACATGTTTCATCGCTAGTAGTATAACCGTTTCTAAAAAACTACGAAAATCAGACGGCAGTTAATGTCAACCAAGTCACATTTGTCGAAAACTGTAGCACTACCAATGCAATAAATTTTAATCAAATATTGCTTAGCAACCTTTGAGTGTTTTACAACAACTTTATCTTTTATTGCATAAACGGCTAGTAGACGTTTTTGGCCCAAAAAATTGTAAACTTCACATAGAACGATGAAATCAAATTCGATGTTTCTGAGCAAAATACGTGTGACAGGCGGACAGATAGATAGACAGACAAACTGACAGCAAACCAATTTGTTTACGGCTTTGTTCTACACAGAAGCTTATAATGAATGAAATATTTAATTTCAATATATGTATATAATTAACATCACTTTACTTAAAATATTGAAAACATGTTTACCGTTGAACTCAAGGAGGTTCGCAGTATATTTTCAACATATAAAAATATAGTATTATTAACTTTATTCACGCAGACATTGTAACAGAGAGTTTTTTGAGGCCTAGATGCCATGCGCACGGACCACCATAATTTCTTTCAAATCTTTGGTTGTGTAGTTTTTGAGAATAATTCCTTGAGGTAAGTGTTTCCTTACGGACCCCTGCAATCCTCCCCTTTGCACCCAGTGTCAGAACTAATATTTGCTTCGAAAAGTACTAATAGAGACCTTTCATTTGATATGCCACTTGACTATATTCGGCGCAAAAAAAAAATCTGCTCCCCTTTTTTAAGTATATGGGCCCCATCCACCTCCAGTTCAACGTGTAGCAAAGTAATTCACCACATATATGAGGGTTCACAGCTCTCACTTTCCGATCAAATTTCTTGTCACTCCATACAGTTCTTTCTGAGAAAAGTGCGTGAGACAGACAGACAATAAACTGATTTTAACAAAGTTTTGTTGAAAACAAAAATATTGGAAATTGGTTTGTTTTTGTCAGTTTACAGGTATTTATCCCGTTAGGAAAGCTCCCCATATAAGCAAAATTCGGGTGCTGCACATTTTTTTCCTTCAAATCTAGCCATGTCGGATATCAAATCAAGAATGTTGATTTGTACTTTATAAAAAAGTGCTCATTTTTAAAAATCAACCGAACAGAAAATCTCAAAAAAAAAACAGCGATGCTCCTATCGCGCTTCATCATATTCCTCTTATTCTTTTGCTACAAATATGCTTTTTCCTGTAGTTAATTCAAGGAGTATCAAATGTATATATTCTTAAATTTATACCAGTCGACTCAGCTGTGAATGAGTACCTGAGTCAAATCAGGGTAATAATCTCGGGCGAGCGCAATGCTGACCACATTGCCTCCTACAGTATACTGTAGTGTACCGTTACGGTCTTGAATGAAGTGCTCTAACACACTTCAAGGCCCTGATCCAATATGGATTGTTGCGCCAACGATTATTATTATTATTATTATTATATAGAGGTAATAGGAGTTTTCGTAATAAACGATTGGTTCTAAATGAAACAAGTCGGAATACCGGAAGCTCGCGCTTCGGATATAAAGGTTTTGTGTTCATCTTATGTAAGAAATTTCAACGCACATTTTTCTATCCGTATATAGCTACAAATCCAACATAATCCTTCATATTTTTCCAAACTACGGGACATACCTACATATTACAGCCATAGGTATTACGCTCACCCTAAGCAAACAAAATGCCTATTTTCGAATACTGTACACATATATGCACGTATATAAATTGATCGTAACCATATTTCCCATTTACTTCTTATATCTATCTGAATTAGGCACTACCCGTAAAGTTCATTAACACGCATATATTATATACCTACATGCAACACATGTCTGGTTGGCAAATAACTAAAAAAACTAAAACAAAATAATTCTCTGCGACCCAATTCATAAGAACTCATTTAGTCTGGTACTGACGGATTGATATGTGATGATGACGTCATGCAGGTTGTAGAGTGCACGAAATTCACAAAAAATTGTAAAGTTTCACCCCCCATAACTTTGTTAATAATAATTGGATTTTCTTCAAACTTGACCAAATTGTGCATTAAAGTTCTTCGTTACATGCATGCCAAATTTTGTACTTCTGGGATGAACGTAAGGGGGGTGCCGGGTGAATTTCTAAAATGTGGAAATATACTATTATTAACTTTATTTGTGGAGATATCGGAACCGGATATATTTTGAGGCCTAGATTTCGTAGAGATGCACCACTGTGATTTTTTTTCAGATTTGTCGGTTGGATAGGTTCTGAGAACGAGACCTGTTACACTTTTTGGTGGCCATATTTTGAGCCCTCACTCCTGCATGTTTCACCCAATATCAAATATTGAACCAGTTTCGGAAAGTACTAATTGAGACCTTTCATTTGATACCCCACATGGCTACATTCTGTGAAAAAAAATTTGCACCCTCCATTCACACGTATGGGGAGCCCCCCTTAAACTTTACACAAGGTGGCGCCACTTACTGCATGTAAAGGGCCAGATTACATACTATCACCAATTTTCGTAACAATCGGTCCAGCCCTTTCCAAATAACTCGGGTGTGACAGACAGACAGACACCGTCTCGATTCTAATAAGGGTTTGTTTCACACAAAACCTTAAAAAGTAATAATAAATCAAGAACTTAATAGCTTCATGAAGAAGAGCACAACGCGAAAATTAAAGATAGCACGGCACCCGTACCCGGAGGAGAGAGAGAGCATCCCATGAGACAACATAGACGCTATCGAGGAATGCGGGAACACTAAGAAGTTGGAAGCGCAATAAAGCTTGGCGATTCTAAGGGAACTAGAACGGAAGAGATTGAAGAATGACACGGGCAACGCGCAATCGAAGCTTCTGAGAGAGGTGGCAAGTGAGACACCGGACAACATAAGTGTCGGCTAACAATTAAAAGATCCCCGGAAGAAATCAATGGTTTTTTATTTAGATTCTCAAAATTCACTGCTGGAAGAGAATTTAACACGCAACACACCACATTTGGTAGTCTCGAAGTCTGCTTCATATCGTCCGCCAAGGGGGCGTGGTTTCGGATTTTTCCTAGCTGTTTCTCATCAGTGTTCCGGTCCAACGGTACGGCTGTATCGATTACGAAGAACGTTCGTTCTTCCTTCAGAAGCAGAAGTAGATCGGGTCTGTTGTGATTAACACTATGGTCGGTGACAATCGTGTGATTCCATAGTAGTTTGACTCGATCATTTTCCAACATTCTCTTCGTGGTATAATTATAACAAGTCGGGAATCCGGAAGCTCAGAGCTTCAGGTATGAAAGGTTTTGTGTATTTCCTTTATAAAGAGATTTGAGTATGCATTTGTGTCATTAGCAGGGATCGTCAACGATCCTTCATGGGTCGTTTACGATACGGGGAGTGGCGTCCCCGAGGTGCCCGAGCAAGTAGTTCTGACCCCCTAGCTGGCATAATACTTGCGTCCTAGGTAGTAGCCCCGAGAAAGTTTCTCGGTGAAGAGCGAACTGCTAATGACCGATACACGCCGGGACACACTGGGAGTCCCCGGAGCCGTCGACAACTCCCTGTCGACGTCGATGGGGTGATGTGAGCCTAGCTCTGCCAAGGTGGTAGTTGTGGCGTGTATCAGGAGCCAGCCCCTTCGGGACCCTGGTCGGGTAGTGTGCATTGAACCGGTGTTAGTAGACCGCGTTGCCCCGAGCGAGCGCTGATCCGTCCGTGAATTCCGGGATCAGCTAAGCGTCAGGCCTCAGGGAACTGGGGTAGGGGCTGTGTCCCCGAGGGTATACCCGTTCCTGACTATTGCGGCCTGCTCCCTTGCACACGATGCGCTGGTAAACAACTCAAATGGAGAATAAAAACGAACGAAACGAGGAGATAGTGGAAATGGAGAGTGAGTTGGCTGCGTTTATTCGCAGCACGAAAATGCGCCGTTCGCCCCAGCGCCCAGCGAAGGACGCAACAAGGGCTGAAATACCCGACGAGACATCGGGACGCGCAGACGGAGAGAAAGACTCAGAAAGTGATGCGGCACCTGCAACACAGATAGGAACCCAGATCATACAGCACAGTGCTGTAATTGGGGAAAGAGGCACAGTGGAAACTGCCGAAGCTAATAAAATGGTTTCGAATATAAGCCGAGTGGGAGGACTGTCGATTGTCGCAAGCGGAAGAGGAAAGACTTATTAAAAAATGCACGGCGGTTGTGAAGCACATGCGATCTTCGACGTTCCTTCAGAAAAACGTCGGTAAGGGGGTGAAAAACGGGTTAATGGAACTGGAAGAGCTCCTGGACAGGATTTCATACTATAGGCGAACATGGAAAGTAAGACAAAATCCGCAGGAAGCAGGAGCAACCGCGCTTCCCGAGGGAAACACCACGAGTACCAAACGGATCGCTGACAGCCCATTGCAGAGCGAACTTGGTAAAAAACGAAAGGAGGAAGGGACATCTGAAGGAGACTTCACTCAGGTACTCTCCAGGGCTGAAAAGAAGAAGGCGAAGAGGATCAAAAGACAACAACACGTCGCGCCATCAGAAAAACCTCTGCCTAAAACTAAGGCGGACACGAAGGACGGAGTGCCAAAAGAAAAGGTGGGGAGACGAAGGAGGACTAGACCGCCAGCTTTGCTTATTAAGCCGACGGAAGGCAAGACTTTTGCGGAAGTCCTCAGTGAAATCCGTTACAAAATCAAACCCGAAGACAACGTAAAACGAAGGGTGGTGGAGTCTTAGTCGAACTAGCCCCGAAGACTATAAATAAAGTCACGTTCTGTGAAGCAGTCAAGGGGCTTCTAGGAGAAAAAGCTTTGGTTTCTAGTCTGGAACCCACGTGTGCTTTAGAAATACGAGATCTTGACTGTCTCACGGAAAAGAACGAGGTAGAAGAGGTCATCAAACGCGAATTCCCGGAGGTAACCAATGTCCGGATTGGTATCACCTCCGCAAACTCACGAGGCCAAAAACTCGCTGTGGTGGAAGTTGCCGAGCAATACGCGAGGAAGCTTCTAAACAGCGGGAAAATAAGAATTGGTTGGGTAGTGTGTAGGATACGAATTCGGGCCGCCCCAACCAAATGTTACAGATTTTTGGATTATGGGCACACATCTGCAAACTGTCGGGGACCTGACAGAAGGGCAACATGCCGTAAATGCGGCCAGGCAGGCCATAAAGCGAACACCTGCAATGAAAAGGAAAGCTGCGTCCTATGCAGGGACCGTGGCGCGACTGATGAGAGCATTGCGCACACTGCGGGATCGGGGCGGTGTCCAGTTTTCAGAGCAGAACTGGAAAGAGCTAGGATACGGTCAACATGATTCGCATCCTACAAATCAATATGCACCGGAGTGCAACCGCTCACGAGTTGCTAGCGCAGTTCGCTGCGGAGACCAAAGCTGATTTAGTACTCATCAGTGAGCAGTACCGAAACAAGGGCCCAGTTTCATGGCACCCAGACATATCAGGTACCGCTGCCATCTGGGTTCGGGACGGCACCTTCCTGGGGGTTCTTGCCCAAGGCCGATGGGACGGCTTTGTCTGGATACGGTGTTCAGGGATAACGTTTTTTAGTGTCTATCTTACGCCGAATGAGACGATGCCGGACTTTCGTCGGAGGCTTGAGGCTTTGGAGGACGCTATCTTAAGCACGGATGGGCGGATCCTGGTCGGGGGTGACTTCAATGCTAGGGCACTTGAATGGGGCATGCCTCACACAGATTCCAGAGGGAAACGAATTCTGGAAATGGCGGCGAGAACAGGACTGGTAGTTCTAAACACCGGATCCACTCCAACGTTCCGGCGCCCGGGCTGCGAAGGAAGCATTCCAGACGTAAACTTCGCATCGGAATCACTGGTGTCGCTGGTGGACGGGTGGCGAGTTCTAGAAGACTTTTCGGCAAGTGACCATCAATACATTGCTTTCGAAGTGGTGGACACAAACTCTCGGTGTGCGCCACCCCAGCGATCTTTCTGTGTATGGAAGGTCGCGAAAGTGAACACCGGGAAGTTTGTCGAAACTCTGGGAACAGGTGGGGCCACACTGAAGGGTACTCCTGGGGCGGTGGCGCCGCTGCTGACACTGTCGTAAATTCAGTTATGAACCTGATAACGAGGGTCTGCGGAGCCTCCATGCCCAGGAAGACATCGAGGCGCGGCAAACCTTCCATGTATTGGTGGACAGTGGAAATCGCAGAGCTCCGGAAGGAATGTCACAGGCTCCACCGCTTAACACAACGTCTAGGCGACCGGGAGGAGGCATGTACCATAATGATGGAGTACAAATCAGCCAAAAGGAGACTCCGCAGCGCAATAAACAAGAGCAAAGCTCGCGGCTGGCAAGATCTGATCGACGAGGTGAATGGGGATCCGTGGGGACTCGGTTACAAACTTGTAACCCGAAAAATCGGGGCTCTGCGGAAACCCTGTTCACTTAAGGCCGAGCAGATGGACCGCATTGTGAGGGCACTCTTCCCTGCACACCCCGTATGGGATGATGACGTCGGCGCGGAGAGCGCAGAGGACTGTCCACTTTTCTCTGTAAAAGAGTTGGAACAGGCAGTCCTCTCTATGAAAAACAAGAAGGCGCCAGGACCCGATGGTATTCCAGCAGAGGTGTACAAACTGGTATTCCAACACCGGCCAGACCTACTGCTCGGCGCATTCAACGCTTGCCTGAAAGAGGGCATTTTCCCTGTTCGTTGGAAAGTTGCGAGGCTTGCGCTGATCCCTAAAGGGAAAGGCGATCCCGAACTGCCGTCTTCATACCGCCCGCTCTGTATGCTTGATACTGCTGGGAAAGTGCTCGAAAAACTCATCAGAAGTAGACTCGCTGAAGCGATACGCGCTGCCGGAGATTTATCTCCCCGGCAGTTTGGTTTTAGGGCAGGGAGATCGACAATTGATGCTGTCATGCAGGTCGTGGACGCCGTTCGACGAGCAGAGGCACATAGCCGCCGAACTCGACGGGTGGTGCTCCTCGTAACGCTTGACGTCAGAAACGCCTTCAATTCCGTAAGATGAAAAGACATTCTAGGCACACTAGACAATACCTTCAACGTGCCGAACTATCTCTTACGGATTTTGAGGGACTGTCTGAGGAACCGCTCCCTGCTCTATGAAACACTAGAGGGTCAAAGGTGGATGGAGGTCACGTCGAGGGTAGCACAGGGATCCATCCTAGGGCCGGACCTCTGGAACGCTACCTATGACAGTCTGCTTAAACTCGACATGCCAGAAGAGTCGCGCCTGGTCGGCTACGCAGATGATGTCGCAGCGCTTGTTGCTGGACGCACTGTCGAACAGGCGCAAAGCAGACTCGGCATATTGATGCGACGGGTAAGCGGATGGATGACTACTCATGGTTTCAACCTCGCACTGGAAAAAACCGAAGTAGTCATCCTGACTAAGAAGAGAATTCCGACCCTGCGTCCCATATCGTTCGGCGAGTCGATAATCGAGTCAAAATCAGCGGTTGACTCTTGACTCAAAGATGAGCTTTTCTGAGCAAATCCAAGCAGCAGCGAACAAGGCTGCGGCTGGAGTTTCGGCGTCAAGTAGGCTAATGGCAAACATTGGGGGTCCTACGTCTAGTAGGCGACGTCTCCTGATGAGCTCAACGCAGTCTGCCCTGCTCTACGGCGCAGAGGTATGGGCTGGCGCTCTTAACAAGGAGGTATATCGTAGACGCCTCGCGCAAGTACAGAGACGGGAAGCTTTACGGGTGGCGTCTGCGTACCGCACAGTCTCTGAACCGGCCGTGATGGTGATCGCGGGAGTTATCCCCGTTGCCCTTCTTGCTAGGGAGCGTCAGGCCATATACAAGCGCAAGGAAGATGAGCCAAGGGAGGTGGTTGCTCGCGAAGAACGGCAACACACTCTAGACGAGTGGCAGCTCTCTTGGCAAAATGAAACTAGAGGCAGATGGACTGCGCGGCTCATCGGCAACTTAGGTGCGTGGCTGAATCGGAAGCACGGTGAGACTGACTATTTCCTTACACAATTTTTAAGTGGGCATGGAAGTTTTCAGTCTTACCTGCACAAGATTGGAAAGGCGCGTTCTCCGGATTGTGTGTTTTGCAATGGAGTTGTGGACGATGCCCACCACACTTTTTTTTCTTGTGGAAGGTGGGATGGGGTTCGTCAGTAGCTCTAATTTAAACACAGGGGATCTCTCTCCAGACAACATTGTGGAAGAGATGCTGAGGACTGCTGACAGCTAGAACCGTGTTGCCCATTACGTTCGGGCCCTTCTCGTTGCTAAGAAGATAGAACCCGACCGATGGAGGAGCCGGATGGCAGGGGGTTCCTTGAACTGACAGTTCCCTTCCTCCTCTTCCCTCCCGTTGGTGAAAGGAATTCCCTGATTTGAAGGCTCCGCAAGGCGCGAGAGTTCGGGGGCTGGCCCGAAGTAATGTGACAAACGGTTCCAGGCTAGCTCTCTGACGATGGGGAGGTGTTTAGTTGGTAGTCCGACAACGTACTGAATCGGGAGTCCAACACTGTGTGCGTAAATGCATTCACCTACCCTATAAAAAAAAAAAAAAAATGTAGCACGTAAAATATGCATATATTATGTGAAAATTTCCACTTTCAAGTCTTGAATTTGCAGAGAAGCAACAGTTTGACCTAGTATAACTTTGTTAGTAACGGTGTGATTTTCACCAAATTTGGCAGGATCATGCTCTATGCTGCTAGCCTACATTGTTACAGAATTTTGTGATTCTAGAGTGAACTTAAGGGGGGTTCTCCTGTCAATAACTAAAAATTCTAGTAATGTACTATTATTAACTTTACTTTAACAGGTATCGGTATGGAGGGTATTTCGGAGCCTAGGCACCATATAGTGGCAGCCCCCTGATTTTTTTCAGATTTTTCTGTTAGGTAGTTTCTGAGAACGGGTTTGTTAAAAAAATAACCACTTTCAACCCCCCGCACTCCTCACCTTTTCAACAAAAGTCAAAACTAAGACCGGCTTCGAAAAGTACTAATCGAGATCTTTAATTTGCTACCCCACATGACTATATTTGATGAAAAAAAATGTACACCCCGCTTTTGCATGTATGGGGACCCCCCTTAAATTCAAGGTAAAAGGGTGTAACTCACTATATGCATGGGTGTTCACAGTTGCCACCATTCTACCAAATTTGGCGCCAATCGCTATAACCGTCTCCGATAAAAATGCGTGTGACGGACAGACAGACAGACAGACAGTAAACCGATTTTAATAAGGTTTTGTGTTTACACAAAACCTTAATAAAAATGGTAGGTTGCCACTAAGTTATACTTCAAGGCAAGGTTTTCATGGAGAATCTTGCAGACGGAGGTATGATGATTGGTGTATTCGGTACTGCTCAACATCCTGCACGCAGATGTTACGTGTTTAATGGTCTCCTCTTCACAGCTGCATAACCTACAACTGGAGTTGGTGATTGAGGAGTCGTGAAGAATGAACCGTTTATAATTTTTTGTTGGGAGCGAAGCATCCTGAATTGAAGTTAGGAATATTTCGGTCTCTTAGAAAAGTACACCATTAGCCAATCATTTGTTTGAGGCTTCGATGTCAATGCCTGGCAACAACAAATTTTTTATATGACCTCCGTGAATGGGTTTCTCTCATGTCGATCTTCTGTTGGACTGAAGTAACATTCGACATGGGATCCCATTCTCTGCTTCTCTAGTTCAATGGAGATAATTAATTATTTGCCATGACGGTAGCCTGATGTAATCGGCTAGAGGATTGTTTCTCGAAGAAAAATTCACGAAGAGAATGCACTTGATTGTAGTGCAACGTTTTTAAATCAAGTACCCCCCTTCCTCCCTGATGACGTGGGATAGTGATCCTCAATTTTTCGGCAGCTCTATTGTGCAGGTTGTTGTTTGCAAGAACTACCCTTACCCGTCTATTGACAGATTCTAAATTCGTATTACTCCACTGTATCACACCAAAAGTGTATAGAAGGACGGGAATGGCGAAGGTGTTGATTGCCATGATTTTATTTTTTCCGTACAGCTCAGTTTTAAGGACAAGATCCAGATGCTGTTCAAATTCCCTAGCAACTTAGATTTCATTATTGCCACAGCAGGTGTTGTTGCTTGCAATATGCCGAGGTATTTGTAGACGTCGTCCGAATCTATACCCTGAATTCAGATGTTATTATGGCTGTATCCTTCGTTATCGGTGTATTTTCCCCGAACAATTGTTTTTATGCGACATTTCTCCAATCCCAATTGCATGCCGATATCCCTGCTGAACTGGATGGTGATGTCCAGCAAGGAGCAAAGTTGGTTCTCTTCTTTGGCATACAATTTGATGTCGTCAACATACATTAAATGGCTTAATGTATATTTCGACAATATGCCATGTTTGACTTGGAACCCATATTTGCTTTCATGCAAAAGATGGGATAGCGGATTCAAAGCCAAACAAAACCACAGTGGGCTTGGAGAGTCGCCTTGGAAAATGCCACGCCTGATTGATATCTCTCCTGATGTTTGTGAGGATACCGATAGCTTGGTGTTCAAATTCTTCATTACTGTTCTCAGAAGAAGAACGACATTCGGGGTGATTTCGTATAAGCGTAACCTTGCAGTAACCACGAATGTGATATGGAGTCAAAGGCTGATTTACAATCGATGTAGGCTGTCGAGATATTTCGTTTTTGATATATATATATATATCGAGGAAGGAAGGTTTTTTACGGTGCAGGGCTTCGGAAACTCAGTGCCGGCGGTTTTTGGGAGTGAGCAAGCGGGCTCTCGGCCGTCGATATCCAACGACCGCAGTGCCTCAGTAGTGGGAAACTTGGCTACTGTCGCATCTAATGCTAGAAGAGATAATGGTGGAGTGGAAACTAGGTCCACACCGAATCCTTTTAGGAGGAGTTCGAAGCTTTTGAGATCACCACCGACGACAATGGTTCCATTTGGTAGTAGAGATTCGTCGTGGGACTCTGAAAGAAACATGAATCCCTTGTCGTGCAAGGCGCCCAAGTAAACGGGAACATACCGGAATGGCGTTCGTTACACGCGGGGAACGAATAGATGAACTATGCGAGTTGGAATATCCATTAAAATATTCGAGCCTTGATAAGAGGCATTAAATTGTCTTATACAGGGTGCGGCAGTATAACTTCCTTTTTTCAAAACTCAATAAAAACTATTGTATGCATCGGAAAATATTTAATTATTTTTTATAATGTAGGTACATGTCTAAAGTTTTTATTTACATTGTTTTGAAGATCAAATCTGTTAGGTGACGTCCCCCATTCTCCATACATTGCGTAAACCGATTTCTGGCGTTTGTCATGACTCTTGTTAGCATAGCAGGTGTTATGTTGGCAATTTTTTCTTGGATGTTGGTCTTCAAATCTTGTAGGCTTCTTGGACGGTTCACATAAACACGGGATTTCAAAAAACCCCATAGAAAAAAATCACAAGGGGACAGATCGGGAGAGCGTGCCGGCCATTCCAAATCGCCTCTAATTGAGATAAGGTGCTCTGGAAAGTGTTCCCTCAAAACAGCCATCGATGCTCTTGAAGTGTGTGCTGTTGCACCGTCTTGTTGGAACCAAGTGTCATGTTTACCGGTCCGAATTCACTGTCACTGTAACCTCATTTTCCTCAAAAAACCAGGGACCAATAATTCCAGCTGAGGAAATTGCACACCACACTCTGACTTTGGGTGAATGCAAAGGCTTTTGATGCAATTCTCGAGGGTTGGTATCAGCCCAGTAGCGCATGTTTTGTTTGTTAACCGACCCACACAAATGAAAATGGGCTTCATCGTTAAAAAAACAATAGCACCCTCGAGAACGACATCAAGAAGAAGCTCACACGCGTTCATCCGAGAATTGAAGTCACGTTCTGAAAGTTCCTGCACTATCGCCATCTTATAAGGATGAAAATGAAGATCATCACGAAGAATTCTTCTCACAGAGCGATCGGATAGTCCAAGGGCAGATGCGTGTTTGCGCGTAGAAGGCCGCGGCGATCGGAACATTGACATTCTCACTGCTTCAATGTTCTCAGGTGATCTAACGGGCCGAGGGACTCCAGTTCTTCCTTTTGTCGCACTTGCAGTTTGTCTGAATGTAGTGACCCATGTAACAATTGATTTGCGGTCTGGGACGTGAGCCAACGGGGCTAAATTAAAGCGATTCCGAACTGCACGCTGTGTTGCAATAACCGAACATCCGTTTGAAAAGTAAACCTCAACGGCAAAGGCACATTTCTCACTATTTCAACGCATGATGGCGACTGAACCGTGTCGGGGCAAAACTTTACAGTATCCCCTCTTGAACGAGGCCACTAGCGCTCCGCTATGACATCAACTAACTGAATGGCGCGCATTTTAAAAAAGGGAGTTATGCTGCCGCACCCTGTATCAAGGCACTCCAAGAAAAGAACTCCTAAGCGTCAGGTGGCAAGGTCACAAGGCAAACACAGGTGAAAGCTTCTTTACCAAAGAAGGCGGAGCCGGTGAGAGTACCCCCGAATGTCGGTAATGTCACGATTGCAGCCACAACACATGCAAAGGTGGAAGAAACCAACGCTCGGAGGCCCGAACAATGGATGAAGGTGAGCAACAAGAGGAAAAAGGACAGAAAGAAGCTCCGCCCGGAAATAATAATTATTTCCAAGAAGGGAAATATGTTCTATGCCGACATCCTCCCAAAAGTGAAATCAGATCCGGAACTGATGGATAGTGTAAGCCGTATCAGACGAACGCAGAGAGGAGATCCGATGCTGGAATTAAGTAGATCCGCCGACAAGTCGGCCGATAACTTCCGCGGGAAGGTGGAAAAGGTATTAGGAGAGGAAGCTGAGGTAAGAGCTCAGAAGGAAGAGATAGTGGTTGAATGCTAGGATCTAGAGGAGATCACCTCACGGGAGGACATCTGCGCTGCGCTAAAGCAACAGTTAGCGATATGGACCAGAGTGCCATAAAAAGGATGAAGGAGGCATATGGTGGCACACAGACCGCCATTATTAGTTTGCCGGCGGAATCAACTGTTAAGTTGATTACCAAGGGCAGGGTAAGAATAGGTTGGGTCGCGTGGAGGCTCAGGGAACAAACATCTCTAAAGAGATGCTTCAGATGCCTAGATTTTGGGCCACTTGCAGCGGCAGGAAGTGCAGGGAAGAGGGCCACCTCATCAAAGATTGCACCGGAGATCCACGGTGTATGCTGTGTAGTGGGAAAGAGGGCGAGGACAACCAGCATGTTGCGGGAAGCAGCATATGTCCGGTATATAGGAGGGAGCTGAACCGCACAGGCAAATGAGATTGATACAAACCAATCTAAATCACTGTGAGGCAGCTCAGGACCTGCTCTCGCAAACCATTCGAGAGTCTTATCTGGACGTCGCGGTAATTCGCGAGCCGTACAGAAACCACGGTAGTGCGACTTGGGCGGTGGATGCGCCTGGAAACGCCGCAATCTGGGCGTGCGGAAGACATGCCATTCAGGAAGTAATGGCCCCCCCGGCAGCCGGTTTTATAAGGGCGAAGGTCGATGGTGTCTATATTTACAGCTGCTACGCTCCTCCTAGTGCAATCTTAGCACAATATGAAGAGATGTTAGATAGTCTGGTGTTGGACGCTAGAGACCGCAGCCCTAAAATCATTGCGGGCGATTTCAACGCGTGGGCCCTGGAGTGAAGAAGCCGATCGACGAACACCAGGGGCCAAATTCTGCTAGAGTCTTTTGCGGAATTGGACTTCGTGCAGGCCAACGTTGGATGCGTGCCCACCTTTCGAGGTAGAGGGTCGGGTTCGATCGTTGACCTGACATTTGTTAGCACTTCACTGGTGAGGGAGACGACTTGGCAAGTGAGTGAGCACTACACCCATACTGACCAACAGGCCATCTTCCTCCGCATTAAAAACAGAGGAAGCAATCAATGACATTCTGGAGATAGAAAGGCTAAAGCGGTTGGCTGGTCTATCGGAGCTTTCGAGAAGGAGACATTCCCCGCGGAATTGAAGGGAGCCCATGATCTCAGTGTGTAACCGAAGCATGCAACCCTATGATGCCACGACGATGTTTGCACGACGGCAAGGGGCCAGACTACTGGTGGAACAAGGAGATCGCTGCCTTGAGATACTCTTGTCTCCGAGCGAGGAGACAAGGGGAAGGCCGGAGCACCAGGAGCGTGAGGAAGAATACAGGGATCTGTGAAGCAACCTTAAGAAGGCCATACGGAGAAGTAAGCGGGAATGCTACCAGAAGCTCTGCATGGAGGCTAATACGAATCCGTGGGGTACAGGCTTCCAAGTTGTAATGAACAAGATCCGTGAGGAAAAATCACCTCAAGTGACATGGCCACGGCTCTTGTTGCAAATAATTACAACTCTTTTCCCGCAGCAGGAGCAAGATGAAGGTGAACCCCAACTGGCAGCGCAGCAGGACGTCTTCCCTGGTGTTACCGAGGGGGAATTTCGGACGCATAGCAAGGCTCCGGGATTGGACGGAATTCCGAACAAGGCTCTGAAGGTGGTGGTTAAGGCCAGACCAAGGTGGTTCGCAAGCACATTCGAATCGTGCATACCGGAAGGAGTATTTCCCGCCCAGTGGAAGAGGCAGAAGCAGGTGTTGCTACCGAAGCCCCATGCAGTAGCAATGGGCTAATGCTGTGCTCTGGTGACGCTGGATGTCAAAAATGCTTTCAACTCAGTCAACTGGGGCTGGATTAAAGGCGCTTTGGTCAAACTGGGTGTTCCTAGTTACTTGGCTCGGCTAATCGAGAGTTACCTCTCGGACAGACTTCTCTGGTTCGAGATGGACGACGGGAAGGAGTTCATTGTGACAGCAGGTGTGCCTCAAGGATCTGTATTGGGACCACTGCTGTGGAACATAATGTACGACGGCGTACTTGGCCTACGCGTGCTGGAGGAGGCAAAGCTGATTCGTTTTGCGGACGACCTGGCGGTAGTTGCAATCGCAAAGCATCCTGAGGATTTGGAGCTTTATGCAAATGAAGCCATTCATACCATCAAGTCATGGTTACGAATGGCCAAGCTAGATCTGGCGGACGAAAAGACGGAGGCGGTCCTCATTACCAACCGTACGAAGAACAACACAGTTAACATCCGGGTTGGTAATCGTTAGGTCGTCTCAAAATCAATTGTCAAATATCTGGGGGTGATGATCGATGCCAAGCGGAAGGCGGCGCGACGGAGACGAGACATGGACGAGCTGGTATAGCGAACCAGAGCCTCCACCGCAAAGTAATACTTCACGGTGGTCCCGCGGGGAGGGGCGGAAGAGTGGGGGTGGTTTTAGTGAGTGCGAATCCCACACACTGCTGCAACCTGGCGCAGCAGCATCTTTCTAAGATTGCCACCTCCATCCATAAAAAAAAACGAAAAATATATATATATATATATTATATATTGGGTTGGCAGAAAAGAAATGGCGTATTTTGTCAATAGAGGGCGACACTTCAACATATCTTGTGTTGCACTTATCGCATCGGGTCATACTATACGACGATTTGAAGACGTCAATCTGTGCTACAAGTGTCTCTTTGACAGTGTTGTGATTGTACGTTTCAGTCTCAAGTTATACCGCATCAAAGAGAGAAGACGTTTTTACTAACTGAGAGGTAAAAACGAAGGCGGCCGAAAAAATTTGTGAAGTTTATTGGCCCGATACTGTAACGATTCACACAGCACAGCGTTGGTTCGACCGATTTCGTTCTGGTGTAGTGGATGTCGAAGATACACCCCGTACTGGTAGGCCAATCGTCGTAGGAACCGATAAAATCGTCGAAATCATCCAAGTAGACCAGCATGTGAGCACTCGCTAGAACTGGGTATAGACTATAAAACAATTTGGAACCATTTGCAGAAGATTGGATTCCAAAAAAAGCTGGATGTTTGGGAGCCACACGAGTTGACGCAAAAAAACTCTTCGACCGAATCAACGTCTGCGATGCACTGCTGAAACGGAACGAATTCGACCCATTTTCGAAGCGGATGGTGACTGATGATGAAAAGAGGATCACGTACGACAACCTCAAGCGAAAAAGATCGGTTTTGCTTTGTGTTTGGTGGCATCGAAAGGGAATTATCCACTATGAGCTGCTCAACTAAGGTCAGACCCTATATTCGGTCCTCTACTGTGAGCAACTCGACCGTTTGAAGCAGGCGATTGACCAGAATCGGCCAGGATTGGTAAATAGGAACGGTGTTCTGTTCCACCAGGACAATACTTGGCCTCACACATCTTTGATGACCCGTCAGAAGCTGCGGGAGTCCAGATGGGATATTATCATATATCGCACCCATTGTATAGTCCGGACCTGGCACCAAGTGAATACCATCTCTTCCGGTCCATGCAAAACGCTCTTGGTGCTAGTAAGTTACCCTCAAAAGAGGAATGCGAAAACTGGCTGTCTGAGTTTTTTGCAAATAAGGGGGAGGGGGGGGGGATTTATAACAAAGAACAAAATGGCGTATATTTGACCTGAATCGTATAATTCTAAGTATGTTAAATAAAACGTCAAATTTCGATCACAAATATGACATGACTTTTTCCCCAACCCAATATATATATATATCGTGGTGGTTCTACACTACAGAGCCATGTATCTTAAATCGAAGACAGCACGGATCAAGACTGAAGCCCACTAGGTCACATTCTTTCCGGACAGGACTCTTCGAACTATAGCACAGGTTGCAAAGAAAATCGCTTTTTGCAAGTCCATGTATAGTCCAGCCCTAAGATCGAGGGTTTTCAGAGCTTTATTCAAATTTTGCAGTACTAATCCGGTCACTGAAATTACCACTGGGACTACTTCGATCATTTGTAGTCTACAAGTCTGCTTCATAACGTCTGCCAAGGGGCCGTAGTTACTCTCTATTTGGTACTGCTCAAGATCCTGCACGCAGATGTTATGTGCCCTCTTCATAGTTGCATAACCTAGAACTGGAGTCATGAAGAATGTCAACCATTTGGTGGAGGCTTCGATGTCAATGCCTGACAACAACAAATTTTTGATATGACTTCCATGAATGGGTTTCTCCTTCCACATGTCGATCTTCTGTTGGACTCGAGTAACATTCGATATGGGATCCCACTCTCTGCTTCTCAAGTTTAAAGTAGATAATTTATTATCTGCCAGGGCGGTAGCTTGATGTATTTGACTAGAGGAGTGTTTCTCATAGAAAAATTCACGAAGAGAATGCACTTGATTGTAGTGCAATGTTTTTAAATCAAGTACCCCCCGTCCTCCTTGATGACGTCGGATAGTAATCCTCAATTTCTCGGTAGTTCTATTGGGCATGTTGACTTTTGCAAGAACTACCCTTAGCCGTCTATTGACAGATTCTAAACCCGTATTACTCCACTGGATCACACCGAAAGTATATAGAAGGACGGGAATGGCGAAGGTGTTGGTTGCCATGATTTTATTTTTCCCGTACAGCTCAGTTTTAAGGACAAGGTCCAGACGCCGTTCAAGTTCCCTCAGCAACTTAGGTTTTGTTTTTGCTACAGCAGGTATTTGTACACATCGTTCGAATCCATACCCTCAATTCGGATGTTATTTTGGCTGTACCCTTCGTTGTCGGTGTGTTTTCCCCCAACAACTGTTTTTATGCGAGATTCCTCCAAACCAAACTGCATGCCGATATCCCTGCTGAACTGGATGGTGATGTCCAGCAAGGAGCGAAGTTGGTTCTCGTCTTTGGCATACAATTGGATGTCGTTAATATACATTAAATGGCTTAATGTACATTTGGACAATATGTCGTGTTTGACTTAGAACCCATATTTGCTTTCATGCAAACGATAGGATAGTGGATTGAAAACCAAAAAATACAGTTGGCTAAGGGAGTCACCTTGGAAAATGCTACACCTGATTGGTATCTCTCCTGATGTTTGTGAGGATACCAATAGCTTTGTGCTCCCGGATTACGGATTTGTTAAGGAGGTTTACTCCCCCAGAAAGGGAAGAATAGGTTAGGGAAGACAAACACAAAGGGAAACGTTCTGCTTGTCCGGGACTACTTATTTACAAGATCATCTGGCGATCTTCGTAGCTAACCCGGTGGGTCATGTCATTATCCGCAAGCCGTGACACACGCCTCGTCGGATGCAGCTCTGCGTTCGCAACTCAGGTGAGGATAAACCTAGTACACCAAATATTAATGTATATTGACAACATCAAATTGTATGCCAAAACGAGAATCAAGTTCTCTTCTTGCTTGGCATCACTATCCAGTTCAGCAAT
This sequence comes from Hermetia illucens, assembly GCF_905115235.1. Classification (NCBI taxonomy): domain Eukaryota; kingdom Metazoa; phylum Arthropoda; class Insecta; order Diptera; family Stratiomyidae; genus Hermetia; species Hermetia illucens. Next base: position 123,980,094 of record NC_051849.1, on the reverse strand, counting down.
AATACAAGCATACAGTCAGGTTTGGAGAAATGCCGCATAAAAGCCAGTATTCTTGGAAAACAAACCAACAATGAAGGATACAGCCATAATAACATCCAAATTGAGAACGTCGTTCGTATCCATACCCTCAATTTCGATGTTATTGTGGCTGTTCGTTGTCGGCGTGTTTTGTCCGAACAACTCTTTTTATGCGGCATTTCTCCAAACCCAACTGCATGCCTGTATTACTACTGAACTGGATAGTGATTCCTAGCAAGAAGAGAAGTTGATTCTCGTCTTGGCATAAAATTTGATGTTGTCAATATACATTAATACTTGGGGTACTAGGTTTATCCTCACCTGAGTTGCAAACGCAGAGCTGAACTGGATGGTGATGTCTAGCAAGGAGTGAAGTTGGCATACAATTTGATGTCGTCAATATACATTAAATAACTTAATGTACGTTTCGACTATATGCCATGTTTGACTTGGAACTCATATTTGCTTTGATGAAGAAGATGTGATAATGGATTCAAAGCCAAACAAAACAACAGCGGGCTTAGAGCGTCGTCTTGGAAGATGCCACTTCTGATTGGTATCTCTTCTGATGTTTGTGAGAATACTGATAACTTTGTGCTTCAAGTCTTTATCACTGCTCTTAGGAGAAGAACGACATTCAGGTTGATTTTGTACAAGGGTAACCCTTGTAGTAACCACGAATGTGATATGGAGTCAACGGTTGATTTATAACCAATGAAGGCTGTCGAGATATCTCGTTTTTGTCAGACAACCTACTTTACAACCACAGTATTGATCATGAACTCTTCTTTACAGCATCGGGAGCCCTTCGGGTATTATTTTCGCTTCTCAGCTATCAATTTACGAACATCAAGATTTTTTGAGATGTTCGCGTAAAGAACTGAAGTGAAGACCTTGTAGATGGTAGGAAGACAAATAATTGATCGACATTTGGAAGGCAAATGACGTCCTGTTATTTGGGGTTGAGAGAAGTCATCCTCTTGGTGAAAAAATCTGGAACTAATTTGGGATCGGCAATCGTCTAGTTACCATAATTTGCAAATAGCCTGTAAGTGCTCTTGAACCATTTCTGCCAGAAGTTACGAATCTTATCAACTCCTGCAGCCTTCCAATTACCTGCCTTTTCAAGGGCTACTTCTACGTTAACTTCAGTAGCGTGAGGCATGGTAATTTCGGGGACGGCCTCGTATGAACACGTAAGGTGTCGAAGCCACCCTGCCTCTGGAAGAACAAAGTGTTGTCTGTCCTTCGGGGAAAGCTTTTTTGATACCTACGGGTGTGATTGAAGCATACCGCAAGCTTCTGCTTCAGTACCCAGAGAATTTCTTCGATTGGAATATCATTAGACAGATGGGTAGTTTCCAATGATGTTTGCCACGCATCTGTGCACTCTTGGTGATGCATTTCCAAGAAGTGCTTGCGTGACACGACCAGTCTCCTTTCTCAATTTTTAGACCCCTTTGTTGAGGCGAAATTCCCAGAACGGTAAAGTTTTCCTTCGCATACCTCTCTTATTCGCACGAACGTGCTGATTGTTGACACGATTAACCGTCGCAGTCGCAACTTTTACCAGGCTGTCAACCTCTGCTAGCCAAATGATCAGCCAAAATTCTATCAACGACACCAATGATGTTGGTAGTTGATGAAACTTTAGTTTTTGGATCTTTAGCCTAGCATCTGGGAGAATCTCAGCATATTCTGCGATCGCGACCTCGAATGCGGTCAAAGCCTCATTATGAATTGGCCCAACACTAACTGGGGAGTTAGTAAGCATTTCCTGACTACTGGGTTCATGAATTGTCTTATAGGTGGAATATTCGAGTTACTCCCTTGTTTAGTCCGGTTTATTAAAGACTCCACAGCGAGCTCAAGTGAACCTTCGTGGAAAATTTGTTGTCTAATTAGTAAGGCAACCCGATTGTTTTTCACTGTCACCCGGTATTGACTGACGACGTTCTGTTCCGTAACATGACTTAGTTCCGGAAATCGGGTTATGGACGTGTCATGGAGTCGATGTCTGTACCCTGATGGATTCCGTCCCAAATCCATGACACGGTAATAGGCGCGGATAATAAATTCATTGAGTTGGTTCGTCGGAACTATACGACGCCTAGTTCTTCCGTCGCTGGTAGTTGAGAGACGCTCTGAAGTTACTGACTCTTAACCGTTTTGGGTATTGACTTCGTATCCCTGTGGGTCCATTAAAAGAATTTAAAGAAATGTCTCCAATTTCTTTTTATTCTTTTATTATTTTTATTATCTATATATATTTATTTTATTATTTGCCTTAATACAGTGTAGCGTCACTGCAATTCGTCCTATAGGCGCATCGATTCCTTTACCCCGAATTACGGATTTTTTAGGGAGTCTTGCTCCCCCTGGGTTAAGGAAGACGAACACAAATGAATAGTAACAGACCAATCATGCCTATGGATAGGCGCGATGAGGATAAGATGCGGTGTTACGTCCCGCCCTAAAATTTCCCATCACGTAAGATTTGTATGGGGAACCGGTTGTTTGTGGAGTAGCCCCGGGGGAAGAAGCACTAAATTGTCTACTCGCTTTTACTTTCGGGGAGCATGCGGATAGTAGAACGAGTGGAATCTAGTTGAAAGTATGCGTGGAGGTTGAGAAGAAGAATTAGACAGTATATTGTCGTATCGCTTTTACTTTCGCAGAGCATGTGGAAGGTAGTGTTGTTAAGGGGGCTTGTTCCCCGTCTGAAAATACTCAGTCATTAAGTAACTGAGCATTTCGATCTTTTAGTATTTTTTTGAATAAATGAAACAAGTTCACATATTTAGTTTGAAATTGTTATTATCAAATTTCTACATTACGAAACAAAATTATCTGTACTTATGAAATATGAATATTCCATTGTCAAGTGAAATAATGCAAGTGCATGAGCTGCCCTGTTTGTTCAAGGTATCATAAGCCTTGGAAATCTGTGCGAAAAAGCCAAACACGATAGCTGCTGCTAGCATAATTTTCACCGCACTCGATGAGCAATTTATTAGATTAGTATAGAAAAAACCGCTTTTTGCTAACTTATGAGCTTTCCACTCGTCAAGATTTAAATGATTGAAAGTCTTCAAACGATCGCATTCACTTTTAAGGTTTGTTGACGTGGTTTGCAAAACAAAACCTTATTCAAATCGGTTCAATGTCGGTATATCAGTCTGTCTGTCACAGGCATTTTTTTCAGAAATGGCTACACCGATTGACACCAAATTTGGTGAGAAGTTGGGAACTGTGGACGCCCAGACATGCACTGAGTGACATCCTACTAGGTTGAGATTTAGGGGGGTCCCCATACATGTAAAAGAGGGGTGTAAAAACTTTTTTCACCGAATATAGTAATGTGGGGCATCAAACGAAAGGTCTCGAATAGTACTTTTCAAACCCGATCTTAATTTTGAGATTTGTTAGAAAGGCGGGGAGTCGGAGGGGTGGAAAGTGATGATTTGTTTTGTAATGGTTATAGTGTAGATAGGAAGATCAGGTCGATCATCCTAAGTGGCCGACAACGACCTAGAGGGCAGAGCTATCCCAGAAACCTAAAAAAATTGGCTAAGTTGACCGTGAAGGTCCGCCCGCAAAGATTGAAGCTCCATCAAAGTGCTCGGTCGGCACGTTCTTGCACGCCTCTGTGCTAGCCAGGCTCGGGAATGTGGGGGAGTCCTTTGAGCGCTTTAATCCCTCACGCTTCATTACTACAAAACAACGTGTCTATTCCGATGCGTGGGTCCGCACCGGATTCCAAAATAGACATTAATAGGGAATTCGCGACGGCCTATCGAATGATAATCAGAACGCGAACTAGAATTGGAAAATAGAAAAGAAAAAAAAACGCTCGACCGCGCGCGTGGAGCCGTAAATCTCCGGACCCGAGTGCCGCGATCAAGGAGGGGAAGATCCACGACGGATCACATTCTCAATTATTACCTCTTCCGCCTCAGATCCTGTATGAGGCTGGGCCCTTGAGGTTCCCACCCTTCCTCGATATCCTCAGGCCAGTTTATCATTTTTGAGGATGTGCCTTTTTAGAAGTTCCGCGGGAGAAATGAGGAAAAGGGAGGGAGGAAGTCCTCAAATTACAATAGAATTACTCAATCATAATTATATTATCATTCAAACAAATAATAATAATAATCGTTGGCGCAACAATCCATATTGGATCAGGGCCTTGAAGTGTGTTAGAGCACTTCATTCAAGACCGTAACGGTACGCTAGGAGGCAATGTGGTCAGCATTGCGCTCGCAAAAAACAACAACAAATTCAAACAAAAGAGAATGAAAAAAAAATTAATAAACATAAATAATAAAAATAAAATTAAAAAAAAAAGTTAAATTGAATGCAAGAATTATATAGAAGGAGAAAACAAAAAAATATGTATTGAAAACAAAAGGAAATTAAAAAAAATAGAAAAAAAAAGCTTACCCAGGTCTTCACTCCGAGCTCGGGATGATTCTGGTGTACAAATTCTAAAATATTTAGTTGTTATTCTAACTTGACGATTCCTTCTCGAGCAAAATGTGAAACATTTGGCACCAAGCAGGCGTATTGCTTAAATTCTTACAGAAACGATTACTGTATTATGTTAGAATCCACACGTTTCTTAGCTGTTTAAAATTTGTCGTTTCCTACGCATGACAACCTTTCCGGAATTTCTCCCCAACGTTCGAAACTCCTCCTGGCCCTCGGCCTTCCGTTTCTTTCGCGACAATCTTTTCACCCTTTCTCAAACGAAACGACTTCTTTTCTTTTCAACTTCACTCTCCTCCACCGTTTCCTCACCAGCCAAACAAGAAAAAACCTCCTCCTGGCTCTCGACCTTCCGTTTTTCTTTGCGACAATCTTTTCACCTTTTCTCCAACAAAACGACTTCTTTTCTTTTAAAAACAAAAACCCAAAACAACTTTGCTTTCTTCCACACAACTCTCCCTTTTTTTTCACTCCTCCGCCAAGAAAAAAACCCCAAAAAAAAACAAAAACTTCACTGCTTCCTTTCCGTTTTTTTCACTCTTCAGTCTGTCCCGCTTCGCCTCCTCTTTTCTCTCGCGCACCGCTTCATTTGCCGCTACATAGCCTTCAACAATCGCTAGGCAATGTTGCGGCAACATGCGCATGTGCCTGCGGATGCGCCAAATCATTCGCCTTTTGTCAAGATCAATTCGCCCGAATGCATTTAATAATGTGCAATCTGCGCCGAATATTAGGGCAATTGCACACTATTAAATGCATTGTTTAAGCAAATTAATTAAGAAAGAGCCGAATGAAACTCCGCTCCCGTCGCGCAGCCGCGGTCACTACAGTTTAACGGACCCATTCTCAGAAATTACCCAACCGAAAAATTTAAAAAAATTCTTGAAACTGCATCTATATGTTGCCCACGCCTCAAAATACTCTCCATATTGATATCTGTTCAAATTAAGTTAATAATAGTATACTACCATATTTTTGGGAAAATTGAGTGAAAGCCCCATTAAATTTATCCCAGAGTTATAAAAATTGGTAGTAGTATAAAATATAATATGAACCTTATTATCCCCAAGTTTGATCAAGATCATACTATTAGTAACAACGTTACAGTAGCTCAAAGTTCTCTTTACCGTGTAAATTTACAACCCGAAGTACTAATTCTGCTAAGTGCATATACATAACGGGCTAAAATACGCATAAATGGGATAGTTCTATACTCAAATATACTCACAGAAGAAGGAAACAAAACTTCTCATACCTGAAGCGCCTAGCTTTAGGTTTCCCGACTGATTTATTAACTACATAAATGTGAATTTCTAGTAGAATGTTTCTAGTTTAAAATTGCTTGCATAACTTTTTTTCATAAAATGTGGCCATGTGGGGTATTAAATGAAGGGTTTCAATTAGTACTTTTCAAAACTGGTTTCATATTTGATATTGGGTGAACATAGGGGAGTGAGGGCTCAAAATATGACCCACAAAAAATGTAACAGGTCTCGTTCTCAAAACTAGATCCAACCGAAAAAAATCACAGTGGTGCATCTCTACGAAATCTAGGCCTCAAAATACATCTGCTTCCGATATCTGCACAAATAAAGTTAATTATAGTATATTTCCACATTTTAGAAATTTACTCGGCAACCCCCATCCCAAAAGTACAAAATTTGGCATGGGAGTAGCAAAGAACATCTGGTTAGTTATAGGGGGTGAAACTTTGCTATTTTTCGTGAATTTCGTGCATTCTACAGGGTGCGGCAGCATAACTTCCTTTTTTAAAATGCGCGCCACTCAGTTAGTTGATGTCATAGCGGAGCGCTAGTGGTCTCGTTCAAGAGGGGATACTGTAAAGTTTTGTACCGACACGGTTCAGTCGCCATCATGCGTTGGAATAGTGAGGAGCGTGCCTTTGCCGTTGAGGTTTACTTTTCAAACGGATGTTCGGTTATTGCAACACAGCGTGCATTTCGGAATCGCTTTGATTTAGCCCCGTTGGCTCCCGTCCCAAACCGCAAATCAATTGTTACATGGGTCACTACATTCAGACAAACTGCAAGTGCGACAAAAGGAAGAACTGGAGTCCCTCGGCCCGTTAGATCACCTGAGAACATTGAAGCAGTGAGAGTGTCAATGTTGCGATCGCCACGGCGTTCTACGCGCAAACACGCATCTGCCCTTGGACTATCCGATCGTTCTGTGAGAAGAATTCTTCGTGATGATCTTCATTTTCATCCCTATAAGATGGCGATAGTGCAGGAACTTTCAGAACGTGACTTCAATTCTCGGATGAACGCGTGTGAGCTTCTTCTTGATGTCGTTCCCGAGGGTGCTATTGTTTTTTTAGCGATGAAGCCCATTTTCATTTGTGTGGGTCGGTTAACAAACAAAACATGCGCTACTGGGCTGACACCAACCCTCGAGAATTGCATCAAAAGCCTTTGCTTTCACCCAAAGTCAGAGTGTGGTGTGCAATTTCCTCAGCTGGAATTATTGGTCCCTGGTTTTTTGAGGAAAATGAGGTTACAGTGACAGTGAATTCGGACCGGGATGTAAACATGCTACAGAATTTTTTTTCCCACGGCTAGAAAATTTGGATTTGGGGGACACTTGGTTCCAACAAGACGGTGCAACAGCACACACTTCAAGAGCATCGATGGCTGTTTTGAGGGAACACTTTCCAGAGCGCCTTATCTCAATTAGAGGCGATTTGGAATGGCCGGCACGCTCTCCCGATCTGTCCCCTTGTGATTTTTTTCTATGGGGTTTTTTGAAATCCCGTGTTTATGTGAACCGTCCAAGAAGCCTACAAGATTTGAAGACCAACATCCAAGAAAAAATTGCCAACATAACACCTGCTATGCTAACAAGAGTCATGACAAACGCCAGAAATCGGTTTACACAATGTATGGAGAATTGGGGACGTCACCTAACAGATTTGATCTTCAAAACAATGTAAATAAAAACTTTAGACATGTACCTACATTATAAAAAATAAATAAATATTTTCCGATGCATACAATAGTTTTTATTGACTTTTGAAAAAAGGAAGTTATACTGCCGCACTCTGTACAACCTGTATGACGAAACGAAATGAGTTTTCATGAATGGGGTCGCAAAGAATTATTTTGTTTTAGTCATTTATAATATCAATTACTCCAACCAGACAGGTCTGTATATAGGTATATAGTATATGCGTGCTAATGAAGTTTGCGGGTAGTTTCTAATTCAGATAGATATATTTGTACATTAAACCAGTCGTATTTAATACACGAACTATATATGTACATATGTAAGCTTTTGTGCACGAAGTAAATCGGAAATATGGGTACGAGTTTATATACGTGCATATATGTGGCGCAGCAGGATTCGCAGCATTCGAAATTTATTTCGAACTGGCAGCTGCGGCCGACAAGGTGCATGAAGTGCACGTACGGCCGACCATAGCGGCCGTTCAACCGCCCGCGGACGAGGGCGCGAGATAGCCGCCTTAACAGCCAGTGTGGCCGAAATGCGGGCGACGCTGGACGCTCAGCGTTCGGGCGCCAAACCGCGAGCTCGCTCGGTCTGCCACTCGAAAAACGCGTTCGGGTAGCAGGTCGTCAGGACAGCCTGCGGACAGAGGCATTTGCTGGTACCATCTTATATTCGGTGATAAAGCGACCAGATGTATGCTCCCGTATAAATTCGCGCCTTCCGCAAAAAAAACTAGGTCCGCGGGGGGTCCTGGCGACGGCCACCCAGAACGCAGCGCCACGTGGCCTAACTATTTTCGACCCCTTCAGCAGGCGCAACTACCTCGTGGATACTGGAAACTGGCGGCAGCAAATTCCTCCCGAATCAACACATACGGGTATAGGCAAGTGGACGTGAGTCTTGGCTTGCGTAGGACGTTTCCGTGGCGTTTCATCCTGGCGGATGTCAGCTTTCCCATACTAGGCGCAGACTTCTTGTGTCACTATGGGTTGCTGGTGGACTTGCAAAATAAGTTCCTTATAGATCCCACGACCAACCTTAATTCGTCGGGTCAAATGGCATCTCACCCAGACAATAATCTTTCCGTTCTTTTAGAAGACATTACCGACTCTCGTGTTCGGACACTTCTCCAAAAGTTGAGCCAGATTACTACCGAGTGTAGTCTCTCAAAACCAGAGAAGCACAATGTGCAGCACCACATTAACACTACTGGTTTCCCGATCTTCTCGAAAGTGCGTCCTCTACCATCCCAGAAACTGGCTATTGCGCGGAAAGAATTTGAACAACTTGTTCAACAGGGTGTCTCCAGGCCCTTAAACAGCTGTTGGTCTTCCCCACTACATATGGTCCCTAAGCCAAACGGCGAATGGCGCCCTTGTGGGGATTACAGTAGGCTAAATTCACAGACTGTTCCTGACCGATATCCAATTCCACTCATCCACGACTTTGTGCATCACCTCGCGAATTGCTGCATCTTTTCGACCTTGGACTTAGCCAAGGCTTATCATCAAATCCCTGCAACTCCAGAAGACATACCAAAGACGGCAATATGCACACCCTTTGAACTCTTTGAGTTTACCCAGATGACTTTGGGATTGTGCAATGCGGCGCAAACCATCCAAAGGTTCATTCACTCAGTCCTGCGAAACCTCGATTTCTGATTCGCATACTTGGATGATGTTTTGGTCGCCTCTTCCACTGAGTCTGAGCACTTAGCCTATCTCGAGTGCATTTTTCAAACTCTCCTTGAAACCGGTTTAGTCCTAAACGTTGAGAAATGTAAGTTCCTTCAAAAACAGGTGAGATTCCTTGCCCACTCCATTTCCCCTGAAGGAATACAGCCCGACTCAGACAAGGTGCAAGCAATTACAAGCTCCCCGCGTCCGAAGACAGTGAAGGAGTTGAGAAGATTCTTGAGCATGCTAAACTTCTATCGTCGTTTCCTGCCCAAGGCCCCCCAACACCAGTCCGTTTTGAACGCGTACTTGTCTGACCCCAAAACTAAGGACACACGAGAGATCGTGTGGTCTGAAGAGTCTATCCGTGCGTTTGACAAATCCCGTCAACAACTGGCCGATGCTACACTCTTGGCATTTCCTCTGCAAGATGCACCCCTAACCGTTTTTGTTGATGCCTCTGACATCGCAGTAGGTGCTGCTCTTCACCAAAAGGTGGATCAAGTCTGGCAGCCGTTGAGCTTCTTCTCTAAGCAGTTGAAACCCGCTCAACGGAATTACAGTGCCTACGATCGCGAACTGTTCGCCGCGTACTTGAGCTTCAAAAACTTCCGTTTCTCCCTAGAAGGCAGGTCGTATGCTTTGTAACAAAAGTCCGACAAAGCGTCCTCCCGTCAGCTTCGACACCTGAGCTTTATAAGCCAGTTTACGTCAAACATCCAGCACGTGTCCGGCAAGGACAACATAGTCGCTGACGCTTTGTCTCGTGTCTCCGAGATTAACATCCCCGCCTCAGCCGATTTCTCGGCTATTGCCAAGGCGCAGGAGGATGACGCAGTACTTCAGAGTCTCAAATCCAACCCCAAATACAAATTTCGGGAGTTGCCCATCTTCGGTTCGAACCTCTCTCTCTGCTACGAACACTCGGAAAAGGGACCTCGGCCATACATTTCGGCTACCTTTCCCATCACGGTTCATGACTTAGCGCATCCAGGCATCAGGACAACAAATCGGCTAGTCACCGAGAAATACTTCTGGGCCTCCATGAACAAGGATATCAATTCCTGGGCCAGAGAGTGCATCACATTCCAGAAGTGTAAAGTCTCGAGGAATGTAAGGGAAAAGTGGGCTCATTCCCCCGCACTGCCAAGCGGTTCCACACGATACACCTCGACATAGTAGGGCCTTTGCGAGACTCGCACGGTTACAAGTATTGCCTCACAATCATCAACATGTTCACGCGGTGGTCTGAGGCAATACCTCTGAAAGACATTACGGCGCAATCTTGTGCCGAAACCCTCTGTCGAGAGTGGATACCTCGCTTTGGCGTCTCTGCAGTGGTCATCACTGGCCAGGGAATGCAATTTGAGTCCACCCTTTTCTCGGAGTTAGGCAAACTCCTGGGTTTTAAACGCCGGCGGACTTCTATATACCATCAGTAATCCAATAGGATGCTAGAATGTTGGCACCGGACGGTGAAAGCCGCCATTATGGCCCTCTGGTCCTATTCGGCCTACATACAACCCACCGGAGGAATTTGTTGCCAGCCTCGCGGAGTTGGTATACGGGGAGAACCCAGGGCTCCGGTCTTCGACAAGAGATCGGGTCTCACAGAGTCGGGGTTGGTGCGTCTGCTGAGGGACAGTCTCCGACGCATCAAAGCCGCACCACCCTGGTGGTTCTGGTCAGGACGGATGCCGTCCGGAAGCCGCTGCAGCCTCCATATGAAGGCCCGTACTGCGTTCTCGAGCGGGGAGAACATTTCTTCCAGCTCGAGATCGAGGGAGGCAAAAAGGCGGTCTCTTTGTCCAGGCTGAAACCCGTTTGCGCCCCGAAGCAACGTCGCGTTCGCTTCGCGGACTGATAGAGAACGCAGTTCCGGGTTCAGTCGCTGAAACCCCCTAGGTTTCATCTGGGGGCATGATGTGATGTGGCGCAACAGGATTCCCAGCATTCGAAATTTTTTTTGAATGTTGCGAATACGGGCGAATAGATGGCGCACGGAACTCTCCACGTTTTTTAGAACTCGCCACGGGAGTGGAGAGCTAGCGGTGAGAATGTGCCGTTGGTTGGGGGCAGAAGGACCGCCTGGAGATGAACCGGTCTCTTCTGCCTCCAGCTATCGCCGCGAACGGTCAAGAGGAATTTCGTTAGAAATAACGTGCACACTTTGTATAAATTTACAAATAAATTTAAAAGTAGTCGGTTGATTTCACCATATAGTTTCTGTGTATTCCTAACAAAATAAGCGTTAACTATTAAAATTGCAAATATAAATATATATGTACAGTATTCGGAAATAGGCAGTTTGATTGTTTAGGGTGAGTATAATATCTATGGCTGTAATATGTCCGTATGTTTTGTAGTTTGGAAAAATAAAAAGGTTGGATTTGTAACTATATACGGATAGAAAAATGTGCGTTGAAGTTTCTTACATAAGATGAACACAAAACCTTTATACCCGAAGCGCGAGCTTCCGGTATTCCGACTTGTATCAGATTAGTAATCTGCCTTCTGCTCATTTTCCTGAACGTATAAATATCGATTGCCTTTTATTATTATATATTAATATCCACATATAAAGACATCATGTTAACATTTAATCGTCCATTTACAATGTTGACCGTCTGTATTTGGAAAGATGACCTTTATAGAGAATGTTTTGAATAATATGTGCCTCAGGTTGAGGAAACTAAGGACCCCACTTTAATCGAGTTGGATGATATGATGTTAAAGGCATTTTCAAAGCAACTGTTCACTAAATGCTCATATCACGCACTTCTCGGTGGGCTTAGTATATCGCTTGATTGTGAATATGTAGTTGTATTCAAAAACCCACGAGACAAAAGCCAATTCATCCATTTAGCTAAATAGATTTATCCAGAGAATAGTAGTGAGCTTGTGAAAATATTTAAAGATATTATAAAGAGCACACAGTTATTTGCTAGTAGATTTAATCCAGGAGACAAGACTGATTTTTCCAAAAAGGAGAGTCACTTTGAGCCAGAAGAGGTAGCACCACCAAGAAAATCGCTCTCAACAGCATCTAAATGACGCGTATCCGCAAGCAGTATGCCTGAAAACCTCCAGCCAATGAAAATACAAAAAACTACCCTCGATAAATCTAACACGCGGAATTATAAACTAATTACTGCCGATATAGTAGCCTGTGCTATGGAGAGGCTGGGGGAAGAGGACCGGGGAGTATATAAAAGCGGGGAGCTATCTCAAAACGTCCACGATTAAATCCTGGTCAACATGAGCTAGATTTCCCAGCGAAAATCTGCCCGCCAAAATTAACGTTTAAAAAGTCAGAGAAAGAGGCTCTAGCGTTCCGAATGTTGAGTGAGAAAGAATATAAAACTCAGCAAATGCCAGTCAACTTAGATAGTAATGAGTTTTATGTCTCAGTCCTAAGCAATAGTTCTCTTCCTTCCCACACTGATAATATGCAAGGCCGTTTTCGCAATATATTACCTAGACTGTGTAATCTTACTGATATCAGGTATGTTGGGATCTCGGAATTAGCATTATCTGCACAAAAAATAACAACATGAAGCAAATAAGATCAGTGATAGGAAAACAGTCAGACGCGATTACCCTAACGAAGGAATAGCCGGAGGTGATCCCCTGGCATTGAGAATTGTGTTAAATTTTGAGGATTTCCATGGATGGCTTAACTGGACACAAAAGCAACTCAATGAAATAAGCAATGGGGACGGAACAATAGATTTCACTACGTTCCTTTCATTTTTTTTAGTAGAATTGAGCTCACTGAGTAGCACTAAGTAGCCTGGGTGAACTAAGGAGAAAATGTGGGGGCGTGTACCAGCCGATTTAGTAGACGGAGTCATAGTTGGAGCTTCTTATGAGAAACTTCCGAACGAGTTTCTACTTAACATAAAGTAGAGCGATGCTGCTGTAGAGAAAGTTGTCTTGAAAAATTATACCTACCCTTCTATTGAAAGCTTCACTGATGTGATTATAGGTCAAATTCCGAAGGAGGGGAGAAATCGTGATAGCTTGCAGTCTTTAATAGTTTTGGGAGGTTTTTTATCTGCACTTCCGGAATTTTGTGGTGAAACGAAATTTGTTAATACTTCGGAACTTCAATGGCCAGGTGAAAATTAAAAAGCCATTGCCTTTACGAAGTAAATTTATTTATGAAACTGTGCATACATTTTAACACTTGGAAGCTTAGCAGTGAGGAAAGAAAAAAGAAAATTAATCTGTTTAAGATGTTATTATTAGCACACATTGAAAAGTTGAAGCGAAAATCACATCATGCAGAGCCTGCAAAACGGCGAGAATCTGAAGTGGATAGTACGATCGTAGAAGTAAAGTGGCGGTGATTATAAAACCATTAAAATAGCAATAGAGACTGCGACAGACAGTCTTAGAGACGCTTTCACAGAATTTTTTTTTGCAGATACCTAAAGATAAAAGTAATCCGGATGCTATAATATCGGAAATAAGAATAAGAGAGTTCCGATAGTCTGAGGTCTAAAAAAGACGATGATGAGGCAGTAATATTAGAGAAGTTCAAAATATTGGAAAAAAATATTTATCCTATGATAGAAAAGCTAGCACATAAAACATCTGAAAAATTAATAAAGAATACGCCTCGATAATAAGCAGTATCAACAGTTTGTCAAAAACTATTAGTGAACTTACTGGAAAAAATGATAAAAATTCCACTGACCATGGGAAAGAATTTAGCAAAATTTAAAAATTTGGAAGCAGAAATTAGTGAAGGATACTTCATCAGAGTTAACTACTAGAGCTAGTGAATATGATGAGGGGGGCTGATCTTCGTCTCCAGTGATGTTATAAAACCGCGAGTAATTGGTAATAGATTGGAACGATGCCTATGTGCAATATCATCGGAAGAGTGTGGTAGAATGCTAAGATTTGAGCATATAGAATATCATCCGGTCGAAAACATCTTTACTGAAAGCATTGCTCTAAAAGTAGGTAAGCAACAAGATGAAATAGTCAAGTTCCATTCAAGATCAACTTTGAACGGCGATCAAGTATAAATATATTGTTTCGGTTCAGCATCTAGTAGTTTAAAGATGCTAGAGGGTTTAATTATTTAGTCATAAAATGAACTCTTTTTACACACGCTACTATGTAATTCAGAGTGGCAGTAATTCGCATTTATATCGAACACCTAATATTAGACAGGATGGTAGTTTCTTTGGAGTTCATCAAGGAAGTGCCCTCTCACCACTCCTCTTTGTCCTTGTTATGGACACCGTCACACGGGATATCCAACGTCCAGCGCCCTACACACTGCTTTATGCAGATGATGTTTTCCTAGCATCTGATAGCAAAAATGATCTCGAACAACTTGTTCAAAAATGGAATGATCGCCTCATGCAACACGGTCTCAGATTGAATTTAAACAAAACTGAATTTTTGACGACCGATCCCCATGAAACAGGCACAATCACTGTCAGCGGCAGTGATCTGCCCAGAACTGAGCGATTTAAATACCTCGGGTCAACGCTATCAGCCAATGGAGAGCTGCGTTATGAAATTGCTTCACGCATTAACGCAACCTGGATGAAGTGGCGTTCCACAACTGGTGTCCTTTGTGATCGACGTATCAACGAACGTCTCAAATCTAAAATTTACCGCAATGTCGTCCGTCCAGTCGCTCTTTATGGTTCTGAGTGTTGACCGACCATAAAAGACAATGAACGGCGTCTTGCGGTAATGGAGACGAAGATGCTACGTTGGACTAGTGGCGTCACACGTTTAGATCACATCCGAAATGAGGATATCCGCGATCGTTATGGGGTTGCACCGATCGTGGAAAAGTTGCGAGAGAGGCGTCTTCGATGGTATGGTCACGCAATTCGTGCAAACAAGAATTCACTTGCAAAGATTGGTCTGAACATCGAAGTCGATGGTAAACGACCAAAAGGCAGACCTAAGCAACGGTGGCTTGATACGCTGGATGGGGATTTGAAAGCCTCGAGATTGCATCCAGATCAGGCATCCGATAGAGCCAAATGGCGAAGCCGATCACGACGAGCCGACCCCGCTTGTGAACGGGACAAAGGCTGAAGAAAAAGAAGAAGGTATAGCGAGATACGTAAACCTTGTAGTTTCTGCGAGTACAACAACCTTGAAAAGGCAACCAGTAAAAGCAGGTAAGGCAATAGTATCTGAGATAGGTAGCAAGCCTCTAAAAGTAATTCTAAACGACCAGGGTAAAACTGCAGTACGTGATATAATCCAAAAAGGTATAAATAAACTGTACATGGATTTAGACACTGTTGTTTTTAATAATTGGTCAACATTAAAAAAACTAACCCCTTCAAGTTTAAAAAACCTAAACCGAGATCTAAACCTAGGAAATATTCAAAAGGTAATTACAAAATTTGAGTCAATTAAACGAGGAAAAAAAACGCAGAAAAAATGTGCGGAATCGTGTGACAGACATTTTCGATAAGTAAAAAATGTCTTAGAAAGAAAGCATGAAATCTGAATTAGATCTTTTTTTCTAATTCTCCGGTACAAAGCAAGATTTTAAAAATCGAGGACCTAAAGCATCACTAGATAATTCAACAGTTTTAAAATTTGTCTCACTTGGCCATGGTGATACATATGGAGATCTGTCCTGTATATATCTTCGATTAAAAGTACAACTAATTAAGCTAAAAATCGGAAAGGAAAAATTGTACGAGAAAGGAGCCACTTTTTCTACCTTGAAAATTTGTTGAATTATGGTAATTTTCTCATTAGAAAAACCCGGGAGGGACCCGTAGAATAATTCGACACACTCGGAAATAATCCCATACATAAATTCTTCGGCGATTCCCTATTAGCGAATTCGAAAGCCTCTATCAATAATAGGAAACATCTTCAAGGAAAATGAAAATATCTCATACATTTTCTAAGAATGTTTTCATCACACAATCTACATGCAAACGACGATAGAGTTGCAGACACATTTTGTAAAGTATACTTGAAAGGCAGGCCTCAAAATAGTGGCATCAGTTATCATCAGCGATATAGGGCTCTGGCTGATCGGTTTTAAATCTATGATTAGTTCTCCTTTAAAGTTATCCGGAATTAAGCCGCTTCAGAAAAAACCGCGTCGTGAGATGAAAGTTACAAAACAATCCAACGGTCGAAAATCCGAAGCGCCTGGTAAAAAAGTGCTATTAAATGATATCTACTTCCTGGATGGCTGTGAGAATCGGAGGGTAACACTGGGTTTTTATTTGTCAACATTCAAGGCTATAATTGTTTGCCACTTGCACGGCCGATTTCCACGGGCAACTACGTACAATGGTTGGATTCCTGTTTACGACTACTTAAAAAAGCTGAAAGAGGAGACCACTCCGGAAAACCAACTCGGTCTACCCAAGAAATTTAAAATTCCGTAGACAAAGGTAGTAATCAACTACGATTATTGGCGCTACTTACATTGTATGAGATGATGGATTTCTTTAATGTTGTCAGGTTTCACAACAATAATGCTTCTGAAAGTGTGAAGGAATATTTTAACCAATAGGCTGCCCAGATGTCGAGATAAAAACATAATTGAGTTGACTAACGTGGATTTTTTTATACCTTCAAAAACTTGCTACGTACATTTAAATTAGTCCAGACTTTTTTAAGAAATACTAATATTTTGTAGCACAAACATTGTTTTTACTGTTGCTGGTTTGGAATAAATACAACAAGTGTATAAATAAAAATGATTTTATATTCTGTTAATAAAAATGTAAAGGTACATATTGACACAATTTCGTACTGCGCACCTAGACGACGATCCTCATACTGTGGACATTGCTAAACTCTCTAAATTCTCTAATTTACCTAGGCTGGGGATATCAAGTTACACTATCTCTGTGGTTGGTAAGTATTTCCTAATTTTCCTTTATCCTGTCTTTCACGTGTATTGTAATGTTCGCGAAATACTCCAATATTCCTGGTAAATCGTTATAGTTAGTCTCTCCTTCATCCCAATCTAAACGATTTATGTTTCCCACTTCGAGTTGGTTTTGTTGATTAGCCCTCCTCTCTCCGATATGATGGTGCGAAAAAATAAAGCGTAGGGCAGATTGATCCGAAAGGTAGAATGGCTAGTTTTTCAACAAAATAATGGTAATTATTCCCGGAGACGTATTGAACATCTATCTATTTATCTAGGTGAAGTGAAATAAAATGTTTTAACTGTTTTTTTCCAATATTTATATTGTATATTCCTTACAAGTTCAAATTTATCTAACACATTCACATATTATGTACAAAATACCTATTTATATATTTGGCAATATTGAATAATTTAGACTACGAGTCATTATAATATATCATATTTCACAATATTGAATAATTTAAAAAAAAACATTATCTGAATTTCACAAATAATGAAATATTTGTAATTGACAATATCAAATAATGTATAATATGTATGGATTTATAAATCTCCCTACTTAGCTATAACCGAATCCAGTAATTTGCTAAGCTTTTCGTTAATCTCCTACTTCTACTCTCTCCCTTTTGAAACTGCATGGGTAAGACAAATGTTCTTCTACGACAACTCTTTTTAAGGCTTTGTGTGAAACAAAACCTAATCAGAATCGAATTTTAAGGGAAGCTAAAGGATCTGAAAAAAAATCACAGTGTTGTATCTAAACGAAATTTAGCTCTTAAAATACATCCAGTTCCGATATCTGCACAAATAAAGTTAATAATAGTATATTAACATATTTGAGAAATTTTGCCGGAAACCCTCCTTACAAGATTTGGCACTTGCTAGAAGTACAAAATTTAGCATTTGCACAAGGATAACGCAAGGCATAATTTTGCGAAGTATGAACGAAATCCAACCATTATTAATAAAATTATGGAAGGTGAAACTTTTACATTTTGTGCATTCTAAAACCTGTATGATGTCATAACATATCAATTTACCAATACCACAACAAAGTCAGCTCACGTGAATGGGAGGTCCCAGGGAAACTTTTCGTTTTAGTTTTTTAATCATTTATATATCAATATCAATTACTCCAGACAGACATATGTATGTATTTATATGTATATGTAAATAAAACTTTAGGTATTACTTAATTCAGATAGATATATTTGTACATTGAACAAGCGGTATTGAATATACGTACTTTATATGTATATATGTATCCTTTCATGCACGAAGTAAATCGGAATCATCAATTTAAATACATATATGCATATAGAATACAGTATTCCGTAATAGGCAATTTTTGTTTATTTAGCATGAGCATAATATCTACGTTTTTAATATGTACGTATTTCGTGTATTTTGAAAAAAAAATATGAAGGAATATTTTGGGTTTTTAACCATATGAGAATGGGAAAATGTGCGTAGAAAGTTTCCCACATAAGATGAACACAAAACCTTTATACTCGAAGCGCCAGCTTTCGGTATTTCGACTTGTTTTAAACGTGAATTGCAGAAGTTTCTTTTCCATTGTCGAGATTACAATACCAGGTCGCCTGTATCTAATTTTACAATCATTTTTTACACAGATTGGTTCCCCTTCCTACACACCAGTTACTAAATTTTGCAAATGCTCCAATAACTTTTGAGTTATTCAAATTCATAGTTTTCCCTTCGCACTTTATTACATGTTCAGTACCTGTCGCTGTTTCAATTTTAAGACCGTAAGTCTTTGGGCCTGTGCTAACATTTCGTTTGTAAGATCCCTCAGAAAGTCGGATATCGAGAAGGTGATAGGATCACTCTTACTATCTAAGAAAATCAAGCTTTCAGTGTTAAAACACAAAATGTTACTTTCCACTTTTTTGGAGAGCCTCGTAAAGTTTAATGTGAGCAAACGCGATTGTGTAAGCCGCATATTCAAATTTTTCTCTAGATATCTCCATGTAACCCATATTGTCTCTTCATTAAAGGGTATTAAAGCGCATATCTCCATGGCGGGAAATTGTAGAAAGTTGCTAAAGTCCTCGAAGTTATTGAAGATATAATACAAACTTCATCATTTTTAAGGTTTTGTGTAAAACAATATGTGCAAAAGGGGTCATGTGGGGTATCAAATGAAAAGTTGGTCGATGAGTTCTTTCCGAAGCCGGTATTAGCTATGATATTTGTTAGAAAGGTGGGAAGTGCGGGGGATCGAAAGTGATGATTTCTCTAACGGACCCATTTTCAGAAACTACCCAAACGAAAAATCTGAAAAAAATCAAGAGGTTGCCACTATATGGTGCTTAGGCTCCGAAACACCCTCTATTTCGATATCTGTTCAAATAATGTTAATAATAGTATATTACTATGATTTTTAGTAATTGGCTGCAAACCCCCGTTAAATTCATCAGAGATCCATGAAATTTTGTAGCAATATAGGCTATAACATAGAGCATGATCCCATCATGGAAATCGCACTATTACTAACAAAATTATGAAAGGTCAAATTTGTCGCTTCTCTGCAAATTCAACATTGTAAATGTCAATATCACGCGAAAGTGAATATTCTAACATAATGGGAGAAGTGCACACTCAAATGTTATTATAAAAGAAATACACAAAACCCTTCATACCTGAAGCGACCAGCTTCCAGTTTCTGGGCTTGTTAACTTCATGGTATAACTTAAAGGCTTCGGTTCGCCCCCTGAAAACTGCCTCACGTGGATTGAGTGGAGGTAAAATATTAACAACATTTTCATCTAACTGCTGTCGTATATCAATGTGCCTTTCAAGAAAATATTTGAATTGACATTCCCAAGTGATATATTATAGCTACAACGCTTTATTAAATCAATTTTTGTCCTTGTATTTTCGTATCGCTGTGACACAGTATCAACTTTTCTAGTTATACTTGAACGTGCTTCTAATATTTTGAAATATTCGCTCCAACCATGGTAAAAGCAACCAAAAAATTCGTAGACTATATTTGTTTCAAAATTAAAATCATCCACACGCAGCCCGCTTTGCTCCAATTTCATCTCCCCTCTGTTGCTAACGGAGGTATAATAATTTCATAATTAATTTTCGAACTCTCCCAAGAAAGCCATTTCTGAGACATGTAATACTCCTGCTTAGGCATTATATCTAGGGTATTTTCTTTGAAAAAGTTTTGCCGGAATACTAGCATATATGCTGATGCAATTGTTAAGGATTCAATTAAAAGATTGATACCTATTATCACAAAAAACTCCCGCATGAACTTACTGCATCCCAGACGTAAAATGTTGACTTTGTTCTTACAATACCAAATCATTTCCTTTTTATTCTCAAAGATGCGTTGTGATACTGTCTTACACCACTGGAAGAAGTCATCTCTCTCCTTTACCTTCATAGCGTTATATCCGCACAGTTCTGGAGAAGGATATTCACCAATATAATCTATATTCGTTTTGAGAATGAAGGGGGTCCTAAGTCCGCATCAACTTAATGCAGGACCGGACCAATTGAGGAGCAACTTACTCCTTCTTTTCTGGTCCACGGACCCCTCGCTTAGGGCTTGCACCCAAACTTTTTTTAAAAAAAGTCAAGCGACGACGGCTTTACGGTTTCTTACCAGGGCAGAGGCAAATTGTCAGACGCTGCCTCCTTAGGACCCCCTTCATTCTCAAAACGAATATTTCAGCTCTGGCCAGCTTTGGTCAATAAGGCGGATTTGCGCTCAATATAATTCGTAGGCATGTCGTGTTTTACGAATTATATAAAGGAGCATTCAACATCTGCGAGCCGCTACGGTCACGCTGCTCCCAGGGCAGAGGTGAGGCAGCGCCTGACGATTTGCCTCTGCCCTGGTAAGAAACCGTAAAGCCGTCGTCGCTTGACTTTTTTTAAAAAAGTTTGGGTGCAAGCCCTGCGAGGGGTCCGTGGACCAGAAAAGAAGGAGTAAGTTGCTCCTCAATTGGTCCGGTCCTGCATTAAGTTGATGCGGACTTAGGACCCCCTTCATTCTCAAAACGAACTCATTATCTTCGTTCCATTCATTATGTGATTTATATCTATTTTTCTTTTTTCTAGCTAATACTTCGGAAATTATAAAGTGGCCATAATAACCCTGTAAATTGTGTGCTATGCAATAGATAGTAGTGAACGATGTGCGATGCATTAAACAATAATCTACAAACCTCCCTATTACACTTGTTTGATTGTGTGTTCAATACATGTTCTTTGATTCCACATACATTGCACTGACAAATTTCCTGTGCAACAATCAAATTCAGAACATGCAGGAAAGAATTTGCGTTACTATCAAGAGGAATATCTTGAGTGGCTTCACAACCAAAAAAAAAATTATTAAATATTTCTTTTCCGTACAAAATCTGTATCGTTTATAACATAAATGATCTGAAGGAACATTCTTGAACAAGCCTGACAGAATAATTCATCGCACTTGTGATCGCTTTTTTTGTGTTCGAGATTGTGCATATTACACATATCTGTATGTATCGCATACTGTTTTGGCTGTAGCCTTGTTCTGAAAATGGCTACTGAAACAGTTCTGACCTCTAAAAAAGCGATTACAAGCATCACCATTTACCATTTCTCCAAAACTTGGAGACAACATGCTTCATACTAGAATCTATATTACTACAAATTTGTATAATTCTAGAAGAAATTTCCCCAATTATATACAAGTTACATAGTTATATACTATTATTAACTTAATTTGAGGAGATATCGATATGGAGAGTATTTTAAGCCCTGGACACCATATAGAGGCAGATTCTCTCTCTTCTTCCTTCTCAATTAATTAATCTGCATAATTTCATCCGATAGGAAAACAGTGTTTGACTGATTTACGTTCGATATCAAGTCAAGAATTTATCTACCTCTTAACTCACTGGCAGGTCTTAAACTAGACCAAATAAATTTTATTTACCGGTTTACTATCCTAAGTTCTATTTACCGCGGTATCGGCTGACAACTGACGTACCTTCTGGCTACAGCAATTTAAGACCGTAATTAAGTACTACCTAGGACTAGATATGTTGCATAGTTGCAATAACAAAGGGTCTTATAGAAAATTGCGAAATTTATATTTTAAACGTGTAGTTAGAAAAAGCAATTTATAGTATCAATTTACGATCGTTACTAGGTGCCGCCTAAGGCTAGACATCCTACATATTTGCAATTATAAACGCTCTTATAGAAAATTGCGAAATTCATAACCTAATGTTTTACTCAGAAAATACTATTTTTAACATGAATTTACGATCCTTGCTAGGTACCGCCTGATGCTGCCCAACTTGCATATTTGCAGTAATAAATCGCCTTATAGAAAATTTTGAAATTCATATCTTAAAGCTGTAATCGGAAATTATAATATCATTTTACGATCACTAATAGGTATTATTCACAATTAAATATCATGTTCATGTTCATCTAAAATAATAAAGCCGTCGGATAGGAAATTGCGAAATTCATATCAAATAAATTGTTTCAATTCATATTAACATTGAGACAAAGTCCCACCGTTGTAGGACCAAGTGCTTCCTTCGAGTATAATCTTTAGAAATGTGTCGACATTCTTTGAACCTGGTAAATACAACGTATTAAATAGAAGAGATGGTGTTGGAGCGATTTGCTTTATAATTGAATTAGCAGCATTCCAATTGCATTGGCGAAAAATGCTTACTGAGAATTATCGGCCGCATAGTTCCCATTGAACTCAATAATAACTACTGACGAATGTCAGTACCACATTTTTGTAAGGGTACTGCCTATAGCACAGTAGATATACTATAGGCAGTACCCTTACACAAATGACCCCACTTGCAAATGTGCTTGCAGAAGCTTATCTGTACACATCAGAGACGCTAAACAAGGAAAAGGCATAATCTTCGTCCAATCGTATTGGTAAGAGAGAGATCGGTGAGCTTTTGCTATTCTGGTACTACGGCGTGCTCACCCATATAGCAAAAAGTTGTTTCACGTATTCACTTATACATAAGCCAAAACTTGCCAATCTCACCAATACATTGGCAAATCCGGGCAGTATGTCAAACACAGCTGATCGGGTTTTCGGCACATCTCCCTCATGCTCAAGGGCAAAACAATTTGAAATCGTGTGTACTCGCACTGATTTCCCCCCTTGAGGGGCAAGGGGGAGTGAGGTAGCTGTCTAGTATCTAACTGTGCCTATAGTAGATCTACTGTGGTCAGTACCAGGTGAAGCTACTTGGTCATCGACAATGTGCTGACGACGGAGTGCTCATGCAAAATATGAGTATACATACCTGGCGTAGGTTAGTTAGGGCAATGTACAATTACATTTAGCTAGCTAGTAAGGTTGTACATATGTATAAAGAATTAATAAAGTTTTGTTCTAAAAGTGAAGTGGTTTATCTTTCTTGCTGTTACTACAATCAGTGAGCGATCCTCTTAACAGTAATTTTTTCAGCCTAAAGATAGTTGGGGAAACAGAGGCCTGTTCAGGAAGAGCAGTTGCGTTCAGGCAGGAATCCGTGCAGGTTGTTTTAACTAACTGTTTCGTCCGTACATAAGTGGCCTGTCGAGCCAGATATGAACCAGCGACCTATGGATCCAATTACATAAGTCTTCTTTCTTTCTTTTTAAGGTTTTGTGTGAAACAAAACCTTATTAGAATCGAGACGGTGTCTGTCTGTCACACCCGATTTATTCGGAAACGGCTAGACCGATTGTCATGAAAATTGGTGAGAGTATGTAATCTGGCGTTCCCTTTACATGCAGTAAGTGGCGCCATTGTGTCTTAAGTTTAAGAGGGGCTCCCCATACATGTGAATGGAGGGTGTACATTTTTTTTTTCACAGAATATAGCCTTTTTGCAACTGGATCCATATTTGATATTGGGTGAAACATAGGGGAGTGAGGGCTCAAAATGTGACAACCCAAAACGTGTAACAGGTCTCGTTCTCAAAACCTATCCAACCGAAAAATCTGAAAAAAATCACAGTGGTGCATCTTTACGAAATCTAAGCCTAAAAAAATCCAACCATTATTAACAAAGTTATAGGGGATAAAACTTTACCATTTTTTGTGAATTTCGTGCATTCTGCAACCTGCATGACGTCATCATCATATGTCAATTCGTCAATACCACAACGAAATGAGTTCTTATGAATGGGGTCGGAAAGAATTCTTTTGTTTTAGTTTTTTAGTCATTTGTATATGAATATCAATTACTCCAACCAGACATGTGTTTATGTAGGTATATAGTATATGCGTGCTAATGAACTTTTCGGCTAGTGCCTAATTCAGATAGATATAAGAAGTAAATTGGAAATATGGGTACGATCAATTTATATACGTGCATATTTGTGTACAGTATTGGGAAATAGGCAGTTTGTTTGTTTAGGGTGAGCGTAATATCTATGGCTGTAATATGTACGTATGTCTCGCAGTTTGGAAAAATATGAAGGAATATGCTTGATTTGTAGCTATATACGAATAGAAAAATGTGCGTTGAAATTTCCTACATAAGATGAACCTTTATACCCGAAGCGCGAGCTTCCGGTATTCCGACTTGTTTTTTAATTCATTTCGTTAATTTAGGTTTTGTGTAAAACAATACCTTATTAAAATCAATACACTGTCTGTCTGTGACATGCACTTTTCTCCAAAATAGCTAAACCGATCCGAACCAAATTTGGTGGATAGATGGGAACTATGAAGTCCCACGCATACAGTGAGTGACATAAATTTAAGTATTTAAAGGGGGGCTACATGCAAAGGGAGATTTAAACATTTTTTTTCACCGGATATAGTCGTGCAGGGTATGAAATGAAAGGTCTCGGTTAGCATTTGATATTAGTTGATATTATTTTTGGCGTGAATTGTAAAGTGCGTGAGTAAAGTCAAAATGTGCACACTTAAACTAAGACAGGACTTACTTTCGGAACGAAACTACCCAACCCATCAATCCGAAAAGAATCAGAACAGTGAATGAAATCTAGTCCCAAAAATATGTCCCATCCCGATATCTCCTCAAATAAACTGACTAATAATATATTACCAACTTTTATAAATTTACCGAAAACCTCCTTAAATTCATCCTAGGATTACCAGAATCAGCATCAGCATAGAGGGCCAATGTTATAGCACTTCAAACTTTCGCGGGAATTTACTGCTTCTGAAGCCATGCAAATAAGATGCTGACGTCATAATTAACGAGAATAATTGACATACGCGTGAAGTATTAGAGTCACATTTATGAAGAATCTACTTCTCCCCAGTGCTTTTAAAGTTTTGTGTAAAACACTTAAGCCTCAAAAAATTTCCCATTCCGATATCTGCCCAAATAAACTTACTATATAACAATTTTTAGAAATTGACTGAAAAATCCCCTTTAAGTTCATCCTAGGAGTACTAAATTGCACCGGCATAGAGAATAGTATCGTGCCAAGTTTCATGAAAATCCGACTATTAGTGTCAAAGTTATAGTAGTTTAAACGTATCAATTTCGTGCGAATTGCCATACAAATAAAACGTCATAATTAACGAGAATAATTGACATTCCAATGAAATATTAAAATTCCATTCCCGAAGAATTTTTCGTATCTGTTGTAGGTTAAGTACTTCACATTTACTAATAATATTAAACTCCAATTGTGAAACGTATGAGGTTGACTATTATCAATACAGTGCTTCCCAGATCAAATTATTTATTCAAATGGTTTTCTAAAAAATAGAGGACAGTGGAATTTTTAAATATGTACACACGGAACTGTCATGCACTCATCGCTCCTCACATAGGGAAACACAAAACCTTTTATACCTGAAGCGTCAAGCTTCCCGTTTTCCGACTCGGGAACACAGACAAGGAATCACTTTGTAAGTTAAGGCATGAGAAGCCTAGCTTTGAGCGAATTGAGAGCGCATGGCACGAAATCCAGCAGATTTTCGCTGAGTTTCACGCAGAATCCACCGGTGTATTTCCAGGAGGATAAACTGACGCTTAATGCAAAGTGCCTTTTTAAGAGCCAAGGAATTTATTAGCAGGATACGTGCGCAGTTAGTAACCGTTGAAAGTTCACTTGCTTTCAAAGAGCATCAACGGGGGTTGGAAAGTGCTCTCAGAAGAGTGCACACATTCCCCGTGGCAGAGGGACATCAAGGTCCTTCCAGCCATAGTATAAAAACAGGCGATGAAAGTGATTCGAAGGAGGGGACAAAAGAAGAGAAAAAGAATACCACAAGAGTGGGAAGCGAGGTGTCCAGGGATGAATCGGGGGCTAGAAGCCCGGGAGGAGCTCCTCATACAATATTGGTGTCAGCTCGAGATATCCGGCAATGGAGTGCTATCGACCACGACCACAGGCATCAGAAATCCGTTTGTTTCAAGGAGATATTAGCGATTAATAATAATAATAATCATTGGAGCAACAATCAATATTGGATCAGACAACAGATCAATATTGGATTAGACATTACGAATCTTTTAGGAGCTTATTCAATTTGATCTATGAGGGTTCCGATATTGGCTATGCGGGGCGTCTAATAATGCTCCAAAGTAAACTAAGGGGCGATGCAAAGTGAGCGATAGATCACTTAGGGGTCTATGGGGAAAATTATGCGCAAGCTTGGGATCTCCTGGATTGACGTTATAGGAATCGGCGAGCCCTAGTAGAAAAGGAGATTCAAGTGCTTGTCGACCTCTCCCAAATTTCGCAAAAGGATCCAAAAATGCTCGGGATGGCACTGGACACGATGCGTCCTGTGGTCCAGGACCTTCACAAGGCGTGATACAGCGCATTCATCCCATTTGTTCTCACCCAGAAGATGGACATTTCGACACGCACGGAGTTTAACATATCGTTGCGGAATCCCAAAATGCCCGCCACCATCGATGAGATTGACCAGTTCCATGAAAAGAGATTTTTGGTAATGTCTTCCTGTTGGAATGGGATGAGTGGCATGCAACGAAGTGATACCTCAGGATCAGCAACAGGTTATGCCTTCCATATCCCTGTGCTATTAGGATCGAAGGTTCTGCCTCAACTGATTGTGAACGGAGTAGAAACCGAGTTTCTTGCTCCAAAAAACGAGGGCTGGGGGCGAGGGATGGATAGTTTCAGGGCCGGCAGAATCTCCCGTATCACAATATACTTCCATCTATGTATCAATGGAGAAGTTGGAACAGCGTTTGAAAGCTTTTTGAGACATACCTCTGGATAAAGAGGATTCTAGCCTTATAAATGATAGGGTTCACGAGGAGCTGTTCAAGTGTAATCATCAGTTCCGACTCCCTGGCGGCAAGATGCTATCAAATTAGAAAATTCGTACCATAAAGCGGTATGGGAGTTTCTGGCCAAAAAAGGTGGCCGAAGAATGTCCAACTGAAGCACTTGTCGGATGATTTCATGCATGAATATTTAACTCTGAACCACACGGCGGAAATTTTAAGTGAGTTGTAAGCGGATACAAGCGAAGAGGTGTATTATATTCGGTACCTAAGTGTATTACGTCAAAATTCCACATCAACGAAGTTGCAAAATTTATTCAACGTGTCGAGTCCGTGAGCGAATGGAACCAGCCTTAATAATGTAATTCACCCCGGTCCAAAATTGCAGAACCATATCTTCGAAATTTTGATTGGAATGTTGTTGGAAGTTTCAATTTGTATTCTCGAGTGACATTGTGAAAATGTTTAGGGTAATTGTGCTGAGATCTGAGAGCCAGATTAAATTTAGAATTTTGTGGAGGGCGAGTTCCGAGGAGCCAATCAAGGAATACTTCTTGAGAATCGTCACCTACAGGGTTGACTGCGCTCCATGACAGGCCGTCCGAACGCTGAGGAAATCCAGTGGAGTATAAAGTACCCTTTTTATATGGATGATCTATTATATGGGGCATTCAGTGCGGAACAGGCTTGGGATCCTATACACAGAATTTCTGTTTCCAAACTGGAAACTCTGACGCTTTTGCCTAAGGAAACTACAGACTCAATAGCTTGAGAGACTTTATTCAACAGTTTTGAAGACTGTCACGACTAACGAAAGTCATCGCAAGATGTTTACGATGGAGAAGGGCTGATACGGGGCCCTATTCGGTACACGAACTGAATCGAGCAGAATGCGCTATAATCGGGTATCAGCAAGCCTAACTCTTCGGGAAGCAACTAGATAGGACACGGAAGAGAATTCCAGTGGAGAAGCATCACTAGCTGTCAACGCTTAATTCTTTTGTAGAGAAAGGACTTGCGTGTGGGGGAAGGGTTGAGAAGTCACTCATGAGTTTTGAACAGAAGCATCCATTGATTTTAGTAAAATCACACGTAGGCATCTAGCATTGTGGGATTGGGTTCACAATTTGTCTCATACGGGAAAAATATTATATTGCCGCTTTACAGCAAAGAGTGAAAAAATGGATAAGGCAGTGTGTGAAGTGCATCAGGATGAGGCAGTAACCCCGAAGATGGCGGATCTTCGTTCCGAGCGTGTCAGGCCAGCAGCGATGTTTGAAAACGTCGGAATGAATTTGTGTGGATCATTTCAAGTCAGCATCAGATATTGCCAGATCAACAACTGGTGTCCGGTCCAGGCCTGCCTTAATAAGGAACGCCAGACATACCGGTTTTGCGCCGAGGTCCACCAATTCGATATCCATAAAAGCTGTCTGGCGTCCTGACCTACGCCATCGCTCCATCTTAGGTAGGGTCTGCCTCGTCTTCTTTTTCTACCATAGATATTGGCCTTATAGACTTTCCGGGCTGGATCATCCTCATCCATACGGATTAAGTGACCCGCCCACCGTAACCTATTGAGCCGTATTTTATCCACGACCTGACGGTCATGGTATCGCTCATAGATTTCGTCGTTATTTAGGCTATGGAACCGTCCATCCTCATGGTAATATACTCTTCTTAACTATATAGTTGCATCAATGTGATTTTTTTCAGATCTTTCAGTTGGGTAGGTTCTGAGAAGGAAACCTGTTTCACTTTGTGGCGCAGCAGGATTGGCAACATTCGAAATTTATTTCGAATGGTGCGAATGTGA
Organism: Hermetia illucens; assembly: GCF_905115235.1. Classification (NCBI taxonomy): domain Eukaryota; kingdom Metazoa; phylum Arthropoda; class Insecta; order Diptera; family Stratiomyidae; genus Hermetia; species Hermetia illucens. Next base: position 123,950,989 of record NC_051849.1, on the reverse strand, counting down.
GCGGATAGATGACGCCGCCGGCGCTCTCCGCGCGTTTTAGAACTCACCATAGGAGTGGAGATCCAGCGGTGAAATAGTGCCGTGGGTTGAAGGCAGAGGGATCGCATGGAGAACAACCGGTCTCTTTTGCTCCAGCCTTCACCGCAGGCAGTCGCGTGTGATAGCTTTTCCTTCTCCACTTATTCGTGGCTACAGCATCTTGTGAAATATTTGAATAGCAAAGTGTGATTAGAAAAAGTTGACAATTTAACATTTTATTTTTTTTTGTTTTCTCTCCTTTCATATTGTAATAAACAAGAAAAAAAACAAACGAATTGTCTGGATATTAGGAGGCATAGTGCACGTATATCGGAACATCGGGATTAAAATAACTATCCGTTATTATAACCGAAATACTGTGCGCAGCTGATTCTACATAAACATTGGTTATTGGAAACATTGGTGACCCCGAGGAACTCGCAGCATCGGAGCAGAAAGAAAACAGCCGCCCGCATTCATACCAACTCGAACCGATTCGAACATAGTGTGCCCCGTCCTCTGCCGCCCGCTCACAGCAACTCTGCCGTCCTAAAACGTTCCGGCCGCGCCCATCGCAACGTTCCGGCCGAAGAGCAGCAGCTGCAGCGAGCAGCACGAACAGCCCTCCGCCCATCACAACTTTCCGGCCGAAGAGTAGCAGCAGCACGAACAGCCGCAACCCATCACAACGTTCCGGCCGAAAAGCAGCAATACTAAATTGGTTACATTACAAACAACAATTGCAAATGTTTTTTTTTATGTTTAACACGCATTAGTTTAAGCTTAACGGGAAATGTGAATACGTATATAACAGCTAACTTTGATGAATTCGTTCATAAAAATGAAAATTAAAATCGGTGCAACAGACGGCGTCGTCGTGTTGTGGAACTATTCGTCGCGGGTTTTCCACTCTTTTGGTGAGCTCTTGTTCTTTTTGGTCTGCGCATCAAGCGTCCGGTTCGGTGGTTTTCTTTTCTTTTTTCGCTCGTGCGGACATTTGTGGGTGCGGCTTGCCGTGGTCAAATTATTGCTTCGCAGAATTCGGTTTCGCCGCGTCTTCGATAGCAAACTCGCGTCGTATTAGCTTTTGGAGATGTCTGTCGACAATAAAGACGCGACAGGCCCAGCGGATCCGCAAGTGACCGCCCTCGCCGTGCGCGTCCCTTGATTTTGGTGGCGGAACCCGGAGCTATGGTTCGTACATCTGGAAGCACAGTTCCAAATGTCCGGAATAACGGCGGACGCGGCCCGGTTCAATTACGCGGTGGTCGGTCTGACTGAGGAGTCGATCCTACTGGTGTCGGACGTAGTGAAATCAGCTCCATACACGCTGCTAAAAACCGAGTTAATCAGGCGCCTGTCGGTAAGTGAGTCGGCTAAGCTGGATCACTTGCACTTGCACCCACGCCCGACCATAGCAGCCGTTCAACCGCCAGCGGACGAGGCGTCTTAACGCGCGCGATAGCCGTGTTAACAGCCAGTGTGGTCGAAATGCGGACGCTCAGCGTTCGGGCGCCAGGTTGCAAGCTCGCTCGCGGTCGTCTGCTCGAAAAGGGTGGTCGGGTAGCAGGTAGTCGGGACAACCTATCGACCGGGGCATTTGCTGGTATCATCTTAGATTCGGTGATAAAGCTACCAGATGTACGCTTACCGTATAAATTCGCGCCTACCGCAAAACGGTCCGCGGGAGTCCTGTCGACGGCCACCCAGAACGCAGCACCACATCGCCTAACTATTTTTGACCCCTTCAGCAGGCGCTACTACCTCGTGGATACTGGTGCGGAGGTTTCGGTTCTTCCCGAACCCCGGCACCATCGGCTATTTCCACAGCCATTAAAACTGGCGGCAGCAAATTCTTCCCGAATCAATCCCTACGCGTATAGGCAAGTGAACGTGAGTCTTGGATTGCGTAGGACGTTTTCGTGGCGTTTCATCTTGGCGGATGTCAGCTTCCCCATACTAGGCGCAGACTTGGGTTGCTGGTGGACTTGCAAAACAAGTCTCTTATAGATCCCACGACCAACCTTAATTCGTCAGGTCAAATGGCATCTCACCCAGACAATAATCTTTCCGTTCTTTTAGAAGACATTACCGACTCTCGTGTTTGGGCACTTCTCCAAAAGTTCAGCCAGGCTACTACCGAGTGTAGTCTCTCAAAACGAGTGAAGAAGAATGTGCAGCACCACATTAACACTACTGGTTTCCCGATCTTCTCGAAGGTGCGCCCTCTTCCACCCCAGAAACTGGCTATTGCGCGGAAAGAATTGGAACAACTTGTTCAACAGGGTATCTGTATACCTGCAGACAGCTGCTGGTCTTCCCCACGGCATATGGTCCCTAAGCCAAATGGCGAATGGCGCCCCTGTGGGGATTACAGAAGGCTCAATGCACAGACTATTCCTGACCGATATCCAATTCCGCTCATCCACGACTTTGTGCATCATCTCGCGAATTGCTGCATCTTTTCGACCTTGGATTTAACCAAGGCCTATCACTAAATCCCTGTGGCCCCAGAAGGCATTCCAAAGACGGTAATATGCACACCCTTTGGACTCTTTGAGTTCACCCGGATGAATTTCGGATTGTGTAATGCGGCGCAAAAGATTCAAAGGTTCATTCACTCAGTCCTGCGAAACCTCGATTTCTGTTTCGTGTACTTCGATGATGTTTTGGTCGCTTCTTCCACTGAAACTGAGCACTTAGCCTATCTCGAGTGCATTTTTCAACGTCTCCTTGAGGCCGGTTTAGTCCTAAACGTTGAGAAATGCAAATTCCTTCAACAACAGGTGAGATTCCTCGGCCACTCCATTTCCTCTGAAGGAATATAGCCCGACCCAGACAAGGTGCAAGCAATTACAAGCTTCCCGCGTCCGAAAACAGTGACGAAGTTGAGGAGGTTCTTGGGCATGCTAAACTTCTACCGTCGTTTCCTGCCCAAGGCCGCCCAACACCAGTCCGTTTTGAACGCGTACTTGTCTGGCCCCAAAACAAAAGACACACGAGAGATTGTGTGGTCTGAAGAGGCTGTCCGCACGTTCGATAAATCCCGAAAGCAACTGGCTGATGCTACACTCTTGGCATTTCCTCTGCAAGATGCACCCCTAGCCGTTTTTGTTGATGCCTCTGACATCGCAGAAGGTGCTGCCCTTCACCAAAAGGTAGATCAGGTCTGGCAGCCGCTGAGTTTCTTTTCTAAGCTGCTCTACTCAACGGAACTACAGTACCTACGATCGCGAACAGACATACAGCACGTGTCCGGCAAGGACAACATAATTGTTGACGCTTTGTTTCGTGTCTCCGAGGTTAACATCCCCGCCGCACTCGACTATTGCCAAGGCGCGGGAGGATAACGCAGTACTTCAGAGCCTCAAATCCAACCCCAAATACAAATTTCGAGAGTTGCCCATCTTCGGCTCGATCCTCTCTCTCTTTACTGCGAAGACTCGGAAAAGGGACCTCGGCCATACATTCTGGCCACCTTTCGCAAGGAAGTGTTTCACGCGGTTCACGGCTTATCGCATCCAGGCATCAGGACAGCAAATCGGTTAGTCACTGAGAAATACTTCTAGCCCTCCATGAACAAGGATGTCAACTCCTGGCCCAGAGAGCGCATCGCATTCCAGAAGTGTAAAATCACCAGGCATGGAAGGAAAGAAGTGGGCTCATTTCCCAGCACTACCAAGCGGTTCCACACCATATACCTCGACTCGCATGGTTACAAGTATTGCCTTACAATAATCGACAGGTTTACGCGGTGGCCTGAGGCAATACCTCTGAAGGACATTACGGCGCAATCTTGTGCTGAAGCCCTCTGTTGAGAGTGGATACCTCGCTTTGGCGTCCCTGCAGTGATCATTACTGACCAGGGAATGCAATTTGAGTCTACCCTTTTCTCGGAGTTAGGCAAACTCCTGGGTTTCAAACGCCAGCGGACTACTACATACCACCCGCAATCTTATAGGATGCTAGAACATTGGCACCGGACGCTGAAAGCCGCCATTATGGCGCGCGACGATCCGTCCTGGACTGAAGTCTTCGCTCTCGTCCTACGTACAACCCGCCGAGAGGAATTTGCTGCCAGCGCCGCGGAGCTGGTATACGGGGAAAACCCAAGGCTCCCAAGTGATCCCGTCTTTGATAAGAGATCTGGTCTCACAGAGTCGGGATTGGTGCGTCTGCTGAGGGACAGTCTCCGACGCATCAAAGCCACACCTCCCAGGAAGCTGGACACGTCCTGGTCAGGACAGATGCCGTCCGGAAGCCGCTGCAGCCTCCTTATGAAGGCCCGTACCACGTTTTTGAGCAGGGAGAACATTTCTTTCAGCTCGAGATCGGTGGACACAAAAAGGCGGTCTACCTGTCCAGGCTGAAGCCCGTGTGCACCCCAAAACAACCCCTAGGTTGCATCTGGGGGCGGAGTGATGTGGCGCAGCAGGGTTGGCGATATGCAATATGCGTTTTAGAAGTTGCCACAGGAGTGGAGAGCCAGCGGTGAAATAGTGCCGTTGGTTGGAGGCAGAGGGACCGCATGGAGAACAACATTCACAGGTGGGTCAACTGGTATCCGACGTCAAATCACGATAAAAATCCCACTGCGCAGCTAATTGTACATAAACGTTGGTTATTGGAAACATTGGTGACAGCAAGACAACTTTTTGGGGAACACATTTTGAGCCCTATCTCCCCTACGTTGCGCTGAATATCAGACCAGTTTCGGAGAGTACTAATTGAGCCCCTTTCATTTAATTACCCACACGACCATGTTCTGTGAAAAAAAATTACACATGTGGGAGCCCCCCTTAAAATTCAACACAAAATAGCGCCAGATGTTCCCACTAAATTTCGTAACTATTGGTTCAGCCATGTGCGAGTAAATCGGATGTAACAGACAGACGAAAATGCGGACAGACAGTCATGGAACCGATATTAATAAGGTTTTGTCTGAAACGAACGAAAGAAAGTCAAACTGCGGGCAAGGCACTTTTTTCGAGGAAAGAGGCTACTACTTTTTACCACAGCGTTTTTGTGAAAACACCAAAAGAGGTGTAAAGGAGCTTGTCCAAACTGATTGTCATTACTTTGTTTTCGAAGGAAAGCCCGAGGATAGAGGTGGTTTCTTCAAGTTGAAATTTGTCCAAAAAGATGAATAAATAAATAATGTTGTATGAAATCTAACTGTTTTTATTTGTCGACTTCCTAGGAAGAAAAATGAATGATTTTGCAAATATATAGCCAATATGTAATATCAGCACACTTAGATTCCAGAGATTCTTCCTGCAAACAATGAAATCACAAAAGTCACCATTAAACCGACTCTATTCAGGAAAAAGTTCGAAATTTACGGAAAAGCCCATTGACAATACTTCCGCCACAAGATCTTACCCGTTCTACCATAAACATGCTCTACGAAAGTAAAAACGATACGACGGGTATACTGTCTAATCCTTCTTCTCAACCTCCATGCTTACTTCCACCTAGATTCCACCCGCTGTACTGTCCACAGTAAAAAGGACAATGTAGTGTTTCTCCCATCTTCCATGCAAAGTAAACCTGCTCGGTAACACCACACCATCGCAAAAATTAAACACCTCTCAACCAGCGCCAAGCAACCATTCCTTTTTCAAACCATTTTCTTTATGTTTAGGGGGCAGTAACATACAAATTACATTCCAAAAATATTTCGGAAAATCTATCTTGATGCTCCATAAAAAAACCAAATAAAAGGACTTACCATCAAAGTATACATTTCACAAAACTCTCACACTGTCGCAACAAAAATCATCAATTGAAAAAACTCCAGAAAGAGCCATACTCCAACAAATAACTCTTTAAGGGCCCACCACAGCTCAAAAACACTTTGCCAAACATATTCCCTAAAACTCGCACCAAAATCTTCAAAATCAACATAAAAAAATCCAACCTCCACGCTGCACATTTATGACCAATCATACCAATCGCACAGTACAGCCCCGCCCCACACAACAATCGGTTCCTAATACAAATCCTACGGGATTGTACATTTAGGGCCACTGAAACCAAAACGCGTGATTGTTCTATTACTGCTCAAATCGAAACGTTCTGCTTGTCCGCGGCAGCTTATTCACAAGATTAACCTGCGATATTCGTAGCTGACCCGGTGGGTCATGTCATTATAAAATGCAGAAATTCATAGATTTTAAATCGAAGACAGAACGAATCAAGACTGGAGGCCCAGACTGTCACCGAAGGTCTCTTTGGACTATAGCATACGTTGCAGGGATGACCGCTTTCTGCATCTCCATGCATAGCCCAGCCCTAAGATCGAGAGTTTTCAGCGCTTTATCCAAATTTTGCGTGACTAATCCCGTCGCTGAAATTACCACTGGGACTACTTGGATCTTTTGTAGTCTCCACGTCTGCTTCATATCATCCGCCAAGGGGCCGTAGTTCGGGAATGTTTCGAACTGTTTTTCAACAGTGTTCTGGTCCAACGGTAGGGCTGTATGGATTATGAAGAACGCTCGTTCTTCCTTGAGAAGCAGAACTAGATCGGGGCTATTGTGATTAACACTGTGTGATCGCACAGTAGTTTGGCCCGATCATTTTCAAAGATTCTCTGCGGAGTACACTTATAGTAAGGATGGTAGGTTGCCACTAAGTTATATTTCAACGCAAAATTTTGATGGAGAATCTTGGAAACGGAGTTAAGACTCGGTACTGCTCAACATCCTACACGCAGATGTTATGTGCTGGATTGTCTCCTCCTCAAAGTTGCATAACCTACAACTAGAGTTGGTGATTGAGGACTCGTGAAGGATGTACCGTTTGTAATTTTTTGTTGGCAGCATAGCATCCTGAATTGGAATTGGAATTAGGAAAGCTTCCGTCTCATTTAAAAGTACACCATTAGTCAATCATTTGTTGAAGAATTCGATGTCAATGCCTGGCAACAACAAATTTTTGATATGACCTCAGTGAATGGGTTTCTCTTTCCGCATGTCGATCTTCTGTCGGACTCAAGTGACATTCAAGATGGGATCCCATTCTCTACTTTTCAAGTTCAAAGGAGATAATTTATTATCTGCAATGTTTCTCGAAGAAAAACTCACGAAGAGGATGCACTTGATTATAGTGCAATGTTTTCAAATCAAGTACCCCCTTACTCCCTGATGAGGTGGGATGGTGATGCTCAATTTCCCGGCAGCTCTATTATGCATGTTGTTGTTTGCAGGAACTAACTTTACCCGTCTATTGACAGATTCTAAATCCGCATTACTCCACTGTATCAGACCGAAGGTATAAAGTAGGACAGGAATGGCGAAGGTGTTGATTGCCATGATTTTATTTTTCCCGTACAGCTCAGTTTTAAGGACAAGATCCAGACGCCGTTCAAATTCCCCCAGCAACTTAGATTTAATTAGGTGTTGTTGCTTGCAATATGCCGAGGTATTTTTAGACGTCGTCCGAATCCATTCCCTTCGATGTTATTTTAGCTGTATCCTTCGTTGTCGGTCTGTTTTCCCAGAACAATTGTTTTTATTCGACATTTCCCCAAAACAAACTGCATGCCGTTATCCTTGCTGAACTGGATGGTTATGTCCAGCAAGGAACGAAGTTGGTTCTCGTCTTCGGCATACAATGTGATGTCCTCAATATACATTAAGTACATTTCGACAATATGCCATGTTTGACTTGGAACCCATATTTGCTTTCATCCAGAAGATGATTCAAACCCAAACAAAACCACAGTGGGCTTAGAGAGTCGCCTTGGAAAATGCCACGCCTGATCGGCATCTCTTCTGATGTTTGTGAGAATACCGATAGCTTCCTGCTCCAATTCTTCATCACCGTTCTGAGGAGAAGAACGACATTCAGGTTGATTTTGTACAAGCGTAACACTTGTAGTAACCACGAATGCGATATGGAGTCAAAGACTGATCTGTAATCGATGTAGGCTGTCGAAATATTTCCTTTTTGGTGGACAGCCTGCTTTACAGCTACCGTACCGGATTATAAGCTGTTCTTTACAGCCTCGGGACCCTTTCGCGCATCCTTTCTGCTCCTCAAATATCAATTTATGAACATCAAGGTGTTCATGCACAGAACTGAAGTGAAGACCTTGTAGATGGTAGGAAGACAAGTAATTGGTCGACATTTTCAAGGGCAAGAGGTATCTTGTTCCTTGGAGGTAAGGGAAGTTATCCCCTTGGTGAAAATTTCTGGAACTAAATCAGGATCGGCAATCAACTGATTAAATTGATTTGCCAATATTCTGTTCCTGCTCTTGAACCGCTTCAGCAGATGTTGTAAATCTTGTCAACTCATGGCGCCTTCCAATTGCCTGCCTTGTCAAGTGCTGTTTCTACATCGACTTCAGTTACGTTGGGCATGGTCATTTCGAGGAGAGCCTTGCATGAACGCATAAGGTGTGGGAGCCACGCTGCTTCTAAATTGCAACGGCTGGATTCGCTCCAAACATTTGACAATACCCGTTGAATGCTCTTGAACTGCCTCAGGAAGAAGTTGTGAATCTTATCAACTCCTGGCGCTTTCCAATAACCTGTCTTTTCAAGGGCTGCATCTACGTCAGCTTCAGTAATGTCAGACACGGTCATTTCAGGGAGGGCCTCGTATGAATGCACGCCACGTTGCTTCTAAATTGTAACGGCTAGGTTCTCTCCAAACCCTTCTCCAGAAGTTTTCTGCCTGATGCAGATCGAGGTTACTTTCCCGACTTGAGTTGGTGAGATTTTTATAAAACCCCCGTTGATTCTGGAAGAACAAGGTGTTCTCTGTCCTTCACTGAAAGCTCTTTTGATATCTACGGATGCGATTGGAGCATACCGCGAATTTCAGCTTCAGCACCTCGAGGATTTCTTCGATAGGCATATCATTGGACAGATGGTAGTTTCCAATACTGTTCGCAACGCATCTGTGTATTTGCGTGACACGACCAATCTCCTTTCTCAACTTTTCAACTTTTTTGTTGAGTCGAAATACCCAGAACGGTAAATTCCTCCTGCGCATACCTCTATTATTCACTCTAAGAGGTTGGTTATGCAGACGAATAACCATCGTAGCTGCAACGTAGGTCAGGCTGTGAACCTCTGTAGCAGTAATCTCACTAGCCAAACGATCAGCCAAAATTCTGTCAACGGCAGCAATGATGTTAGTAGTTGCCGAAGTAAACTTCAGTTTTGGGATCTTTGGCCTAGCATCTGGGAGAATGTCAGCATATTCTGTGAATGCGACCTGGAATGCGGTCAAAGTCTCACTATAATTTCGGTCGACATTCCCAGTCACTAAGCTTCTCCTGATTACTGGGTTCATGGAGTGCCTTATAGGTGGAACTACTCTGGGTACCTGGTCACTGTGGCATAGAGGGAAATGAAATCTCGGACGCTTTAGCGAAAGAGGGGTCAGTCTCCCCTATGCCGGGACCGGAGCCAGCAATTTTGGTATCAGTAGCATTGGCTAAATCTGTTTTCAAAAACTGGGAACAAGTTTCCCATAATGACAGGTGGCAGAGCCTAAATGCTGCTCGACACACCAAACTTCTCCTGCCAGAACCCTACATACGTACCGCAAAGTTTATCCTGTCGAAAAGTAGGAGGACTTGCAGATGTATTGTGGGCCTTCTGACAGGCCATAATTCACTAGCTGGGCATATGTTCAGAATAGGAATTACCGAAGATGATACGTGTCCCTCCTGTAATGAGGAAGCGGAATCCACGGAGCATTTCCTATGTGCCCCGCCTATGGACGCATTAGGCATCAGATCTTTGGAGCCGATGTTCTCCAATTGCGACGGGTAGCATCACATCCACTAACGGAAATCCTGCGATACGTTAATGAATCCGGAATATTCCGTTAGACGGGGGAGATGAGTACAATGGGCCAACACGGCCTGAGTGCTCAGAAGCTGTAGCTTCTCCCCCACCATACACACACACACGCACACACGCCTTATAGGTGGAGTATTCGTGCTGCTTCTTTGTTCAATCCGATAAGTTGGTGACTCCAGACCGAGCTCAAGTGAAACTTCGTGAAAAATTTGTTGCCTGGTTGTTAGGGCAACTATCACCCGGTATTGATTGACAACGTTCTGCTCCGGAACATGTCTTAGTTCCGGGAAGCGGGTTATGAACGCGTCATGGAGTCGGAGTAGGTGCGGACGATCAATTCGTTCAGTTGGTTCGGCCAAACTATACGACGCGTAGGTCTCCCGTCCCTGGTGGTTGATGGCATAACCGCTAAAACATCCAAGTGCGAAGAGCCACTCTGGTGTTGTTGAGCGACTCTTAGCCGTGTTGGGTACTGTCTTCGTGTTCTTGAGATCCCATTTAAAGAATTTAAACAAAAGTCCCTAATTTTATTCCCACGAGTAATGGGGAACCAGTCAGCCCTGCAACAGAGCCCCAATGTTGCAATGCCCCATGGTTACCTCTAACGGTAGGGAAGGTATTTGGAGGGTAGCCGCTAAAATACAGTGCAACGTCACTGCAATTCATCCGATAGGTGCGTCGATTCCTTCATCCCGGATTACGGATTTGTTAAGGAGGTTTACTTCCCACAAAGGGAAGAATAGGTTAGGGAAGACGAACACAAATGGAATCGTTCTGCTTGTCCGCGACTACTTATTTACAAGATCATCTCCCGATATCCGTAGCTGACCGGTAGGTCATGTCATTATCCGCAACCCATGACACGCGCCTGGTCGCATGCAGCTCTGCGTTGGCAACTCAGGTGAGGATAAACCTGGTACGCAGGCATATACGATCCGCCCATCGGATGAATTGCAGTGACGTTACACTGTATTTCAGCGGCTCCCCTCCAAATACCTTCCCTACCTTTGGAGGTAACCATGGGGCATTGCAACATTGGAGCGCTGCTGCAGGGTTGACTGCCTCCCAAATACCTATGGAAAAAAAATTGGGGATAATATTTCAAATTCTTTTAATGGGACCCTTGTAACACGAAGACAGTATCCAACACGGTTAAGAGTTGGTCAGCAACATCAGAGTGGCTTATCGCCCTTGGATGCTTTGGCGGTTATACCGTTAGCCACCAGGTACGTAAGACATAGGTGTCGTATGGTTTGGATGAACCCACTCAATGAATTTATCCGCCGCGCCTATTACCGTGTCATGAATTTGGAACGGAATCCATCAGGATACAGGCACCCATTACATCATGCGCTCATAACCCGATTTCCGGGACTAAGTCATGTTCCGAAACAGAACGTCATCAACTAGTACAGGGTGATAGTGAATAACAACCGAGTTGCCCTATCAAATAGCAACAAATTTTTCAAGAGGTTTCACTTGAGCTCGGACTAGTTAAAGGAGCAACACAAGTAGTCCACCTGTAAGGCATTCCATGAACCAAGTAGTCAGGACAAATTTAGTAACCGGGGATGTCGACCCAATTTATAATGAGGCTTTGAGCACATTCCAGATGCTAGGCCAAAGATCCCAAAACTGAAGGTTACTTCGGCAACTACTAACATTATTGATGTCGTTGACAGAATTTTGGCTGATCGTTTGGCTAGCGAGATTGCTGCTACAGAGGTTCACAGTCTGATCTACGTTGCAGCTGCCACGGTTATTCGTCTGCATAATCAACCTCTTAGAGCGAATAACAGCGGTATGCGCAGCAGGACTTTACCGTTCTGAGTATTTCGACTCAACAAAAGAGTCGGAAAGTTGAGAAAGGAGATTGGTCGTGTCACGCAAGTACTTCTTCGAAATTCATCACCAACAGTGCACAGATGCGTGCCGAACATCATTGGAAACTGCCATCTCTCCAATGATGTGCCAATCGAAGAAATCCTCGAGGTGCTGAAGCAGAAACTTGCGGTATGCTCCAATCGCATCCGTAGGTATGAAAAGAGCTTTCCGCCGAGGACAGACAACGTCTTGTTCTTCCAAAAACAACGGGGATTTTATAAAAATCTCAACAACTCAAGTCGGGAAAGTCACCAAGACCTGGATCAAGCAGAAGACTTCTAGAGAAGTGTTTGGAGCGAACCCAGCCGTTGTAAATTCCTCTAATTGATTTCGCTCCAAACACTTCTCTGGGAGTCTTCTGCCTGGCCCAGATCGAGGTTACTTTCGCTCCAAGGTGCAACTGCAGCTGCAACGTAGACCAGACTATGAACCACTGTCTCCGTAATCTTCCCAGCCAAAAAATCAACCAAAATTCTGTCAACGGCTGCAATGATGTTCGTAGTTGCGATCTGTTAGGATCTCTGGTCTAGCGTCTGAGAGAATCTCAGTATATTCTGTGAATGCTACCTGGAATGCGGTCAAATAATAATAATAATCGTTGGCGCAACAATCCATATTGGATCAGGGTCTTGAAGTGTGTTAGAGCACTTCATTCAAGACCGTAACGGTACACTACAGTATCCTGTAGGAGACAATGTGGTCAGCATTACGCTCGTCCGAGATTATTACCCTGATTTGACTCAGGTACTCATTCACAGCTGAGTCGACTGGTATCCGACGTCAAATCACGATACAAATCCCACTGCAACCAGTGAGAATTGAACCGCGACCTTCCGTACGACAGCATTGTGCTCTAACCACTCAGCTATCCGGACAATGCGGTCAAAGCCTCATTATAAATTGAGTCGACATCGCCGGTCGCTAAGCTTCTCCTGATTACTGGATTCATGGAGTGCCTTACTGGTGGAGTACTTGTGTTGCTCCTTTGTTCAGTCCGGTAAGTTGATGACTCCAAACCGAGCTCAAGTGTACAAAAACATCGATTATAAATCAACCTTTGTTGTTTGGCTTCGAATCCGCTATCCCATCTTCTACATGAAAGCAAATATGGGTTCCAAGTCAAACATGGCATAGTGTCTAAATGTACATTAAGTCATTTAATGTATATTGATGACATCAAATTGTATGCCAAAGAAGAAAACCAAATTCGTTCCTTCCTGGACATCACTATCCAGTTCAGCAGGGATATCGGTATAAATGTCGCATAAAAACTATTGTTCGCGGAAAACATACCGACAATGAAGGGTGCAGCACAACAACAACCAAATTGAGAGTATGGATTCGGACGACATCTACAAATACCTCGGCATATTGCAAGCAACAATACCTGAGAGTGAAATTATGCGGTGTTTCCAACGATTAATTAATTGAAGTAATAAAAACTTGTTGTTTCTTTTTCGTTGGTGTGGGTATTTATTCTTGCAAATACCGATATTTCGGGAACCACTTGTTCCCTTCATCAGTGCTAACAAGTTCCGCAATGGAGAACTTCCGAGAGAATAAACTAGGACTCATGTAATCAGTTTATTTCAAGGCAAAGAAGTTCGTCGAGAAAGTTCAACCCTTCCTTATCCCCGAGGAGAGGCAAACAGAGGCCGACCCTTACTTTTGGGGCCAGCTAGGGAACAAGTCCTTAAACTCCCGCAAATGAATCAAAATTACACAGATACCGGTGAGGGAAGTTCGAATAGGGGGGCCTTCCCAAGACACGTTGAAACAGAGCCATTAGAGCAAGTTTCAGGCCCAGACGTCAACCACAGACTTGAAGGCGAGGCGTCAGCTAGGGACCTGCCTAGGGGTTCAAGCAGGTGTGAGGTTCCGTTCGAAGGGGCGTGGGGGACCTGTGATACAGGGAGACGAAATTACTCAACGTGGAGAGACGAAACGCGTTCATCTACTGATGGGCCCATCCCCACCCAAATAGGACCGGACTAAATACTAGACCTTTGTCAACCGTGCCCAGAATATTTGCGAACTCCTGGACCAAACCGCTCGGAAACCTTCTTTGATTTCAGCCAGACAAATTGAGAGGCGATGCAAAACGTGTGATCGATCATTTAGGGATATACGGAGAGAATTACCAGCGAACATGTGGTTTTCTCAAACAAAGATACAGTAATCGTCGGGCCTTAATAAAAAAAAGAAATTCAGGTGTTAGTTGACTTACCTCAGATAAACCCAAAGGAGGCTAGATCGCTGGGAAGAGCATTGAATACCATGCGTTCCGCAGTTCAGAACCTACAGAAGGCAGGGTTCAATGCAGATTCATTCCATTCGTCCTCACGAGGAAAATAGATATGACGACTCGGAGGGAGTTCGACTTAACGTTCCAAGAATCCCCGTTACGATAAATGGCATCGACCAGTTTCTAGAAAATAGATATGTGGTCATGTCCCCCGGTTGGGATGGTCTGAGTGGGATAACCAAGGCGAAAGATCTTGACAATAAGAGAAAAGCCCAGAAGGAGACAACCTTGGTCTCTAAGTCGGATGGTGAAAAGAGAAACTGGACTAAATGCTTCTTATGTATGGGGGAGTACTTCGCAATCCAGTGTCTTCATTCATTGATAGTACCGAGACGAAGAAACTACTCCGTCGCAATCATATTTGCATTTACTGTGCCTCCCACAAATATATCAAGGGGGAAGTGTGCAATAAACGCAAGAATCTTCAATGCGAAATATGCAAAGGGCAACATCTTACTGCCATGTATCCGTGCAAAGAGGATAGTGCGTCTTCTGCTGTTCATCATGCCGAAAATTCGGCAGCATTTTCATAGTCAGAAACCGTTCTTTCCAACAGCAGCCGTTAAGCAAGAGAAGGACATGCTATTCCAGTTCAGTGTTTCATCGATCCGATCAAGGCAGTCAGAGCAACTATATAACCAAAGATCTAGTACAGAAACTCGGGCTAAAAAAGAACAAGTCGGGAAACCGGAAGCTAGACGCTTCAGGTATGAAAGGTTTTGTGTATTTCTTTTATAAAGAGATTTGGGTGTGCATTTGTCCCATAAGCATGTAGCACGTAAAATATGCATATAATATGTGAAAATACCCACTTTCAAGTGATATTAACATTCATAGTCTTGAATTTGCAGTGGAGAGCAGATTTGACCCAGTATAACTTTGTTAATAATAGTGCGATTTTCACCAAATTTGGCAGAATCATGATCTATACTGTAGCCTACATTGCTGCAATTTTGTGATTTTAGGGTGAACTCAATTACTAAAAATTATAGTAATATACTATTATTAACTTTATTTGAACAGATATCGATATGGGAGGTATTTCGGAGCCTAGACACCATATAGTGGCAGCCCCCTGATTTTTTCCAGATTTTTCGGTTTGGTAGTTCCTGAGAATGGGTTCGTTAAAGAAATGACCAATTTCAACCCCCCGCACTCCCGACCTTTTCAGCAAAAGTCAAAACTAATACCGGCTTCGAAAAGTACTAACCGAGACCTTTAATTTGATACCCCACATGACTATATTTGATGAAAAAAAAATGTACACCCCCCTTTTGCATGTATGAGGACCCCCCCTTAAATTCGTAGTAAGAGGATGTAACTCACTATATGCATGAGCGTTCACAGTTCCCACCTTTCTACCAAATTTGGTGTCAATCGCTATAACCGTCTCCGAGAAAAATGCGTGTGACGGACAGACAGACGGACAGACAGTAAACCGATTTTAATAAGGTTTTGTTTTACAAACAAAACCTTAAAAAGGCTAGCATCGAAATTTCGGGGGTAGGTGGTGTGTCAGCAGAAGGAATATGCCCCTAAGTAGAGATGACTCCAATCGCATAGATGACGAGATTCGTGAGGACCTAGTCGTAAAGAGTCATTACCGAAAGAATGATGGTCGCTACGTGATACCAACCCCGTGGCGGCAAGATAATATAAAGCTAGGAAACTCCTACCACAAGGCCGTGCAGCACTAACTCGGTCAGGAGAAAGGGTGATTGAAAAACAAAGACCACCAGCTCAAATCGGATGAGTTTATGAGAGAATATTTACACACGGCTGAAGTTCCAAAGGGTCGTCAGGTAGACAGTAGCGGGGAGGTATATTATATCCCGTATTTGAGCGTGGTTCGCCAGGAGGCCACTTCGACGAAATTGCGGAATGTCTTCAATGCTTCCACTCCGACATCCAATGGCGTAAGCCTTAACGATCCATCCTGGTCCAAAGTTGCAAAATCGTATTTTCGACATTTTCACTAGAATACGCAGGTTTGCGTATGTATACTTTAGTGATATTACTAAGATGTATCGACAGATACTTTTGAGACCGGAGGATCAGATCAGGCCTAGGATTCTCTGGTAGGCAGAGCATGAGGTACTGATAAAAGAATTCACCTGAAAACAGTGACCTGCGGGTTAGACTGCACCCTGGCAAGCAATTCGAACGCTTCACCAGGTGGAAGGCGACAATACCCCTGATAAGGGGGACAATTGGATACTCAAGAACGCGTTCTATATGGATGATCTGTTGTACCGGGCGTCTAGTATAAAAGAACCTCAAGAGGTCATCCCTAAAATTACAGAAACTCCAGGAAAAGGGAAACTTCTGCTAACGAAGTGGGCGACGATCTGTCCAGAGGTTCTAAAATATATTTACGAAAGATACCGAATTAGTTCATATGTTGAGGTTGATAAGGCAGATAGGGATCTTAAGATCCTTGGCCTGCACTATAGTTCCAGGGATGACTGTTTCCTGTACAGTTTCAAGCCAAGTTTAATGTGGGGTAGACCAAACGAAGAGTGCTTAGTATAGCCGCTTCTATTTTCGATCCTATTGGTTGGCTGCTTTCGGTTGTAATGAAGCTGCGAATAGAAATTCAACGACTTGACGTCATGCCTTTAAAGACACGAATGAGTATAAGTTCCAAAGCAACGAAACTCGAGTTGGAAAGTGTAGTACTTTTAAGGAATTATTCAGAGATGTGCGTAAGAGCCTAGGAACTAGTCCAGCAAAGTTCACGGTTTTTACGGATTCCGAGGTAACCCTCTGCTGAATTTGGAGTCGGAAGGATATCGACAACAAATTGGTTCACCGAGGAGTAGTCGCGATCCATAAGTATCTGTCATCCACAGATATCCACCACGTTAGGTCAAGCCATAACCCTGCAGATTGTGCATCCAGGGTCATGCGTCCTTGGAAATTTGGAACTCACGAATTGTGGTTCCAGGGACCCCAATTCTTCCAGGGGGAACTCCCTCGCACGGAGGTCGTCAGTTCTGGTGCTGAAAGAGTGACACATCTAGCAGAAACTGGTACCGAGCCTACGACTGAACCAGATTTCATTTAGCGATTCTAAAGTTTACCTCGATTGAAGTGGATGCCTTCAGTTTCCAGCCTGACATGAAAATTTTCAAACTGCCATCTGCACATGGGAAGCAATATTAAACAGCCGGCCATTGTATCCGCTGGCTGATAATAGTCATGATCTGCAGGTTCTGACCCATGCCCATTTCATCATTCAAAGAAGCCTATTGTCGCCTCCGGTAGGGGAAGGTCTAAAGGAAAGTCTCCCAACCAAAAATTGGTTCAGATCCAGGAACTGCAGCGGTATTCTGGGTCTTCTCGAGACTGACTACTTTGTGTATCTACAGAAGCGGTATAAATGGAAGGCCCCCGGTAGGCAACTGAGGCCAGGTGAACTTGTTCTAGTCAAAGAAAGTGATCACAGGCTATTAGAATGGAAGATCGGGCGAGTGTTAGGTTTTCCAGACCCACAGGGTACCATCCGACAAGTAAAACTAAAAAACTGCCTTTAGGGACAACATACATCGAGCCGTGTATCAGCTCGTTCCCCTTCTTCCAGAAGAGGAAACTAAGCCCTCTCAAGTGTCTCCTGTCACACTCAAATTCCTCACTCTAAAATTTTTGTATATATGTGAAAAAAAAAAACCGTAGTTGGATCCGAAATTAAAATTGTATATTGTATTGTACATTAATAATATTAATTAATATTCACTAACCCACGTAAAATTCTTGTAAATAACTTATATCATAAGTGACTAATCCAAATTAACAACAGACCGGCGGCAGAAAGTCACGGCCAAGAACAGTAGGATGGCTTCAAAGTCTCAAATTTCCTGAAAACCAGATCGAGGTGTATTTGATTTTTTTTATGTTGGGTGATGGTCACTTGATGTGTTGTTTTGTTTTGTTGTTTAGTGACATGAGCTCAAGCGAATATGAATGCAGACGCGTGCAAATATGTAATTCAATGCTGGGGAAACAAGCGCTCTGTTTTTAAACAAACAAAATTGATGGCTAATGATTCACATTTCTTCTCCGTGGTACGTCATCGTGAAATTGAGCTGATAATGTATTCCCTAGGCATTGAATGGCTTCCGATTAGCTGACTACTATGTACTGCACTTAAGTGCACAATACGCTGAAAAGTGAAAAACGAAGATCATAAACAACAGAAAATGATAAACAAATAAAAGATGTAAATTTTCTCTAACATTCAAAGATGTAAATTTTCTCTAACATTCCCTCTGTGCACATATGTCCATTAAAGAAACTAGGAAATATAAAACAATAATATGTAGCTACAAAATAAATACTTTGTAATACGTTTTCTATTTAGAAAAAATGGATTAGAAATTTACAAAGTAACTAGGGTTGAAAAAGTAAGCATAGATACTATTAAGACCTAAATCTTTTGGTTGTGAATTCAAACTACTAAAATAAATAAACTAATCGAACGCCATACGATAATATTGAAGATCTTGTAAATTAATATTGTATCGCAAAAAAATGGAAATAGAATGGAGATGGGTGGCCTCGCACCTTTGAATCGCAAGCTGGCAGCGAGTGACGTAAATAAAAGATTCTCCTAACTTGGGACCGCTCGCCATTTAGGAAAGAAAACAGTTAAGATCACGGACTACCAGACCTTTTTCGCACGGGAGGGTGTTTAGGCGGTTTGGCCAAGTTTTCTCCAGCAGTCGCATCTTTGGACCCAGGCCAATAATAACAAGTCTGTCATAATCGGCTTGTGCATTTAGCCTCTTCCGTCGTTGCATCATATTCTATGCTAAATGGCTTATTTGGCTTCATTAAGCTTCTCTTCCGTTTTTGCATTAGCCTATCACCTGCGAAATGGTGTATTTGGCCTCATCATGGTTCTCTTCCATGTCATCAAGCAACAATTCACTTCACATTTGCGTAAGCAGGTGTCGATTTGCTACAAACGAGGGAATAATGATAAACGAATGTTTTTGTATTATGTACAAGAACACTTTTCGATTGTTGTGTAAACGCGGAATTGTCAACAGATTGAATTAAAAAGTCATATTACATTTGGTATTGGCACGCAGTTGGGATTAGACAAATGCCACATAAAAACAGTTGTTCGGGGAAAACACACCGACAACGAAGGATACAGCCAAAATTACATCCAAATTGAGGGTATGGAGTCGGACGAAGTCTGCAAATACCTCGGCATATTGCAAGCAACAAACCTGCTGAGCCATAATCAAATCTAAGCTGCTGGGGGAATATGAACGACGTCTGGATCTTGTCCTCAAAACGGGAAAAATAAAATCATGGAGATCAACACCTTCGCCATTCCCGTCCTCCTATATACTTCCAGTATAAAGGATTTGAAAGCATTGCACTATAATCAAGTGCATTTTCTTCATGAGTTTTTCTTTGACAAACAATCCTCTAGCCGATTACATCAGGCTACCGTCATGGCAGATAATAAATTGTCTCCTTTGAACTTGAAAAGCAGAGAATGTGATCACAAATCGAATGTTACTTCAATCCAACAGAAGATCGACATGTGGGAAAAGAAACCCATTCACGGAGGTCATATCAAAAATTTGTTGTTGTCAGGCATTGACATCGAAACCTCCAATAAATGGTTGACTAATGGTGTACTTTTCTATGAGATGGAAGCATTCCTAACTTCAATTCAGGATGCTTTGCTCCCAACAAAAAATTATATACGGTACATTCTTCACGACTCCTCAATCACCAAATCCAGTTGTAGGTTGTGCATCTGTAAAGAGCAGACCATCCAGCACATAACATCTGCGTGTAGGATGTTGAGCAGTACCGAGTCTTAACTCCGTTTTTAAGATTCTCCATCAAAATTTTGCGTTGAAGTATAACTTAGTGGCAACCTATCATCCTTATTATAAGTATACTCCGCAGAGAATCTTGGAAAATGATCGGGTCAAACTACTGTGCGATCACACTATTGTCACCGACTACAGTGTTATCACACAACAGACCCAATTTAGTTCTGCTTCTGAAGGAAGAACAAGCGTGTTTCCTAATCGATATAGCCGTACCGTTGGACCAGAACACTGTTGAAAAGCAGCACGAAAAAATCCGGAACTACGGCCCCTTGGCGGACAATAAGGAGCAGACTTGGAGAATACAAAAGATCGAAGTAGTCCCAGTCGTGATTTCAGCGAAGGGATTAGTACCTGCCGTACCAGCTTAATTCTGAACTGAGTTGCAAATGCAGAGCTGCTGCATGCGACCAGGCGCGTGTCATGGGTTGCGGATGATGACGTTACGTATATAGCAAGATGATCTTGCAAATAAGTAGCCGCGGACAAGCAGAACGTTTCCATTTGTGTTCGTCTTCCCTAACCTACTCTTCCCTAATAATAAAACTAGGTAGCTTTCTGCTACTACAATATATTTTAATAGTTAGTAAATACGTATTTCGAGAGCTACTTACTCTCTTCCTCAGTACTTAACTTAAGCGATAACTATCATATTCTACTCTTCCCATTCTGGGGGAGTAAATCTCCTTAATAAATCCGTAATCCGGGTAAGGATGCGTCTATTGGATGGATTGCATCCAAATTACACCGTGTTTCAGCGGCTCCCCTCCCTACCTTTGGAGGTAACCATGGGGCATTACAACATTGGGACTCTGTTGCAGGACTAACTGGTTCCCCACTACTTGTAGGAATAAAATTGGCAATATTTCTTTTAATTCTTGTAATGGGACCCCGGGGACACGAAGATAGTCCCCAATACGGTTAAGAGTCGCTCAACAACATGAGAGCGGCTCTTCGCCCTTGGATGTTTTGGCGGTTTTGCCGTGACCCGCTTTCCGGAACTAAGTTATGTTCTGGAGGTGAACGTCAATCAATACCGGGTGATAGTGAAAAATAATCGAGTTGTCCTACCAACCAGGCAAAAGATTTTCCAGGAAATTTCACTTGAGATCGGTTTGGAGTCATCAACTTACCGGATTGAACAATGGAGCAACACAAGTATTCCACCTGTAAGGCACTCCATGAATCCAGTAATCAGGAGAAACTTAGCGACCGGCGATGTCGACTCAATTTATAATGAGGCTTTGACCGGATTCCAGGTAGCATTCACAGAATATACTGAGATTCTCCCAGACGCTAGACCAGAGATCCCAACAGATCGCAACTACGAACATCATTGTAGCCGTTGACAGAATTTTGGTTGATTTTTTGGCTGGGAAGATTACGGAGACAGTGGTTCATAGTCTGGTCTACGTTGCAGCTGCAGTTGCACCTTGGAGCGAAAGTAACCTCGATCTGGGCCAGGCAGAAGGCCCCTAGGGAAGTGTTTGGAACGAATCCCAATTTAGAGGGATTTGCAACGGCAAATCCAGATCTTGGTAACTTTCCCAACTTGAATTGTTGAGATTTTTATAAAATCATTGTTGGTTTTGGAAGAAGAAGGTATTGTCTGTCCTTCGCTGAAAGCTCTTTTCATACCTATGGATGGCATTGGAGCATACGGCAGGTTTCTGCTTCAGCACCTCGAGGATTCCTTCGATTGGCACATCATTGGACAGATGGTAGTTTCCAATGATGTTTGCAACGCATCTGTGCGCTCTTAGTGATGAATTTTCAAAAAGTGCTTGCGTGCCACGGCCAATCTCCTTTCTCAACTTTTCAACTCTTTTACTACCAAGTGATCAGCCAAAATTCTGTCAACGGCAGCAATGATGTTAGTAGTTGCCAAAGTAAACTTTAGTTTTGGGATTTTTGGTCTAGCGTCGGGGAGAATCTCAGCATATTCTGTGAATGCCACCTGGAATGTGGTCAAAGCCTCATTATATAATAAATTGGGTCGACATTCTCCTGACTACTGGGTTCATGGAATGCCTTACAGGTGGAGTACTTGTGTTACTCCTTTGAGTAGTCCGGTAATTTGATGACTCCACACTGAGCTCAAGTGAAACCTCTTGGAAGATTTGTTGCCTTGTTGGTAGGGCCACTCGATTGTTATTCACTATCACCCGGTACTGGTTTACGACGTTCTGTTCCGAAACATGACTTAGTTCCGGAAAGCGGGTTATGAGCGCGTGATGTAATGGGTGTCTGTGCCCTGATGGATTCCGTTCCAAATCCGTGACACGTTTATAGGCGGAAGGAGTTCGGTGCTCCTTAGATCGCCACCTAGTCGAGCGAGATCGCTAGAGGGACGAGGTACTTTTGGCAGACGATGACGGAGAAAGAACCTGATGATGGGTGTGACGAATGTCAGCGAGCGAGCGACCACTCTGGGACGGCATTTGCCGCACTGGGTGAGAAGATAATGGAGCTCTGCGAGTTCATAAAGGATAGGAAAAACATCCACCAAAATATTAGAGCTATGATCAGAGGTATCATAATGGCTTATGGCAGAGCCCAGGAGGAGAAAGGAGTGTGTAAACCGGGCAAGAAAGTTACCCAGGTGACACCTCCTCCGAAAAGGTTACTCGACAAGAACGCTGCAAAAAGAAGCCCTAAGAGGATGGGTGAAATACCTAGACCCCAACAGATCCCCAAAACCATAAAACGTCCTTCTCCAAAGAAACCAGAGCAGGTATTGAAAACAGCCAAAGATATCAAAGAAAATGCGGTAGCTGTGATGCTCGCAAATGAGGCAGAGCGAGAAGTGCGAGGTACGGAGGCATATAGCAAGGTTGTCTCCAAGTAGAAGAAGAAGTAGAGGAGGTGGATACGGCCAGAAGTAATCGTCATTTCCAAAAAGGGGTAAGCAACTTATGCCGACATCCTTAAACAAGTTAAGTTGGAGCTAGAGTTAGGGATCTAGGGAACAGCGTCAACTGAATTAGGCGGTCACAGAAGGGACGACAAAACAGTGGAGAAATTCCTCAGTTAGGGCCAAGGGCCAGCAAGCTGAAGGGAAGGGAATTGACGTTGCCATTATTTGTGAATCCTATGGGTAGGCCATTCAAGATGTATTCAACGTCCGGAAGCTGGTTTCTTGATAGCAAAGATGGGTGGGATTCATGTCTATAGCTGCTACGCTCCTCCTAGCGCAATATGTGCGCAATACGGGGAGATGCTGCACCATTTGTTGCTGGACGCAAGGGTTAACAACATTCGAAATGTTGTTAATTCGATTGACAGTGGCCACCATCGGTGTTTTTCGTGGCGGACAGGCCATGATAAAATCATAAATTTAAAAAAAAAAAAATTGTTTTTGAAAGTCAGTGCAAAATTGGATTTGAACAGATAGACATCTATTCCTATTATTCTTTAATTTAAGCATGTAGATTGATTTCTATTTTCATCTGTTTAAGTTTAAAAATATAAAAAGATTTTAAAGAAGTCTAGAGATTTCTTTAGTGGTGACCTCAATAAAATTTGAATGAAAAGCTGTTCTGAGAAGCATTTCAGATCGTTATCAATTATTCCTGCCTTTCTTTGGTTTGCCATTTTCAACCTGCATTTACCTTGAAACGGATTTGGCATCGACTTTCGATCCCTTTTGGTGCTTATAACTGATTAGAAGTACATAATTCTGCGGGAAAAGAAATCGAAAACGCAGATCCGAGAAGTCGGCCATCAATAGGCTGAAAAACCTTTCAAGAGCCTCCAGGCGCGCGACAAGCAGTCCCAAGGAGCTTAAGAAGCAATCCGTCGTTGACATCACCCATCCACGGCAGTACTGACGAGCACCATCCAGATTCGTCCGTCGTTTGTGCTTTTTGTGACATTTTTACTGCAAGGTGTAGCCGACTTATTGGAAGTAGAAAAAACGTTCTCGGGGAAAAGAAAACAAGTCGGGAAACCGGAAGCTGGATGCCTCAGGTACGAAAGGTTTTGTGTATTTCTTAGTACGTAGCACATAATATATCCATATATTATGCGAGAGTATCCACTTTCGGGTGATATTGACATTCATAGTCTTCAATTTTCAAAGCAGCAACAAATTTGAGGTATTATAACTTTGTTAGTAATAGTGCGATTTCCACCAAACTTGGTAAGATCATGCTCTATATTATAGCCTATATCACTGCAAAATTTCATGGTACTACGATGAACTTAAGGGGGGTTTATAACCAATTACAAAAAATTGTAGTAATATACTATTATCAACTTTATTTAAACAGATATCGGCATGGAAGGTATTTCGGAGCCCAGGTACCATATAGTGGCAGCCTCCTGATTTTTTTCAGATTTTTCGGTTTGGTAGTTTCTGCGAATGGCCCCCTTAAAGAAGTGATCACTTTCAACTCCCCGCACTCCCCACCCTTCCAACGAATGTTGAAACTAAAATCGGCGTTGAAAAGCACTAATCGAGACCTTTAATTTGATACCCCACATGACTATATTTGATGAAAAAAAATTTTACACCCCCCTTTTGCATGTATGGGGACCCCCCTTAAATTCGACGTAAAAGGATGTAATTCACTGTATGCGTGAGCGTTCACAGTTCCCAACTTTCTACCAAATTTGGTGTCAATTGCTATAACCGTCTCCGAGAAAAATGCGTGTGACGGACAGACAGACCTGTGAGGAGTGGCCAGATCTCCCATCGGGCGCGACCCCAGCTGGCGGATTAGGGCATACCTATTGATGTGTAAATATGTGTTCATGCACTTTTCTTTTCTGACTGTGCATGGGCTAGTGTTTGCTCATCTCTGGTGCGCGGACCAAAATGGCTATGGGAAGGATACCCAGAACATAAAACCACCATGGAAGACGAGAGAAGGAGGAAACTTACGGTGCAGGGGCTCGGAACCCCAGTACCGGCGGCTTCTGGGAGTGAGCAAGCGGGCTCCCGGTCGTTGATATCCCTCGACCGCAGTGCCTCGATGGTGGACAACTTGGCCACCTTGACATATAATGCTACAAGTGATTTGGATCTGGAGAAGGAGGTATTCAAGCGAAGTACGACTTTACCGAGAACACCAATAACAAGACCAAACAAAGATGAACTAAAAGCAGCTTTTTGGACAACAAAAACCGTGACAACACCCAGCGCACATGTTCAAGATGCTCGACAGCAGGAGGTGCTCCAGGAACAAGGAAGAGACCCATTCAAAAGAAGTTCATCAACTTTGAGATCTCCACCAATGCCAAAGACGACGAAGAACAAAGTACAGGCAAGGTTAATAAACGCCAAAAGTGAAGGACCATGTAAAAGGGGGAGTCCCGATCTGGAGGAATTACCCTTCACCCAGCTTGGGGCTAAAATAGTTGAGCTGTCCGAGTTTATCAAGGACAAGCACAAAGTGCACCAAGCCATAAAGAATATGGTGAGGGCTATTAGTGCTCTACAATAGATCATAGATGCAGGAAAAGAATAATACAGTCTGTTACATAAGAGCGTGGTCATTGTTAAATAATAACAACAATTGATTTTTCGAAAATTCGCAAATTTGTTGATAATTTGGTCGTCAATACTCAATGCAAATACCTCAGTAGCAAGTCCAATCTCCTGCATTGTCAATTATGGCCTGGCACTGTCGGGGCATACTTTCCACTAGTTTTTCTGCATATTCTATCGGAAAAGACCTCCAAATTTTCCGAATTTGTCGAGAAAGTTAATCTAAATTACATGGCTTGCGTCTGCGAAGCTGCATTTTCATCAGAGCCCACACATTTTCTATGGGATTTGCATCCGATGACTGAGATGGCCAATCTAAAGTGACAACTCCGTTTTGCACCTTCCACTCGCTACACACTCGACTCCGATGTTTCGGATCGTTGTCCTCTTGAAGGATCCAGCTTTCATTTTTCTTGATATACCATTGCTTAGCAGACGGTAACAAAGCCTTTTGATATATTTTATTCATTTTTTCGGCATTTAAATTCTCGGTAAATAAGAACAAAGTACCGAAACCTTTGTTTGAGAAGCACCCCCAAACATGGACCTTGACGGGGTGTTTAACAGTCCGTTGAAGCATCCTACTGGTGGAGGTTGTCCAGGCGTGTTTGATGCTCGGAAATGCCCAGAAGGAGGATTCATCAGAAAAAATTACGTTGCTCCAATCGCGATCCAAGTTTTCCTTCGCCCATTCCACTCGTTTTTCAACGTGTTTTGCACTCAACATTGGTTTTTCCAAAGTACTGCGATATTTCAGTTTATTGGCAAGCAAGTGCCTGCGAATCGTTCCGTAAGATATGTCAACACCTTTTGCTTTCAATTTCACAGCAGCTCCACGTAAAGTCAAAGTTGGATCTTTCGAGAACAATGCGAGAATCTCTTTTTCGTCTTTTTTTGAGACTTTGCTTGCACTTCCGCGATCAGGAAAATCATCAACGTTACCGACCTTTTTATAGCGATTTATCCACTTGCTAATAAACTGCTTCGACTTTTCCATATATTTCGCAGCAGCAGTTTGCGTTAATTTGGGTCCTTTTTCATGCAAACATAAAAAAATTGCCTCAAAGCGAGAGGCGTAAACAGCACTCATTTCGAAAAACCACTCAATTGAATACTAAATTTGACAGAAAGCAGCCTTTTTACAAAAAGCATGAAGGACTGAGGTGCCCTCTATGTCATAGAAAAAGAAACAGGACGCTCTGATTTTTTATCTACCTGTAACAGTGACCACGCTCTTATGTAACAGACTGTAAGGGCACGCCGAACCCCGCTGTGCCAACAATATCACAAGCGACCCAAGTGACGCCTAACCGTACTACCATCGAATTCCAGCGAAATAAGCGAGTACGTGAAAAAGAGGATCCTGTAAATAATCAGCAGGCGCCTAAGAGAAAAAAAGGCGGACAGGACATCCTGAAAACCAACACCAATAGGTCAGAAGGAGGAAACCGTACAGCGAATCTAGGAAACTCGACCAGCGTTGCGAAGCCCAAGACCAGCGAAAACGATGGATGGACTAAAGTTACCAACAAAAAAGCGGAACGAAAAGCAAAAGTGCGAACTCGTCCAGATGTAATTGTTATCTCCAGTAAGGGAAATCTGTCCTACGCGGAGATACTCAAAAAGATCAAAGCGGATTCCGACCTAAAAGATCTGAGCGGAAATGTAAACCGAATCCGAAGAACCCAGAAAGGAGATCTCATGTTCGAGCTGAAAAGATCCAGTGTGGGCAAAACTGATGACTTTCGCACTCAAGTGAAAAACTCGCTTGGGGAGAATGCCGCAGTGCGTGCCCAGAAACATGAGATCTATATACAATGTAAGGATCTCGATGAAGTAACATCGAAAGAAGAAATTTGTACTGCTCTGAAGGAGCAATTCAAATTGAAAGAACTCACCGAGGAATCAGTTGTGGGTTTGAGAAAAGCCTATGGTGGTACTCAAACGGCCACAATACGAGTACCAGCGGAGGCAGCACAGATGTTGTTGGCTGCCGGAAGGGTTCGGATTGGATGGGTTGTCTGCCGTTTAAGGGAACAAATTTCACTGAAGAGGTGCTTTAAATGCCTTATGTTTGGGCACTTCGCGAAGGCATGCACCAGCAGCATTGATCGATCCGATCGATGCAGAAGGTGTGGGGAGAAAGGCCATATTACCAGAGAGTGCATTAAGGACCCCAAATGCCTATTGTGCGAAGTAAAAGAGGGACAGGATAACCGGCATATGGAAGTGGCAAATGTCCGGAATTTAGGAAGGCGCTCACTGCAATAAGAAAATGAGGTTTATTCAAATAAACCTCAATCATTGCGGGGTCGCTCAGGATTTACTTGAGCAGACCACGTTCGAATTTGAGATGGAAATCGCCATCATAAGTGAGCCGTACAGAAACCGTCACGGTCGCGTATGGGTGACAGATCCGACTGGTGGAGCAGCGATATGAGCTTGTGGTCGGCAGGCCATACAATGTACTGCAAGTCAGACAGCCAGTGGATTTGTGTGGGCAAAGATAAGTGGTGTATATGTATACAGCTGCTATGCCCCATCAAGTTTGACACTGTCTGAATTCGAGCAAATGCTTGATAATCTTGTTATCGATGCAAGGAGACGAAGTCAAAAGGTGATTGCTGGTGATTTCAATGCTTGGGCCCTAGAGTGGGGTAGTAGGGAATCAAATGCTAGGGACCGCAGTTTATTAGAAGCTTTTTCGCAGATGGACATAGTTTTGGCTAACGAAGGTGCTGTAAACACCTTCCAGAAAGGGGGGTCAGGCTCGGTTGTAGACCTGACCTTTGTCAGCCCTTCGCTGGCGCGTGGTATGTCCTGGTGCGTCAGTGAACGCTACACCCACAGCGATCACCAGGCAATCTTCTTTGAAACATGTGTCGAGCCACAGGCCAAAGAGCTATCATGCCCGAAACCGAGAAAGATTTCAGGCTGGTCTGCAAAATCTTTGGATGAGGAGACCTTCATAGAGGTGTGGTTAGATCAACCTGATAAAGCAGGCACCTCTACGGAAAGAGCCGTCCATCTGGCTCAATGCATTGCAAAAGCATGTGACGCGTCCATGCCTAGAAGGTGTTCATTCCCCAGTAGAAGACCAAACTACTGGTGGAATGATGAACTGACCGGCCTTCGATCAGCCTGCCACCGAGCCAGAAGAGTGGCTCAGAGGGCTCTAGGTAGAGTCGAACAGGGACAAAAAGAGCTCGCCTATAAGGCAGCCCGCAAAAACCTCAAGCTCGCCATCCAGCGAAGCAAGAGGGAGTGCTTTAAGGAGCTCTGTTCAGAAGCGAACATAAACCCGTGGGGGAATGCCTACAGAATCGTAATGGGACGATTCAGAGGCCGTTCATCTCCGCAGATCACGTGCCCCACCCTCTTGCTAAAAATCATCCAGGGGTTATTCCCCCAGCAAGAGGAGAGCACCGACATATTCCAACCACCTCTGAATGCAGCGGCAATTCCGCCAGTCACCAGAGATGAGCTGTTGGATATCTGCGGTAGAATAGGAGACAACAAAGCGCCGGGCCTGGACGGAGTACCGAATAAGGCCCTTAAGCTTGCCGTGAAATCCAGACCGGACTGCTGAGTTGTTCGAAGCATGCATGTCCGAGGGGATATTTCCAGTGGCATGAAAGCGGCAGAAGTTGGTACTTCTGCCTAAACCAGGTAAACCTCCAGGTGAACCATCCTCATATCGACCAATATGTCTCCTGGACACGGTGGGGAAAATGCTGGAGCGGGTAATCTATAATAGATTACTCCCGGTTGTTGAGAGCCAAGGCGGCCTTTCGGATCGGCAGTATGGGTTCCGTAAAGCTAGATCAACCATTGATGCCATCAAATTGGTTACTGGCTTGGCCGAAGATGCAATTCACGGAAAGGGTAGTACCAGCAAATATTGCGTGGTAGTAACCCTGAATGTGAAAAATGCATTCAATTCGGTCAATTGGAATCTAATACGGAAATCTTTAGCGAAGGTTGGTATTCCCGCCTATCTCGCTGCTATCGTCGATAGTTATTTAACTGCAAGGAGGCTCTAGTATGACACCGATGACGGACCCCAGGAGTAGGTTGTTTCCGCGGGTGTCCCGCAGGGCTCCGTATTGGGCCCGCTGCTGTGGAACATCATGTACAACGATGTATTTAATCTTCCCCTTCCGGGGGAGGCCACAGTGGTGGGTTACGCTGACGATATAGCGCTGGTTGTTGTCGCAAAGCATCTCGAAGATGCTGAATTATACTCAAGTGAGGCAATCGGTGCTGTTAAAAATTGGCTAAAGAGCTCTGGTCTGACACTTGCGGAGGAAAAAACGGAAGCGGTCCTCATCACTAAGCGCCGAAAGAGAAATTACGCCTGTATTAGAATCGGGAATCATATCATCACTTCCAAGCCGACCATCAAATACTTGGGAGTGGTGGTAGACAGGAAGCTTAGCTATAAGCAACATGTGCGGTATGTTTGCGACAAATCATCCACTGCAAGTATGGCCCTGGCAAGGATGATGCCGAACATTGGAGGGCCACGGCATACCTCTAGGTTGCTTATAGCCAGGGTGGTGACCTCGATCATGCTCTATGCAACCCCAGTTTGGAGGGAGGCGTTGTGGATGTCAGGGAACGCTACCAAACTGAGTTCAGTCTACAGGAGGACAGCCCTGAGGATATGCTCTGCCTTCAGGACTGTGTCAGATGATGCAGCATTCGTCATCTCTGGAATGATGCCGATTGACATCGTGGCAGATGAGATGGCGAACATATACAATGCAAAGCCAACCACTTCCTCATCGCGGACGAAGAAGACTGAAAGGGAGATATCCATAAATAGATGGCAAGACCGGTGGGAACGCTCGGGAAAGGGCCGGTGGACACACAGGCTCATTCCTACCATCAAGGAGTGGTTGGAGAGACGACACGGTGAGATTAATTATAATCTCACCCAGTTTCTCACGGGGCACGGAGGATATCTCCAATACCTTCACAGGTTTAAATTGGAGACCTCTCCCGATTGTCCAAATTGCAATGGAGTCCCAGAGGACCCAGAGCATGTATTCTTCTACTGTCCGAGATTTGTGGAAGAAAGGAGGAATCTAGAGGAGACTCCAGGGGAGGTGCTGGTACCAGAAAATCTGGTGCCGAAAATGCTAGCACATCAAGAGAATTTGGATGCGGTAAACTCCATGATCGCATCTATCCAAAATAAACTGCGAAAAGCAGAGGAGAGGAGAAAAACGCGGTCACGTGCGCCGCGTATAGAAGAAAGGTGACAAAGCTAGAGTGAGCTGACTCCGCCCCGTGGTGTAATACCTTATGGTGGTTCCGCGGGGCAGGGAGGGAGTCTTGGGTGGTTTTAGTGGGTAAAAATCCCACACGCTGGGGTGTCCAGACCAGTGTCTTTTTGAAGATTTCCACCTCTCAACAAAAAAAAAAAAAAAAAAAAAAAAAACAGACAGACAGACAGTAAACCGATTGTAATAAGGTTTTGTGTTTACACGATTTGCTGTCATAATTTTCATTATTTCATACGAACCCTTCTCATCGCACCAAACGAAAGAGAAATTAATCCCAAATAACAAGAATATTGCGACAATAATGTGGACTTATATTCAAAACAACACTCGGAAAGCACACGGCAACAAAGGCGATCCACAACAGTGAGCAAACTCTTTTGACACTTCCGTCAGTTTCCCGGATGGAATTGACATCTGGGATCGGTCGAATCTAGAATCCAATTGGTATAAGATAAGAAGTGCAACTGCCAGCCAAGAAATATTTCTCCGTTTTACAAATTATTATATGTCGTTACAAATTATTGCATGTACATCTTTCAGGTATCTTAGGAACAAATTTTGGGGTTTGGGGTCTGCGTTTCGCTCGAACGGGCATTTGTGGGTACGGTCTGCCGTAGTTAGAGCAGGGCCTTGTTAGAATCCGGTACAGCCCCGCCTTCGACAACACTCGCGTCGTTAACTTACTTTTAGTTATGTCGTTTGACAATCAAGACGCGGCAGGCCCATCTGCCCCTCATGTGACCGCCCTCGCTGTCCGCGTCCCTCCATTTTGGCGACGGAAACCGGAACTCTGGTTCGTTCATTTGGAAGCACAGTTCCAGATGCAGGGAATAACAGCGGACGCGACCCGGTTCAACTACGCGATAGTCGGTCTGAATGAGGAGTCCATCCTACTGGTGGCCGACGTAGGAAAATCGGCCTCTTACACACTGTTGAAGACCGAGTTAATCAAACGCCTGTCGGTAAGTGAATCAGCTAAGCTGGATCCCTTGCTGGCAGGTTTGTCGTTGGGCGATCGAACTCCCAGCCAATTGCTTCGCGAAATGAGGCAATTGGGTGGAAGCAAGATCGACGACGACTTGTTAAAATCACTCTGGCTGCGACGACTCCCGGAGGGCACCCAGGCGGTCCTCGCGTACGTCTATGGTTCTTTGGAGGCGCTGGCGGCTGCGGCCGATAAGGTGCACGAAGTGCACGCGCGTCCGACAATAGCGGCCGTTCAGCAGCCTTCTGACGACGTTGGCGAGCTTAAGCGTGAAATAGCGACGCGACGCTGGACGCTTCTGCTCGAAAAGGGCGATCGGGTAGTAGGTCGTCAGGATAACCTACGAACCGAAGTATTTGTTGGTACCATCGTAGATTCGGCGATAAAGCTACCAGATGTACGCTCCCGTGTAAATTCGCGCCTACCGCAAAAAACTAGGTCCGCGGGGGGTCCTGGCGACGGCCACCCAGAACGCAGCGCCACATCGCCTAACTATTTACGACCCTCTCAGCAGGCGCAGCTATCTCGTAGATACTGGTGCGGAGGTTTCGGTTCTTGCCGTACCCCGACACTATGGACTATTTCCTCAATCGTTAAAACTGGCGACAGCAAATTCCTCCCGAATTAACACATACGGATATAGGCAAGTGGACGTGAGTCTTGGCTTGCGTAGGACGTTTCCGTGACGATTCATCCTGGTGGATGTCAGCTTCTCTATACTAGGCGCAAATTTCTTGTGTCACTACGGGTTGCTGGTGGACTTGCAAAACAAGTCTCTTATAGATCCCACGACCAACCTTAATTCGTCGGGTCAAATGGCATCTCACCCAGGTAACAATCTTTCCGTAATTTTAGAAGACATTACCGACTTTCGTGTTCGGACACTTCTCCAAAAGTTGAGCCAGATTACTACCGAGTGCAGTCTCTCTAAGTCAGTGAAGCACAATGTGCAGCACCACATTAATACCACTGGTTCCCCGATCTTCTCAAAGGTACCACTCCAGAAGCTGGCTATTGCACCGAACGAGTTTCAACAATTTATGCAACAGGGTATTTGTAGACCTACAGACAGCTGTTGGTCTTCCTCACTGCATATGGTCCCTAAGCCAAATAGCGAATGGCGCCCCTGTGGGATTTACTGAAGGCTAAACGCGCAGACTGTTCCAGACCGATATCCTATTCCTCTCATCCACGACCTTGCGCATCATCTCGTAAACTGCCCCATCTTTTCGACATTGGATTTAACCGAGGCCTATCACCAAATCCCTGTAGCTCTAGAACACATTCCAAAGACGGCAATATGCACACCCTTTGGACTGTTCGAGTTCACCCGGATGACTTTCAGGTTGTGCAATGTGGCGCAAACTTCTGTTTCGTATATTTGGATGAAGTTTTGGTCGCTTCTTCCTCAGAATCTGAACGCTTAACCCATCTTGAGTGCTTTTTTCAACGTCTCCTTGAGGCCGGTTTAGTCCTAAATGTTGAGAAATGCAAGTTCCTCCAGACACAGGTGAGATTCCTCGATCACTTCATTTCCCCTAAAGGATTACAGCCCGACCCAGACAAGGTGTAAGCGCTCTCAAACTTCCCGCGTCCGAAAACCGTGAAGGATTTCCTGCCCAAGGCCGCCCAATACCAGCCCGTTTTGTCTGGCCCTAAAACAAAGGGCACACGAGAGATTGTGTCGTCTGAAGAAGTTGTCCGCGCGTTCGATTATTCCCGACAGCAACTGGCCGATGCTACACTCTTGGCATTTCCTCGACAAGATGCAACTCTAGCCGTTTTGCTCCGTGCTGCTCTTCACCAAAAGGTGAACCAAGTCTGGCAGCCGTTGAGCTTCTTCTCCAGACAGTTAAACCCCGCTCCACGAATCTACAGCACTTACGATCGAGAACTGCTCGCCGCCTATTTGAGCATTAAGTACTTCCGCTTCTCCCTTGAAGGCAGGTCGTTCACAGTGTTCACGGATCATAAGCCTCTCACATATGCTTTGAAATAAAAGCCCGACAAAGCGTCTTCTCGTCAGCTTCGACACCTGAGCTTTATAAGCCAGTTTACGCCAGACATCTAGCCTGTGTCCGGCAAGGACAACATAGTTGCTGACGCTTTGTCACGTATCTCTGAGGTTAACATCCGCGCCGCACTCGACTTTTCGGCTATTGCCAAGGCGCAGGAGGATGACGCAGTACTTCAGATCCAACCCCAAATGCAAATTTCGGGAGTTGCCAATCTTCGGCTCGAATCTCTCTCTCTGCTGCGAAGTCTCGGAAAAGTCACCTCGGCCTTACATTCCGGCCACCTTTCGCAAGGAAGTGTTTCACGCGGTTCACGACTTAGCGCATCCAGGCATCAGGACAACAAATCGGTTAGTCACCGAGAAATACTTCTGGCCCTCCATGAACAAGGATGTCAACTCTTGGACCAGAGAGTGCATCGCATGCCAGAAGTGTAAAGTCACCAGGCATGTAAGGAAAAGAGGTAGGCTTATTCCCCCGCTCTACCAAGCGATTTCACACCACACATCTCGACATAGTAGGACTTTTGTGAGACTCGCACGGTTACAGGTATTGCCTTAAAATCATCGACAGGTTGACGCGGTAGCCTGAGGCAATAACTCTGAAGGACATTACGGCGCAATCTTGTGCCGAAGCCCTCTGTTGAGAGTGGATACCTCGCTTTGGCGTCCCTGCAGTGGTCATGATTGACCAGGGAATGCAATTTGAGTCCACCTTTTTCTCGAAGTTAGGCAAACTCCTGGGTTTCAAACGCCAGCGGACTACGGCATACCACCCACAATCCAATGGGATGCTAGAACGTTGTCACCGGACGCTGAAAGCCGCCAGTATGGTACGCGACGATCCGGCCTGGACTCATGTCTTGCCTCTCGTCCTACTCGGCCTACGAACAACCCGCCAAGAGGTTCCCAAGTGATCCGGTCTTCGACAAGAGATCGGATCTCACAGATTCGGGATTGCTGCGCGCTGGTCAGGACGCAGACTGTCCGGAAGCCGCTGCAGGCTCCATACGAAAGACCGTACCGTGTTCTCGGGCGTAGAGAGCATTTCTTCCAGCTCGAGA
Organism: Hermetia illucens; assembly: GCF_905115235.1. Lineage (NCBI taxonomy): Eukaryota > Metazoa > Arthropoda > Insecta > Diptera > Stratiomyidae > Hermetia > Hermetia illucens. The sequence continues at coordinate 123,916,255 of NC_051849.1, read as the reverse complement.
TCGGGGGACAGAAAAAGGCTGTCTCCTTATCCAGGCTGAAGCCCGTTTGCGCCTGCAATCGACGCCGCGTTCGCTTCGCTGTATGATGTTGGGGACGCAGTTATGGATTCGGTCGCTGAAACCCCTAGGTTTCATCTGGGGGCGGAGTGATGTGGTGCAGCGGGGTTAACAACATTTGAAATTTATTTCGAATGTTGTTAATTCGATTGACAGTGGCCACCATCGGTGTTCTCCGTGGCGGAGTAGGCCATGATAAAATCATAAATTTCAAAGAAAAAATAAATTGTTTTTGAAAGTCAGTGCAGAATTGGAGTTGAACAGATAGATATCTATTCCTATTATGCTTTAATTTAAGCATATAGGTTAATTTTTATTTTCATCTGTTTAAGTTTAAAAATATAAAAAAAATTTAAAGAAGAAGTCTAGAGATTTCTGCCTGGGCCTGTGCGTGGGGTAGCCGAAGGACAAACGAGAGAGGGCGTATTCTGCTCGAGGCGCCTGCCGAGTCGGATATTGCACTTGCAAATGTTGGGAACTCATTTACCTTCAGAGGGAGAGGCGTGGGCTCCGCATTAGCGAGGGGAACCACCTGGTATGTCAGTGAGCATTACACCCACAGCGACCACCAGGCGATCTTTATTAAATTCGCTGGTGGGTTTAATGCTCGCAGAAAACGAGTAGGGATGCCGAGCTCGACGACAAGGGCGTTCGAGCAAGATACGTTCTCTGAAGCTCTAGCGGGTAATGACGAACGAAATAGCATCGAGAATCACGCGATGGGCGACCGAAGCATGCGACGCTGCTATGCCCTGGAGTTGGTTTGCAAGCAAACAGTTGAATTATTGGTGGAATAGCGAAATCGCGGAGCTATGGTCGGCATGCCATCGAGCAAGAAGGCAATTCCAGCGATCCATGGGAAGTCCCGATCACGAGGAGTGCGAACGGGATTATATGACGTTGCGTGGCAGAATAAAGGAGGCCATTCGTAGGGATTGCATCTCCGAAACTTAAAAGAACTATAAAAGGGTTGAATATCTTCATGGTATCATCGAGTAGGATGCATCAACTCAAAAGTATGCTAGGATCCTTAAAGAACGTGCGCAAGAGTTTTGCGATCTTGTGGGAACCACAGGACAGATTGAACCACAACGCGGGCGATCGAAGTTTCTGAAAGAGGTGGCAAATGAGATAATAATAATAATCATTAGCGCAACAATCCATATTGGATCAGGGCCTTGAAGTGTGTTAGAGCACTTCATTCAAGACCGTAACGGTACACCACAATAGACTGTAGGAGGCAATGTGGTCAGCATTACGCTCGCCCGAGATTATTACCCTGATTTAACTCAGGTACTCATTCACAGCTGAGTCGACTGGTATCCGACGTCAAATCACAAGATTTGAACCGCGACCTTCCGAACGACCGCCTTGTGCTCTAACCACTCAGCTATCCGGACACAAAAGAAATGCCCGGTAATATCATTGCATTTTGCAATTACTAAAAATTATAGTAACATAATATTATTAATTTTGTTTGAATGGATATCGGTATGGGGGGTATTCCGGAGCTTAGGCACCATATAATGGCACCCTCTTGATTTTTTTCAGATTTTTCGGACGAGTAGTTCCTGAGAATGGGTCGGTTAAAGAAATGATCACTTTCGACCCCCCGCACCCACCTTTCCATCAAATGTCAAAACTTAGGCCGGCTTTGGAAAGTACTCACTGAGACCTTTCATTTGATACTATGACTATATTTGGTGGAAAAAAAATTTACACCCCCCCTTAAATACAACGTAGAGTTATATAACTCACTGTATGCATAAGCATTCACACTTCCCACCTTTCCACCGAATTTGGTGTCAATAGCTATAACCGTCTCTGAGAAAAATGCGTGCGACAGACAGACAGACAGACAGACAGACAGACAGACGGTCAGGCAAAGAGGCAGACAGTAAACAGTAAAGTAAACGGTAAAGGTTTTATTTTACACAAAGCCTTAAAAAGACTTAATGTCAACGAATCTCGGGCCATAATGACGAGTATTGCGACCATTTCGATAAAAAAATTATAAACTGAAGGTAACATTTTAAAACTTTTTTTCATTTTTTTTTATTTGATCTTCTGAAGGAGAATATTGATCGTATAGTGGTCTTCCTAGGTATGCTTTAGATGTCATCAAGCCTATTTATGAAGATCTGAGCAAAGATGCCCTCCTGAAGCGATGTGTAGGAGGTTTTATACAGAACAACAAACCACTAGGTAGAATCTCTGTCATCGTTGAGATTGCAGATTATGTGGCAACCTGCGTCTTCAATGAAGATTCTTAGCTTTACCCTTCCAGCAAGGCATGAGGATCAATAGATGACCAAGCGCAAATGAATAGGCGCAATAAACCGGGCTGTGCCTTAGGCATCATGGAATGATAGCAACATCCTTTAGGGACCTAGCATTGTTGGCTCAGTGTAGGCTAAGCCGATGAAACTCGCTTATTCCAATTTTGTTAGTGTTCAAAACTTCAAACCGTTTTTCCCAAAACTCACGATTCTAAAGTCGGTACCCCTCATAACTCCAAAATTACTGTCATAATCCTTTTGAACACAATTTCTGCACATACATAATTTACCTAATAACGCTGGAGAGTTATTTTCCAATTTGTTAATATATTTAATTTTGCAATAAATTAATCGATTTTTTCCAGCAAAAATCGCGTTTTCACTTCAAAGTGTTCCCAAAAAGTGAAAAATTGAAATTTCAAAAAAAGTTCCTAGTATTACCTGGGAAAAATAATCATCTAATGAAAGAACTATGATTTTTTTATTTCAGATGATCCCGTACCGAGTTATGAGGGACACCGCAATTCTACTTTTTTCCGAGAGGCTTGTGAATAATCGCTGCTATTGCCTTATTTTTAAGTTTTGTTTTACACAAACTTCAAAATCGATTCACTGTTTGTCTGTCACACTCACTTTTCTCCAAAACGGCTACACCTATTGAAATGAAATGGACACTATGAAATCCCATGCATACAGTGAGTGGCATAAATTTACGTGCAATTTAAACGTGTTCTCTCGGTATGTGGTACTTTCCGACATTAATATTAATTTTAACGTAGATTGCAAAATGCGCGAGTAAAAAACCAAAATAGGCAAAAGTAACACAGTGGTCATTTTCCGAAACTACCCAACCCAAGAATTTGCAAAAAAATCAGAGTGATGCACTTATACGATATCTACTCAAGTAAACTTAATAATAGTATATTACCAACTTTTAGAAATTGATTGAAAAAAAAAACCCTTAAGTTCATCTTAGGGTACTTCGCAGGCATAGATGACAGTATCGCCCATATGCATGCTATGTTTCATGGAAATCCGGCTATTAGTTTCGAAGTTATTGCAGTCCAAACTTATCAATTTCGTACGAATTTACTGCATCCTAAGCCATTCAAATAAGATGCTGACGTCAAAATTAACGAGAATAATTGACATTCGAGTGAATTATAAAAATTCCACTCATGAAGAATCAACTTTTCCAGAGCCCTTCTTAAGGTGTTGTATGAAACAAAATTTTATTAGTATCGATTCCATGTCTGTCTGTCTGTCACATCCGATTTATTCGGAATCGGCTCCCCATACAATTCGCACTGGTGACAGTGGAATTTGTATAGTGATTTGACGTCGGACACCAGTCGACTCAACTGTCAATGAATACCCGAGTTAAATCAGGGTAATAATCTCGGGCGAGCGTAATGCTGACCACATTGCCTCCTACAGTATACTGTGGTGTACCGTTATGAAGTGCTCTAACACACTTCAAGGCCCTGATCCAATATGGATTATTGCACCAACGATTATTATTATTTGGAAAGTTTGAAGGAAATCTAACTATTATTAACAATGTTATAGAAGGTGAAACCTTTACAATTTATGTGAATTTTGTGCATTCTAAAATGTATTTGACATCATCATAACATATCAATTCGTCAACACAACCACAAATTGAGCTCATATGAGGTGTCGTGAGGAAACATTTCCTTTTAGTTTTTTAATTACTCGAGGCAGACATACGCTAATGAAGCTTTGAGGTAGTTCCTAATTCAAATAGATATATTTGTACATTATGTACACATGTATGTTTTTGTGCACAATGTAAATCGAAAATATTGGTACGATCAATTTATATGCGTGTATGTATAAGTATAGTATTCGGTAATAATGTTTGTTTAGGGTGAGCATAAAATCTATGTTTGTAATACTTAAGTATATCTTGTTGTTTGAAAAGAATATAAAGAAATTTTTCTTGGGTTTTTAGCGATATACGAATCGAAAAATGTGCATAGAGAGTTTCTCACTAAGTTGAATGCAAAACCTTTATACCCGAAGCACCAGCTTCCGGTATTCCGACTTGTTTGTATCTGTTGTAGATTAAGTTCTTCACATTTGCTAATAATACTGAACTCCTAGTGTGAAAGTTGTGGGCAATGGAATTTTCAACTATATACACACGGAAGTGTCACGCACTCATCGTTCCGTACAAAGAGAAACACAAAACCTTTTATATTATACCTGAAGCGTCTAGCCTCTGGTTTCCCGAATTCTTGTTTAATATTTCTTCATGAAAATTTGACAGAATATTCTTTGAATGCCATACCTTAATGTACCATTGGGTTTAATAAATATATTTTAGCCGTCAAACAAAATCACAAAATTGGGCTCCTTAAAATCGTCCTGAGAAGAGAAGATGTTTTGGAAGGCGGGGTTTCGAGATAAATGAATTCAAACTTTCAAAAGAAGTTTGTGGACATTCGAAATTTTAAGTCTTATTAGGTTTAAATGTATTTTTTAAAGGTCCAGAGAATAAAACGAAAAAAAAAATCAAGCAAATCGAATAACAAATGGCCGAGCAATCTTGAAAAGTATCCGGAAAAGCATAGTATCACAAAAAAGTGGCAATACAATTCATATGAAAAATGTGCTGTTTTGTGTTTTCTTGTCAGTTGGTTCTTGTATGGAACTTTCTGACTTGTCTTCGTAAAAATGATTTTCAAAAACAATTGCTGCAAATTTCGGCTTGAAATTGTGAGGGATGATTTTTGAGACTATATTCTATCAAATTGTTCAAATCACAAAAGAATAGTTACGTACAGTAAGCTAAATTAATACGTGCATCGACATCATGATCTAGTCATAAGCATTTTCGCAAAAAGCAAATATTAATTATTACAAAAGAATATCATTTCAAAAAATGCTGAACATGCGCTTGTGCCAGAATGAATGCATAGGTCACGTGTACATAATATGTAAAAAGTAAATCGCTTAGTTACAAGATTTTTTGTATAAAAGCAAACGAATAGCAATAAAGGCTTAGATGACAAGCAAAAGCAGAGCCGAAATCAGTGTGTTTTCTTTTATTTCTTCTTGCTTCTGTCGGTGTGCAATAGTTTAAGGATTATTGTACTTATCCCGTCAGCCCATCAACAATTTGAGGATTGTTGTTATAGAAAGCAATTTAAGGATTGCTATCCGCCCGGTTTAACAGGGTCTTTCGAGCCGGATATCTGGTCGAGTCAATAGTTTCAGATATCTTATACATTCATTTATTCGTCGATACTACCGCATACTACAATGGCTCCGGGACAGGCAGAGCAAGGAGTTTCAGCATCCACAACGAACGTAGTCAGCGAGCAGCGACACAATCTGGAGGAGGTTCTTCGTCTGATTCGGAACTTCAAGAAGGATTAGAGGACGTGATACAACCTACAATATTTCCAATATCGAGAGGAGACGCTAAAGCGAGCATGGGCGAACTGCGAAGCCTTGCATGGCAAGGTGAAGGCCATGAGGGCTCAGGATGCCAGTATATGACAGAGGACGACGAGGTCGAGGATGCCTGGGGCGAATGTTCGGTGGTATTCCATCACCACATTGCCGGTTACATAGCTGCGGAGGGGAGTCAACGTCCAGCAGTTCAAGAGGCTCCAGATGCAGGCGAAAACGTAGTGAGGCTGGAAAGGATTAAAATACCCAACTACGGCGGCGACTACATTCAGTGGGCAGCATTCCATGACTCAAGGTCATGGTGCACGACAACAACAAATTACATGGTGTGCAAAAGCTTCAATATCTCCGTGTGTCGGTCAACGGCGAGGCAGAAGAATTGATACCCCACCTCACTCTAACAGAGAATAATTATGCGGCAGCATGGAATTTACGGAAGGAACAATATGATAACAAGAGGGCCATCAGGAATGCCTACATGAAGGGCATATGGAGTTTACCGACCAGGACTCCAGCTAGTGCGACATGTATCAAGCGCATATTGGACACGACCGAGCAATTCCGTGCCAATACTGAATCATTGGGAGCAGATTTAGTCGACTTAATCAATCAATCAATCATTACCGCTGTTGTATTGGCTACAGCAAGGATTCTAGTAAAGGACAGCCAAGGCACATTCATCCTTTTGCGTGCATTGGTCGATCAAGGGTCCCAGCATTCGTTCATCAGTGAAGCAGCGGCGCAACTCGCTACCACGTTGAGCGAAAAACCTGACAATCAGCGATTGATATCTACTCAATGCAAAGAGAAATGGTCGACAAGATATTTCAACTTATCTCTTGTCGTAGTAACACATATAACGGATAAGATTCCCCATTCCAAGACACTAGCTGAATTGAGACAGGAGGATTTAGCTAACTCATCGTATCACATTCCGGGGAAGATCAACGTCCTCCTGGGTGCTGACGTTTATGGCGATCTATTGGCATATCAACGTTTTGGCTCAAAAAACCAACATCGGTTGGATCCTGTCCGGGTCTATCAACCAAGTAACACGAAAAGCAGAACCTTCCATCAGTATGGTTAGCATCGATAGATGCTGACATACGAAACTTATGGGAACAGGAAGAGTTGCCACAAGAGCTTATCCAAGAGGAAGCAGACTGCGAGAGGCAGTTCGTCCGAACTACTAAAAGGGATCGAATGTTAGGCCGATACATAGTCAGACTGCCGATTAAGCCTGACATGAACCACTCGATCATGTTGCATCCGTCATTAAAAGATGCTATCATGCGCCTCTGCCAGACAGAGACAAAACTCGAACGAAATCCAGAGCTCAAAGCGCAGTATTGTGGCGCGGCAGGATTCGCAGCATTCGAAATTTATTTCGAATGTTGCGAGTGCGAGCGAATAGATGGCGCGGATCTATCCACTTTGCGTAGCACGCCACGGGAGTGGAAGATCGCAGAAAAGTGTGCCATGAGTTGTTGTCTAAAACGTAGTAGACACACACAAAAAATTAATCTAATGCAGTAATTATGTTTTTGATAAATGTCTCTCATTTGTAATATTAAGTTTCGAATATATGAATAAAAACTGAAGTCTTTTGAATTAAAAATAGGAAAACGGAAGTTGAGTCCGCCGACTAAGATTAGGTCAAATAACATGTATAACTAATTTAATAATAAATGTTAACTTAAATATTATAATAAATATAAGTAATGTTAAATACTTAATTGGTGACCCCGATATTTAAAAAAACGACAAATTATCCGCCATCGCCACCATTGGTGAAGTTCTATTGACGACAAAATTCGTCCGAGCAACACGGCAGAAATAGAACTTCCAAACACCGAGAAATCTATCAAAAACATCAGTAGACCGTACGGCAAGCGATTTTCACGCGTTCGCATCTACAGTTGAGTGTCGAGTGCCGTTGTAAACATCACGAAAACGTGTCGCATCTCCACATCCCGAGTCGGAGCAGAGGCAAGAAAAAACGCGAGAAAACCTTCTCTACACAGTGTACTGCGCGACACACGTCGGACCCTCACCAGAAGTAGATTTTCACGCGACTTCCCGTACGCACGCCCTCCTGCACAACACCTTTCACGCACCGGACTAGTCATCATTGTCACAACGTTCAACAACAGCAGCAAACGGCTGTCCCCGTCGCCGCAACCGCTGCCGTCCACAGTCGCCGCAACCACCACCGCTGCCATCACAGACGCAGCAGCTGTCACCGGTGCTGCCACAGACGCAGCAGCTGCCACCGCTGTCGCTACAGACGCCATCAACGCAGCCCCAACCACCATCATTGCCGCAGCCACTTCCGCCGCCGGAATCGTCTCCACCATCGCCGCAGAGGTCGAAGCCGCCGCCGTCACTGCAGCCCTCGCCGTCAAGATCAGCGCAGCTGACCGACACCAGCATCACCGCTATCAGGCAGACACCGAAGACCCCGCCACCATCGCTGCAGCAGAAGCCGCCGCCACCGCCGCCGCCTTCACATCAACGCCGTCTTCATCAAAGAGGCCGCAGCAGCGAAGCATTATTGTAATTTATTATTGTTCAATACATTAAAAGTTTAAAAAAAAATAGTAATAAAAGATTGAAATCGCTGCAAGAGACGGCGAAGAGGTGTTTAGCATCGCGAGTTCTCCATTTTCATCGGTGGTGTTTTTGGTCTGCGCTGGAGAGCGTCCGCTTCGCTCGTCATTTTTTCTCGTTTCGTGCGTGCATTTGTGGGTGCGGCCTGCCGTGTCGGTGTAAAGTTCAACGCGTTTCAGTATAAACTCACCGCGTTTACATCTCAATCTCGTACTTCTCTGTAAGAAAAATGTCTTTTGACAATAAAGACGCGGCAGGCCCATCGGACCCGCAAGTGACCGCCCTCGCCGTACGCGTTCCTCCGTTTTGGCGGCGGAACCCCGAGCTGTGGTTCGTGCATTTGGAAGCACAATTCCAAATGTCCGGCATCACATCGGACGCGACCCGTTTCAACTATGCGGTGGTCGGCCTGGACGAAGAGTCCATACTTCTGGTGTCCGACGTGGTGAAGTCGACATCGTACGTGCAGCTCAAGAGCGAGTTGATCAGGCGCCTGTCGGCAAGCGAGTCGGCAAAATTAGACCACTTGCTGGCGGGTTTAACGTTGGGTGATCGAACTCCCAGCCAATTGCTTCGTGAAATGAGGCAATTGGGTGGGAGCAAGATCGGCGACGACCTGATTAAGTCGCTCTGGCTGCGTCGGCTCCCGGAGGGCACCCAGGCGATCCTCGCTTGCGTCTCCGGTTCCTTGGAGGAACTGGCAGCGACGGCCGACCAGGTCCAGGAGGTGTACGTACGCCCAACCTTGGCGGCCGTTCAACCACCGTCGGATGAGGTGGGTGAATTGAGGCGCGAGATTGCTGCTTTAACAGCCAGTATGGCCGGGATGCGGGCGACGTTGGACGCTCAGCGTTCGGGCGCCAGATCGCGAGCACGCTCACGGTCTGCCACCCGAAAAGGGCGATCAGGTAGCAGGTCGTCAAGACAGTCCACGGACCAAGGGATTTGCTGGTACCACCGCAGATTCGGGGATAAAGCGACAAGATGTACGCTACCGTGTAGATTCTCTCCTACCGCAAAAAACTAGGTCCGCGGGGGGTTTTGGCGGCGGCCACCCAGAACGCAGCGCCACGTCGCCTAACTTTTTTCGACCCCCTCAGCGGGCGCAACTACCTCGTCGACACGGGTGCGGAGGTTTCGGTTCTTCCCGTACCCCAGCATCATCAACTTTTCCCTAAACCGCTCAAACTTGCGGCAGCAAATTCCTCCCGCATAAACACGTACGGGTATAGGCAAGTGGACGTGAGTCTTGGCTTGCGTAGGACGTTTTCGTGGCGTTTCATCCTGGCGGATGTCAGCTTCCCCATACTAGGCGCAGACTTCCTGTGTCACTATGGATTGCTGGTGGACTTGCAAAACAAGTCTCTTATAGATTCCACGACCAACCTTAATTCGTCGGGACATATGGTATCTCACCCAGGCAATAATCTTTCCGTTCTTTTAGAAGACATTACCGACTCTCGTGTTCGGGCACTTCTCCAAAAGTTCAGCCAGATTACTACCAACTGTAGTCTCTCCAAACCAGTGAAGCACAATGTGCAGCACCACATTATCACTACTGGTTCCCCGATCTTCTCGAAGGTGCGTCCTCTACCATCTCAGAAACTGGCAATTGCACGGAAAGAGTTTGAACAACTCGTTCAACAGGGTATCTGCAGGCCCTCAAACAGCTGTTGGTCTTCCCCACTGCATATGGTCCCTAAGCCAAACGGCGAATGGCGCCCATGTGGGGATTACAGAAGGCTAAATGCACAGACTGTTCCTGACCGATATCCAATTCCACTCATCCACGACTTTGCGCATCACCTCGCGAATTGCCGCATCTTTTCGACCTTGGACTTAACCAAGGCTTATCACCAAATCCCAGTAGCTCCTGAAGACATTCCAAAGACGGCAATATGCACACCCTTTGGACTCTTCGAGTTCACCCGGATGACTTTCGGATTGTGCAATGCGGCGCAAACCTTTCAAAGGTTCATTCACTCAGTCCTGCGAAACCTCGAATTCTGTTTCGTATATTTGGATGATGTTTTGGTCGCTTCTTCCACTGAGTCTGAGCACTTAGCCCATCTCGAGTGCATTTTTCAACGTCTCCTTGAGGCCGGTTTAGTCCTAAACGTTGAGAAATGCAAATTCCTTCAACAACAGGTGAGATTCCTCGGCCATTTCATTTCCCCTGAAGGAATACAGCCCGACCCAGACAAGGTGCAAGCGATAACAAGCTTCCCGCGTCCAAAGACAGTGAGGGAGTTGAGGAGGTTCTTGGGCATGCTAAACTTCTACCGTCGTTTCCTGCCCAAGGCCGCCCATCTCCAGTCCATTTTGAACGCGTACTTGTCTGGCCCCAAAACTAAGGACACACGAGAGATCGTGTGGTCTGAAGAGGCTATCTGCGCGTTTGACAAATCCCGTCAACAACTGGCCGACGCTACACTCTTGGCATTCCCTCTGCAAGATGCCCCCCTAGCCGTTTTTGTTGATGCCTCTGACATCGCAGTAGGTGCTGCCCTTCACCAAAAGGTGGACCAAGTTTGGCAGCCGTTGAGCTTCTTCTCGAAGCAGTTGAATCCCGCTCAACGGAACTACAGCACCTACGATCGCGAACTGCTCGCCGCATACCTGTCCATCAAATACTTCCGTTTCTCCCTAGAAGGCCGGCCGTTCACAGTGTTCACGGACCATAAGCCTCTCACGTTCGCTTTGAAACAGAAGCCCGACAAAGCGTCCCCTCGTCAGCTTCGACACCTGAGCTTCATAAGCCAGTTCACGTCAGACATCCAGCACGTGTCCGGGAAGGACAACATTGTTGCTGACGCTTTGTCTCGTGTCTCCGAAGTTAACATCCCCGCCTCACTCGATTTCTCGGCTATTGCCAAGGCGCAAGTGGATGATGCAGCACTTCAGAGCCTCATGTCCAACCCCAAATACAAATTTCGGGAGTTGCCCATCTTCGGCTCAAACCTCTCGCTCTGCTGCGAAGACTCGGAAAAGGGACCTCGGCCATACATTCCGGCCACATTTCGCAAGGAAGTGTTCCACGCAGTTCACGACTTGGCGCACCCCGGCATCAGGACAACAAACCGGTTAGTCACCGGAAAATACTTCTGGCCCTCCATGAACAAGGATATCAATTCCTGGGCCAGAGAGTGCATCGCATGCCAAAAGTGTAAAGTCTCCAGGCATGTAAGGAAAGAAGTGGGCTCATTCCCCCGCACTACCAAGCGTTTCCACACCATACACCTCGACATAATAGGGCCTTTGCGAGACTCGCACGGTTATAAGTATTGCCTCACAATCATCGACAGGTTCACGCGGTGGCCTGAGGCAATACCTCTGAAAGACATTACGGCGCAATCATGTGCTGAAGCCCTCTGTCGAGAGTGGATACCTCGCTTTGGCGCCCCTGCAGTGATCATCACTGACCAGGGAATGCAATTTGAGTCCACTCTTTTCTTCGAGTTAGGCAAACTCCTTGGTTTTAAACGCCAGCGGACTACTGCATACCACCCGCAATCCAATGGAATGCTAGAACGTTGGCACCGGACGCTGAAAGCCGCCATTATGGCGCGCGACGACCCGTCCTGGACTCAAGTCTTGCCTCTCGTCCTACTCGGCCTTCGAACAACCCGCCGAGAGGAATTTGCGGCCAGCCCCGCGGAGCTGGTTTACGGGGAGAACCCAAGACTCCCAAGCGATCCGGTCTTCGACAAGAGATCGGGTCTCACGGAGTCGGGGTTGGTGCGTCTGCTGAGGGACAATCTCCGACGCATCAAGGCGCCACCACCCACTCGACACGCGTCCATACCTGCCAGTTCGCCCAAGGAACTGGACACTTGCACGCACGTGCTGATCAGGACGGATGCCGTCCGGAAGCCGCTGCAGCCTCCATATGAGGGCCCGTACCGCGTTCTCGAGCGGGGAGAACATTTCTTCCAGCTCGAGATCGGTGGTCACAAAAAGGCGGTCTCCTTGTCCAGGCTGAAACCCGCGTGCGCCCCGAAGCAACGTCGTGTCCGCTTTGTGGATTAACGGCGAACGAAGTTCGGGGATCAGTCGCCGAAACCCCTAGGTTTCATCTGGGGGCGGAGTGATGTGGCGCGGCAGGATTCGCAGCATTCGAAATTTATTTCGAATGTTGCGAGTGCGAGCGAATAGATGGCGCGGATCTATCCACTTTGCGTAGCACGCCACGGGAGTGGAAGATCGCAGAAAAGTGTGCCATGAGTTGTTGTCTAAAACGTAGTAGACACACACAAAAAATTAATCTAATGCAGTAATTATGTTTTTGATAAATGTCTCTCATTTGTAATATTAAGTTTCGAATATATGAATAAAAACTGAAGTCTTTTGAATTAAAAATAGGAAAACGGAAGTTGAGTCCGCCGACTAAGATTAGGTCAAATAACATGTATAACTAATTTAATAATAAATGTTAACTTAAATATTATAATAAATATAAGTAATGTTAAATACTTAAGTATAATGCATTCCTAAAGGAATATATGGAATTGGGACATATAAGCGAGGTCCCGCCCGTAGAAATTTTTTGCAGACACTCGTACTACTTGCCACATCATGCTGTGCTTAGAGAGGACAGCACAACTACGAAAGTTCGCGTCGTATTCAATCCGTCCCATAAAACGTCCTCCGGTACCTCGTTGAACGATGTCCTAATGGTGGGATCAAATACCCAATACACCATCTTTGAAATATTGCTGCAATGGAGGATGCATTAATACCCATTGGCTGCTAATATTAAGAAGATGTACCGACAGGTACTCGTCGATAGTCAAGACTGCCACTTACTGCGAATTCTTTGGAGACTAGAGCCCCAAGATCCAATAAAGCACTACCGGCTAAACACAGTTACTAATGGCACCGCCAGTGCTCCCGTAACGGGTCGCTGAAGACGAGCAATTCACGTCACCATCAGCAAGTGAAAGCATTAAAAAAAACTTCTACGTAGATGACTTGCTGACCGGATCCTCGACCATACAAGGTGCAGCGAAATTGCAAAACGATATCGTGACCGTTCGCAAATTGTCCACGAATTGTGAGGTTCTGAAGCATGTAAGCACCGCTGACCGGGGAACGTCTGACGCAATCGACATCAATCTAAAGAAACTAGAGCCCCAAGGTCCGATAAAGCGCTACTGGCTAAACACAGTTACTAATGGCACCGCCAGTGCTCTCTTCCAAGCAACACGTACACTGCAACAGGTCGCTGAAGACGAGCAATTCACGTCACCAGCCAGTGAAAGCATTAAAAAAGATTTCTACGTAGATGACTTGCTGACCGGATCCTCGATCATAGAAGGTGCAGCGAAATTGCAGAACGATATCGTGACCGATCTCAAAAAAGCTGGATTTAACATTCGGAAATGGTCCACGAATTGTGAGGAGGTTCTGAAGCATGTAAGCACCGCTGACCGGGGAACGTCTGACGTAGTCGACATCAATTTAGAGAATACCGTCAAGACATTGGGTTTGCAATGGATTCCTGGAGACGACATATTCACCTTTAAAGTGAAACTACCTAACATCTCAGCGAACGAACCAGTTACGAAGCGAATAATTACATCTAATGCTGCAAGATTATTCGATCCTCTTGGTTGGATCCAACCCATCATAATAGTTAGCAAGATATTTATCCAAAGGTTGTGGCTACAGAAACTGGATTGGGATAAGCCTGTACCTGACGAGCTGAAAATCGAGTGGCTGACCTACATCAAGGAGTGGCCAGCGTTATCACAACTTCGAATCCCACGATACATACAGACGTCTGGTCGAACACATTAACATCGAAATCGAAAGTGGCACTTTTAAAGGTACAGTCAGTACCCCGGCTAGAATTGAACGGTGCCGTCCTACTATGCAGATTAATGAAACACATGAAGCGAGCCTGCGAGTTCCCTGCCGACACAGCTGAATTTTACTGGACGGATTCGACCATTGTCCTCGCTTGGTTGAGTAATACCCCAGCCAGGTGGAAAACGTTCTGTGGCGCGGCAGGATCTGCAGCATTCGAAATTTATTTCGGATGTTGCGGATGCGGACGGGTAGATGGCGCTGAACTCCGAAACTCTCCACTCACTCGTTTTCTGAACGCACCAGGGGAGTGGAGAACCAGCGGTCAAAAAATGCCGTTGGTTGGGACAGTAAGGACCGCATGGAAATAAGTCGGTCTCTTCTGTTCCAAACCGCGGCGCGATACACACGTAACGTCACTAAGAAGGACTGATTCATTTAATTCGTTACAAGTTAGAGAATTTTTAGTTTCTTTTGTTAATAACTTTTTTTAAGGCGATTGTGATAAAATACAAATAATGTTAATAAAAATATAAACGCAGTAACGTTAAAGTGGTGACTCCGACGTGATTATGATCGTAACATAAAACATCTGTATAACGGTTTTTAATTAAATTATTCCTCAGCTTAGCATTAACAAATGTACCATCCGGTGCTCGACTTCTGATATCTGCATATTCATTAATTAAACCTTGACGGCCACGTTCCTTCACCATTTGGACGATTTGTTCGATTGTTTTTGGATCACCTTCGGCCCCAGCCAGACTGTCGTCATCACTAAAACCCGACGACGCACTACTCGGTGGATTTTCCGACCAGAACTCACTTAATGGAGCGGCCGTTTCGTGATTATTCAATTGATGATCGTTAGATGTGCCGTTTGAGCACACAAAATCGTTTGTTGATTGCTGTAAAACAGCCGCGGGTTGTAGTCGCGGCATCGATCAGCAACAGCCCAAGAATCTCAAGTTCAAACCTCCGCCCCGGTGAAAGGAATCACCCGCGACTGCTTATCGCATTCACGCCAGCCCGAGCCGGGAATCAACAGATCGGAGGAGCTGTCCGGCCGACATCCGCCCAACTTAGGCAGCGGCAGGGATCGTCTTTTTGTACCCGTCGCAACGGGCCGGCCGAAAAGCAGCAGCAGCAGCGGAGCCAACGCATTCCGGAACTCTTGCTTCCTTGCAGCCGACGAAGCGCCTACGGATACGCTGCGCCGAGCGGAAAATCGATAAATTTTCAATTGAAGAAGTCAAAGTCAAATTCAAAAATCCTGTTTGCGTATTCTCATCAGCCTCACGTGACCGGACCGGGTGAAGGAATTGCCTTTTGATTAATTACATTCTATTATTTTATTGTGTGTACACATGTTGCAACAATTGCATTCAATTCGCCGCATCTCTGTCAAAATAATTGTTTGCTGAAATATTATTTAAAAAAAAAGTTATTAACAAAAGAAACTAAAAATTCTCTAACTTGTAACGAATTAAATGAATCAGTCCTTCTTAGTGACGTTACGTGTGTATCGCGCCGCGGTTTGGAACAGAAGAGACCGACTTATTTCCATGCGGTCCTTACTGTCCCAACCAACGGCATTTTTTTACCGCTGGTTCTCCACTCCCCTGGTGCGTTCAGAAAACGAGTGAGTGGAGAGTTCCGGAGTTCAGCGCCATCTACCCGTCCGCATCCGCAACATCCGAAATAAATTTCGAATGCTGCAGATCCTGCCGCGCCACATGAAAGCCGCCATTATGGCACGCGACGACCCGTCCTGGACTCAAGTCTTGCCTCTCGTCCTACTCGGCCTTCGTACAACCCGCCGAGAGGAATTTGCTGCCAGCCCCGCGGAGCTGGTTTACGGGGAGAACCCAAGACCCCCAAGCGATCCGGTCTTCGACAAGAGATCGGGTCTCACGGAGTCGGGGTTGGTGCGTCTGCTTAGGGACAATCTCCGACGCATCAAAGCGCCACCACCCACTCGACACTCGTCCATACCTGCTTGTTCGCCCAAGGAACTGGACACATGCACGCACGTGCTGATCAGGACGGATGCCGTCCGGAAGCCGCTGCAGCCTCCATATGAGGGCCCGTACCGCGTTCTCGAGCGGGGAGAACATTTCTTCCAGCTCGAGATCGGTGGTCACAAAAAGGCGGTCTCTTTGTCCAGGCTGAAACCCGTGTGCGCCCCGAAGCAACGTCGTGTCCGCTTTGTGGATTAACGGCGAACGAAGTTCGGGGATCCGTCGCCGAAACCCCCCTAGGTTTCGTCTGGGGGCGGAGTGATGTGGCGCGGCAGGATCTGCAGCATTCGAAATTTATTTCGGATGCGGACGGGCAGATGGCGCTGAACTCCGAAACTCTCCACTCACTCGTTTTCTGAACGCACCAGGGGAGTGGAGAACCAGCGGTCAAAAAATGCCGTTGGTTGGGACAGTAAGGACCGCATGGAAATAAGTCGGTCTCTTCTGTTCCAAACCGCGGCGCGATACACACGTAACGTCACTAAGAAGGACTGATTCATTTAATTCGTTACAAGTTAGAGAATTTTTAGTTTCTTTTGTTAATAACTTTTTTTAAGGCGATTGTGATAAAATACAAATAATGTTAATAAAAATATAAACGCAGTAACGTTAAAGTTCCTCGCAAATAGGGTGAACGAAATCCAGTCCACGAGCAACTCTAGTCAATGGAGACACATCGATACAAAATGTAACCCCGCGGACATAGCGTCACGGGGAGTGACTGCTTCTCAGCTCCTCAAAAGCGGCTTGTGATGGAACGGACCCGAGTGGCTGCAACACAACCCAATCAACTGCTCGTCAAGGGCAATCGACATTACCGCGACACTCGAGAGGAAGCCTGAGACCTTCTGCAAAGTTGCGAAGGTTGCGAAATTCACTTTCGACGCTAGTATACTGGGGAGGTACTCCGACTTAGCAAAACTGATCAGAACTGTGGCCTATTGCCTTCGCTTTAAGTCACCAACTATTGCAAAACCTGCAACCCTGACAAATTCAGAACTCAGAAATGGCATGTGTGCGGCTATCCCAAGCACTATCTTTCAAAGATGAGATGGAAAGGTTGGACAAGGGACAACCAGTTCCAGATACTTCAAAATTATTCCAGCTGGCACCGTTCACTGATTCTGAGGGGATGCTCAGGGGGGCATCCATAAATGCATAACCTGTTTTAAATCAAACGCAAAACCATGAGAACAGTTAATGGGAGCGTTACCTGAAGCACGAGTCACCCCTGGAAGAGCCTTCAAAACCTGCGGATTGGATTTTGCCGGACCAATTCAACTAAAATGGTCATCAGGTAGAGGCGCTAAAACGATGAAATCCTATATAGCACTCTTTATCTGCTTGAAGACTAAAGCCATTCACTTGGAGGTTGTGAGTGATCTCTCTGGTCAAGCGTGTCTTGCAGCAATCAAACGCTTTGTGTCCCGGCGCGGTTTGTGCTCGGATTTGTATTCTGATTGTGGTATAAATTTTGTAGCAGCCAGTAAAGAAATAAAACACCATTTCATATAAATGATGAAAACCGTTCAGTCCACGGTAGCTAACGACAAAATCACCTGGCACTTCATACCCCCGAGCAGTCCTCATTTCGGAGGACTATGGGAAGCTGGGGTGAAGTCAGCGAAACTGCACCTGCAGAAAGTAATCGGTGACAGCTTGCTAACAATGGGAGAAATGTACACGGTTCTCACCCAGATCGAAGCAGTTTTTAATTGTTGGCCACTCATGCCCATCAGCGACGACGTCAATGATCTGGAAGCACTCACCCCCGCGCATTTTTTGATCGGCAAACCACTCATATCAATCCCGCAAGAAACCCCGAGCGAAGAACTAAATCTGCTGAAAAAATGAAAACTGACACGGCAAATTGTAAAACAATTTTGAAACCGCTGGTCAGATGACTTTATTTCAAAGTTGCAAAAAAGGCCAAAATGGATTAAAACAAATCCGAACATGGAACCCGGACAACTGGTATTAGTCAAGAGCGAGAATTATCCTCCATCAAAGTGGCCATTAGCTCGTATCACTGAGGTTCATCTTGGCGCCAACGGTCTAGTCCGCCTAGCAAGAATTAAATTACATGGGCGTATTACCAAGAGACCAATCGCCAAATTAGCGGCTCTACCTATTGAAGACCACCATCCAGTGAATATTCCAGAGGGTTCGAACAAGAATGAAAATGCCTACGCGAACAAACAGGACAGTCAACCCACTAAAGACAACCGGAAACGAAGAACTGCTAAGCCAACCAACGAACAAACTACGACGAAAACATGCTACTAACGATCAATCTCATCTTTCAACTGTTTTTTTCCTCATGTCGGTCATAGCGTGTCCCCTAACATTGATAAGTACAGCATTGAACATAACATCAATTCTTAGTGGAATATACATCGAACATCTACGATACGCATATAGGAACAGGGGAATACTCAAGATAAGTCTAAGGATACCATGGACTGACGTCAAAGACGATAGCATAACTGCAACATCAGCAGCCGAAAACATAAACAAGTTGGGAAACCGGAAGCAGGGCGCTTCAGGTATGAAAGGTTTTGTTTCTTTCTTGTATGAGTATATTTGAGTATAGAACTATCCCATTTGTACGTAGTCCGTTCAGAATATGCATTTAGCATATCAGATTTAGTACTTTGGGTTGTAAATTTACACGGTAAAGACAAATTTGAGCTGCTGTAACTTTGTTATTAATAGTATGATTTTGATCAAACTTGCAGATAATATGCTTCATATTATATTTTATACTACTACCAACTTTTATAACTCTGAGATAAACTTAAGGGGGGTTTTACTCAATTTTCCCAAAAATATGATAATATACTATTATTAACTTAATTTGAACAGATATCGATATAAAGAGTATTTTGAGGCCTGGGCCCCGCATAGAGGCAACTTCATGTTTTTTTTTCTGATTATGCTTCAGGTTAAAGTTGTATAATTCAGCAAGTCCTCACACGACCTCCGCGTGGTGGCCGCTGGAAACCGTCTTCGGGCGGGCCAAGAGTGTGTAGGGCCGGGCTGGGAGTAGGCTCATCCAACTGACGAGGATCTACTTGTCTGCTGGTAATGTGTTAGGGGCAAGTAGATGTGGCGGGGGGATGGACTGAAGCAACAGCCCGGGGATCGTCCTCCCTGCACCGGAGAAGGTGCTAATAGGACCCCAATCCAAGGTGGAACAGCATACGCCGAGGGCTGTGCGGCCAATGGGGAGCTTGGTCTTTAGTATGCGAACTCTGAATACCTTGGGCACCTTCAGTTTCAAATAAGACCCTTACCCTGGTGGCCGGGCCAGCCAGGGTGGACATTCTTCCCGGACTACTCGTGGGACCAAGACATGGACTCAATTAACAAAAAAACTAAAACGACGATAGAAGAGGAGGGGATGATGCCAGGCGCATCATCGGAGGACGAGCTGCTGGCCTCCAGCCAGGAGACAGTGGCCGTCGAGAGCAGTACACTCGATGCCAGCCGTAGTACCGTTGTGCTGAAACCAACCGCAGGGACCTCCCGGAGCGAGGCGTCAGACGGACTAGTGGCTTCCAGCCTGGAACCCACTGCCGTCAAGCTGGGTGTAGCGAGTACCAGACATAGTACTCCTGACCCGAAACCCTCAGCGTCGGGGGATTCCTCGAAAGCGAAAACCGACAAGAATGTCGGTCACCGGAGACCGGCTAAGAAGCGAAGATCCACGGGTGTCCTGCTCAAGATCCAGTACCAGAAGGCCATGCATATTCTCGGCAAGATTGCCAAGAATAAGGAGGCCGGTACTGCCGACGAGCGGAATGAAAAAGACCTCGCTAAATACCAGGCGATTGTTGATGAATACAACAGCAAACGCCGGGCTGACGAGCAGAAGGCGAAGCCCATCGCTCTAAAACGCAACCGATCTCAAGACGAGGTCGAACAAGATAAGAAGCGGAGCAGAGTGGGCAAGAGCGCAGACGCCAAGGAACATACGAAGGAAATTGTATAGCAACCGTCAGCCGGCGGGCCACGTACTGCGAAGCCCTTCAGCGACGTGGCCAGGAGTCACTTACGTGTGGCGCCGGCGGATGGCAATTCTGCTAGCGGCAAACTAACGCTGGAGGTGTGGACCAGTGTTGAGGCTAGGCTGTCGGGCATGGTCTATGAACATCTCGTGAAGACCGGAGGCAAACACCCGGGACTCACTCCCCACTTTGATTCATCTCAGGTGGTCCGTGGGTTCCACGTAATAGCTTGCATGGACCAGTTCTCTAAGGACTTTCTCGGTTCGTGTGTCGCTAAGATCAGCGACGCCTGGGAGGGCGTTAAGCTCAAGATTATCCCTTACGACGAGATTCCTAGGAGACCGGTCGCTCGCATCTGGTTGGCGAAGATCCGCATGGAGAAGGACAAGCTCGTCCATTTCCTGCGCCTTCACAACCCCGGGATTCCCATGGACGACTGGGTTGTTATAAAGGAGAAGGAACCTCAGATAAACAGCCAGCCCGTACTACTCCGCATAAACGAGGAGTGCCTGGAGGCACTGAAAAAGGCTGATTATAAAGTGTGGTTCGGAGTCAGGAATGCCAAAGTAAAAGTGTTCCGCTCTGCAAAACCGGACGACGACCTTGACCCAATCAACGCCGCCAACGAGCTGTTGAAGGAGATGACGATCGACGGTCCGACGGGGGCTGACAAACCCCCCACGCAAGCAGATCATGCTGAGGGTAACGCAGATAAATCTGCAGCACTCGAAGTGCGCCTCGGCTAATCTGCTCGTCTTCCTCTTAGAGGAAGACATCGACATCGCATTAATACAGAAGCCCTGGGTCGGAAGCGACCGAACCATCAAAAGGCTCCAAAGCAAATATTTTAATTTATTCCACGGCATAGGAGACGCTGATCAGGCTAAGCCTAGAGCATGTATTCTTGCGAGGAAGAGTCTGCACGCTTTCCTGTGCCCGGACCTGAGTTCCAGTGACCTAGTTGTGGTCAAGCTGGAGCAGGTGTGGGCAGAGAACGTGTATATTTCCTCGGTGTACATGGCTCACGACCGATTAGCTCCGCCAGAAAAACTAGAACATCTGACGAACAAAGAAAGCCAACCTGCTGATAGGCTGCGACGCAAATGCAAGGCATACGCTTTGGGGCAGCTCCGAAATCAACGAAAGAGGTGAGTCATTCTTTGATTTGAGGGGCAGTACACCAACCTTTCATTTCCCCTGCTCGGAGAACTGTGACGGTTGGGAGGAGGTCCTTGATATCACCCTAATAACCGACAACGGGATTCTTGGGGTGGAGGAGTGGAGAGTCTCTGACCAGAGATCCTTCTCTGACCACAGTTGGATACTCTTCAGTCTAGATCTCGCCGCAGAGGTCTCCAAGCCCTTTAGAGACCCCAGGAGGATCGACTGGAGAAAGTTTGGTCAGGTAATTAAGAACAAACTCTCCGGTGCGCAAATTGGTGGGATTGGCACGACAGACGAACTGGAGTCAAAGGTCGGGGCTCTGGAGAAGGCATTTGATACCGCCTTCAAAGTCTCGTGCCCTACTAAGTACAGCAAAAAGACCCTGCCACCGTGGTGGAATGAAGATCTTTCTAGTATCAGGAAGCTGACCAGAGAAATCTTCAACATCTGCTACAGGCAAAAATACTGGGAGCCATACAAGGACTGCCTAAAGAAGTACAAGTTGGCCATCAGGACCGCCAAGAGGCGGTCTTGGCTAGACTATTGTCAGAACATTGAAAGCACTAGTGAATCCGCGAGGCTCAGTAAGATTCTGTCCAAGGAACATAAGAGTCCATCCTCCCTTAAAAAGTCGGAAGGCTCTCTAGAGAACCCTTGGAGCTGCTAGTGCAAACGCACTTTCCCTCCAACGAGGAGGACTGTGAGTCAGAACCTCGCTTGGAGGGTTTGCGGCAACCCCAGCTGTGCGAGACTATCAAATCGGTAATTACCGGGGATAGGATCGGCTGGGCTATAAACAGCTTCTCTGCATACAAATCTCCAGGCCCAGATGGCATAATGCCAGTCATGCTACAGAAACAGCAGGAAAGGGTTGTGCCGCGGCTTGTTGAGATTTACCGGAGCTGCATCACTTTAGGATACGTACCGTCCTGGAGGCGCGCATGGGTGGTTTTCATACCGAAAGCGGGCAGGCGCGGTCATGAGTCCGCGAAGGACTTTCGGCCAATCAGCCTGACTTCTTTCGTGCTGAAGACCCTAGAACGCGTCCTGGACATTCACTTAAGGACGATTATGAAAAGGACGCCTTTCTCTAAGTCCCAGCATGCCTACCTCAAAGGAAAATCCACAGAAACCGCCCTCCACGAGGTAATTGGCACGGTTGAGCGGTCGCTGCAGTACAAGCAGTATACCCTTGCTGCCTTCTCGGATATAGAAGCAGCTTTCAACAACGTCAGTACCAACGTAATCAAGGAAGCCTTGACCGGTATTGGATTGGAGGGGTATCTCACGCATTGGATTATATTCATGCTGAGTACCAGAATAATCCAGTCCGATCTGGGAGGCAACCACTTGACCAGAGCTGTGAAGAGAGGCACACCCCGGGGTGGTGCCATCTCACCGGTGCTCTGATTAATAGTAATGGACAAAATTTTACGTACATTGGACAGCAGCGGAGTGAAGGGATGTTTCTGTCCATTATGAGCGACATCATGGAAGGAGCGTTGCGAAAGGTGTGTCTGTGGGCCGCAAGATGCGGAGTCAGCATAAACCCAATCAAAACGCAACTGATGCTGTTCACCACCAAGCAAGGATAACTGAATTCCATCTACCACGGCTGAATGAACAAAGATTGGTTCTTTCCTCTAATGTAAAGTATCTGGGTGTAATCCTGGATCCTAAGCTAAATTGGAGGTTGAACATAGAACTGATGGTTAAGAAGGCCTGTATAGCCTTCTATGCCTGTAAGAGAACCTTTGCAAAGAATGGGGTAGTGCGTCCGATCCTGACTTACGGCTCTATTGTATGGTGACAGGCTTTGAAGAAGAAATAGAATAGAACGAAACTTAATAGGATTCAAAGAACCGCGTGTGCAGGTGCTACGGGGGCTCTGCAGTCCTGCCCGGCAGATGCTCTCAATGTACTCCTGCATCTGCTCCCCCTAGACCTCCACATCAAATATGTTGCAGCGTGCAGTGCCGTAACATAGCCATTCTAATAGACAGCCAACGGCTATCAAGGCCTTGTACTCAACGACGACATCTTCCCGGTTGGTGGGGCAGTGCAAAGACGCGCTCAACCATCTGGGCGGCACGCTCAAGATCACTCTCCTCTGGGTTCCCGGGCATAGGAACATAGAGGGGAATGAGCGGGCTGACGGATTGGCCAGGCAAGGCTCTGCTCTTGGCAGTCCCTCGGGGAATACAGTCGGTGTTCCGCTGGCGACTGTCGGGGGCCGAGTCTACTCGCACTACCTAGCAGCCGCGGGCCTGAGATGGCGAAGGCTTACAAGCTGTGCCAAATCAAGGAGAATTTGGCCCGCTTATAACATAGCCCGATCACGAGAGCTCCTGTGCCAGACGCGTGCAAATGTATTCAAGATTACTGCGGTCTGGCCCATGGGGGACCATGCCGCTAGGCTCGGCTTACCCTACAACTCGCATTGCCGAAGCTGCGGAGAAGGAAGGGAGACCCTCATGCACTTCCTCTGTGATTGCCCAGCTCTGGCTCGAGTCAAGCTGCGGACACTGGGTAAACCATTCTTTGGGGACCTCAGTGAGATTTCTAGCTGCAGGATCGGAGAGCTGCTTTCCTTCGTGAATGCTACGGGCTGGCTCTGAAGATCCGAGCCAGCTGGACTCTGCTTCCCTGTTCCTATAACAACAGTCACGGTCTTAGGAGTTTGTGGCATCAAAACGGCGCACCAAAGCGCTAATTGGGCTCCTCGAAGCGGCCACTGATACCTACCTACTTACCCTCCATGGCCGGCAAAGGCTGCGTTTCCAAAATATTCACTTTTAACTTTACAGTCTGGATCGCTCTTCATAATAAGAATTCCTGGATTTTTCTAAGCCCCCGGCCAATAACTATATTCACGTTGTGTCACGGAGTTCGCCACGAATACAGCTTAAAAGATTCTGGCATCATCCAGCTACCTCCATTATGCTCTCTACACACCCCACAATTCGTACTAATTTCCGCCCAAGGGGAAAAAGGTTCCACATCCAGAGTTTATTTCAAGCGCAAGGAACCACACATAAACATAAGCCTCAACCTAACGACGTTTCTAAAACTAAACACTTCCTTCATAACGTCCACTGAAAACTTCGCACAACATATACAAATGGTACGACATACCGTCAACAAATTAAATATCAACTAAATTATATTAATCGTAATAAAATACTAATCAAATATCACAAAGTCCTCAATGTCTCTTATTCTATAATATGTACTTCAGACATATGTAAGTAGGCGGAATATTCAAATCACAAAAGAATAGCTACGTACAGTAAGCTAAATTAATACGTGCATCGACACCATGATCTAGTCATAAACATTTTCGCGCAAAGCATAATATTTGCGTTGTGTACAAAAGAATATCAGTTCAAAAAAATGCTGAACATTCGCTTGTGCCAAAATGAATGCATAGGTCATGTGTATATAATATGTAAATTGTAAATTGCTTAGTTTCAAGATCTTTTGTATAAAAGCAAACGAATAGCAATAAAGGGTTAGATGACAAGATGAAATCAATGTGTTTTCTTTTACTTCTTCTTGCTTCTGTCGGTGTGCAATAATTTTCTCCCGTCAGCCCATCAACAATTTGAGGATTGTTGTTATAGATAGCAATTTAAGGAATGCTATCCGCCCGGTTTAACACAAATAAACACAAAAAAGTGCAAAGAAAAATTCTGACTGTGAAAAGTCCCCTTAATCCTTCAAAAGTTATATCCAAAAGTATTTTTGTGAAAAAATCGATTTTGTGACTGAAGGCTTGATGTCGAATCGCAGTTAATTTCGGAGCAAAAAAGCTAATAATGCGTTTTGGTACATCGGTGTTTATTGATCTTTCAAAATAGATCACTAGATGCCTCTAATACTCGAATGTTCATCTTAAAATAAGAGTTGATGCCGAGAAATCTGCCGGAAACTGTAAGATGAGTTTGTTGTTTGTAACCCGTATCGATCGCAATTGAACTGATTTTATCAGCGTTTTATTGTGACAAATATATTAT
This sequence comes from Hermetia illucens, assembly GCF_905115235.1. Lineage (NCBI taxonomy): Eukaryota > Metazoa > Arthropoda > Insecta > Diptera > Stratiomyidae > Hermetia > Hermetia illucens. Next base: position 123,890,849 of record NC_051849.1, on the reverse strand, counting down.
AACAAGTCGAGAAACCGGAAGCTGGACGCTTCAGGTATCAACGGTTTTGCGTATTTCTTTTATAAAGACAATTGAGTGTATTCGCAAACTTGTTGCCATTTAGAAGGCAACTTCATTATCCCCCCTCCTTATTTACAAAAAACTCAGACAGCCAGTTTTCGCAAGCCCCTCTTTTGAGGCGAACTTAGTAGCACCAAGAGCGTTTTGCATGGACCGGAAGAGATGGTAATCACTTGGTGCCAGGTCCGAACTATACGATAGGTGCGATAGGATATCCCATCCGAGCTCCCGTAGCTTCTGGCGGGTCATCAAAGATGTGTGAGGCCAAGCATTGTTCTGGTGGAACGCAATACCATTCCTATTGACCAATTCTGGCCGCTTCTGGTCAATCGCCTGCTTCAAATGGTCAAGTTGCTCACAGTAAAGGACCAAATTGAGGGTCTGGCCATAGTTGAGCAGCTCATAGTGGATGATTCCCTTCCAATCCCCACCAAACATATAGCAAAACCTTCCTGGCCCTCAATCCGGGCTTGGCGATGGTTTGGGCCGGCTCGCCGCGCTTCGACCAAGATTTTTTTCGCTTGAGGTTATCATACATGATCCTCTTTTCATCATCAGTCACCATCTGGTTCGAAAATGGGTCGAATTCGTTCCGTTTCAGCAGTGCATCGCAGGCGTTGATTTGGTCCAAGAGTTTTTTTTGCGTCAACTCGTGTCGTACCCAAACATCCAGCTTTTTTTAGAACCCAACCTTCTGCAAATGGTTCTAAACGGTTTTATGGTCTATACCCAGTTCCTGGCCAATCGAGCGAGTGCTCACATGCCGGTCTACTTGGATGATTTCGACGATTTTATCGGTTTCTACGACGATTGGCCTACCAGTACGGGGTGTATCTTCGACATCCACTACACCAGAACGAAATCGGTCGAACCAACGCTGTGCTGTGTGAATCGTTACAGTATCGGGCCCATAAACGAAACAAATTATTTCGGCCGCCTTCGTTGCATTTTTACCCCCCAGCTAGTAAAAACGTAAAATATGACGAATTTCTTGCTTGGTGGACACTATATTTGACGCGCTATAACTTGAGACTGAAACGTACAATCACAGCACTGTCAAAGAGACACTTGTAGCGCAGATTGTCGTCTTCAAATCGCCGTCTAGTATCACCCGATGTGATAAGTACAAGCCAAGATATGTTTAAATGTCGCCATCTATTGACAAAATACAACATACCAGTATACAAATAAATAAGCAACTCGGAATACCGAAAGCTCGCGGTTCGGGTATAAAGGTTTTGTGTTCATTTTATGTAAGAAACTTCAACACACATTTTTTTATCCGTATATAACTACAAATCCAATAAACTCTTTCATATTTTTCCAAACTACAATGCATACGCATACATTACAGCCATAGATATTATCCTCATCCTAAACAAACAAACTGCCTATTTCCAAATACTGTACATATATATGCCCGTATATAAATTGATCGTACCCATATTTCAGATTTACTTCGTGCACAAAAACATACATATGCTCATATATAGTACGTATATTAAATACGGCTGGTTTAATGTACAAATATATCTATCTGAATTAGACACTATCTGCAAACTTTATTAGCAAGCATATACTATATACGGTTGTATTTTTTTAGGCCTAGATTTCGTAGAGATGCACCATTGTGATTTTTTCAGATTTTTCGGTTGGATAGGTTCTGAGAATGAGACCTGTTACACTTTTTGATAGTCATATTTTGAGCCCTCACTCCCCTATGTTTCACCAAATATCAAATATTGAACCAGTTTCGAAAAGTACTAACTGAGACCTTTCATTTGACATCCCACACAAAACCTTAAAAAGGAAAACTAAAATGCCCCCACGGACCCCGTCTTTCATATAATAATAATAACAATTTTTGGCGGAACAACCCATATTGGATTAGGACCTTGAAGTGTGTTAGAGCACTTCATTCAATGCCGTAACGGTACACTACAATACAGTGTAGGAGGCAATGTGGTCAGCATTGCGCTCGCCCGAGATTATTACTTTGATTTGACTCAGGTACTGATTCACAGCTGAGTCGACTGGTATACGACATCCAGTCACGATAACAAATCACTCTGCCACCAGTGAGATTTGCACCGCGACCTTTCGCTACGACAGCCCAGCCATCATGACATCATACACATCTTAAAGTGCAATAAATTAACGTAAAACGCAAAATTTTGACCTTCTATAACTTTGTTAGCTGGATTTCATTCAAACTTCCCCAAATTTTGCCTTATATTATCCCCGATGCCTATTTCTAGGATGAATTTATGGAGGGTTTTCGGGGAAATTTCTAAAATATATGTAATGCATGTACTACAATTTATTTAGCTTTAGCCAGCTCAGGCTCAAACTATTGGTTTCGATTGGATATAATTCGCACCCTTGGCGTGTTTTCCTGAATATATAAAGGAGCGTGTTCCATCTGATGCCACTCACGGTCACGCTGCTCCCAGGGCAGAGGTGAGGCAGCGTCTGAAGAGTTGCCTCTGCCCTAGACGAAACCGTTTGTCCTATAATTTATGTACTATTATGTACTATTATTAACTTTCCGTTTGATAGCCTACATGACCATATTCTGTGAAAAAAAACTCAACACAAAATGGCGCTACTTGCTATATGCAAAGAACTAAGACAACCTTACCAAATTTCGGGAGAATTGGTTTAGCCGTTTTCGAGTAAATCGGATGTGACAGACATTGAATCGATTTTAATAAGGTTTTGTTTCACACAAAACTTTAACCCGACGAGACTGCGACAAAAAAATGTAACAAACAGTATGTAGTAGGGTATGACATACTCGTTTAAAAATCTTGATTCTTAAAAAAACATTATATGGTGTCCGTAAGGTAACCCGTACCTTGAAGATAGGAGCAAGTTGTTTCCGAAATATCGAAATATGCTGAATAAAATAATCACCACTAGCGACGGAGACGGTGTTACGTTTTAATCCCCTAAGCCAAGTCTAAGTTACGGATGAAATCGGTTCGCTTGGTGTCTTCGCCCTGATTTTCACGAAAAATAATGTTCACATTAACAGCAGCAATATTTAACATCCCGTAATAAATGGTCATAACCCAGCGTTTGCTATTACGCGACACATTGTAACTACCACACAGTTCGTCGACATCTAGTCTAACTTTAGTTGAATTGAAGAATATTATAATCTCCGGCTTTTTCTGATCTTCTGTAGCGCTATTAATTTTATCGTCATGATGTAGGTTTGTCATTAGTATGACCACTTTATTCTTTTTAGGCGCATATGAGACCACAGAAACATCTTTTTGATGACCGAACATGGCACCTCTTGGAGCCTTTCCGGTCTACAAAAATGCGGCCGGAATACATCTTTTATTTTTTTTCACAGCTCCATTTGGCATAAGCCTTCAAAGACATTGAGAAAATGCATCATTAATGCGTAACTTGTGAATCAGTTATCAAAAGTTATATTGCTAAAAAAGTTAAATGTTAAAAGCATTTCATCTATTGCCATATATTTCTGAGGAGCTTTCTGGCAGCAGTCAATAAATTTTCGAAGATTGTTCTGATTAGAGCCATGTTATCAAGCTTTTTACATTTCTCTCTTGTTGATTTATAGTCAAACTGAAGACAGTTTTGCAAAAAATAAAATCTTTGCAGAGACATTGTTATTCCAAATATGTCCACGCCTGCTCCATTCTTTCTCCACAAATCGCTGAGACTCTGGTGACTTCATTTAATGAGACCAGCAACATAAAGCAACCCGATGACAGCATCAAACTCTGTCTGTCGATGTTGTTTTCTTCAGATTGTACAATTTTACACTGAACTCGTCTTTTTATTATTTCTGCGTTGATGTTATTCAATATGGCTTTTATTTCTTCAGACATAAAAATATTCCAACATTGTAACTCGGTATTTGCTTCTCTTGCTCCTGGCCGCTCAATAATTATATTTTCAGATCTCGTACGTATGTTCGATCGTAGAAGACATTTATATCATTTTTGGCCATCCGTTGACTTGTAATGCTGCGCATTGACTTGTGTTGAAGGGCAACGTCACAAAACGGACAGCGGGATATTATCTTCCGAGCCATCGTAATTAGCAATATTTTCATTCATCTCAGCTTCGTCGTGATCGCAAATCTCTTGCTCAGTATCAGATTGAAGATTGTGTTCACTGCAGTGGTCAGATTCTTCTCCAGACCTCGCCTCGTCGGAGACGTTTTTTTGCATTTCCTCTAGCATGGACCAAAGTCGTTTCTCTCCAAAGTCAACGTCCATTTACTATTAAAATTTACAATGCAACGAAGAAAGTAAGTTCAAATAGGAGAAAAAGCAATGTTAGTTTTTGTCACGAAATATGTATATACATCTCACACTCGAACGCAGTTTGCAAGCGTGTATCTCGAGTGCAAGATAATCCTTTAATTCCAGCTACTAAAAACAACAACAGATTTATAGGTCAAAACCAAAAAATACACGCAAATAAGTAACATGGTCGGTATAACATACATTGCTACACTCTCGCCGGGTTAAACAAGTCGGAATACCGGGAGCTGGACTTTCGGGTATACAGATTTTGTGTTCATCTTGCGTGAGAAATTTCCTATGCACATTTTCCCATTCATACTTACCTCCAATTCAAAATATTCCTTAATATATATATTTCAAAACTTCAACTCCGCCATTCATATCGAGTTTATTTTGTATGATGATGACGTTATACGTCCTAGAATGCGATAAATTCACGTGAAGTACACAATTTAGACTTTGTTAATAATATTTGCATGTTTTTCAAACTTTCCAAAAATTTATACTATTACTTATAACTGCACACAATTTTTTACTTCTAGGGCGAACTTAAGGGGAGTTTTCGGGTTAATCTCTAAAATATGGCAACATACTATTATTAAATTTATGATATTTGTGTAGATATCGGAATGGGATGTATTTTGAGGCCTAGATTTAGTATGGATGCATTATTTGATTTTTTCGGATTTTTCGGTTGGATAGGTTCTGAGAACGAGAGCTGTAACAGTTTTCGGGGCATATATTTTGAGCCTTCACTCCCCTATGTTCCACCCACAATCAAAAATAGGTTCAATTGCGTTCGCATGTATGGAGAGCATCCAGTGTAGAATGATGCCATTAATTGTATCTAAAAAGATCCACATACCACATATTCTCGCCAAATTTAATGACAATTGGTTCAGCCGTTTCAGAGTAAATCGGGTGTGACAGACAGACAGACATTTACTCGATTCTAATAAGGATTTGCTTTAGAAAAAACCTTGAAAGATGTGCTTTCGCCGAGAAAAGACGATTACCGAGGAAAACCACTGGAGGAACTCAAAGAGATCATGCATGGAAAAATATTCAACAAACCAAACAGCAAACAGTAGAAGTCGTCAAAAACGTCTAACAACCGGAAATAATAGGCCTTTTAGAAGACAAATTGGTCCACTATGCGATGACAATTGCAGTAATAGTTGTAGCCATTTATATATTGTATAAAATTAATAACCACATCAAAACCCATGTAAAACAGAAAGTAGCAAGAACCATTGTAGGAATATAATGTTGAAATTTAATGGGTTAAAGCAAACATATTATAATGTACCAAAAAGTTTTTATCTCTCATTAATGGGTAGACTTGATGGAATTCTCAAGAATTAAAGAAAAACCAATTACAAAATATAGCAAAGAATACATCAGTTGGAAAATTCAATTCAATTCAAAGCAATAAATTTGCACAAATATGACAATTTTGATCTATTATAACTCTGTTACTAATAGCGTCCAAACTTCATATGGGTAGAGAACGGGTCCTTGATGTAACTAAGGGCCCCTGAATTCGTCCCCTTTGAAACCAATGTCAAAATGAATAACGGCTTCGGAAAATACTAAGACCTTTCATTTGATACCTCGCGCGACTACACTCTACGAAAAAAAAATCTACACCTCGCTCCTTTGCATGCATAGCTTCGATGCGGAGGTCACCAATGCTATGATGACCTTTGCGGATGGCTTGGATTCGACATTTGTCTAATCCGAATATCACGACTGAACATGTCTATTATTCGCAACAGACTTCTAAGATGGTCGTCAGTACCAGCATACAGCTTGATGTCATCTAAGTACATCAACTGTGTCAGCTCGCACTTAGCAGGTAGGCAATACTTTATTGCGAAACCATGCCCTCTAGCTTCATTCTAGCCATAAAAGGGGGTTCAGCGCGATACAAAACCAAAGGGGACTCAACGAATCCACCTTCGTATACGGCTGGGCTCTGAGGTATTAGCAATAACAATAGAGGAGGAAAAATAGTTAGTATTAATAATGGAGGGAAAAAAATCATAGTGGTCCCTGGCGAACGACCCGGAAATTCGACATGTTTTACTTACAATTCCGCAGCGTAATTTTACTTTTAAATTCTTGTATTCCCAAATACCTCGTGAACGACCCAGAAATTCAACACATTTACAATTTCGATTCCCAGACCGCAACGAAATTCAACTTTTTAATTTCGATAGCCTCATGTTAAAATCGGATCCATGGCTCAATGCCTCCTCATATCAGGAACTGACGTCATTTGGAGAATCCCCAAACAATGGTTGCTACCGGCAAAATGAGAATGCGCTGGCATAGCATTACGTGGTCGAAGGACTACAATATGAGAAATCATGACGCTAGTAGTTTTTGTCTTCTTTATTAAGATTTTGTGTGCAACACAACCTTATTAAGGTTTTGTGTTAAACAAAACCTTATTAAGGTTTTAAAGTACGAATTTCCAAGTGAAAAGCCTTCACAGGTTTTGATTTCCAGAGGAATTCACTTTTTATTTGGAAGGGCCAAAGTAAGTCAGTCCCCACGTTCTCGAATACCAAAGGAGGGAATATTCATTCCACCGGTATATTGACCATCTTGGGTTCTACCGTCTGGCCCCTCACCTGGATGCATTTAGGGCAACATCTAATTTGTTTCTGTGTATGCTGCTGCAGAGCGGAAACATAAAAGTTCACAGCCCGGAATCACAATTGTCATTTGCCTCATGTAATATGTCTGTTAAGTGAATTTTCCCAGAATGACAAAATCGAACCAGAGCATTGCTTATCCTTCCTCCAACTTCGAGAAGGCCGCTGCTCTTTTCCGCAAAAGGGTCGAGGGTCGAAAAGATGCTGCTTCTCCACTGGAAACCCTTGATTCAGCCTGGTAATGTGTCTTCCAAGCAAATCTCTTTGCTGGCACCGCACTACTGCTTCCTTGGCTGCAACTCCTCTGCAGATAATCTGCCTGATACCCTCACGAGGACTGTAATACATCCCGAGAATTTTCAAGTTGCTTACTCACATTCGTGCAGATCCAGATAGGCATCAGCACGCCGTGACTTGTCTATACCCTCCAGTATTTGCCTCTAATTGGCACCCCATTTGGTCAGGGGGCATTTTCCCTGCTCCCACGCTGCTGTTATCTTTCTAATCATTGTTTCTTCAGCTTCAGTCGTAGTTGCTCCATATAATAATAATATGATCACCCATTGAGTCTCCTCATTGAGTACGTTGCCCTCGGCTACTTGGTGAAGTGTCCTTATCGCCTGCCAGGTTGTACAATCCATTCGGGGTGGGGAAAGCTCACAAAGCACACAAAGTTTGTGATAACGTAATTCCATCTTCTTGTCGCTGTCCAGCAATTTCGGGCACTTGAGAACTCTGTGGTTTTCCGTATATATAAAGCAAGAAAACAGTTTTTTTCAATTCCCCTATTAGATTTTGCAAGAAAAGCAATTTCTTTGTGGGGTTTTCCGTAAGATTCTGCCCTCTTTTAGTAGTGTTTTGATCACACGTCCCATTCCATCCGGGGATCATTATGATGTCGCGATTTTCCAAAAATTGGTCTACATTTACTATGATAACGGCTTTTTTGGAGTTTCTCAGAAATGAATCGAACTCACTACGAGTAGGTAAATCCATTCTCCGGAAAAGAACCAAGTGGATGAAAGGCACATGCTCCTCGCAATTGAATCCAGCTTTTCTTTAGTTCTGGGCCACTGATTTTATAGTATCGATTGCGATGCCGTTCTACTTGGGTCTTACTGCTTGACTAAAAGAAGATCCTTGATATTCTGAATCTCCTTTTCAATCAGCACTCGACGATTGCTATAGCACCGATTAAGGTGGGCATGGTATAAGTCGATATCGACGATTCCTTGTGGCGTACCTCCCCATGTCATAGTCCGTTCCAGATGAAAATAAAACTTTGAACGGCGAGGTCGGACCACTGCAAGCCTATGTGGATCAGGTCCGATGTGTGTTAACTTTGTGCTGTTTGACCCGTGTATATCCATTGGATTTGTATCAGGAAAATTCGTTTGGAGACCGGCCTCGTGATTTTTTCCTCGCCGCATAACCTCTGCCCCCTTGTTTTAGCTTAACTAAGACTTCTTTCAGGTTTTCCACCTGATTTACCCTTTCTTGTTGAGAGTGGGTTTCAAGTGTGACTATGGTCCAAAAAATAATCGCATTGCTTCCGCCCTTACGCATATGTATTAATTTCAAGTGAACAACAACTATATGTAGGAGTTACCACCCCTTATTTATACTACTAATTTCAGAGCGCGCAGCAAATGAACAATAACACTATGTAGGAGTCGACATCCCCTATTTGTGTTACTAATTTCAGAGCGCGCAACAAACGAACAACAATATGTAGGAGTCACCACTCCTTGCTTGTGTTCTTAATTTCAGAGCGCGGAACAGACGAACAACAATGTAAGAGTCACCACTTCTCCTCCTAATTTCAGAGCGCACAAGAATCGCCAATAATCACAACAATATTAGGGAAGCTGCGATCTCGTGTTTGCGCTCCCGATATTTCGCGGGAGCGACATACCCCTTTCTTCAGTACAAAACTACTAACAATAATTGGGATTACAAGATTCTTTTATACTTATTAACTAATTACTTAATTACTTTTATTTTTCGATTTTATTTTAATTTTAAACTAATTACTTCTAATTACCGCGGCGAGACTTATTAGTTTCGACGGGAAGTTACCCGAATCCGTGATTAATAATCGCGTCGCATCTTCTGTCTAAATTTTTAAACTTTTCCAAGCGTTCAAGGTTGTTGTTCGCTTTGCATGACGCAAGGGCTTAAGATTTTCCCGTTGAATGATATGACCTTCTTCAACTATTTGCGCTGCAACTGATGATGTTATTTATGCACGACTTCTGTTTCCGGACATTGCTTAATATGTTCTTGTACCACTTGCTTAATATGTTCTTTGAATCTAGTTAGCAGGTTTTTAGTCTGTCCTATATATACTTTATTGCAATCGCTGCACCTTATTCGGTAGATACTGCTTTTTTCCTCCGCTGCCAAAGGATCCTTGACGCTTCCCAGTTAATTCCGCAAGGTGGACGATCGACTTGAACCTACAGCTTCCAGTTGAAACTTTTTTATCCAATTCCTGATGTTGTTGAATAGGTAGGAATACGGGATACTTATCTGCCTCGTGGTGGCTTCCTTATGCTACGAAAATAGTATTGTATAGGCATTCATATTGTGTTGCTTGATTTTTCTTACGATCAGCTTCTCAATAGGCTGAGTATTATACCCATTCTTAATAGTGGCGTCAATAATGTGTTCTCGTTTCTTATTAAAGCCATATTCCGAAAGAGGGTATATGGTCAGTCGGTTAATCATGCAATTATAGCCTGCCATATTCGATAAAATGTGTGGTTTGAAGTCGCTGGTCTCGTTCTTTGCGTTGCTGTTGGCTTACGGTATATTTTGAACTCAAGCTTCCCGCTAGAGTTGACGATATTCAGGTAAATGGAGCACCATCCTTTTCTACCTCTACTGTAAACTTGATTTTATGACGAATCTTGTTTATTGAGGAAATGACAATGTCGATATCGTCTCTTCTAGCAATCGCAAATAGGTCGTCTTCATACTTAAACGATACTTTAAGCATTATTCCACTCGACTCCATGCCGGGCCAAATCCAAACTGGCTCAGTCATCTTTCTAGTCCGAAAATTGACTCTTTCACTGGCGTGTTGGGAAACAATACTTTCACGTCGAACGATACCATTCACCTCGTCCTCACCCATCCTTTCCTGCGTTGCAACTTAGGTGTTAGTTCATGGGAGTTAACCATGAATACATATTGCTCGTCGTCGCAAGGGACTGGCACTTATTTGTCAACCACTTGGCGATGTTGTATGTCGGTGGGTACAAATCGGTGATGATTTCTCGCATTTCGTCCTTCTGCTTGTAGATTTTCGGTTGACATCTGATTCTTAAAAGTGCAGCATTCAGAGTCGCCCAATGTTCGGGAATACCGGACTAGTTTTCTTGAGAGCACAATCGACCCTTTTTGTATGGGGGACCCTCCTTAAAATTCAACACAAGATGGTGTTATTCGTTGCATGCAAAGGGACACACCGACCACCTGCTCTCATTAGATTTCATAACAAACTGTTCAGCCGTTTCCGAGTAAATCGAATCTGACAAACAGACAGAGAGAGAGAGGCAGACAGACGAACGGACACATACACAGATTTTAAAAAGGTTTTGTTTCACACAAAACCTTAAAAATGATATCACTTACTTAATTATTAACCATTAAGAATGTGGAAGAATCGTGGAACAAAATTAAAGACACGATCCACAAAGCGGCCTATAAAACTTTCGGGGTCAGCAAGGCAGTAAGCGGTTCATCAACCTAGATACTTGGTCTTGGAATGACGATGTTTGAATGAAGGTCCGTGAAAGGAAACGCCTTTATCACAAGTTTCTTAACGATGAAACTCTGGCCAATTAGCAAATTTATAAGAATGCCAATCTGTAGCAAAGAAAACGATCGCTGTCATCCGAGCGGTCCATTATAAAGATTTTTACGATAAAATGGACACTCAGGATGGCGAGGAAGATTTGTACTGACTTGTAAAAAGCCAACACCATCGCACAGAGGATATCTAAGATCTATTTTGCGTTAAGGGGGTCATCCCGTGTGAAGGCCGTTTTTTTCGCTTTTTTTGGAATTTTTTTGTGAAGAACTGGATAAAGATACAAATACGCATTTTTCACGATATATTTTCAGCATGCGTAGTAATTTTTCCAGCCCGATAGCAAAGTTCATTATTGAAATACAGAGCAATTTATATACCCATCTCCAAAAAAAGTTGTTTCTTTGCTGCCACGCTAGAGGGCGCAGGCTTATTAAAAAATATTAAAAGCTAAATTTTTGGTGCCGTGTTAAACTTTTTTTTTGTGAATTTTGGTGTTTTTTTAAGGCTTGTTTCATGAATAAAAAAAAACTGCTAAATGAATCTAAATTATCCTAGTTTGCGGACCGTAAAAATATGTTCTGAATAAGTCGTGAAACTTTCAAAGAATTTCGTTGGATAGATTTTGGGCTATGGTGGCAGCCGATCGGATCGATAAATACGCGTTTTATTACGGTGATCGGCATACATCTGGCATGTGACTTATTACGTATTTCGTATTATAATTTCCGAACGACTCCGAATATACAAAAAATCACTTTGCCCATATATTTTACACTATATCTAGATACAATTGATGCAAGAAATAAAAAAAGAACCAACGAATTCTTCAATCGGGTTATTCAGGAAGGTAGAATATCATCATCTGACTGGGAAGAAAGTACCACATTTCTAATTTGGAAAAAGGAAGGTAATCCAGCAGAATGTTCAAATTACCGTCCAATTTGGTTGCTGTCCCATACCATGAAAATTTTTGAACGTATTCTTGATAACCGTATTCGCGAAATCGTTAAAATAACAGTGAATCAAGTCGGATTTCTTAGGAACTGCGGAACTACTGACGCAATACTCGCTGCGTGATTACTCATGGAGAAACACCGTGTAGTTATTAGTAGTTATTTTTATGAATTTTTGCATATATATTATGATGTTAAACTCAAAAATTGTCGAAGTGGATGATTTCGGGTCACTGAGACGTCTAAAAAAAAACAAAAAACAGGATTTTAATTAGCATAAAATTTTCTATAAAATGAACCACAATCTAAAATTTCATCAAAATATAACAAATAGCGGCGATTTTTTAAAAATTTTCGATTTTCGGCATCCAAAAAACCTGATGCAAATCAAAATAATGTATACAATAGCATATTAAGATTTCAAAACGAATGGTCAAATGTTTTTTTAATCCTTCGCGCCAACCCAAAAAACGCGTTTACAAATTTATTACAGTATTGAATTTTCAGTAACTAAGCCGAATCATAGCTGATAAAACCAGTTTCAGAAGTTTACGCTTCTATTTATATAACATGCTAACAAAACGAGAATGTGTGACTTACCCATATAAAGCAGACGTTTTGAAGAAAAAGGCACAACACAAGAAGTAAGAGGCTCAAAATGCTGGATTGATCCGCCGCGCTATATACACTGGCTACTCACTTTTAAAATCGAATATGACTTTCATATTCTTACCACATATTTTCAGATGTATTTTCAACCAAATTCAATCATAAAAAAATTACAAAAATTTAACCCGATACGTCCCCTCAATTGCTAAAGTCCAGATATACATATGTACATACATTTAAAAAAAATGTTGATGTAGATAGGTAGGTATCAGTTGCCGCTCCGGGGAGCCAAATTAGCGCTGTGGTGCGCCGTTTTGATGCCACAAACTCCTAAGAACGTGACTGCCAGCCGGCTCAGATCTTCAAAGCCAGCTCGGAGCATTCACGAAGGAAAACAGCTTTCCCACCCTGCAGCGAGAAATAAATAAATGTTATGCTAAAGCAGTATCCAGACCTTTGCAATTTGCCACAAACTCCAAACTTTCAAGAAATATTTACCTTGGTTTTGCGTATCAACATGGTCATCGAGTACAAGTGGTTACACCAATCACAGACGTGCAACAAGTGGTTGGTTGGCGCGAGATTGCACGTGTATGTACAAGTTGCGGCTACTGCAACCTGATCGTCCAACCACTACTTGTCCACAGCAACCGTAACTTACTGACAAACGTGCAATCTTCCTGCCGCCAACAACCTGTTTGACAACTTGATTGAACGTATATCTAGTCTAGTATTAAGCTGTCTCAGAACATTGCCCGCTTGTCACAGTTCAGCGGGAACCAAAGAGCTTTAGGATTAATGGCAATTGATCTTAATGGAATCTGTGAGCGAATGATGCTTCAAAATTCCTCTATAGAAAGCTTGTTGTAAGTAAGTGGAAATATTATATTTTATAAGTATATTATAGAAAAAAACATAAGTTTCATTTCTAAAACAAGCAAAGTATTGTTTTTCAGCCCCACGCAGTAAAAATAAACTCCCAGATACTTGCGAAGTGAGCTGCAACTCGCTTGCAATTGCAATATACAATCCAGGTTGGTCAAGTTCGTTCCAGGTCGGCAAGGTTCGTTGACACACCTCATTTCACACCGTTCCTTCATCTCGCACACACCCTTTAACTTTTGCCAGAAAACCGACACTTCAATAAATTGGCGGCAGATGCTAGCGAACTTACATCTACCAAGCAAAATACCCTGTCCACGTGTTTGTATTACGACTGATTGTTGGGGCTTGGCAAGTGTGCGGACCCGCCAGATCGCCAGCGCTAGCAACCCATCCAAACACCCTGCCACACGCTTGCGTTTGAGACTTTTGTTAAGGCTTGGCAAATATGTGGACGCAACTTAACAGATGTTAACGAATTTCTACTTTACTCCGTGCACAAAAGCATGCATATACGTTCTTAAAGTAAATACCACTGGTGCCAACTTACCTATATGTCTATTCTATTGGACACTACTCGCAAACTTAATTAGCACATACATATATACATGTCTGCCTCGAGTAATTTATACTAATATTCAAACAACTAAAAAAAAGCTAAAAAAGGAAAACTGAAATGTCCCCATGGATCCCTGCTGTTTATATAGGTTCACTTTATATGAGGATGAGATCATTAGAGTGCAATAAATTTACGTGAAATGCAAAATTTTGACCTTCTATAACTTTGTCAATAGTGGTCGGATTTCATTCAAAATTCCCAAAGTTGTGCCCTATAGTATCCTTTATTACATTGGTATAAAGAATAATTGGGATTTTCGGGTAAATTTCTGAAATATAGTAATATGTTATTATTAGCTTTACTTGAGGAGGTATCGGAATGGGAGGGGCTAGATTTCGTATAGATGTACAATTGTGAACTTTTTCAGATTTTCCGGTTGGATAAAGAGAACGAGACCTGTTGAACTTTTTTAGGTACAAATTTGCCCTCGATCCCCTGTGTTTGACCTATTATCTGAAAAGTACCAATCGAACTCTTTCATTTGATACTCCATATGGCCATATTCTATGAAAGAAAATTAACTCCCCCCCCCTCACTCACAGGCTCATTCCTGTCATCAAGGAGTGGTTGGAGGGACGGCACGATGAGATTAATTATAATTTTACCCAGTTTCTCACGGGCATGGAGGATATGGCTAGTACCTGTATAGGTTTAAACTGGATACCGCACCCGATTGTCCAAATTGCGATGGAGTTCTAGAGGACCCACAACACATATGACGAAGATTTATGGAAGAAAGAAAATGCCTAGAAGAGACTCCAGTAGAGGTGCTAGTATCAGAAAACCTAGTGCGAAGCAGCGTGTCAAGAACACTGGGATGCGATTAGACGAAGTGAAAAAATTTGTCGCATTTGCCAGTTACTGTAGTTCATATCAATTTTGTCGAATTATCGAAATTTTTGAATATTTTAGTAAAGAGGGTGATGAAATTTATATGGTTCGACGAATGATATTTGAACTATTGAACAAGTCTGAATACCGGAGCTGGACCCTTCATCTTATGTGAGAAACTCTCCATGCACGGTCTTCAATTCGTACATAGCTAAAAAAGCAAAGCATTGCTTCAATAATTGCCAAACTCCATGTAGCATGGACATATATATACATATCAAAGCCAGGCTCATACTAAATAAACAAACGGCGCCCATTGCGTTATAGACATGCATATATATATATACACATCCAAATTGTTCTAACGCATCTTCACGAATTTCCACTTTACTACATACAAAAAAGCATACCATATATATATGTATGTACTTAAATTAAATATCACTGATAATAACATACCCACATGTTTATCCTATTGGATACTACCCGCAAACTTTATTAGAGGAACGTCAGCAAAGGCGTCAAAAACGGGCTGATGGAACTGGAGGAACTACTGGACCGCATTTCCATTTATAGACGCACGTGGAGAGCAGCGGAAGACGATTGTAGAGCAGAAACAGTCGCACTCCCCGCTGAAAATGCTGCTTGCGTCAAACGGACCGCAGATAGCCCTCTGCAAAGTGAACTGGGGAAAAAGCGGAAAGAGGACGACGTGCCTGAAGGAGACTTTCCAAGGCCCAAAAAAAGAAGGGGAAAAACTATAAAAAGAAACAACGGACTCCGTCGCCAGAGACACGTCTGTCCAAAAACAAGGAGGCTGCCAACCCAAAGCCAGTAGCGGAAAAAACGAGGAAACGAAGAAGAACTAGACCGTCGGCTCTGCTCATTAAGCCGACGGAAGGCAAGACATTTGCGGAAGTCCTTAGTGAAATCCGCTACAGGATGAAACCCGAGGAGAACGGAGCAGAGGTGTCTTCGATACGGAAAACGAGGAGTGGTGGAGTGGAGGAAAGACAACCAACAAGAGCACGTTCTGCGAAGTAGTCAAGGGGATATTGGGGGAGAAGGCTCTTGTTTCCAGCCTAGAACCCATATGCTCTCTAGAAATACGAGATCTTGACTGCCTCACAGAAAAGGCCGAAGTAGAGGAGGCGCTAAAGCGTGAATGTCCAGAGGTAACCAATGCCCGGGTAGGTATTACCTCTGTAAACGCTCGAGGCCAAAAGCTCGCCGTGGTGGAAGTCCCCGAGCAATATGCGAGGAAACTGCTTAACAGCGGGAGAATCAAAATCGGATGGGTAGTATGCAGGGTACGAATGCGGATAGTCCCCACCAAGTGCTACAGGTGTCTGGACTATGGACACACGTCAGCAGCTTGCAAGGGTCCGGACAGGAGGACAGCATGCCAGAGATGCGGCCAAGTGGATCATCAAGCGAAGACTTGCAAGGAAAGCGAGAGTTGTGTTCGTCGCACATACTGCGGGCTCGAGACGGTGTCCAATCTTCAGGGCGGAATTGGAGAGGGCTAGGGTGCGAACGCCATGATCCGCATTTTGCAAATTAACATGGACCGGAGTGCAACCGCTCACCAGTTGCTAGCACAGTTCGCTGCGGAAGTAAATGCTGATCTAGTGCTGATTAGCGAGCAATACCGAAACAAGGACCCGTTCTCATGGTATCTCGACTTATCCGGCACCGCTGCCATCTGGGTTCGGGACTACGTTCGACTTCGTGTTCTTGGCGAAGGCCGGTGGGACGGATTTGTCTGGATCCGGTGTTTAGGGCTAACGTTTTTTAGCGTTTACCTGACGCCGAATGCGTCGATTCCGGACTTTCGGCGCCGGCTTGATGCTCTGAAGGACGCCGTTTCGAGCACGGAGAGACGAATCCTGGTTGGCGGTGATTTTAATGCCAGGGCTCTCGAATGGGGCATGCCTCAATCAGACTCCAGAGGGAAACGGATTCTGGAAATGGCGGCGAGAACCGGGCTCGTAGTTTTAAACACCGGATCCACGCCAACGTTTCGGCGCCCAGGTTGTGAAGGAAGCATTCCTAACATCACTTTTGCGTCGGAATCTCTGGCATCATCGGTGGACGGGTGGCGAGTCCTAGAAGACTTCTCGGCAACTGATCATCAGTACATTGCGTTCGAAGTGTTTGACGCTACTTGCCGGCGAGCACCCACACAACGTTCCCCCTGCGTGTGGAAGTCGCGAGGGTGAACATCGGAAAGTTCGTCGAAGCTCTTGGAGCAGATAGGGCCACGCTGGGGGGCACTTCGGGGGGTGGTGGTGTCGCAGCTGACACCGTCGTAAGTTCAGTGATGAATCTGATAACGACGGCGTGTGAGGCTTCCATGCCCCGGAGAGGCCCCAGGGGCGACAAGCCTTCTATGTTCTGGTGGACGGCAGAAATTGCCGACCTACGGATGGAGTGTCATAAGCTCCGCCGTTTGGCACAACGTTTGTACGCCAACAAGGAGGCATGTGCCATAAAGGCGCAATATAGATCAGGAAAAAGGAAACTCCGCAACGCTATAAATAAAAGCAAAGCTCGCGGCTGGCAAAATCTTGTTAATGAGGTGAATGATGACCCGTGGGGACTTGGCTATAAACTTGTCACTCGGAAAATCGGGGCTCTGCGGAAGCCCTGCATATTGAGCACCGACCAGATGGACCGCATTGTGCGGGCATTGTTCCCCAGACACCCTGTACGGGTTGATGTAATTAGCGCGGAAAGCGTCGGTGATTGCCCCCTTTTCACAATGGGAGAACTCGAAGAAGCGGTTCTCACTATGAAAAACAGGAAGGCGCCAGGTCCTGATGGCATCCCAGCGGAAGTTTACAAACTGGTGTTCCGCAAACGGCCAGAATTGCTGCTCGAAGCGTTCAACGCGTGCTTGAAGGAGGGCATTTTTCCTTGTCGCTGGAAAGTGGCCAGACTCGCGTTGATCAGTAAGGGTAAAGGAGACCCGGAGCTCCCGTCTGCATACCGACCGCTGTGTATGCTTGACACGGCCGGAAAAGTGCTCGAGAAGCTCATCAGGGGTAGACTCGCTGAAGCGATCCGCAAGGCAGTTCGGGTTTAGAACAGGGAAATCTACAGTGGATGCTGTAATGGAGGTCGTAGATGCGTTTAATCGAGCCGAGGCACACAGCCGCCGATCTCGACGGAAAGTGCTCCTCATAACGCTTGATGTCAGAAATGCCTTCAATTCCGTAAGATGGACAGATATGCTGGGCACAGTAGAGAACTCCTTTCACGTGCCAAGCTATCTCTTGCGGATATTGAGGGATTATCTGAAAGACCGCTTGTTGCTCTACGAGACGCTAGAGGGCCGGAGGAGGATGGAAATCTCGTCGAGAGTAGCGCAGGGATCCATCCTAGGGCCGGACCTCTGGAACGCTTCCTACGATAGTCTGCTGAGACTCGATATGCCCGAAGAGTCGCGCCTGGTCGGTTATGCAGACGACGTTGCGGCACTTGTTGCCGGACGCACTGTTGAACAGGCGCAAAGCAGACTTGGCATATTGATGCGACGGGTAAGCGGATGGATGACTGCTCACGGTTTCAACCTTGCGCTGGAAAAAACCGAAGTAGTCATCCTGAACAGAAGGAGAATCCCGACCTTGCGTCCCATATCGATCGGCGAGTTGACTATAGACGAAAAAGAGTCGGCGGCACCACTAAAATGTGCCAATTCTGGCCAATTAGGTCACCTTGCCAACTTCTCTAAGTGCCCCCGCAGACTGGAATCTATCCAGCGCAAAGAAAGGACAAAAAGCATCCCGCACTCTCGATCTGCTTCGTTCTTCCCTCACCTTGACAGACCCTCGCCTGCTCGTGTCTTGCAGCCTAACACTCTGCCTCACGCCAACTGGACCGCCCCTCCCTCACTGACCCCGTCTTTTGCCGCAGTGACCAGGGGTCAAGCAAGACCCGAAACCCTTAGCCCTTTATCGCCTGCACATTCTTCCATTCCAAGGGGCTTCTTCATCGAAGCGAGGTCTCTATTCAATATGTATTTCTCCTCGCTGTGGAGCACAATTTGCGACTTTTATCACAACTATCTCCGTCTTCCCCCGTGAAGACAAACCCGAAGCGTACCTACAATTCCTCTTCAAATTGCTAAGCAACCAAAATGAAGGTGCTCACACTCAACACTAATTCGCTCATTTCTAACGTCAAACGTTTCGCTCTCCACAAGCTCTTAGAGGATTCCAATCCTAATCTCGCTCTCCTAAACGAAACCAGACTGGGGGAAGCCCCCAACGTAAAATTACATGCTCCCAGTTACAGTACTTTCCGCAACGACGCGGGCAGAAGCACAGCCATACTAGTCAAAGCGGGACTAAGGGCAAATACTATCCCATTGGCTGCACTGGCGTCAAACTGCCTGTTAGCAGTAGTCAGACTTCCTGCCAGGGGTGGTGGCGCCCCCCGAGTCCTAATCGGCTCTCTCTACTTCCCGGGCGGCACAGGTCGTCACCTCACTCCCATTCTGGACGAACTCTGGGAAATCGCGAGCAGTTTCGACGCCTTCATCCTCGGCGGTGACCTCAACGCGAGGCACGTATCTTGGGGCGACTCAGTCAACAACGAAAACGGCAAAGTGTTCTTCGATTGGTTCAAATCAGGCCCATTCCTTAGCGCGACATCATTAACGCGGGAGTGCCATCCTTTCCTCGTGGATCCTCTTTCCTAAACGGCTTTATAATCTCGTCCAATCTCTCAGCATGTGTCACTAGCTGCTCCTCTCTAGCAGCCCACTCGGACCACCATGCGCTCAGCGTCTCTCTACATCTATAGCAAATTCTCCCTTCACTCCACCATCCTCACAAATGCAGATCTTTCAATCTGACAAACTGGGACGATTTCCAACGCGACTTAGACAGCGTGCTGGGCCCTCCCCTGGACAAATCGCGCATCCACTCTAATGTTGAGTTAGATACATACATCCGGTAAGTGAACTCTGCCTTCGAAACTACAATCGACAAACGCGCCCCAGTTAAAGAACCTGGTTACTACAAATACGAGTGCCTTTCCCCCTCAACCCTCCTCTTAGTCCGCGATAGAAACAGACTACTGCAGCGCAGGAAACGTTTATTTCACCGGTCACGGAACAGATGCAACGCTGACTACCCTCTCGTCTCCGAGATCATCAAAGACCTATCCAACAAAATCAATGGAGCTATTCGGTCCGAACTGAATGCATCTTACAAGAAACTCCTCAAATCCCTCAAACCCGGCCCACAAGTTTTCTCAGTAATTAATTGATTGACCGAAAGAAAGAAAAAATATACTAATTTCCACCAAACCCCGATAAAAATAGGTAACCTCCAGTGTCACTCCCCCGAGGAAAAAATATCCGCCTGCGTAGACTATTTCAGTCACTTATTCAGAGCAAAACCGCCAGCGGACCCCATCTGGAACTCGGTGGTCGCCAATGCTGTCAGCGATAAAAGGTTAAGCTTGGAAGGGTCTTACCTTTGCCCCTTTTCTCCCAGATGCCCGGCTGATGCAGTCAGAACAGGCCCGTTCGCCCCCTTCTTTACCTCCCTAGAAGAAGTCGAACTTGCAATCTCCCGGTGCAACAATAAAAAATCTTTGGGCCCCGCTGGCATATCGAACTTTATTCTGCGGAAGTTTGCGCCTACCATCAGTGAACGGCTCGCCATCCTCTTCAACAACTGCCTGAACAACGGCCACTTCCCGGTATCTTGGAAATCCGCCCTCCTCATACCTATCCCTAAAAAGGGGTGCTCGGGCGATCTCAAAGATATGAGGCCCATCTCTCTTCTTTCCAATATTGGGAAAATCTTCGAACGTATCCTACTAAGTCACCTCAATAGACACTACTCCGCCATCATTCCACTTAATCAATTCGGCTTCGAAAACCTCAGATCCACCGAGCAGGTACATGATTACCTGCAAGACAATATCCTCAATCAATTGGAAAACAGGCATTGCACCGTAGCCTGCGCCTTAGGCCTCGAAAAGGCGTTTGATTCTGTTTGGAAAGAGGGATTGCTCTACAAACTAATCCAGTCCAATTGCCCCTTCCCTTATTCAGAATCCTCGCAGATTTCATCTCCAACAGAACTTGCCAGGTGCGCTTCGATGGACTACGCTCCTGCGACTACCCGGTAAACTCAGGAGTCCCTCAGGGATCTATTCTAGGCCCCAAACTTTTTAACATGTTCCTCCACGATATTCCCCTTCCTCCCGTAAACTTATCCCCCACGACAACGGCAACTCAGGCAGCCCTTCTCCCGCCCTCTTCCCCCAACGACAATGGTCCTCCCGCGTCAGGAGGGATCCTCTTCGCCGATGACACCATCCTATAAGCGAGTGGTCTCAGGTACTCAATAGCCTCCCCCTCTTTCAATATCCTAACCAATAGGGTCATCGCTTATTTCAACCGGTGGGCCCTTACCGTTAATTCCCTTAAGTTTGAGGTTATTTGCTTCAGAAACCCCAGTGGGAAGTACCACTGGCGCACACACACTCAAACCGAAACCAAATATTAAATACCTGAGAATCTCCCTCAACAACAAACTCAAATCCAACCCTCAGATCTGCTATCGCCAAGGCCTCTAAGGCCTCAGCTGCCTTAAAAAACCTCCTCTCATCCCGGGCCCTGTCCCCTGCCACCAAAACCCTTTTATACAAAACTCTCATTCGTCCAATCCTGACCTACGATTTCCCAGCATGGGCTACCATGTCACCGAACGTAGCAGAAGCCCTCCAACGCTTTGAAAGGACGATACTCAAGAAATGCACGGCCAAATACAGAAGGCCAAACCTAAAATTTTACCAAAACTCTCCTCTGTACGAACTTTCAGGGGTTTGCCCCATAATTCCGCACATGATCAAGTTGTCGCGCGTCACACTGAAAAAGTGGCTGTCCCACCCTAACCCGCTGATAAAAAATCTCGCTAAACGCAATGCACTATTACGCGAACAGAGGTACTACGTGTCAGGGCTGACTCTCCTCTCGGACAGTAACTCTCCTCTCAACCATCACGCCTCCCCTCCCCTCACCCGATATCAAATATGGAACCAGTTTATAAAAGTACTAATTGAGCCCTTTCATTTGATACCGCACATCGCCATATTTAATGAAAAAAACTTTTGCACCCTCCATTCGCATGTATGGGGAGCCCCTCTTCAACTTAGCAAGAAAAGGCGCCACTGTATGTAAAGGGAACAACAGATCACATGCTCTCACCAATTTTCGTGACAATGGGTCCAGCCGTTTCCGAATAAATCGGGTGTGACAGACAGAGGTATTGCAGTGGAACACCGAGTTGGAACGATCATAGAAAAAGCATCGTAGCTGTCCCAACAGATATACCGAGCATGTGGCGCTTCGATGCTAAGACGTGCACATTCTCGAAAGCGTAACCCTAACTACTGGTAGAACGCTGAAATAGCGAAGTGTTGTACGGAATGCGTGAAGGCGAAGTCAACGCCGATGAAAAATGCCGGAGTACGAACAACGGTACATAAGCAGGCACGCAAAAAGTTACAGTAGGCCATCACGAAAAGTAAAAATTATTGCTACAAGCGACTCTGTGATAAGGCAGACTCAGATCCATGGGGAGGAGCGTACAAGTCCGTGATGTCAGCAATAAAAGGTAAAAGGTCCCCTCCTATTGTGTGCCCTAGATTATTATGGGAGATAGTTTCGACATTGTTCCAATGAACTCCGAAGACATACCTCCAGTAACCACAGACGAAGGCTTGGACGCAGTGAAAAGGGTCCGGGATTCCGCAGCCCCCGGCATGGACCGAATCCCCAACAAGGCGCATTAAATTGGCAATGAGAACGGCACCAAGCATGTTTGCACGGATATTTACAGACTGCCTAAAAGAAGGCTCCTTCCCCGCAGAGTGGAAAATACAAAAGCTTGTATTGATCCCGAAGACAGGTAAGCCGATAGGTGAACCAACATCCTATAGACCTATCTGTCTTCTGAATACAATAGGCAAGTTCCTCGAGCGGATAATCTATAACCGGTTATATCCATTGATTGATAGCGGAGATTATTTATCGAATAGGGAGTTTGGCTTCCGGAAACTGCCAAACTGTTTTTTGAACTAGCCAGAAAAGCCTACGACGAAGGAAAATACTGCGAACTGATGACTCTTGATATCAAGAACCCGATCAATTCTGCCAGATGGAAGACCACAGACTGGAGCTTGCCGAGCACAAAACGGAGTTGGTGCTCTTTACAAAGCGGCGGGCGTATGTAGTTAGCTCTCAGCCATCGCTGAAATATCTGGGAGTAATATTCGGCTCCAAGATGAGCTTTAAACCCCACTTAAAGCCTACTGTGCAGAAAGCGGCGACTATCAGCTCAACACTGGCAAGGACGCTTCCAAATGTAAGCGGCCCGAAGCACAGTCGATGATTACTTTTATCGCGAGTCGTCAGCTCTGTACTTTTATACGCGGCACCAGTGTGGGTGTCGGCGATAAAAATCGGAGAAAATCGCAGACAGCTTCAAGCTGCATATCGATTATGGGCTCTCCGAACATGTTGCGCCTATCGAACAAGATCATATGACGCAACATGCGTGATTGCGGGGTTGATCCCGGTAGATATTCTAACCGATGAGGCAAGTCGTCTGTACGAAAATCAGGAAGCGAGCCTGACTCAGTTCTTAACCGGACACTGTGGATACAGGAATTAGCCCATAGGTTCGGCCTAGATGAATATCCCGATTGTCCTAGGTGTACAGCCAAAAATGAAGAACACGTTTTCTTCGCCTCCTAAAGATTTAAAAGCTCAAGGGGAAAGCTTCAAACAGACCTAAATATCCGTTTAACCGTGGAAAAAACGGATAAAGTACATGGTGCAATCAAATACGGCATGGGACGCGGTAGTTGCAATGAGAAAACGGATCTACCAACAGCTAAAAGCAACAGAAGCACAGCGGGGACATAGAGGGGAAGCTACTGCAATTAACGCCACGCAAAGCGGTAGCAGTTCATTTGGAGTGAACAGCTAAGAACAGAACGACAGATTTTTCGATTGGGTAGTTTCCGAGAATGGGTGAATTAAAGGAATCATCAATTTCGACCTCTCGCACTCCCCACCTTTCAAAGGAATGTCAAAACTAAGACTGGCATCGAAAAGTACCAATCGAACCCTTTCATTTGATACCAACATGACTGTATTCGGTAAAAAAAACTTTACACAAACCTTTTGCATATATGAGGACCCCCCTTAATCTCAAAGTAGAAGATGTAACTAAGTGCATGTCTGGGCGTTCACAATTCCCACGTTTTCACCAAATTTCGTGTAAATCAGTATAGCCATTTCTGAGAAAAGTGACAGACAGACATTGAACCTGTCTTTTGTTTCAAATTGACGCCATTTTTCTAAAAATCAATATTTTCAAAAAAATCGTCCCTACTCCACTAGGGTTTTATGTTAGGACCAGCCGGTTTTCACCCATTCTTTTCAAAAAAGGGAGTTTCTTTTCAACAGCCACCATTTTGTTTTAAAAGGGTTCAAAATAATTCTCTCTTATACCTCACACTAACATGTAGAAAAAACTAAAATATATTTATTCAATTCCCTTAATTTAATGCGCACAAGGTAGTATTACCTTAAAAAATGAGAATGAGAATCATACATACTTACATCATTTAGAGGAAGTTTAAATTGGCTGCGTATACGCCATTTATTCATATTCCGAATATCACTAGGTTCAGATTCGCTTCGAGTTCGGATCTGTTGTCTAATCGGTTCATCACTTTCTTTAACTGCATAATAAGTATCCTTTTCGCTCTCTGAATATCGTGGCCTACCAAAAGAATTCCGCAAGCTTCGATGCAAGTAGTCCTTGTGTATACATCCGTTAAATATGTTAACATCATATAATCTATCTTGAATACTATATGATTCCTCAAAAAAGATTGGTTGAGGATTTCTAAGATTCTCTATACTATCATCTCGTTCGGCAGAATGCAGAAGCGGATCGTCTGATATTAACGCTTTGGAACTTAGCCGTCCACTGCATTGGCAATTCCCTGCTCTTGACATTGTTTGTTGAGTAATTTTCTGATTTTCATATTCATCAATTGTATCAAACAATTTTTTTTTTTTTTGTGAAACCAGCGTTCAACATAAAAGATGGAATTTTAGACTAGCAGTCAGGACTAAGTTACTTCCAATTTATCACAAGCAATCTAAAATGATAATGACCATACTTTAACTTTAGAAAATTTAAAATTCTATCAACAAACCTTATCCAAAGGAAATCAGGAAATTTTCGTTTTGGCGATAGGGATTCCTAGAAAACAGGAAAAACAGAAGAGTTGCATGAAAATATTTCTAGTGATGGTAGCAAAATTTGGAAAGAAAATCCTTCGGAATGTAACTGCGAGTAGCACCAAATGCCCGGAGAATATTAGGTAGAGGAACATTACTTTCTGGGTAATTAGCCGATACCAGGAGTTTGCGGCAGTTAAAATTCATAATTTAAAGAGTAAGCGCAAATTTAAAAGAGAGGCCTATAATTAAGCCTACGTTTCAAAATATTATCAAACTTCCAAAGAATATTTAAAATTTGATTGTCTAAAATAAGACGTGTGTTTGTTTTGAACTAAATTGCATATGAATAAAATTATGAGTGTAAACCAATATAATTTTAAAAACCTCACAAAGTTTCGTTTTTATCTTTTTGAAGGGTTACATGAAAAAGGCAAATATAATAGTCATTTTAGTTTCATGTATACAACGGGGTTTTCTCCAAGATAATGTTGAAGAACCTTCTAGGAAATCGATGCAAGCAATACAGCTAGATCATCAAATAAAATCTGCGGAGAACACTTCCAATCAACGCACTCGAGGGATATAGACGGGGGGATATGCTGCTCAGTTACTATTCCACAATTTGGAAAAAAGGTTGGATCAATCAAAGCCTTAGCTCGTCTTTTTCAAATAGAAAAGGAGCTCGCCAAAAATCCATCCGAAAGGTCAAAGTACAACCGATTCGTACAGAAATACTTAGACCTGTGACACAAGTTGAACTATACACAGAATGCAACGCCAATGTGCCACATGGTGCGGTGCATAGGGAGGACAGTACCACTATCAAAGTGGTCTTTGACGGTTCCTCTGGATCAAGTCTGAATGATCTTCTGCGATCTGGCCCAAAGATTTAATCTGATCTACAGTAAATTCTCTTCTGATGGAGGAAACATTGTTATGTGTTCACAGCAGACATTGAAAAATATTCAGGCAACTAAACGTTGCCAAAGGTCACCGCGATTTTCAACATATTTTCTGGTGAAACGATCCTACGCAGCAAGTCAAGAAGTTCCAACTGAACACATTTACATATGAGAGCATCAGCAACGCATGTCGATACGAGCAATGCAATAACTGGCTGACGATGAAAGGGACTTTTAAGTGGATAACTTACTGACTGGAGCAGACATCAACGCACTAAAACTTCAAGCAGAAATAATCGAGCTAATGGGCAAAGGATGCTGCAAACTCAGAAAATGAGTATCCAATGATGAAGTTTTCTTGATACATATTCCAAATGATTTAGTGGAACAGAGAACTGTCGACATCTTTGATGACGAGGCAATTAAAGCATTGGGCGTACATTAAGATCGTACAACCGACAGTTTTGGATTCAAACTTAAATTAGCAACCACCATTAGACACCGTTGACTCATAGAAGCCGATAGAGAAAGAAATAGGTACATCATGTAGAAACACAGAATCCCACGATGGATTAACTATCACGTTGGTCGGGAAATTCAACTATATGGCTTTTGCAGATGCCTATTAGAAGGGCTTCGCGGCGGTAATTTGTGTCCGGATCGTTGATTCTTCCGAAGAAATCAAGATTAACCTTTTGACTGCCCAAACAAAAGTTGCGCCACTAAGACTAGAACCAACGGTCCCACAACTTGAACTGTATGTTATAGTTTTACTCCCTCAGTAATCCTGAGTAGAAATATTAAGCATTCAAAGTATACAGTTATTCGCCTTTTGTGATTCAGAAATCACATTAGCTTCGATTGCCAAGGATGCAGAAGCTTGGGACTTATATGTAGCCGATAGAGTATTCAAGATACACAACTCGTCATAAGGGAAGTCGGAAACACGTGATTTCAAATGAAAATCCTGTGGATGTAGGTTCATGACTGATAAATCCAGCTAAATTAATATCGCCTAGCCTTTCGTGGAAAGGTCCACAATGGTTAGCCAGCGATGATAACTGGCCATCCAATAAATCAATTGCTCTGACTAGGGAAGAGAAGAGACAAACTGTAACAGCATTTAACGTGGCATTAACCCTCGACCTACTTACTATTTGTGTTTTGCAGAAAACTGCAAGCTTCCTTCTCTTCAAAGGACTCATTTACTCCTCACTGCAGAGGAATTGTGACGTTCTCGGTATTGTCTTATCAGACTAATGCAACAAGAAGTGCGCAGGAAATGGACTATTTGAGTAAAAACAAATTGCTGCTGAAAACCAACCGACTCATCCCTCTTCACCTATTCTTAGACAAAAATGGTATTCTAAGAAGAGAAATTACAAAATTGAAAGTTGAAAGAGGATGTGAAAAATCAAATACTCCTTCCTAGAAAACACCAGGTGACAAACCTCATAATTGACCGAGTTCACAAACAAACACTTCAAAGAGGCAAACAAGAGACTTTGAACAACAAATGCGAGGGATGCTTTCAGCATAATCTGATTTATTATTAACATTTGATGGGAAATTTACCAATCACCTGATTCCTACCCTCCCCACCCTTTACTTGCTACGACATAGACTATGGGGAGCTAGATATAGTCACCAGTCTGCACTCTGAAGATGATGGACTCGTACAAATGATCTTCGCAAAAACCAGAAAAGACCTATCAATAACATATGGCAACTTCCCATTACGAGCTAAGAAGACGATGATAGGGGTATGACCGTTTTAACTTCGACTACCACAACTTCAGCAACCTCAACAGCAGCAGCAAGAGCATTCGCAACAACAATGGTCTCACACTCAAGAAGGCGTCAAAGGCCTAGTTCTTCCATAAGTCATCAACAAGATTCACACACGAGTCTCGAGTCATCTGAACAGCAACCAAAAGCAAGCCGCAAGACGAGAATACGACCTGGCACCTGGCCCTCAAGACTGCTAAAACAAGCACTTTTCATTCTTTATTGGATAAGATTGGAATCTAAGTTGAACACTAAAGTAAAACGAAGCAATCTCCGTAAGCAAGTGAGCTTTGACATAGTTGAAGAATATCAAGATCAACTAGAGGTAAACAACACGTGGTTTTAAATAAGGGATTTATGTCAAAAAAAGAAGCAGCACTCACATATCACCCATTTTGACAGTTTGCTGCATCATATGAAAAGCAAGAAGCACGATTTGATCCAAAACACACACGAAGTGACTGCTGAAGCACCACCCAGTGGGAGGAAACAAAGAGGAATTCTCTAAAAGCTCCTAAATATTTTGTTTTGTGTCAATGATGATGAAGCGAGACGTGAAAGGCAGAAGCAACCTCAACCGCGTGGGATTCGCACCCACTAAAAACCACCCCCAGTCTGTCCAGCCTCAGCCCCGCGGGACCACCATTGAGGCATTACTTCGCGGGGTAGGTTTGCTCTTAGGCACTCGTCCTTCTCCGCGGCTTTCCTTTTTCTTTGTTCCTTCAGTAATTCCTCCTGTATTTGGATGATTGCGGAGCAAACCGTACGCCACTCTCCTCGGACTCCAGCATCTCCGCAACCTCTCCGGGGTCACGCTCCTGCCCAGCACCTGGTTTAAGCTCCTTCTCTCCATCGCAAATCATGGGGTTTCATCTGCTTCCATCTCTGAGAGTTTGTAACCGCCTCTGCCCACACAGGTGACGAGTAGAGCAGGATGGAGCGCACCACTCCGGCTAGCACCAACCTCCGGCAATGTTTCGGCCCACCAATATTTGGCAATATTTTTGCAAGTGCCGTGGTGGCACTGGCCTTTTGGCATGCATACTCTAGGTGTTCCCTAAAACTCAACTTGGTGTCAATTATTACCCGATATATATATGATAGCCGGCTTTGCTATGATCGTATGTCCACCGACCTCCACTTTCACAGTGTTATTTTTCCTGCGGTTCGTTATTAAGACCGCTTCCGTTTTCGCGTCCGCTAAGGTCAGCCCAGCTTTTTTTAACCAGGACTTTACCGCTTTCACTGTTTCCGTCGCGTAAACATCGACATCTTCTGGGTGTTTTGCTGGAACAACCACAGCTAGGTCATCAGCAAAGCCGACAATCGTAGTCCCTTCTGGGATGGGAAGAGCAGGCACCTCCATTATACATGATATTCCACAACAGAGGACCAAGTACCGATCCCTGTGGTACCCCGGCAGTGACAATGTATTCCTTGGGGCCGTCATTCGTCCCGTTCCAGAGAGTATATATTATATATATATACCTGGCGTACCAGGTTTATCCTTACCTGAGTTGCAAACGCAGAGCTGCATGCGACCAGGCGCGTGTCATGGGTTGCGGATAATGACATGACCCACCGGGGGCACAGCTACGAATATCACAAGTTAATCTTGTAAATAAGTAGCCGCGGACAAGCAGAACGTTTCTCTTTGTGTTCGTCCTCCCTTACCGATTCTCCCCTTTCAGGGGGAGTAAACTTCCTGAAGAAATCCGTAATCTGGGGTGAAGGGATCAATGCGCCTTTCGGATGAATTGCGGTGACGTTACACTGTATTTCAGCGGCTCCCCTCCAAATACCTTCCCTACGTTTGGAGGTAACCATGGGACAATGCAACATTGAGGCTCTGTTGCAGGGTTGACTGCCTCCCCACCACTCGTGGGAACAAAATTGGGGATAATTTTTCAAATTCTTTTGATGGGACGCCGGTTATGCCGTCAACCACCAGGGACGAGAGACCTAGGTGTCGTATGGTTTGGACGAACCAACTTAACGAATTTATCGTCCGCGCCTATTACCGTGTCACGGATTTGGAACGGAATCCTTCAGGGTACAGACACCGACTCCATGATGCGTTCATAACCCGCTTCCCGGAACTAAGTCATGTTCCGGAGCAGAACGTTGTCAATCAATATCGGGTAATGGGGAAAATATTCAAGTTGCCCTACCAACTAGGCAAACAAATATTCCAAAAGGTTTCACTTGAGCTCGGTCTGGAGTCACCAACTTACCGGACTGAACAAAGGAGCAACACGAATACTCCACTTAAAAGGCACTCCATGAACCCAGTAATCAGGAGAAGCTTAGTGACTCGGGATGTCGACCCAATTTATAATGAGGCTTTGACCGCATTCCAGGTCGCATTCACAGAGTATGCTGAGATTCTCCCAGACGCTAGGCCAAAGATCCCAAAACTGAAGTTTACTTCGGCAGCTACTAACATCATTGCTGCCGTTGATAGAATTTTGGCTGATCGTTTGGCTAGCGAGATTACGTTGCAGCTGCCACGGTTATTCGTCCCCATAATCAGCATCTTAGAGCGAATAACAGAGGCATGCGCAGAAGGACTTTACCGTTCTGGGTGTTTCGACTCAACAAAAGAGTCGAAAAGTTGAGAAAGGAGATTGGCCGTGTCACGCAAACACTTCTTGGAAATCCATCACCAAGAGTGCACAGATGCGTTGCGAACATCTTTGGAAACTACCATCTGTCCAATGATATGCCAATCGAAGAAATCCTCGAGGTGCTGAAGCAGAAACTTGCGGTATGCTCCAATCGCATCCGCAGGTACCAAAAAATCTTTCAGCGAAGGACAGACAACATCTTGTTCTTCCAGAACCAACGGGGATTCCACAAAAATCTCACCAACTTAGGTAGGGAAAGTAACCTCGTGTTTGGAGCGAATCCAGACGTTGCAATTTAGAAGCAGCGTGGCTCCCACACCTTATGCGTTCATGCAAGGCTCTCCCCGAAATGACCATGCCCAACGTAACGGAAGTCGATGTAGAAACAGCACTTGACAAGGCAGGCAATTGGAAGGCGCCATGAGTTGACAAGATTTACAACATCTGCTGAAGCGGTTAAAGAGCAGGAACAGAATATTGGCAAATCAATTTAATCAGTTGATTGCCGATCCTGAATTACTTCCAGAATTTTTCACCAAGGGGATAACTTTCCTCACCCCCAAGGAACAGGGTGCCTCTTGCCCTTCAAAATGTCGACCAATTGCTTGTCTTCCTATCATCTACAAGGTCTTCACTTCAGTTCTGTGCGCGAACATCTCAAAACATCTTGATGTTCATAAATTGATAGCTGAGCTGAGGTGAGCAAAAAGCATGCGCAAAAGGCTCCCCAGGCTGCAAAGAACAGCTTATAATGGATACGGTCGCGGTAAAGCAGGCTGTCCATCACAAACGAAATATCTCGACAGCCTACATCGATTATAAATCAGCTTTTGACTCCATATCACATTCGTGGTTACTACAAGTACTACGCTTGTCGTTTTTCTTCTGAGAACAGTAATGAAGAATTGGAGCACGAAGCTATCGATATCCTCACAAACATCGGAGCGATATCAATCAGGCGTGGCATTTTCCAAGGCGACTCTCTAGGCCCACTGTGGTTTCGTTTGGCTTTGAATCTGCTATCCCATCTTTTGCATGAAAGCAAATATGGGTTCCAAGTCAAGCATGGCATATTGTCGAAATATACATTAAGCCATTTAATGTATATTGACGACATCAAATTGTATGCCGAAGACGAGAACCAACTTCGCTCCTTGCTGGACATCACCATCCAGTTCAGCAGGGATATCGGCATGCAGTTGGTTTTGGAGAAATGTCGCATAAAAACAATTGTTCGGGGAAAACACACCGACAAAGAAGGATACAGCCAAAATAACATCCGAATTGAGGGTATGGATTCGGACGACGTCTACAAATACCGCGGCATATTGCAAACAACAACACCTGCTGTGGCAATAATTACATCAAAGTTGCTGGGAGAATTTGAATGGCGTCTGGATCTTGTCCTTAAAACTCAGCTGTACGGGAAAAATAAAGTCATGGCAATCAACACCTTCGCCATTCCCGTCCTTCTATACACTTTCGGTGTGATACAGTGGAGTAACACGGATTTAGAATCTGTCAATAGACGGGTAAGGGTAGTTCTTGTAAACAACAACATGCACAATAGAGCTGCCTAAAAATTGAGGATCACCATCCCACGTCACCAGGGAGGAAGAGGACCACTTCATTTAAAAACATTGGACTACAACCTCGTGAGTTTTTCTATGAGAAACAATCCTTTAGACAAATACATCAGGCTATCGTCATGGCAGATAATAAATTATCTCCTTTGAACTTGAGAAGCAAAGAATGGGATTCCACGTCGAATGTTACTTCAGTCTAACAGAAGGTCGACATGTGGAAAGAAAAACCCATTCACGGAGGTCATATCAAAAATTTGTTGTTGCCAGGCACTGACATCGAAGCCTTCAACAAATGGTGTACATTCTTCACGAATCCTCAATAACCAACTCCAGTTGCAGGTTATGCAAATGTGAAGAGGAGACCATCCAACACATAACATCTGCGTGCAGGATGTTGAGCAGTACCGAGTACACCAATCGTCATAATTCTGTCTGCAAGATACTCCATCAAAACATTGCGTTGAAGTGTAACTTACTGGCAATCTATCATCCTTATTATAAGTATACTCCGCAGAGAATCTTGGAAAATGAGCGGGTTAAACTACTGTGGGATCACACTATTGCCACCGACCACAGTGTTAATCATAACAGACCCGATCTAGTTCTGCTTCTCAAGGAAGAACGAGCGTGCTTTATAATCGATGTAGCCGTACCGTTGGACCGGAACACTGTTGAAAAAACAGCACGAAAAAATCCGGAACTAGGGCCCCTTGACAGACGATATGAAGCAGACTTGGAGACTACAAAAGATCGAAGTAGTCACAGTAGTAATTTCAGCGACGGGATTAGTCGCGCAGAAATTACATAAAGCGCTGAAAACGCTCGATCTTAGGGCCGGACAATACATGGAGATGCAAAAAGCGGTTATCCTTGCAACCTGTGCTATAGTCCGAAGAGTCCTGTTCGGTAACCATCTGACCTAGTGGATTTCAGTCTTGATCCGCACTGTCCTCGATTCAAGATCCATGTCTCTGTACTGTAGAACCACCGCATCATTGGCTGAAGTGTTTGCCGACAATCGGGATGTAGGAATACATTTTCGCATGGTCGCACACACTTCGCGTTAAAACGCATCATCGCTGTGATGCGGGTCTTTGGATGTGCCTTCAGCCCATCCTTAGATTGGTCGCCCCTCGGTCCGGTTGGGCGGGGAAGAGGGTCCGTGGGCTTTTTTTTTAACTATATATCCTGTGTGGAGTTGCCAGATCTCCCATCAGGCGCGTCTCTTCATGCGGATAAGGGAATACTCGGCGAATGTGTCATGGTCATACACATGCCACGCATCTGGAGATGTGCATGTATGGGCATGTTTATGCGCAGGCCGGGTAGGTGGGAAGTTAAACGCACCCGTGGATAAAAATTGGCTATGGAAGGGATACCCAGAAATGAAACCAAACGTGGAAGAGCAGAAGGAGAATGAAGAGTTACGGTGCAGGGCTTCGAAAACCCAGTACCGGCGGTTTTTGGGGGTAAGCATGCGGGCTCCCCGGCCGTCGATATCCAACGACCGCAGTGCCTCAGTAGTGGGAACTTTGGCTACTGTGGCATCTAATGTTAAAAGCGTACGGGAGGGACTGGAACTAGCTCCAGGACGGACCCGTTCAGAAGGAGCTCGATTTCTTCGCAGATCCTCTCCCACACGAGCACAAAGCCCTTACGATGGCTACCCCCAGTGGGAAGCGTATAGCGGGAGTTTTCGATGAGGAAGAATCGCTGACGCCGAATCATCCGAGCGATGTTTTGGGCAATGATCAGTCTGGAGCTGCCTTTACTGCCCTCGGTAAAAAGATCATGGAGCTGTGTGAGTTCATAAAGGAGCGCAGGAACATTCACCGAAATATAAGGGCCATGATAAGAGGCATCCGTTTGGTGTACGGCAAGGCCCAGGATGAACGAGTAGGGAAGTCGCCGATTGGAAAAGTGAACCAGGCAACTCAAGTAACGCCGGTTCAAAACACAAAAGGGGAGAAACCGGGGAAGAGGCTGCGCGAGAAGCTGAATGACTCAACAGGCCAGCAAACCCCGCAAAGAAAAAAGAACTCAACTCCCAAAAAGGCGGAGTTCATGAAAATTACAACTGAAGCTGCCAGTGAAAATTTTGCAGCGGCTACCTCGAGAGATCGGACCTTCAAAGGCGGATGTGGAAGCTTGGAGGAAGATAGAACCGCAGAAAAGAAATGATCGGAGGAAGAGAAGACCGGAGGTGATTATCATTTCCAAACGAGGCGAAGGGTCATACGCCGACATTCTCAGGAAAGTGAAGGCAGACCTCGAACTCACCAATTTGGGAGACAATGTCAGCCGCATTAGACTGTCCCAGAAGGGAGATCTTATGTTGGAGCTTAAGAAATCCAAGGATGTAACCGCGGACAAACTCTTGAGCCAAATCGGAAAGACTTTAGGACACGAAACTAGCAGGCCTGAGATGACTATAATCTGCAAAGATATAGATGAAATCACGACGAAGGAGGAGGTTCGCGAAGCGTTGGAGAAGCAGTTCGAACTTGCCGGACTACAAGAGTCAGCGATGAAAACGCTAAGGAAAGCCTATGGGGGAACACAAACCGCCATCATAAGCCTACCAGTGGAGAACGCACTCAAACTGTTAGCAGCAGGGAGAGTAAGAATAGGCTGGGTTATGTGTCGCCTTACGGAACAGGTGGCGTTAAAACGGTGCTTTAGATGCCTTGGCTTTGATCACATTGCGAAGTCATGCACTAACCCAAATGACAGGTCAAAGCAATGCAGGAGATGCGGAGTGGAAGGCCACATCAGCAAGGACTGCGGAACTGACCCAAATTGTCTACTGTGCAAAGGAAAGGAGGGTGTGGACCATCGGCTAATTGCAGGCAGCAGTAGGTGCCCGGATACAAATCAACCTCAACCACTGCGAGGCGGCGCAGGATCTACTCGCGCAAACCATCTGCGAGAAAAACATCGATGTGGCCATACTAAGTGAACCATACCGAAATCACGGTGGTAGCGTTTGGGTCAAAGACCAAACGGGCCAAGCAGCGCTGTGGACTTGTGGAGAACAAGCCTTCCAGGAAATAATGGAGCACCCGGACGAGGGCTTCATCAGAGCGAAGGTGAAGAGCATCCACATCTACAGCTGCTATGCTCCACCCAGCGCTACACTCGTCAAGTATGAGCGGATGCTCGCCGCTCTGGTTTTGGATGCAAGAGGACGTTGGCCGATCATAATAGGAGGCGATTTCAATGCGTGGGCTTTTGAATGGGGCAGCCGGACAACTAATGTCAGGGGACGTGTTCTCTTCGAAGCATTCGCGGAGCTGGACGTGGTACTGGCGAATGTTGGGTCTTCGTACACTTTCCGGGGAAGGGGCCTGCGGTCTATAATGGACCTGACATACGTGAGTGCCACTTTAGCCAGTAGAGTCGCTTGGCATGTCAGTGAGGACTATACTCACAGCGACCACCAGCAGACCATCTGCATAGAGATCAAGGGCGGGTGGTATGCTTGGCTGGACAGTGAAAGCGTTCGAGGGGGACACGTTTTCCGCGGTGCTCAAATCCGACATATTCCTGAATGGTATGGCTAGAGAAAAAGCCACCCAAATCACCCAATGGATGACGGAAGCATGCGATGCTGTGCCCAGAAGGCGATTGCTCGCCAGTAGGCAACCCAACTACTGATTGAACAACGAAATCGCAAGTTTGCGAGCCGCATGTTTCCGGGCAAGGAGGCTTTGCCAGAGGCTCAGGAAAAAACCTGGTGGCGACGAACGAGAGGAGGCACACAGGCAATTGCGTGGCCATCTAAAGGAAGGCATTCGAAGGAGCAAAAAGAACTGCTTCAAACAGCTGTGTGACCAATCCGACATACCCCGTTGGGACGAAGCTTACAGAGTGGTGATGAAAAGGCTGCGGAAATCACCCCAGGTGACCTGTCCTCCTGAAACGAATAGTTACCACTCTGTTCCCTCACCACGAAAATAGGGGAAGGCAAACTTTTGCCCATTTAAATGACGGCATAATACCTCCTGTAACTGTGGAGGAACTGCGGGAAATATGTGGTAGGTTCGGTGACAACAAGGCTCCAGATTTGGATGGCATCCCCTACCGAGCTTTGAAACTGGCAGTGAAGACTAGGCCCGACCTCTTCGCCAACATCTTCGAGGCGTGCCTAAAAAAAGGAATATTCCCTGCCCATTGCAAAAAGTAAAAGTTCGTGTTGCTTCCGAAGCCTGACAAGCCACCTGGAAACCCAGCGTCGTATCGTCCTATCTGCCTATTGGATACATTGGGGAAGGTGATGGAGAGAATCATCTACAACACACTCCTGCCATCGTCGAAGGCGGCAAAGTCAGATTCGTATGATCTCTGGCAACGCAGATAGGACGAGTCTCCGAAAGGTCGGTAGTCACACAGGCTCATTCGCAACATTAGGGTGTCGCTTGAGCGAAAACATGGGGAGACCAACTACCACATTACCCAGTTCCTCACGGGACACGGTGGTTGCTACAGGCAGTATCTGCACCGCTTTGGGTTGGATGATTCTCCGAACTGTCCCAGATGCAATGGCATACCGGAGGATCCAGAGCATGTGATGTTTCACTGCCCACGATTTGCGATGGAGAGATGGAGCTTAAACCAGGTGGTGGGCAGGAGCGAGACCCCGGAGAGCTTGGTTACTGAGATGCTGGAGTCCGAAGAGAAGTGGCTTACGGCTGGCTCCGCAATCTTCCAAATGCAATAGGAGTTGCTGAAGGAGCAAAGGAGGAGGAAAGTCGCAAATAGGAGAAGGACGAGTGCCTAAGACCAAACCTACCCCGAGAAGTAATGCCCTTTTAGGAGCTTGTATTCTTTTCCAAGTTGAACCGATGTTTATCCCTTCATTTTAATGAAAACTTAATAATATCTAGACAATTCTTCCGGAATTCCTGGTAAAATTAACAAACCAGCTACGTTTGAAATAGTTTTCTGGCATGTTTTTTGAGATAAATTTCGAATGCCGCGAATCCTGTCGCGCCACATCACTCCGCCCCCAGATGAAACCGAGGGGTTTCAGCGACCGAATCCGGAACTGTGTTCCCCATCAGTCCTTGAAGCGAACGCACCGTTGTTTAGGGTTGCACACGGGCTTCAGCCTGGACAAGGAGACCGCCTTTTTGTGTCCACCGATCTCGAGCTGGAAGAAATGTTCTCCCCGCTCGAGAACGCGGTACGGGCCTTCGTAAGGAGGCTGCAGCGGCTTCCGGACGGCATCCGTCCTGACCGTCTCGGGTTCTCCCCGTATACCAACTCCGCGGGGCTGGCAGCAAATTCCTCTCGGCGCAGTGACGACGGCGAAAGTGGCTGCGGCAATGATGGTGTCTGGTGCTTCGGTGATGGCGTCAGGGGCTGCGGTGTCTGTGACGACAGCGGTGGCAGCTGCTGCGTCCGTAACAACAGACGTGGCGACGACGGCGACAAGGGGGCTGCCGTGACGACGGCGACGAGTCTATTTTAAAACGGCAGCGATAAAATGCACATCACACACTCAGGATTTGCATCACGGAATCTTGCTGGCACCACGAAAGGCTTCTTTCTGTGGTACGGTGGCTGAGCTGGTGCTTTGACTCCTGCGGCGATGTTCGCTCCGGGGTCACCAATTTAGGAGCTTGTATTCTTTTCCAAGTTGAACCGATGTTTATCCCTTCACTTTAATGAAAACTTAATAATATCTAGATAATTCGTCCGGAATTCCAGGTAAAATTAACAAACCAGGTACGTTTGAAATAGTTTTCTGGCATGTTTTTTGTATTTTACAAAGTTCACGTATTTAACAAAGTTCAATACACAATTTCAAAACAAGTACTCCTATTATAAATCTGGGATATTAGAAATTATAATGATTTCCGTCCGTAACTATTTTCTTTCTGCACAAAACTCGTTCTTTTCACAATGACTGCCAACTGTCTTTTTTTTACTTATTATAATTATTTTTTTATCTGACGTTTCTCGTCACCTACTCTGTTCTTCACTCTTGTAGCGAGGTCTGAACTGAGTGGAACGCCGGTGACTTCATCTGTCCGCTGGTATTCGCGCCATTCGAAATAAATTTCAGGCGGCGGACGTGTCTTTCTAAGAATTTCCACCTCCGTGTACGTACCAGGTTCTTCCCAACCTGAATTGAAAACGCAGAGCTTTGACCAGGCGCGTGGCATGCGTTGCAGATAATGACATGGTTAGTTACGAATATCGCAAGTTAATCTTTAAACAAGTAGCCACGGACAAACAGAGCGTTTTCATTTCTGTTCGTCCTAACCCTAACCCTTAATCTATTCTTCCCTTTCTGCGCCTATCGGATGAATTGCAGTGACATTACACTATATTTCAGCGACTCCCCTCCGAATACCTTCCCTACCTTTGGAGGTAACCATGGGGCACTTCAACATTGGGGCTCTGTTACAGGGTTGACTGGTTCCCTATTACTCGTGGGAATACAATTTGGGATCTTTTTAAGGTTTTGTGTAAACACAAAACCTTATTAAAATCGGTTTACTGTCTGTCTGTCTGTCCGTCACACGCATTTTTCTCGGAGACGGTTATAGCGATTGGCACCAAATTTGGTAGAAAGGTGGGAACTGTGAACGCTCACGCATATAGTGAGTTACATCCCTTTTTAAGGGGGGGGTCCCCATACATGCAAAAGGGGGGTGTAAATTTTTTTTTCATCAAATATAGTCATGTGGGGTATCAAATTAAAGGTCTCGGTTAGTACTTTTCGAAACCGGTCTTAGTTTTGGCATCTGTTGAAAAGATGGGGAGTGCGGGGGGTTGAAAGTGGTCATTTTTTGAACGAACCCATTCTCAGAAACTCCCAAACGGAAAAATCTGGAGAAAATCAGGGGGCTGTCACTATATGGTGCCTAGGCTCCGAAATACTCTCCGTACCGATACCTGTTAAAATGAAGTAAATAAGAGTACATTAGTAGAATTTTTAGTAATTGACAGGAAAACCTCCCTTACGTTCACTCTAGAATCACAAAATTTTGCACCAATGTAGGCTAGAGCATAGAGCATGATCCTACCAAATTTGGTGAAAATCACACTATTACTAACAAAGTTATACTAGGTCAAAACTGTCGCTTCTCTGCAAATTCAAGACTATGAATGTAAATATTTCTTGAAATTTTCACATAATATATGCATATTTTACGCGCTACATGCTAATAGGGCAAATTCACACTCAAATCTCTTTATAAAGGAGATACACAAAACCTTTCATACCTGAAGCGCTGAGCTTCCGGTTTCCCGACTTTTTTTAAAATCCTTTAAATAGGATTGGCAGTTATGCCGTCAACCTCCAGGGACGGGAGACCTAGGCGTCGTATGGTTTGGACGAACCAACGCAATGAATTTATCGTTCGCGCCTACGGATTTGAAACGGAATCCATCCGGTTACAGACACCGACTCCATGATGCGTTCATAACCCACTTCCCGGAACTAAGTCATGTTCCGGAACAGAACAGATTATCAGTCAATACCAGGTGACAATGAAAAATAATCGAGTTGCCCTACCAACTAGGCAAACAAATTTCCACGAAGTTTCACTTGAGCTCGGTCTGGAGTCACCAACTTACCGGACTGAACAAAGGAGCAACTCAAATACTCCATCTATAATGCACCCCATGAACCTAATAATCAGGAGAAGCTTAGTGACTCGGGATGTCGACCCAATTTATAATGAGGCTTTGACCGCATTCCAAGTCGCATTCACAGAATATGTTGACATTCTCACAGATGCTACGCCAAAACCCCCAAAACTAAAGTATACTTCGACAACTACTATCATGATTGCTGCCGTTGACAGAATTTTGGCTGATCGTTTGGCTAGCAAGATCACTGCTTCAGAGGTTCACAGCCTGATCTACGTTGCAGCTGCCCCGGTTCTGGGTATTTCGACTCAACAAAAGAGTCGAAAAATTGAGAAAGGAGATTGCTCGTGCCACGCAAGCACTTCTTGTAAATCCATCACCAAGAGTACACAGATGCGTTGCAAACATCTTTGGAAACTACCATCTGTCCAATGATATGCCAATCGAAGAAATCCTCGAGGTGCTGAAGCAGAAACTTGCGGTATGCTCCAATCGTACCCGTAGGTATGAAAAAAGCTTTCAGCGAAGGACAGACAACATCTTGTTCTTCCAGAACCAACGGGGATTCTACAAAAATCTCACCACCCCAGGTGGATCAGGCAGAAGACTTCTGGAGAAGTGTTTGGAGCGAGTCCAGCCGTTGCAATTTAGAAGCAGCGTGGCTCCCACACCTTATGCGTTCATGCAAGGCTCTTCCCAAAATGACCATGCCCAACGTAACTGAAGTCGATGTAGAAACAGCAATTGACAAGGCGCCATGAGTTGACAAGATTTACAACATCTGCTGAAGCGGTTCAAGAGCAGTAACAGAATATTGGCAAATCAATTTAATCAGTTGGTTGCCGATCCTGAATTACTTCCAGAATTTTTCACCAAGGGGATAACTTTCCTCACACCCAAGGAACAGGATGCCTCTTGTCCTTCAAAATGTCGACTAATTACTTGTCTTCCTACCATCTACAAGGTCTTCACTTCAGTTCTGTGCGCCAACATCTCAAAACATCTTGATGTTCATAAATTGATATTTGAGGAGCAAAAAGGATGCGCGAAAGGTTACATCCATTATAGATCAGCATTTGACTCCATATCACATTCGTGGTTACTACAAGTGTTACGCTTGTTCAAAATCAACCCGATTGTCGTTCCTCTCCTCAGAACAGTGATGAAGAATTGGAGCAGGAAGCTATCGGTATCCTCACAAACTTCAGAAGGAATACCAATCAAGCGTGGCATTTTACAAGCCGACTCTCTAAGCCCACTGTTGTTTTGTTTGGCTTTGAATCCACAAATATGAGTTCCAAGTCAAGCATGGCATATTGTCGAAATGTACATTTTGTCATTTCATGTACATTGACGACATCAAATTGTAAGCCAAAGACGAGAACCAAATTCGCTCCTTGCTGGACATCACCATCCAGTTCAGCAGGGATATCGGCATGCAGCTGGGTTTGGCAAAATGTCGCATAAAAAAAATTGTTCGGGGAAAACACACCGACAAAGAAGGATACAGCCAAAATAACATCCGAATTGAGGGTATGGATTCGGACGACGTCTACAAATACCGCGGCATATTGCAAACAACAACACCTGCTGTGGCAATAATTACATCAAAGTTGCTGGGAGAATTTGAATGGCGTCTGGATCTTGTCCTGAAAACTGAGCTGTACGGGAAAAATAAAATCATGGCAATCAACACCTTCGCCATTCTTCTTTTTCTTCAGACTTTGTCCCGTTCACAAGCGGGGTCGGCTCGTCGTGATCGGTTTCGCCATTTGGCTCCATCCAATGCCTGATCTGGGTTCATTCTCGAGGCTTTCAAATCCCCATCTAGCGTATCAAGCCACCGTTGTTTAGGCCTGCCTTTTGGTCGTTTACCATCGACTTCAATGTTCAAACCAATCTTGGCAAGTGAATTCTCATTGGCACGAATTGCGTGACCATACCATCGAAAACGGCTCTCTCGCAATTTTTCCACGATCAGTGCAACCCCATAACGATCGCGGATATCCTCATTTCGGATGTGATCTAAACGTGTGACGCCACTAGTCCAACGTAGTATCTTCGTCTCCGTTACCACAAGACGCCGTTCATTGTCTTTTATAGTTGGCCAATACTCAGAACCATAGAGAGCGACAGGGCGGACGACATTGCAGTAAATTTTAGATTTGAGACGTTCGTTGATACATCGATCACAAAGAACACCAGTTGTGGAACGCCACTTCATCCAGGTTGCGTTAATGCGTGAAGCAATTTCATAATGCAGTTCTCCATTGGCTGATAGCGTTAACCCGAGGTATTTAAATCGATCACTTCTGGGCAGATCACTGCCGCTGACATTGATTGTGCCTGTTTCATTTATTTAGATTCAATCTGAGACCGTGTTGCATGAACCGATCATTCCATTTTTGGACAAGTTGCTGGAGATCATTTTTGCTACCAGATGTTAGGAAAACATCATCTGCATAAAGCAGTGTATTGTAGGACGCTGGACGTTGGATATCCCGTGTGACGGTGTCCATAAAAAGAACAAAGAGGAGTGGTGAGAATGATGAGAATGAATGAGATGAACACCAATAGAGACACGAAGCGGTTTTGATACATCCGCCATACTTCGAACTTTATTTTTCGGATCGTGGTA
Source organism: Hermetia illucens (assembly GCF_905115235.1). Classification (NCBI taxonomy): domain Eukaryota; kingdom Metazoa; phylum Arthropoda; class Insecta; order Diptera; family Stratiomyidae; genus Hermetia; species Hermetia illucens. The sequence goes on along the minus strand of NC_051849.1, from coordinate 123,848,689 downwards.
GAACGATTGAACCCAGCGCACGAGTTCATCTGGCACCAAGTATTGTAGAGCACACCAGATGAGTTCGTGTGGCACATGGTCAAACGCTTTCTCTAGATCCAGAAAGGCAATGTAAAGATGGCGATGCTTCTCACGGTGTTTCTCCATGAGTAACCGCGCAGCGTGTATTGCGTCAGTAGTTCCGCAGTTCTTGACAAATCCGGCTTGATTCACGGTTATTTCAACGATTTCGCGAATACGATTGTCAAGAATGCATTCAAAAATCTTCATGGTATGGGAATGTAATCGGATCGGACGGTAATTTGAACATTCTGCTGGACTACCTTTCTTCTTCCATATTGGGACAGTGGTAATTTCTTGCCAGCCAGATGATGTACTTCCTTCCTGAATAACCCAGTTAAAGAATTCACTGAGCGAAAGCGTTGGATCCCAGCTCTTCGCTTTCCACAACTCAGATGCGATGTCGTCAGATCCTGTTGCTTTCCCCGACTTCATTTGTTTTATTGCCTCCTCGACTTCTATATACTTTCGGTGTGATACAGTGGAGTAATACGGATTTAGAATCTGTCAAAAGACGGGTAAAGGTAGTTCTTGCAAAAAACATATACAAGATAGCTGCCGAAAAAGTGAGCATCACCATGCCACGTCATCAGGGAGGAAGGGGGTACTAGATTTGAAAACATTGCCCTACAATCAAAGGCATTCTCTTCGAAAGTTTTCCCTTGAGAAACAATCCTCCAGCCAAATACATCAGGCTACCGTCATGGCAGATAATAAATTATCTCCTTTGAAATTGAGAAGCAGATAATGGGATCCCATGTCGAATGTTACTTCAGTCCAACAGAAGGTCGACATGTGGAAAGAGAAACCCATTCACGGAGATCATATCAAAAATTTGTTGTTGCCAGGCATTCACATCGAAGCCTTCAACAAATAGTTGACTAATGGTGTACTTTTCTATGAGACCGAAGCATTCCTAACTTCAATTCAGGATGCTTCGCTCCCAACAAAAAATTACAAACGGTGCATACTTCACGAGTTCTCAATCACCAACTCCAATTGTAGGTTATTCAACTGTGAAGAGGAGACCATCCAGCACATAACATCTACGTGTAGGATGTTGAGCAGTATCGGGTATACCAGTCGTTATAACCCCGTCTACAAAATTCTACATCAAAACCTTGCGTTGAAGTATAACTTAGTGGCAATCTACCATCCTTACTACAAGTATACTCCGCAGAGAATCTTCGAAAAACTACTGTGGGATCATATTATTACCACCAAGGCGCGTCCCTTCGTGCAGATAAGCGGACGCAAGGTGAATGCGTTATGGGCATGCACATGCATGCATCAGAAGATGTGGGTGCATGGGCATCCCTACGCGCAGGCCGGGTAGGTGGGAAGTAAATCCCCACCCGTGGATAAAAATTGGCTATGGGAACGACATCCAGAAATCAAACCAATATGGACGACGAGAAGGGTAGTTTTTTACGGTGCAGGGCTGCGGGAACCCAGTACTGGCGTTTTTGGGAGTGGGGAAGCGTTCTCCCGGCCGTCGATATCCAGTGACCGCAGCGCTTCAGTAGTGGGAAACTTGGCTACTTTAGCATCTAATGTTACAAGAGATCTTAGTGGAGTGGAAATGAGATCTACACCGGATCCTTTTCGAAAAAGCTGGTGACCTCCCAAGTCACCACTGAAGGCAACTTTACTACTAGGCAGTCGAGATTAGTCGAGGGAGCCGAAAAGGAACTGTAAAATGCTATCGTGGAGTGTGGATGGAATAAGTGAATCCCTTGATATCCAACAAGCGGCCAAGAAGAAAAAAGCCTCATCACCAAAGAAAGCTGCACCGGCGAAAGTTCCGGGTAGTTCTTTGATTACGGGTCCAACTGTGACAAAAGGAGAGCAGCCTACAGCTCATAAACCCGAAGAATGGACAAAGTTGGGCGGCAAAAAGCGCACAAGAAAAAAAGAAGTCTCGTCCGGAAGTAAGGAGAATGTCCTACGCCGACATCCTTCCAAAAGTCAAAGCCGATCCGGAACTGACAGACCTAAGTGACAGTGTGAGCCGTATCAGGCGCACGCAAAAGAGTGATCTGTTGCTGGAACTATAACAAATGTAGTGAGAAGATAGTGGATAGCTTTCGCGGCCAGATGGAGAAGGTACTAGGCGAGCAAGCAGACATGGAAGCTCAGAAGCAACAAATAGTGACCGAGTCCAAAGACCTAGACGGGGTCATATCACCAGAGGATATCTGTGCTGGGCTAAAGGAACAATTCAACCTTAGCGACCTAAAAGACAGTGCCATCAAAAGGATTAAGAAGGCATATGGAGGTACACAGACCGCTATTATTAGCTTGCCGGTGGAAACTGATTACCATGGGCAAGGTAAGAATAGGTTGGGTCGTGTGTCGACTTAGAGAGCAAATATTTCTCAAGAGATGCTTCAGATACCTCCATTTCGGTCACTTTGCAGCAGCATGTACTAGCGAGTACGACAGGTTGAGAAGCTGTACGAAGTGTGGTAAAGAGGGCCACTTTATCAAAGACTGCATTGAAGATCCACGATGGGTGAACGACTCATCGGGAAAGAATAACCGGACCTTCGAAGTAGCCTTAAGAAGGCTATGCGGGAAAGCAAGAGGAATTGCTACAAGGAGTTGTGCCTTGAAGGAAATACGGAACCGTGGGGCGCAGGTTACAAGGTTGTAATAAACAAGATTCGTGGACAAAAATCACCTCAAGTGAGGGCCCGCGAATCTTGTTCAAAATAATCGCAATTCTTTTCCTAAAACAAGAAGAAAGCGGACCTCTTCCAATGGTTCAACAGGACGTTTTCACAATCCCCGAGGTGACCGAGAAGGAAATATGGGAGATCTGTGGACGAAATAGGAACCATGAGGCTCCGGGATTGAACAAGATTCCGAACAAAGCCCTGAAGTTAGCTGCTACAATCAGGCTCGCATGGTTCAAAAGTACATTTGAATCATACATGGTTGAAGGAGTGTTTCCCCCTCAGTGGAAGAGGCAGAGGTTGGTTCTACTAACGAAACCCCAAAAATCACCTGGCACACCCTCTCAATATCGCCTTATCTGTCTGTTAGACATTATGGGGAAAATGTTGGAGAGGGTAATATACAAAAGGCTACTTCCGTTCGTCGAGCTAGCTGGTGGTCTATCGGAGTGGCAGTGTGGGGGTTTCGTAGAGCGCGGTCCACGGTTGATGCCATTGCAACAGTCGTGAACCTGGCCCGAGAGGCATCGGCTGCTGGTAAGTACTGCGCGGTGGTAACGATGGATGTCAGGAACGCCTTTAACTCAGTCAACTGGGGTTGGATTAAGGACACCCTGGCTAAACTGGGTGTCCCTGATTACTTAGCTCGGATAATAGAGAGTTATCTTTCGGAGAGACTTCTTTGGTAGGAAACGGACAACGGAACGATGGAATATATTGTGGCAGCAAGCTTCCTACTAGGGGCCCCTGCTGTGGAACATAATGTAAGACATAGTGCTCGCCTTCGCGTGCCAAGGGAAACAACATTGATTGATTTTGCAGATGAGCTGGCAGTGGTAATAGTTGCGAAAGACCACCAGGATGTGGAACTGTATGCAAGTGCTATGTTCTTTCCTTTCAAGGGGAGTAAACCTCCTTTAATAAATCCGTAATCCAGGGTGAAAGAATCAATGCGCCTATCGGATGAATTGAAGTGAGGTTACACTGTATTTCAGCGGCTCCCATCCAAATACCTTCCCAACCTTTGGAGGTAACCATGGGGCATTGCAATATTGGGGTTCAGTTGCAGGGCTGAATGGTTCCCCATTACTCTCAAGAATAAAATTTGCGACCAGGGACACGAAGACAGTACCCAACACGGTTAAGGGTCGTTCAACAACATCAGAGCGGCTTGAATGTTTTGACGGTTATGCCGTTAACCACCAGGGACGGGAGACCTAGGCGTCGTATGATTTGGACGAACCAATTCAACGAATTTATCGTCCGCGCCTATTACCGTTCCACGAGTTTGGAACGGAATCCATCAGGGTACAGACACCGACTCCATGATGCGTTCATAACTCACTTCCCGGAACTAAGTCATGTTCAGGAGCACAACGTCGTCAATGGTGGGTGATAGTCAAAAATAACCTAGTTGCCCTACCAACTAGGCAACAAATTTTCCACGAAGTTTCACTTGAGCTCGATCTGGAGTCACCAAATTATCGGACTGAAGAAAAGAGCAACACAAATATTTCACCAGTAAGGCACTCAATGAACCCAGTAATCAGGAGAAGCTTAGTGACTGGGGATGTCGACCCAATTTGTAATGAGGCTTTGACCGCATTCACAGAATATGCTGACATTCTCCCAGACGCTAAGCCAAAGATCCCAAAATAAAGTTTACTTCGACAACTACTAACATCATTGCTGCCGTTGACAGAATTTTGGCTGATCGTTTGGCTAGTGAGATTACTGCTACAGAGGTTCACAGTCTGATCTACTTTGCAGCTGCCACGGTTATTCGTCTCTATAATCAACATCTTAGAGCGAATAACAGAGGCATGCGCAGGTGGATTTTACCATTCTGGATATTCCGACTCAACAAAAGAGTGGTAAAGTTGAGAAAGGAGATTGGTCGTGTCACGCAAGCACTTATTGGAAATCCATCACCAAGAATGCACAGAAGCGTTGCGAACATCACTGGAGACTACCATCTCTCCAATGATGTATCAATCTGAGAAATCCTCGAGGTGTCGAAGCAGAAACTTGCGGTATGCTCCAATCGCATCCGTAGGTATCACAAAAGCTTTCAGCGAAGAACAGACATCTTGTTCTTCCAAAACTAAAGGCGATTCTATAAAAATCTCACCAACTCAGGTAGGGAGAATAACCTCAATCTTGATCAGGCAGAAGACTTCTAGAGAAGTGGTTGGAGTGAACCTAGCCGTTGCAATTTAGAAGCAGCGTGGCTCCCAAACCTTATGCGTTCATGCGAGGCCCTCCCAGAAATAACCGTACCTGACATAACTGAAGCTGACGTATAAGCAACCCTTGAAAAGGCAGGTAATTGGATGACGCCAGCAGTTGACAAGATTCACAACTTCACTGGCTGAAGCGGTTCAAGGGCACTCACAGGGTATGGCAAATAATTTTAATCAGATGATGGTCGATCCTAAGTTAGTTCCAAAATTTTTCACTTTTTTTAACTTTCCTCATCCCCAAGGAACAGGGTGCCCCTTATCCTTCAAAATGTCGACCAATTACTTGTCTCCCTACCATCTACAAGGTTTTCACTTCAGTTCTGTGTGCGAACACCTCAAAACCTCTTGATGTTCATACATTGATAGCTGAGGAGCAAAAAGGATGCGCAAAAGGCTCCCGAGACTCCAGGAAGGAAATCGGCATGCAATTGGGATTGTCCTGAAAACTGAGCTGTACGGGAAAAATAAAATCGTGGTAATCAACACCTTCGCCATTCCCGTCCTTCTATACACTTTTGGTGTGATACAGTGGAGTAATACGGATTTAGAATCTGTCAATAGACAGGTAAGGATAGTTCTTGCAAACAACAACATGCGCAAAAGAACTGCCTAAAAATTGAGGATCACCATCCCACGTCACCAGGGAGGAAAGGGACCACTTGATTTAAAAACGTTGGGCTGCAATCTCGTGAGTTTTTCTTTGAGAAACAATCCTCTAGCCAAATACATCAGGATACCGTCAGGGCAGATAATAAATTATCTCCTTTGAACTTGAGAAGCAAAGAATGGGATTCCACGTCGACTTCAGTCCAACAGAAGGTCGACATGTGGAAAGAGAAACCCATTCACGAAGCCAGATTATTGTTTGGTATAATGAGGGATCCTAGGCCCACATCTACTTGATTTTGGCCGGACCAAATGAAGAGCAACTTTCACTCACTGTGTAGACCAGAGGTGAGGCAGCGTTTGAGGAGTTGCCTCTGCCCTGGACGAAACCGTTAGTCCCTATTTGTTAATGCTTGGGTGTTATGCTCAAAACAAGCGGTCCGTGGGCTAAAAAAACCTGATAGTAAGTTGCTCTTCATTTGGTTCGATCCAATATCAAGTGGATTATCCCAAAAATTACCTCCACTTGCCTATAGCCGTATGTATGGTTGAGGAGTTTGGCGCCGCTAATTTGAGTTATTGCGGGATTAATTTGCGATTTCGCGATACCGGGAGAACTGAGACATCTACGCCTACGTCGATTAGGTAATGGCGCTTGTTCAAAGGATCATAGACGATTATGTGGCGGGGAGCTGCGTTTCGGGTAGCCACCGCCGGAGCTCCCAACGAGTTCAGTTTTTTGATGCCGTGAACATGCACGGGCTGGTACAATTCTTTGCCTTGTCGGAAAAAATGCGGTGGTACCAACACATTGCAGGACTCGTTGAAGTCCCCGACGCGCTACAACTCGATTGCCCATTTCACTTGGCGAACGATTTCGAGACCTACCTTCTGAACGCAAAGCTCCCACTGCTGCCGCTAGCTTAGAGATAGTGGCCACCATCTGTTGAAGCTGGGTAATTTGACTCATGGCCTCCCGCGACACCATTGGCCATGGGGCGCGCATGCACCTCGTGGATCTTGCCTGCGATTAACAATGCCTTCAAATCTTTTAAATTTAACCAATTCAATTTATGTAAAATAAATAAATAAGTCGAAATACCGGAAGCTGGCGTTTCATGTATAAAGATTCTTTATTCAACTTATGTGGGAAAGTTCGACTGAAAACCCAAAATATTCCTTCATACTTTTTTCAAACTTCATTGAGTAGATATTATGTTCACCGTAAACAAACAAACATTGCCTATTACCGAAAACTATGCTTATATATGTTTAGCTAATTTTTTTTTTTGCTGCTTACTTTCTATTCGTTTATTTGAATAATTTTACTAATGTTTGATTCGATTTACTTTTGATACACACTTTGATATCTAACCTTGACCTACACTCTAGGGTTATCAATCCTCGTTACCGCCATTAACATGAAGTGAGTCCTTGAGGGTTTTACGTGAGCACCTGTCAGGAAGACTTAATCCCACGGTCTTCTTAAGACACGGATTGATATTGTGACCACAATCAGAGCTCCGCTGTGACAAGCAACAACGGTACCAGTCTATACCAATTGCATGGCTTAGCATTCATACTGGTGGATGCAAGACCTAAATAAATCTCTACCGAACTAAGGAGTACAGCACCCATATTGAACCGCAACACTACGCCGAGGCCCAAAGGTCTCTTCTCGCTTGAACATAACCACAACCCCCATGAACCTCCCATTAGGGGGCCAACCGCAAACAACCGAACTAAACTAACATACAACAGGAATTCTCCCGAAGTATGTGAGTCCAGGGGCTGTCCCGGTTCCCATGGTACCAGTATACCCCTGGTAAGGTTTCGTAACTAATTGCCACTTCAGATGAGCGCCCGTGCAGGCTCGGATCTGATCGCCCTGATTAGGCTTTTGGAGCATTCGCCTACTGCATCACGGCCGGCAAACCAAAGTGATACAGCGCCTCCCGATTCCACCACTATGGAGGTTCTCATCGGCCACTTGGTTTTGGTTCAGCCGACAGGGTTGCCGCCCCGTCTTCCTCACCGCCATTAACATGCAAATATATTTTCGGTGAAGTCTTTGCAATGAGGATTTTTACTCTATTTTCCATTCGAAATGAGTGGCCTGATGTAACTTCCAAAGCTTCCAGTGGCAAAAAAATCACTATCTGTTTTCTTGGTCGCCCAAAACTTGTTTACTTGGCGTGGCGACCTAATACATTTCTATTTTTCAACAAATGTAATCGCTGCAGTTTGGGAGCAATTAAACGGTGCACTTAGAAGAGTGAAAGGTAACAAAAAACGTCTGCCCGGATCGACAATTGCGAACAAAAAGAAGTTGTTTACCGACCGGTTGCATCGAACAAAGGGATTTTTCATACATCGTGGCGAGTTCGAATATGCTATGGAGAGCGCCGGTGGTGGCATCTATCCGTCGCATTAACAACATTCGAAATAAATTTCCAATGTTGCTGCGTCCTGCTGCATAAATGTAAAAGTTTCACCTTCTATAACTTTCTTGATAATAGCTGCATTTTCTTAAAACTTGCCAAAGTTATGCCTTATGTTATCCCTTATGCAAGTGCTAGTTCTATCATCGGCTAAATTTCTAAAATATGCTAATATACTATTATTAACTTTATTTGTGGAGATATCGCAACGGGATATATTTTGAAACATCAATTTCGATTAGATACACCACTGTGATTTTTTTCCAATTTTTCGGAGGGATAGGTTTTGAGAACGAGACCCGTTACATTTTTGGGGGGCATATTTTGAGCCATCACTCTCATTTGGGATACATTCTGTGAAAAAAAAAATAGCACACTCCTTTCACATATATAGGGAGCCCTCCTCCTTAAAACAAAATGGCGCCACTTACTGTGTATAAAGGGAGCAACAGACCACATGCTCTCACCAATTTTCGTAACGTTTTAGCCGTTTCCGAATAAATATATATACAGACATCGAATTGATTCTAATAAGATTTTGTTTCATATAAAACCTTACAAATGTAGGTTATTGCTGGAGTTGCGGAAACTTGTTCGAAGTATGCCTGACTTTCTTCCTTCGACGGCTCAGTTTTTTTCAGGTGACTAATGAGTCACCTACAAAGCAGAATATTGCTGTTCGGATGTGGGGCACGAGCAAACTACCGGACTCTCTGGGGATAGTACAGGAGCATCGGCTAGAATGTATATTTTGTTCGTCGGAGTCTTTGAATGGTTCTGCAGCTCCGTTGCTACCTCCATTTGTTGTTGCAAACTCTTAAGGTTGTGCTTTCCTCTGGAGTTGCTGGTATTTCTTCAACAATCCCGCCTTTTGCTGGTACAGGCTCCGCAAATTTAGGTGGTTGTACCGGGGCAGTTGGTTATTCTTAATATTACTTTTCTTACCTAATTTTCTGCTCCACAATAACATACATTTTTGACTATCAGAAATTTCGAAAAATTTAACTGAGCGCAATTTTGTATCATAAAGCCGTTAAATAACAATCATATTATATAATTAATAAATTTGACTATTATTTTTTCGACGGTTGTCTGCAGACTACTAGCCCGAAGTGGGCCTCGAGGATGTCATCTTGCTACCAACAGATAGGCGAGCTACTCAGATGGGTGAGTTTTGCGGCGCTACTTTGGAGTGGAGCTCGGATGAATCTCTGCTAAGTGGCTCCACACAGCAACTCCTCCAGATTACAGATATAAATATGATATGGATACAACATAGACTATAATGTGAAACATAATATTCCAAAGTTTGATCAAAAACATACTTTAATGATACAGTTGCAGTAGCTCAAGGTTGCCTTTTCAGTGTAAATTTATTACAACCCAAAATACTAAGTGTCAATATTTCACTAAAGTGAACGACTCATGCATCACCGCAACTATGATGGAGTTCAAAATCCAACATTTTCGGGAGTCGTCCGGCATGCCACCCTCTATAGTCCTGAGTGGTGGCCGACTGTCGAAAACAATTAATGGCGCCCCACGATAATCGAGGCACGTTTACGTTGGACCAGTGGCATAAAATGCAACAATCACAAACGCGACCCCCAAACTGACTAACTCATACTCCCTCAAACAAGCACATTACCTCTGCCTTGTGTCACGGTGCTTCGTAAATTCAGTCTCTTATGTAGAGAGGAATACCCGTGATTGTTTAAAGTTCTAGCATCTACATCTACAAATTAATCACAACTTCCCTAAAATCGGTTGATGTTTGTCTTCTTTACTTTTACTTTTTAAAGGCAGCATTGCACATTTACACTTCGAACTCCTTACGGATATTCCTTCGCGATCACTGCGTTGTGACTGATCACATTTTTATGCAGTTTACTTAAAATAGAGGAAATGCAAAACTGCTGATGTAGTCGTACGATGACTTTTGTCGTTTGAGATAAGATGTATATTTGTACTTTTTGCAAAAAGGCAATGGAATAAGTAATATATAATAGAAACAAAAAACGATACGAAATGAAAAATACCCGATGTTGGTATCGTACAATGAATTATTTCGCCTAGCGTATTTAAAAATAGTCGGGGAGATGTATATGTGGAATCAGTCATTGTTTCCTTTCAATTTTCTTAACAAAAAATTAAGATGATAGTTATGGATTAAAGGAGCGGTATTTTTATTATGTTGGTTTACCTTGAAACATGATATCTTTAAAAATATTATCAATTTTGCGACTTCAAATGAGAAAAATATTTTGAGCACACCGTACTCAAACCTCATGACCACAAATTTAGTTATTTGTGTCATTGCTTCCGTAATCATGTTGCAATTTGGCAAGTTAATGAGCATAAAGGAATATATAAGCGATCATGATAGGATTTAATAACTTCGCCAATCTGAAATTTCGATATTTGTTTCTAAATGAATTTTGATTGATGAGGTGTTATAGGCAGGTGTATTCTGTAGTCGATTAAATTTAATAGCTTAACAAATATTTAATTGGTGAAAACGGCTGTTTCCATAACATAAAATTTACTTCTAAGAGTTTGAAGCGTCCAACGATGACTAACACGGAAGTACTGCGCAAATATTTACCGACTTACTGCCATATAAAAAATGTTGGAAAATGTGTTCAAATTTACCAAATTGTCGAAATCGACCCTACTGAGGCTTCGCTTTGAACGATTTGTAGATCTTACCGGGACGGCACTATCGCACTCGCATATAAGCTAAATGTATTTCAATGTAGATACTAGAAAAGTCCTTCTAAGCTAAATCATACCGTAAACGCTTGATCAGAATTATTTATACATATCGATACTCTACGAACAAACTCCACCGCTAGGCAACTTACGAAAAAACCCACTAATTGACAGCTTGCCTAGAAATTGCGAGCCCATAGGCGCTCGCGAGCCTCTGTACGTGAATGCCGTTCCATTTGCTTCCAAACGTTTCTAGAGCACTTCGAAATCAAACGGGTCTGAGGGCATTCCGAATGTTTAATTGTCATGGCATGTTGAAAATGCTTCTAGCGAACTCAGTTAATTCCAGCAGGAAATGTCGCCCTAACATTCCCTGAAATAACAACTGCTATGATTTCAAAATAAGATTATTACAAAGGAAAGGTTTCCAATTTAACTATAGAATTTTATTTATGGTGTGGTAGCAAACGCGTGTTTCTGACCCATGTGTCCTTCACTGCTACCTCAACACAAATAAAATACTGTAGTTAAATGGAAACCTTTCCTTTTTAAAATTTTCATTCTAAAAATGAACTATAGTCGTAAAAAAGTGACGCGAATCACACGGAGCGCACCATTTGAAGTCTGGGTCAAACCGCGTGCGTTTTTCGATTGCCCGCCACTCGCAACGACCCATGCAGGAATTCCTCTCGATACCTAAAAGGACGAAATTGTTGAGATAGTCGTAACGTTAAATTACATGACATACAAAATAAGATGCAAATATAAATATAAATTCCTAAATAATTCCCTCCAGACGTTTTACCAGTTAAATGCTCGCAAAGCCCTCAAACACGTTTCGTTTAGAAGTGCATGTAACACGCCCCCTACCAAACGGAACAACTTATCGAAATTTCATACGAAACGAATTTTATCACAACCGCGGCTAAATGCAAACACGACGTAGGAACGGCGTACGCTTAAAAGTTCCAGTTTTTCATAATGAAAAAAAACAGCGCGCCTCAGTTGCAACGGTGGTGCACGGGTGTTCCCCGCCGGAAAATTCCGTTTTCACAGTTACACGCAGTCATAAACCAGACCACTCCAGATAAGAAAAATGAAACGACAACGACAAATAGAGATAAATTTAAGACGCGAGAATCAATTTTCTGATTAGGCTTAAAATGCGTATGAGCAGAAAGATGCATTTTAATAAGTCGACGCGATAATGTATTTCAGATAATTCTAATGAGCGTTTCATTTTTCTTATCTAGTCAATAGTTCGAAGGTTGATTTTAAGACAATGTTGTCCACATATAAGGACACCAAAAAGACATGGAACGAGCAGTTGAGTTGTTAGAGTTGAGTTTGTCGAAACAAATAAAATTATTAATATAAATATAGTAAATCGTGCGTTTTCATTTTCAAGGAAATATATATCTGGCGCAGTCGGTAGGATGCGTCTCGTGTAAATTAAATGAAAAAACGATAACTTTATATTCGGAGTGACAAATTTTGAATAAACATTTTAATTTATACGCGAGTTTTAACTCCTTAGACGCAGTGAAGACTTAATCGATAAGATTTTGCAAAGAAAGTGAATTAACGCATCAATTTTACGTGACACACAGTGAAAAAGTTGCGAAGATATTATAACAATACACGAAACGTGAGAGACCACAGCAATTAATTGTGTTGAAGAATCTCCAAGCGTTATAGAAATGACGGAAGAAAAAACCACAGGTATGAGCAAAGTAATTCTATCACCCTCAGTCCTCAGCTCAAAATTGAGTATAACTTTGGATCCAATCAAACACGCTTCACATTTGCCTATATTTGACGGATGCCGGGACCAGCTTAAGAGTTTTACCGACATGGTGGACGTTATGGTACCCATACTTCAGGACTACGATACATCATCGCAAATTATAGTTTCTAATATAATTAAAAGTAGAATAGTTGGAAAGGCGAAACAAATTTTAGATTCCAGTCCCCATATAACTAAATGGGAAGAAATAAAAAAAATGTTATATGCCAATTTTTCGGATCAAAGAAATAGTAGCCAACTTCTAAATGAACTTAGATCTACAGAGTTCAGAGGTTCTATTATTGATTATATAAATTTAATTCAAAAAAGATTAACCAATTTAAACTTGAAGGTAGAACAGGAGCAAAAATTCAATTTTGTAAGAATCATTCAAGATAATCAAACTATTGCTTTAGAAGTACTTAAAAACAATATGCCTGAGCCAGTCAGAACCATTTTGTTCTGTAGAAATCCAACTTCTATTGAAAATGTCATTTTCATATTATCTGAGACGGGACATCTTTACCAAAAGAAAGTAATATTCCTAAAAACAGGAGCACCAATAGAAATTTTAAACAGGGTTTTCAGAATCTGCCAAATCAAAGTTACCAAAGTGGAAACTATCAACACCATAATGTACACACTCAAAATAATTATCCATTTCACCAAAATCAATATGGTAGTCAACATTACCATAATCAAAGTTGGAAAAACCAAAACTTTAATCCATCTTTCCCGAATTATGATCAACATCGTTTTAATCAAAATTCAGTCCAAAGTCGAATTCGTAGATTTGGACCACCATAACCTATGGAAGTTGATGGATCGCGACAAGTGATTAACACTAACCAGCAGGGAAATTTTCGAAAACCTGCCTCGGAAAATCCACAAACTTCAATCTTCCATATATTAGAATAGATTCGAAAGGTATTCCTCTTAGATTTTTAATATAATAGATACAGGTGCTGCAGTAAGCATTATCGACCCAAATATTTGTCACCCAAGTTTAAGAATATCACAAAGTAATTCTGTCATCCATACACTAAATTCAAATATTTTTTATTCACATACCGTCCAAATTAAACCCTTCGAAGAAATTGGAGGAGTAGAGAAAATTAATTTTATTGAATTTAAATTTAATGATTTTTTCAATGGATTAATAGGGAATAACATTTTTCAAAATTATGAGGTAAAAATTGATTTATTTAGCAGAATCATTAATTTCAATGACAAACAATTACCAATATATTTTTCTAAGGAAGAAGAAGAATTAGATGGATACATTAATCATATTTATATGACTGATGTATATAGAGAAAATGATTCATTATCTTTATTAAGAATAGATCATTTAAATAATGAGGAAAATAAATCCTTAACAAACTTATTAAAGACTTATAGAAATCTTTTCTTTCAAGAAGGTGATAATCTGACTTTTAGTCATGAGATAAAACATGAGATAAAAACAACAAATAGTATGGCAGTCTACTCTAAATCATATAGATATAGTCAAATTCATCGAAAAGAGGTAGACAAACAAATAATGGAAATGCTTGAACAAGGGATTGTACGACCAAGTAAATCTCCATATTCTTCACCAATTTGGGTAGTTCCAAAGAAAGCTGATGCTTCAGGGAAAATGAAGTGGCGTATTGTAGTGGACTATAGGAAGTTAAATAGTATAACTATTGATGATAAGTTTCCAATACCAAATATTGATGATATTTTGGATAAATTGGGAAGATGCATGTATTTCACTACTTTAGATTTGGCTAAAGGATTTCACCAAATTGAAATTGATGAAAGAGATATTCAGAAAACTGCATTTTCAACTGATAAAGGTCATTATGAGTTCACCAGAATGCCTTTTGGTCTAAAGAATGCTCCCGCAACATTCCAAAGACTAATAAATGAAATTCTCCACGAACATATTGGAAAAATATGTTTTGTTTATATGGATGATATTATAGTTTTCAGCACATCTCTAGACGAACATATCCTTTCTCTTAGGAAAATCTTTAATGTCTTAAAACAGGCAAATTTAAAAATACAAATTGATAAAAGTGAATTCTTGAAAAAGGAAACAGAATTCCTTGGTCACATTGTAACCACTGAAGGAATCAAACCTAACCCTAAGAAAGTAGAAGCAATTCGTAATTTTACAATTCCTGGAACAACTAAACAAATAAAATCGTTTTTAGGAATGGTTGGATATTATAGAAAATTTATTAAGGATTTTTCCAAAGTAGCTAAACCCTTAACTCTTCGACTAAAGAAGAATTATAAAATAAATCCTCGAGATATTGATTATGTTGATGCTTTTGAAAAACTCAAGCAATTAATAACAACAGAGCCTATTTTGAAATATCCGGATTTCGATAAGAAATTTACACTTACTACGAATGCCTCAAATTATGCTGTAGGTGCTATAATTTCTCAGGATAGTCACCCGATTTGCTATGCCTCACGTACTCTTAATGAACATGAAGGTAGATATTCCACAATAGAGCAAGAACTTTTAGCTATTGTGTGGGCTACTAAATATTTCAGGCCATATTTATACGGAAGGAAATTCATCATTAAGACTCATCATAAACCGTTAACATGGTTAGCAAACTTAAAAGAACCAAATTTGAAATTGCAAAGATGGAAGCTTAAGTTGGAGGAGTTCAATTATGACATAGAATATATTCAGGGCAAAGAAAATTATGTAGCAGATGCATTGTCTCGTCCTTCACAAGTTGTAAACTTAGTGAACGTAAATGAAGTGAACGAAGACAATAATATTGAAAATGCATCAAACGCAACATGTCATAGTGCAAATGAAGATAGTTTAGAGTATATACCTATTTCAGAAGCACCTCTAAACTTGTATAAAACACAAATAATAATTAAAGAAGGAAAAGAAAACAGAATTAAAAAAGATAGATTCTTTGGGAAACTCCGCATAACTTGTATATCTCGAGAAATAAATGGAAAATATTTCCAATATATTTTAAATAACCACACCCCTAGCAAAGGATTAGTTGCAGTCTATATTCCAAACCTAACAATTTACAGTAGGTTTCAAGATGAGTATTTAAAATGGAAAAGCCCTCATACTAGAATTAAATTTATAAAATGTAGTTATCTACTTTTTGACTGTACCGACAAAGGACAAATCCAAGAAGAAATATTAAGGGAACATAAAAGAAATAATCATAGAGGTATTGAGGAAGTTTTTAAAGGGATAAAAACTAAATACTATTACCCTAATTTGAAAACTGAAATTGCCAAAGTGATAAATAATTGCCATACATGTCAAATTGGTAAATACGAAAGAAGACCAGCAAAAATTCCTTTCAACAAACCTCCTATTCCAGAAAAACCTCATGAAACAACTCACATGGACATATGGTTTCTAGACAAAAATCATTTCTTTTTAACTTTAATAGACAAATTTTCGAAATTTGCTCAAGCCATCGCTTTAAAGTTTAGAAATTGGGTAGATATTAAGTCAGCACTCAATCAGTATTTCGCAACTTCTGGTAAACCGAAACTTATAATAACAGACAATGAAAGTAGTTTCAAAAGTAATTTAGAATTTTTTTTACAAAATGAGAATGTTGCCTTGCACTTTACTACACCTGGATTGAGAACTGGTAATTCAGATGTAGAAAGACTTCATAATACATTAAATGAACATATGCGTATTAAAATAATTGAAACTAAACTCGCACCATCAGCTATCGATGTTTAAGAGATTATGAAATTTTACAATACAACTATTCATTCTTCAACTAATCATAGACCAATCGAGATACATAATGGAATTATACAAGCTTCCGAATACAACCAAATAAGAAGTAGGCTGGTAAGGAAACAGGATAAAAGTATCGAAAATAAAAACAGGAATAGAAAGAATGAGGAAATAAATTCAAAATACATTAAAAATAAATTCAAACGCAAAAAACAGGATATGCCCTTTGTCACGAAACCCAATCATAACATAAAAAATAAGAGGCTCTTCATGAAATTAAAGAAATTTCACAAATCTATCCCTCAGGTATCTTCATCGTAATATGCTTGCTCTATGTCACATTAGGGCAACACATAGAAATTACCGAGATCCCTCAAGGTAATGGATTCACCTTGATACGAGGAGACCAAGTTCCTATTATTCAGAATTTCTCCAAGGTGATACATGTAATAAATCTACAAAGGTACGATGACATCATTGCCAGTATCGAAAACATTACTTCAGCACAAATCACCGAAAAGTTTTCAATTATACCATTGTTAATTGAAAAAATCAAAGCAAACGTTTTTACTTTAGAGCCCCATAGAATCAAAAGAACAATATTTAGCCCGTATGGTTCCTTTTTGAAATGGTTTGGTGGTGTTATGGATGATAATGATAGACAATTCATTGATGAAAATGTTGATAAAATTGAATTGAATATGAAATCTTTTGTAGCCAATAATGAAAAACAAATTGCAATAAATAGTCGGATTGATGAAAGTATCCATAAATTAGCAAGCCATATAAACGAACAGCAAGAAATAGTAATCTCCAAATTCAATATTTTAAGTAACAGTTTAAACAAACGTTTAGTAGAACTAGAAAGTTTTCGAGTCATAAAGGAAAACTTGCAGATGATTTCAGATTCAATAGAGGAAATTGAAAACATTGTTTTATTATCTAGATTGGAAATATTGGGTAGAAATATTCTTACAATTGAAGAGATACAACAATACTAAATAGATGAACAAAAACTTACAAATATTCGAGTCTCAGTTGCACAAAAAGAAAAGACTATATTAATCGTATTACAAATCCCGAATTTTACAAGCAGAAAATATTTTCAGTTATCTATTGTACCGATACCGAACATGAAAAATCTTGAACTAGTAACACCATATAAAAAAGTTCTCTTTTATAAAGATAATGTGTTCGTATATAGTAATGAAAATGTAGAAAATAAATTAATACCTATTCAAGAGGAATGTATAACAGATATTCTAAACGAACCTCAAAATTGCACTATGAAAATGAATGATCGACCAGGCATAGAACAAATTACAGAAAACATAATAATAACGAAAAATTTAAATACTACTAAAGTATATCAAAACTGTTATGATCAGAATATTGTAATTAAAAGGCACAATATAATAAAATTGTAAAATAACCTCAGGGGATAAAATATTCACTAATAAAGAAAATTTTGTTCAAAATAACATTATATTACCAAACATACTAAAAAATATATCGTACAACGAAATTCATAATTTGACCTTAAAATCTATTCATGTTCAAAATATTGAGAAATTGAATAACATAAAACTGTTATTATTGGAACATAATAAAACTTCATGGACAAGCTTAATTACAGATGTTATAATAATCTTTATCATTCTTATAGTTGTTGCAATATTTATCTATTTTAAAGTTCATAAAAAGAATACTAGCATCAAAGTAAATATAAATTCAATGCGCGGGGACACGCATCTTAGGGATGGAGGAGTCATAAGCCAGATCACTCCAGATAAGAACAAGTCGGAATACCGGAAGCTCGCGCTCCGGGTATAAAGGTTTTGTGTTCATCTTATGTAAGAGACGCACATTTCTCTGTCCGTATATAGCTACAAATCCAACATAATCCTTCATATTTTTCCAAACTACGAGACATACGTACATATTAGAGCCATAGATATCACGCTCATCCTAAACAAACAAACTGCCTATTACCTGCTGTACACATATATGCACGTATCTAAATTTATCGTTACCATATTTCCGATTTACGTCTTATATCTATCTGAATTAGGCACTACCCGCAAAGTTCATTAGCACGCATATATTATATACCTACATATACACATGTCTGGTTGACAAATAACTAAAAAACTAAAACAAAATAATTGTCTGTGACCCAATTCATAAGAGTTCATTTCGTTGTGGTATTGACGAATTGATATGTAATGATGACGTCATGCGGGTTGTAGAGTGCACGAAATTCCAAAAAATTGTAAAGTTTCACCCCCAATAACTTTGTTAATAATAGTTGGATTTTCTTCAAACTTGACCAAACTGTGCATTATATTCTTCATTACACTCATGCCAAATTTTGTATTTCTGGGATGAACATAAGGGGGGGTGCCGGGTAAATTTCTAAAATGTGGAAATATACTATTATTAACTTTATTTGTGCAGATATCGGAACCGGATATATTTTGAGGCCTAGATTTCGTAGAGATGCACCACTGTGATTTTTTCCAGATTTTTCTGTTGGATAGGTTCTGAGAACGAGACCTGTTACACTTTTTGTGGGTCATATTTTCAACCCTTACTCCCCTATGTTTCATCTAATATCAAATATTGAACCAGATTCGAAAAGCACTAATTGAGACCTTTCATTTGATACCCTACTTGGCTACATTGTGTGAAAAAAAAATTTGCACCCTCCATTCACATGTACGGAGAGCCCCCCTTAAACCTAACGAAAGATGGCGCCACTTACTGCATATAAAGGGATCACCAGATTACATACTCTCACCAATTTTCGTGACAATCGGTCTAGCCGTTTCCGAATAAATCGGGTGTGACAGACAGACAGACAGACAGACAGACAGACAGACAGACAGACGGACAGACGGACAGACAGACACCGTCACCATTCTAATAAGGTTTTGTTTCACACAAAACCTTAAAAATGAAACGACAACGACAAATAGAGATAAATTTAAGACGCGAGAATCAATTTTCTGATTAGGCTTAAAATGCGTATGAGCAGAAAGATGCATTTTAATGAGTTGACGCGATAATGTATTTCAGATAATTCTAATGAGCGTTTCATTTTTCTTATCTAGTCAATAGTTCGAAGGTTGATTTTAAGACAATGTTGTCCACATATAAGGACACCAAAAAGACATGGAACGAGCAGTTGAGTTGTTAGAGTTGAGTGTTAGAGTTGAGTTTGTCGAAACAAATAAAATTATATTAATAAGTATATCGTGCGTTTTCATTTTCAAGGAATCATATATCTACGCTTACAAGCGTTGAAGAGGGTTTCGCGAGACTTGCGAGTACCACAGGCACGCAGCTAAAGTGAGAGAAAGAAAATGATGAAACAGTACGGTAATTCAAATATTAGGTTGGGGAAAAAGTAATGTCGTATTTTGTCAATAGATGGCGACACTTAAACATATCTTGTGTTGTACTTATCGCATCGAGTCATACTATACGGCGATTTGAAGACGACAATCTGGGTTAAAGGTGTTTCTTTGACAGATTTATTATCGTACGTTTAAGATGGAGTCCACCAAGGAAGAAATTCGTCATATTTAACATTTTTACTACCTGGGAGGTAAAAATGCAACGAAGGTGGTCAAAAAAATTTGTGAAGTTTATGGGCCCGATATTGTAACGATTCACACAGCACAGCGTTGGTTTGATCGATTTCGTTCTGGTGTAATGGATGTCAAAGATACACCCCGTACTGGTAGGCCAATCGTCGTAGAAACCGATAAAATCGTCGAAATCATCCAAGTAGACCGGCATGTAAGCATTCGCTTGATTAGCCAGGAACTGGGTAAGGACCATAAAACCGTTTCGAACCATTTTCAGCAGAGTGGATTCTAAAAAAAAGCTGTATGTTTGGGTGCCACACGAGTCGACGAAAAAAAAACTCTTGGACCGAATCAACGCCTGTGATGCACTGCTGAAACGGAACGGATTCGACCCATCTTCCAAGCGGATGGTGACATGATGAAAAGTGGATCACGTACGAAAATCTTAAGTGAAAAAGATCGTGATCGAAACGCGGCGAGCCGGCCCAAACCATCGCTAAGTCCGGATTGACGGCCAAGAAGGTTGCGCTGTGTGTTTGGTGGGATTGGAAGGGAGTCATCCACTGTGAGTTCCTCAATTATGGCCAGACCCTCAATTTGTTCCTCTACTGTGAGCAACCCGACCGTTTGAAGCAGGCGATTGACCAGAAGCCGCCAGGATTGGTCAATAAGGATCGTGCTCTGTTCCACCAGGACAACGCTCGGCCTCACACATTCTTAATGACCCGCTAGAAGCTACGGGAGCTCGGATGGGATATCCTATCGCACCCACCATCTCTTCCGTCCATGCAAAACGCTCTTGGTGCTACTAAGTTGGCCTCAAAAGAGGCTTGCGAACAGTGGCTGTCTGAGTTTTTTGCAAATAAGGAAGGGGGTTTTATAAGAAGGGCATATGGGGTTGCCTTATGCCTGGCAAACAAATCGGCGCATATTTGACTTAAATCGGATAATTCTAAGTATGTTAAATAAAGCGTTAAAATTCGATCACAAATACGACATTACTTTTTCCCCAACCTAATATTTAGACCGGTGGTCAAAGGGTAGTATAGGTCCCAGGGCGAAACGTGGATTGGTACCCACGATGGAGCATAAAACTTGGGAAATGCCTGCTGAACCAACACCAACAGCTCTACTACCAAACCCTATCTCCACCTCCACGTTGTGACCGCTGGGAACCCTTTCTTAACGAAAAGCTGCAGACGGAGAAGGATGAAGGCGAGTCTCCCGCGTCTAAAAACGGGACAAATTGTACCAACTGGTACTCCAGGTTGGGGGTTGGGTAGAGCTGACAACCTTACATGGAAAACAACTTGTTACGAGCCACAACAGGAGCCTTGGACTAGACGGATTATATAACGACGAACCCGGCAACAACAACGGATTATCGATTTGCGCATTTTCTCATGGAATGTGCGCTCCCTGTACAGAGATGAAGCTGATAAGCAGCTAGCCGATACCCTGTCCCAATGGCTGACGTAACAGCGTTACAGGAGATGCGTTGGACAGGGGCCGGTTCCCTGGAAAAAAGCCGCTACACCATATATTATAGTGACCATCCAGTAAACCATGTGCTCAGAGTAGGTTTCTTAGTCAGTCAAAAAATCAAACCTGCTATTATCGACTTTGAAAGCATAAGCGAACGGCTATGTACTCTGCGCTTGCGAGGCAAGTTTAGAAATATAAGCCTCATTAACGTTCACGCCCCAATAGAGGAGACTGCTGAGTCGGAGAAGGATACCTTCTACGAGACAGTAGAACAAATCCTCGAAGCCTGTCCCAGATATGATGAGCCAAGTAGGGAAGGAGCCCGTATTCAGGCGATACGTTGGCTCCCATAGCTTACACGAAAAAACAAATGATAACGGACTACGGATTATTCAATTAGCAGGGTCACACGAAATGGTTGTTGGAAGTACCTGGTTTGCGCGGAAAGCGGTCCACAAACATACGTGGGCCTCTCCAGACGGGACCACTTTCAACTAAATTGACCACGTGTTGATCGAACGCCGCCACCTCTCAGCCTTGATGAATGTCAGAACATATAGGGAGGCCAATATAGACTCGGATCACTATCTCGTTGGCATGGTGCTCCGAGCTCGAATAACAATACCACCTAGAATCCCCTCTGACAATCAGGTGAGAGTGAACACTCAAGCCATCCACAACACAACCCTCCGCGACACCTATAAGAGGGAAATGGATGCCGCAATAACCGCAGTCAACAGAGGACCAGGAGATGAAGCATCAACAAATGATCTTCACAATCACCTGAAGAACGTTATCATGGATACGGCCACAAGCATACTTGGCCCCAGCCGCAAAAGGAGTCGGAACGACTGGTTTGACGATGAATGTAAGCTAGCAACGGAACGGAAAAATGCCGCATACCGAGTAATGTTGCATTCTCAAAGAATGCGAGCACGCGCAGAGACTTATCACGAACTCCATTGAGCGGAGAAGCGACTTCACAGACGGAAAAAGGAAGCCTGGGAGAACCAACAAGTCTGTGAACTAGAAAACTACAGGGAGCAACCGCACCAGGCGCGGAAGTTTTGCTAACAAGTCAGCACAATGAACCCTTATACACCTCGATGCTCATCCTGCCGAGACAAAGAGGGAAATCTGATTTCCGACAGAATGGGCATATTGGAGCGATGGGTTGAGTACTTTAATGAGCTACTGAACAACCAGAACATCGGCGAGTTGGAGGTCCCGCCAACTGAAGACGACGGACAAATACTGCCACCACCAGTTCAGGAGAAACAGTGCACGGACTTCATTCATCGGCTAAAAAATCGTAAGTCGCCAAGAGCCGATGGAATTACAACCGAATTGGTTAAATATGGAGGCGACCAGTTACACCAAGTGGTTCATCAACTTGTGCTCAAGGTATGGGACAGCGAATCAATGCGCAACGAGGCATTATCTGTCTCATACATAAAAAGGGAGATATCACACAGTGCAGCAATTATAGAGTTATCACGTTGCTGAGTACCATTTATAAGATATTCTCCTCTATCATGCTAGGCCGGATAGCCCCATACGCCCAGAACATCATTGGCCCATACCAAAGAGGCTTCACTCCAGGCAAATCAGCAACAGATCAGATTTTCTCTCTGCGGTAAGCGATGGAAAAACTGTTGGAATATGGACAACAATTACACCATTTATTCATCGACTTTAAAGCCTCCTATGATAGCATAGCCAGGATAAAACTGTACACGACCATGAGAGAATTCGGTATCCCGACGAAATTAATAAGACTAGGCTGACCCTGACCAATGTGCGAGGCCAGATAAAAGCAGCAAGATCACTCTCAAGACCATTCGACATCAACAACATCATGGGAAGAACCACTCAGCACCGAAGACGAATCAACCAACAACATCAAACCGCACTGGTCAAACAGGAAGATTAAGGATAGGAGAATACAACTTTGAGACCGTTGACAATTTCTCCTGTCTAGGGTCGAAAATCACAACCGATAACAGCTACGATTATGAAATCCGCGCACGGTTGTTGTCAGCCAACAGAGCCTATTTCAGCTTACAAAAACTGGTTCGCTCGAAACGTCTCACCATAGGGTCAAAGCTCTTACTGTACAAGTCTATGATCTTGCCAGTTCTCATTTATTCCTCGGAAACTTGAATTCTTAGCAATAAAAATTTCGAACTCTTGGCCGCGTTCGAGAGAAGAATCCTCCGAAGAATTTTTGGCTCCCTACATGAGGATGGACGATTCCGTAGCCTACACAATGACGAAATCTATGAGCGATACCATGACCGTCCGGTTGTGGATAAAATCCGACTCAATAGGTTACGATGGGCGGATCATTTAATCCGTATGGATGAGGATGATCCCACCCGGAAAGTCTATAAGGGCAATATCTATGGTAGAAAAAGAAGACGAGGCAGACCCTGCCTAATATGGAGCGATGGCGTAGGTCAGGACGCCAGACAGCTTTTAGGGATATCGAATTGGTGGACCTCGGCGCAAAACCGGGATGTCTGGAGTTTCTTATTAAGGCAGGCCTAGACCGGATACCGGCTGTTGCGCCGTTGATGATGATGAATATTTGGAGCTGCATCACCTGTCCAAATGAGGTTCTTGTCACTTTCTTTCTTGCCAAATTTGTGAGAATACGGTTCGCTCCCGCAACTTTATCAAAACGGCTCCGTGTCTCTGTTTCTGTTCATCAAGGAAACGCCTTTTCACCGCTCATCCGGGATATTCAACGTCCAGCGCTTTATACACTGCTTTTCGCAGATGATATTTTAATAGCATCTAATAGCAAAAATAATCTCGAGCAACTTGTCCAAAAATGGAATGATCGCCTCATTCAACACAGTCTCAGATTGAATCTAAACGGAACTGAATTTTTGACGACCGATCCCCATGAAACAGACACAATCACTGTCAGCGGCAGTGATCCGCCCAGAACTGATCGATTTAAATATCTCGGGTCAACGCTATTAGCCAATGGAAAACTGCGTTATGGAATTGCTTCGCGCATTAGCGCAACCTGGATTAAGTGGCGTTCCACAACTGTTGTTGTTTTTGATCGACGTATCAACGAACGTCTCAAATCTAAATTTACCGCAATGTCGTCCGTCCTGTCACCCTCTATGGTTCTTAGTATTGTCCGACTGTAAAAGACAATGAACAGGGTCCTACGGTAATGGGGGCGAAGATACTGCGTTGAACTAGTGGCGTTACGCGGTTTGATTACATCCGAAAAGAAGATATCCGCGATCGTTATGGGGTTGCACCGATCGTGGAAAAATTGCGAGAGAGCCGTTTTCGATGGTATGGTCACGCAATTCGTGCCAACGAGAATTCACTTGCCAAGATTGGTCTGAATATCGAAGTCGATGGTAAACGACCAAAAAGCAGGCTGAAACAACGGTGGCGTGATACGCTGAATGGGGATTTGAAAGCCTCGAGATGGCACCCAGACCAGGCATTGGATAGAGCCAAATGGCGTAACCGATCACGACGAGCCGACCCCGCTTGTGAACGGGACAAAGTCAGAAGAAAAAGAAGATGATCAACATTCTCCCAAAAACATGTGTTATGAACTTGAAGCAGGAGATAGATAAAGATAAATTTGTGAAATCGTTAACTCGTTATAAGGCGCCAAAAAATAAAAGGAATTGAGAAGTTCAACTAAAACACAGCACAAAGCAGTAGTAACGGCTATTCAAAACCAATTAACATTTTTAATTATTTGATTTCTAAAACAAAAGTGGAATTTTTCGTATAGCACCTTTAACAAGTTCTATCAAAAGGTTTTTTTTCTGTTTCTCGCCATACAATAAACAATTCCAGGGAAGTAATCATATGCACGTTACCGCCTTGTTGTGATTATTGAATTCGTCCCACTAAACGGAAACGTTAAGTAACGCAAAGCTGGAAATACAAGTAAGATGTGTGCGTAGTGTGGACGAGAAAAGCTTCGATCTGATCGCAGCTTCAATGTACAATTTCAGGTCGGCAAAGTTCACTCTACGTCGGCAAGGTTCGTTCTGATGATAGATTGCGCCACTTGCAATATCTCGGTGCTTTTCATTTTCTACAGTTACTTTTGAATATAATTAATTTAAATTAATTCATTTTGAGAACTACCTGAGGAACTAATTGAGTTGCGTGTGCTAATAATTAATGTCACTTGCATTAGCTCCGCCGCTTCCATTCATAAATAATGTTTCTAAGCCGGATTTAATTTCATGATTTTCGTAACATAAAATATAGGAAGATGCGTACACTAATTGATTTTGTGCGCGGACAGTCGACCTGCCTGCATATTTTATGTTATGAAAATCGTACGTTATGATGAAGAGTGCATATACCTACGGCTTAAACTCATTTTTAAAATTTTGTGTGGAAGAAAACCTTATTAGAATCGAGTCGATGTCTGTCTGTCATACCCGATTTATTCGGATCGGCTGGAACGATTGTCACAAAAATTGGTGAGAGCGTCTCGTCTGTTGTTCACTTTACATATAGCAAGTGGCGCCATTTTGTACTGAGTTTAAGGGGGGCTCCCAATGCATGTGACTGGATGGTGCAAAAGATTTTTTCATAAAAAGTGGCATGTGGAGTATCAAATGAAAGGGCTCAATTAGTACTTTCCGAAAATGTTATCAGGTGAAACGTAGAGTAGTGAAGGGCCAAAATATGAGCATCAAAAAGTGAAACAGGCCTCGTTCTTAGAACCTACCCAACCGAAACGAAATCTGGGCCTCATAATACATCCAGTTCCGATATCTGTACAAATAAAGTTAATAGTAGTATATTTCCACATTTTAGAAATTTACTCGGCAACCCCCCATTATGTTCATCATAGAAGCACAAAATTTGGCGTGGGTGTAGGGGTTAACATAAAGCAGAATTTGGTCAAGTTTGAAGAAAATCCAACTATTACTAACATAGCTATAGAGGGTGAAACTTTGCCCTTTTGGGGAATTTTGTGCGTTCTACAACGTCTATGACATCATCATCATATATCGATTCGTCAATAGCACAGCGAAGTGAGTTCATATGAATGGGGTCGCAAAGAATTATTTTGTTTTAGTTTTTCACTCATTTGTAAACGAACATCAATTACTCTAAACAGAGATGTGTGTATGTAGGTATATAGTACAATAATTCAGATAGATATATTTGTACATTAAACCAGCCATATTTAATATACGTACTATATATGTACACATGTATGCTCTTGTGCACAAAGTATTATAAATCGGAAATATTGGTACGACCAATTATGCATGTATGGATAAAATATTCGGAAATAGGCAGTTTGTTTGTTTAAGATGGGTATAATATCTATGCTATAATAGGCACGTATGCCTTGTATGTAAATATGAAGGAATATGTTGGATTTGTGAATAGACAAATGTGCGTAGAAGTTTCTCACAAAAGATGAACACAAAACCTTTATACCCGAAGCGCGAGCTTCCGGTATTCCGATTTGCTTATGAATGGAAGCGACAGGATTAATGCAAGTGACATTACTTATTAGCATTCATTCAAATTAAAAATACGTCACGCATTGCAAAATTTTAATTGTTCTTAAAATTGCGCGCTGTTGTATATTGCTTCATGCAAGGCTTTGTAATGAACTTCATTTGACAACTTTCTCACCGTGCACCCACGCATCCATTCTTGTATTGTACTTTACCCTTAACAGTTAGAATCTTCCAACGTTCTATGCCGTCCGATGCACATCGTAATGTGATGAAGGAGTTGCCATATACTTAACTTTTACGACCGACTTACATTAATACGATGGGTTAAGTGAGAAAGTGTAAACAACCCTTGACGGCACCCATCTAGATGAGTCGTAGTGGGGATGAGGTCAATGACTTTCAATTTGTCGGTATATACATACAAACTAGGCATGGGCGTTTCTGTTGTTTTTGAAAAACGTTAATTAACAGTTTTTTCAAGAAAAATAACAGTTAAAAACAACAGTTGAAAAAATAATGATTGAGAAGGCTTATTTATTAAGCATTATTCAACTATATTTTCGATTTTTTTAAGCAACTGTCTTATATGGTGAATCCAGGCATTCTTACAGCACCAGAAAAAAGGAATAATTTGTACAATAGATATACCTCCTGTTATAAGTGATAGTGATACATTAATAAATAAAAAAATTGATTTTTCATCAATCTTTGTTGGATGGATGTCTATATTTAGCTTATAAAAGAAGAGAAAATAAGGAAATACATCAGCAAAAAAATAAAGCATTATACCTTTTATAAATAAATTAATATTTAATCGAAATTCAGTTCAACAAGCAATACTCTTAATTCAATCAACATAAATAAAAATAAAGAAAAAAAACAAACATAATAAATGAAAGGTGCTCCTCTCTGCTGCTCAAACAATTAAATTCATTGATCTGAGGACTCCAAATTTGCATTCAAAAACAAAATTAACTCAATTTTCTCAGATGGTAGCCTGGTACGTTTTTCACTAATAAGGTTACCAGCTTTTGAAAATATACGTTCACAAGGAACGGAGGTTGCGACGATATTGCAGATAATACGAAATATTTTGACTAAATTGGGGTAAATATGCCGGAATGTTTTCCACCAATTTAAAACATTACTGCTATTTCCGTCGTCATCCCGACGTGGGAGAACGTCATCTTGAAAATAACTCTCGATCTCTTTTTTCGCTCGTGATATTGGAGATGCTTGTGGTTGCTTATCGCCCATAATTTCATCTAAAATGCCCCAAGCACTTGGTGCATTTCGGAAAGGAATGGTAACAGAGGATCTAGAAGTGCACGATCCGCCACTATGTTGCTCACTTGGGTTTTTTTCGATCATTTCTATTGTTAAGTTCTCCAAAAAAGTTTTAGCCGCGGAAAGTGCAGAATCATCTTGAAAAACATGATGCTTATATCTGGAATCTAGAAGGGTGCAAATCGCCAGCGGGATAATTTTTTCTATATTTCCAAATCGATCAGTCAATCCCCGACGTAATAAGCTGACAACTTTTTCTGTCGCTGCAGAGAAGGTAGAATTTCGGGCAAACCGTTCGCAAACACCTTTAAGACACCGGGTGACCACAATCGCGGCGCTTCCTGTCATGTATTTTTCGCCACTCATTGAATTGGTCATTTCTTCGAATGGGCTCAATATGTTGCACACTTCCTTGCAGGTCTTCCATTCCTCTCCTGTGAGAACGGGCAAATTCCTGTCAACTAAAGCTATAGTCGCTCGTATTGCCTCCTCTAGCTCTATGAACCGACGTAGCATATAAAAGGTAGAATTCCACCTCGTACTCACATCCTGAATCAAACGTTTTGGTTGAGAAACACCTGAATTTATTTGAAATTTCAAGAGTTTCTCATTGTTCAACGAACTTCTTTTAAAAAACGTTACGATTTTTTTAAACTTTTTCTAGTGTTGGCTCCAGTTCCTTAAGAGCTCGTTGAACAATTAAATTAAGGCTATGGGCATAGCAGCCATAATGCTTCAAACTCAATATATCAGCTAACGCTTTTGTAATATTTGTTGCATTATCCGAAATAGCATAATTTACCTAAAATATACTTCTTTTTCATATTAAAATTGCAGGTTGAGACTTGAGATATTTCACACAAGCACCTTTCCCTTTAAATTCCATTCCAATATTATATTTTTTATCTCCTCCGCGAGATGAACGGCCGTATGACTCCCACTTAAATAAGAGCATTTCAATAATACAGTCTTAAAAGTAAACCCTTCAGTTATGAAATGAGCGGTTGTTGTCATATAATTCTCATTGTTGGCAGATGTCCAGCAGTCTGTCGTCAAGCAAACAGATATTGCCTCGCGTGACACCAAATCTCGAACATTTTCAACACAACTTTGATACAGGGCAGGTATCATTGTTGTTGAAATTGTCTTCCTTGAAGGAAGTTCGTATCCGGGAATCCATTTGATGACCTTCCGAAAGGAAGGTTCTTCAACAATACTGAATGGATGAAATTCCTTCACAAATAAATCGAGAAGATCCCGATCAATTACATTCTTTTGGTGTGAAGTTATTTCTTTAGCAATGTAGGAGCCAATTGTTCGTTGCCGTTTTACTCGATTTTGGCCGCTGGATGCTGAAGGTATTACCGGTACGGATACATTTGGCTGAGGAATCGTTTCTGCGCTTTCGGTGTTAATGGTGGCTGTTTCAGACTCAAGAGGTATTACTGATCCGCTGCTATTCTGCGAATTATCATTTGCACAATTTTTGGAAACAAGTTCTGTATAAACGCCTACGTGCTTCCTTTTCAGGTGGCTTTTTAAATTATAATAGTTATTGTAATCTTAAACGAAATTTCAGCTTTGCAGATATTACAAACTGCTTTTATGTTTTCTTTTTGTGAAAAATAGCTCCACACATCGCTTCGTTGCCTACCGCTCACTAAAAATTTTTTTAAAGTAGTCGATTTAATGGAAACAAATTTGTTACTTACTGATTATTGTTTTATTTTTATTTGGTTCTAATCTATTTTCAGCACTTAATATCTTTGTCTAAAATAATCTCAGTCTATAATAACTAATTAATACATATACACCCATCTCCATTGAAATTGAAAAATCAACTGTTAATCGTTCTTCAATAACTTGCAACAGAACAGTTGAAAAATCGAAACAGTTGTTTTCATTTCTTTCGTTTTGCAATGAAACAGTTCATAATAAAAAAACAGTTGTTTCTTTCGTATAGTGTCGCGATTTCGCTATTTGTCGTTTCGTTGCAATTGTAACCTGTTGCCTGGAAGGCTCATTGAGAATCGCGTGATGCTTCTGTATTGGAAGAGAAATTCGCTCTCGGTTGTGGTTCGCGCACGTACTGCCGAGCTGTACTGGTGTGTGTGTGGTGTTTTTGTGTGCATTGCATACGTATCGTATGTGCGGATATGCTCGACTCGACATTGTCTAACTCATTCCCATGAAGAATAGCCGAAACGACTAGCTAATCGTTTCGATGCGATGCGTTTCTTTCCACTCGTTATCGTTAACACTTGATTTTGTCATACGTTAAATGTTATACGTTACCGCTTCATTTTCATGTTTTATTTAGGCAGAAAACTGTAGCTGTTGTTTTAAAATTGAAAAAACGATTAATTCGTTTTTGATGAAGAAACTGTTATTTTTAACAGTTTGGTTATTTTTTGCCCATCTCTAATACAAACATATCTACCGGCACGTACGTAGCAAGCCAAAATTATGAATTGGAATACGCACATGCACCTCAATATTCCTAATTCATAAACATATGTACGCATATATGGTGTATTTCGTATGTGGCCCTTGTCGAGTGTTTTTAATACGTGTATCCTGCTAATACATCACCCAATATTCTGCTTTGTTGTGACATCTCGAGTGGGCGTTAGCCTCAAATGTACCAAATTGGATCATCCTGAAAATTTAAATAACATACCAAAATCAATCTACAAGATAATGCTCCGAACCAATCCCAAAAGTGCAAACATTTTATTTATAGTAACTTGATTGTAAAGGTGTCCCGCCCTAAAATAAATAAGCTCCCCCCCTCAACTAAACTCAAAATGGACCCACTAACTGCATCAGTACTTTCTGCACTTTCACTTCCTTCTATTGATGCGAATCATGAAATTGCAATTAGAATTGTAAGTTACAAGAACATTATGCAGAACACGGAGCATCCGCCTCGGCGCCGTGTACCCAAAGGCCAAACGTGATCAGCGCCTATCCAGAAATTATTTAAGTGAATTCGCATGTCAATTAAAAGCTAACATAATGAGGAAACTTTTGGTAATTTTGTCGATTTGTAAGTCTAAAGTACCATTATGATATTGCATTTGGAAATTCAGATCAAAAATTGATTTTGAATTTTTTTTAAAGTTTAAACAGTTATATCTTTGAATTGATTATGACCGTTGTTATTGAAAAAAAAAAATCAGTTAATAAGAAATTTTATGTAGTTTCCGAAAATGGTATCAAATCTGGGATTAAATGATTGAGCGAGTGGGAAATTTGTGATTTTGTTGAGACACTTACACTTTTTGACAGTATTCACGAAAAACGCTATAACTGTGTAAAAACAGAGAACCCCAGGGAGTCAAAGAACATATGCATGATGTTAAAGTGAGAAGGAGAATCCCGACCCTGCGTCCCATATCGATCGCCGAGTTGACTATAGAGTCAAAACCAGCGATTAAATACCTTGGTTTAATGCTCGACTCGAAGATGAGCTTCTTCGAGCAAATCAAAGTAGCAGCGGACAGGGCTGCAGCTGGAGCCGCGGCCTTGATTAGACTAATGACGAATGTCGGGGGCCCTATATCAACTAGGAGACGTCTCCTCATGGGAGCAACGCAGTCCGTTCTTCTCTATGGTGCGGAGGTATGGGCTGATACCTCGCGCAAGTGCAGAGGCGGGGAGCTTTGCGAATGGCATCTACTTATCGCACCGTCTCCGAACCGGCTGTAATGGTGATTGCGGGAGTGATCCCCGTTGCCCTCCTTGCCAAGGAGCGCAAAGCTATCTATCGCCGTAAGGGCGAAAATTTAAGAGAAGTGGTTGCCCGTGAAGAACGTCAACGCACCCTTAGCGAGTGGCAACTTTCTTGGCAAAATGAGCCAAGGGGCAGGTGGACTGCGCGGCTCATCGACAAATTAGACCCATTGTTGAACAGAACGCATGGTGAGATTGATTACTTCCTTACCCAACTTCTAAGTGGGCATGGAGGTTTTCAGTCTTACCTGCATAGGGTTGGGAAGGCGCGATCTCCTGATTGTGTGTTCTGCAATAGAGTGGCGGATGACGCTGAACACACCTTTTTCTCTTGCGAGAGTTGGGACGGTCTCCGCCAGCAGCTTTATGCAGACACAGGGGAGCTCTCTCCAGACAACATTGTCAGAGAGATGCTGAAGAGCGCTGGCAGCTGGAATCGTATTGCGCATCATGTTCGGGCTCTTCTTACTATGAAGAAGATTGAACTCGACCGGCGGAGGGATCAGACGGTAAGGGGTTCCCTAAACTAACAAAAACTCCCTTCCTCCCCTCCCCTCCCGTTGGTGAAAGGAATTCCTTGACTTGAAGGCTCCCAAAGCCGGGAGAGCGGGAGGGCTAGCCCGAAGTAATGTGTCAAACGGTTCCAGGCTAGTTCTCTGATGACGGGGAGGTGTTTAGTTGGTAGTCCGCAAGCGTGCTGGTGCGGGAGTCCAACACAGTCACCTACCCTACTCCAAAAAAAAAAAAGGTATACGGAATAAAAAATGTAGGGCAAAATTAAGAATGGTTGCACATAAATGTTGTATATACCGTGATGTTGTTTGATGGATACCATTTCTTGATATCCACAAAAAAGTATTTCACTTTCTATCACTGATGAGATGTTGTATGGTGTTCCTCCACTATAGCTAGTTTAAAAGGAGAATTAATTTGACTCAATATTGAAAGTTACATATTATTCGGAAAAAGTTATGAAGTGGAGAAATAAGTTTGAAACAGATAATTTTATCATGCAAGATTTCATAAACATCCACAGCTCACTTAACAAATACCATATACTTGGGAAATATTTGTTTTTCAGTTCTCAGGACGAATGGATTGCGTGGTTAATAAAATAATTCAAAGCATTGACGGCCGCATTTGTATTTATACATTATATATATTATATTTATTTAATACTGATCGACTAATCGAGAAACAAGAAAGAAAGGATTTCCGCGTTCTGTATATTTTAGATAAAAAAACCGAACTTTCAGATTAAGAAACAATTTATAACTGTTTAACCATGTTACAATATAGATAAGCCGGCAATTTAAGTACAACTCCGGGTGAGAAGTTACAGTGAGTCAAAAAGGTTTAATTACCTTTTCCGTGATTAATTTACGATTTCCATAGCTAAATAAAAAAGACAATGTCCAGTTCATGCCTTTTCTCTCGCTTTTTCCTTAGTATCTATTCTTTAGAAGTAAAATGAAAGATAAGTGCTTCACTTCATTGTTATAAAGGAAAACCATAAACATAAAATAAACGACTGTATTACACACCAATAAAGTATTCGTTTCTATGCATTTTCTCTTGAAATATTACCAGATAACGGTACTTGCCAAAAATATTAGCACGTGGTGAGTCGGCATAGATTTGTACCCTATTTAGTGTTACATCTTAAAGCGATGGGTTTCAAGCATTTTAAGTTAATAATTAAGGAATTGCAATATAGAACGAAAGTACTGAGAAACAACTTCGGAAGAGCGAAAAATTGTAAATAATGATAATCGTACATTCAAAGAAATAAGTTAAAGTGCTAACAGGCCAGTTACTACTATTAAAAGCATTGTCTACAGATATTTGAAAGCAGGAAAGCGTGAAAACGCCCGAGGATCTAGCCGACCATAAAAATTAACCGGAAGGGAGAAACGGCAAATAGTGTGAAAAAAATCCTAGGTGAAGTGCTCCAAAAATAGCTGCTGAAGTGAAGAAGGAGGTAGGAGAAATCGTATCGGTTGAAAATGTACGGAATGTTTTTCGTGAGGCTGGGTATGCCGGGAGAACAGCCCACAGGAAACCATACATCAGCAAGATTGTACAAAAAAAGTAGCTTGAATTCGCAAAAATGTATCGGGATTATCCCCTGAACTTTTGGGAAAAAGTCGTCTTCACAGATGAAAGTAAATTCAATATATTTAGATCGGACGGTAAAATAAAAACATGGAAGAAACAAAACTGTGAAATGGACTAAAAAATCTAATTCCTACAGTAAAACACGGAGGAGGTCATTGCTGGTATGGGATTGTATGCGTGTTAATGGAGTGAGTGACCTGCACATTTTCGATGGGAATGTGGTCCATATTCCCTATATTAATTAAATTCAAATGTCATCTTCATAGAAACGTGGAAAGTATGGGTCCATCTCCAGCTCCAGTCAAGATAATGACTCAAAGTAACTAGCACTAAATTCAAGGGTGTGGCTACGGTTTTATTTTATTATTGTTTTTATATTTATATTGCGAAACACAAAACCTTGTCAAAATCGATTCAATGTCTGTCTATCTGCCTGTCACACCCGCTTTACTCGAAAACGGCCGAACTGATTGTGTCAAGAAATTTGGTGAGAACGTGTGGTCCGTGAATCCCTTTACATATATCATAGTTAGTGGCGTCATATTTTGGGTACCAAATGAATGGACTCGAATGGTGCTTTTCAAAACCTTCTTACTTTTGATATTGGGTAGAAGAATCGAAATGTGCCCCCAAGGCTCGAAACGTGCACCCAAAAATTGAAGCAGTTCTCGTTCTCAGAACCTATCCAACTGAAAAACCTAAAGAAAATCACAGTGATGCGCCTATACAAAATCTAGGCCTCAAAATACATCCCGTTCAAATTTCTGTACAAATAAAGCTAATACTAACATATTTGAGAAATTTACCCGAAAACTCCCCCCCCCCCTAAGTTCATTCTAAAAGTATAGGCGATAATATAAGACATAATAAAGTTTGAACGCAATCTATCTTATATTAACAAAGTTATTTAAAGTTAAATTTCTGCGTTTGTTGAACTCTAAGACGCGTAAGGCGTCATCATCATATAAAGTGAATTTATATGAACAGCGGGTTCCATATAGTCATTTTCGTTTTTCTTTTTTAGTTGCTTTCAGTTATTTGAATGTCAGTATCAATTACTGGTGACAGGCATGTGTATGTATATGTATGTGCTAATGGAGCTTGCGGGTAATGTCCCATAAAATAACGAAAAAGCTTCGACCAGGACAGAGGCAACTCATCAGACGCTGCCTCACCTCTGCCCTGAGAGCAGCGTGACCGAAAGTAACGACTGATGAAAGTAAGTCTGATGAGTTGCCGCTGCCCTGGATGAAACCGTCAGTCAGCTTTTTCGTCCTTTTCTGAAAACTTGGGTGTAACTCAAAAAAGAGGAGTCTGTGCTCTACAAAAGAGGAAGTAAGTTGCTTCCCAAGTGGTCCGGACCGTCACTAAGTTGGTGCGGACTCAGAATTCCCAGCATCCTCAACAAAAAGTGTTCCATAAGGTGGATATGTGTGTACGTATGCAAAAAATCTGAGAATCTCAAGATTAGTGGTAATATTATAAGACTTTGAGTGTTTCCATGGCATCAATGTAATTCGGGGCGTTATAATTTAACTTCGTACCTTTTTGGAGATATTTTGTGATTGGTTGGGCCACTTTGGCCTAGTCTTTGATGAATTTTCAGTAAAAGCTGGAAAATCTCAAAAAGATTTTTAGCTCTTTCCTGTTTTTGTAGGTTTTAATTTTATCCGGGTTAGGTTTCAAGCCATCTACTGTAATCATATGTCCCAAGAAAGAGGGTTCTTTTTCCATGGATCTGTCAATTTGGATTTTCAAACCATTCTCTAGAACTTTAAATATCTCTGAAATAGACTTGAATGTTCTTGTTCATAAAGGCCATGAGGAGTGACAAACGCTGTTTTCTCTATCTTCCTCTTTTATAAGGATTTGGTGATACCCTTTCGCCAAATCAATAGTTGAAAAATACTGAGCACGTCCAATTTACCGAGTATAAAGTCAATATTCTATAAAGGGAATTTGTCATCGATTGTAATCTCATTTTATTTGCGGGAATCCATCACAATTCAGAACTTTCTTTCACACGAATTATCACTTTCTTCGGCACTACATGAGAGGGCTGGAGTACTTTGCATTCATCACCATCATCAGGGGCGCAACTACCGGTATCCGGTCTATGCCTGCCTTAATAGGGGGCCAACAAATTTTCGGAGGATTCTTCTCTCGAACGCAGCCAAAAGTTCGCAATTCTTCTTGCAAAGAACCCAAGTCTTCACAGCTAATTACCAACAATTGTTGGCAGTTGTTTACGAGAATCGTCTAATGGCCAACGAGGTCTCGCGATTGTGCTCCCTCTAACTCTCTTGGGGTTTCGTGAAGGTGAAATCATGATACGAATAGGATAGCGCAGCCAAGTACGGGGTTCAAGGATCTTCGATCATCATCATAATCAAAACAGATTGGTAATATCTGTTAAATCATTTTCAGCAAGCAGGCACTTTTGTAATTTAATCGTGCCTGGAAGTTAAGATGAAACAATGTTAATGTAGGCCATGGTCGCATAAAATGCGCATATAGCACGAGGTTTGTATGCACTCTTGTTATGTAATCGTGTATGCAACCGAAATTGCAATAAACCAAACTAAATAATGTTGAGGCCGACCATGGTCAATAGCAGCTTCTGTTGTTCAGTGCAAGTTTTTGTTATGTAATTACTTGCACTGGTTTCCGGAAGCAAAGTTGCTGGCGGAATAGGTGAAGTGATGCGTTGATTCGATGAATTAAGTGAAGTGTATTTTTAAACGGCCGGGCGCGCAGGCACAAGTCTTCACCTAGACCTAAGGCAGGACCTTAAGCAAATAGTGTAATAGGAAATAAGTTTTTGAATAAAGAAGAAAACAAGAAGTTTAAGTGTTTTCTATTTTTGTGGAGCTGAGGAAGTGCAGGTGAGCGATAGGGTTAAAGGTTTTTCTTTTTCCAGGACACAATGGAACACCCGCCTGCAGAACTTAGAGAGCTGCCCGCCTCATCCAAGTGACTCCTCAATATAAGACGAGCCTGCTAGGAAGCAAGTAGGAATTCTGGAGCGGAAGTTGTCCGTCGAGCCGGATACACCACGTATAAACTTGCAAGTGAATCCTAACAGCTATAAGAAAAAAAAAATATTGTGATTTATTACGCGGTTGTGTTTTTCATGCTCCTATTTGTGTTTGAAATTGTGTCTGTGGCAGCGCGTGCAAAACGAAGGAAGCTCCTTTTGTAACGTGTATGCAGGCATGCGCAGTTTATAACTTTCAGTGTCTCGCGAGCCCACAGACGCGCATATTTGCGGCAAATTTTACTTGCGTAGGCCCTAATAGCGAAGGATATTCCTTCAAAGGCGCATGTTCAAGCATTCTTGTTTTGTTTGTTCCTATAGGTATGAAATTGTGTCTGGGGCAGTGCGTGCAAAACGAAGGAACCTCCTTCTGTAGCACGTTCGCAGGCAACCGCGCATTTCATACTTTTTAGCTTCACACAGAATACAGTTCTAAGTGTAGTGAAACTGTGTCTGCAACAGCGTGCTCAAAAGGAAGGAATCTCCTTCTGTACCAAGCCCGCAGCTTTTGCGCATTCGTTAGATTTTGTGGTTCATGAGAACCGTGTCTTCAGATTTCTGTCCGTTATTATAGGCTCCGTTCCTTAGAACATATAAGGAAACACCGATCAGTTAAATTTACCAAAAGCTAGGAAGTGCCAAGTTCCGAATAAAAGGGACAAAGACCAGTGCAGAAATACTTCACTTAGACATTTTATTAAGGCCTAGACTAAATAAATACTAACTCCAATGGAAGTCCAAGAACTTATTAATGCCCAGCAAGAAAAGGTATTCAAGATCGAAGAAATCCGAGAGTCTTTATGCAAACTAAGGTAGGAGAAGCGAACTTTAGAGAGGTTCGAGTCCGCCTGGTAGCAGGTCCAGAAGACCTATTCCGAGGATGTGGAGGATCACCAGAGGCTTCTAGCGTTAAATTCATCAGGAAATTTAGTTTACTTTTGCAAAGATAAAATAGGCGTTATGCAGGAAGTTTACACAAAAGCCAAGGGCTTCATTAACAAGGTGCATGCCCGGCATATTCCGGAGGATGAAGAAGGTGAGCCTATTGCAAGTGTTGACGAAGGAGCGGCTGGCCAAGCACCCGAATTTCTTTCTGTGGAGTTCGAAAGGGGACCCCGCAGTCGTGGGTTGGCCACAGATGATAAAGTTCAATGTAGTGGGGCGATTCTAAGGCTTGGAGAGAACAAGGGTAGGTCGACGGCTAGACTAGGACTATTAAACATTAATGGGCCACAGGACGTACCACCAGCAGGCGTCTCTTTGGGGCCACCCAGCCGAAGCATAGTTTCTTTTGGAGGAGCTTGGGGAGCACGCTATCCCAGGGATCACAATTACCCGGCGTGGAATAGCGAGCTTCATTCTTCCAACTATGCTAACGGCCCTGCTCAGGTAGACCGATATGCCTTCCTGGAGTCGAGGATACAGGCCTAGACCCTATCCATCAATTCCAGATATCCCGGGTTACAGTCGCGATATTAGTCAGTACGAGCCATTTAAAAACCTTTTCAACTCGGTGTACGATGGTTCCGAAACCGGTTATGCGGAACGCATGACGATGCTTCAAAGCAAGCTGAAAGGCGATGCCAAACGGGAAATGGACCATTTAGGGGTTTACGGAGAGAATTACGCTCAGGCATGGAACCTTTTGGACAGGCGGTATAGCAATCGTCGGGCGCTAATAGAGAAGGAAATCCAAGCATTGGTTGATCTTCCGGAAATAAGCCAGAAAGACTCCAGGACGCTTGGCAAGGCGGTGGATACAATGGGCTCCGTGTTCCAAAATCTGCGAAAAGCAGGTTTCAAGGCGGACGAAGGGGTCGCATTTACTCCCTTTATTATAACGAGGAAAATGGGCATGGCAACGCGTAGAGACTTCGATCTGTCGTTACAGAACCCTAAGTTACCAGTCACTCTCGATGAGGTAGATCAGTTTTTGGGAAATAGGTACGTAGTTATATCTCCTGTCTGGGATGGTCTCAGTGGGATATCCAGAATAAACGACCCCCCCCCCCTCCCAGCAAAAAGAAAAGTCACACAGTGACAGTGAAAAGTCACAAAGTGACACTTCTCGCAAGCTCAGATGAAGACAAGAAAAAATGGAGCAAGTGTTTCCTTTGCATGGGTAAGCACCCCACGATTCAATGTCACCGGCTCGCCAACAGTGACAACAAGGAGAGAT
Organism: Hermetia illucens; assembly: GCF_905115235.1. NCBI lineage: Eukaryota > Metazoa > Arthropoda > Insecta > Diptera > Stratiomyidae > Hermetia > Hermetia illucens. Next base: position 123,809,504 of record NC_051849.1, on the reverse strand, counting down.
TACTACGGCACTATCATTTATGTATTTACTGCGCCCCCCCCCCCCCCCCCCCCCCCCCCACAAACATAAAAGAGGAGAAACTTGCAACAAGCGCAAGGACCTCCGATGTGAAATTTGTCAAGAGTAGCACCTCACTATAATGCATCCTTGTAGGAAAAAAGATGGGATAGCGCAGTTCATCTTGCAAAGAACTCAACGGAGCTGTCACACTCAGCTACCGTCCTTTCCACCGCGTTAGTTAAGGTAGGAAAGAAGGATGGGCAAGTCCTTCCGGTTGGCTTTCTCATCGACCAGGGAAGTCAGAGAAACTATGTAACCGGGGGTTTAGTTCAGAAACTTTGGTTGAGGAAAAAGAAGTCCAATATTGAGGTGTCCGGGTTGGGGGGTATGTCTGCCGGAAAGGTGTCGATTGCTGCAAGAGAGAAAGTTAGCTGATCCAGCAATGGAATATGCATCGCATGTGTAAGTATTGCTGGGTTTCAGTATCCTACCGCAGCTTTTCTTGAACGGGGTAGAAACTGTCGACAATTTGTTGCTACAAAATACTAAGCTGGGATGGATAGTGTCTGGCCCGGCTGGTATTCCAGCCTCCCATTACGCATCCACGCACATTTCAATGGAAGAGTGGGAACAAAAACTGAAAGCTTTCTGGGATATGCCCCTTAGTAGAGACAACTCGAATTCCATCGAAGAGCAGGTCTGCGAGGAGCTCTATGTGAAAAACCATTACAGAACAGAGGATGGGAGGTATGTGGTACCAATTCCGTGGCGGCGAGAGAAGGTGAAGCTGAGTAATTCATACCATAAGGCCGTGTAGTTTTATCTTGGACAGGAGAAGAGGTGGCGAATGAATGAGAACCATAAACTCAAGTCGAATGAATTCATGAGCGAATATTTGACTTTGGGCTACATGTCCAAAGTTCTAACCGAACTCCAGGGAGACACTAGCGGGAAGGTTTAGTATATCCTGTATCTGAGCGTAATACGGCAGGACGCCACCACTACGAAAGTACGGAATGTATTTAATGCTTCCAGTCCGACATCGAATGGGGTTAGCTTGAACAAAATAATTCACCCCGGGCCGAAGCTACAGAACAAAATCTTCGATATTTTCACAAGGCTATGCAGGCTTGAATATGTGTATTCTAGCGACATCACTAAGATGTTCCGGCAGATATTGTTGAGACCGGAGGATCAAATATCAAATATTCGGTGGAGAGCTAACCCTGAGGATCCAATCGGAGAATATTTCTTGAAAACTTTTACTTATGGCCTAGACTGCGCACCCTGGCAAGCGATTCGCACCCTCCATCAAGTGGCAGATGATCATGTCCCCGACGAGGAGGTGTGCTGGATCATCAATAATGCATTCTATATGGATGGCCTGTTGTACGAGGCATCCATTGCAAAAGAAGCCCAGGTTACTATCCGCAAAATTTCAAAGACATTAGCTAAGGGCAAGCTACTATTAACGAAATGGGCGTCCAACGGTAAGTAAAGACACTCAGCAACGGATTGACAAAAGTCTCCAAATTGATTCATATGTCGAACTGGAGAAGGCGGAAAAGAATCTCAAGATACTAGGTTTGCATTATTCACCGAAAGACGACTGTTTTCAGTACAGTATTATCTCAAGTCTGAACTTTGTGTATACGAAACGACGGGTGCTATGTATAGCTGCCTAGATTTTTGATCGAATCGGTTGGTTGCTTCCAGTCATAATGAAGCTGCGCTTTGAAATTCAATGGCTGTGGCAAGAGGGTTACGACTGGGACGATATCATAATAGATTCATCCAGAGATCAGTTTGAGAAAGTTTAATCTTTGCTGAGGTGTCTAAATGAAGTAAGGGTCCCCCGTTGGACTGGACATCGGTCCACGAAAGAGGAAATGGAACTTATAGGGTTCAGTGATGCGTCGACTGAAGGTAGAAGGAAGGTTGGAGTAGGCTATAGCGGGCGGTTAATTGCCGCTCGAGGACGCGTCACTCCTCTTAAAACAAAAGCGATCCTGGAGTCTAGGGCCTGTACGATCCCAAAGCTCGAATTCGAGAGTATAGTCCCGAATTATACCGAGACGTTCGGGACAGTTTAGGGGGCGCTTCCGTGAGGTTTGCAGCTTACACGGACTCTGACGTGGCCCTTTACTGGATCCGAAGCCGAAAAAACCATTGACAATAAGCTAGTTCGGCGAAAGATCGCGGCCATACAGAAGTATATTTCCCTGGCAGAAATTCATCGCGTTAAATCGAAACAGAATCTGGCGAAATGTGCTTCTAGGGGGATGTATCTGCAAAAGCTCATTTTTCACGATCTGTGGTTCAGGGGCCGCCGTTCTTGCTGGAGGTACTCCCTCTCGCGACATTTGGTGATAAAGGACCAGAGCCGTTGGTTCATTTGAAGTCTTCCTTGAATTTTGTGCTTCGCTTCTCGACTTTACCTCGGCTGGTGAACACCGTTGCAAGACGCCTTCGATTGAGAAACGGGAAGACAACACCTTATTCAGTTCAGGAGTGCGCAGTGATTCGATATCAGCAGTACCAACTCTTCGGGAAACAAATGGAGAGGATTCGGAAAGGTATAGCAATAGAAAAACATCATTGGCTGTCAACGCTCCACCCATTCATAGACGAGACTTCCGGGATTCTTCCCGTGGGAGGAAGGTTGGAATATGCGCTCATACCCTTTGAGCAGAAACATCCAATAATTCTAGGGCTAAGGGCTACGCGAAAGCCTCCTGGCGACCAAGAGATGGCTCCAGATTCAGGAGCTACAGCGACATTTCTGGTCCAAGTTTGGGGATAACTATTTGGGTTATCTCCAAAAACGTTACAAGTGGAAGGAGCCGGAAAGACCAGTGACTGAAGGAGGCTTGGTAATGATCCGGGAGAATGGTCATAGTCCGTTAGACTGGAGAATGGCGCGAGTACTAGACGCTATCCATATCCTAAAGGGATTGTGCGGCAAGTAAGGCTTAGAACAACCGGCAGCGAGAACATCCATCAACTCGCTCTTCTTCTTCCAGAAGGGAAAAAGGAGTTACCACAGGAGGGTAAGGCTGCTAATACTACGATAAAATCGGAGACGGTCTCATCGGGAACGCCACCCGGAACAAGGGGAAGGGTCAGACGGGGTCCGTGGTCATTGGCGCATGTAGCCACTTCGCTGTGTTTATGCCTGACCCTAGTGCCTGTGGTTCCATGGTGAGTGGATCCGGTTTTAGAAACTAGAGTAGTAGAACTGGGATTAGTTCAGGTAAAAGCATTCGACCTTAGGTATACTATCGTGACTTCAGCGAATCTCACACAGGACCTGGACCTCATGACGCAGCAATTGGAGAAATTCGGACAATGGAGGAAATTTGGGACCATTGTAATGAGCTCAAAGTTGCAAATGAGCTACAAGCTGAACGTCGCATACAAAGTCAGTCGGCTAAAGCGGGCCTTTGGTTCAGTTCCCATTGTGGCTAGTAGCCTCCTGAGGCCGGGTGTCAAGGATATTCCTGCCCTGGCAGTTGCGGGAACAACAGCATACCTTAGTTATCGCTATGTAGCTATTCGAAAGGAGGTGGAGGCTATGAAGCATCAGCAAGCTAAGATTGCAGCTTTGACGTTCAATATCACAAACTTAGAGAATCAGCAGGTCGAGGGGCAAATCAACAGACTAATGGAGCAGCAGGGATTTCAGAATTTTCCATGGGGGTCAAAACCCTTAGAAGGGAGATCAGCGCTAAACACAACCAGCTGCGCAGCATTCGTCCTACAAGGGAGCTGGCGGAGTATGTGAGTCGTATTAATACACAGGTGCCTGGGACCATGTTGCCAGAGTTAGATGAGCCGGACCAAACATTTGATGCACATATAGCGGCAATATGGCTCCAAAATGACTTAGTCACCATAGAGTATCTGATCCCTCTTGGATACAAAGAGAAGTTCAGACATGTAGCAATTGTTGCCGTGCCTGATGTGAAGAAGCATTTCTGGGATCTTAGAGTTGCCGTGCCATTTCGAGTCCTGTTCGTGGGACCAGAGCAGGAGAAATATTTCTTTGAGGAGGACGCTACTGAAATCCTTCCTCGTTTATATAAGGCGAAGCTGGTTCGTACCAGGTCGTCATACATTCAGGAAATGGTACGGGGAAATAAGAACTTGCAAGACCAGTGCTCAGTGAAACGGTGGGATAACGGAACATATATCGGTCATGTGAAGGAAAATTTAGTAGTGATTTTCAAGGGGCGAACGGACAGAATACCGATCACCTGCAACGGCACCCAACTAGAGATCCGGTTTCCTGTCATTTTCGTGGAATTAGATTACTGCACCTTGGATGCAGTTTCTTTTAAGGTTAAAGAAATTCCCCGGGCATTCAGGGTTAACTGGACGCAACACCACGGTTTGATATTCCGCACCCCAGCTGCAGTTGCCAAGAGCTGAAACCCAAGCCATGGAGGAGCTAAAGCGACAGCTGGAGGGGGAGATTAGCCCACGAGTTGAGTTAGAGCAGTATACTCCGCACGCTATTAGGCGCCGCCCTAGTGGGGATACTGGCGTGGGAAATAAGGAAAAAGGCCCGGGGAGCGGATAGTTCTCCTACTTTTATTAGCTACCTATCGTTAGAAGACAGGCAACCAGGGACTAGGATAGATGACGTCCCACCGCGGACCTGTTCGTCCGTACAGGGAGTGGCCGGAATTATTCTCTCTCTCGCGAAAAGGGAGAGTCATGTACATACTTTAACACTAATTAACCCTCAAAGTACTAAACTTCTTTTAAGTAGCATGCCAAGGTGTTTCTCCATATGTAAATATAGATAGCTCCTAACAATGCTTCAACCGCTAGCTTAAGTTCATTCATTTGGGTGTAAATAGTTGACCTGGGTAAAACTGCATCGCAAGCGGTAAAAAGGGATACAGAACTGTGCAAAATCAGTGTGAGAATGACATGTTTGAGTGTCAGTGTGCAAAGTCGTGTGCTAGATAGCCAATGCATTGTTAGCAAAAAAGGAAGTTAAGAAACCCATGGAATAAGGCAAGGTCTAAAACATATATAAATGACAATTGATAAATAGAAAGAATGGAAATGGCCATGAAAAAAGAAATAGAAGGAAGGAAGGAACTATATAAAATCTGTAAAATTTTTAAAACCATTGAATAGAATAATATAACACTCATAAATCTAAACATGTTGAACATAAAATAGAGCTGTGGTAAATTGTATTATAATATATATGTTTGAGCGATTTCCCACAAGCCATTGATCGCCTAAGTCCGCATCAACAGCGTCAGCAATCACCGGCAGTGATTGCTGCAAGGTCAGCGTGCGTTGCTGACTGATCAAGTTTCACAACAAACAACAGCAACCTTGCCCATGTGCTAATGTACAACATGCACATGTGCTAATGTGCAACATGCAAGCGATTCCGTGTTCCGGCTTGCTACTGAGCGATGTCGTCATCAGCACCATAGCATATGGGAATATTCTGACGACATCGTCCATCGGCTGACTGTTGTGTACACTGTTTTTTGTTTGGTCGGACCTTACAAACAAAGCTAAGTTCCAGGTTGCTGCGAATGGACTTGGCGTATTTAAACTGCAGCGAGGCGGAAATTGATCGGAGTTTTATGGAGTTCTTGTTGGATATTAAGTTCGGAGTAATCGAGATTAAATGAGCGGTCGAGTAGCTAGGATAGTTAGAAAGTTGGTGTTAGATAAGGAAAATTAGTATATTATTAAAAGTTCAACAAAGTATTAGTGAAACCAGAGAAGAGTGTTTGTGCCTTTATTGGAACCGCTGGAACTTCCAAAACAATTGGTAAGATCCTAACTTTGTCCTTTCCACAGCTTTACTCGACAGCGAGGGATAAAGGGCAAGGACTCCATCGCTCCCAAGAATTAACCGCGCCGAGTTCAATACTGGGCTGGACTTGGGTGCGATCTGCGCTCTATTAGGAGACTCCCAAATAATAAGGTAAAATTAAATTAAATAAATAAGTCATCGTAAGGTTATGTCAAGCATATTAAGGTAGCAGTTTGAGGATGAAATTTACTTGAGTGATGCATAGCAAACAAATCTCTCACGAAACTTGAGGTTATCGGAGACGCTTTAGAGCAGATTGATAGGGTATACGTAAGACTGGATAGGAAGGGTTGTGTCAAGCAGGATGAGGGCAATGCAATTGCCAAAAACCAAAAAAGCATGTAGGAAGGGTAGTTGCGGATATGTACATTGTATAGGTCAAATTTGCCAGAACGCAATATTGCGGCAAATTAGTATAGATGACCATATTCTTGGTCTTCTTGGGTATTTGTGAATCACAATTTAAGTAAAATACTTTGATGTAATACAAATAACATGACGCAGAGTTAAAGGTCTCACAAACCTCTAAGAACGCAGCCTAAACTTACCATCAAAATAATTGAGCGAATTGCTGTGTTCAAAATGTCGCGAGGTTTCGTGAAGGTGAAATCGTGATACGAATAGGATAGCGCAGCCAAGTAAAGGATTCAAGAATCTTCGATCATCATCATAATTAAAACAGATTGGTAATATCTGTTAAGTCATTTCCGGCAAGCAGGCACTTTTGTAATTTAATCGTGCCTTCAAGTTAAAATGAAGCAATGGTCATGGTCGCGTAAAATGCACTCTTGTTATGTAATCGTGTATGCAACCGAAATTGCAATAAACCAAACTAAATAATGTTCAGGTCGACCATGGTCAACAGCAGCTTCTGTTGTTGTTTAGGGAAGGTCAGCGTAAGTTTTTGTTATGTAATTACTTGCACTGGTTTCCGAAACCAAAGTTGCTGGCGGAATAGGTGAAGTGATGGTGGAGGTGGAGGTGAAGTATATTTTTGAACGGCCGGGCGCGCAGACACAAGTCTTCACCTAGACCTAAGGCAGGACGTTAAGCAAATAGTGCAACAGGAAATAAGTTTAAGTTAAGTGAGAATTGGGAAGTAATTTGGATTTGTGGAGCCGAGGAAGTGCAGGTGAGTGATAGGGCTAAAGGTTTTTCACTTTCTAGGACATAAGGGAATTACCAGCCTGCAGAACTTAGAGAGCTGCCCGCCTCATCCAAACGACTCCTGAATATAAGACGAGCCTACTAGGAAGCAAGTAAGAATTCTGGTGCGGAGGAGGAGCAGTCTACTCCTTTAAACAATAGTAATATACTATTATAATTGTTAACTTTATTTGAACAGATATCAGTATGGAGGGTATTTCCGAGCCTAGGTATAGTGGCAATCTCTTGATTTTTTTTCAGATTCTTCCGATGGGTAGTTCCTGAGAATGGGTCCGTTAAAGAAACTATCACTTTCGACCCCCCGCATCCCCCACCCTTCCATAAAATGTCAACACTTAGCGCGGCTTTGGAAAGTACTAACTGAGTCCTTTTATCATATTTAATACCTCAGATGACTATATTTGGTGAAAAAAATGTACATAGCCCTTTTCCGTGTATGGGGACCCACCTTAAATTCAACGTAGAATGATGTAACACACCGCCGAAATTGATAAGAATGACTAAACTGACCCTCATCAATCTGCGAGGCCAGTTAAAAGCAGCAGGATGACTCTCGAGACCTTTCAACATCAAAAACGGTCTAAGACAAGTGATGTCCTATCATGTGTCCTCTTTAACCTGGTCCTGGAGAAAGTGATTCGCGCTGCAGACGTAAATACAAGAGGCACCATCCTCTTCAAGTCCACCCAACTACTGGCCTACGCTGTCGTACAGCATCAGCATCGACTGGTCAAATGAAAAGAATAAAGATAGGAGACTACCACGTTGAAAATTTCTCCTATCTAGGGTCGAAAATCACAACCTATAACAGCTATGATGATGAAATCCGCGCACGGTTGTTGGCAGCCAACAGAGCCTATTTCAACTGCAAAACTGTATCACCATAGGATCAAAGCTCTTACTGCACAAGACTAAGATCTTCCCAGTCGTTATGTATTCCTCGGAAATCTTGGTTCTTAGCAAAAAAAAAAAATTGCGAACTCTTGGCCGTGTTTGACAGAAGACTCCTCCAAAGAATTTTTGTTTTACACAAAACTTTAAAAACTGACAATAATTGTCTTGTATTTGGGGATCTCCGCTCTACATATATGCAAAAATTGAGCCGTGCAAGAGTCAATTTGGCAGCCCGCCCACGCCCAAACATTTTAACAGGTGCCATTATATGGCTACACTACAAAATATTCAAATTCAGCAGTGCAAGGGTCAGTTTGTTTCTGATCCAAAATTTGACAGCCCGTTCCACGGCTTAGTGTTCTAATAGCACTTTTGATTGTCGGGCTGTTGCTTTACAGGCAATATTCCAACCATTTCCATTTAAAAATTTTTCTTAGTGAGAGTCATGTAAATTTTCATATAGCCAGCTCTCCGTCTATACTATTTCATACATTTGGACAAATACGTAATCCACTTGATACAGACAGCAAGGACTACACGTTCATAAGACTTCCTAGGGACAATATGGAACCAGATAGTAGAAAGGTCATAATGATTTCACAGCAGCCTAAAAAAATAGTTTAAAAGAAATAGTAGAATCTGCCTTTGTCAAACTTGCGCATGATACAACTCACTTCTTGTGCATTATTATTGTGCCAATAACACCTAACATGGAATACGATAATTCAATCGGGAAAGCGGAAGTTCGCCGCTTCAGGTATGAAAGGTTTTGTTTACTTCTTCTGTGAGTATATCTGAGTGCAGAACTATCCCATTTGTACGTATGGTAGCCCGTTATGTATATGCATTTAGCATGTCAGACTACTCACGTTAGTGTGATATTGATATTTAGTTACTTTAGTTACAGTAAATTTACACGGTAAAGTCGACTTTGAGGTACTGTAACTTTGTTAATAATAGTATGATTTTGATCAAACTTAGGGTTAATATTTTTTTTTTGTGCGTACACGGAGGTGGAAAATCTTAGAAAAGACACGTCCGCCGCCCGAACGGTGGAACTACAGCGGGCGCGTGTGGGATTCACACCCACTAAAAACAACTCCCGGTCTCTCCAGCCCCAGCCCGGCGGGACCACCATTGAGGTATTACTTTGCGGGGTAGCTTTGCTCTTAGGCACTCGTCCTTCTTCTATTTACAGCTTTCCTCCTTCTTTGCTCCTTCAGCAACTCCTCCTGCATTTGGATAATTGCGGAGCCAACCGCAAGCCACTTCTCCTCGGACTCCAGCATCTCTCCCGCTCCTGCCCAACACCTGGTTTAAGCTCCTTCTCTCCATCGCAAATCGTGGGCAGTGAAACATCACATGCTCTGGATCCTCCGGTATGCCATTGCATCTGGGACAGTTCGGAGAATCATCCAACCCAAAGCGGTGCAGATACTGCCTGTAGCAACCACCGTGTCCCGTGAGGAACTGGTTAATGTGGTAGTTGGTCTCCCCATGTTTTCGCTCAAGCCACACCCTAATGTTGGGAATGAGCCTGTGCGTCCACCGACCTTTCGTAGACTCGTCCTATCTGCGTTGCCAGAGATCATGCGACTCTGACCTTGCCGCATTTCTACGCTGTGCATGCCCATCCATACGTCTTGCAATGTACAGGACACTCATTTCTTTGGCCAGAATATCGACCGGGATCATGTCTGCAACCACCAATACTACCTCATCTGATGTGGTTTTAAAAGCACTGCAAACCCTCAAAGCCATCCGCCGGTAAACCGAGTTCACCTGCTTCCGTCTCTAAGAGTTTGCAAGCGCCTCTGCCCACACAGGCGACGAGCAGAGCAGGGTGGAGCGTACCACTCCGACTAGGACCAACCTCCGGCAATGTTTCGGTCCACCAATATTTGGCAACATTTTTGCAAGTGCCGTGGTGGCACTGGCTGCCTTTTGGCATGCATACTCTAGGTATTCCCTAAAACTCAATTTGGTGTCAATTATTACCCCCAGGTATTTGATAGCCGGCTTTGATACGATCGTATGTCCACCGACCTCCACTTTCACAGTGTTATTTTTCCTGCGGTTCGTTATTAAGACCGCTTCCGTTTTCGCGTCAGCTAAGGTCAGCCCGGCCTTCTCTAGCCAGGACTTTACCGCTCTCACTGTTTCTGTTGCGTAAACCTCCACATCTTCTGGGTGTTTTGCTGCAACAACCACAGCTAGGTCATCAGCCAAGCAGACAATCGTAGTCCCCTCTGGGACGGGAAGAGCAAGCACCCCATTATACATGATATTCCACAACAGGGGATCAAGTACCGATCCCTGTGGTACCCAGTCCTCTCTGAGAGGTAGTTTTCCACCAAATTCGCTAAGTATTCGGGGACACCTATGTCAGCCAACGCCCCTTTAATGCTATTCCAGTTGCCGAGTTGAATGCGTTTTTGACATCCAACGCCACCACGGCACAGCAGCCGCCAGAAATCAGTGCACCTTTTGCCAGGTTTACCACCATGCCAATTGCGTTCACCGTATAGTGGGCGCGTCGGAAACCAAACTGGCGTTCCGACAAACCATTGCTGGCTTCGACGATGGGCAGGAGTCTGTTGTAGATGACTCCCTTCATCATCTTCCCCATTGTATCCAAAAGGCAGATAGGACGATACGACGCTGGGTTCCCAAGTGGCTTGTCAGGCTTCGGAAGCAACACCAACTTTTGCTTTTTCCACTGGGCAGGGAATATTCCTTCTTTTAGGCACGCCTCGAAGGTGTTGGCGAAAAGGTCGGGCCTAGTCTTCACTGCCAGTTTCAAAGCTCAGTAGGGGATGCCATCCAAATCTGGAGCCTTGTTGTCAACGAACCTACCACATATTTCCCGCAGTTCCTCCACAGTTACAGGAGGTATTTGCCGTCATTTAGATGGGCAAAAGGTCCCCTATTTTCGTGGTGAGGGAACAGAGTGGTAACAATCTGTTTCAGGAGGCGCGGACAGGTCACCTCGGGTGATTTCCGCAGCCTTTTCATCACCACTCTGTAAGCTTCGTCCCAACGGTGTATGTCGGATTGGTCACACAGCTGTTTGAAGCAGTCCTTTTTGCTCCTCCGAATGGCTTCCTTTAGGCGGCCACGCAATTGCCTGTGTGCCTCCTCTCGACCGTCGCCACAGGGTTTTCTCCTGAGCCTCTGGCAAAGCCTCCTTGCCCGGAAACATGCGGCTCGCAAACTTGCGATTTCGTTGTTCAATCAGTAGTTGGGTTGCCTACTGGCGAGCAATCGCCTTCTGGGCATAGTAGCATTGCATGCTTCCGTTACCCATCGAGTCCTCATTGACATGCCAAGCGACTCTACTGACTAAAGTGGCACTCACGTATGTCAGGTCCACTATAGACCGCAGGCCCCTTCCCCGGAAAGTGTACGAAAACCCAACATTCGCCAGTACCACGTCCAGCTCCGCGAATGCTTCGAGAAGAACACGTCCCCTGACATTAGTTGTTCGGCTGCCCCATTCAAAAGCCCACGCATTGAAATCGCCTCCTATTATGATCGGCCAGCGTCCTCTTGCATCCGAAACAAGAGCGGCGAGCATCCGCTCATACTTGACGAGTGAAGCGCTGGGTGGAGCATACCAGCTGTAGATGTGGATGCCCTTCACTTTCGCTCTGATGAAGCCCTCCTCCGGGTGCTCCATTATTTCCTGGAAGGATTGTTCTCCACAAGTCCACAGCGCTGCTTGGCCCGTTTGGTCTTTGACCCAAAACGCTACCCCCGTGATTTCGGTATGGTTCACTTAGTATGGCCACATCGATGTTTTTCTCGCAGATGGTTTGCGCGAGTAGATCCTGCGCCGCCTCGCAGTGGTTGCGATTTGAGCTAAGGGCTTTCCTGTATTCCGGGCACCTGCTGCTGCCCGCAATGTGCTGATGATTCACACCCTCCTTTCCTTTGCACAGTAGACAGTTTGGGTCAGCTCCGCAGTCCTTGCTGACATGGCCTTCCACTCCGCATCTCCTGCATTACTTTGACCTGTCATTTGGGCTAGTGCATGCCTTCGCTATGTGACCAAAGCCAAGGCATCTAAAGCACCGTTTTAACGCCACCTGTTCCCTAAGGCGACACATAACCCAGCCTATTCTCACTCTCCCTGCTGCTAACAGTTTGAGTGCGTTCTCCACTGGTAGGCTGATGATGGCGGTTTGTGTTCCCCATAGGCTTTCCTTAGCGTTTTCACCACTGACTCTTGTAGTCCGGCAAGATCGAACTGCTTCTCCTACGCTTCGCGAACCTCCGCCTTCGTCGTGATTTCATCTATAATTTGCAGATTATAGTGATCTCCGGCCTGCTAGCTCTTATGTCGGCTTCCTGCCCTAAAGTCTTCCCGATTTGGCTTAAGAATTTGTCCGCGGTTACATCCTTGGATTTTTTAAGTTCCAACATCTAATGCGGCTGACGCTGTTTCCCAAATTGGTGAGTTCGGGGTCTGCCTTCACTTTTCTGAGAATGTCGGCGTATGACCCTTCGCCTCGTTTGGAAATGAAAATCACCTCCGGTCTAATCTTCCTCCGATAATTTCTTTTCCGCGGATCTATCTTCCTCTAAGTTTCCGCATCTGGCTTTGAAGGTTCGATCCCTTTTCTCGAGGTAGCCACTGCAGTATTTTCACTGGCGGCTTCAGACGCACTTTTCATGAACTCCGCCTTTTTGGGAGTTGAGTCCTTTTTTCTTTTCGGGGTTTGCTGGCCTGTTGAGTCATTCAGCTTCTCGCGCAGCCTCCTCCCCGGTTTCTCCCCTTTTGTTTTTTTTGAACCGGCGTTACTTGAGTTGCCTGGTTCACTTTTCCAATCGGCGATTTCCCTACTCGTTCATCCTGGCCCCCTGAGCCCCTTCTGAACGGGTTCATCACTGAAGCCAGTTCAAGTTCCTCCCGTACGCTTGTAACATTAGATGCCACAGTAGCCAAGATTCCCACTACTGAGGCACTGCGGTCGTTGGATATCGACGGCCGGGAGCCCGCTTGCTCACTCCCAAAAACCGCCGGTACTGGGTTTCCGAAGCCCTGCACCGTAACTTCATTCTTCTTCAGCTCCTCCATGTTTGGTTTTATTTCTGGGTATCCTTCCCATAGCCAATTTTTATCCACGGGTGGACGTTTACTTCCCACCTACCCGGCCTGCGCATAAACATGTCCATACACGCACATCTCCAGATGCGTGCATGTGCATGGCCATGACACATTCGCCAAGCATTCCCTTATCCGCACGAAGGGACGCGCTTGATATTCTATTCTATACTACTACCAACTTTCATAACTCTGAGATAAAGTTAACAGGGGTTTTACTCAATTTGCCCAAAAATATGGTAATATACTATTATTAACTTAATTTAAGAAGATATCAATATGGCACCATATAGAGGCAGCTTCATGATTTTTTTTAAACTTTTCAGTTGGATAGTTTCTGAGAATGGGTCCGTTATAGAAATCATCACTTTCCACCCCTCCCACTCCCCGTCTTTCTAACAAATCTCAAAACTAAGGCCGGCTTCGAAAAGTACTAATCGAGACCTTTCATTTGATATCCCACATGATTATATTCAGTGAAAAAAAATTATAGAAATATACTATTCTTAACTTTATTTAAACAGATATCGATATGGAAGGTATTTCGGAGCCCAGGCACCATATAGTGGCAGTCTCCTGATTTTTTTCAGATTTTTCAGTTGAATAGTTTCTGAAAATGGCCCCTTTAAAGAAATGATCACTTTCAACCGCCCGCACTCCCCATCTTTCTAACAAATGTGAAAACTAAGACCGGCTTCGAAAAGTACTAACGGAGACCTTTAATTTGATACCCCACATGACTACATCTGATGAAAAAAAATTTACACCCCCATTTTGCATTCAACGTAACTATATGCATGAGCGTTCACAGTTGCCACCTTTCTACCAAATTTGGTGTCAATCGCTATAACCATCTCCAAGAAAAATGCGTGTGCAGACTGACAGATAGACAGACAGACGGGCAGACACACAGACAGTAAACCGATTTTAATAAGGTTTTGTGTTTACACAATGCGAATTCACCCGGAGGAAATTGTAATCTCCAGTAGAGGATATCTAACGTATACGTATCTGACCCCGACCTAAAAGACCAAGGCGGAAATGTCAGCAAAATCCGGAGGACCCAGAAAGGGGATCTCATGATTGAGCTGAGAAAATCCACCGTGGGAAAAACGGACGGCTTTCGCAACCAAGTTATAAACTCACTTGGGGAGAATGTCGCGGTTCGTTCCCAAAAACAAAACAGGTCCATATTGCAACGATCTCGATGAGGTAACATCCAGAGAAGAGATCTGCACTGCCTTGAAAGAAATATTCTAGTTGGAGGAATTCAAACGGTCACAATGCGACTGCCAGTGGAGTCTGCGTAGAAGCTGTTTGTCGTGGGGAAGGTTCGGATTGGATAGGTTGTTTGCCGGCTAAGGGAGCAGGTCTCTTTAAAGAGTTGCTTCAAGTGTCTAATGTTTGGATACTTCGCGAAGGCATGCACTAGCGGCATCGATCGGTCCGAGCGATGTCGAAGGTGTGGGGAAAAAGGACATATTGCCAAGGAGGGCAGTAGAGACCCTAAATGCATTTTATGCGAAGAAAAGGAGGGAAGGGATAACTGGCATATTGCTGGAAGTGGAAAATGGCCAGAATTTAGGAAGGTTTTAACTGCAGTGAAAAAATGAGGTTAATACAAATAAACCTTAATCATTGTAGGGTAGCACAAGATTTGCTTCCGCAGACCACTTACGAATCCGCGATGGAGATTGCTGTCATTAATGAACCGTACAGAAATCTTGACGGTGGTGCATGGGCCACAGATTCGACTGGTGCAACGCGCGGTCGTCAAGCCATACAATATAGCATGGGTCAGGCGGCTATTGGCTTTGTGTGAGTAAAAATAAGCGGTATATTCGTATATAGATGTTACGCCCTGTTAGACCTGTTAGACGATCTTGTTCACGACGCGAGGGGACTAAAGGTGATAGCCAGTGACTTTAACGCAAGGGCCATCGAATGGGGCAGCAAAGAGACTAACGCAAAGGGGCGGTGCTTATTAGAACCATTTGTCCAATTGGATGTAATTCTGGCCAACGAAGGCGATGTAAATATTTATCGGAAAGGGGGAACTGGTTCAATTGTAGGGCTGACTTTTGTCAGCCCTGCGTTAGCACGTGATATGTCTTGACAAGCTAGCGGGGACTTCACGTACAGCGACCACCAGGCAATCACCTTTGAACAAATGACGGAGCCACAAGGTAAACGACCCGCACCCCGGAAACCGAAATTCAAAAGAACACCAGGATGGCCTGCAAAAGCGATGGATGAGCAAACATTCATGGAGGTGTGGCTAGACTTGCCTAGCAAACCAGGTATCTCCTCGGATAGAGCTCTCCATTTCACACACAGCATCTCTAAAGCATGTGACGCGTCGATACTTGCTCATTTACCACTAGAATACCCAATTATTGGTGAAATAGTGAACTTGCCAGCCTTCAATCAATTTGCCACAGAACAGACGAACGGCTCACAGGGCAATAGGTAGGGTCGATCAAGGGCAAAAGGAGCATGCCTATAGGGAAGCTCGCAGGAACCTCAAGTTCGCCATCCAGTGGAGTAAGAGGGAATATTCTAAGGAGCTCTGTTTGGAAGCGTACATGAATCCGTGGGGTAGCGCCTATAAAATCGCGACAGAACGATTCAGAGGCCGATCATCTCCGCAGATCACGTGCCCTATACTCTTGTTGAAAATAATCCAGGGGTTATTTCTCCAGCAAGAGAGGGGAACTGACAACTTCTAGCGCCCCCTGAATGTGACGCTGATTCCACCAGTAACCAGGGACGAGCTACTGGAGGTCTGCAGTCGAATAGGCGACAGTAAAGCTCCGGGTCTTGACGGCATACCGAATAAGGCCCTCAAACTTGCCGTCAAATGTAGACCGGATTGGTTCGCGGAGCTGTTCGAAACGTGCATGCCCGAGAGTATCTGTCCTGCATCATGGAAGTGGCAGAAGCTGGTGCTGTTGCCTAAGCCTGGCAAACATCCATTGGAACCGTCCTCCTATAGACCCATATGTCTTCTAGACACTATGGGGAAAATGTTGGAGCGGGTCATTTATAATAGATTACTCCCAGTCGTCGAGAGCCAAGGGGGCCTTTCAGATAGGCAGTATGGGTTCCATAAACCCAGATCAACCATTAATGCCATCAAAATGGTTACTGGCTTGGCCGAAAATGCAATTCACGGAAAGGTTTGTACCAGCAAATATTGCGTGGTGGTGACCCTGGATGTGAGGAATGCATTTAACTCGGCCAATTGAAACCTTATACGAAAGTTTCTGATGACGATTGGTGTTCCCACCTACCTCGCCGCTATTATCGATAGCTACTTGAAAGCGCGGACTCTCTGGTATTATGCCGATGATGGACCCGAGGAGTATGTTGTCTCCGCGGGTGTCCCACAGGGCTCTGTACAAGGCCCACTACTGTGGAACATCATGTATAATGATGTACTTAACCTTCCGGTTCCGGAGGAGGCCACGGTGGTGGATTACGCCGATGATATAGCACTGGTTGTCGTCGCAAAGCACCTCGAGGATTCTGAGTTGCAGCAATCAGTGTTGTTAAGGCTTGGTTGGAGAGTGCTGGACTGGCACTCGCGAATGAAAAGACAGAAGTCCATCACTAAGCGCCGCAAAAGAAATTATGCCTGCTTTAGAATCGGGAATCGTATCATCACTTCCAAGCCGGCCATCAAATACTTGGGGGTGATGATAGACGGAGGACTTAATTTTAAGCAGCACAGTATGGCTCTGGCAAGGATGATGGTAAGCCGATAGGGAGAGATCCATAAGCAGATGGCAACAGCGATGGGACCAGTCAGAAAAGGGTCGTTAAAGAAATCATTACTTTCCACCCCTCCCACTCCCCGCCTTTCTAACAAATCTCAAAACTAAGGCGGCTTCGAAAAGTACTAATCGAGACCTTTCATTTGACACCCCACATGACTATATTCAGTGAAAAAAATTATTACACATGTATGGGGACCTCCCCTAAATCTCAACGCAAAAGGGTGTCACACAGTGCATGTCTGGGGG
Source organism: Hermetia illucens (assembly GCF_905115235.1). Classification (NCBI taxonomy): domain Eukaryota; kingdom Metazoa; phylum Arthropoda; class Insecta; order Diptera; family Stratiomyidae; genus Hermetia; species Hermetia illucens. The sequence goes on along the minus strand of NC_051849.1, from coordinate 123,792,457 downwards.
TCCACAGTTCTCACCTTCTCACCAAATCAATCGGTATAGCCGTTTCAGAGAAAGGTTTTGTTTTGCAAACAAAACCTTAACAAGTCGGGATATCGGAAGGCGGGCGCTTTCAGACCACACGTTCTCACAAAATTTCGTGACATAACTTGAACCATTTCCGAGTAAATCGGGTGTGACAGACAGTAGACAGACATTAAATCGATTTTAATAAGGTTGTTTTTTTCACCAATACTGGATCGATGCTCCAGTTATAAAGGTTTTATGTTCATCTTATGTGAGAATCTTTCTAAGCCATTAGTACCAAGCACGCAATATATGAACATAGTATGTGAGAATATCCACTCTCCCGTGATATTCACAGTCTTGAATTGAACATTGTTGGAAGGGGCACTTTACAGCCAATTACCAACAATTATAGTAATGTCCTATTATTAACTTTATTTGAACAGATATCAGCATGGAGGGTATTTCGGAGCCTGGGTATAATGCAGTGGCCACCTCTTGAATTTTTTTCAAGTTTTTTGGGTTGGGTAGTTTCTGAGAATAAGTCGGTGCAAAAAATCATCACTTTTAACCTCCCACACTTATTCAGTAAATGTCAACACTAACACCGACTTCGGAAATTACTAACCGCGACCTTACATTTGATACCCCGGACTATATTTAGTAAAAAAAATGTATACACCCTTTTCCGTGTATGGGGACCCCCCTTAAATTCGTTGTAGAACGATGCAACTCACTATATGCGTGAGTATTCATAGTTCCCACATTTTTACCAATTTTGGTGTCAATTGCTATAACCGCTTCCGAGAAAAATGCGTGTGACAGATGGGCCCTCCTTAAATTCGATGTAGAATGATGCAACGTATATACTTGAGCGTTCACAGTTCCCACCTTTCCAACAAATTTGGTGTCAATCGCTATAACCGTTTCCGAAAAGAAAACGTGTAACAGACAGACAGGCAGACGGACAGACAGACAGTAAACCGATTTTAATAAGGTTTTGTTTTACACAAAATTTAAAGAGAAAGAGGAGTGAGTTTAGAAAAAGTTTGAGGACGTTTTGTGGTCTGTTCTTTAACTGTGTTGAGAATTCACGCAAAATGGGGAAATATTGGTACCAAAGAAAGGCGAAAAGGAAGTGAACGGCCTAGAATGAATTATTTAGGAAGAACTGCCCAAAACCAGTACGGCATTCGAAAGCAGTAGCCAAAAACTACAATATTCAGGTGGCAAAGTCTCCAGCCCAGCGTCTTTTTGGATAATATCTCAGAGATAATATTAATAATAATAACTCCGCCGCAGTCCGTCCCAAGTTCGATTGAGAAAGGAGGAGGGAGGAGCTTCAGTCTGAATGGTTGTACGACACCGCAACGTTTCAGGGAGTAGGTGAGGAAAATGTGGGAACTTGGTAGTCCTACAGATTACTCACTGAGGAAGCCTTAACCACATCTGGCAGTTAGGTATAAAAAGCAAATCCTACTAATGAGTAGAAGCAGAAATTTGAGACCCGGTACGGATAACCAACGGGAGTGGTCTGACTTGGTGATTGGGTCGGGCTCGAAACCGCTAGTCGTAGGGCGGTTCGACGTTTAGGCGTCACGACGACCAGGAACATTGCTCCACCTATTGCAGCTGTTTGACTGTCTGACGACTTCGTGTAGTTTGCGAATGAAGTGGACTGGAGAAATGAACCGCTTCATCACCCGCTCCTACTACGAAATAACGGCAGGGACAGATATAACATCTTACCGCCCCTTGTTGCACCAGAAATTCGTCGAACTTTTTCTGCGATTCATAATTTTCGATCCCCCATAATAGCAACATCAAACGGAAATACGTGGAGAATAAAGTGAACTATGAGCTAATGGCTCGGGAAATCAAAGAAATTTGACGTTTCGAGCGGGTAGTTGTAGCTCCCATAATGTTGTTTGCTACAGGGGTTGTACCCAAATCTCGCACGGCTTCTCTTGATGTTCTGGGACTCTCACACAGTCTGGTTCAAACCATGCAGAAATATACCATTCCCCTCCCCCGGTCAATACTCCCGACGAATTTTCCCATTCACCTACCACCGACCACCACCACCAGCGGCCATTTATAATCTAAGTAGGCAGGATCGTCCGAGCCTAAATGCTTGGCACTTAGTGCTAGTATCATGTAAAATGATACCACACCCAGGGTAAAACTGTACAAGGCCATGAGAGAATTCGGTATCCCGACGAAATTGATAAGACTGACTAGACTGACCCCAACCAATGTATGAGGCCAGATAAAAGCAGCAGGATCACCCTCAAGACCATTCGACAACAATAACGGTCTTCGACAAGAGGATGCCCTATCATACGTCCTCTTCAATCTGGCCCTGGAGAAAGTGATCCGTGATGCTGAGGTATATGCGAGGGGCACGATCCTCTTTGAGACCGTTGATAATTTCTCCTATCTAGGTTCGAAAATCACAACCAATAACAGCTACGACGATGAAATTCGCGCACGGTTGTTGTCAGCCAACGGAGCCTATTTTAGCTTACAAAACCTGGTTCGTTCGAAACGTCTCAGCATAGGATCAAAACTCTTACTGTACAAGAAAATGACTGCCAGTCCTCATGTATTCTTCGGAAACTTAGCAAGAAACATTGCCGCGTTCGAGAGAAGAATCCTCCGAAGAATTTTTGACCCTCTACATGAGGATGGACGATTCCGTAGCCTACATAACGACGAAATCAATGAGCGATACCATGGCGGACCTTGGCGCAAAACCGGGATGTCTAGAGTTCCTTATTAGGCCAGGCCTAGACCGGATACCGGTTGTTGATGATGACGATGCCACCGTCCAGATAGCACAAATGATGAGAGCGCTAGGCTGTCGTAGCAAAAAGTCACAGTTCAAATCTCAATGGTGGCAGAGGGATTTGCTAACGTGTCTGGATGCCGGATACTTGTCGACTCAGCTGTGAATGAGTACCGGAGTCAAATCAGGGTAATAACATTACCTCCTACAATGTACTGTAGTGTACAGTTGCGATCTAGAATGAAGTGCTTTAAGACACCGCAAGGCTCTGATCCAACATGGATTGTTCCGCTTATTATTACTATTTCCGTGTGTCTGGCGTTGCTAAGAACCGAAGTCTCCGAAGAATACATGAGGACTGGCAAGATCATTTGCTTGTACAGTAAGAGCTTTGACCCTATGGTGAGACGTTTCGAGCGGAACAGTTTTAGTAAGCTGAAATAGGCTCTGTTTGCTGGCAGCAATATATATATATAGTTAAAAAAGCTCACGGACCCTCTTCCCGCTCAACCGGACCGAGGGGCGACCAACCTAAGGATGGGCTGAAGGCAACATCCAAAGGCCCGCATCACACCGATGATGTGTTTTAACGCAAAGTGTGTGCGACCATGGGAAAATGTATTGCTACATCCCTATTGTCGCAAACACTTCAGTCAATGACGCGGTGGTTCTACACTACAGAGACATGGATCTTGTATCGAAGACAGTGCGGATCAAGACCAAAACCCTTTAGGTCAGATTGTTACCGGACAGGACTCTTCGGATTATAGCACAGGTTGCAAGGATAACCGAGCGTTTTCAGCGCTTTGTGTAAGTTCTGCGGGACTAATCCCGTCAAGTGGCCGTAGTTCCGGATTTTTTTGTGCTGTTTTTCAACAGTGTTCCGGTCCAACGGTACGGCTACATCGATTATAAAGCACGCTCGTTCTTCCTTGAGAAGCAGAACTAGATCGGGTCTGTTATGATTAACACTGTGGTCAGTGGCAATAGCGTGATCCCACAGTAGTTTGACCCGATCATTTTCCAATATTCTCTGCGGAGTATATTTATAATAAGGATGGTAGGTTGCCACTAAGTTATACTTCAACTCAAGGTTTTGATGGAGAATCTTGCAGACGGAGTTATGACGATTGGTGTACTCGGTACTGTTCAACATCCTGCACGCAGATGCTATGTGCTGGTCTCCTCTTCGCAGTTCCACAACCTACAACTGGAGTTGGTGATTGAGGAGTCGTGAAGAATGTTCCGTTTATAATTTTTTGTTGGGAGCGAAGCATCCTGAATTGAAGTCAGGAATGCTTCGGTCTGATAGAAAACTACACCATTTGTCAACCATTTGGTGGAGGCTTCGATGTCAATGCCTGACAACAACAAATTTTTGATATGACCTCCGTGAAGGGGTTTCTCTTTCCACATGTCGATCTTCTGTTGGACTGAAGTAACATTCGACATAGGATCCCATTCTCTGCTTCTCAAGTTCAAAGGAGATAATTTATTATCTGCCATGACGGTAGTCTGATGTATTTGGCTAGAGGATTGTTTCTCATAGAAAAACTCACGAAGAGAGTGCACTTGATTGTAGTACAACATTTTTAAATCAAATACCCCCCTTCCTCCCTGATGACGTGGAATAGTGATCCTCAATTTTTCGGCAGCTCTATTGTGCATGTTGTTGTTTGCAAGAACTACCCTTACCCGTCTATTGACAGATTCTAAATCAGTATTACTCCACTGTATCACACCGAAAGTGTATAGAAGGACGGGAATGGCGAAGGAGTTGATTGTCATGATTTTATTTTTCCCGTACAGCTCAGTTTTAAGGACAAGATCCAGACGCCGTTCAAATTCCCCCAGCAACTTAGATGTCATAATTGCCACAGCAGGTGTTGTTGTTTGCAATATTCCTAGGTATTTTTAGACGTCGTCCGAATCCATACCCTCAATTCGGATGTTATTTTGGCTGTATCCAAACCCAACTGCATGCCGATATCCCTGCTGAACTGGATGGTGATGTCCAGCAAGGAGCGAAGTTGGTTCTCGTCTTTGGCATACAATTTGATGTCATCAATGTACATTAAATGGCTTAATGTACATTTCGACAATATGCCATGCTTGACTTAGAACCCGTATTTGCTTTCATGCAAAAGATGAGAAAGTGGATTCAAAGCAAAACGAAACCACAGTGGGCTTAGAGAGTCGCCTTGTAAAATGCCATGCTTGATTGGTATTCCTCCTGATGTTTGTGAGGATACCGATGGCTTGGTGTTCTAATTCCTCATCACTGTTCTGAGGAGAAGAACGACATTCGGGTTGATTTTGTACAATCGTAGCACTTGTAGTAACCACGAATGTGGTATGGAACCAAAGGTTGATATATAATCGAGTAGGCCTGTGCTTTTGTCGGGGGTCGTGTCTTGGGGTGGGCGGTTTGTGTCTTGGGGATATTAAGCTCTATTCCTGTTTTTCTAGGATAAGTACTTTTCTTGTGTGTCTTGGATATGAGTTATGTTTTGGTGTCTTTCTGAGATAGCGATCTTTTTCAAGTGTTTTTGGGGAGTCTCATATTTTATTTCGTGCCTTTATGGGGCATCGATTTTTTGGTGTGCTTCTTGTGGGTTATTAAGCTGGTTTGGTGTGTTAATGAGATAGCGATGTTTTCCGAGTGCTTTTTGGGAGTGTCAAGTTTTTTGTGTGGCTTTATAGGGGGTATCGATCCTTTTGGTGTGCTTTTTGTGGGTTAATAACCCACTGCTGGTTTCATGTGTATATGAAATAGCGATGCTTTCCGAGTGCTTTTTGGGGAGTGTCAAGTTGTTTGGGTATCTTTATAGGGGGTACCGATCTTTTTGGTGTGCTTTTCGTGGTTTATTAAGCTGTTTTGATGTATTTGCCTGGGTATCGGCCTTTCTGGTGAGGGCTTGGTTGAAGTGGGGTTTGTGAGGTTCACGGCGGGCGGCTATGGTGCGGGCTTTAGGTGGTAGGCTTCGCCGCGGGCTTGAGGCGGTTGGCTGGCCGATGCAAATTTTGCGGTTATCATTGCTGACTTAGGTAATGGGATTAAGTTTATTTTATTATACTTATTTACACATACATCATTCAATATTCTTTAGAATTAACAATATGTGTACACTTATTTATATATATTTTCTACTGTGCATCTAAAATGTGTGCAATTCACAATGTTTTATAAAGCCATTACAATTTTGGTGTATATAATAGGCAAAACCTAGGGCTATAACTACTGCCGCTATAGACTTCATTAGGTTGAAAATATGGTTGTGACTCTTCGAAGACGATGATTTAACACTCGGTCGATTAAAAGGTCCGCACATCTTCTGCATTAACATAAACACATGTTGATGAAAGACGCAGATGTTCAGCTTCAATGTCTGAGGGAGTGTTGAATGCGTTGACTTCTAACGCACAGAAATAGCACAAAATTTGTGTAAAAGAATCCACTTTTTGCAAATTTTTGCGCCTTTCTATCCTCAATGTTCAAATTGCTGAAAGTTTTAAGTTTAACATTTTGACTGCGAGCTTCCACTTTAAATGACGTCTTTTATATTAATCCAGGAGTTGTGGTCGGATGTGAAACCAAGCCACTTGACAAGAACACGATCCCCCCTTCCTTTCTAAGATCTTTTCTACGAGATATACATCTGGTTGCTTTGTTTGTAGTAATTCCAGTTCATAGAACTCTCCTTTTATTAAATTTCCTTGGTAATCTTTAAGAGTATAAGTACCCGGTTCTGTATTTTTTATTTGCTCTACCCTGAATATTTCTGTTGACCAATTTGGAGTGTAGCCCTTTTCAAAGACATGTCTGTGCTTGCTAATTCTTACATAGTCGCCTTTTTTTAATTTCGGTTTCGAGGTTACGTTAACCTTTCTATACACGGTTGATAATAACTTGATTTCGTTTGATGGGCCAACATCTACCGGCTTCATTTTAATGGTACGATGTTTGGTCATATTGTATTTTTTTATTAATTTGCCGAGCAAATTGATCCAATAGTAGTTCCCGTTCATACTGAATTCTTTCCACAGAAAATGTTTTAGCGTACGGTTAAATCTTTCTACAATTGACGCTTTCAAGGAACTGTAGGTAGAGTAGTGATTGATCTCGAATTTCTTCATCAATTGTTTAAACGTTCTATTAAAAAATAATTTGCCATCATCTGTCCGCAAACTTCTTGGTGCACGTCTTTGGTTTAGAATTGTCTCCATCGCTCTTGCTACTTCGCCCCCGCTTTTATTTGTGATTGGCGCTGCCCAGGCAAATTTCGAAAATGTGTCGATGACTGTAAGGAGAAATTTGAATCCTTGGTTATCACTCAAAAATGCACTCATATCAACCAAATCTGCCTGCCATAAGTCATCTATACCTTTGGTAACGACACCTCGACGTCTAAAATTTCTGTGAGCCGGTTTATGTAACTCGTTGATAATCTGTCTCCTACTCATTTTCATAATAAATGCGTATAAATATCGGCTCGGATTTTATTTTTATATTGATTGTACGTACCAGTGCCTTTGTACACGAGATAAGAACTATGTTAAAATTTATTCATCCGTTTACAATAATCCTTGCCGGTCTTTCAGGATGCGGGAAGACAACATTTATAGAAAATCTTCTAAACAAAATAGCTCTAACACAACCTCAAATTAAGAAAATTATTTGGTGTAATGCGGAGAAACATGCCCTGCTTTCAAACTTATCATTTGCAAACATTGAATACTTGGATACTATTCCAGATGAATTTACCAACATCCAAAATGAGCCGACATTAATTGTATTAGACGACATGATGTTGAATGATTTTTCAAGGCAGGTGTGTGAACTTTTCACCCATCCCATCATCGTAACTTTTCAGTAGTTTTAGTCACACAGAATGTGTTTCACCAAGGCAAATTCTGTCGCGACATATCGCTTAATTGCAAATACCTAGTAGTTTTTAAAAATCCGCGGAACAAAAGTCAGTTTCTCCATCTTGCTAAACAGATTTATCCAGAGAATAGTAGAGAGCTAGTGAAAATATATAAAGATATCACACAGAGGCCGTATAATTATTTACTGGTGGATTTAACCCAAGGTATAAACGAAATCCTTAGATTTCGGTGCGAAATTTTTAAAAAAAAGTTTCCTTACATGCTATTGTTCACCAGACGGTATAAGAAATAATCACTTGAATGTCGAAAGTGAGACGATTAAAGGACAACAAGCATATATTGTGCGTTCTCAAGAATGCTAAATCCTGTTTAAGAAATGCAATAATCAAGACGGCTGATCCGGAAGTGATAAATGCGATATGTGAAATAACACTGAACACCCTCAATGGTAACCACCTTCCAAGCAGAAAAGTATTTAACCAACTCTGCAAGTATAAAAAGAATATCCGAAAGTTGGCTGAAGAAAAACGCTCTGTTCGAAAACAACGGAAAGTGCTTATACAGCCGGGTGGCTTTGTTCCTATATTATTAGATAGTCTACTTTCAAGTCCTATAGGAGCAGTTATTTAAAAGCAAATATGCAGAGACACAATGTTCTTAACAAAATGCTTCTATTATCACTCGAGGTATACGAAAACCTCAAAGACGTTATTGAAGAATCAAGCAATCAGACTTTGTTTGATAAGGCGATGAGTAAAATACTGAAGAATAAAAACCTTCCTGATATGAATAAGTGGTATAGTTATAGAAATGAGCTAATAAAATTTTTAAACACCAAGCGACGAGTTAGACATGTTCCAAGACTAAAAGTCGATTTTCCAGCAGCTAGTAGAGGTTTGAGCAAAAAGGAAAGTCTTCGAGACGCAGACAAGTTTGATTTTTAAAGAAGATTTATCAACCCAGACATCACCAGAAAGGGAACCGTTCTTGATGGGAGAGAAATACTTTGAGGCAGAGGTTGAAGAAATAACGCCACCCAGAAAAGCAAGTAGTAGTGCCAAACATCTTCAGCAACCGAAAATGCAGAAAATTAGTACAAGTAGATCAGGCACGGATGATTATAGGATAATAACAGCTGATGATGGTATAACTCAATACACAGTTCCTATGAGTCCCGATGAAGTTGCCAGAGCTATGGAGAAGTTAGAGGAGAGAGAAGAGGAAGGGTATAAAAGGAAGCAACAAGGTGCTATCAAAAAGACTACATCAAAACCTTCACGTCTAGATCCTGATCAATATGAAATATATTTTCCAGTGAAAAAAACTGCAAGGCAAAGTGAACGTTTGAAAGGTAAAAGGGAGCGAGCCGCTAGTCTACCGGATTTTGATTGGGAAAGGATATAAAGTAATAAAGATGCCCGTCGATACAGAAAGCAATGACTTTTATATTTCCCTCCTAAGTAATAGTTCGTTGCCGTTTTACCCTGATAACACACACGCACGTTTTCGAAATATATTACCAAGATTGTGTAAACTAAACCATACCTGGTGTGTGCGAATCACAGAAGTAGCATTGCCAGTGCAAAAGGTGAGCACAAAAAGATTTCCCGGCGAGTCAATTGAGGAAAGTAGTAAGAAGAGAACAAAACGTGATTTACCAGAAATAACTAAAGCTGATCCCATAGCTTTGCGAATTGTACTGGACTTTGATGACTTTCATGGTTCACTTAACTGGACGCAAAAGCAGCTCAAAGAGATAAGCAATAAAGATGGGTCAATTGATTTTACAGCGTTGCTTTATTCTTTTCTAACCAGAATACGTAGGCCTCTCCAGACGGGGCCACTTTCAACCAAATTGACCACGTGTTGATCGAACGCCGCCACCTCTCAGCCTTGATGAATGTCAAAACATTTAGGGGGGGGGGGGCAATATAGACTCGGATCACTATCTTGTTGGCATGGTGCTCCGCGCTCGAATAACAATACCACCTAGAATCCTCTCTGACAATCAGAGGGAAATGGATGCCGCAATAACCCCAGTCAACAGAGGACCTGGAGATGAAGCATCAACAAATGATCTGCACAATCACCTAAAGAACGATATCATGGATACGGCCACAAACATACTTGGCCCCAGCCGCAAAAGGAGTCGGAACGACTGGTTTGACGATGAATGTAAGCTAGCAATGGAACGGAAGAATGCCGCATACCGAGTAATGTTGCATTCTCAAAGAACGCGGGCACGCGCACAGACTTATCACGAACTCCGTCGAGCGGAGAAGCGACTACACAGACGGAAAAAGGAAGTCTGGGAGAACCAACAAGTTTGTGAACTAGAAAATACAGGGAGCAATCGCACCAGGCGCGCAAGTTTTACCAACAAGTCAGCAGGATGAAGCCTTATACACCTCGATGCTCATCCTGCCGAGACAAAGAGGGAAATCTGATTTCCGACAGAATGGGCATATTAGAGCGATGGGTTGAGTACTTTGATGAGCTACTGAACAACCAGAACATCGGCGAGTTGGAGGTCTCGCCAACTGAAGACGACGGACAAATACTACCACCACCAACTTTAGGAGAAACAGTCCGTGCAATTCATCGGCTAAAAAGTCATAAGTCGCCAGGAGCCGATGGAATTACAGCCGAATTGGTTAAATATGGAGGCGACCAGTTATACCAAGTGGTTCATCAACTTGTGCTCAAGGTATGGGACAGCGAATCAATGCCTGACGATTGGCAACGAGGCATTATCTGACTCATACACAAAAAAGGAGATTAATTAATTAATTATTAATTTCGTGGGGATACCGAATTCTCTCATGGCCGTGTACAGTTTTACCCTGGCTATGCTATCATAGGCGGCTTTAAAGTCGATGAACAGATGGTGCAACTGTTGCCCATATTCCAACAGTTTTTCCATCGCCTGCCGCAGAGAGAAAATCTGATCTGTTGCTGATTTGCCTGGAGTGAAGCCTCTTTGGTATGGGCCAATGATGTTCTGGGCGTATGGGGTATGATAGCATAGCCAGGGTAAAACTGTACACGGCCATGAGAGAATTCGGTATCCCCACGAAATTAATAAGACTGACTAGGCTGACCCTGACCAATGTGCGAGGCCAGATAAAAGCAGCAGGATCACTCTCAAGACCATTCGACATCAACAACGGTCTACGACAAGGGGATGCCCTATCATGCGTCCTCTTTAACCTGGCCCTCGAGAAAGTGATCCGTGATGCTGAGGTAAATGCAAGAGGTACGACCATCTTCAAGTCCACCCAACTACTGGCCTATCCTGACGATATCGACATCATGGGAAGAACCACCCGAGACGTACAAACTGCCTTCATCCACATCGAGCAGGCGGCGCGAGATCTTGGGCTGCACATAAATGAAGGCAAGACAAAATATATGGTGGCAACGTCAGCACCGAAGACGAATCAACCAACAACATCAAACCGCACTGGTCAAACACAAACACGAAGAAAAATAAGGATAGGAGAATACAACTTTGAGACCGTTGACAATTTCTCCTATCTAGGGTCGAAAATCACAACCGATAACAACTACGATGATGAAATCCGCGCACGATTGTTGTCAGCCAACAGAGCCTATTTCAGCTTACAAAGACTGTTCCGCTCGAAACGTCTCACCATAGGGTCAAAGCTCTTACTGTACAAGACAATGATCTTGCCAGTCCTCATGTATTCCTCGGAGACTTGGGTTCTTAGCAAGAAAAATTGCGAACTCTTGGCCGCGTTCGAGAGAAGAATCCTCCGAAGAATTTTTGGCTCCCTACATGAGGATAGACGATTCCGTAGCCTACGCAATGACGAAATCTATGAGCGATACCACGACCGTGCGGTTGTGGATAAAATCCGGCTCAATAGGTAACGGTGGGCGGGTCACTTAATCCGTATGGATGAGGATGATCCCACCCGGAAAGTCTATAAGGTCAATATCTATGGTAGAAAAAGAAGACGAGGCAGACCCTGCCTAATATGGAGCGATGGCGTAGGTCAGGACGCCATACAGCTTTTAGGGATATCGAATTGGTGGACCTCTGCGCAAAACCGGGATGTCTGGAGTTCCTTATTAAGGCAAGCCTAGACCGGATACCGGTTGTTGCGCCGTTGAGGATGATGATACATATCCCTCTATTGAACACTTCATTGATGTGAATATATGTCAAATCCCAAGGAAACGAAGAATGTAAGACAGTTTAGAATCCATTATTGTTTTAGGTGCAACTTTGCCGCCACCATCTACTGAATCTCTTAGCAAGATTCCAACTACTGACAGTGCAATATTATTAGAGAAGGTTAAAACAATGGAAAGCGATTTTGATTCTGGTAGAGGCTTTAGCAAAGAACTTTCAATGATACTAGATGAAATTCGATATTTGGATAAAAAAGTTGGGGGAATATCGAAGAATACTTCAGAAAAGTCGTCTACTGTATCTAGCAAATATGGCAATGGAGGAATGGCTTTTATCTCCAGTGACATTGTAAGACCGACAATGGTGGGTGATAGATTCGTACGATGCCTACGTGTAATACCACTGGAAGAGTGTGGGAAATTGTTAAGATTTGAACATATAGAATATCATGCAATCAAAACAACTTCTATTGAAAGTATTTCTGTGGAAGTAACTAAACATCAAGGCGAATTGATTGAATTCCGTGCAAGCGAGGTTCCATCATACCTCATGCATTTCAAACGTCGGTAAAGTATAAATATATTGTCTGGATGTCAACCAGCTATACTCTGATTGGAAGACTTAAGGAGTTTGAATTGTCACAGACATGGATTCCTATTTCACAAGTTATTACTTAATCCAGAGCGGCGGGAATTCCTCAATTCAGAATTTATATCGATCGCCAGATATTAGTCAGCACGGTGGAGGTGTTGGGAGTTTCTTTAGAGGTTTAGTGCGACACGCAAGCCCCCTGGTCCCGGCAGGAGCTACAACCTTAAAACAACAAGCAGTAAAAACTGGTAAGGCAATACTACCAGAAGTAGGAAGTAAGCGTGAGGTGACTCATTGGGCGCGACCTAGAAGTGTGTAACCGATATTGTGATAGAAAGTACAAGCTTTGTATTACAATATGCGGAACATACTTGTTGGTCAGTATTGTGTTGTAGAATGCTGAGTGTTTGCATAACAGCACAGACCTCTTAATCATGTTTTGAGGTAATTGTGGGTTGGCAAATGAGAATAAGAAAGTAGGTTAAGGTATGTCAAGAATAAGCATAAGGAAATGTTAGAGTTAGTCGATTTTTAAAAGCGAACCCGCAAGGTAGGAAAAGTTAAGTAATGTAAAGTGACGTAAATGTAAGTGCAAGTGTAAATTAAGTGTAATGAATAATAAATTTAAGTGAAATAAGAGTTAAAATTTCATTAGAAACGGAAATAAAGAGTTTGAGTGTAAAAAAGAAGTGAACAGTGAAGTGGAGGTCACGACAAGCCGATTAAGACTATTCTAAAGAGGCAGGCTAAAACTGCTGCCCGGGAGTTAACGCAGAAAGGTATAAATAAACTCTTCAGAGGTTTACATAATGTTGTTATCAAAAAGACCCAATCCCTTTGAGACGAAAAAATCAAGATCGATTTCGAAGGAGATATTCTAAAGGAAAAAAAAGCTGTTAAAAAATCTCCGGCTTCAAAGCAAGGTAAACCACGCAAAAGCAGATACGTAAACGTGTGATAGACATTTTTGATAAGTAAAAATGTCGTACAAAGAGTGCATAAAGTCTAAACTAGATCTTTTCTGAAGTTCGCCAATTCAAAGTAATATTTTAAAAACAGACAAAGTAGCATACAAGCCCATAGCTTCATTAGATAACTCTACCGTTTTAGAATTTGTGTCGTTAAGTCATGGCGATACATACCGCGATCTGTCTAGCATATATCTTCGACTAAAAGTACAACTTATTAAAGCAAAAGATGGGAAAAAGGAATTGTACGATAAAGCTGCTCCACCAATTGGCGTTGTGAATAATGTTCTGTAATGACCACAATTACCAATACAGAGCGTATATTGAAAATTTGCTGAACTATGGGTAGAATACCGCCGAAACCCATTTGGAGTCTGTCAGTATAGCAGTATCGAGATAGACAAGGCTCGGAATGTTTTCACAAGCTGTTCAAATCTATATATAGTGCCGACATTCCGACATTCTTCCACATTTAATCAAAAATCGAAATGAGCTATTTAGTGAATGTTGACTAAACTCCGCCATGCTATTAACATAGTATGCTGGTCCCAAGCCCAGGTAAAGGAGGATGTACTCGGTACTATCCTCAGTAAAACAAAAATAAAATGCTGAGATCAGGGAAAGAGATAAATAGAGTATAGTTGGAGTTATTCTACTATGGTAAATCCTACCTGATCTCTCTTGGTGACAGGCCCCGCGACAGCTCGACCAAGAAAATGCATAGAATGTCGTTACAAACATGATGATCGGATTAAGTTACAAACTTCTCTATTTTGGTAACCCACACACTCAATATGGTGTTCGCATTGCCATCTCAGAGGGTTTCCGTGATGCCATTAAAGAAGTCGAACGATTTGATGATCGGCTGATGAAGCTCACCATTATATCAGCTGATCGCACTATTCACTTCTTCACCGCGTATGCACCACAGACAGGCCGACCTGATGCCGAGAAAGATGCGTTCTGGCAACTTCTCGATGAAAAGACTTGTCACGTACCTCCTGACGATTACATAACCATTGCCGGCGACCTTAATGGTCATGTGGGTGAAAAGGCAGACGATAACAGGTGCCATGGGGGAAAGGGGTTCGGAGCGCGTAATTAAGGTGGCGAGCGTATAATCGATTTTGCGGACACCCATGACCTTGTACTTATGAATACATGGTTCATCAAACGATTGTCTCATCTTCCCACATTTTATAGTGGGAACAATAAAACGCAAATCGACTATATTCTCATAAGACGCCAACATTTTACCACTGTCACTGATTGCAAAGTCGTTCCCTATGAGACCATCGCACCTCAACATCGGCCGTAGATTGCTGTCCTTCGAATTAAGCCATCGATAAAACGGCGTGAGGAACGCACTGGCCCGCCGCGCATTAAATGGTGGCAATTTGGTGAGAAGAAAGAAGAAACGGTCTCACTCATACGATTGCCAACCATTACGAATGTGGAAGAATCATGGAACCAAATGAAAGACACGATCCACAAAGCGGCCTCTGCAACCCTCGGGGTCACCAAGCCGGGTAAGCGGTACATCAACTAAGATACTTGGCTTTGGAATGATGATGTTGAAATGAAGGTCCGTGAAAAGAAACGCCTCTACCACAAATTTCTCGACGATAAAACGCCTGCTAATTGGCAAATTTATAAGAATGCCAACCGGGAAGCAAAGAAAGCGGTCGCTGTCACCCGAGCGAACCATTTCAAAAATCTTTACGATAAACTGGACACTCGGGATGGCGAGAGAGATCTGTATCGACTTGCAAAAAGCCGTGATGAACGCACACAGGATATCGAACACTTCTGTTGTGTTAATGACAAGAACGGTACTTTGCTTACCAACCGTCGAGCCGCAACGGATAGATGGCGAGAATACTTCGAGCAGATTTCAACTGAAGAATTTGCTCATCCTCCACTTCCACAATCATTGCCGACATTTGGAACAGTTCCACCAGTCAGCGCAACTGAAGTCGAGGAGGCAATAAAACAAATGAAATCGGGGAAAGCAACAGGACCTGACGACATCGCATCTGAGCTCTGGAAAGCGAAGAGCTGGGACCCAACACTGTGGCTCAGTGAATTCTTTAACCGGGTTATTCAGGAAGGAAGAACACCATCTAACTGGCGAGAAAGTACCACTGCTCCAATGTGGAAAAAGAAAGGTAGCCCAGCAGAATGTTCAAATTACCGTCCGATCCGGTTACTTTCCCATACCATGAAGATTTTTGAACGCATTCTTGACAACCGTATTCGCGAAATCGTTGAAATAACCGTGAATCAAGCCGGATTTGTCAAGAACTGCGGAACTACTGACGCAATACACGCTGCGCGGTTACTCATGGAGAAACACCGTGAGAAGCATCGCCCTCTTTACATTGCCTTTCTGGATCTAGAGAAAGCGTTTGACCGTGTACCACACGAACTCATCTGGTATACTTTACGACAACACTTGGTGCCAGAAGAACTCGTGCGCTGGGTTCAATTGCTCTACCACGATTCGAAAAGTAAAGTTCGAAGTATGGCGGGTGTATCAAAACCGCTTCGTGTCTCTGTTGGAGTTCATCAAGGAAGCGCCCTCTCACCACTCCTCTTTGTCCTTGTTATGGACACCGTCACACGGGATATCCAACGTCCGGCGCCCTACACACTGCTTTATGCAGATGATGTTTTCCTAGCATCTGATAGCAAAAATGATCTCGAGCAACTTGTTCAAAAATGGAATGATCGCCTCAAGCAACATGGTCTCAGATTGAATTTAAACAAAACTGAATTTTCGACGACCGATCCCCATGAAACAGGCACAATCACTGTCAGCGGCAGTGATCTGCCCAGAACTGAGCGATTTAAATACCTCGGGTCAACGCTATCAGCCAATGGAGAACTGCGTTATGAAATTGCTTCACGCATTAACGCAACCTGGATGAAGTGGCGTTCCACAACTGGTGTCCTTTGTGATCGACGTATCAACGAACGACGAACGTCTCAAATCTAAAATTTACCACAATGTCGTCCGTCCAGTCGCTCTCTATGGTTCTGAGTGTTGGCCGACCATAAAAGACAATGAACGGCGTCTTGCGGTAATGGAGACGAAGATGCTACGTTGGACTAGTGGCGTCACACGTTTAGATCACATCCGAAATGAGGATATCCGCGATCATTATGGGGTTGCACCGATCGTGGAAAAGTTGCGAGAGAGGCGTCTTCGATGGTATGGTCACGCAATTCGTGCAAACGAGAATTCACTTGCAAAGATTGGTCTGAACATCGAAGTCAATGGTAAACGACCAAAAGGCCGACCTAAGCAACGGTGGCTTCATACGCTGGATGGGGATTTGAAAGCCTCGAGATTGCACCCAGATCAGGCATTCGATAGAGCCAAATGGCGAAGCCGATCACGACGAGCCGACCCCGCTTGTGAACGGGACAAAGGCTGAAGAAAAAGAAGAAGTGAATTTTGACTATCTCCCTGGAGGTGATTTAGCTTTCTTTAAAAAGGTGTCGTTCGCTGGTATTACTGCGGATAATAAGTTGTTCACCAGAGAGATCATCTTTAGATATCCTACCACAATAAGCAATCTAGCAGGTGTGGAACAATTGGGAAGATGCGGCAACTTGGAGCTGAGACGGTTGGATGAAGACGTTATAAAAACATTGGCGAAATTTACTACGGTATTTGTTCAAGATGATGGTGTAAAGGAATTTATAAAGCACTATGTAACATCGCACTCGAAAATCATTAATATTGAAGCTTGCAACTTTTCTGAACAGGAATGAACACGATTGAACTAAACAGAACACTGAGAACGAATAAAATACCATCAAGATTCTTCAAAGGCGTTTTTCCATGTAATTATTTACCGAAGTGAATTAAAAGACCGGCATGTGTGATAACTAATACAGATCCTTCTTACAAAAGTGGAACTCATTGGGTTGCTTTCTTCATTCCGAAAAAAGGACCTGCGGAGTATTTTGATTCATTTGGAGGTTATCCAGTAAATACATTTTTTCAAAAGTTTCTCATGACTAATTCGTCCGTATTTATAAATAATAAGAAACGATTACAAAGTGCGTTTGCATCCACTTGTGGGTATTACTGTTGTATGTCTTAGAAATTTTCTAAACCAATTTTGATCATATGATTTCACTTGGAATGACACTAAGGTTGTTACTTTATACAGAAAAATGTATTTAAAGAATCATGTGCATATATAATAGGAGCAAATTTATGTACCCATCGAGATGAAAACTAAGTATAAAAACCCGAAACGACATATTTTACATCCAGTTTCGCAACTACATTTGTTCACGATGAAGCCTGACACCAAGAAGTTAAAAAGTGAGAAAAAAACAACGACCAAAACGGTGAAAGAAAGAAAAGCTGCAGTGCCGGGAGAACAAGTGCTGTTAAATTACACCTATTACTTGGACGGATGCCAGAACCGAAAAATTATGCTCGGTTTTGATCCTTCAAACTTTGAAGCCAAAATCATTTTTCATCTTCATGGACGGCTTCCAGTATCGACAAATTATTCAGGATGGTGTGCAGTTTTCAGGGCAGTATCCAATTGCAGACACTTGAACTTTTGAAGTTATATGAGATGATGCGGTTCTTTAATAATGTTATGTACCATAACAACAGTGCATCAGGGAGCGTGAAAGAATACTATAATGTATACGTCACAAAATGTCGAGAGAAAAACACCATCAAACTGCCAGACGAAGACTTCTTTATACCATCGAGAGCATCTTACGTTCATGTTAATTATTCCAAACTTTTTTATGAAATTCCAATATTTTGTAGCGCTAATGTACTGTTTAATACTTTGTTTTTATAAAGAAATAAAAGAGCAAATTAAATAAAAGGCAATATTTTCTGTTTTATTCAATGATTTTATTTTTCAGCAGATACATATACATATTCACAGTATTTTCTAAAGCACATCTAACATTTGGCGATTCCCCATGTAGCATACAATTTGTTTTATACTTTTTTAAAAGACCGACTTTGGGGATATCTGCCT
Source organism: Hermetia illucens (assembly GCF_905115235.1). Lineage (NCBI taxonomy): Eukaryota > Metazoa > Arthropoda > Insecta > Diptera > Stratiomyidae > Hermetia > Hermetia illucens. The sequence goes on along the minus strand of NC_051849.1, from coordinate 123,774,031 downwards.
GAATAATTTCAACGTCTTTAAGGTTTTTTTTCAAAACTTTTGCTCTCTCTTCTCCTTTCACATATATTACTGAACCTTCTAGGGTTGATAAAATTTCAGGTAAATGATTATAATCAATGACGCCATTCGACCACGCTATTCCATTTATGAATTTATAATTATAATCTGATTGCCATGCACTATTTGCGTTAAGTTCTTCCTTCAGGAACGGAGGTTTGAAATGATACGAAACTGGATTAATAGAGTCAGTGTTCAATGTAACTAGTTCTTTTACAAACATTTGCTTATTGTTACCAACTACAAACTGGACATCAACAATAATCGACTTTTTGTTAGATTCCATAACATATTGCACTATCTTCTCCGAATCTGCCATCAAAATACTGAAAAATAAAAGAAGCATCCCTATTTATATTTATTATTTTTCTGTTTTCATTCTTGTAATTTAATTCTCTTAAAGCCGTATGGATAGGATAAATGACTATCCACGAGAATTCTTTTATTAAAAGTGAATGCCAGAGTTTTTTTCTGCGGTTCTGTTATAACAATTCCTACTCGTTTTCGCTTAATTTTATTCTCATACTTGATAATCGCCCCATTTTCTTCCTCAGCTTCTCCCATTACCAAAGATTTTAAATGATTAAAGTTTACAATTTTGGATGTTTGAAAATTAATTGTTATGCCCTTACATTTTGTGATATATTGAGCATCAGGAAAAATTTCAACTTTAAAACTATATGTTTTAGGACCAATGGATACAAATTCCGAAATAAATGCATTAGAACCAAAGGATTCCACTTCATCTGTTAAATCGCCTAAATAATTTGATATTTTAAAAACGGAAGGTGTCTTTTTATGTTCAATAAATATTTTCTGCACATTTTCTACAAATATAATTATTGTCATATTTGTAAGGTAAAACGGGTAAGAAGAGATTATCAGGAGGGAGAACAGAGCAAGAAATAAATCCATGCATTTCTAAAATTTCAGAAACTGGTGGAGTTTGGCGTCTAAATATTGTAGGATGCCCAATGGGGTATGTTGCATATTTATTAATGTATGGATACAGATTTGTAAGATCTAAATAACGAATTACTTCATTTTCAGCATTAATTTTTGCATAAGTCCTAAATATTTCCCCTCCCCTTCTTCCCCCTTAAACGGCGTCGCGGAGGGTCAAAGGTAAAGTAAAATATGCGAGATCTTCGGTTATTTGTTTGCCTACCGCGGGGTTCCTTTTTAAAAAGTCTTTAAAATCGCATTCCCAAATGTATTCCAAATTATAACCATTCTCCATAACCATTCTCTAGAACGCGTCCTGGACATTCACTTAAGGAAGATTATGGAGAGAACGCCTTTCTCTAAGTCCCAGCATGCCTACCTCAAAGGAAAATCCACAGAAACCGCCCTCCACGAGGTAATTGGCACGGTTGAGCGGTCGCTGCAGTACAAGCAGTATACCCTTGCTGCCTTCTTGGATATAGAAGGAGCCTTCAACAACGTCAGTACCAACGCCATCAAGGAAGCCTTGACCGGTATTGGATTGGAGGGGTATCTCACGCATTGGATTATATCCATGCTGAGTACCAGGATAATCCAATCCGATCTGGGAGGCAACCACTTGACCAGAGCCGTGAACAGAGGCACGCCCCAGGGTGGTGCTATCTCACCGGTGCTCTGGTTAATAGTAATGGACAAAATTTTACGTACATTAGACAGCAGCGGGGTGAAGGTGGTGGCGTATGCCGACGACTTGGTGATACTAGTATCTGGGATGTTTCTGTCCATTATGAGCGACATCATGGAAGGAGCGTTGCGAAAGGTGTGCCTGTGGGCCGCAAGGTGCGGACTCAGCATAAACCCAACCAAAACGCAACTGATGCTATTCACCACCAAGACAAGGATACCTGAATTCCATCTACCACGGCTGAATGAACAAAGATTGGTTCTTTCCTCTAATGTGAAGTATTTGGGTGTAATCCTGGATCCTAAGCTAAATTGGAGGTTGAACATAGAACTGAGGGTTAAGAAGGCCTGTATAGCCTTCTATGCCTGTAAGAGAACCTTTGCCAAGAAATGGGGTCTCCAGCCGAGGATGGTTCTCTGGATGTACACCGCTGTAGTGCGTCCGATCCTGACGTACGGATCTATTGTATGGTGGCAGGCTTTGAAGAAGAAATACAATAGAACGAAGCTTAATAGGATTCAAAGAACCGCGTGTGCAGGTGCTACGGGGGCTCTGCAGTCTTGCCCGGCAGATGCTCTCAATGTACTCCTGCATCTCCTCCCCCTTGACCTCCACATCAAATATGTTGCAGCGTGCAGTGCCGTAAGACTGCGTGAGTCCGGATGCTGGGCAGCGAAGTCCTACGGCCACAGCAACATTCTAGATGAAATACTTCGAGAAATCTGGGCATCCCCCACGGACTATGTCACACGCAAGCTGAACTTCACGAGAAACTTTGCTGTGGACCTTCCAACCAGGGCAAAGTGGAAGACCGGCGGCGTGTTACAAGACTATGACACGGTATTCTTTACGGACGGATCAAAGATGGCCTATGGAGTCGGCGCGGGGGTTTTCTCGAATACACACGGTGTATTCAAGTCGTATGGTCTCCCAGGTTTCGCCAGTGTATTCCAGGCGGAAGTACTGGCGATATTGGAAGTCTGTCGATGGCTGGAGCGTGATTCGAGTCCCAAGCGTAACATAGCCATTCTGACCGACAGCCAAGCGGCCATCAAGGCCTTGTACTCAACGACGACATCTTCCCGGTTGGTGGGGCAGTGCAGAGACACGCTCAACCATCTGGGCGGCACGCTCAAGATCACTCTCCTCTGGGTTCCCGGGAATAGGAACATAGAAGGGAATGAGCGGGCTGACGGATTGGCCAGGCAAGGCTCTGCTCTTGGCAGTCCCTCGGGGAACACAGTCGGTGTTCCGCTGGCGGCTGTCGGGGGCCGAGTCTACTCGCACTACCTAGCAGCCGCGGGCCTGAGATGGCGATAAGCCTTCGCTATGGTAAAAACAACCAAAAAAACCGTAAACAATGTTTGTTTTTGGGTCAAACCCATCGACGAAGAATCCGCCTTTCCTTAATTTCACTTCACCTGTATTTAGTGCGGATAAAATTCCAACTGCAGTATTCATGCCTTTGAAATGTAGCCATTTGAGTGAAGCAAATGAAAATTGTTTTCCTTTCAAATATTTATTTTTTGGCATGATAGCCAAGGTTTGAGCTTTTAAGAATTTTTTTCGAAATACCAGCATGCAGGCAGATGCTATTGTTAAGGATTCTGTGAAAGGGTTAACCGCAGTTATTTCCAGAAATTCTTTCATAAAAGATAAGCATCCTAAACGTAAAATAGTGACATCATTGATACAGTACTTTAACATTTCATTTTTATTATCAAACATTTTTGTACAATTTGAACTGTACCATTCTAAGAATTTCTGTCTCTCTTTTTGCTTCATTGAATTGTAACCATACATTTTTGGTGTCGGGTATTTCCCAATATAATTAAAATTTTCCTTTGTATTGAAAAAGTATGAGTAGTAACCCTTATTATGATTTTCAAATCCAAACACATCAGAAAATTTGGATAAAGGAAATGGCAGAAAATTTAAAGAATCAATAAAACTAACATTTCTACAAGTTAGTTTCATTATTTTAGTGCCATTCATTACAGGATTAATGGCGAATTTTCTATTCAAAAGTTCTGATATTAGAAAGTGTCCATCGAAGCCTTGAAAATTATCATCATCATCATCAACGGCGCAACAACCGGTATCCGGTCTAGGCCTGCCTTAATAAGGAACTCCAGACATCCCGGTTTTGTGCCGAGGTAAATTCGATATCCCTAAAAGCTGTCTGGTGTCCTGACCCACGCCATCGCTCCATCTTAGGCAGGGTCTGCCTCGTCTTCTTTTTCTACCATAGATATTGCCCTTATAGACTTTCCAGGTGGGATCATCTTCATCCACCACCACCGTAACCTATTGAGCCGGATTTTATCCACAACAGGACGGTCATGGTATCGCTCATAGATTTCGACATTGTGTAGGCTACGGAATCGTTCATCCTCATGTAGGGGACCAAAAATTCTTCGGAGGATTCTTCTCTCGAACGCGGCCAAGAGTTCGCAATTTTTCTTGCTAAGAACCCAAGTCTCCGAGGAATACATGAGGACTGGCAAGATCATAGTCTTGTACAGTAAGAGCTTTGACCCTATGGTGAGACGTTTCGAGCGGAACAGTCTTTGCAAGCTGAAATAGGCTCTGTTGGCTGACAACAACCGTGCGCGGATTTCATCATCGTAGTTGTTATCGGTTGTGATTTTCGACCCTAGATAGGAAAAATTGTCAACGGTCTCAAAGTTGTATTCTCCTATCCTTATTCTTCTTCGTGTTTGTGTTTGACCAGTGCGGTTTGATGTTGTTGGTTGATTCGTCTTCGGTGCTGACGTTGCCACCATATATTTTGTTTTGCCTTCATTGATGTACAGCCCAAGATCTCGCGCCGATTGCCACCTGCTCGATCTGGATGAAGGCAGTTTGTACATCTCGGGTGGTTCTTCCCATGATGTCGATATCGTCAGCATAGACCAGTAGTTGGGTGGACTTGAAGAGGATCGTACCTCTTGCATTTACCTCGGCATCACGGATCACTTTCTCGAGGGCCAGGTTAAAGGGGACGCATTTATCATACTTAGTGACTCGAAAAACACCCAAAAATAAGCGCACCAGGACGCAACGTACGTAACGGAGAGAATTAAGCAAAACATTTCGAGCCAAACAATAAGGCCGGAGCTGAAAAATACTGAGTTTAACTCCCGTACTGCTGCGAGAAAATCATTCATAAGTGAGGTAAATAAAAAGAAACGGTTACAATTTGCATTGAAGTACGCTGATATGCCAAAAGAATTTTTGAGTAACGTCAGATTCACGGGCAAGTCGAAATTCTACTTTTTTGGTGGTGACAGGAAACAAAAAGTATGGCGATAAACAAATACGGCACTGTATCAGAAAAATGTAACTATTGGAAAGGACGGCGGCGGTAACGTAATGTTGTGGGGGTGTTTCGTGGCGTCAGGAGCAGGTAGTTTGGTTTTTATCGATGGCAACATGACATAGGACTCGTACATAGAAATTTTAAGAAAAAATCTACACTCCAGTGCAGGAACATTGTGGATTCTTTCAACATTCAAATTTTATCAAGATAATGACAAAACACAAAAGAATGGCTCTTATATAACTGCCCGAAAGTCCTCCAGACCCCCCCCCCCCCCCCTCAGTCACCGGACTGCAATCCCTTAGAAAATGTATAGGACTACTTAGACAGGAAAATTCGGGGAACGCCAATTACCAGTAAAACTCACCAACATTCCGAATGTCTACATGAAAACCCTAGTTTCTTCGATGCCGAGACGCTTGGCTGCTGTAATCAAAGCGAAGGGCTTACATACTAAGTATTGATTTTTAGTTTTTAGTAGTTTTCTATTTCGTTTGAAGTTTTTTTTCTTGGATAATCTCAATACTGATTTTGGAGTGTATAAGTTTACGCAATTGTCATAACTTGATGGTTCCTTAGGTTGTCGCGGTCGCGAGCTCCTTTGCTATAAAGTCCCGTGGCAATGTTTGATGTCGCTATAAACTATATAAGAAATTAACATTACGTTTACGTTTCTTTTATTATAAGAATATTCTCTCTTGGTAGCAAGTGTTTTGCATTTTGGTCAACTAGTTGCAACTGTCGTTAGTTATTGCCTGACGCAATATTCATAAATATAATGCAATAACTTCTTTTCAGCTGATAATGGATTCCGAATTTTTAATTTGCCCATACAATCAAACACATCGGGTTCTTCGATTCCGTATGCCCGCTCATCTTATAAAATGTAAAAAGTACTACCAAGGCGAACCTCTACAAACATGCCCATTCAACGCTACACATTTGATTCGACCCGATAGAATGGCAAAACATTTAGAAATATGTGACGATTATCTAACTGCTAAAATGGAGAAGTTCTACGCGGCCACATCTAGTGATGGCATTTAGCTAGCAATACATGCAATGCAATAATAAAGTTAGTTCTCGATATTTATTTTTCAAATGTGGATTGATTGGGGCAAACTCCACACCGTATCCATACATACATATATGTTTCCAAATTAATGCTACAAACATACGTTATTTCATAGTGCCGATGTTATGAGATATCTGAATAAAGTAATCCTTGTATAACAACTCAGTCAATGAAACTTATTTACTTATAGGGACAAACGTTTTCGTCCAGGGCAGAGGCAACTCGTCAGACGCTGCCTCACCTCTGCCCTGGGAGCAGCGTGACCATGAGTGGCAACAGGTGGAAAACGCTCCTTTATATATTCGGAAAAACACGCCAAGGGTGGGAATTATATCCAAGTGAAACCGCCAATAGTTTGAGCCTAAGCTAGGCTAAAGCTAAATTATTGTTTACGATAAGTCAGGGATCCTAAGTCCACATCCACTTGATGTTGGACCGGACCAAATGGAGAGCAAGTTACTCTCACATCTTTTTGGTCCACGGATCCCTCATTTGGGGCATGGCGCCCAAGCAAAAAATATAGGAGGGATCCGTGGACCAAAAAGATATGAGAGTAAGTTGCTCTCCATTTGGTCCGGTCCAACATCAAGTGGATGTAGACTTAGGATCCCTCAATTATCCTAAACATTTATTTACTTACTTACTTTCGTGGGATATAACACAGTAAATACACCTATGCGCCATCGCTATTGGTTCCTAATAATGTTCTTCAGTGTTTCCACGAATTTCTGAGAAGCTTGTATTCCTTTACCGTGTGACTCTGGGTGGCCGATCCATCGGCCAGCTTGAGATAGTGGGCATACCCCCAAAAGAAGTTTTCGTCCTCCTTTAAAGTGTGAACACCGCATGTGCTACTCTAATATAGCAGCAGAGAGGGAATCTTCGCACGGAACAGCTTCAGCTAGATGCTGCTGCGATGACTGTATTTTCAGGTGTTGGAGAAAATAACGAAGGCGGATTTCTGGATGTTCTGCCCCTTAATACAAGACGTCGTTCATTGGCTTTTATAGTCGGGCAACACTCAGACACATAGAGAGCGACAGGACGGACGACATTGCGGTAGATTTTAGATTTGAGACGTTCGTTGATACATCGATCACAAACAATACCAGTTGTAGAACGCCACTTCATCCAGGTTGCGCTAATGCCTGAAGAATATGAAATTTATCCGAGGTGACAACATGCACTTCAATATGAAGACTGCTGAACGTTGCAACAGGTATAAATTCCAGCCACATGCAATGGAATGAATACCCCAGATGGTAGACCATCTGGGCCTATGGAACTTTGAGAAGAGTTCAGGATGCTGGAGAAAAAGGACGCGAACTGCTTTGAGAAAATCTCAACCAGCTGGAGAAACTCACGTTCAATCTTAGCTATCAAATAAAGAGCTTCAGCTAGGAAACGAAAACCTTCAAAAGAGAGTCTAACATTTCACTGAAAAAAAAACAGCTTAGTCATTGCGCTTGTAGACAAACTATCATCATCATCAACGGCGCAACAACCGGTATCCGGTCTAGGCCTGCCTTAATAAGGAACTCCAGACATCCCGGTTTTGCGCCGAGGTCCACCAATTCGATATCCCTAAAAGCTATATGGCGTCCTGACCCACGTCATCGCTCCATCTTAGGCAGGGTCTGCCTCGTCTTCTTTTTCTACCATAGATATTGACCTTATAGACTTTCCGGGTGGGATCATCCTCATCCATACGGATTAAGTGACCCGCCCACCGTAACCTATTGAGCCGGATTTCATCCACAACCGCACGGTCATGGTATCGCTCATAGATTTCGTCATTGTGTAGGAACGGAATCGTCCATCCTCATGTAGGGGGCCAAAAATTCTTCGGAGGATTCTTCTCTCGAACGCGGCCAAGAGTTCGCAATTTTTCTTGCTAAGAACCCAAGTCTCCGAGGAATACACGAGGACTGGCAAGATCATTATCTTGTACAGTAAGAGCTTTGACCCTATGGTGAGACGTTTCGAGCGGAACAGTCTTTGTAAGCTGAAATAGGCTCTGTTGGCTAACAACAACCGTGCGCGGATTTCATCATCGTAGTTGTTATCGGTTGTGATTTTCGACCCTAGATAGGAGAAATTGTCAACAGTCTCAAAGTGTGTTTGTGTTTGATCAGTGCGGTTTGATGTTGTTGGTTGATTCGTCTTCGGTGCTGACGTTGCCACCATATATTTTGTCTTGCCTTCATTGATGTGCAGCCCAAGATCTCGCGCCGATTGCCGCCTGCTCGATCTGGATGAAGGCAGTTTGTACATCTCGTTCTTCTCATGATATCGATATCGTCAGCATAGGTCAGTAGTTGGGTGGACTTGAAGAGGATCGTACCTCTTGCATTTACCTCGGCATCACGGATGACTTTCTCGAGGGCCAGGTTAAAGAGGACGCATGATAGGGCATCCCCTTGTCGTAAACCGTTGTTGATGTCGAATGGTCTTGAGAGTGATCCTGCTGCTTTTATCTGACCTCGCACATTGGTCAGGGTCAGCCTAGTCAGTCTTATTAATTTCGTGGGGATACCGAATTCTCTCATGGCCGTGCACAGTTTTACCCTGGCTATGCTATCATAGGCGGCTTTAAAGTCGATGAACAGATGGTGCAACTGTTGTCCATATTCCAACAGTTTTTCCATCGCCTGCCTCAGAGAGAAAATCTGATCTGTTGCTGATTTGCCTGGAGTGAAGCCTCTTTGGTATGGGCCAATGATGTTCTGGGCGTATGGGGCTATCCGGCCTAGCAAGATAGTGGAGAATATCTTATAGATGGTACTCAGCAGCGTGATGCCTCTATAATTGCTGCACTGTGTGATATCTCCATTTTTATGTATGAGACAGATAATGCCTCGTTGCCAATCGTCAGGCATTGATTCGCTGTCCCATACCTTGAGCACAAGTTGATGAACCACTTGGTATAACTGGTCGCCTCCATATTTAACCAATTCGGCTGTAATTCCATCGGCTCCTGGCGACTTATGACTTTTTAGCCGTGATAAGTCCCTGCGCGTGCCCGCGTTCTTTGAGAACGCAACATTACTCGGTATGCGGCATTCTTCCGTTCCGTTGCTAGCTAACATTCATCGTCAAACCAGTCGTTCCGACTCCTTTTGCGGCTGGGGCCAAGTATGTTTGTGGCCGTATCCATGATAACGTTCTTTAGGTGATTGTGAAGATCATTTGTTGATGCTTCATCTCCTGGTCCTCTGTTGACTGGGGTTATTGCGGTATCCATTTCCCTCTTATAGGTGTCGCGGAGGGTTGTGTTGTGGATGGCTTGAGTGTTCACTCTCACCTGATTGTCAGAGGGGATTCTAGGAGGTATTGTTATTCGAGCTCGGAGCACCATGCCAACGAGATAGTGATCCGAGTCTATATTGGCCTCCCTATATGTTCTGACATTCATCAAGGCTTAGAGGTGGCGGCGTTCGATCAACACGTGGTCAATTTGGTTGAAAGTGGTCCCGTCTGGAGAGGCCCACGTATGTTTGTGGACCGCTTTCCGCGCAAACCAGGTACTTCCAACAACCATTTCGTGTGACCCTGCTAATTGAATAGTCCGCAGTCCGTTATCATTTGTTTTTTCGTGTAAGCTATGGGAGCCAACGGATCGCCTGAATACGGGCTCCTTCCCTACTTGGCTGTTAAAATCCCCAAGTATGATTTTGATATCATATCTGGGACAGGCTTCGAGGGTTCGTTCTACTGCCTCGTAGAAGGTATCCTTCTCCGACTCTGCAGTCTCCTCTGTAGGGGCGTGATCGTTTATGAGGCTTATATTTCTAAACTTGCCTCGCAAGCGCAGAATGCATAGTCGTTCGCTTATGTTTTCAAAGTCGATAACAGCAGGCTTCATTTTTTGGCTGACTAAGAAACCCCCCCCCTCCGAGCACATGGTTTACTGGATGATCGCTATAATATATGGTGTTGTGGCTCTTCTCCAGGAAACCGGTCCCTGTCCATCGCATCTCTTGCAACGCTGTTATATCAGCCCTATATTGGGACAGGGTATCGGCTAGCTGCTCGTCAGCTTCATCTCTGTACAGGGAGCGCACGTTCCATGAGAAAATGCGCAAATCGTTATTCCGTGTTCGTTGCCGGGTCCGTCGTTTTAAAATCCGTCCTGTCCGAGGCTCCAGTTGTGGCTTCGTAACAAGTTGTTTTCCGGGTAGGGTTGTCAGCCCTGCCCAACCCCCAACCTGGAGGACCAGTTGGTACAATTTGTCCCGTTTTTAGACGCGGGAGACTCGCCTTCATCCTTCTCCGTCTGCAGCTTTTCGTTAAGAAAGAGCTCCCAGCGGGCACCACGTGGAGGTGGAGATAGGGTTTGGAAGTAGAGCTGTTGGTGTTGGTTCAGCAGGCATTTCCCAGGTTTTATGCTCCATCGTGGGTACCAATCCACGTTTCGCCTTGGGACCTATACTACCCTTTGACCACCAATTGAAAATTATGCGCAACGCAAATAATGTTTGTCACATAAGATCGCATCATAAACACGTAATCGATAAATTGCTTCACAACATCGATGTCTTCATTATACTGGAAGATATGCTCTCTTTTACCACAATTGACACAATCATTTGATATGTCAGGGTCATTATAACATGAAAAACACACTTGATGGGCAGTTATTAAATTTACAATATGTAAATGTGTATCTGGAGATGCACCGTAAATAATATCTTGAGTGGCTTCGCATGCGAAAAAAATAATTAGAAAACGTGAATTACCTTTCCCCGGTATGGTTGAATGTAACATAGATGTCCATGTGGAACTTTAACACAACTCGCAAATCTTTATCAACTTACGAACGTAATTAAAAAGAAACTATACATTGCAAATATTTATATGTTTAGTTTTTGTACAATTTGATATGAATAATTATCCGCTTATCAATTAGCACGAAAAACTCTAAATCTCGATGAAAAGTCAAATTGCCAAATAAAGCAAATATAATAATAATAAAACGTTTCAAATTGTTGTGTTCACCACCGCGGTTGGAAACTGAAGAGACCGGCTTATTTCCATGCGGTTCTTACTGTCCCAACCAACGGCATTTTTCCACCGCTAATTCTCCACTCCCTTGGTGCGTTCTAAAATGAGTGAGTGGAGAGTTCCGCGCCATCTACCCGTCCGCATCCGCAACATTCGAAATAAATTTCGAATGCTGCAGATCCTGCCGCGCCACATCACTCCGCCCCCAGACGAAACCTAGGGGGTTTCGACGACGGATCCCGGAACTTCGTTCCCCGTTAATCCACAAAGCGGACACGACGCTGCTTCGGGGCGCACACGGGTTTCAGCCTGGAAAAAGAGACCGCCTTCTTGTGTCCACCGATCTCGAGCTGGAAGAAATGTTCTCCCCTCTCGAGAACGCGGTACGGGCCCTCATATGGAGGCTGCAGCGGCTTCCGGACGGCATCCGTCCTGATCAGCACGTGGGTGCATGTGTCCAGTTCCTTGGGCGAACAAGCAGGTATGGGCGAGTGTCGAGTGGGTGGTGGCGCTTTGATGCGTCGGAAATTGTCCCTCAGCAGACGCACCAACCCTGACTCCGTGAGACCCGATCTCTTGTCGAAAACCGGATGGCTTGGAAGTCTTGGGTTCTCCCCGTATACCAGCTCCGCGGGGCTGGCAGCAAATTCCTCTCGGCGGGTTGTACGTAGGCCGAGTAGGACGAGAGGCAAGACTTGAGTCCAGGACGGGTCGCCGCGTGCCATAATGGCGGCTTTCACTGTCCGGTGCCAACGTTCTAGCATCCCATAGGATTGCGAGTGGTATGCCGTAGTCCGCTGGCGTTTAAAACCCAAGAGTTTGCCTAACTCCGAGAAAAGGGTAGATTCAAATTGCATTCCCTGGTCAGTGATGACCACTGCAGGGACGCCAAAGCGAGGTATCCACTCTCGGCAGAGGGCTTCGACACAACATTGCGCCGTAATGTCTTTCAGAGGTATTGCCTCAGGCCACCGCGTGAAGCTGTCGATGATTGTGAGGCAATACTTATAACCGTGCAAGTCTCGCAAAGGCCCTATTATGTCGAGGTGTATGGTGTGGAAACGCTTGGTAGTGCGGGGGAATGAGCCCACTTCTTTCCTTACATGCCTGGACACTTTACACTTTTGGCATGCGATGCACTCTCTGGCCCAGGAATTGATATCCTTGTTCATGGAGGGCCAGAAGTATTTTCCGGTGACTAACCGATTTGTTGTCCTGATGCCGGGATGCGCCAAGTCGTGAACTGCGTGGAACACTTCCTTGCGAAATGTGGCCGGAATGTATGGCCGAGGTTCCTTTTGCGAGTCTTCGCAGCAGAGCGAGGTGTTTGAGCCGAAGATGGGCAACTCCCGAAATTTGTATTTGGGGTTGGATTTGAGGCTCTGAAGTGCTGCGTCATCCTCCTGCGCCTTGGCAATAGCCGAGAAATCGAGTGAGGCGGGGATGTTAACCTCGGAGACACGAGACAAAGCGTCAGCAACTATGTTGTCCTTGCCGGACACGTGCTGGATGTCTGACGTAAACTGGCTTATGAAGCTCATGTGTCGAAGCTGACGAGGGGACGCTTTGCCGGGCTTTTGTTTCAAAGCATACGTGAGAGGCTTATGGTCCGTGAACACTGTGAACGGCCTGCCTTCTAGGGAGAAACGGAAGTATTTGATACTCAAGTACGCGGCGAGCAGTTCGCGATCTTAGCTACTGTAGTTCCGTTGAGCGGGATTCAACTGTTTCGAGAAGAAGCTCAACGGCTGCCAAACTTGATCCACCTTTTGGTGAAGGGCAGCACCTACTGCGATGTCAGAGGCATCAACAAAAACGGCTAGAGGTGCATCTTGCAGAGGAAATGCCAAGAGTGTAGCATCAGCCAGTTGCTGTCGGGATTTATCGAACGCGCGGACAGCCTCTCCAGACCACACAATCTCTCGTGTGTCTTTTGTTTTGGGGCCAGACAAGTACGCGTTCAAAACGGACTGGTGATGGGCGGCCTTGGGCAGGAAACGACGGTAGAAGTTTAGCATGCCCAAGAACCTCCTCAACTCCGTCACTGTTTTCGGACGCGGGAAGCTTGTAATTGCTTGCACCTTGTCTGGGTCGGGCTATATTCCTTCAGAGAAATTTGCATTTCTCAACGTTTAGGACTAAACCGGCCTCAAGGAGACGTTGAAAAATGCACTCGAGATGGGCTAAGTGCTCAGTTTCAGTGGAAGAAGTGACCAAAACATCATCCAAATAGACGAAACAGAAATCGAGGTTTCGCAGGACTGAGTGAATGAACCTTTGAAAGGTTTGCGCCGCATTGCACAATCCGAAAGTCATTCGGGTGAACTCGAAGAGTGCAAAGGGTGTGCATATTGCCGTCTTTGGAATGTCTTCAGGAGCTACTGGGATTTGGTGGTATGCCTTGGCTAAGTCCAAGGTCGAAAAGATGCGGCAATTCGCGAGGTGATGCGCAAAGTCGTGGATGAGTGGAATCGGATATCGGTCAGGAACAGTCTGTACGTTTAGCCTTCTGTAATCCCCACAGGGGCGCCATTCGCCATTTGGCTTAGGGACCATATGCAATGGGGAAGACCAACAGCTGTTTGAGGGCCTGCAGATACCCTGTTGAACAAGTTGTTCAAATTCTTTCCGCGCAATAGCCAGTTTCTGGGGTGGTAGAGGACGCACCTTCGAGAAAATCGGGGAACCAGTAGTATTAATGTGGTGCTGCACATTGTGCTTCACTGGTTTCGAGAGACTACACTCGGAAGTAATCTGGCTGAACTTTCGGAGGAGTGTCCGAACACGAGAGTCGGTGATGTCTTCCAAAAGAACGGAAAGGTTATTGTCAGCGTGAGATACCATTTGGCCCGACGAATTAAGGTTGGTTGTGGGGTCTATAAGGGACTTATTTTGCAAGTCCACCAGCAACCCATAGTGACACAAGAAGTCTGCGCCTAATATGGGGAAGCTGACATCCGCCAGGATGAAACGCCACGAAAACGTCCTACGCAAGCCAAGACTCACGTCCACTTGCCTATACCCGTATGTATTAATGCGGGAGGAATTTGCTGCCGCCAGTTTGAGGAGTTGTGGATAGAGTTTATGATGCCGGGGTACGGGAAGAACCGAAATTCCGCACCCCTCCGACGAGGTAGTTGCGCCTGCTGAGGGGGTCGAAAATAGTTAGGCGACGTGGCGCTGCGCTCTGGGTGGCCGTCGCCAAGACCCTCCGCGGACCTAGTTTTTTGCGGTAGACGCGAATTTACAAGGTAGCGTACATCTTGTCGCTTTATCTCCGAATCTCAGATGGTACCAGCAAATACCTTTGTCCGCAGGCTGTCTTGACGACCTGCTACCCGAACGTCCTTTTCGTGTGGCAGACCGTGAGCGAGCTCGCGATGTGGCACTCGAACACTGAGCGTCCAACGTCGCCCGCATCTCGGCCACGCTGGCCGCTAAAGCAGCTATCTCGCGCCTTAAGTCGCTCACCTCATCCGACTGTGGTTGAACGGCCGCTATGGTTGGGCGTACATACACCTCCTGCACCTGGTCGGCTGTCGCTGCCAGTTCCTCTAAGAAACCGAAGACGCAGGCTAGGATCGCCTGGGTGCCCTCCGGGAGCCGTCGCAGCCAGACCGACTTGATCAGGTCATCGCCAATCTTGCTCCCTCCCAATTGCCTCATTTCGCGAAGCAATTGGGTGGGAGTTTGATCACCCAACGTTAAACCCGCCAGCAAGTGGTCTAATTTTGCCGACTCGCTTGCCGACAGGCGCCTGATCAACTCGCTCTTGAGCTGTGTGTACGATGCCGACTTCACTACGTCGACACCAGAAGAATCGACTCTTCGTCCAGTCCGACCACCGCGTAGTTGAAGCGGGTCGCGTCCGATGTGATGCCGGACATTTGGAACTGCGCTTCCAAATGCACAAACCACAGCTTCGGGTTCCGCCGCCAAAACGGAGGAACGCGTACGGCGAGGGCGGTCACTTGCGGGTCCGATGGGCCTGCCGCGTCTTTGCTGTCGAACGACATCTTGACGAAAAGTACGAGTTTGCAATGAACACGCGGTGAGTTTATAATGAAACGCGGTGAATTTTGCTCCGACACGGCAGGCCGCACCCACAAATGCACGCATGAACACAGAAATGACGACCGAAGCGGACGCTCTCCAGCGCAGACCGAAATCACCACCCAGAAAACGGAGAACCCGCGATGAGAAACACTTCAACGCCGTCTCTTGCAGCGATTTTTAATTATTATTTTCTGAACTATGAATATAATATAATAATATATATTAAATATACAAATGCGGAATAAATAGTGTAGAAAACTTCTATGTGGTTTTTATAGTAAAAGGTGTGGTAGGCTATGCCTGATGAAGACGATGATGATGATGACGGAGGTGTTGGCGGTCAGGTTGTTAGTGATGTCGCGACTGCTGATGATGTAGAATTCAGCTGCTCTTGTAGCTCCAGATACTTGGCAGCTTTTAAGAGTGTAGTTCCTGTGGAGGATTCCCGGCGGAGTGACACTGAACAACTGAAGCGGAGCTGGGCTGTAGCGGCGGCGCTGGCGGTGCTGGGGACGGCCGTTGCTGCGGTAGCGATGTCTGTGGCGGCGGCGCTTGTGCGAATTCGAGTGTCGGGGTCACCAATTTAACACAACTCGCAAATCTTTATCAACTTACGAACGTAATTAAAAAGAAACTATACATTGCAAATATTTATATGTTTAGTTTTTGTACAATTTTATATGAATAATTATCCGCTTATCAATAAATTTCGAATGCTGCAGATCCTGCCGCGCCACAGAACTACTTTATAACATGTTTGGCAATAGTACTCATTACATATATGCTCTCTTTTACCTCTAATAACAAAGTTCAAGAACTTGTTACATATCTTACAGATTTGTAAGGAGTCACAAACACTATCTTTACGAATTTTATTCTGAATATGCTGTAGATAACAGTGTTCTCCTCTGAACGATCGATTACACTTTAGGCAATCCCTCAATGTAGAAGTAAATTGGCAAGGAGGATAGCAATAACAGTATGGACACTTCATTGCACATTTATAAAATCTGTAATTGCTGACATTATCGTAATATTTGCAGGCATAATTCTTATTAAAAAAGTCTGTAAGCGATTTGATAACGTAGTAATGGTTTTGTAATGCGGAATAATACAGGTAATTTTTTTTTATTTCGGTCATAAAAGATTATATGGAATTTTAAATAGTATAGAATTCGGATCAGTGATATCATTGAACACAACAATCTGATAATTGTTGAGATACTTTTGAAATTTATACAGATCTAGTAAGCTACAGCCATTTATTTCACTCACATTTACATTTGTAAGTTTACAAAGTTTTTTAGCTGCCTTCATCATCATCAACGGCGCAACAACCGGTATCCGGTCTAGGCCTGCCTTAATAAGGAACTCCAGACATCCCGGTTTTGCGCCGAGGTCCACCAATTCGATATCCCTAAAAGCTGTCTGGCGTCCTGGCCCACGCCATCGCTCCATCTTAGGCAGGGTCTGCCTCGTCTTCTTTTCCTACCATAGATATTGCCCTTATAGACTTTCCGGGCGGGATCATCTTCATCCATACGGATTAAGTGACCCGCCCACCGTAACCTATTGAGCCGGATTTTATCCACAACCGGACGGTCATGGTATCGCTCATAGATTTCGTCATTGTGTAGGCTACGGAATCGTCCATCCTCATGTAGGGGGCCAAAAATTCTTCGGAGGATTCTTCTCTCGAACGCGGCCAAGAGTTCGCAATTTTTCTTGCTAAGAACCCAAGTTTCCGAGGAATACATGAGGACTGGCAAGATCATAGTCTTGTACAGTAAGAGCTTTGACCCTATGGTGAGACGTTTCGAGCGGAACAGTCTTTGTAAGCTGAAGTAGGCTCTGTTGGCTGACAACAACCGTGCGCGGATTTCATCATCGTAGTTGTTATCGGTTGTGATTTTCGACCCTAGATAGGAGAAATTGTCAACGGTCTCAAAGTTGTATTCCCCTATCCTTATTCTTGTTCGTGCTTGTGTTTGACCAGTGCGGTTTGATGTTGTTGGTTGATTCGTCTTCGGTGCTGACGTTGCCACCATATATTTTGTCTTGCCTTCATTTATGTCCAGCCCAAGATCTCGCGCCGATTGCCGCCTGCTCGATCTGGATGAAGGCAGTTTGAACGTCTCGGGTGGTTCTTCCCATGATGTCGATATCGTCAGCATAGGCCAGTAGTTGGGTGGACTTGAAGAGGATCGTACCTCTTGCATTCACCTCAGCATCACGGATCACCTTCTCGAGGGCCAGGTTAAAGAGGACGCATGATAGCGCATCCCCTTGTCGTAGACCGTTGTTGATGTCAAATGGTCTTGAGAGTGATCCTGCTGCTTTTATTTGGCCTCGCACATTGGTCAGGGTCAGCCTAGTCAGTCTTATTAATTTCGTCGGGATACCGAATTCCCTCATGGCCGTGTACAGTTTTACCCTGGCTATGCTATCATAGGCGGCTTTAAAGTCGATGAACAGATGGTGCAACTGTTGTCCATATTCCAACAGTTTTTCCATCGCCTGCCGCAGAGAGAAAATCTGATCTGTTGCTGATTTGCCTGGAGTGAAGCCTCTTTGGTATGGGCCAATGATGTTCTGGGCGTATGGGGCTATCCGGCCTAGCAAGATAGTGGAGAATATCTTATAGATGGTACTCAGCAACGTGATACCTCTATAATTGCTGCACTGTGTGATATCTCCCTTTTTATGTATGAGACAGATTATGCCTCGCTGCCAATCGTCAGGCATTGATTCGCTGTCCCATACCTTGAGCACAAGTTGATGAACCACTTGGTGTAACTGGTCGCCTCCATATTTAACCAATTCGGCTGTAATTCCATCGGCTCCTGGCGACTTATGATTTTTTAGCCGATGAATTGCACGGACTGTTTCTCCTAAACTTGGTGGTGGCAGTATTTGTCCGTCGTCTTCAGTTGGCGGGACCTCCAACTCGCCGATGTTCTGGTTGTTCAGTAGCTCATCAAAGTACTCAACCCATCGCTCTAATATGCCCATTCTGTCGGAAATCAGATTTCCCTCTTTGTCTCGGCAGGATGAGCATCGAGGTGTATAAGGCTTCATCCTGCTGACTTGTTGGTAAAACTTCCGCGCCTGGTGCGGTTGCTCCCTGTACTTTTCTAGTTCACAGACTTGTTGGTTCTCCCAGGCTTCCTTTTTCCGTCTGTGAAGTCGCTTCTCCGCTCGACGGAGTTCGTGATAAGTCTCTGCGCGTGCCCGCGTTCTTTGAGAATGCAACATTACTCGGTATGCGGCATTCTTCCGTTCCGTTGCTAGCTTACACTCATCGTCAAACCAGCCGTTCCGACTCCTTTTGCGGCTGGGGCCAAGTATATTTGTGGCCGTATCCATGATAACGTTCTTCAGGTGGTTGTGAAGATCATTAGTTGATGCTTCATCTCCAGGTCCTTTAGCTGCCTTGCTTAAACTATTTTTTGCTATTTCACTATCCAAAACATAGCTAATACTTCTCGGAAGAAAATAGACTTCCCCTTCTTTGCCAACATCTACAACGCTAGTTTTTTTCAATAGGACGTCAGTTTCACTTAGTATTATTGCTATTACTACGCGCATTCATAGCAGTAGTAGCAACACATATCGATGAAGTGGAAGCTGCTGGTCTATTTGTACTATTGCTTATAGTTGAACAATCTGACAATTTTACACACTCATCTATAATTTTGAAAAATTTATGAAAAAATACGTCATCCTGATTTATTTTAAACTCCTTGGAACATTCAAGAAGAATCTTGAAAAATGAATTCTTTTCTTCTACTGTTATTGAAACTTTTTATTTCTCCAAGTAACTAATAAAAGTGTTCATCACCTCAAAGCAAAACTCTTTACCCAAAACAACAGAATTTTGCAAGAGCTGAATTAAATTAAAAGTGAAAAACATTTTTAGAAAATTTTGTTTTACTGTATGCTTCTTTTATATTTAATTTTTTTTTTTTATTTTGAAAGAGCTGAAAAGCTCATTATCATTTAAATACTTTAGCTAATTTATTATTGGTAAAATCTGAAATAAAGTTAGAAAACCTGTTAGTAATTGTTAAACAAATTTTACGAAAGACTCTTACCCCATTGCTACCTTCCTGATCGTTTCAAAATTTCTGCGGATTTCCCACTTGATATTTTCACTATTTATACGTATTCTTTAGGGAGTAAAAAAAAAATAAAAGATCAAACTATACTGGAAAAATCAAATCATAATGTTCACAAGCAACAAATCTTCATTATCGCAATCTCTTGGTTCCGTGCATTTTTTCATGCGAAATATTGTAATAAATCAACAGACAAATGAAATTGTAAGGAGTTTACATTCGCAGATGTTGGGTAATTAATTTCAGGGAACATAAAAAGATCATAAAACTACACCGGATAAATCAAGGCATATGCATGCGTATTTTTTCTTGTTCACAAGTAACACATCTTCATGATCGCAGTATCTTAGACCAATGCATTTTTTATGCATCATTTCGCATGGGATAAATCAAGGCGGAAGCATATGCAATTTCCTTTTTGTTGGCAAGCAACTTATGCGTGTCTTCATGATCGCAATGGTTCCATACATTTTTTTTACGCAACATGCGAAATGTATAATATAAACCATAAGGCAAGTATATTATTCCCAAAAATTTGGTTGCATAGAATTATGAAATTGCAAATGTCGGGTAATTGCTTTCAGAGAATATAAAAATATCATTGCACTGGATAACTCACTGCATTGCACTGGATAACTCAAAGAACCAAGGCATAAGCACTTTTTTTTTTTGAGGGGCAACCTGTCTTCATGATCGTAATATCTTAGGCCCATGTATTTTGTTTTTGTTTTTATTCATTTTGAAAATCATCCAAAGTGTTGCAATAAATCATAAGACAAATATCTGCGGAATCTTGTTCGTAGGCATATGGTTGCATATGTTGATATTATGAATTTGTAGGAAGTTTACATTTGTAGATGCTGTGTAATTAATTTCAGAGAATATAAAAACATCACAAAACTGTCCTGGATCAATTTTTATGAGCTATGTAGATATCTTCATGATCGCTATATGATGTTCTCATGTAGCGAATACATGTATAAAAGGAATTTCTTCTGGAGGTCATTATCATTTGCACGGCTGCATTATACCAACATGGTAAGTTTATTTAACATCACTTTAATTGATGCAATGCGCTTTTAGCGCAAGAAAGCTGAGCACCAACATTATGTTTGGGTTGCTATTATATACTTTTCTTTTTTACTTTTATGAAACACAAAAAATCTGTCTCCGAAACTAAAAAAATCTATTTCTGAAGTAAAATTCTATGTGCTTTTAGCGCAAGAAAACTCAAAGGCAACTTTATGTAAATTGTAAATTGGTTTTAAAATAAAATTCGATCTACCTTTAGCGCAAGAGAACCAAGCGCCAACTTCAAGTTTGGGTCGCTAGTACAATTTTCTTGATTTACTTAAGAAAATATTTTACAATAGTTTATTATTTGTTTCCATCCATCGAAATCCTGAAATGTCAGCGAAACATTACCCCAGACCTATATGTCAATATCCAGTTTAGAGGTGGGTAAAAAAATCTCATCACCGAATTCAAGCTTGTTAAAACTAAATTTGGACAACGTTGGACATTCCATTTTAGTAATAACAATTTGGTTTTCTTACCCCCCCGAAAAGATTCGTAACCAGAAGCAGATCGATGAGCTGAACGCCATACAGGAACACTATTTCGTTTTCGAAGGTGTGGATGTGCAGAAACACAATTATTTCAAAATAAAATTTGTTCAAAATAACAATTATTCAGCTTATACACTCTAATTTAAAGTAATATTGAAAATGTCGCATAATATTGTGAAATAGTTTTATAAGATAAGAGTTTTAAATAACATCACCACACAATTTGTAACGAATTTCATAATTTGTATATGAAATTTATGCGTTATATTGAGAAATAAAGAGAAAGATATATAAATAAGTGTACACATATTGTTAATTCTAAAGAATATTGAATGATGTATGTGTAAATAAGTATAATAAAATAAGTATTTGAACTTTATCAACGAACTTTTTCATTTAAACTTAATCCCATTACTTAAATCAGCAATGATAACCGCAAAATCTGCATCGACCAAGCCAACCGCTTCAAGCCCACCTAAATCCTGCACCATAGCCGCCCGCCGTGATCCCCACAAACCCCACTTCAACCAAGACACTCACCGCTAAGACCGATACCCCGGCAAATACATCAAAACAGCTTAATAAACCCCAAAAAGCACAACAAAAAGATCGATACCCCCTATAAAGATACCCAAACAACTTGACACTCCCCAAAAAGCACTCGGAAAGCATCGCTATCTCATATACACATGAAACCAGCAGTGGGTTATTAACCCACAAAAAACACACCAAAAAGATCGATATCCCCATACCCATACCTCTTATTTGGTGCCTTTACCAAATAAGACTTGACACTCCCCAAAAACATTTGAAAAAGATCGCTATCTCAGAAACACACCAAAAATAGCTTGATATCTCCCAAGACGCCCATTGAAGTTTCATATCCCAGAAACACACCAAAACATAACTCGGTATCATCCAAGACACACAAGAAAAGTACTTATCCTAGAAAAACAGCAATAGAGCTTAATATCCCCAAGACACAAACCACCCACCCCAAGACACGACCCCAGACAAAAGCACAGGCCCCCACAAAGCAACACCTGCACCCAACTCGCAAACCCAAAAGCTCCAAAGGCACGCCCCTCACCCAAGGCACACACCCAAAGCCTCCCACCAAAGGCACAGAGCCCAAAGCCCCCACCAAGCTTAAAAGCTGCTATCTCACTCTAACACACAGAACCTATTGGGAGAGTATCCCACTTACTACTTAGATCGATCAAAGCCCGAAGTGTAACGCTTCCCGCATCCGGACCAGTGATCCTCACTAGTGATCCTCCGGTATGTTGTTTGTTCGCTGTATTGGCCTGCACTTCCTTCTTATAGAGAAGCAAGGTATGGTATAACTTATTGCACTCCAAGCAACGGGTTTTGCGGGTGCATTTTTTGAATCGGCGTATGACAGACAATTTCGACACAGTTTCTGCTGTTTTATCAATTGACATCTTTCATCGACCGAAAGTTTCTTGAAGGTGTCACACGCAAATATCGAATGTTCCCTTTTACAGCAAGAACAACCCTTTTTCGAAAGTGTCGTAAATGGTTTTTTCTTCACGATTTGTGGTGCTGTCGGCTGTTGTTTGATGGCTACGAAAAGCTGATGCCTCTTTAACAAAAAAGCGCAAAAATTGTCCACTGAGGGAACATCTTTGAGATCCCCCTTATTCTCCTCACAGATGCGAAGTGTTTCGTCATCACATTCCCGAACTGCTATTCTTATAATTACCGGATCCCACTCCATAGTCGGGTATCCCAGATTGCGGAGACCAGCCACACAATTCCGAATTGTGGTGTACATGGCCATAGTATCGACTTCGGACCTGTAGTTCAGCTTCTTCATGTATTCTTCAGCGACTGGTTGTCCGCCCACTTTGGTCACCACATAGTGAAAGAGCAATATGACTTTGTTAAAAAAGGTGCACTGCCTCTAACCTACTTGACTTTACTAACTTTGCCACCAAATGTCTAAATTCACGGCAGGAAATACATACCATTTACAAAGATTCCGCTAAAGCCTTCGATACTGTAAATCATAAGACACTTCTATTCAAACTCTCGTCTCTAAACGTTCCCATACCACCTGTTTTAGGGCTTGATTCTTACCTATCCAACCGATCCTGCCGTGTCGCTTTTGACGGCTGCACTTCCCGCTCCTTCTCCCCCTCCTCTGGAGTTCCACAGGGATCTATTCTGGAGCCTTTGTCATTTTTATTTTCTATTAACGACCTTCTCCCCCCCCTTCCTTGTCCCTGTTTGCTCTATGCAAATGACCTTAACCTATTTTCCGTTATATCGTCGCCTAATGACTGTGTTTCCACTCAATTTAACCTGGACGCTCTGATTCGTTGGTGCTCGACTAATGTCCACTCTATGTGCTACTCCCTGAAATCCTCACCCACTTCTTTCTCCTACTCTCTTAGCGGACACTCCTTATCCTCCTGAAATTGCACTCAAGACCCCGAAGTCACTTTCGACAATAAGGTCCGCTTTGACTCCAATTGCCTCGAAGTCACCAATCGAGCAGCAAAATTGTCCGGCTCCATACTTCGCTCCTCCTCTGATTTTGACTCTATCTAACCCTCCTTAGCTCTCTTCAATTCCCGTAGCTGTGATTGTCTTGGCCTTGAAAATGTGCATTCATCCGTTCCCCCTTCTTCAGGAAAAGCTTGGACTACCCCTCCCGCCTCCACTTTCTGAACCTTCCCTTCCTACAGCAACGTAGATCCTATCTGGATCTATGCACGTTTTTAAGGTTTTGTGTGAAATAAATCGAGAAATCGAGACAGTGTCTGTCCGTCTACCTGTCTGTTTGTCTTTTTTTTTTTTGAGGAGGTGGACATCTTCAAAAGACACTGGTCTGGACACACCAGCGTGTGGGATTTTTATCCACTAAAACCACCCCAACTCCCTCCCTGTCCCGCGAAACCACCATAAGGTATTACATCACGGGGCGGAGTCAGCTCACTCTAGCTTAGTCACCTTTCTTCTATACGCGGCGCACGTGACCGCGTTTTTCTCCTCTCCTCTGCTTTTCGCAGTTTATTTTGGATAGATGCGATCATGCAATTGACTGCATTCCAATTCTCTTGCTGTGCTAGCATTTTCGGCACCAGTTTTTCTGCTGCCAGGACCTCCCCTAGAGTCTTCCTTTCTTCCACAAATCGCGGACAGTGGAAGAATACATGCTCTGGGTCCTCTGGGACTCCATTGCAATTTGGACAGTCGGGTGAGATCTCGAATTTAAACTCCATCTCCAATTTAATTAAAGGTATTGGAGATATCCTCCATGCCCCTTGAGAAACTTGGTGAGATTATAATTAATCTCACCGTGTCATCTCTCCGACCACTCCTTGATGACAGGAATGAGCCTATGAGTCCACCGACTCTTTCCCGACCGTTCCCATCGCTCTTACCATCTATTTATGGATTTCTCCCTCTCAGTCTTCTTCGTCCGCGATGAGGAAGAGGTTGGCTTCGCATTGTATATGTTCGCCATCTCATCTGGCAAGATGTCAATGGGCATCATTCCAGAGATGAGGAATGCTGCATCATCTAAGACAGTTCTGAAGGCAGAGCATACCCTCAGGGTTGCCCTCCTGTAGACTGAACTCAGTTTCGTAGCGTTCCCTGATATTCACAACGCCTGCCTCCAAACTGGGATTGCGTAAAGCATGATCGAGGTCACCACCCTGGCTATAAGCAACCCAGAGGTATGCCGTGGCCCTCCCACGTTCGACATCATCCTTGCCAGGGCCATACTTGTAGTTGATGATTTGTCGCAAACATACCGCACATGTTGTTTATAGCTAAATTTCCTATCTATCACCACCCCCAAGTATTCGATGGTCGGTTTGGAAGTGATGATATGATTCCCGATTCTAATACAGGCATCATTTCTCTTTCGCCGCTTAGTGATGAGGACTGCTTCCGTTTTTTCCTCCGGCAATGTCAGACCAGAGCTCTTTAGCCAACTTTTAACAGTACTGATTGCCTTGCTTGAGTATGACTCAGCATCTTCGAGATGCTTTGCAACAACAACCAGCGCTATGTCGTCAGCGTAACCCACCACTGTGGCTTCCCCCGGAAGGGCTTTCCCTTAAGTACATCGTTGTACATGGTGTTCCACAGTAGTGGGCCCAATACGGAGTCCTGCAGGACACCCGCGAAAACAACGTACTCCTGGGGTCCGTCATCGGTGTCATACCAGAGCCTCTTTTCAGTTAAAAAACTATTGACGATAGCAGCGAGATAGGCGGGAATATCAACCTTCGCTAAAGATTTCCGTATTAGATTCCAATTGGCCGAATTGAATGCATTTTTCACATCTAGGGTTACTACCACGCAATATTTGCTGATGCTACCCTTTCCGTGAATTGCATCCTCGGCCAAGCCAGAAACCAATTTGATGGCATCAATGGTTGATCTGGCTTTACGGAACCCATACTGCCGATCTGAAAGGCCGCCTCGACTCTCAACAACCGGGAGTAATCTATTATAGATTACCCGCTCTAGCATTTTCCCATCGTGTCCAGAAGACATATGGGTCGGTATGAGGATGGTTCACCTGGCTTAGGCAGAAGTACCAACTTCTGTTGCTTCCATGTCGCTGGAAATATAACCTCGGACATGCACGCTTCGAACAACTTAGCGAACATGTCCGGTCTGCATTTCACCGCAAGCTTAAAGGCCTTATTTGGTACTCCGTCCAGACCCGGCGCTTTATTGTCTCTTATTCTACCGCAGATATCCAACAGCTCGTCTCTGGTGACTGGCGGAATTGCCGTCACATTCAGAGGTAGTTGGAATGTGTCGGAGCTATCCTCTTGCTGGTGGAATAACCCCTGGATGATTTTTAGCGAGAGGGTGGGACACGTGATCTGCGGAGATGAACGGCCTCTTAATCGTCTCATCACCATTCTGTAGGCACGGGTTTACGTCCGCTTTTGAGCAGAGCTCCTTAAAGCATTGCCTCTTGCTTCACTGGATGGCCAGCTTGAGGTTTTTGCGGGTTGCCTTATAGGCGCGCTCACATGATTTAGCGAAGCATTCAGCCAGGATGAACGGCTCTTTCCGTAAAGGTGCCTGCTTTATCAGGTTGATCTAACCACACCTCTATGAAGGTCTCCTCATCCAAAGATGTTGCAGACCAGCCTGAAATCTTTTTCGGTTTCGGACATGATAGCTCTTTGCCCTGTGGTTCGACACGTGTCTCAAAGAAGATTGCCTGGTGGTCGCTGTGGGTGTAGCCTTCACTGACGCACCAGGACATACCTCGTGTCAGCGCAGGGCTGACAAAAGTCAGGTCTACAACTGAGCCTGATCGTCCTTTCTGAAAGGTATTTACACCTTCGTTAGCCAAAACTATGCCCATCTGCGCAAAAGCTTCTAATAAACTCCGGTCCCTAGCATTTGATTCCCTACTACCCCACTCTAGGGCCCAAGCATTGAAATCACCAGCAATCACCTTTTGACTTCGTCTCCTTGCATCGATAACAAGATTATCAAGCATTTGCTCGAATTCAGACAGTGTCAAACTTGATGGGGCATAGCAGCTGTATACATATACACCACTTATCTTTGCCCACACAAATCCACTGGCTGTCTGACTTGCAGTACATTGTATGGCCTGCCGACCACAAGCCCATATCGCCGCTCCACCAGTCGGATCTGTCACCCATACGCGACCGTGACGGTTTCTGTACGGCTCACTTATGATGGCGATTTCCATCTCAAATTCGAACGTGGTCTGCTCAAGTAAATCCTGAGCGACCCCGCAATGATTGAGGTTTATTTGAATAAACCTCATTTTCTTATTGCAGTAAGAGCCTTCACAAATTCGGGACATTTACTACTTCTCCCCCTGCTCCCCACACCTTCTGCATCGACCGGATCGATCAATGCTGCACCTCTTTAATGAAGTCTGTTCTCTTAAACGGCAGACAACCCATCCAATCCCAACTTTTCCGGCCGCCAACAAACTCTGCGCTTCCTCGGCCGGTACTCGCATTGTGGCCGTTTTAGTACCGCCATAGGCTTTTCGTAAACTGACAACAGATTCCTCGGCAAGCTCCTCCAACTTGAATTGTTCCTTCAGAGCAATATAAATTTCTGCTTTCGATGTTATTTCATCGAGATGCTTATGTAGATCTCATGTTTTTGGGCACGCACTGCGGCATTCTTCCCAAGGGAGTCCTTCACCCGAGTGCGAAAGTCATCAACCTTGCCCACGCTGAATCTTTTCAGCTCGAACATGAGATCCCCTTTCTGGGTTGTTCGGATTCGATTCTCATTTCCGCTCAGATCTCCGCGTAGGACAGTTTGCCTTTACTGGAGATAACAATCGCATCTGGACGGGTTCGCACTTTTGCTTTTCCTGTCGTTTTTTTGCTCGTAACCTTAGTCCATCCATCGTTTCCGCTCGTCTTGGACCCCGCAACGCCGGCAGACCCTTCCACACTCGCTGTACGCTTTCCTCCTTCCTGCGTCTGTCTGTCGGTCACAAGGACTTTTCTCAGAAACGGCTATACCGATTGACACGAAATTTGGTGAGAAGATAGGACCTGCGGACCCCCAAACATACAATGAGTAATATCCTTCTACGTTGAGATTTATGGGGGGTCCCCATACATGTAAAAGGGGGGTGTAAATTTTTTTTTTCATAGTCACGTGGGGTATCAAATGAAAAGTCTTAATTAGTACTTTTCGAAGCCGAAGCCGAAGCCGAAGTTGCCTCTATATGGTGCCCAGGCCTCAAAATACTCTCCATATCGATATCTGTTCAAATTAAGTTAATAATAATATATTACCATACTTTTGGGAAAATTGAGTAAAAGCCCTCTTAAGCTCACCTCAGAGTTATAAAGGTTGGTAGTAATATAAAATAACATGTGAAGCATATTATCTCCAAGTATGATCAAAATCATACTAGTAGTAACAAATTTACAGTAGCTCAAAGTTGTCTTTACCGTGTAAATTTACAACCCGAAGTACTAAATCTGACATGCTAAATGCATATTCTTAACGGGCAACGTACAAATGGGATAGTTCTACACTCAAATATACTCACACAAGAAGCAAACAAAACCTTTCATACCTGAAGCGCCCAGCTTCCGGTTTCCCGACTTGTTTGCTCATAATCTTAGTCCATCCATCGTTTCCGTTTGTCTTGGGCTTCGCAACGCTGGTCGACTTTTCTACATTCGCTGTACGCTTTCCTCCTTCAGAGCTATTGGTGTTGATTTTCAGAGTTTCCTGTCCGCCATTTTTCTCTTAGGCGCCTGCTGATTATTTAAAGGATCCCCCTCTTTCTCACGTACTCGTTTATTTCGCCGGAATTCGATGGTTGTACGGTTAGGTGTCACTTGGGTGGGTCCCTGTGACACTGTTGGCATAGCGGGGTTCGGCGTATGCTTATTATTCTTTTCCTCCACCTGTGATCTATTATAGAGGACTCTAATAGCCCTCACCATATTCTTTATGGCTTGGTGCACGTTGTGCCTTGATAACAAAACCTTAAAAAGGTTATGTAAGTCTCTGAAAGGTAACCATTACAACTTAAACTAAATTGAGATTAATTAAATTGCTAGCACCATTTGTTTTTGTTTAGAAGCATCCATCAGTAAGAATCCTACGGTTTATAGTTGCGCGCCTTGAATGCATGGCTGATCTATAGAAATAATATGGTTATTAACACTGTGTCCATTGGATGAATTGATATCGAGCAGGTCATTTAAAAGGTTTTGAGGTTAACGCTCCATCAGATAAGTGTGCAGTCGCTGTCCTTTGTTGCGCACTTTGTACGACTTCAGCAACAAACAAATGTCGTAGATCACATCGTAAAACACGTTCATAAAGATCTTATGCAAGGACGGTATAGGTTTAAAGCGCGACATTAATAACTCTACATTTTTACACCATTTTATTTCTGAAACCCCAAAAACACATGTCACCCTCAACTCCACTTCGAAGGTTCCAATCTTCAAAGTTACTCTTCTAAAAACCGCTTCCCCTCGTTCTTCTTCTTTCTCCAACAAAATCCCCCGCCATGCGGCGTGGCAAAGTACCCACAAATAAATTTCCCTTCTGTGGCCGAAGTTTGACGATTCAAATTTCAAATTTGAATTTCCAAACCTCGAATGCGGGGAGACCATATACTCTCCCCAAATTTCGTGATGATTCAGCTGATCAATGTCGTTGACACAGGACAGGGAGACGGACATTGAATCGATTTTAATTAGGTTCACACACAACCTTTTTTTTTTTTTTTTTTTTTTTTTTTTTTTTTTTTTTTTTTTTTTTTGGAGTAGGGTAGGTGAATGCGTTTACGCACACAGTGTTGGACTCCCGCAACAGCACGCTGGCGGACTACCAACTAAACACCTCCCTGTCATCAGAGAACTAGCCTGGAACCGTTTGACACATTACTTCGGGCTAGCCCTCCCGCTCTCCCGGCTTTGGGAGGCTTCAAGTCAGGGAATTCCTTTCACCAACGCGAGGGGAGGGGAGGAAGGGAGTTGTTAGTTCAGGGAACCCCTTACCGTCCGATCCCTCTGCCGGTCGAGTTCAATCTTCTTCGTAGAAAGAAGAGCCCGAACATAATGCGCTCTTCAGCATCTCTCTGATAATGTTGTCTGGAAAGAGCTCCCCTGTGTCTGCATAAAGCTGCTGGCGGAGGCCGTCCCACCTCTCACAAGAGAAAAAGGGGTGTTCAGCGTCATCCGCCACTCTATTGCAGAACACACAATCAGGAGATCGCGCCTTCCCAACCCTGTGCAGGTAAGACTGAAAACCTCCATGCCCACTTAGAAGTTGGGTAAGGAAGTAATCAATCTCACCGTGCTTTCTGTTCAACCACGGATCTAATTTGTCGATGAGCCGCGCAGTCCACTTGCCCCTTGGCTCATTTTGCCAAGAAACTTGCCACTCGTTAAGGGTGCGTTGACGTTCTTCACGGGCAACCACTTCTCTTAAGTTTTCGCCCTTACGGCGATAGATAGCTTTGCGCTCCTTGGCAAGGAGGGCAATGGGGATCACTCCCGCAATCACCATCACAGCCGGTTCGGAGACAGTGCGATAAGCAGACGCCACTCGCAAAGCTCCCCGCCTCTGCACTTGAGCTAGGCGTTTACGATGCACCTCCTTGTCAAGGGCATCAGCCCACACCTCCGCACCATAGAGAAGGACGGACTGCGTTGCTCCCATGAGGAGACGTCTCCTAGTTAATATAGGGCCGCCCACATTCGCCATTAGCCGACTCAAGGCCGCGACTCCTGCTGCAGCCCTGTCCGCGGCTGCTTTGATTTGCTCGAAGAATCTCATCTTCGAGTCGAGCATTAAACCAAGGTATTTAACCGCTGGTTTTGACTCTATAGTCAACTCGCCGATCGATATGGGACGCAAGGTCGGGATTCTCCTTCTGGTCAGGATGACTACTTCGGTTTTCTCCAGCGCAAGGTTGAAACCGTGAGCAGTCATCCATCCGCTTACCCGTCGCATCAATATGCCAAGTCTGCTTTGCGCCTGTTCAACGGTGCGTCCGGCAACAAGTGCCGCAACGTCGTCTGCATAACCGACCAGGCGCGACTCTTCAGGCATATCGAGTCTCAGCAGACTATCGTAGGAAGCGTTCCAGAGGTCCGGCCCTAGGATGGATCCCTGCGCTACTCCCGACGTGATTTCCATCCTCCTCTGGCCCTCTAGCGTCTCATAGAACAGGGAGCGATCTTTCAGATAATCCCTCAATATCCGCAAGAGATAGCTTGGCACGTGAAAGGAGTTCTCTAGTGTGCCCAGCATATCTGTCCATCTTACGGAATTGAAGGCATTTCTGACGTCGAGCGTTATGATGAGCACTATCCGTCGAGATCGGCGGCTGTGTGCCCCGGCTCGATTAAACGCATCTCCGACCTCCATAACAGCATCCACTGTAGATTTCCCTGTTCTAAACCCGAACTGCCTTGCGGATAAGT
This sequence comes from Hermetia illucens, assembly GCF_905115235.1. NCBI lineage: Eukaryota > Metazoa > Arthropoda > Insecta > Diptera > Stratiomyidae > Hermetia > Hermetia illucens. The sequence continues at coordinate 123,743,233 of NC_051849.1, read as the reverse complement.
CCCCGGCAGCACGGATCGCTTCAGCGAGTCTACCCCTGATGAGCTTCTCGAACACTTTTCCGGCCGTGTCAAGCATACACACCGGTCGGTATGCAGACGGGAGCTCCGGATCTCCTTTACCCTTACGGATCAACACGAGTCTGGCCACTTTCCAGCGAGAAGGAAAAATGCCCTCCTTCAAGCACGCGTTGAACGCTTCGAGCAGCAATTCTGGCCATTGGCGGAACACCAGTTTGTAAACTTCCGCCGGGATGCCATCAGGGCCTGGCGCCTTCCTGTTTTTCATAGTGAGAACCGCTTCTTCGAGTTCTCCCATTGTGAAAAGGGGGCAATCCACGAGGCTTTCCGCGCTGTTTACATCAACCCGTACAGGGTGTCTAGGGAACAATGCCCGCACAATGCGGTCCATCTGGTCGGTGCTCAGTATGCAGGGCTTCCGCAGAGCCCCGATTTTCCGAGTGACAAGCTTATAGCCAAGTCCCCACGGGTCATCATTCACCTCATTAACAAGGTTTTGCCAGCCGCGAGCTTTGCTTTTATTTATAGCGCTGCGGAGTCTCCTTTTTGCTGATCTATATTGTGCCTTTATGGCACATGCCTCCTCGTTGGCGTAGAAACGTTGTGCCAAACGGCGGAGCTTATGACACTCCTTCCGTAGGTCGGCAATTTCCGCCGTCCACCAGTACATAGAAGGCTTGTCGCGCCTGGGGCCTCTCCGGGGCATGGAAGCCTCACACACCGTCGTTATCAGATTCATCACTGAATTTACGACGGTGTCAGCTGCGACACCACCACCCCCCGGAGTGCCCCCCAGCGCGGCCCTACCTGCTCCAAGAGCTTCGACGAACCTTCCGATGTTCACCTTCGCGACATTCCACACGCAGGGGGAACGTCGTGTTGGTGCTCGCCGGCAAGTAGCGTCAAACACTTCGAACGCAATGTACTGATGATCACTTGCCGAGAAGTCTTCTAGAACTCGCCACCCGTCCACCGATGATGCCAGAGATTCCGACGCAAAAGTTATGTCGGGAATGCTTCCTTCACAACCTGAGCGCCGAAACGTTGGCGTGGATCCGGTGTTTAAAATTACGAGCCCGGTTCTCGCCGCCATTTCCAGAATCCGTTTCCCTCTGGAGTCTGATTGAGGCATGCCCCATTCAAGAGCCCTGGCATTAAAATCACCGCCAACCAGGATTCGTCCCTCCGTGCTCGAAACGGCGTCCTCCAGAGCATCAAGCCGGCGTTGAAAGTCCGGAATCGACTCATTCGGCGTCAGGTAAACGCTAAAAAACGTTATCCCTAAACACCGGATCCAGGCAAATCCGTCCCCCCGGCCTTCGGCAAGAACGCGAAGTCGAACGTCGTCCCGAACCCAGGTGGCAGCGGTGCCCGATAAGTCCAGATACCATGAGGACGGGTCCTTGTTTCGGTATTGCTCGCTAATCAGCACTAGATCAGCATTTACTTCCGCAGCGAACTGCGCTAGCAACTGGTGAGCGGTTGCACTCCGGTGCATGTTACACAAAACCTTAAAAAGTACAGAAACGTGCATAGTCGACTTAAATCATATGAATTGAAACCAAAGTATGCTCCTCATGTGAATTCCTCATGCGAATGAAAATGTGCAGTCATGTCATATTGCACAAGGTTCTGTCCTAACATTTAATTTTGGGGAAATATGTCTAAGAGTTGCATTTCATCGTGTGAACGTTAATATTACCTTAATTGAATAGACTTAATTCTAATATGTGCGACTATTGCTGCCCACCAAGAGCCGGTCAGGCTCTTATAGTTGGTGCTCTTCATGCCATGTAGTCGTCGATTTTTCATGGTTTCGCCGGTGGTTCAATCGAGAAATTTACTACAGAAAATATCTTGTTAAATAAATAAGGTGTATTTACCATCGGAAACAACAAAACAATTTGCTAATGTATATTCCCATTTTTACAAACAAAACAGATTACAACGTAAAGTATCTCCAACAGATTTTTGGGTGCGTCCACTTACGCCGGCGGTTAGCACAAGAAGGAAGTTCGCGAACCAGCCTCGTGCCAAGCCGTCAGCCGTGGCGACGTCGGCAGTACAGTACGTCGGCGGAGAGCAATGCAGTCGTGGTGCATATCTCCGATGGGCAAAGGCCTTCAGCCTCGATGAGGAGACCCATTTGGGCCACCCCGAACGTCAAGCTTGAAGGAGTCCTCCCGTTCTTCCCTGACTTTTAAAGGGCCCTCGTATGGCGGCTGCAGCGGCCTCCAAGAAGCGTTCATCCTAATGAGGACCTGTGAGCATGTCTCGACGTCCCTTGGGGTGTCAATTTCCAGCGTCGTGCATCGGGGAAGTGGAGTTGGCCACAGTTTCGAAACCGCTTCCCTGCTAGACAGTACGCGCAATATTATTCAGCCAGTTCAATCAGTTTTCAAATACACTCGTATGCAGTAAATATCCATTTCAATGCCTTCTTTTTGATAATCACTTATTTGGTCAGTGTGTCTCCGTATTATATCCAATTTATTATTTGAGAAAAGGAAAGCTATTCAATATCTAGTGAAAGAAGTGTAGAGTAAATGAAGCTTCAAAGCAATAAAACTAATATGGTAAAATTGTGGCGCGGCAGGATTCGCAGCATTCGAAATTTATTTCGAAATTTATTGCAAACAAATAGATGGCGCGGAACTTTCCACTTTGTAGAGCTCGCCACGGGAGTGGAGGACTAGCGAGGAAAGTGTGCCATGAGTTAGGGGCAAAAAGAAACACATGAAGGGAGATCGTTCTCTTCTGCCTCTAACGTTTGGATAGTCGGTTATCACGCGGTGCAGTTTTTAATTAATTTAAACTCATTCATTAAAATTAATAAAGTCTAATCATTACATCTATCGAGTATTGATTGTAAAAACTGTTAGTCTATGCTCCGGCGTACCTAAAAATTGTAGTTTGCAAAAAAATAGACTATTTTAGTTAAATTGGTGACCCCGACGTGATTTGAACACGCAACCCTATTATTAATACAATAGTAAATATAATTCAGATTTCAAATTTGAAAGAACATTCTATACATATTGTAGTTTACAATTTCTTTTTTTGTTTTTTGTTATTTGTACCTTATCACTTACATCTACATCCATAATAATGTAATGACCCCATGGAAGGTTCCAATTTATCTTTTATTATGTACCTTCTATCATCATTAGTTCACAGGGAAATTTTGAGTTATCTTATTAATAATAATAATAATCGATATCCTACATCTTTTTTTTTTTTTTTTTTTTTTTTTTGTGCGTACACGGAGGTGGAAAATCTTAGAAAGACACGTCCGCCGCAGCTCCGCCGCCCGAACGGCGGAACAACAGCGGGCGCGTGTGGGATTCACACCCACTAAAAACCACCCCCGGTCTCTCCAGCCCCAACCCCGCGGGACCACCATTGAGGTATTACTTCGCGGGGTAGGTTTGCTCTTAGGCACTCATCCTTCTCCTAATTGCAGCTTTCCTCCTTCTTTGTTCTTTCAGCAACTCCTCCTGCATTTGGATGATTGCGGAGCTAACCGCAAGCCACTTCTCCTCGGACTCCAGCATCTCAGTAACTAAGCTCTCCGGGGTCCCGCTCCTGCCCAGCACCTGGTTTAAGCTCCTTCTCTCCATCGCAAATCGTGGGCAGTGAAACATCACATGCTCTGGATCCTCCGGTATGCCATCGCATCTGGGACAGTTCGGAAAATCATCCAACCCAAAGCGGTGCAGATACTGCCTGTAGCAACCACCGTGTCCCGTGAGGAACTGGGTAATGTGGTAGTTGGTATCCCCATGTTTTCGCTCAAGCCACACCCTAATGTTGGGAATGAGCCTGTGCGTCCACCGACCTTTCGCAGACTCGTCCCATCTGCGTTGCCAGAGATCAAGCGACTCTGACCTTGCCGCATTTCTACGCTGTGCATGCCCCTCCATATGTCTTGCATTGTACAGGACACTCATTTCTTTGGCCAGAATGTCAACCGGGATCATGCCTGCCACCACCAATACTGCCTCATCTGATGTGGTTCTAAAAGCACTGCAAACCCTCAAAGCCATCCGCCGGTAAACCGAGTTCACCTGCTTCCGTCTCTGAGAGTTTGCAAGCGCCTCCGCCCACACAGGCGACGAGTAGAGCAGGATGGAGCGCACCACTCCGGCTAGCACCAACCTCCGGCAATGTTTCGGCCCACCAATATTTGGCAACATTTTTGCAAGTGCCGTGGTGGCACTGGCTGCCTTTTGGCATGCATACTCTAGGTGCTCCCTAAAACTCAATTTGGTGTCAATTATTACCCCCAGGTATTTGATAGCCGGCTTTGATACGACCGTATGTCCACCGACCTCCACTTTTACAGTATTATTTTTCCTGCGTTTCGTTATCAAGACCGCTTCCGTTTTCGCGTCCGCCAAGGTCAGCCCAGCCTTTTCTAGCCAGGACTTTACCGCTCTCACTGTTTCCGTTGCGTAAACCTCCACATCTTCTGGGTGTTTTGCTGCAACAACCACAGCTAGGTCATCAGCAAAGCCGACAATCGTAGTCCCCTCTGGGACGGGAAGAGCAAGCACCCCATTATACATGATATTCCACAACAGGGGACCAAGTACCGATCCCTGTGGTACCCCGGCTGTGACAATGTACTCTTTGGGGCCCTCATCCGTCCCATACCAGAGAGTCCTCTCTGAGAGGTAGTTTTCCACCAAATTCGCTAAGTATCCGGGGACACCTATGTCAGCCAACGCCCCTTTAATTCTATTCCAGTTGGCCGAGTTGAATGCGTTTTTGACATCCAACGCCACCACGGCACAGCAGCCGCCAGAAATCAGTGCACCTTTTGCCAGGTTTACCACCATGCCAATTGCGTCCACCGTAGAGTGGGCGCGTCGGAAACCAAACTGGCGTTCCGACAAACCATTGTTGGCTTCGACGATGGGCAGGAGTCTGTTGTAGATGACTCTCTCCATCATCTTCCCCATTGTATCCAACAGGCAGATAGGACGATACGACGCTGGGTTTCCAGGTTGCTTGCCAGGCTTCGGAAGCAACACCAACTTTTGCTTTTTCCACTGGGCAGGGAATATTCCTTCTTTTAGGCACGCCTCGAAGGTGTTGGCGAAAAGGTCGGGCCTAGTCTTCACTGCCAGTTTCAAAGCTCGGTAGGGGATGCCATCCAAATCTGGAGCCTTGTTGTCACCGAACCTACCACATATTTCCCGCAGCTCCTCCACAGTTACAGGCGGTATTATGCCGTCATTTGGTTGGACAAAAACTTGTCTTCCCCTATTTTCGTGGTGAGGGAACAGAGTGGTAACAATCTGTTTCAGGAGGCGCGGACAGGTCACCTGGGGTGATTTCCGCAGCCTTTTCATCACCACTCTGTAAGCCTCGCCCCAAGGGTTTATGTCGGCATGGTCGCACAGCTGTTTGAAGCAGTTCTTTTTGCTCCTCCGAATGGCTTCTTTTAGGCGGCCACGCAATTGCTTGTGTGCCTCCTCTCGACCGTCGCCACCGGGTTTTCCCCTGAGCCTCTGGCAAAGCCTCCTTGTCCGAAAACATGCGGCTCGCAAACTTGCGATTTCATTGTTCCACCAGTAGTTGGGTTGCCTACTGGGGAGCAATCGCCTTCTGGGCATAGTTGCATCGCATGCTTCCGTCACCCATCGAGTGATCTGGGTGGCTTTCTCTCCAGCCGTACCATTCAGGGATATGTCGGATTTGAGCACCGCGGAAAACGTGTCCCCCTCGAACGCTTTCACTGTCCAGCCAAGCATACCACCCGGCATTTTGCGAAAACTCTTTTTCGAGCTCGATCCGCCCTTGATCTCTATGCAGATTGCCTGGTGGTCGCTGTGAGTATAGTCCTCACTGACATGCCAAGCGATTCTACTGGCTAAAGCGGCACTCACGTATGTCAGGTGCACTATAGACCCCAGACCCCTTCCCCGGAAAGTGTACGAAGACCCAACATTCGCCAGTACCACGTCCAGCTCCGCGAATGCTTCGAGGAGAACACGTCCCCTCACATTAGTTATCCGGCTGCCCCATTCGAGAGCCCACGCATTGAAATCGCCTCCTATTATGATCGGCCAACGTCCTCTTGCATCCAAAACAAGAGCAGCAAGCATCCGCTCATACTCGACGAGTGTAGCGCTGGGTGGAGCATAGCAGCTGTAGATGTGGATGCCCTTCACCTTCGCTCTGATGAAGCCCTCCTCCGGGTGCTCCATTATTTCCTGGAAGGCTTGTTCTCCACAAGTCCACAGCGCTGCTTGGCCCGTTTGGTCTTTGACCCAAACGCTACCACCGCGGTTTCGGTATGGTTCACTTAGTATGGCCACATCGATGTTTTTCTCGCGGATAGTTTGCGCGAGTAGATCCTGCGCCGCCTCGCAGTGGTTGAGGTTGATTTGTATCAACCTCATCTGCAATTTGTGCTAAGGGCTCTCCTGTATTCCGGGCACCTGCTGCTGCCTGCAATGTGCCGATGGTCCACACCCTCCTTTCCTTTGCACAGTAGACAATTTGGGTCAGCTCCGCAGTCCTTGCTGATGTGGCCCTCCACTCCGCATCTCCTGCATTGCTTTGACCTGTCATTTGGGTTAGTGCATGACTTCGCAATGTGACCAAAGCCAAGGCATCTAAAGCATCGTTTTAACGCCACCTGTTCCCTAAGGCGACACATAACCCAGCCTATTCTCACTCTCCCTGCTGCTAACAGTTTGAGTGCGTTCTCTACTGGTAGGCTGATGATGGCGGTTTGTGTTCCCCCATAGGCTTTCCTTAGAGTTTTTACCGCTGACTCCTGTAGTCCGGCAAGATCGAACTGTTTCTCCAACGCTTCGCGAACCTCCTCCTTCGTCGTGATTTCATCTATATCTTTGCAGATTATAGTGATCTCCGGCCTGCTAGCTCTTATTTCAGCTTCCTGCCCTAAAGTCTTCCCGATTTGGCTTAAGAATTTGTCCGCGGTTACATCCTTGGATTTCTTAAGTTCCAACATAAGATCTCCCTTCTGCGACCGTCTAATACGGCTGACGTTGTCTCCCAAATTGGTGAGTTCGGGGTCTGCCTTCACTTTCCTGAGTATGTCGGCGTATGACCCTTCGCCTCGTTTGGAAATGAAAATCACCTCCGGTCTAATCTTCCTCCGATAGTTTCTTTTCCGCGGTTCTACCTTCCTCCAAGCTTCCGCATCCGCCTTTGAAGGTTCGATCCCTTTTCTCGAGGTAGCCACTGCAGTATTTTCCCTGGTAGCTTCAGACATAATTTTCATGAACTCCGCCTTTTTGGGAGTTGAGTCCTTTCTTCTTTTCGGGGTTTGCTGGCCTGTTGAGTCATTCAGCTTCTCGCGCAGCCTCTTCCCCGGTTTCTCCCCTTTTGTGTTTTGAACCGGCGTTACTTGAGTTGCCTGGTTCACTTTTCCAATCGGCGACTTCCCTACTCGTTCATCCTGAGCCTTGCCGTACGTCAAACGGATGCCTCTTATCATGGCCCTTATATTTTGGTGAATGTTCCTGCGCTCCTTTATGAACTCACACAGCTCCATGATCTTTTTACCGAGGGCAGTAAAGGCAGCTCCAGACTGATCATTGTCCAAAACATCGCTCGGGTGAATCGGCGTCAGCGATTCTTCCTCATCGAAGACTCTCGCTATACGCTTCCCACTGGGGGTAGCGATCGTGGGGGCTTGTGCCCGTGTGGGAGGGGATCTGCGAAAAATCGAGCTCCTTCTGAACGGATCCATCACTGGAGCCAGTTCAAGTTCCTCCCGTACGCTTGTAACATTAGATGCCACAGTAGCCAAGGTTCCCACTACTGAGGCACTGCGGTCGTTGGATATCGACGGCCGGGAGCCCGCTTGCTCACTCCCAAAAACCGCCGGCACTGGGTTTCCGAAGCCCTGCACCGTAACTTCATTCTTCTTCTGCTCCTCCATGTTTGGTTTTATTTCTGGGTATCCTTCCCATAGCCAATTTTTATCCACGGGTGGGCGTTTACTTCCCACCTACCCGGCCTGCGCATAAACATGCCCATACATGCACATCTCCGGATGCGTGCATGTGCATGGCCATGACACCTTCGCCGAGCATTCCCTTATCCGCACGAAGGGACGCGGCTGATGGAAGATTTGGCAACTCCACACAGGCGATATCCTACATCTGTATCGCATTGATCCGAAACTAATAAAGTTTTTGGCGACAGTCATGGAAGGGTGGCATACCACCTTATCAGTGCGTACATCTGAGGGTGCTAATACCTCAGAGCCCATCCGTATACGGAGGGGCATCTTCCAGGGGGATTCATTGAGTCCCCTTTGGTTTTGTATGGCACTGAACCCCCTTTCATGGCTACTGAATGATGCTAGAGGGCATGGTTTTGCAATAAAGTATGGCCTACGTGCTAAGTGCGAACTGACACACTTGATGTACTTAGATGACATCAAGCTGTATGCTGGTACTGACAACCATCTTTGAAGTCTGTTGCGAATAATAGACATGTTCAGCCGTGATATTCGGATGGAGTTTGGATTAGACAAATGTCGAATCCAAGCCATCCGCAAAGGTCATCACGAGCCACATGCCGGACATAGCATTGGTGACCTCCACATCGAAGCTATGACCGAGAGAGACCTCTACAAGTACCTAGGAATTCTGCAAGGAACCCATGCTCGAGTTGGTGATCTGAAAGAAGCTCTGATGTCCGAATTCCTGCGACGTGTAAAGCTGGTGCTGAAATCGCATCTCTCGGGGAAGAATAAAATAAGCGCGTTGAATGTATTCGCCATCCCTTCACTGGCTTATGCATTCGGAATATTGCCGTGGACGAAGACCGATCTGGAAAACGTCCAGCGGCGGATACGGACAACTATGTCCAAATTCCGAATGCATCACCCAAAGTCTGCCGTGGAGCGGATGAACCTGCCTCGTGACATCGGAGGTAGAGGCGTGGTTGACGTGGCGGCACAACATCATCGCCAAGTCGACTCGCTGCGCGCTTATTTTTACAGCAAAGAGCAGGCGAGTCCCTTGCATGCGGCTGTCTGTAAGGCAGACTGTGGACTGACTCCACTTAACTTGAAGGATCGATCTTTCAATCCTCTGAGTGGGGTGAAGTCGGACCAAGAGCGGATCGATGAATGGAAGTCGAAGGCAATGCACGGTAAACATGTGAATTGTCTTTGGCAGCCATTTGTCGATTTGCATCTGTCGAACAGATGGCTGTGTGCTGGGGAGCTCTTTGCTGAGACGGAGGGGTTTATGTGTGCCATTCAGGATGGCGTGGTCGCCACCCGAGCTTATAAAAAGCTCATCATGAAAGAACGGGTGGAGAACGACCAGTGCCGAATGTGTGGTTCGGCGTTAGAGACGTTGGACCATCTCATTTCTGGCTGTACTGTTATGGCACCGGTGCAATACATCACCAGGCATAATGCTGTATGTAAGGTTATCCATCAAAACCTTGCATATAAGCATGGGCTGATCATGGGAACATGTCCGGTTTACCGATATGAGCCGCAAGCAGTACTTGATAGTTCTGCTTACAGCATGTATTGGGACCGGCAAGTTCTGACTGATCGTCATACCGCGCACAACAAGCCTGACGTACTGCTAGTTGACAAGACGGGTCGCTCCGCGTATATTATTGATGTTGCTATCCCCCATAATAGCAACATTGAACGGAAATACGTGGAGAAGAAGGTGAACTATGAGCCATTGGCTCGTGAAATCAAAGAAATTTGGCGTTTCGAGCGGGTGGTTGTAGTTCCCATAATATTGTCAGCTACAGGTATTGTACCCAAATCCCTCACGGCTTCCCTTGATGTCCTGGGACTTTCGCACAGTCTGGTTCAAACCATGCAGAAGTACACCATTCTGCATACGTGCTCGATGTTGCGGGGGGTACTCGACGGATTCTCCCACTGACCTACCACCGGCCACCACCACCAGTGCCCCTTTAGTTTTTCAGTAGGTAGGATCGTCCGAGCCTAAATGCTTGGCACTTAGTGCTAGTATTAGGTAAAATCCGGCATCTGCCGAGATTGTGATAACTCGGAAATAATAATAATCGTTGGCGCAACAATCCATGTTGGGGGCCAGGGCCTTGAAGTGTGTTAGAGCACTTCATTCGAGACCGTAACGGTACACTAGGAGACAATGTGGTCAGCATTGCGCTCGCCCGAGATTATTACCCTGATTTGACTCAGGTACTCATTCACAGCTGAGTCGACTGGTATCCGACGTCAAATCACGATACAAATTCCACTGCCACCAGTGAGATTTGAACCGCGACCTTCCGTACGATAGCCTTGCGCTCTAACCGCTCAACTATCCGGACACACTTATTAAACTCACCTTATATTTCTGAGATGGTATGAGATTTTGATTTACTTCTTTTTGAATGTTGTTTTTTAAACAGTCTATAAAATCATCGAATAATAATCTGTTCTTTACAATTTAGCTTTTCACACCTTTAGATTTTTTCATTTTATCTTCCCCCGCCACCCAATTTGCATATATTTTCCAGCGTAAACGAATGAATTCAGTCATAATTTTCCCATTATTCTCATCTTGCATAAGGCCCAAAACTTTTTTGTTTTCAAGGGATATTCCAAAAATGTTATTAGAAGAATAATCACTAGTATCAAAGCGGTTGCGACAATCACGCTTTATTACTTCATAGAAATTGTAACATTTTATTATATTTCATAGATAAGGGATTCTATATCCGTATCACACAATGTACAGTTGAAAACAAATTCCGGAATCATGTAATGATAGTGGATATCATATATGGCAGTTTCTGCGAAATCCAAAATACGCGTAGGCATGCGTATTTTGGGTTTGGCATACCAGTATATTCAACTAAATTCCGTTCAATGGCTACAAAGTTTTCATTAAAAACAGTTAACGCTTCAAATTCAAGCTTTCCAATTAGCAATTCTACTCCATAACGACCTGACCAATGTTTTACTAATTTCACAATATTATGTTTACGAACGTTTTCCATTTTCTTGCCAAACACAGTATCAATTTAAACAAAAATGTTTTTCAAAGTCATTTTTTGATAAAATTCCAAGCCGTGTGTTGACAGTGTATTGTTGTATGGCTTTTACTTCCGCAGAGCATGTGGTTGGTAGAACGGGTAGGATCTAGGGGCGGTAGTGTTGTCAATGGAACTTTTTCCCCGTCTTAAAATACTCAGTGTGAAATATCAATATTCCATTGTCAAGTGAATTAATGCATAGTGCATGTGCTACTCGGTTTGTTGAAGGTATCATAAGCCTTGTAGATCTGTGTGAAAAAGTTAAACACGATAGCTGTTGCTAGTAAAATTTTCCCCTTTCCCGATGAGTAATTTACGGATCTGGATTTTACAACTTGCACAGGAATGCGATCTTGCGGGCAGAAACCCCCTCCTCCACTAGCGCATAGACAGGTCTGGGAAAGCCGAAGATGCTCCGCTTCGACATCTCTAGGTGTGTTGAGGGCGCTTATTTCCAATAAACAGAAGTAACCTCGGCGCAAAACCGGGATGTCTTCAGTTCCTTATTAAGGCAGGTCTAGACCGGATACCGGTTGTTGCGCCGTTGATGATGATGATGCACACTTAACATAGTCCTTCAGATTAGTATAGAAAAAACCGCTTTTTACTAACTTGTGAGCCTCCCGCTCCTTAATATTTAAATGATTGAAAGTCTTCAAAAGATCGTATTCACTTTTAAAGTTCAACATTTTGACTGAGACGGATAACATTATACAACGTCTTTTATATTAATCCAGGAGTTGTGTACTGCTGGGAAGCCCAACCATTTAACGAGAACTTTATCCTTTAAAAATTTTTCAACATGGTAGGGTACTTACCCGACGACAATTCTAATTCATAAAATTCGCCGCGAATTAAGTTTCCTCGATAATCCTCGAGAATGCAAGTTCGAGGTTCTGTATCTTTTACTTCATACACTTTAAATACCTCTGTGAACCAGTTTCGAGTGTAGGGTAGGTAGGTAGGTATTCGAACAAAAGTTCCGACTTTGCATTTTGAATTAGACGAGACTCTCTCTTTCTGGTACACACTAGATATCAGATCTATCTCGTTGAAAGTATTAACGTCGACAGGTCTCATCTTGATGGTTCGATGTTGGGTTGCGTTCGTACTATTTTTTTAATAAATTGATACATTTGTAGTTTCCCTTCATACTAAATTCTTTCCACAAGAGACTTTTAAGAGATATATTATATGTTCTAAAGAACGCTAAATCATTTAACGAAATCCTATATTCAAGAATGACGATCCTGAGGTAATTAAAACTATTTGCGAAATAACACTAAACACTTTGAAAGGTAACCATACACCATGCAGGAAAGCATTTAGCAGACTTTGCAGGTGTAAAAACAATATGCGAAAGTTGGCTGATGCAAAACGGTCTGTCCCGAGACAGAGGAAATCCTGATACAACAAGGTGCATTTGTTCCTGTACTGTTAGGAAGTCTTATTTCGTGTGCTATACGATCTGCTATTCAGTGAACATGGAGAAAAATAATGCACTTAACAAAATGCTTTTATTATCACTCGAGATGTACGAAAACCTTCAAAAAATTATCGAAGAGTCAAATAATCAGACTTTGTTTGATAAGACAATGGGTAAAATTCTGAAGGACAAAAATCTCCCTGATAAGGATAAATGGTACAGCTAAAGAAATTAATTAATAAAATTTCTTAATACAAAGCGAAAAGGGGGACATGTTTTAGACGTAAAATCAAATTTTTATCAACTAGTAAAGAATTGAAAAAACAAAAGGTCTACGAGATAACCAGAACTAGACAAGACTATTTTTTCGAAAAGATTTATCAACACAAACAACCCCAGAGAAGCTACCATTGTTGATCGTGGAGAGTTACTTTGAACCAGAGGAGGTAACACCACTAAGAAAATCCCCCTCACCAGCATCTAAATGACGATTATCAGCCAACAGTATGGCTTAAAATCTTCAGCCAATGAGAAAAAAACTAGACACTATCCTTGATAAATCTAACATTGGGGATTATAGAATAATTGCTGTCAATGACGGATTAACTGAGTATACCGTTTCTGCGGCAATGAGTGAGTGCTGTGGCTGGAGGAAGGCGACCGGAGATAATATTAAAGCGATCCGAAAGGAGCTATCAGAAAGACCACCTTTAAACCTTCACGGTTAAATCCTGGTCAATATGAGCTAGCTTTTCCAGCGAAAAAATTTGCTCGCCAAAGTGAACGTTTAAAAAGTAAAAGAGAACGAGGTTCTAGCGTTCCAGATTTTGAGAGGGAAAGAATATAAAACAAGAAATGCAGATAATACCGAGTTTATACTCAACATAAAAGAGAGCGGTGCTGTTGTAGAGAAAGTTTTCTTGGAAAATTATACCTACACCTCTATTGAAAGCTTCACTGATGTGATTGTAAGTCAAATTCCGAAGGAGCGGAGAAATTGCGACAGCTCGCAGCCTTTAATCGTTTTGGGAAGTTCTTTACCTGCGCCCCCTGAATTTCCTGATGATGCTATAATATCGGAAATAAAAAAGAGTTTTGATAGTTTGGGGTCTAAAAAAATGATGATGCAGCAATGTTGGCGAAGTTTAAAATATTGGAAAAAAATATTCATCGGATGGTAGAAAAACTAACACAAGAAACATCGCCAATATCTGGAAAGATTCAGATTTATGCCTGGATAATAAACAGTATCAACAGTTTGCCAAAAACTGTTAGCGAACTTACTGTAAATATGTCGGGAAACCGGAAGCTTGACGCTTCAGGTATAAAAGGTTTTGTGTTTCCCTATGTGAGGAGCATAACGTAGTTCTCCATTGGCTTATAGCATTGACCCGAGATATTGAAATGGCTCAGTTTTGGGCAGGATAATGCCATTGCCAGAACTGAGCGATTTAAATATCTCGAAAGGCAGGTTACTGCCATTGCCAGAACTCAGCGATTTAAATATCTCGAGTCAATGCTATCATATCAAATTGTTTCACGCATTAATGCAACCCAGATGAAGTGGCATTCCCCAACTGGTGTTCTTTGTGATCGACGTATCAGCGCCCATCCCAAATCTAAAATTTACTGCAATGTCGTCCGTCTGCCGCTCTCTATAGTGAGTGTTGGCCGACTATAAAGGACAATGAACGGCGTCTTGCGGTAATGGGGACAAAGATGTTGCATTGCACTGGTGGCGTGACATTCTGATCAGGCATTTGATAAAATAAAATGACGAAACCGATCACCACGAGCCAACCCCGCTTATGAACTGAAGGCTGAAGAAAAAGAGAAAGATGTGAGGAGCGACGAGTGCACGATAGCTCCGTGTAATATAGTTAAAAATTTCATTGCCCTCTATTTTCTAGAAAGCGATTTAAATAAATCATTTGATGGAAAGCCCTGTATTGATAATGGCCAACCTCATACGCTTCACGCTCGGAGTTTAATATTATTAGCAAATGCCAACAATTTAACCAACATCAAATATAAAAAGGACTAGGGAGAATTGGATTCTTCTTGAATGGAATTTTAATATTTCACTCGAATTTCAATTATTCTCGTTAATTATGACGTCAGCATCTTATTTGTATGGCTTAGAATGCTGTTAATTAGCACGAAATTGGTAAGTTTGAACTTCTATAACTTTGACACTAATAGTTGGATTTTCATGGAACTTGGCATGTGTATGCACGACACTGTCCTCCATGTCGGTGCACCTAGGATGAACTTAAGGGAAGTTTTTTAGTCAATTTCTAAAAGTTGATAATTTACTATTAGTAAATTTATTTGAGCAGATACTGGAATGGGACATCTCTCGAACATTAGATTTTACATAACTGTTTTACACAAAACCTTAAAAAGGGCTGCAGATAAATAGATTCTTCACAAATGTGACTTTAATATTTCAGGCGAATGTCAATTATTCCGGGTAATTATGACGTCAGCATCTGATTTGCATTGCTTTGGAAGCGGTAAATTCGCGCGAAGTTTGAACTGCTATAACTTTGGCGTTAGTTGCCAGATTTCCACAAAATTTAGCATGTATATACGAAATATTGTCTATGCTGGTACAAAATTCGGAAGTCTTAGCATGAATTTAAGGGGGGTTTTCCAGTAAATTTCTAAAAAGTAGTGATATACTATTAGTAAGTTTATTTGAGCAGATATCGGAATGGGACATATTTTGAGGCCTAGATTTCATCTAGGCGCACCACCCTGATTTTTTTCGGATTTTAAGGTTGGGAAGTTTCCGAAAATGAGTCCTGTCTCACTTCAAGTGGGTACATTTTGACTCCTTACTCACGCACTTTGCAATTTATGCCAAAACTAATGTCAGTTTCGGAAAGTACCAATCGAGGTCTTTTATTTGATACCCTACACAACTATATCCGGTGAAAAAAATTTTTGAATCCCCCCTTTGCATCTATGGAGCCCCCCTTTAAGCTCCACTTAAATTTATGCCACTCGCTGTATGGGTGGGGATTTCATAGCTCCCATCTGTCTACCAAATTTCGTTCGGATCGGTGTAGCCGTTTTGGAGAAAATGCGTGTGACAGACAGACAGACAGACATTGAATCGAGTTTAATAAGGTTTTGCTTTACATAAAACCTTAAAAATGATAAAAATTCCACTGATCGTGGGAAAGAATTTAGCAAAATTTAGAAATTTGGAAGAAAAAGTTAGTGGACCATCGAAGGATACTTCATTACAGTCAACTACTGATCTTCATCTCCAGTGATGATATAAGACCTCGAGTAATTGGTAATAGATTCGAACGATGCCTACATGCAATACCATCGGAAGGGTGTGGTAGAATGCTAAGATTTGAGCATGTAAAATATGCTCCGGCCGAAAACACGTTTATTGAAACCATTGCTACAGAAAAGAAAGAAAGTATCGTTCGCTGGTATAACGACAGAAAATAAATTATTCTCAAAAGAAGTCATCTTCAGATACCCAAAGATAACCAGCAATGCTGCAGGTGTAGAACTGAAAAAAAGATGTGGAAATTTGGAATTGAGACATTATGAAGATGTTATAAAAACCTTGCAAAGTTTTCTACGATCTTTGTTCGAGATGTAAACAAAAGGGATTTCATAAGAAACAATGTAACGGCTCACTCAAACATAACACGGAATCTTGAACCCAATCTGAACGCGATCGAGCTTACATCATCGTTGCCTTTGTAACGTAACGAGTAAGGTGACAAAAAAATCTTTAGAGGCATATTTCCATCCAATCATCTTCAAGTACGAATGAAGAAACCAGCCTGTACTATAGCTAATACTCATCCATCATACAAACCTGGAAGTAATTGGGTACCATTCTTTTTTTCCGGCAGAGGGACCCCCAGAATACGACTCTGTAGTAGCGCGATAATGAAACACAAATATTCGTTCGCTAACTACAGCGTAAATATAAATTTATTGAGACGTGATAAAGTGCACAGACAGAAACAACGTGAACAACTTCAATCGTGGAGACGGACGGAACGACTTCTTTAAAAATGATGACGGCGGTTATCCACTTGCGATGTGCAGCACTCCAAGCGGTGAAATTGGGAACGGGAAATGTCAGTTTCGGTTGCCACAACTCATTCGGAAATTACCCCATACACAAATTCTTCCGCGATTTCCTATTCACAAATTCGAAAACATTTTTAGTCTTGATATGACTATCACTAACATTTGCTTTCGATTCGAAGCATAACATGTTTCTGTACACTTATAATAATATTTTCATGATGAATGCGGTTGATGAAAAAAATCTTCTTTCTACGTAAATTCTCACCCAAGCACTCTCTTCTTGAATTTCATTTAAGTTGTATGTCTCCTGTTCACTCCTTCGAGGAAGAAAGTTGCCCCGAATCAAATACAATGTTGTTGTCAATTTTCAACATCATTATCTAAAACGTAACGCAATAAACTATTCAAAACGAAATTGAATATATGAAACTGAAAATTTCTTTATGAATTATCCCAAGTTCGCGTTCATTGAAAATGTAAAATGTCAAATCACTTTTTTACTGTCCACTATTTTTTTCGACCTATCAAGGCCTACTCTGCCATGGAGAACACCGGGAACTGTCAATAATTAACAACAAATAAATTTAGAATTTTGTTAACACTGCGGCAACACATCACCCCGCCCCCAGATAAAACTTAAGGGTTTCAGCTCCTGAACTCGGAACTGCGTTCCCCATCATTCGATGAAGCGAACGCGACGTTGATTTGGGGCGCAAACGGGCTTCAGCCTGGATAAGGTGACAGCCTTTTTATGTCCTCCGATCTCGAGATGGAAGAAATGTTCTACCCGCTCGAGAAACACAGTACGAGCCTTCGTATCGAGGCTGCAGGGGCTTCCGGACAGCATCCGTCCTGACCAGGACGTGCGTGCACGTGTCCAGCTCCTTAGGCGCGCAAGCGCACGGACGAATGTCGAGTGGGAGGTGTGGCTTTAATGCGGCGAAGGTTGTCCAATGTCTTGTCGAAGACCGGGTCACTTGGGACCTTGGGTTCTCCTCGTATACCTGCCCCACGGGGCTGGCAGCAAATTCCTCTCGGCGGGTTGTTCCTAGGCCGAGTAGGAAGAGAGAGACCTGAGTCCAGGACAGGTCGTCGCGAGCGTCAGCGTCCGGTGCCAACGTTCTAGCATCCCATTAAATTGCGGGTAGTATGTCGATTACCGCTGACGTTTGAATCTCAGGAGTTTGCGAAACTCCGAGAAAACGATGGACTCAAAATGCATTCCCTGGTCAGTGATGATCACTGCAAGGACATCAAAGCGAGGGATCCACTCTCAACAGAGGACTTCAGCGCAAGATTGCGCCCTAATGTCCTTCAGAGGTATTGCCTCATGCACCGCGTAAACCTGTCGATGATAGTGAGGCAATACCTGAAACCGTGCGAGTCTCGTAAAGGGCCTACGATGTCGAGGTTTAAGGTGTGGAACCGCTTGGTAGTGCGGGAAAATGAGCCCACTTCTTTCCTTACATGCCTGGTCACCTTACACTTCTGGCGTGCGATGCACTCTCTGGCCCAGGAGTTAATGTCCTTATTCTTGGAGCGCCAGAAGTATTTCTCGGTGTCGTCCTGATGTCTGGATGGGCTACACCGTAAACCGCCGGATGGCCGGAATGTATGGTCGGGGTCCCTTTTCCGAGAATTCGCAGCAGAGAGAGAGATTCGAGCCGAAGATGGGCAACTCCCGAAATTTGTATTTGGGGTTGGGTTTGAGGCTCTGAAGTACTACGGCATCCTCCTGCGCATTGACGATAGCCGAGAAGTCGAGTGAGGGGGGGGGGGGGGGTGACAAAGCATCAGCAACTACGTTGTTCTTGTCGGGCACGTGTTGTATGTCAGACGTGAACTGGCTTATAAAGCTCAGGTGACAAAACTGACGAGGGGACGCTTTGCCGGGCTTTTGTTTCAAAGCATACGTGAGAAGCTTATGGTCCGTGAACACTGTGAATGGCCTGCCTTCTAGGGGGAAGCGGAAGTACTTAATGATCAAGTACGCGGCGAGCAGTTCTCGATCGTAAGTGCTGTAGTTCCGTTGAGCGGGATTTAACTGTCTGGAGAAGAAGTTCAACAGCTGCCAGACTTGATTCACCTTTTGGTGAAGACCAGCACCTGCTGCGATGTCAGAGGCATCAACAAAAATGGCTAGGGGTGCATCTTGTCGAGGAAATGCCAAGAGTGTAGCATCAGCCAGTTGTTGTCGGGATTTACCAAACGCGCGGACAGCCTCTTCAGACCACACAAACTCTCGTGTGTCCTTTGTTTTGGGGCCAGATAAGTACGCGTTCAAAACATACTAGTGTTGGGCGGCCTTGGGCAAGAAACGACGGTAGAAGTTTAGCATGCCCATGAACCTCCGCAAATTCTTCACGGTTTTCGGACGCGGGAAGCTTGAGATCGCTTGCACCTTGTCTGGGTGGGCTATATTCCGTCAGGGAAAATGAAGTGGCCGAAAAATCTCACCTGTGTTTGAAGGAACTTGCATTTATCAACGTTTAGGAGCCTCAAGGAGACGTTGGAAAATGCACTCGAGATGGGCTAAGTGCTCAGGCTCTGTGAAAGAAGTGATCAAAAACATCATCCAAATATACGAAACAGAAGTCGACTTTTCGCAGGACCGAGTGAATGAACCTTTGAAAAGTTTGCGCCGCATTGCACAACCTGAAAGTCATCCGTGTGAACTCAAAGAGTCCAAAGGGTGTGCATATTGCCGTCTTTGGAATGTCTTCTGGGGCCACAGGGATTTAGTGATAGGCCTTGGTTAAGGTCGAAAAAATGGGGCAGTTTGCGAGATGATGCGCAAAGTCATGGATGAGTGGAATGGGATATCGGTCAGGAACAGTCTGTACGTTTACCCTTCTGTAATCCCCATGGGGGCGCCATTCGCCGTTTGGCTTAGGGACCATATGGAGTGAGGAAGACCAACATCTGTCCGAAGGTCTACAGATACCCTGTTGCATAAGTTGTTCAAACTCTTCCGTGCAATAGCCAGCTTCTGGGGTGGTAGGGGATGCACCTCCGAGAAGATAAGGAACCAGTAGTGTTAATGTGGTGCTGCACATTATGCTTCGCTGGTTTAGAGAGACTACATTCGGTAGTAATCTGGCTGAATTTTTGGAGAAGTGCCCGAACACGAGAGTCAGTAATGTCCTCCAAAAGTACGGAAAGATTGTTGTTGGGGATGAGATAAGATTATGCGTAACGAATTAAGGTTGGTTGTGGAGACTATAACCCATAGTGACTCAAGAAGTCTGCGCCTAAAATGGGGAAGCTGACATCCGGGAGGATGAACCGCCACGGGAACGTCCTACGCAAGCCAAGACTCACGTCAACTCGCCCATACCCGTAGATGTTAATACGCGAGGAATTTGCCACCGCAAATTTCAAAGGTTGAGGGAATAGCCGATGATGCCGGGGTACCGGAAGAACCGAAATCTCCGCAGCAGTATCGACAAGATAACTGCGCCTGCTGAGAGGTACATAAATGGTTAGGCGACGTGGCGCTGCATTCTGGGTGGCCGTCGCCAGGACCCCTCGCGGACCTAGTTTTTATGAGGTAGGCGCCAATTTACACGAAATCGTACATCTGGTGGCCTTTTCGCCGAATTTGCGATGGTACTAACAAATGCTCGGGTCCGTAGGTTGTCCTGACGACCTGTTACCCGATCGCCCTTTTCGAGCAGTAGACCGCGAGCGAGCTCATGCACCTTATCGGCCGCAGCTGCGATCCAGCTTAGCTGACTCACTTACCGACAGGCGCTTGATCAACTCTGCTTTCAATACCGTGTAGGAGGCCACCAGGAGGATGGACCCCTCATCCAGGCCCACAATCGCGTAATTAAACTTTGTCGAGTCCGCCGTGATCCCGGACATCTGGAATTGCGCCTCCAGATGGACGAACCATAGCTCCAGATTCCGTCGCCAAAATGGAGGGACGCGTACAACGAAGGTGATCACGTGCCGCGTCTTTGTCGTCCATCGAAGTCAGAACAGTTAAGTTTACGAAGCGAGTTTTGTCGAAGACCGAATTCTAAAAGACCCTACTCTGACTACGACACACCGCACCCACAAATGCCCCGTTCGACAAAAAAAGAGACTCCACCGACGCACCCCGAATCGCTTGATGCGCAGACCAAAATAAAAAACTCGCCAAAAGAGCAAAAATCTAAGGAATATCAATGTCGTCTCTTGCGACGGTTTTATGGTGATTATTAATTTTAACACTTATTGGATTTCGTAATTAATATAAATTCTATAATTATTGTTCAACGCCTCCGATGAGAATTACTGATGTTGTTGCTGTTGTCAGCTGAATCCGCCGTAACTTGTGATTGGTTCTTGACGGCGGCTCCGGCCCCCTTCGGCGACGTCGTCCAAGTCAGTTTCCGCTTCTTAACGGTCTGATGACTGATTTCAGCACATCCAGTCGGCGTTGATATGGGACGTCCTCGTTAGAACTCAACTACGGGGTGGTCACGTCCGCGAGATTAGCGCAGCGCCTGGTTCCTGGAGTTGTTGAACCTCAGCTCGTAGCTGGAATCACAGAAGCGCATTTCGGTTTCCTCTTATACTAGAACTTCGGGATGTTCTTGAATTTGCACTGGACTTTGGAATCCAGAAAATACTCGCGAAATGCACAGAAACTTCTGAACAACAGTTTACTTCATATGTGCCTTAACATAGGGTCACCAATTTAGTCTTGATATGACTATCACTAGCATTTGCTTTCGACTTGAAGCATAGCATGTTTCTGTTCACTGATAATAATATTTTCACGATGCGATTGAAGATAAAAATTTTCTTTCGATGTAAATTCTCGCCCAAGCACTTTCTCTCGAATTTCATTTAAGTTGTATGTCTCCTGTTTACTCCTTCGAGGAAGAAAGTTGCCCCGAATCAAATACAATGTTGTAATCAATAGCCAAATTTATTATCTAAAACGGAACGCAATAAACTATTCAAAAACGAAATTGAAAAAATGTCAAATCACTTTTTACTTTCCATTATTGTTTTCGACCCATCAAGGCCTACTCCGCCACAGAGAACACCGGCGGTGGCAACTGTCAATCGAATTAACAACATTCGAAATAAGTTTTGAATGTTGTTAATCCTGCTGCCACACATTTATCAATAATAGGAAACGTCTGCAAGGACCGTTCTCATCAACATGTGGACATTACTGTTGTATGTATATATATACACGCTGTAAAGGAAAAAGTCTCAGACACTTTCTAAGAATGTTTTCATCACGCGATATACATGCAAACGACGATAGAGTTGTAGAGAGATTTCGTAAAGTATACTTCACAGGCAGTCCTCAAAGTGGTGGCATCAGTTATAATCAGCGACACAGGGCATAAAAGCATAGATCAATTTTAAAACTATGATTAGTTCACCTTTAAAGTTATCCGAAATTAAGCCGCTTCAGAAACAACCGCGTCGTGAGATGAAAGTTACAAAACAATCCAACGGTCGAAATCCCAAGTGCCTGGTGGAAAAGTGCTATTAAATTGTACCTACTCCCTGGATGTCCGTCAATATTTTAGATTAGACTAAATTAGACTAAAATTGTTTTCCACTTGCACGGAAGTTTGCAAGTTTAAAATTCCCGTAGGCAAAGGTAGTATTCAACTATGATTATTGGAGCTACCTACCTTGTATGAGATTATGGATTTCTTTAATATTGTCATGTTTCACAACAATAACGCGTCTGAAAGTGTGAAGGAATATTTCAACCAATACGCTGCCAGATGTCGAGATAAAAACCTAATCAAGCTGACTAACGAGGACTTTTTCATACCTTCAAAAACTTGCTATTAGATGTACATACTCGAGACTTTTTTACGAAATACCAATATTTTGTAGTACAGACATTATTTTTAGTGTTGCTGGTTTAGAATAAATAAAACAATTTCATAAATAAAAATGATTTTTTATTCTATCACTCTGTTAATTAGAATATAAAGGTACATATTGACACAATTTTGTACTGTGCACCTAGATGAAGATCTGGTACTGTGGACAATGCAAAACTGTTGATAATTCTCCATTTACTTAAGCTAGGGATATCAAGTTTCACTATCTCTGTTGCTAAGTATTTCCTAATCAAATTTTCCTTCATTTTGTATTTCATGTATATTGTAGCATACGCGAAATACTCTAATATTCCTGGTAGATCGTTGTAGTTAGTCTCTCTTTCATCCCAATCTAAACCATTTATGTTTGCTACTTCAAATTGGTTTTGTTGGTTAGCACTTGATAAAAACTCCTGTCTCGGATATGGTGGTGCAAAAAAATAAAACTTAGGACAGAATGATCCGAAAGGTAGAATGGCTACTTCTTTAACAAAATAATGGCAATTTTTACCGGAGACATATTGGACATCTGCAATAAACCTTGACATGTTTATATAAGGGGGTGAAGTAAAATAAAATGCTGTAATTGTTTTTTCCAATATTTACATATTCCTTACAAATACAAATTTATCTAACACATTATATGCAAAATACTTATTTATACATTTCCTAATATTAAATAGTTTAGACTACGAGTCATTATAACACATCCTAATTCATAATATTGAATAATTTTTCAAAAAACATTATATCAATTTCACAAATGATGAAATTTTTACTACTAACAATATCAACTAATGTATTTATGTATTTATAAATGTTCCTACTTAGTTATAGCCCTTTTGAAACCGTACGGGTAAGACAAAATTTTCCACGACAACCCTTTTTGCAAACGTGAATTGTAGACGTTTTTTCCATTGTCGATTTTAAGACCGTAAGTTTTTGGGTCTGTGCTAACAAATTCGGTAACATAATCATTTTCGAAGCAATCAATTTCGCTTGTAAGATCGTCCAGAATGTCAAACATCGGGAAGGTGATAGGATCAATCTTACTATCTATGAATATGAAGCTATCAATGTCGCAATACAAAATGTTATTTCCCACTTTTTGGAGAGCCTCGTAAAGTTTAATGCGAGGAAATGTGGTTGTGTAAGCCGCTATATTAATATTTACATGTGGCAGCAAATTTTCCTCTAGACATCTTCATCTAATCCATATTATCTCCTCATTAATGGGTATTAAAGAACATATCTCTTTGGGGTGTGTTCGATCCTCTCTCTGTGCAAACTTCCCTCAGAAACAGTTTAAACAAATTTTAGCAGTATTGCGCCTACCCGGATTCTCTTGGATTTCATTTTTATCGAGAAGAATGTCTTCCTTTGACTGATAGGATAGCATGATATTTTCTTTCTCTACTTCTGAGTAATATTAGCCGATACCCTGTCTCAATATAGGGCTGACGTAACAGCGTTACAGGAGATGCGTTGGACAGGGACCGGATTCCTGGAGAAGAGCCGCTACACCACATATTATAGTGACCTAAACTATGTGCTCAGAGTAGGTTTCTTAGTCAGCCAAAAAATTAAACCTGCTGTTATCGACTTTGAAAACATAAGCGAACGGCTATGCACTCTGCGTTTGCGAGGCAAGTTTAGAAATATAAGCCTCATTAACGTTCACGCCCTACAGAGGAAACTGCAGAGTCGGAGAAGGATACCTTCTACGAGGCAGTAGAACGAACTCTCGAAGCCTGTCCCAGATATGATATCAAAATCATACTTGGGGATTTTAACAGCCAAGTAGGGAAGGAGCCCATATTCAGGCGATACGCTGGCCCCCATAGCTTACACCAAAATACAAATGATAACGGTCTGCGGATTATCTAGTTAGCAGTGTCACACGAAATGGTTGTTGGAAGTACCTGGTTTGCGCGGAAAGCGGTCCACAAACATACATGGGCCTCTCCAGACGGGACCACTTTCAACCAAATTGACCACATGTTGATTGAACCTCGCCACTTCTCAGCCTTGACGAATGTCAGAACATATAGGGAGGCCAATATAGACTCGGATCACTATCTCTTTAGCATGGTGCTCCGAGCTCGAATAACAACACCACTCAGAATCCCCTCTGACAATCAGGTGAGAGTTGGCACCCAAGCCATCCACAACACAGCCTTCCGCGACACCTAAAGAGGGAAATGGATACCGCAATAACCACAGTTAACAGAGGACCTGGAGATGAAGCACCAATAAATGATCTTCACAACCACCTGAAGAATGTTATCATTGATACGGTCACAAACATACTTGGCCCCAGCCGCAAAAGGAGTCGGAACGACTGGTTCAACGATGAATGTAAGCTCGCAACGGAACGAAAGAATGTGGCATACCAACCAACCAACAGGTCTGTGAACTAGAAAAGTACAGGAGGCAACCGCACCAGGCGCGGAAGTTTTACCAACAAGTCAGCAGGATGAAGCCTTATACACCTCGATGCTCATTCTGCCGAGACAAAGAGGGAAATCTCATTTCCGACAGAATGGGCGGTTGAGTACTTTGATAAGCTTCTGAACAACCAGAACATCGGCGAGTTGGAGGTCTCGTCAACTGAAGACGACGGACGAATATTGCCACCACCAAGTATAAGAAAAACAGGCCGGGCAATTCATCGGCTAAAAAATCATAAGTCGCCAGGAGCCGATGGAATTACAGCCGAATTGGTTAAATATGGAGGCGACCAGTTATACCAAGTGGTTCATCAACTTGTGCTCAAGGTATGGGACAGCGAATCAATGCCTGACGATTGGCAACGAGGCATTATCTGTCTTATACATAAAAAGGGAGATATCACACAGTGCAGCAATTATAGAGGTATCACGTTGCTGAGTACCATCTATAAGATCACTCCAGGCAAATCAGCAACAGATCAACTTTTCTCTGTGCGGCAAGCGATGGAAAAACTGTTGAAGCATGGACAACAGTTGCACCATCTATTCATCGACTTTAAAGCCGCCTATGATAGCATAGCTAGGGTAAAACTGTACACGACCGTGAGAGAATTTGGTATCCCGACGAAATTAATAAGACTGACTAGGCTGACCCTGACCAATGTCCGAGGCCAAATAAAAGCAGCAGGATCACTCTCAAGACTAATCAACATCAACAACAGTCTACGACAAGGGGATATATGGTGGCGACGTCAGCACTAAAAACCAACCAATCAACAACATCAAACCGCACTGGTCAAACAGGAAGAATAAGGATAAGAGAATACAACTTTGAGACCGTGGATAATGTCTCCTATCTATCTATCTATCTATCTAAATCTATGAGCGATACCATGACCGTCCGGTTGTGGATAAAATCCGGCTCAATAAATTACGGTGGGCGGGTCTCTTAATCCGTATGGATGAGGATGATCCAGCCCGGAAAGTCTATAAGGGCAATATCTATGGTAGAAAAAGAAGACGAGGCAGACGATGGCGTAGGTTAGGACGCCAGACAGCTTTCAGGGATATCGAATTGGTGGACCTCGGCGCAAAACCGGGATGTCTGGAGTTTCTTATTAAGGCAGGCCTAGACCGGATACCGGTTGTTGCGCCGTTGATGATGATGACGATGATGAATCTATATTATCTAAAGTGTTGAGAATGTGTGGGCATTTGGAATATTCCTTAATATCAATAACACTTGGAAATTTGGAGAGAGGGAATGTCAGAAAATCTAGAAAATCGATTAATACGACCCGTCCAATTTAATTTAATTATCTTTGTTCCATTTATTATGGAATTTATATCTATTTTGCTTGCTAATAGTTCGGAAGTTATGTAGTGTGCTATGCAATATATATTAGTGAACGTGAGTCTTTATTTCGCCAGAATCTCAATCGGGTCTATTCCTGTTATCACGCAAGCTGCTTCATTGGATATTGTTCTGTAAGCGCAACATGTTCGGAGTACGCTTATGCGAAACGCAGCACTAATCTTTCTCTTATTTACTATATTTTCCAGTACACCTGCCCATACTGAGGCTGCACACAATAGGATCGAACTGACCACCTTCGAAATCAGGAGTCGACGCCTCGGCCTTGGGAGACCCATATTTGATAGCATTCTTGCAACCAGCGCTCCGATGTTATATGCGTTGGTTGCTGCACCCTCCACATGCAATTCGAAGTTCTACGCCTAAGTACTTAAGTGCACGCTTGGAATGAATTGTTTGCCTTCTAACTTTGATCTTCATGGAAGTGCACTTTCTCCGCTTGGTAATAAGTGCTACTTCCATCTTATGCTCTGGAAGCTGTAAACCAGATTCTATAACCAGGATTTAATCTCATAGACTGCTTCATTTGCATAAAACTTGACGTCCGCGAAACCAATGGAGGCCACACCAATAGGAAGGTCTAGCGTCAGTACTCCGTTATACATAATAATCCACAAGTGTGGCCCTAGGATAGACCCTTGTGGAACTTCGCATGTCGTTTGGTATAATTTCATTCCTCCATCTGATTCGCAGCACAGAATCCTATCGATTAGGAAGTCGGCAACAATACGCACCAGGTACTTCGCCACGATTTAGTTGATTATGGACTCAAGTATCTTGCTCCATCTAGCAAAATTGAAGGCGTACTTCACATAAAGTGTAATCACTGCACAACATTTGATCTCGTCAAGTGCGGTCTTAGTTGTGTTAGAACAACTGCATCCGTTGTAGACCTCCTCTTTCGAAAACCGAACTGATTTTCGGAGAGACCGCCATCCTTTTCGGCAATTGGAAGTAATCAGTTATAGACTACTCGTTCGAATAATTTGCCACTATGATTTAGAAGGCATATCGGCCTGTAGGACGAAGCTTCCCCCAAAGGTTTGTTTGGCATGGGGACTAGTATTTATTTCTACTTCTTTCATTGTGTAGCAAATGCTACTTCTTTAAGGCATGTCGTCGCCTCGGCAAACATATTTGGAACTATTTTCACTGCTTTATTGGGGATGCTTTCCAAGCTAGGTGATCCTCCTTTTCACTTACCATGGGAACTTCGGCGGTGTCTATCTCGACAGTGGGAAGGTTAGCAGTACTCACATTCTGTGGGAAAAGATCCGTTACTATTTCATTAAGCAGAGTAGAGGAAGAAATCGGTGGGGAGCGTTTGCCTTTGATTTTCGATATTATTGTTTTATAGGCGCAACCACAGGGGTTCGTATCAGCTTCCTTATGCAGCCGCTTAAAGTGTCCGCTTTTACTTTTTATTATGGCCACATATAATTTCTTCCATGCGTTTTCGTATTCTTCTTTTAACTGCTCGTATCCAGATCGGTTTCTATTTCGCTGATTGCGCCTCCCGGCCTTGAGGCAGGCCTTGTGGCATTCTCCGATTTCAGAGTTCCACCAAAAGTTCAGATTTCGCTTCTGGGATACATATACCTTGGCATGGAGATGTCACATGCTCGCCGCAACTTTTCACCGATCTGTATAGCTTTATCTTCTGTGCTTCTGTCTTTCCTTGTTGCAGAACTTGTTCGAAAATTTCCTGGTCAAACTTATTAGCTGTCCACCTTTCAGCTTTCGCCCGATGCCATTTCATTCGTGTACCATGCATGATTTCAAAAAGCCAAACTAAAGCATCTTTTCAGAGTTATCTGCTCTCGTAGTAGTCAGACGGCCCAGCCAATTCGCACTTTACTGGCAGTGATAGCCCTTTTGGCCGCTTCAAGTATTAGACTTATGAAGACAGTTTGTGTGCCGCCATATGCCTTCCTTAGCCGTAGAATATCTCGCTCCTGGACCGACTGTATTCCCAACTGGGATCGTAGGGCTTGAAAATTTCTTCCTTCGTTGTAATCTCGTCTTTACACTCAATAACCACGCGATTTTTACTGGGCTTCACTTCTGCTACCTCAGCCAGTGACTACTCAATTTTTCCTGCAAGTCTTCTAACTGTTTTTCGCCTGGGTTAAATTCCAGCAATAGGTAGCTCTTCTGCGTTCGCCTTATGCGGTTCACACTTTCACCTAGCTCTGTTAACGAGGTGTCTGTTTTGACCTTGCGCGCAGAATATCAGCGTACGTAAGTTCACTTTTTTTTGTTATAATTAGCGCATCGGGCCGGCTCCTTTTCTGCAGCTTTTTCTTATTTTCCACCTTACTCCAAGTGTTATCGTACTTCAAGATACGCAGCTCTAATTAAGAAATACACAAAACCTTTCAGACCTGAAGCGTCCAGCTTCCGGTTTTCCGACTTGTTTGTCTCTGTTTTCGAGATTTCAAAATCTTGTACACATATAATGTTCTGGTTGTAACCTCATTCTGAAAATGGCTGGTGAAACAGTTTTGAATTCTAAAAGATCGATTAAAAGCGTCACAATTTACCATTTCTTCAACAATTGCACAAGGTGGAAAGGCAAGACAATAAGGACACTTCATTTCACATTTGCGGGATCTATGTGGCATCACTCTATCACAAAAAACACACAAATATTTTCTGCTGAAGAAACCGGTCATCCACATAATTACGTAGAAGTGTTTTGATAATTTCAAATAATAAAGATATACCTTCCGAACACATTGATTTTCCATTGGAATTCTGAACATAATAGAATCTCATTTCTTAAGATCGTCAAATACAATTGTCTGAAAATCTTCTAAGATCTGTTGAAATTTATATATATCAACTAAACTACATATATCCTCGCCAACACAACTTTAACTTTCCTACACAAGTTTTTTGCCAGCCTATCCAGCAATTTCATACTGATAAATGAGTTTGAGATAAAATCTTTGATGGTGTTGTCGAAAACGTTTACTAAAGCATCCGTAGTCTCCACAACGCCATTACAGAAGTCTTTTATATGATACTTTAAATCACACCCTCGCCATTAAACTTTTTAAAAAAGTTTTTCATTTGGCCAACACCTCATATAACCTTTGTAGTCCACTAACCGACAGACTCACAATCCTGTTAACGGGGTCACGCCCATGATCTGAAATTTGAGTAGAACACTCCACCCCCGTATTAACACTGTCGAGGAAACATCATATTCATCGAAAAATTAATTAAAATTTTCTGGAGAAGGTATTGCTCCTCCCGAGAAAACAATAGCATAACTCGTCTGCCTAACCAAAATAACTAGGGGCGCCGGAAATACTTCCGAACCTAGAGATAGGACACTATTTAGATGTTTAATTATAGCACATGGATTGATGTTTTATAATTTTCTGAAAAAATCAACTTATGAGTCTATCCTAACGAATTTTAAAATAAGAAAATGTTCAATGGACTGCGATCTTCGGTTTTTGTCCTTCACACTCTGTGAATAGAAAGACAATACTGTATGCACTATTTTTTAAAAAGGCACTAACATAAAACATAATACAATACAAAATCCCCACCCTAAATCTATTTTCTTTTTGTTGTATCTTATATATTCACAATAAATCTATCATAGCAAAACGATAAAGAAGGATAAAAACTTACCTTCTCGGGAGGGTCATTTTAGTGTGGGTATTGCCTATAGTAGATCTACTGTGGTTTCGACGTTCAACTAAGGTTACAGTAACCAACTAGCGTCCTTTATATTCAACGATACAAAAAAAACACAAAACTGAAAACGAAGATGAGAAAAAATTTACAATGTTTAGTTTCAGGAAAATAGTCGTATGGATGCATACTTTTTTTTCTTCAGCCTTTTTCCCGTTCACAAGCGGGGTCGGCTCGTCATGATCGATTTCGCCAATTGGCTCTATCAATTGCCTGATCTGGATGCAATATCGAGGCTTTTAAATCCCCATCCACCGTATCAAGCCATCGTTGTTTCGGCCGGCCTTTTGATCGTTTACCACTTCGATGTTCGAAAATATTCGACCTACAGCAATCTTCGGTGAAAATCCTTGCGCTGTATACGCTACTTTCTAAGACAACATAAAGCACACCTACCTACAAAAATATATGGACGTGTAAAACGAAATCTCCGTTACGTTCGTTTTTAGTCGCAATGTTTCGTTTTTGTCCTTCACAGTCTATGAATGCATTATGCATGCACTATTTTTTACAAAAATACTATGAATACAAAATCCCCACCTTAAATCTATTTTCTTTTTGTTTTCAGTGCATTTCCTTTTTAAATCTATATATATCTTATATATTCACAATAAAACTATCATAGTAAAATGATAACAAGTCGGAATACCGGAAGCTCGCGCTTCGGGTATAAAGGTTTTGTGTTCATCTTATGTAAGAAATTTCAACGCAAATTTTTCTATCCGTATATAGCTACAAATCCAACATAATCCTTCATATTTTTCCAAAGTACAAGACATATTACAGCCATAGATATTATGCTCACCCTAAACAAACAAACTGCCTATTTCCGAATACTGTACACTTATATGCACGTATATAATCTGATCGTACCCATATTTTGGATTTATGTCTTATATTTATCTAAATTAGGCACTACCCGCAAAGTTCATTAGCACGCATATACTGTATACCTACATACACATGTCTGGTTGACAAATAACTAAAAAACTAAAACAAAATAATTCTCTGCAACTCAATTCATAGGAACTCATTTCGTTGTGGTATTCTTCCTTTCTTTTTCTTCAGCCTTTGTCCCGTTCACAAGCGGGGTCGGCTCGTCGTGATCGGCTTCGCCATTTGGCTCTATCGAATGCCTGATCTGGTAGCATCGAAATTGACAAAAAATTGTAAAGTTTTACTCCCTATAACTTTCTTAATAATAGTTTGATTTTCTTCAAACTTAACCAAATTGTGGATTATGTTCTTCATTATACGCATGCCAAATTTTGTACTTTTGGGATGAACATAAGGGGGGTGCTGGGTAAATTTCTAAAATGTGGAAATATACTATTATTAACTTTATTTGTGCAGATATCGGAACCGGATATATTTTGAGGCCTAGATTTCGTAGAGATGCACTACTGCGATTTTTTTCGGATTTTTCGGTTGGATAGGTTCTGAGAACGAGACCTGTTACACTTTTTGGGGGTCATATTTTCATCCCTCACTCCCCTATGTTTCACCCAATATCAAATATTGAACCAGTTTCGAAAAGTACTAATTGAGACCTTTCATTTGATACCCCACATGGCCACAATCTGTGAAAAAAATGTTGCACCTTGCTTTCACATGTATGGGGAGCCCCCCTCCCCTTAAACTTAACATAAAATGGCGTCAGTTGTTGCATATAAAGGAAACGGCAGACCACATACTTCCACTAATTTTCGTGACAATAGGTCCAGCCGTTTCCGAATAAATTGGCTGTGACAGACAGACAAACAGACAGACAGACAGACGGACAGAGAGACAGACAGACAGGCATACCTCTAGGTTGCTTATAGCCAGGGTGGTGACCTCGATCATGCTCTATGCGACCCCAGTTTGGAGGGAGGCGTTATGGATGTCAGGGAATGCTACCAAACTGAGTTCAGTCTACAGGAGGACAGCCCTGAGGGTATGCTCTGCCTTCAGGACTGTCTCAGATGATGCAGCATTCGTCATCTCTGGAATGATGCCGATTGACATCTTGCCAGATGAGATGGCGAATATATACAATGCAAAGCCAACCTCTTCCTCATCGCGGACGAAGAACGCTGAGAGGGAGAGATCCATAAATAGATGGCAAGAGCGGTGGGAACGCCCGGGAAAGGGCCGGTGAACGCACAGGCTCATTAATGCCATCAAGGAGTGGTTGGAGAGACGACACGGTGAGATTAATTATAATCTCACCCAGTTTCTCACGGGGCACGGAGGATATCTCCAATACCTTCACAGGTTTAAATTGGAGACCTCACCCGATTGTCCAAATTGCAATGGAGTCCCAGAGGACCCAGAGCATGTATTCTTCCACTGTCCGAGATTTGTGGAAGAAAGGAGGAATCTAGAGGAGACTCTAGGAGAGGTGCTGGTACCAGAAAATCTGGTACCGAAAATGCTAGCACATCAAGAGAATTGGGATGCGATCAACTCCATGATCGCATCTATTCAAGATAAATTGCGAAAGCAGAGGAAAGGAGAAAAGCGCGGCCACGTGCGCCGCGTATAGAAGAAAGGTGACAAAGCTGGAGTGAGCTGACTCCGCCCCGTGATGTAATACCTTATGGTGGTTCCGCGGGGCAGGGAGGGAGTCGGGGGTGGTTTTGGGTAAAAATGGGTGGGTAAAAATCCCACACGCTGGTGTGTCCAGACCAGTGTCTTTTTGAAGATTTCCACCTCCTCAAAAAAAAAAAAAAAAAAAAAGACAGATAGACAGACAGACGGACAGACAGACATCGAATCGATTCTAATAAGGTTTTGTTTCACACAAAACCTTAAAAAAGGGTAAAAATTTACCTTCTCGGGAGTTTCTCCAGGAAACTCACTTTTAAGTTTATCACTAAACACTACCCCTTTACCCAGCGGGGAGAAAACCCGGCAGGTCAGGAGTGAAGGCAGGGCTCAGGAATCCTGCTATGCTAGTGCGGTCAAGGGCATTCGACTGTCCATACTGCCAGGAGCAGGAAACCATTGATTACCTTGTCGTCAGGTGAACTTGTGTTCACCGGGATACGCTTTCGACCAGGCCTTATACTGGTAGACTGCGCGACGGAGGACACTACAGAATGGATTAGATTGCTGGGGATAATATACCAGGAGCCCACATGGTGACAGTTACGGAAGACCTTAAGGGCCTCCCAGTCACCCAGAATGAAGATCTCCATAACCGACTATGAAGAGTCCTCAGAAGCAAGTTGGAGGGCAAGGGAAAACTCCTCACGATCGGGGTAGATGACCGATCCCTGGAGGCAATCGAACGTCGGAGTTGCCATATCAACTACCGATTTGGCAACACACCCGTGCATGTGCACAGGGGAAGGCCGAGCAAAGATACTTTGGAGGAGACAGCAGGTGAAAAGCATACCGAGGTCCCCGAAGAAGTCGGAAGGCGGAAAGGACTGGACCAACCAAGGAAATATACCTGCTGCCCAGTGAAGAGCAGAAGCTGGACGACCTAGACCCAGGACTCCTAGGGCTCAGGGTGAACAGCGATGCGCAGAAAAGTGCTATGTCGGAGGAGGAGGGCGATACTCCGACAGTGGAGAAGAACTCCAAACAATAACGGAGCCAATGGTCAGCAATAAGATAGCCCAGATAAACATCCACCATGCGAAAGCTGCATCTGCAGTAATTGCAAGAGCAAGTTCCAAGGAGAACATTGGAATAGTGCCTGCTCATGAGCACTGGCTGTACCGGGGGCAGATTCGCGGTCTGCAAGGAGGAAGCTTGCAGGTAGTTTGGGACTCCCCTTGTGAAAAACCAAGAGCTTGCATAATTCTTAACGCAATTTAAAATACATATGTGTTTCACAGTTCTTAACCGGGAACCTTGCGGTTATCCTAGTTTCATTGGAAGCCGGGAGGATCACTCGAGAGACAGTCGTGGCATCGGGATACTTCCCAGGAGACGAAATCCGGGCTCCACCGGAACAAGTCGCAAAACTGACGAAGTATTGTGAGAAGAGGGCGTTACCACTCCTCCTCCGATGCCAATGCCCACCACGGAGTCTGGGGAAGCAGCGACACCAACCCAGAAGTGAGTACCTTCTCGAACTTATCCTTAGCAATAAGTTAGAAATATATAACATAGAGAACACTCCAACATTTGTGACCAGCACTAGACAGGAGGTCCATTGGCGTCTTGCGGTAATGGAGACGAAGATGCTTCTTTGGACTAGTGGCGTCACACGTTTAGATCACATCCGAAATGAGGATATCCGCGATAGTTATGGGGTTGCACCGAAAGTTGCGAGAGAGGCGCCTTCGATGGTATGGTCACGCAATTCGTGCGAACAAGAATTCACTTACCAAGGTTGGTCTGAACATCGAAGTCGATGGTAAACGACCAAAAGCAGACCTAAACAACGGTGGCTTGATACGCTAGATAGGGATTTGAAAGCCTCGAGATTGTACCCAGATCAGGCATTCGATAGAGCCAAATGGCGAATCCCATCACGACGAGCCGACCCCGCTTGTGAACAGGACGAAGGCTGAAGAAAAAGAAGTCTAGACAGGAAGTACTAGACATAACTCTAGGAAATACTCTAATGAACGGAATGGTCAGGAATTGGAGGGTGTCGGACAAACCCTCTACGTCTGATCACAGGATAATCAGATTCGACATTGAGGGTAACTCCGAAATAGAAAAAATAATAATGAATCCCAGGCGTACGGATTGGGATTCCTACGCAACGCACTTGAGCAACAACATTGCCCACCTTCAAGGGGGCGGTGACATCAGGAGCGATCTGGGACTAGAAACAGTGGTGGAAAACCCCAACACAGTCGTCATTGATGCATATGAGGCCAGCTATCTGGTTAAGACAGTTAAGTTATCAAGGGATTTACCATGGTGGAGCAGCAGTCTAGCCAGAATGAGAGCAAAGGCACGAAAACTCTTCAACGGAGCAAAACAAACCGGGGACTGGCAGAAGTACAAAAATGCACTGACCGCGTATAGCAACGTGATCAGGGAAGCAAAACGGAACAGATTCAGGGAGTTCTGTGAAGGGATCGAACAGATCACAGTAGCAACCAGGCTTTTCAAGGCTGTAGCCAAAGACGAGGGAATATCCTCTGTCTGTTTAAAGAAGGAAGATGGGACATTTATCGAGAATGGGGAGGACAGGGTACAAATGCTCGTCAGAACTCATTTCCCGGAGTACTACCCCACGGTGGCAGCCGACAACATTCTGCCCGACACCAACAACGGATAAAAGGGGAAGAAAGGAATAAAGGGGAGAAAGGGAACTAGGAAAAGAGGTATGCTCCGAAGCTAGGCTAAGGTGAGCAGTGGAAACTTTTAAACCACTGAAATCTCCCGGAATAGATAGAATTTTCCCAGCACTAATCCAGAGAGGCCTAGGAATTATCTTAGAGTCTCTTTTGAGGGTGGAAAGGGGAAACATAGCACTGGGATACATACTAAGAGCAAGGAGACGGGCAAAAGTGGTCTTTATTCAGAAAGCGGGTAAAAAGGATCTTTTTCACCCTAAATCTTTCAGAACAATTTATCTAACATTGTTCGCACTCAAAACGGTGGAGAAGGTCATAGACATATTAGAACTAATGTTCAAAAATGTAATCCCCTACATCACTGTCAACAGGTTTACCGGGCAGGACGGTCAACTAAAACTGCTCTGTATCAGCTGACAGAGATACTACGGGATGCCATAGAAACAAAATAAATAGCAGTGTGCGTGTTTTTGGATATCGAAGGAGCATTCGACAACACATCGCACACAGAGATACGAGATGCCATTACGGATGGGCAAAATGCTAGAAAGTAGGCAAATAGAAGTACCGACGAACTCCTGTACGTGCTAACAAATACTGGAATACAAGTCCAGGATTACGCGGACGACATTTTTTTAATTTGCAAAGGCCAATATGAAGATACCCTATGTGATAGAATCCAAACTGAACTACTACTAGTGCCTGGTGCACGAACGTGGGACTGTGGATCAACCCAGCGAAAACCACCATAGTACCATTCACTATGAGACGTAATCCTGATCACCTGAGAGCCATAAGATTACATGATAGGAAGGTGAAACAAGAAGCAGAGGTCAAATATTTGGGAATTACGCTAGACCAAAAATTACTCTGGAAGACACATGTCGGAAACACTTGTCGGAAAGTCACGAGGGCTCTAATGACTGGTAGATCCATAGCAACTTTGGATATATACCGCAATAGTAAGGCCAATGAACCGAACTCAGCACACAAGCCAGGGAATTACATAAAGTCCAAAGGCTAGCTTGCGTGTGTATCAGTGGGGCAATGAGGACATGCCCAAAGGCATCCCTGGAGGTCCTTCTGGCATTAACCCCCCTCCATCTACACATACAGATGCAGGCAAGGAGGGCAATATTCAGGATGACCGGTAGTATCAGTGAGGCGGGGAGCTGCCTAAATCGAAGGAAGATTGATATTCCTTCTAGGCGGTATTCCGAATTACTGATACCAAGGGATAACATCACAACGAAGTTTCACTTCGATAAGAAGTTTGAAAAACGTTGGAGTAACAAAGCAAACTGGGAGAGCGTCGCTGCGACATACGGCTTAAACCAGCAACTGATTATTTGGTACACTGACGGATCCTTCACAGCAAAGGGAGCTGGTGCCGGCGTCATTGGTCCAGGGAAAATGTACTTTGAGGCAACGGGCCTATTCCAGGCGGAGATATTCGCCATAGACAAAGGTGCTTCCTTTAGTCTGCAAAGGAACTACAGGGGGCAGAACATAGCTATTCTCACCGATAGCCAAGCAGCGATCAAGGCACTTAGGTCCAACCAGGTGAACTCAAAACTGGTGTGGGAATGCCTTGAGAGACTGAATACACTCGGCTCGTCCAACAAGCCTGGATACTTTGGGTTCCAGGCCATGCTGGGTTGGCAGGCAACGAAGCAGTGGACGAACTAGCCAAGAAGGGAGCAGGGACGCCTTTACAGGGGCCAGAACCCTTCTGTGGAATCGGAAACGGTTTCATGGTTATGGCAATAAGAAATGAAAAGGAACGGTTGAGGAAACTATACTGGGCGGGCCTACCAGGGATGGAGCAGTCCAGGGTGCTTATTCCCTTAACAGAATAATAATAACTCTTTTCTTACATACGATACGATACAAACTTCTACTTTCCGATTCAACTATCTTATTTCTGTTTCTATTTGCCGCGGTATCGACGGACAAAGCTTAGACGTTCAACTAAGGTTGCAGGAACCAACTAGTGTTCTTTATATTCACTTTTACGATACAAAAAAAATTTACAATGTCTAGTTTAAGGAAATAGTCGTATGGATGCATCGATTTAATTAAACAGCTAGAGACGGTTTTAGAACTGCACGATCTATCCTATATACGATTCAGTCACACGCGAGATGTACCTTCATTTAAAGCCTGTAATTATAAAATACAATATCAAGTAGCGATCGTTAGTAGATTCTATGCCATCTAGATATCCTATGACTTTGTGGTAATAAATTATCCGATAGAAAATTGCAAAGTTCATACCTTCAGGCTACAGCAATTCACGACCGTAACGAAGCGCTACCTGCGAATAGGCCTGTTCCATAGTTGCAATAATAAAGAGTCTTATAGAAAATTGCGAAATTTATATTTTAAACCTGTAGTTAGAAAAAGCAATTGATAGTATCAATTTACGATCACTACTAGGCCGCGCCTAAGGCTAGACATCCTGCATATTTGCAATTATAAATACTCTTATGGAACATTGCAAACTTTATATCTTAAACCTGTAGTTAGAAAAAGCAATTAAATTAATATTATATTATATATATATAGTTAAAAAAGCCCACGGACCCTCTTCCCGCCCAACCGGACCGAGCGGCGACCAACCTAAGGATGGGCTGAAGGCAGCATCCAAAGGCCCGCATCACAGCGATGATGCGTTTTAACGCAAAGTGTGTGCGACCATGCGAAAATGTATACTACATCCCGATTGTCGCAAACACTTCAGCCAATGACGCGGAGGTTCTACACTACAGAGACATGGATCTTATATCGAAGACAGTGCGGATCAAGACTGAAACCCATTAGGTCAGATTGTTACCGGACAGGGCTCTTCGGACTATAGCACAGGTTGCAAGGATAACCGCTTTTTGCTTCTCCATGTAGAGTTCAGCCCTAAGATCGAGCGTTTTCAGCGCTTTATGTAAGTTCCGTGGGACTAATCCCGTCGCTGAAATTACTACTGGGACTACTTCGATCTTTTGTAGTCTCCAGGTCTGCTTCATATCGTCTGCCAAGGGGCCGTAGTTCCGGATTTTTTCGTGCTGTTTTTCAACAGTGTTCCGTCCAACGGTACGGCTACATCGATTATAAAGCACGCTCGTTCTTCCTTCAGAAGCAGAACTAGATCGGGTCTGTTATGATTAACACTGTGGTCGGTGGCAATAGTGT
The DNA here is from genome assembly GCF_905115235.1 of Hermetia illucens. Classification (NCBI taxonomy): domain Eukaryota; kingdom Metazoa; phylum Arthropoda; class Insecta; order Diptera; family Stratiomyidae; genus Hermetia; species Hermetia illucens. The sequence goes on along the minus strand of NC_051849.1, from coordinate 123,704,864 downwards.
GATCCCACAGTAGTTTGACCCGATCATTTTCCAAGATTCTCTGCGGAATATACTTATAGTAAGGATGGTAGGTTGCCACTAAGTTATACTTCAACGCAAGCTTTTGATGGAGAATCTTGCAGACGGAGTTATGACGATTGGTGTACTCGGTACTGTTCAACATCCTGCACGCAGATGCTATGTGCTAGTCTCCTCTTCGCAGTTCCACAACCTACAACTGGAGTTGGTAATTGAGGAGTCATGAAGAATGTACCGTTTATAATTTTTTGTTGGGAGCGAAGCATCCTGAATTGAAGTTAGGATGCTTCGGTCTGATAGAAAACTACACCATTTGTCAACCATTTGGTGGAGGCTTCGATGTCAATGCCTGACAACAACAAATTTTTGATATGACCTCCGTGAATGGGTTTCTCTTTCCACATGTCGATCTTCTGTTGGACTGAGGTAACATTCGACATAGGATCCCATTCTCTGCTTCTCAAGTTCAAAGGAGATAATTTATTATCTGCCATGACGGTTAAGTATTTATCCAATTTTATTTTTGAATTTAACTTTATTAATTAAACACTTTGTTAATTGACATTGTAGTGGGGTAGTCGTACTAAAACTGCATTCAAATCTCTTATTTCCAAAACGTTAGAGGCAGAAGAGAGGTCCCGCTTCCATCTGTTTCTTTTCTGCCCCTAACTCATGGCACACTTTTCTCGCCGATCCTCCACTCCCGTGGCGTGCTACGCAAAGTGGATAGATCCGCGCCATCTATTCGCTCGCACTCGCAACATTCGAAATAAATTTCGAATGCTGCGAATCCTGCCGCGCCACATCACTCCGCCCCCAGATGAAACCTAGGGGTTTCGGCGACTGATCCCCGAACTTCGTTCGCCGTTAATCCACAAAGCGGACACGACGTTGCTTCGGGGCGCACGCGGGTTTCAGCCTGGACAAAGAGACCGCCTTTTTGTGACCACCGATCTCGAGCTGGAAGAAATGTTCTCCCCGCTCGAGAACGCGGTACGGGCCCTCATATGGAGGCTGCAGCGGCTTCCGGACGGCATCCGTCCTGATCAGCACGTGCGTGCATGTGTCCAGTTCTTTGGGCGAACAAGCAGGTATGGACGAGTGTCGAGTGGGTGGTGGCGCTTTGATGCGTCGGAGATTGTCCCTCAGCAGACGCACCAACCCCGACTCCGTGAGACCCGATCTCTTGTCGAAGACCGGATCGCTTGGGAGTCTCGGGTTCTCCCCGTATACCAGCTCCGCGGGGCTGGCCGCAAATTCCTCTCAGCGGGTTGTTCGAAGGCCGAGTAGGACGAGAGGCAAGACTTCAGTCCAGGACGGGTCGTCGCGTGCCATAATGGCGGCTTTCAGCGTCCGGTGCCAACGTTCTAGCATCCCATTGGATTGCGGGTGATATGCAGTAGTCCGCTGGCGTTTAAAACCAAGGAGTTTGCCTAACTCGGAGAAAAGGGTGGACTCAAATTGCATTCCCTGGTCAGTGATGACCACTGCAGGGACGCCAAAGCGAGGTATCCACTCTCGACAGAGGGCTTCAGCACATGATTGCGCCGTAATGTCTTTCAGAGGTATTGCCTCAGGCCACCGCGTGAACCTGTCGATGATTGTGAGGCAATACTTATAACCGTGCGAGTCTCGCAAAGGCCCTATTATGTCGAGGTGTATGGTGTGGAAACGCTTGGTAGTGCGGGGGAATAAGCCCACTTCTTTCCTTACATGCCTGGAGACTTTACACTTTTGGCATGCGATGCACTCTCTGGCCCAGGAATTGATATCCTTGTTCATGGAGGGCCAGAAGTATTTTCCGGTGACTAACCGGTTTGTTGTCCTGATGCCGGGGTGCGCCAAGTCGTGAACTACGTGGAACACTTCCTTGCGAAATGTGGCCGGAATGTATGGCCGAGGTCCCTTTTCCGAGTCTTCGCAGCAGAGCGAGAGGTTTGAGCCGAAGATGGGCAACTCCCGAAATTTGTATTTGGGGTTGGACTTGAGGCTCTGAAGTGCTGCGTCATCCACTTGCGCCTTGGCAATAGCCGAGAAATCGAGTGAGGCGGGGATGTTAACTTCGGAGACACGAGACAAAGCGTCAGCAACAATGTTGTCCTTCCCGGACACGTGCTGGATGTCTGACGTGAACTGGCTTATGAAGCTCAGGTGTCGAAGCTGACGAGGGGACGCTTTGTCGGGCTTCTGTTTCAAAGCGAACGTGAGAGGCTTATGGTCCGTGAACACTGTGAACGGCCTGCCTTCTAGGGAGAAACGGAAGTATTTGATGGACAGGTATGCGGCGAGCAGTTCGCGATCGTAGGTGCTGTAGTTCCGTTGAGCGGGATTCAACTGCTTCGAGAAGAAGCTCAACGGCTGCCAAACTTGGTCCACCTTTTGGTGAAGGGCAGCACCTACTGCGATGTCAGAGGCATCAACAAAAACGGCTAGGGGTGCATCTTGCAGAGGGAATGCCAAGAGTGTAGCGTCAGCCAGTTGTTGACGGGATTTGTCAAACGCGCAGATAGCCTCTTCAGACCACACGATCTCTCGTGTGTCCTTAGTTTTGGGGCCAGACAAGTACGCGTTCAAAATGGACTGGAGATGGGCGGCCTTGGGCAGGAAACGACGGTAGAAGTTCAGCATGCCCAAGAACCTCCTCAACTCCCTCACTGTCTTTGGACGCGGGAAGCTTGTTATCGCTTGCACCTTGTCTGGGTCGGGCTGTATTCCTTCAGGGGAAATGAAATGGCCGAGGAATCTCACCTGTTGTTGAAGGAATTTGCATTTCTCAACGTTTAGGACTAAACCGGCCTCAAGGAGACGTTGAAAAATGCACTCGAGATGGGCTAAGTGCTCAGACTCAGTGGAAGAAGCGACCAAAACATCATCCAAATATACGAAACAGAACTCGAGGTTTCGCAGGACTGAGTGAATGAACTTTTGAAAGGTTTGCGCCGCATTGCACAATCCGAAAGTCATCCGGGTGAACTCGAAGAGTCCAAAGGGTGTGCATATTGCCGTCTTTGGAATGTCTTCAGGAGCTACTGGGATTTGGTGATAAGCCTTGGTTAAGTCCAAGGTCGAAAAGATGCGGCAATTCGCGAGGTGATGCGCAAAGTCGTGGATGAGTGGAATTGGATATCGGTCAGGAACAGTCTGTGCATTTAGCCTTCTGTAATCCCCACATGGGCGCCATTCGCCGTTTGGCTTAGGGACCATATGCAGTGGGGAAGACCAACAGCTGTTTGAGGGCCTGCAGATACCCTGTTGAACGAGTTGTTCAAACTCTTTCCGTGCAATTGCCAGTTTCTGAGATGGTAGAGGACGCACCTTCGAGAAGATCGGGGAACCAGTAGTGATAATGTGGTGCTGCACATTGTGCTTCACTGGTTTGGAGAGACTACAGTTGGTAGTAATCTGGCTGAACTTTTGGAGAAGTGCCCGAACACGAGAGTCGGTAATGTCTTCTAAAAGAACGGAAAGATTATTGCCTGGGTGAGATACCATATGTCCCGACGAATTAAGGTTGGTCGTGGAATCTATAAGAGACTTGTTTTGCAAGTCCACCAGCAATCCATAGTGACACAGGAAGTCTGCGCCTAGTATGGGGAAGCTGACATCCGCCAGGATGAAACGCCACGAAAACGTCCTACGCAAGCCAAGACTCACGTCCACTTGCCTATACCCGTACGTGTTTATGCGGGAGGAATTTGCTGCCGCAAGTTTGAGCGGTTGAGGGAAAAGTTGATGTTGCCGAGGTACGGGAAGAACCAAAACCTCCGCACCAGTATCGATGAGGTAGCTGCGCCCGCTGAGGGGGTCGAAAATAGTTAGGCGACGTGGCGCTGCGTTCTGGGTGGCCGCCGCCAAGACCCCCCGCGGACCTAGTTTTTTGCGGTAGGAGAGAATCTACACGGTAGCGTACATCTTGTCGCTTTATCCCCGAATCTGCGGTGGTACCAGCAAATCCCTTGGTCCGTGGACTGTCTTGACGACCTGCTACCTGATCGCCCTTTTCGGGTGGCAGACCGCGAGCGTGCTCGCGATCTGGCGCCCGAACGCTGAGCGTCCAACGTCGCCCGCATCTCGGCCACACTGGCTGTTAAAGCGGCAATCTCGCGCCTCAAGTCACCCACCTCATCCGACGGTGGTTGAACGGCCGCCAAGGTTGGGCGTACGTACACCTCCTGCACCTGGTCGGCCGTCGCTGCCAGTTCCTCCAAGGAACCGGAGACGCAAGCGAGGATCGCCTGGGTGCCCTCCGGGAGCCGACGCAGCCAGAGCGACTTGATCAGGTCGTCGCCGATCTTGCTCCCACCCAATTGCCTCATTTCACGAAGCAATTGGCTGGGAGTTCGATCACCCAACGTTAAACCCGCCAGCAAGTGGTCTAATTTTGCCGACTCGCTTGCCGACAGGCGCCTGATCAACTCGCTCTTGAGCTGCACGTACGATGCCGACTTCACTACGTCGGACACCAGAAGTATGGACTCTTCGTCCAGGCCGACCACCGCGTAGTTGAAACGGGTCGCGTCCGATGTGATGCCGGACATTTGGAACTGTGCTTCCAAATGCACGAACCACAGCTCGGGGTTCCGCCGCCAAAACGGAGGAACGCGTACGGCGAGGGCGGTCACTTGCGGGTCCGATGGGCCTGCCGCGTCTTTATTGTCAAAAGACATTTTTCTTACCGAGAAGTACGAGATTGAGATGCAAACGCGGTGAGTTTATACTGAAACGCGGTGAACTTTACACCGACACGGCAGGCCGCACCCACAAATGCACGCACGAAACGAGAAAAAAAAACGACGACCGAAGCGGACGCTCTCCAGCGCAGACCAAAAACACCACCAATGAAAATGGAGAACTCGCGATGCTAAACACCTCCACGCCGTCTCTTGCAGCGATTTCAATTTTTTATTACTACTTTTTAACTTTTAATATATTGAACAATAATTTCACTTAAGTATAACTTTCAAGCCGAGCTGGGGTCCTCCTCGAAGGCGGCGCTGGTCGAATTTGTCGGCTGTAGCTGCGGCGTTGGCGGTGCTGGGGACGTCCGTTTGCTGCTGTTGTTGATCGTTGTGGCAATGATGACTGGTCCGGTGCGTGAAAGGTGTTGTGCAGGAGGGCGCGCGTACGGGAAGTCGCGTGAAAATCTACTTCTGGTGAGGGTCCGTCGTGTGTCGCGCAGTACACTGTGTAGAGAAGGTTTTCTCGCGTTTTTTCTTGCCTCTGCTCCGACTCGGGATGTGGAGATGCGACACGTTTTCGTGATGTTTACAACGGCACTCCACACTCAACTGTAGATGCGAACGCGTGAAAATCGCTTGCCGTACGGTCTACTGATGTTTTTGATGGATTTCTCAGTCTTTGGAAGTTCTATTTCTGCCGTGTTGCTCGGACGAATTTTGTCGTTAATAGAACTTCACCAATGGCGGCGATGGCGGACAATTTGTCACTTTTTTAATATCGGGGTCACCAATTAAGTATTTATCCAATTTTATTTTTGAATTTAACTTTATTAATTAAACACTTTGTTAATTGACATTGTAGTGGGGTAGTCGTACTAAAACTGCATTCAAATCTCTCATTTCCAAAACGTTAGAGGCAGAAGAGAGGTCCCGCTTCCATCTGTTTCTTTTCTGCCCCTAACTCATGGCACACTTTTCTCGCCGATCCTCCACTCCCGTGGCGTGCTACGCAAAGTGGATAGATCCGCGCCATCTATTCGCTCGCACTCGCAACATTCGAAATAAATTTCGAATGCTGCGAATCCTGCCGCGCCACAACGGTAGTCTGATGTATTTGGCTAGAGGATTGTTTCTCATAGAAAAACTTACGAAGAGAATGCACTTGATTGTAGTGCAACGTTTTTAAATCAAGTACCCCCCCTTCCTCCCTGATGACGTGGAATAGTGATCCTCAATTTTTCGGCAGCTCTATTATGCATGTTGTTGTTTGCAAGAACTACCCTTACCCGTCTATTGACAGATTCTAAATCAGTATTACTCCACTGTATCACACCGAAAGTGTATAGAAGGACGGGAATGGCGAAGGTGTTGATTGCCATGATTTTATTTTTCCCGTACAGCTCAGTTTTAAGGACAAGATCCAGACGCCGTTCAAATTCCCCCAGCAACTAAGATTTGATTATTGCCACAGCAGATGTTGTTGCTTGCAATATGCCGAGGTATTTTTAGACGTCGTCCGAATCCATACCCTCAAATTCGGATGTTATTTTGGCTGTATCCTTCGTTGTCGGTGTGTTTTCCTCGAACAATTGTTTTTATGCGACATTTCTCCAAACCCAACTGCATGCCGATATCCCTGCTGAACTGGATGGTGATGTCCAGCAAGGAGCGAAGTTGGTTCTCGTCTTTGGCATACAATTGGATGTCGTCAATGTACATTAAATGGCTTAATGTACATTTCGACAATATGCCATGCTTGACTTGCAACCCGTATTTGCTTTCATGCAAAAGATTGGGGGATGGGATAGCGGATTCAAAGCCAAACAAAACCACAGTGTGCTTAGAGAGTCGCCTTGGAAAATGCCACGCCTGATTGGTATCTCTCCTAATGTTTGCGAAGATACCGATAGCTTCGTGCTCCAATTCTTCATTACTGTTCTCAGTAGAAGAACGACATTCGGGTTGATTTTATACAAGCGTAACACTTGTAGTAACCACGAATGTGATATGGAGTCAAAGGCTGATTTATAATAGATGTAGGCTGTCGAGATGTTTCGTTTTTGGTGGACAGCCTGCTTTACAGCTACCGTATCGATTATAAGCTGTTCTTTGCAGCCTCGGCAGCCTTTTGCGCATCCTTTCATCCTTTCCTCAGCTCAGCTATCAATTTATCAACATCAAGATGTTTTGAGATGTTCCCGCACAGAACTGACGTGAAGACCTTGTAGATGGTAGGAAGACAAGTAATTGGTCGACATTTTGAAGGGCAACAGGCACCCTTTCCTTGGGGATGAGGAAAGTTATGCCCTTGGTGAAAAATGGTGGAACTAAATCAGGATCGGCAATCATCTGGTTAAATTGATTTGCCAATATCCTGTGAGTGCTCTTGAACGCCTTCCAGTTATCTGCCTTGTCAAGGGCTCCTTCAACGTCGACTTCAGTTACGTCAGGCATGGTCATTTCGGGGAGGGCCTCGCATGAACGCATAAGGTGTGGGAGTCACGCTGCTTCTAAATTGCAACGGCTGGATTCGCTCCAAACACTTCTCCAGAAGTCTTCTGCCTGATCCAGATCGAGGTTACTTTGCCTATCTGAGTTGGTGAGATTTTTGTAGAATCCTCGTTGATTCTGGAAGAACAAGGTGTTGTGTGTCCTTCGCTGAAAGCTTTTCTGATACCTACGGATGCGATTGGAGCATACCGCAAGTTTCTGATTCAGCACCTCGAGGATTTCTTCGATTGACCTATCATTGGACAGAAGGTAGTTTCCAATGATGTTCGCAACGCGTCTGTGCACTCTTGGTGATGGATTTCCAAGGAGTGCTTACGTGACACGACCAATCTCCTTTCTCAACTTTTCGACTCTTTTGTTGAGTCGAAACACCCAGAACGATAAAGTCCCTCTGCGCATACCTCTGTTATTCGCTCTAAGATGTTGATTATGGAGACGAATAACCGTGGCAGCTGCAACGTAGATTAGGCTGTGAACCTCTGTAGCAGTAATCTCGCTAGCCAAACGATCAGCCAAAATTCTGTCAACGGCAGCAATGATGTTAGTAGTTGCCGAAGTAAACTTCAGTTTTGGGATCTTTGGCCTAGCGTCTGGGAGAATCTCAGCATACTCTGTGAATGCGACCTGGAATGCGGTCAAAGCCTCATTATAAATTGGGTTGACATCCCCAGTTACTAAGCTTCTCCTGACTACTGGATTCATGGAGTACCTTACAGGTGGAGTACTTGTGTTACTCGTTTGACTAGTCCGGTAATTTGATGACTCCAGCCCGAGCTCAAGTGAAACCTTTTGGAAGATTTGTTGCCTAGTTGGTAGGGCGACTCGGTTGTTATTCACTATCACCCGGTACTGGTTGACGACGTTCTGTTCCGGAACATGACTTAGCTCCGGAAATCGGGTTATGAACGCGTCATGTAGTCGATGTCTATACCCTGATGGATTCCGTTCCAAATCCGTGACACGGTAATAGGCGCGGACGATAAATTCGTTAAGTTGGTTCATCGAAACCATACGACGCCTAGGTCTCCCGTCCCTGGTGGTTCACGGCATAACCGCGAAAACATCCAAGGGCGAAGAGCCGCTCTGATGTTGTTGGACGACCCTTAACCGTGTTGGGTACTGTTTTCGTGTCCCTGGGGTCCCATTAAAAGAATTTGAACTGTTTTCCCCAATTTTGTTCCCCCGAGTATTGGGGAGGCAGTCAACCCTGCAACAGAGCCCCAATGTTGCAATGTCCCATGGTTACCTCCAAAGGTAGGGAAGGTATTTGGAGGGGAGCCGCTGAAATACAGTGTAACGTCACTGCAATTCATCCGATAAGCGCGTCGATCGCTTCACCCCAGATTACGGATTTGTTAAGGAGGTTTACTCCCCCTGAACGGGAAGAATCGGTAAGGGAGGACGAACACAAAGAGAAACGTTCTGCTTGTCCGCGGCTACTTATTTACAAGATTAACTTGCGATATTCGTAGCTGACCCGGTGGGTCTTGTCATTATCCGCAACCCATGACACGCGCCTGGTCGCATGCAGCTCTGCGTTTGCAACTCAGGTGAGGATAAACCTGGTACCTGGTATATATATATATATATATATACACCTGGCGTAGCCGTGGACAAGAAAAACGTTTCCCTTTGTGTTCGTCCTCCCTTACCGATTCTTCCCGAGTCAACAAGTCAAACGAGTAACACAAGTACTCCACCTGTAAGGTACTCCATGAATCCAGTAGTCAGGAGAAGCTTAGTAACTGGGGATGTCAACCCAATTTATAATGAGGCTTTGACCGCATTCCAGGTCGCATTCACAGAGTATGCTGAGATTCTCCCAGACGCTAGGCCAAAGATCCCAAAACTGAAGTTTACTTCGGCAACTACTAACATCATTGCTGCCGTTGACAGAATTTTGGCTGATCGTTTGGCTAGCGAGATTACTGCTACAGAGGTTCACAGCCTAATCTACGTTGCAGCTGCCACGGTTATTCGTCTCCATAATCAACATCTTAGAGCGAATAACAGAGGTATGCGCAGAGGGACTTTATCGTTCTGGGTGTTTCGACTCAACAAAAGAGTCGAAAAGTTGAGAAAGGAGATTGGTCGTGTCACGTAAGCACTCCTTGGAAATCCATCACCAAGAGTGCACAGACGCGTTGCGAACATCATTGGAAACTACCTTCTGTCCAATGATAGGTCAATCGAAGAAATCCTCGAGGTGCTGAATCAGAAACTTGCGGTATGCTCCAATCGCATCCGTAGGTATCAGAAAAGCTTTCAGCGAAGGACACACAACACCTTGTTCTTCCAGAATCAACGAGGATTCTACAAAAATCTCACCAACTCAGATAGGCAAAGTAACCTCGATCTGGATCAGGCAGAAGACTTCTGGAGAAGTGTTTGGAGCGAATCCAGCCGTTGCAATTTAGAAGCAGCGTGACTCCCACACCTTATGCGTTCATGCGAGGCCCTCCCCGAAATGACCATGCCTGACGTAACTGAAGTCGACGTTGAAGCAGCCCTTGACAAGGCAGATAACTGGAAGGCGTTCAAGAGCACTCACAGGATATTGGCAAATCAATTTAACCAGATGATTGCCGATCCTGATTTAGTTCCACCATTTTTCACCAAGGGCATAACTTTCCTCATCCCCAAGGAAAGGGTGCCTGTTGCCCTTCAAAATGTCGACCAATTACTTGTCTTCCTACCATCTACAAGGTCTTCACGTCAGTTCTGTGCGGGAACATCTCAAAACATCTTGATGTTGATAAATTGATAGCTGAGCTGAGGAAAGGATGAAAGGATGCGCAAAAGGCTGCCGAGGCTGCAAAGAACAGCTTATAATCGATACGGTAGCTGTAAAGCAGGCTGTCCACCAAAAACGAAACATCTCGACAGCCTACATCTATTATAAATCAGCCTTTGACTCCATATCACATTCGTGGTTACTACAAGTGTTACGCTTGTATAAAATCAACCCGAATGTCGTTCTTCTACTGAGAACAGTAATGAAGAATTGGAGCACGAAGCTATCGGTATCTTCGCAAACATTAGGAGAGATACCAATCAGGCGTGGCATTTTCCAAGGCGACTCTCTAAGCACACTGTGGTTTTGTTTGGCTTTGAATCCGCTATCCCATCCCCCAATCTTTTGCATGAAAGCAAATACGGGTTGCAAGTCAAGCATGGCATATTGTCGAAATGTACATTAAGCCATTTAATGTACATTGACGACATCCAATTGTATGCCAAAGACGAGAACCAACTTCGCTCCTTGCTGGACATCACCATCCAGTTCAGCAGGGATATCGGCATGCAGTTGGGTTTGGAGAAATGTCGCATAAAAACAATTGTTCGAGGAAAACACACCGACAACGAAGGATACAGCCAAAATAACATCCGAATTTGAGGGTATGGATTCGGACGACGTCTAAAAATACCTCGGCATATTGCAAGCAACAACATCTGCTGTGGCAATAATCAAATCTTAGTTGCTGGGGGAATTTGAACGGCGTCTGGATCTTGTCCTTAAAACTGAGCTGTATGGGAAAAATAAAATCATGGCAATCAACACCTTCGCCATTCCCGTCCTTCTATACACTTTCGGTGTGATACAGTGGAGTAATACTGATTTAGAATTTGTCAATAGACGGGTAAGGGTAGTTCTTGCAAACAACAACATGCATAATAGAGCTGCCGAAAAATTGAGGATCACTATCCCACGTCATCAGGGAGGAAGTGGGGTACTTGATTTAAAAACGTTGCACTACAATCAAGTGCATTCTCTTCGTAAGTTTTTCTATGAGAAACAATCCTCTAGCCAAATACATCAGGCTACCGTCATGGCAGATAATAAATTATCTCCTTTGAACTTGAGAAGCAGAGAATGGGATCCTATGTCGAATGTTACTTCAGTCCAACAGAAGATCGACATGTGGAAAGAGAAACCCATTCACGGAGGTCATATCAAAAATTTGTTGTTGTCAGGCATTGACATCGAAGCCTCCACCAAATGGTTGACAAATGGTGTAGTTTTCTATCAGACCGAAGCATTCCTAACTTCAATTCAGGATGCTTCGCTCCCAACAAAAAATTATAAACGGTACATTCTTCATGACTCCTCAATTACCAACTCCAGTTGTAGGTTGTGGAACTGCGAAGATGAGACCAGCACATAGCATCTGCGTGCAGGATGTTGAACAGTACCGAGTACACCAATCGTCATAACTTCGTCTGCAAGACTCTCCATCAAAACCTTGCATTGAAGTATAACTTAGTGGCAACCTACCATCCTTACTATAAGTATATTCCGCAGAGAATCTTGGAAAATGATCGGGTCAAACTACTGTGGGATCACACTATTGCAACCGACCACAGTGTTAATCATAACAGACCCGATCTAGTTCTGCTTCTGAAGGAAGAACGAGCGTGCTTTATAATCGATGTAGCCGTACCGTTGGACCCGAACACTGTTGAAAAACAGCACGAAAAAATCCGGAACTACGGCCCCTTGGCAGACGATATGAAGCAGACCTGGAGACTACAAAAGATCGAAGTAGTCTCAGTAGTAATTTCAGCGACGGGATTAGTCCCACGGAACTTACATAAAGCGCTGAAAACGCTCGATCTTAGGGCTGAACTCTACATGGAGAAGCAAAAAGCGGTTATCCTTGCAACCTGTGCTATAGTCCGAAGAGTCCTGTCCGGTAACAATCTGACCTAATGGGTTTCAGTCTTGATCCGCACTGTCTTCGATTCAAGATCCATGTCTCTGTAGTGTAGAACCACCGCGTCAATGTAGTAATACATTTTCGCATGGTCGCACACACTTTGCGTTAAAACGCATCATCGCTGTGATGCGGGCCTTTGGATGTTGCCTTCAGCCCATCCTTAGGTTGGTCGCCCCTCGGCCCGGTTGGGCGGGAAGAGGGTCGGTATTATTTTTTTCTGAAGCAAATGCTATATAAATCGGGTATAATCTTAAGAATTATATAGACATTCTTTGAACTTGGTACAAGCAACGCATTTATTAAAAGAGATGGTAAGTAACCTTACTTGTAAAAAGCACGATCGTGAACGTAGCGTAATATTTTCTCACAGGATATAGCAGCCCTCAATGAAATTAGCCAAGGCAACTTTGATAAACTTCTCACTACTACCATTTTGGTGAAAGGTAAAGAATATAAAATGAAAAAGATGAAACTGCAGGGCACTAAGTATGACATCCGATTAGCTATTTTTTCGAGGAAGGCTACTATTATACTTTCTACCACAGCCTTTTTCTGAAAACGTCAAAAACCGGAAGCAAGAAAAAGAGCTTGACCAAATTGATCATCATTACTTTCTTTTCGAAGGGAAGGACGAGGCTAGAGGTGGTTTCTTGAAGTTGAAATTTATCCAAAAAGATGAACTGCTTTTATTTGTCGACTTCCTAGGAAGAATGCGGAATGATTTCACATATTCTGGCAGACTCTAGAGATTCTTCCTGCAAACAATCAAACCGCAAAAGTCTACCCTAAGCCGACTCTATTCACGAAAAAAAGACTCGCAGTTTAAGGAAAAGCCCATTGACAACACTACCGCTCCACATGCTCTGTGTAAAAGCGATACGTCCTAGATGCCACCCGTTCTCCGCATGCTTCGCGAAATTAAAAGCGAGACGACAATGTAGTGTTCCTTCCATCGACTCAGTCCCCTCACAATCTCCCACGCAAAATAAACCCGGACAACACCAAAACATCTCATGCTCATAGCCCAACCAATCAGCAACAGGGCCAGTCAACATTGCAGAAATCAAACATCTCTTACCCAACTAACCGGTGTCAAGCAAGCATCGCCATCACGATCGAAAACCTGGCTTATCCAGATTCCTTTTCCTAACCATTTTCTCTATGTAACGACGCTTAGGGGGCTACTACCATACAAAGTACTTTTCAAAAAATATTTCGCTAAATCTATCTTGATGCTCCATAAAACACCTAATAAAAAAGTTTACCATCAAAGTATAAATTTTCCAAAACATAACTCTCGCACTGCAAAACCACCCTTACATAAAATCATCAGTTGCAAATTCTAGAAAAAGCCACACCCCAACAAACAACTCTTTAAGGACCCACCTTGAACACAAGAAATCAACTTTCAAAAAATCCAACCATCACGCTGCAACACCACTCTTATGACCAATCATATCAATCGCACAGCACAGCCCCGCCCCACAAACAACCGGTTCCCAATACAAATCCTACGTGATTAAACATTTTAGGACAGGGCCTAACACTGCATCTTATCCCTATCGCACCTATTGAAATCCCAAGGCGTGATTGGTTTATTACTACTTATCTTTTAAAGTAGCCAACAATTTTTTTCTTTTGATCCCGGCGGTATATCATTGATTATGAAATTCTTTCAGACATTCTAAAAAGAAAAATTAACCAGCTAAACGCCTACGACAGCTTATTCATTTGCAAACAGCCTGTAGATATTAGATTGAATTCAGATCTAGGCAATTAGTATTTACCCTTATTTAAAAAACTTTAAAAAAAGCTAATTAAAAATCTCTTCCTCTTCTTCTAAGATACACAAATAAGTCTTTAAAAGGTAATTAAATATTTTGTCCTGAATTGCTATTCACCATTATTTAAAAAACTGAAAAAAAACTAATTAAAAATCTCTTCTTCTTCTCCCAGGATACACAAATAAGTCTTTAAAATGTAATTAAATATTTGGTCTTCTTCAAGATTTAGAAAAAGTCCTTTAAAAACTAATTAAGCCATATAATTAGAATAGTTTTATAGATTTAGATTAGTATAAAAATAGTTAATAAACCCACTGATGAGCAGACTTGTTAGCACTGATGAAGGGAACAAGTGGTTCCCGAAATATCGGTATTTGCAAGACCAATAAATTGACACTTGTGAATAGGAAAAACAAGTTTTTAAGGTTTTGTTTGTAAAACAAAACCTTATTAAAATCGGTTTACTGTCTGTCTGTCTGTCCGTCTGTCTGTCTGTCTGTCTGTCTGTCTGTCTGTCCGTCACACGCATTTTTCTCGGACACGGTTGTAGCGATTGACACCAAATTTGGTAGAAAGGTGGGAACTGTGAACGCTCACGCATATAGTGAATTACATCCTTTTACTTCGAATTTAAGGGGGGGTCCCCATACATGCAAAGGGAGGGTATACATTTTTTTTTCATCAAATATAGTCATGTGGGGTATCAAATTAAAGGTCTCGATTAGTACTTTTCGAAGCCAGTCTTAGTTTTGACATTTGTTGAAAAGGTGGGGGGTGCGGGGGGTTGAAAGTGGTCATTTTTTTAACGAACCCATTCTCAGAGACTACCAAACCGAAAAATCTGAAAAAAATCAGGGGGCTGTCACTATATGGTGCCTAGGCTCCGAAATACACTCCATACCGATACCTGTTCAAATAAAGTTAATAATAGTACATTACTATAATTTTCAGTAATTGACAGGAAAACCCCCCTTAAGTTCACCCTAGAATCGTAAACAATATAGGCGACAGCATAGAGCATGATTCTACCAAATTTGGTGAAAATCGCACTATTACTAACAAAGTAATACTAAATCAAAGCTGTCGCTTCTCTGCAAATTCGAGACTATGAATGTCAATATCACTTGAAAGTGGCTATTTTCACATAATATATGCATATTTTACGTGCTACATGCTAATGGGGTAAATGCACGCCCAAATCTCTTTATAAAAGAAATAAACAAAATCTTTCATACCTGAAGCGTCTAGCTTCCGGTTTCCCGACTTGTTATTATTCCATACAATTTAATCGGTATAAACACCGCATAACTACACTCAGACACTATCTTCCCCTTCAAATTCTTCTAAATTTTGTAAAATCTTATCCTGAATATTTCGCTTAAACCATCATCAGTGTCTTGATAGATTGACATATTCCTTGTATTCATAATTTAAAATCATAATGTTCATCTTCTCCTTTAACAATTTTAAATTCACCACACAAGAATTCTTGTTATACGACGACGAAAGAAACTAGCTCAAACATATTAATATTAAATGGAGTCACCTCATTTCCACTGAACGGTGTCCCGAACTTGAAAATGTTTACAGTCGTCTCGAATGGTATATTTCAGGATAAAAATAAAAGTCAAAAAATACCTCAATTGCTCAAGTTCTTAAGCACTTGGAACATTTTCGAACTATCAGAGATGTTCTCTTATTTTCTAAAAGTACATTTCGATGATTCTGACTATCAACATCATCATCAACGGCGCAACAACCGGTATCCGGTCTAGGCCTGCCTTAATAAGGAACTCCAGACATCCCGGTTTTGCGCCGAGGTCCACCAATTCGATATCCCTAAAAGCTGTCTGGCCCACGCCATCGCTCCATCTTAGGCAGGGTCTGCCTCGTCTTCTTTTCCTACCATAGATATTGCCCTTATAGACTTTCCAGGTGGGATCATCTTCATCCATACGGATTAAGTGACCCGCCCACCGTAACCTATTGAGCCGGATTTTATCCACAACCGCACGGTCATGGTATCGCTCATAGATTTCGTCATTGTGTAGGCTACGGAATCGTCCATCCTCATGTAGGGGGCCAAAAATTCTTCGGAGGATTCTTCTCTCGAACGCGGCCAAGAGTTCGCAATTTTTCTTGCTAAGAACCCAAGTCTCCGAGGAATACATGAGGACTGGCAAGATCATAGTCTTGTACAGTAAGAGCTTTGACCCTATGGTGAGACGTTTCGAGCGGAACAGTCTTTGTAAGCTGAAATAGGCTCTGTTGGCTGACAACAACCGTGCGCGGATTTCATCATCGTAGTTGTTATCGGTTGTGATTTTCGACCCTAGATAGGAGAAATTGTCAACGGTCTCAAAGTTGTATTCTCCTATCCTTATTTTTCTTCGTGTTTGTGTTTGACCAGTGCGGTTTGATGTTGTTGGTTGATTCGTCTTCGGTGCTGACGTTGCCACCATATATTTTGTCTTGCCTTCATTTATGTCCAGCCCAAGATCTCGCGCCGATTGCCGCCTGCTCGATCTGGATGAAGGCAGTTTGTACGTCTCGGGTGGTTCTTCCCATGATGTCGATATCGTCAGCATAGGCCAGTAGTTGGGTGGACTTGAAGAGGATCGTACCTCTTGCATTCACCTCAGCATCACGGATCACTTTCTCGAGGGCCAGGTTAAAGAGGACGCATGATAGCGCATCCCCTTGTCGTAGACCGTTGTTGATGACGAATGGTCTTGAGAGTGATCCTGCTGCTTTTATCTGACCTCGCACATTGCTCAGGCTCAGCCTAGTCAGTCTTATTAATTTCGTGGGGATACCAAATTCTCTCATGGCCGTGTACAGTTTTACCCTGGCTATGCTATCATAGGCGGCTTTAAAGTCGATGAACAGATGGTGCAACTGTTGTCCATATTCCAACAGTTTTTCCATCGCCTGCCGCAGAGAGAAAATCTGATCTGTTGCTGATTTGCCTGGAGTGAAGCCTCTTTAGTATGGGCCAATGATGTTCTGGGCGTATGGGGCTATCCGGCCTAGCAAGATAGTGGAGAATATCTTATAGATGGTACTCAGCAACGTGATACCTCTATAATTGCTGCACTGTGTGATATCTCCCTTTTTATGTATGAGACAGATTATGCCTCGTCAGGCATTGATTCGCTGTCCCATACCTTGAGCATAAGTTGATGAACCACTTGGTGTAACTGGTCGCCTCCATATTTAACCAATTCGGCTGTAATTCCATCGGCTCCAGGCGACTTATGATTTTTTAGCCGCTCTAATATGCCCATTCTGTCGGAAATCAGATTTCCCTCTTTGTCTCGGCAGGATGAGCATCGAGGTGTATAAGGCTTCATCCTGCTGACTTGTTGATAAAACTTCCGCGCCTGGTGCGGCTGCTCCCTGTACTTTTCTAGTTCACAGACTTGTTGGTTCTCCCAGGCTTCCTTTTTCCTTCTGTGAAGTCGCTTCTCCGCTCGACGGAGTTCGTGATAAGTCTCTGCGCGTGCCCGCGTTCTTTGAGAATGCAACATTACTCGGTATGCGGCATTCTTCCGTTCCATTGCTAGCTTACATTCATCGTCGAACCAGCCGTTCCGACTCCTTTTGCGGCTGGGGACAAGTATATTTGTGGCCGTATCCATGATAACGTTCTTCAGGTGGTTGTGAAGATCATTAGTTGATGCTTCATCTCCAGGTCCTCTGTTGACTGCGGTTATTGCGGCATCCATTTCCCTCTTTTAGCTGTCGCGAAGGGTTGTGTTGTGGATGGCTTCAGTGTTCACTCTCACCTGATTGTCAGAGGGGATTCTAGGTGGTATTGTTATTCGAGCTCGGGGCACCATGCCAACGAGATAGTGATCCGAGTCTATATTGGCCTCCCTATATGTTCTGACATTCATCAAGGCTTAGAGGTGGCGGCGTTCGATCAACACGTGGTCAATTTGGTTGAAAGTGGTCCCGTCTGGAGAGGCCCACGTATGTTTGTGGACCGCTTTCCGCGCAAACCAGGTACTTCCAACAACCATTTCGTGTGACCCTGCTAATTGAATAGTCCGCAGTCCGTTATCATTTGTTTTTTCGTGTATGCTATGGGAGCCAACGTATCGCCTGAATACGGGCTCCTTCCCTACTTGGCTGTTAAAATCCCCAAGTATGATTTAGATATCATATCTGGGACAGGCTTCGAGGGTTCTTTCTACTGCCTCGTAGAAGGTATCCTTCTCCGACTCTGCAGTCTCCTCTGTAGGGGCGTGAACGTTTATGAGGTTTATATTTCTAAACTTGCCTCGCAAGCGCAGAGCGCATAGCCGTTCGCTTATCTTTTCAAAGCCGATAACAGCAGGTTTCATTTTTTGGCTGACTAAGAAACCTACTCCGAGCACATGGTTTACTGGATGACCGCTATAATATATGGTGTAGTGGCTCTTCTCCAGGAAACCGGTCCCTCTCCATCGCATCTCTTGCAACGCTGTTACATCAGCCTTATATTTGGACAGGGTATCGGCTAGCTGCTTATCAGCTTCATCTCTGTACAGGGAGCGCACGTTCCATGAGAAAATGCGCAAATCGTTGTTTGTCCTATCCGAGGCTCCTGTTGTGGCTTCGTAACAAGTTGTTTTCCGTGTAGGTGTGGCGCGGCAGGATCTGCAGCATTCGAAATCTATTTCGAATGTTGCGGATGCGGACGGGTAGATGGCGCGGAACTCTCCACTCACTCATTTTCGGAACGCACCAAGGGAGTGGAGAATTAACGGTGGAAAAATGCCGTTGATGACCGCATGGAAATAAGCCGGTCTCTTCTGTTTCCAACCGCGGCGGCGTAAACATCACATCGGTGCAAAGATCCAATTTGGAATACAAATTCAGAAATCTTATTGAAAAGTTAAATTTTTGTGTTTATTGCTAAATTGCTATTGTGGTTTAAATAAATATTACCAAAGTACGGGTAGATGGCGCGGAACTCTCCACTCACTCATTTTCGGAACGCACCAAGGGAGTGGTTGGGACAGTAAAAACCGCATGGAAATAAGCCGGTCTCTTCTGTTTCCAACCGCGGCGGCGTAAACATCACGTCGGGGTCACCACTTTGGTAATATTTATACAAATAAAATACAAAATAATACGTTAATAATTATGTATTTATTATATTTGGGAGAGTCATTCCGACTATTACGACCTGTTACACTGGAAATATTTACATTTCATCATAATAGAAGGAATGTGTTTACATGCTTGCTACATGCTGATGGCAACGCTCATGATGGTCAATCGCTAAAGATCGGATGGTTACAGTACTCCCCCCTGAGTAGTTTGATTCGGTTTAACTTTTCTCGAATATACCTTTGTGATGTGAGCTCGTCGTGGGTTGATTGGCTTCCAAGTACCACTAATGGATATTGGCATCCGTTGTGAGAATGATGTGAATTGTCGTTTAACTGGCTGGCTGACGTTCAACTCAGCTGATAATGTTGTAACAAATGAAACTCTTTAGCTAGGCTTCGTAACAAGATCGATAGGATTCGAAGAACTTCTCTCCGGTTGGCTTTGCGATGCTGATGATTTCGTGAACGATTCGTTAGGCTTAGAAAACAGAAAGGCTGGTTTGAGTCTGTCTGACGACACATTAACCAGTCTTTCGTTAACATCGATTCGAAATACGGTTGGCTTGACTCGTTCTACGATCCGATGCGGACCGGTATAAGTTGGGTAAACGATCGATGAGTACTTGTATTCATTTTCTTATGGACGAATATCGTTTGATTTTTGCGATGAATAAACGCAACTGTCTCATGTCTTGCCGAATACGATTGTAGAAAATGCGAGGGTCAGTTGCTGAATCGTCGTCCATGATTCAACCGAAATGTTTAATGAAATCGGCACAAAGCGAGGCGCATTTTCCAAAACGGAGTGCAGAAAGACTGCTAACCTCAGTGAATTGTGAGTCGGCAGACGAACTCTGTGCATCAGGAAATTTATCCTCTTCCGCCATGGTCATTAGGCTTTGCAAAATACACAGATGCGAAATTGCGGAGAATGGCCCCCTTAAAGAAGTGAACAGTTTCAACCCCCCGCGCTCTCCACCCTTCCAACGAATGTCAAAACTAAGATCGGTTTTGAAAAGTACTAATCCAGACCTTTTATTTGATACCCCACATGACTATATTTGATGAAAAAACATTTTACAACCCCCTTTTGCATGTATGGGGACCCCCCTTAAATTCAACGTAAAAGGAGGTAATTCACTGTATGCGTGAGCGTTCACAGTTCCCACCTTTCTACCAAATTTGGTGTCAATCCCTATAACCGTCTCCGAGAAAAATGCGTGTGACGGACAGACAGACAGACAGTAAACCGATTTTAATAAGGTTTTGTGTAAACACAAAACCTTAAAAAGTATAAAATTCGTTCTTGAAAATACATTAACAAAATATTTAAATTAATTTCTAATTATTATGAATTAAAATAATGCGGTGAAGGTGTCGGTTGATGCAAACGCGACTGAATAGTTGAATTCGCTGTTAACCCTACAAACTGTTCTGTTATTGGGTGGTTTGTGGTGAATGTTCTTGGTTTAAGTTTGGGGTAGGAGCTTGATACATCCAAGGGCTCTGCTGAAAGTGTTGATGCTGTTGTTGTCGGTTGCTGTTGTGTATTCTGTTGATGCTGCAGCCTACAGCTGTTCGATTCTCTTTTTCATTACTGTTGCTGTTGATGGGCTAGTGCTACTACAACTACTGTGCCAGCGGTTATTGAAACTATTGTTGCTGTACTATGGGCTTCCTGAAGTGGAACAGCGATTGTTATATGTAGACCTAGCTACAGTAGGACAAGTTTGCCCGTTGACTGGCGGCGAATTGTATAACGACTTATTGCAGATATAATCCAATATGTTTCGCGGCCAATAACATTCAATGCAATAATGCGAGTGAGAAAATCGACTGGAGTAAGACCTACCGACTTTGATGTTCACTTTTTCAGGTAATTTTCCTTAAGCGCATAAAACTTCTGTCAGTTTACCTTTCTGGTTTGATAAAAAATGAAGCACCTGATGTTTATATACGGATGGGGCTTCCACTCTGATGTTGTTGACCCTCCTGATATTGTTGCCATACGTATAGATAATTTTTAAGGTTTTGTGTGAAACAAAACCTTATTAGAATCGATTCGATGTCTGTCTGTCCGTCTGTCTGTCTGTCTGTCTGTCTGTCTGTCACAGCCGATTTATTCGGAAACAGCGAAACCGATTGTCACGAAAATTGGTAGAAGTATGTAATCTGCCGTTCCCTTTACATGCAGCAACTGACACCATTTTGTGTTAAGTTTAAGGGGGGGCTCCCCATACATGTGAAAGGAGGGTGCAACATTTTTTTTCATAAAATGTGGCCATGTGGAGTATCAAATGAAAGGTCTCAATTAGTACTTTCCGAAACTGGTTTAATATTTGATATTGAGTGAAACATAGGGGAGTGAGGGCTCAAAATATGATCCCCAAAAAGTGTAACAGGTCTCGTTCTCAGAACCTATCCAACCGAAAAATCTGAAAAAAATCTCAGTAGTGCATCTCTATGAAATCTAGGCCTCAAAATATATCCGGTTCCGATATCTGCACAAATAAAGTTAATAATAGTATATTTCCACATTTTAGAAATTTACCCGGCACCACCCTTATGTTCATCCCAGAAGTACAGAATTGGGCATGCATATAATAAAGAACATAATGCACAATTTGGTGAAGTTTGAAGAAAATCCAACTATTATTAACAAAGTTATAGGGGGTAAAACTTTACAATTTTTTGTGAATTTCGTGCACTCTACAACCTGCATGACGTCATCATCATATTCGTCAATACCACAACGAAGTAAGTTCGTATGAATTGGGTGGAAAAGAATTATTTTGTTTTAGTTCTTTAATCATTTGTATATGAATATCAATTATTCCAACGAGACATATGTATGTAGGTATATAGTATATGCGTGCTAATGAACTTTGCGGGTAGAGCCTAATTCAGATAGATATAAGAAGTAAATCGGAAATATGGGTACGATCAATTTATATACGTGCATATATATATCGGTAATAGGCAGTTTGTTTGTTTAGGGTGAGCGTAACATCTACGGCTGTAATATGTACGTATGTCTCGTAGTTTTGTAGCTATATACGGATAGAAAAATGTGCGTTGAAATTTCTTAGATAAGATGAACACAAAACCTTTATACCCGAAGCACGAGCTTCCGGTATTCCGACTTGTTTGTATCTGCAATTGAGCTGAATTTGTTGCAATATTTGTGATATTCGCTAACTTTGGTGTATTTCTCACATGTGTACGAATATTTCCGGATACCAAAGCTTGCGCTGTTGCAGCTGGTACAAATTGTAAATTGTTTGCCTTGCATTGGATTGGGATGCTACAGATTCTGGAATGCCCCTACCGACGCCTGTTTTCAAAGCTACGTTCGTAACTTCATTAATAAATGTTTATTTGCAGATAAGCACCAGTCTAGGCCACTTCACTGCCACACTCCAACGTCTTTGCAATCTCAATCAACAGTTTAAACAGACTTCACGTATTACTAAACTAAATTATACTAAATACTAAATTTTGATTTTCGACGAACTATGGCACGCAAAAGTTTTAAGACTGGAAAAGCAAAGTACTTCAACTTGGCTGCTATGCTTCTCTCTTGCGCAAAACGTTCCGTTAGCTGCTATCGGGGTCAACGATTTAGTTGGGCAATTGCGCCAGCGGCTCAATCGAAAAATTTGCTACCGAAAATATATTGTTAATGAAAAAGGTGTATTTACCATCCCAAACAACAAAAGAATATGTAAATGTATGTATATTCCCTTTTTTTACAAACGTTAAGTATCCCCAACAGTTTTTTGGCTGCGTCTACTTATGCCGGCGGTTAGCACAAGAAGCAAAGAAGTTCCTTAGTTTCAGCTATCCATTTTCCTTTTCGGCTGCTGGCGATTCGAAAGATTCAGATGGTTTGACGATGATCGAATTTGTAATATTCGAATGTTTTATCGCCGCTGGATTATAAGTAAAGTTAAAAACTGTAACGAGGGAAGTAATATATCTTGGGAACTGATGACTGTGGATCCTCCCCTGAGCCATTTAGGATTTTATTTGTCTTTCTTTCGTGACAGATCGTTTGTGGTGATATCTTTGTTTTTGTTATATGTAAAAGATCCAAATGTGAAAATAACTTCTGCGCCCTGTGAATCTCTACTTCAAATTCTGCCATCTGTACGCACTCCCAAACCCCATTCTTTTAAAAATGGCAGTTAAAATACGGTAATATTTACTATTATCTTCCTGAATGAAGTTTATCGTTTATGGTATGCCCCTAAGATTTGAATATTTATAGCCTTGTGGTCAGTGTCCACACAGAACTTTTATCTGGTTTACTCCTTTCTTAAGCCGTTTCAGGAAATGCTTGAGTTGTGCCTTCATTCTATTGGATGTTCTATTTAGGATGCTTGTCCGCTGATGAGAAAGCAATCGTTGTAACTTACATTGGTTTTCTGCCAAGCTGTTAAAATTCGCTATCACTTGATCGTTAACGTCAAA
The DNA here is from genome assembly GCF_905115235.1 of Hermetia illucens. NCBI lineage: Eukaryota > Metazoa > Arthropoda > Insecta > Diptera > Stratiomyidae > Hermetia > Hermetia illucens. Next base: position 123,681,579 of record NC_051849.1, on the reverse strand, counting down.
TAAGCCAAGTAAGTCACGTTTAGTGCGACTATTGATGAATGTGGTAGTGGTCAAAGGGTAATATAGGTCCCAGGACGAAACGCGGATTGGTACCTACGATGGAGCATAAAACCTGAGAAATGCCTGCTGAACCAACACCAACAGCTCTACTACCAAATCCTTTCTCTACCTCCACGTGGTGACCGCTGGGAGCTCGTCCTTAACGAAAAGCTGTAGACGGGAAAGGATGAAGGCGAGTCTCCCGCGCCTAAAAACGGGACAAATTGTACCAACTGGTCCTCCAGGTTGGGGGTTGGGTAGGGCTGACAACTCTACATGGAAAACAGCTTGTTACGAAGCCACAACAGGAGCCTCGGACTGGACAGATAACACAACGACAAACCCGGCAACGACAAAGGAATAACGATTTGCGCATTTTCTCATGGAACGTGTGCTCCCTGTACAGAGATGGAGCTGCCAAGCAGCTAACCGATATCCTGCCCCAATATAGGGCTGATGTAGCAGCGTTATAGAAGATGCTTTGGACAGGGATCGGTTTCCTGGAGAAGAGTCGCTACACCATATATTATAGCGGTCATCCAGTAAACCATGTGCTCGGAGTAGGTTTCTTAGTCAGCCAAAAAATGAAATCTGCTGTTATCGGTTAAGCGAACGGCTATACACTCTGCACTTGCGAGGCAAATTTAAAAATATAAGCCTCATTAACGTTCACGCCACTACAGTGGAGACTGCAGAGTCGAAATAGGATACCTTCTATGAGGCAGTAGAACGAACCCTCGAAGCCTGTCCCAGATATGATATCAAAATCATACTTGGGGATTTTAACAGCCAAGTAGGGACGGAGCCCGTATTCAGGCGATACGTTGGCTCCCATAGCTTAAATCAAAATACAAATAATAACTTACTGCGGATTAGCATAGTAGGTCGAGACATCTGGGAGAACACTTAATACCAGATGCAAAGCAGAAACATCTGGAAGTGGGGAACATACTAAAGTTCCTAACGGTTACAGGCCTGCTTGAGATACTATCTTCTTCTTTTTCTTCAGCCTTTGTCCCGTTCACAAGCGGGGTCGACTCGTCGTGATCGGCTTCGCCATTTGGCTCTATCGAATGCCTGATCTGGGTGCAATCTCGAGGCTTTCAAATCCCCATCCAGCGTATCAAGCCACCGTTGCTTAGGTCTGCCTTTTGGTCGTTTACCATCGACTTCGATGTTCAGACCAATCTTTGCAAGTGAATTCTCGTTTGCACGAATTGCGTGACCATACCATCGAAGACGCCTCTCTCGCAACTTTTCCACGATCGGTGCAACCCCATAACGATCGCGGATATCCTCATTTCGGATGTGATCTAAACGTGTGACGCCACTAGTCCAACGTAGCATCTTCGTCTCCATTACCGCGAGACGCCGTTCATTGTCTTTTATGGTCGGCCAACACTCAGAACCATAGAGAGCGACTGGACGGACAACATTGCGGTAAATTTTAGATTTGAGACGTTCGTCGTTCGTTGATACGTCGATCACAAAGGACACCAGTTGTGGAACGCCACTTCATCCAGGTTGCGTTAATGCGTGAAGCAATTTCATAACGCAGTTCTCCATTGGCTGATAGCGTTGACCCGAGGTATTTAAATCGCTCAGTTCTGGGCAGATCACTGCCGCTGACAGTGATTGTGCCTGTTTCATGGGGATCGGTCGTCAAAAATTCAGTTTTGTTTAAATTCAATCTGAGACCGTGTTGCATGAGGCGATCATTCCATTTTTGAACAAGTTGCTCGAGATCATTTTTGCTATCAGATGCTAGGAAAACATCATCTGCATAAAGCAGTGTGTAGGGCGCTGGACGTTGGATATCTCGTGTGACGGTGTCCATATCAAGGACAAAGAGGAGTGGTGAGAGGGCACTTCCTTGATGAACTCCAACAGAGACACGAAGCGGTTTTGATACACCCGCCATACTTCGAACTTTACTTTTCGGATCGTGGTAGAGCAATTGAACCCAGCGCACGAGTTCTTCTGGCACCAAGTGTTGTCGTAAAGCATACCAGATGAGTTCGTGTGGTACACGGTCAAACGCTTTCTCTAAATCCAGAAAGGCAATGTAAAGATGGCGATGCTTCTCACGGTGTTTCTCCATGAGTAACCGCGCAGCATGTATTGCGTCGGTAGTTCCGCAGTTCTTGACAAATCCGATTTCGCGAATACGGTTGTCAAGAATGCATTCAAAAATCTTCATGGTATGGGAAAGTAACCGGATCGGACGGTAATTTGAACATTCTGCTGGACTACCTTTCTTTTTCCATATTGGAACAGTGGTACTTTCTTGCCAGTCAGATGGTGTTCTTCCTTCCTGAATAACCCGGTTAAAGAATTCACTCAGCCACGGTGTTGGGTCCCAGCTCTTCGCTTTCCAGAGCTCAGATGCGATGTCGTCAGGTCCTGTTGCTTTCCCCGATTTCATTTGTTTTATTGCCTCCTCGACTTCAGTTGCGCTGACTGGTGGAACTGCTCCAAATGTCGGCAATGATTGTGGAAGTGGAGGATGAGCAAATTCTTCAGTTGAAATCTGCTCGAAGTATTCTCGCCATCTATCCGTTGCGGCTCGACGGTTGGTAAGCAAAGTACCGTTCTTGTCATTAACACAACAGAAGTGTTCGATATCCTGTGTGCGTTCATCACGGCTTTTTGCAAGTCGATACAGATCTCTCTCGCCATCCCGAGTGTCCAGTTTATCGTAAAGATTTTTGAAATGGTTCGCTCGGGTGACAGCGACCGCTTTCTTTGCTTCCCGGTTGGCATTCTTATAAATTTGCCAATTAGCAGGCGTTTTATCGTCGAGAAATTTGTGGTAGAGGCGTTTCTTTTCACGGACCTTCATTTCAACATCATCATTCCAAAGCCAAGTATCTCGGTTGATGTACCGCTTACCCGGCTTGGTGACCCCGAGGGTTGCAGAGGCCGCTTTGTGGATCGTGTCTTTCATTTGGTTCCATGATTCTTCCACATTCGTAATGGTTGGCAATCGTATGAGTGAGACCGTTTCTCCGTTCTTCTCACCAAATCGCCACCATTTAATGCGCGGCGGGCCAGTGCGTTCCTCACGCCGTTTTATGGGTGGCTTAATTCGCAGGACAGCAATCAACGGCCGATGTTGAGGTGCGATGGTCTCATAGGGAACGACTTTGCAATCAGTGACAGTGGTAAAATGTTGACGTCTTATGAGAATATAGTCGATTTGCGTTTTATTGTTCCCACTATAAAATGTGGGAAGATGAGACAATCGTTTGATGAACCATGTATTCATAAGTACAAGGTCATGGGTGTCCGCAAAATCGATTATACGCTCGCCACCTTCGTTGCGCGCTCCGAACCCCTTTCCCCCATGGCACCTGTTACCGTCTGCCTTTTCACCCACATGACCATTAAGGTCGCCGGCAATGATTATGTAATCGTCAGCAGGTACGTGACAAGTCTTTTCATCGAGAAGTTGCCAGAAGGTATCTTTCTCGGCATCAGGTCGGCCTGTCTGTGGTGCATACGCGGTGAAGAAGTGAATAGTGTGATCAGCTGATATAATGGTGAGCTTCATCAGCCGATCATCAAATCGTTCGACTTCTTTAATGGCATCACGGAAACCCTCTGAGATGGCAATGCCAACACCATATTGAGTGTGTGGGTTACCAAAATAGAGAAGTTTGTAGCCATTTTTACCGCGTTCGCTTTCAATGTCGCAGCTTTTGGAACCAGACCATCGGGTTTCTTGCAGAGCGCAGATGTCAATGCACCTTTTCCGAAGGGCTTTTGCGAGTTCCTCCGTCTTTCCAGTTAGGGTACCAACATTTAGCGTGCAGACACGTATTTGTTTTGTTCGTTGTGTGCGGACTAACTTGCTTACGTCCTGACGCCGTCCATGCGTCAAGAACCCTTGCCCATTTCTCGACAGGACCGGGGCCCGTCCTGCCGCGTCGACTGAGGTGGACGCCCTAGCATTTCTCCGAGGCCTGTGACTTAATCCGATCATCATGTTTGTAACGACATTCTATGCATTTTCTTCGTCGACCTGTCGCGGGGCCTGTCACCAACTGCTTGAGATACTATGATCAATAGGTACACTATAACCAGTAAAAGGGGCACAATAGTTCTTCAATGACGCGGCGGGACTTTCCTTTAACAGAATAATAATAATACTGCGGATTAGTCAATTAGCAGTGTCACACGAAATGGTTGTTGGAAGCACCTGGTTTGCGCGGAAAGCAGTTCACAAACATACATGGGCCTCTCCAGACGGGACCACTTTCAACCAAATTGACCACGTGTTGATCGAACACCGTCACCTCTCAACCTTGATGAATGTCAGAACATATAGGGGGGCCTATATAGACTCGGATGACTTTCTCGTTGGCATGGTGCTCCCAGCTCGAACAACAGCATCGCCCAGAATTCCCTCTGACAATCAAGTGAGAGCTAATACTGAAGCCATCCACAACACAGCCCTCCGCAACACCTAAAGATGGAAATGGATGCCACAATAACCGCAGTCGCCAGAGATCCTGGAGATGAAGCATCAACAAATGATCTTCACAATCATCTGAAGAACATTATCATAAATACATCCACAAACATATTTGGCCCCAGCCGCAAAAAGAGTCGGAACGGCTGGTTTCACGATGAATGTAAGCTCGCAACGGAACGGAAGAATGCTGCATACCGAGTAAAGTTGCATTCTCGAAGGACGCGGGTACGCGCGAAGACTTATCACGAACTCCGGCGAGCGGAGAAGCGACTTCGCAGACGAAAGCGATGGGTTGAGTATTTTCATGAATTACTGAACAACCAGAACATCGGCGAGTTGGAGGTTCCGCCAACTGAAGACGACGGACAAATACTGCCACCATCAAGTATAGAAGAAACAGTCCGTGCAATTCATCGGCATAAAAATCATAAGTCGCCAGGAGCCGATGGAATTACAGTCGGATTGTTTAAATATGGAGGCGACCAATTAAACCAAGTGGTTCATAAACTTGTGCTGACGGTGTGGAACAGCGAATCAATGCCTGACGACTGGCAAAGGGGCATTATCTGTCTCATACATAAAAAGGAGATATCACATAGTGCAGCATTTATAGAGGTATCACGTTGCTGAGTACCATCTATAAGATATTCTCCTCTATCTTACTAGGCCGGATAGCCAAATACGCCCAGAACATCATTGGCCCATACCAAAGAGGCGTCAGTCCAGGTAAATCAGCAACAGATCAGATTTTCTCTTTGCGACAAGCGATGGAAAAACTGTTGGAATATGGACACACAATCTTTTCATCGATTTTAAAGCCGCCTATGATACCCCGACGAAATTGATAAGACTGACTAGGCTGAGCCTGAGCAATGTGCGAGGTCAGATAAAAGCAGCAGGATCACTCTGAAGACCATTCAACTTCAACAAAGGTCTACGACAACGGGATGCCCCATCATGCGTCCTCTTTAACCTGGCCCTGGAGAAAGTGATCAGTGATGCTGAGGTAATTGCAAGAGGTACAATCCTCTTTAAGTCCACCCAACTACTGGTCTATGCTGACGATATCGACATCATGGGAAGAACCACCCGAGATGTACAAACTGCCTTCATCCAGATCGAGCAGGCGGCAATCGGCGCGAGATCTTGGGCTGCACATCAATGAAGGCAAGATAAAATATATGGTGGCAACGTCAGCACCAAAAACCAACCAACCAACAACATTAAACCGCACTGGCCAAACGGGAAGAATAAAGATAGGAGACTACAACTTTGAAACTGTTGATAATTTCTCCTATCTAAGGTCGAAGATCACGATAACAGCTACGGCGATGAAATCCTCGCACGGTTGTTGGCTGCCAACAGAGCCTATTTCAGCTTAGAAAAAATTGTTTCGCTCGAAACTTCTCATCGTAAGGTCAAAGCTCTTATTGTACAAGACAATGATCTTGCCAGTGATCATTTATTCCTCGCAGACGACGAAATCTATGAGCGATACCATGACCGTCGGGTTGTGGATAAAATCCGGCTCAGTAGGTTACGGTGGGCGGATCACTTAATCCGTATGTATGAGGTAAGTCTATAAGGGCAATATCTATCGTTGGAAAAGAAGACGAGGCAGGAGAGAGAGCGATGACGTAGGTCAGGACGCCAGACAGGTTTTAGGGATATCGAACTGGTGAACCTCGGCGCAAAACCGGGATGTCTGGAGTTCCTTATTAAGGCAGGCCTAGACCGGATACCGGTTGTTGCACCATTGATGATTGATGAATTCCAATATTTCGATTTTATACAGGGTTTTTTTTTTTGTAGCAAGATGATTGACAAGGCTCTTGCATTGGGTTTTCTCCGTCTCGCGTTATTCACCATTTCAGTGTTTCATCTATCCCACTATGTCTTTATCATAGTTTATGACAGTTGCGGATGAAACGCATAATATGCGAGTGTCGCTAAGTCGACAGGGTTCCATGATTCCAATTTGTTGGTGATGAGTGCTTACTCAATTAGCAACATAAATATTGCAGCTTGACGCCGGTTTTTGGAGTCAGGCCAAAACTATTTTGAAGCCGTTCCAGTGCTGGACTCGCACTTGCCCCCAATGATGTGTGCTTCATGCTTGCTTCATGTTTTTCAATAGTACGGCTCCACACAGTTCCAACCTGGGTACTTCTTCTTCTTTTTCTTCAGCCTTTGTCCCGTTCACAAGCGGGATCGGCTCGTCGTGATCGATTTCGCCATTTGGCTCTATCGAATGCCTGATCTGGGTGTAATCTCGAGGCTTTTAAATCCCCATCCAGTATATCAAGGCACCGTTGTTTCTCCTGCCTTTTGGTCGTTGAGACACGTTGAGAGACACGAAGCGGTTTTGATACACCCGCCATACTTCGAACTTTACTTTTCGGATCGTGGTAGAGCAATTGAACCCAACGCACGAGTTCTTCTGGTACTAAGTGTTGTCGTAAAGCATACCAGATTAGTTCGTGTGGCACACGGTCAAACGCTTTCTCTAGATCCAGAAATGCAATGTAAAGAGGGCGATGCTTCTCACGGTGTTTCTCCATGAGTAACCGCGCAGCGTGTATTGCGTCAGTAGTTCCGCAGTTTTTGACAAATCCGGCTTGATTCACGGTTATTTCAACGATTTCGCGAATACGGTTGTCAAGAATGCATTCCAATCTGGGTACTGACTGAGTTAAGTTGATTGGGTGTAACCTTTGATTTAGCTGCGGGTAAACACGTTTTCTGACGTGAATTGCAGCTGCATACCCCATGAATGACACATCACAAAATCCGTGAACTTCAATCTAAGCGGATGGATCGTATTCCGCCCAGTGAGGAATTCGAATTTGACAAATTTGATGCTATTGTTTCCAAAAATTTAACATGATTTGCGCTCCATTGTAGAAGTTGGAAGCCTTCTTTGTGCCGCAGGTTTCGGAGTTCCCTCTGTATATTTAGTAAATGTGCTAAATTATGTGCACCGGTTAAACAACTGGCTACATAGAAGTTTTCCTTCAAAACATTTGACGCCTTTGGATAATTTATTCGCTCATCTTCGGCTAACTGGTGGAGAGGCTTAATAGTCAGGTATGATGCATTTGTTATCGCATATGAATTGGGCCTGTTTTGTCAAATCGACATAAAATTCGTAGACAATACCGGTAAGATTCGTCTAACCATATCTGCCAACACGTCTTTTCTATGTCAAAGGTTACCACATAGCCATCTGATTAAGATGTAAAAGGTGATTTCTTGAATTGTAGACCAAGCAATAGTAAGTCATTCAGAAATTTGCCAGATGGACTAATTTGCGAGGCGTTGAATACAACTACCAATTCTGTTGTCCCTTCTTAATTACCGCATGATAAGGCAGATAATATGAAGGCTTTTAATGTATGCAATCAATGGGTACTGACTCCATAACATTTATTGAGATATTCTTCCATGAAATGATTATATTCCTTGTGTAAGTTTAGATTTCATTTAAAACGATGTTCTAATTGTCAAAGTCGAACGTATACCACTCTCTGTGTATCGCTAATATCCCCTTTTGGATTGACGCTAGATTTAAATGGTAGCCGTCCGGAATAGGAACTATTCGAAAGTCTCCCTGTAAAGTTATTGTAATGTTCTTCAGCTTCCTCCTCTTCCTTTGTAGAGAGCGTGAATAATGGAGCTTCTTAAATTTCCCCAAAATTGACGTAACAATTGATCCAGTTCGTTGCACGAAACCATAATTTGAACTTCTTGGCGTGGCGTTGTAATGATTTTCAAAATTAGTGGATTAAACACCAATTTCTCCTCGCCTATGTTTGCTCCTCTAATGTGTGCGGCAATAGACTCCCTGTGTTATTTTCACTTATGACGAAAATCACTTCTATGGCGCAATTTAAAAAAACTCTTGAAGACCGTTTTTGAAAAAAAAAATGTATTTTTGAAATTCAGCATTTTAAATTTCAATCAAATTCAAACAGACCGAAAGCCCGCACCATGTTATGTGACGTCACAACTCGAGCCAAGACACTTCAGTAGCTCGGCAACTGGCAATTAATTCTTGGCTTGTTGGCAATTAATCATAAAAATAAAAAACTAAATATTAGTTTCCTGCGTGAAATGCCAAGGAGGACATTGAAATATTGTTTCATGCCTTGCTGCACGCAGATGAAATTACTATTTCGGCGCGTGGTGATTTGATATGTTTCACCAACACCACCAATTGATATTTTTGCTTGTTTCCTAGGAGCGTTTAGTGCTCTCATTGCAGCCTCACTAATTAAAGCTCGTTGTACTCTAGTATCCAAAAGAACTCGCAGTGTTATAGTCTTACCTTCCGTTAACCCAGTATCGAAATTTGCTCTAATCTATTCTACTGCTGTTTCTAACGGAACTTGGTTTCTGTTGCCAGAAGTGCACAAACATGTGTTACTTGCCATTAACAACGTTAAATGCGCCTTCGTTACTTTGTCCAACACCTGAAAATACAGTCATCGCAGCAGCATCTAGTTGAAGCTGTTCCGTGCGAAGATTCCCTCTCTGCTGATTTGATTGATTGATTGAAAATTGATTGATTTTTTCAATTCTTAATGCTTGGGGTGCTACGCTCCAATACTAGGGATCCATGGACTAAAAAACGAGGGAGTAAGTTGCTCCTCATTTCGTCCGGTCCACCATCAATTAGATGGGGACTTAGGATCCCGCAGATCCTAAACAACAACCTAGCTTTAGTCTAGCTTAGACTACAACGACTGGTATTTTAAGTCCAATATAACTCGCAACCTTGTCGTGTTTTTGCGATGATAAAAGGGAGCGTCTTTCCACCTGTTGGCACTTTCGTTCACGCTGCTCCCAGGGCAGAGGTGAGGCAGCGTCTGATGAGTTGCTTCTGCCCTGGACGAAACCGTCAGTCAAATTTTTGATTTTTTCAATTCTTAATGCTTGGGGTGCTACGCTCCAATACTAGGGATCCATGGACTAAAAAACGAGGGAGTAAGTTGCTCCTCATTTAGTCCGGTCCACCATCAAGTAGATGGGGACTTAGGATCCCGCAGATCCTAAACAACAACTTATTCTCACATCTTTTTGGTCCACGGATCCCTCTTATATTTTTTGCTTGGGCGCCATGCCCCCAACGAGGGATCCGTGGACCAAAAAGATGTGAGAGTAAGTTGCTCTCCATTTGGTCCGGTCCAACATCAAGTGGATGTCGACTTAGGATTGTTTCATGCCTTGCTGCACGCAGATGAAATTACTATTTCGGCGTAAAAAAACATATAGTCATTTTCTAACGCGTGGAGTCTATTGGTAGGTGAAACCACTATTTCGGCGTAAAACAACATAGTTATTTTCTAACGCGAGGAGTCTATTGTCGTTTCTCCGCGCGTGGTGATTTGATATGTTTCACTAACACCACCAATTGATATTTTTGCTTGTTTCCTAGGAGCGTTTAGTGCTCTCATTGCAGCCTCACTAATTAAAGCTCGTTGTACACCAGTATCCAGAAGAACTCGCAGTGTTATAGTCTTACCTTCCGTTAACCCAGTATCGAAATTTGCTCTGATCTATTCTACTGTTGTTTTTAACGGAACTTGGTTTCTGTTGCCAGAAGTGCACATACATGTGTTTCTTGTAGTGAGTTCTGCTAGGAGCACTATTTGTTCTGTTGTCGTGACCTCCACTTTCACTGTTCACTTCTTTTTTTACACTCAAACTCTTTAGTTCCGTTTCTAATCAAATTTTATTAGTTATTATACTTAAATTACACTTACACTTACGTTTTCGTTACTCTACACTACTTAAACTTTCCCTACCTTTCGGGTTCGCTTTTACAAATCGATTGGCGCTTATATTTCCTTATGCTTATTCTAGACCTACCTTAACCTACTTTCTTATTCTCATTTGCCGACCCACGATTACCTTAAAACATGATTAAGAGGTCAGTGCTGTTATGCAAACTCTCAGCATTTTACAACACAATACTGACCGACAAGTATGTTCCGCATATTTTAATACAAAGCTTGCACTTTCTATCACAATATCGGTTACACACTTCTAGGTCGCGCCCAATGAGTCACCTCATCCCTCCCACCTTAGATGGAGCTATCCCTGAGAGCGACCTTACAATTGCTCCGAGTTAATCTTGGCCTGCTAAATGATAGTACTAACTTAATTAGCAATTACTATATATTATCATTATACAATATATTACAATATATTATCGTTACAATGCCTTTTGCCCCAAACAATATATATGAAATAAATAGTTTTCCTATTAATATAATTACAATTTGTTCGAGAAACGCTTCAAAAACAATGTTCGAAAAATGCGTTCTTTGAAAATACTGGGACCGGACTTCTTCCGACATTCAACCAAATTCACGATTGGGTGAGAACGAGATGGTATCAAAAACAAAATGAAAGATTAGTGTTGATTAATTTTATTGCCCGCACAAAGCAGGATGAGAAGAAAGAAAACGAAAACCAAAAAGGAGAACGAGAACGAGAAAACAGTAAACAGCGAATTGCGCGTGAAAGTTGATAATAAACGTCGAGCGGAGATCTTGTTAGAGAACCGCTGTAAATTTACACACACAGTCAGCGCTAACGCAGAGATAAGATGAGATGAGAAACGGGAGATTTGAACATTCTCCCCACCTTCTTCACCCGTTGGAGAAGTTTAACTTGATAAGACCTGAGGCTGAGAATCTCCCTCGGTGGTTGAGACTGGCAATAGTACCAATTTTGAAATTGGTCGCGTATATGTGGAGGTTGCAGTTTTGAGGGTTACCACTCGAGTGAGACCATCTTTGCCGGGATGCGTTTGAATAACTCTGGCGAGCGGCCACTTTGATGGAGGAAACCGCTCATCAGAGATGAGAACCAATGATCCTTCTTTGATGTCATGGTGAGATGTTTTCCATTTAGAAATGGACTGATGTGACTGCAGATATTCCGCTGACCAGCGTTCCCAGAAATATTGTAAACGTTGGAAATGAGAGAGTCGAGAAGTCGGTACATCGGTGACTGTAGGCTCAGGAATGGTGTTGAGGGGAGCACCTCTAATGAAGTGTCCAGGCGTGAGGGCAGAGAGATCATCTGGGTCCTCAGTGAGAGCACTCAGCGGTCGTGAGTTGAGAACGGCTTCAACTTATGCGAGGAACGTCGAGAAGTCTTCGTAGGTGAGAAGCGTGTCGGCAATCGTTCGTTGCAGATGGTATTTTACGGATTTTACCGCTGCTTCCCACTTTCCACCCATATGTGGTGCTCCAGGTGGATTGAATTTCCATTGGGTCCCGTCATTTGCGAGAATTTGGCGCAAATGCTGCGATTTTTGTACACTGCTATTGACAAGTTGCTGAAGAGTGACGTCAGCACCCTTGAAATTAGTACCGCAATCACTAGTGAGTGATTTGCAAATCCCACGGCGACTAGTGAAGCGGCGAAATGCCTTAAGGAATCCTTCGGTGCTGTAATCCGTGACAGCCTCAAGGTGGACAGCAGATGTTGAGAGACATATGAAGACGACGATCCAGGCCTTGTAGGTTCGAGTTCCGCGTCCTTGATAATATTTGAGAGACACTGGTCCCGCATAGTCAACTGCTGTATGCTCGAACACCAATGAGGGTTGTACTCGTTTCGCAGGAAGTTGGCCCATTAACTGCTAAGCACGTATTCCTCGTATACGTGTGCAGGTGATGCATTTTTGGATGAATGATTTTATCGGAGCTCTGCCTCCGATGATCCAGCAGTATCTACGAATGTAGTTCAGAGTTCTTCCATGTAGAGTGCGTAATAATCTTGCCAGGTGAGAGGAAATCAGGGTCAGCTAGTTCCAGATTATGAAGATGAGGCCAATTCTTTGCGAATATTTCGACTGACGGCAAGTTGACGGTGAGATTTGGGAGAATGTTTGCGTTGAACTCTGCCTGTTGAGTTGAGAATCTTGATAACAATGTAAAGTTGACAGCTCCTTCTGTTTCTCCAGATGAGACGCTACCTACTCCAACAATGAATGAATGTAGACATTCGAGACAGCGAGGTTGAGAGTGCGGAAGAGTTCCTGAGAGATGAGGGTGATCTCCGATCCTGGATCGATGAGAAGTCTTACTGGGTGAGAATTCCGTGACGATGTTAAGATGAGAGCTTGAGCAGTTGCCAGCAAAACCATAGAACGAGATATGATTTCCGATTTGAGGTGTTGATGAGACTTTCGCACTGAGTTGAAAGATGCTGAAATGTGAGATGATGACGCTAAATCCTGGAGATATGAGCTTTCAGTTTGAACTGACTGATGAGAATTCCACCAAGGTCAAATTTGTGTTGCCTTTTCCTGGCTGCTAGACGTTGTTGGATTAGTTAAGTCGGGTTGAGTGTTCTGATGAGACGGCTTTCTGAAGAAGCGGGAGTGGTGCAGCATTGAATGATGTGGCGCGCTACAAATCTTACAGCGTCTTGTACTACGGCAATTTTTCACTTGATGCATACCGAGACAGATAATGCAGAGAGCACGAGATGTTGCCAGATGAAACCGTTGATCTGCGTCTAATATCTGGAAATTCGGACATCCGGCTACAAAATGATTTCCTCCTCCTTGTGATACCCATAGTTATCTGATAAGATTTAAAAGTTGGTAAAACTGAGAATCATTGCAAATGTTCTTCGTAATGTAATACACGCACTCACAGGATCGCACCACTGAGTCTAAAATCGCACTTCACGATTAATAGTTCGGAGTACTCGGCAAAAACTCGAAGCTCAAGGCACAAACTACACTCAACATAGTTAAAAAAGCCCGTATCCGGCTCGACGGACCAAAAAATGTTCGAGAAACGCTTCAAAAACAATGTTCGAAAAATGCGTTCTTTGAAAATACTGGGACCGGACTTCTTCCGACATTCAACCAAATTCACGATTGGGTGAGAACGAGATGGTATCAAAAACAAAATGAAAGATTGCAGCAGGATGAGAAGAAAGAAAACGAAAACCAAAAAGGAGAACGAGAACGAGGAAACAGTAAACAGCGAATTGCGCGTGAAAGTTGATAATAAACGTCAAGCGGAGATCTTGTTAGAGAACCGCTGTAAATTTACACACACAGTCAGCGCTAACGCAGAGATAAGATGAGATGAGAAGCGGGAGATTTGAACACAATTCATTTAACTTAAACAATGATCGACATGCCGATGATTTCTGTGGACAATGTCCAATATCGCTGGGTTAAGCTATTTCTAGTCGAGATTGATGTTGCTGACATTCGGCACTATTTTTCCCTGACAAAACCTGGCTCGATGATGCTAACCCCTCTTGTTGGATGGTGTCTGTGCGTGTGTCCAACGGCAAAGGTGGTGGAATCGGAACTTTCACTGGACGGCTCCTTGACAGGTTAGTGCTCGATAAGAGTGTTCCTTTTCCTAATATATCTGCTTGCTGGCTGTCCACCGAAGACGTCACTTTTTCTGCATTTGACGAAATCAATCGATTAGATTTCGTCCTGCTGTCCTCCTCCACCTCACATATGCCATCAACGCCACTGCAATGATAATAACGAACATAATGCCTAGTGTAATTGCTGATGTGTACATATGCAGTCTTCCCGCTGCCTGATGTTGTCGAACGAATTCCTCCTCCTTAACTCTTCTAGCTCCTCCATCGCCCGACCTTCGCTGCGCCACCGGCGTTAGATAGTACCTCAGAATTTAATCTCCCTCCAGAATGTTTGTTAGATTTGGAAAGTATATACCTCGGTATAAAAGTTGAATGCTTTCTAATTACGAATGAAATCAATGTCATTGAAATAGATACTTTTAAGAATAAGTCTCGTAACTTTTATATTGAGGCCGTTCTGCAAATATTAAAAAGATTCGATTTGAATAACTCTTTTTTTAGGAATCTTTCCATAATCGCACCTGACAATGGATACGCTTGTACCTATAAATCGATAGCTCCACTTTTACAACAAGTCCCACGTTTACTAGCTGACAATATACAAGAAATTGACTCGGAATACCGTACTCTGATAAATTTGGTAAAAGATAAAGAACAAATTTTAGACATTGAAGAATTTTGGCGTATGGTTGCTCGCATTGAAATTGGTAACGAGCAAGCATTCCCGAATTTAGTTAAACTAGTATTTGCTATTTTGTCCTTCCCACATTCGTCTGCAAATGTTGAAAGGGTATTTTCCCAAGTAAATTTAATGAAAACAAAAATCAGAAATCGATTAGAGAATGCAACCATTAAAGCATGCTTACAAACGAAAGGGTTACTAAAACTACAAAACTCTGCTTGCACAAATTTCAAAGTGACTACTGAGATGAGAAAAAAGTGCAATAAAGCTATGTACGATATTCCCAAATAACTTAATTTAATTTTTATTGAATTTTTATTTTGTTGGTTCCTTGTTGGTTGAATGAATTATTTTACATTTTATTTATTGTTATATTTTATCATTAATTCTGAATTATGTTATGTTTTTTGTGTTCTGTACCTAATGCTTTGAATATATTAAAGTTATAAATAATATTACGAATGTTTTTGAGGTAACAGGGCTCTTAATGGCACAAAAATAAATCTACTTATTTTATCATCAAATCTACTTATTTTTTTCCTCAATTCTACTTATTTTATTTTTTTTGAGTTTGCATCACTGGCCACCGCTCACTTAATCCTTCAGCGCTCAGTACGTGCAAGGGCCTTGTTTCGTTAAGTCGCACGAGCTCACGAATCTCTTCCGGCAACGGTTGAACCACGTCCCAGCATTGACCCGTATGAATGAAGACCTCTTTCGTTACCACATTTTGCGACGTCAAGCGAAACCCGTCCGCCCGCAAAACGCACCCCTCTCCAAGTACCAACACTCCCATTCCGCTGAGGGTGCTATCCTCTCCTTGCCCATCTGAGCAGAGGAGCGTAACTGCCACTACCTTCCTCAGGATAAAGAGCCAGTAATTACGTGTATTCATTTTAATTATTCCATTCCAAGGGCTAGCCCAACTGCCACGGCAGCCCTTATTACCAATTTTGGCAAAAATGCTGGTCACACACATCCTTTCAGCCGACACAAAGATAGGGACTTTCTTTTCACATGCGAAGCGTGTCTCATCAGCTGCCAACAACATCGGGGCACATTCGCTAATTCCCTTTTCCCTCATTAGGACGAAATGTTGGGCGGCACTACTAACCGCCAAATGGTCGGCTTCCAAATGGTAGTAATGAAACCCTCCATCCAGGGCCGCCGGAATAGCATACGTTCGCAAAAGTTGAAACAATCGCTTCTCTAGCAATGGCATATCAAGTCGGAACAGCAGCTCGCGACCACTTTGCACCATTTGAATCTTCATCAATTGATCCAGCAATTGATGATCCAGACTCAAAGTCTCCACATTCAGAAGATCCCGATTTGGTAGCTATTTCAAGAGTGCTAGGAGGTCTTGATTATAAAGTAGGCTCAGGGGTCGTTAGCGATTTTTAAACGGGTCGCTTACGATACGGGGTGTGACGTCCCCGAGGTGCCCGAGTAAGTAGTTCTGCCCTCTAGCTGGCAGCATACCTGCATCCTAGGTAGTAGCCTCGAGAATACTTCTCGGTGAAGAGCGAACCGCAAATGACCGGTACACGTCGGGACACACTGGGAGTCTCCGGAGCCGTCGACAACTCTCTGTCGGCGTCGACGGGGTGATGTCAGCGTAGCTCTGCCAAGGTGGTAGTTGCGACGTGTATCAGGAGCCAGCCCCTTCGGGACCCTGGTCGGGAAGTGTGCATTGAACCGGTGTTAGTAGACCGCGTTGCCCCGAGCGAGCGCTGATCCGTCCTTGAATTCCGGGATCTGCTAAGCGTAGGTCAGGCCTCAGGGAGCTGGAGTAGGGGCTGTGTCCCCGAGGGTATACCCGTTCTTGACTATTGCGGCCTGGTACCTTTTTCATGGAGAATATTCAGAAAATTATAAAAAAAACGACGAAACAACAGACAAGGAGGAAGAGCTAGGTGCGTTTGGGCGGAGCATAAAAATGCGTCGTTCACCGCAGCGATCAGTGAAAGAGGCAACGAGGGCTGATATACCGGATGAAACACCGGGGCGCCCAAATAAAGAGGAAGTCTCATCAAGTGGCGCGACTGACCGTGCAGAGATGGCACCTCCATTACCTTGCAGTGCCCCTGTTTTGGAAGTAAGCTCAGTGAGAAACGCTAGTCCTGAGCAGATGGATTTGGACACAAATCGAGTGGAAGTGCATTCGACCACCCTCGCTAGAGCCGAAGAGGAAAGGCTCATCAGAAAGTGCGCTGTAGTGGTGAAACGTATGCGGTCGGCAACGTTCCTTCAGAGGAACGTCAGCAAAGGCGTCAAAACCGGGCTGATGCAACTGGAGGAACTACTGGACCGCATTTCCTTTCATAGACGAACGTGGAGAGCAGCGGAAGACGATTGTAGAGCAGAAACAGTCGCACTCCCCGCTGAGAATGCTGCTTGCGTCAAACGGACCGCAGATAGTCCTCTGCAAAGTGAACAGGGGAAAAAGCGGAAAGAGGACGACGTGCCTGAAGGTGACTTTATCGAAGTAGTCTCCAAGGCCCAAAAAAAGAAGGCGAAAAAGGATAAAAAGAAACAACGGACTCCGTCGCCAGAGACACATCTGTCCAAAAACAAGGAGGCTGCCAACCCAAAGCCAGTAGCGGAAAAAACGAGGAAACGAAGAAGGACTAGACCGTCGGCCCTGCTCATTAAGCCGACGGAAGGCAAGACAATTGCGGAAGTCCTTAGTGAAATCCGCTACAGGATGAAACCCGAGGAGAACGGAGAAGAGGTGTCTTCGATACGGAAAACGAGGAGTGGTGGAGTTCTCGTCGAACTGGGCACAAAGACGACCAACAAGAGCACGCTCTGCGAAGCGGTCAAGGGGCTATTGGGGGAGAAGGCTCTTGTTTCCAGCCTAGACCCCATATGCTCTCTAGAAATACGGGATCTTGACTGCCTCACAGAAAAAGCCGAAGTAGAGGAGGCGCTAAAGCGTGAATGTCCAGAGGTGACCAATGCCCGGGTAGGTATTACCTCTGTAAATGATCGAGGCCAAAAGCTCGCCGTGGTGGGAGTCCCCGAGCAATATGCGAGGAAACTCCTTAACAGCGGGAGAATCAAAATCGGATGGGTAGTATGCAGGGTACGAATGCGGATAGTCCCCACCAAGTGCTACAGGTGTCTGGACTATGAACATACGTCAGCAGCTTGCCAGGGTCCGGACAGGAGGACAGCATGCCAGAGATGCGGCCAAGCGGGTCATCAAGCGAAAACTTGCAAGGAAAGCGAGAGTTATGTTCTCTGCAGGGATCGTGGCGCGTCTGGCGAAAGCGTCGCACACATTGCGGGCTCGGGACGGTGTCCGATCTTCAGGGCGGAATTGGAGAGGGCTAGGGTTCAAACGCCATGATCCGCATTTTGCAAATTAACATGCACCGGAGTGCAACCGCTCACCAGTTGCTAGCACAGTTCGCTGCGGAAGTAAATGCTGATCTAGTGCTGATTAGCGAGCAATACCGAAACAAGGACCCGTTCTCATGGTATCTCGACTTATCGGGCACCGCTGCCATCTGGGTTCGGGACGACGTTCGATTTCGTGTTCTTGCCGAAGGCCGGGGGGACGGATTTGTCTGGATCCGGTGTTTAGGGATAACGTTTTTTAGTGTTTACCTGACGCCGAATGAGTCGATTCCGGACTTTCAGCGCCGGCTTGATGCTCTGGAGGACGCCGTTTCGAGCACGGAGAGACGAATCCTGGTTGGCGGTGATTTTAATGCCAGGGCTCTTGAATGGGGCATACCTCAATCAGACTCCAGAAGGAAACGGATTCTGGAAATGGCGGCGAGAACCGGGCTCGTAATTTTAAACACCGGATCCACGCCAACGTTTCGGCGCCCAGGTTGTGAAGGAAGCATTCCTGACATCACTTTTGACTCGGAATCTCTGGCATCATCGGTGGACGGGTGGCGAGTCCTAGAAGACTTCTCGGCAAGTGATCATCAGTACATTACGTTCGAAGTGTTTGACGCTACTTGCCGGCGAGCACCAACACGACGTTCCCCCTGCATGTGGAATGTCGCGAGGATGAACATCGGAGGGTTCGTCGAAGCTCTTGGAGCAGGTAGGGCCGCGCTGGGGGGCACTCCGGGGGGTGGTGGTGTCGCAGCTGACACCGTCGTAAATTCAGTGATGAATCTGATAACGACGGTGTGTGAGGCTTCCATGCCCCGGAGAGGCCCCAGGCGCGACAAGCCTTCTATGTACTGGTGGACGACGGAAATTGCCGACTTACGGAAGGAATGTCATAAGCTCCGCCGTTTGGCACAACGTTTGTACGGCAACGAGGAGGCATGTGCCATAAAGGCACAATATAGATCAGCAAAAAGGAGACTCCGCAACGCTATAAATAAAAGCAAAGCTCGCGGCTGGCAAAATCTTGTTAATGAGGTGAATGATGACCCGTGGGGACTTAGCTATAAACTTGTCACTCGGAAAATCGGGGCTCTGCGGAAGCCCTGCATTTTGAGCACCGACCAGATGGACCGCATTGTGCGGGCATTGTTCCCCAGACACCCTGTACGGGTTGATGTAAATAGCGCGGAAAGCGTCGGTGATTGCCCCCTTTTCACAATGGGAGAACTCGAAGAAGCGGTTCTCACTGTGAAAAACAGGAAGGCGTCAGGTCCTGATGGCATCCCAGCGGAAGTTTACAAACCGGTATTCCGCCAACGGCCAGAATTGCTGCTCGAAGCGTTCAACGCGTGCTTGAAGGAGGGCATTTTTCCTTGTCGCTGGAAAGTGGCCAGATTCGCGTTGATCAGTAAGGGTAAAGGAGACGCGGAGCTCCCGTCTGCATACCGACCGCTGTGTATGCTTGATACGGCCGGAAAAGTGTTCGAGAAGCTCATCAGGGGTAGACTCGCTGAAGCTATCCGTGCTGCCGGGGACTTATCCGCAAGGCAGTTCGGGTTTAGAACAGGGAAATCTACAGTGGATGCTGTTATGGAGGTCGTAGATACGTTTAATCGAGCCGGGGCACACAGCCGCCGATCTCGACGGATAGTGCTCCTCATAACGCTTGATGTCAGAAATGCCTTCAATTCCGTAAGATGGACAGATATGCTAGGTACAGTAGAGAACTCCTTTCACGTGCCAAGCTATCTCTTGCGGATACTGAGGGATTATCTGAAAGACCGCTCCCTGTTCTATGAGACGCTAGAGGGGCAGAGGAGGATGGAAATCACGTCGGGAGTAGCACAGGGATCCATCCTATGGCCGGAACTCTGGAACACTTCCTACGATAGCCTGCTGAGACTCGATATGTCCGAAGAGTCGCGCCGGTCGGTTATGCAGACGACGTTGCGGCACTTGTTGCCGGACGCACTGTTGAACAGGCGCAAAGCAGACTTGGCATATTGATGCGACGGGTAAGCGGATGGATGACTGCTCACGGTTTCAACCTTGCGCTGGAAAAACCGAAGTAGTCACCAGAAGGAGAATCCCGACCTTGTGTCCCATATCGATCGGCGAGTTGAATATAGGGTCAAAACCAGCGGTTAAATACCTTGGTTTAATGCTCGACTCGAAGATGAGCTTCTTCGGGCAAATCAAAGCAGCCGCGGACAGGGCTGCAGCAGGAGTCGCGGCCTTGAGTCGGCTAATGGCGAATGTCGGCGGCCCTATATCAACTAGGAGACGTTTCCTCATGGGAGCAACGCAGTCCATCCTTCTCTATGGTGCGGAGGTATGGGCTGATGCCCTTGACAAGGAGGTGCCTCGTAAACGCCTCGCGCAAGTGCAGAGGCGGGGAGCTTTGCGAGTGGCGTCTGCTTATCGCACCGTCTCCGAACCGGCTGTGATGGTGATTGCGGGAGTGATCCCCATTGCCCTCCTTGCCAAGAAGCGCAAAGCTATCTATCGCTGTAAGGGCGAAAACTTAAGAGAAGTGGTTGCCCGTGAAGAACGTCAACGCACCCTTAACGAGTGGCAACTTTCTTGGCAAAATGAGCCAAGGGGCAAGTGGACTGCGCGGCTCATCGAAAAATTAGACCCATGGTTGAATAGAAAGCAGGGTGAGATTGATTACTTCCTTACCCAACTTCTAAGTGGGCATGGAGGTTTTCAGTCTTACCTGCACAGGGTTGGGAAGGCGCGATCTCCTGATTGTGTGTTCTGCAATAGAGTGGCGGATGACGCTGAACACCCCTTTTTCTCTTGTGAGAGGTGGGACGGCCTCCGCCAGCAGCTTTATGCAGACACAGGGGAGCTCTTTCCAGACAACATTATCAGAGAGATGCTGAAGAGCGCTGGCAGCTGGAATCGTATTGCGCATTATGTTCGGGCTCTTCTTTCTACGAAGAAGATTGAACTCGACCGGCAGAGGGATCGGACGGTAAGGGGTTCCCTGAACTAACAACTCCCTTCCTCCCCTCCCCTCGCGTTGGTGAAAGGAATTCCCTGACTTGAAGCCTCCCAAAGCCGGGAGAGCGGGAGGGCTAGCCCGAAGTAATGTGTCAAACGGTTCCAGGCTAGTTCTCTGATGACAGGGAGGTGTTTAGTTGGTAGTCCGCCAGCGTACTGTTGCGGGAGTCCAACACTCTGTGCGTAAACGCATTCACCTACCCTACTCCCAAAAAAGACCTGCGTGTAGCCTTCCATATTTCGCGCTCTCAATGATCCTTCTTAGAGTTCGTTGACGGTCTAGCAAAATCTGAATTTCCAACTGCGCTAATAAAAAGAGCTCGATTACATCACTCCGTCACTCCTCGAAGTTCACCGCACTCGCTGTCGAATTCAAAGCTGCTGCTAAAGATGCATAGAGCAACACGATTCGCTTTCGTTCTTTTGCTTCCTGCCCCCTCGTCTCGTTATATAATTCGTAATTGCACTTCATCACGCTCACTTGTTCCTCCAGTAAATGGAAAGTCCGATTCTCCTTGGCATCCAACTCCGCCAGCCTGTCATTAATTTGCTTCTCATCTGTGGAATCCATAGTACCAAAGAGAGTCTTGCTAAGCCTCCCAATACCATCAAAGAAAGATCGCCTTCCACGCCGAGGGGTTTCTGTTACCACGTGGAGAAGCTGTCTCCTTTCGCTTTCCCCTTCATCCAGCCAGCGATGTAGGGTTGCTGCCAGAACTCCACACCTCGCGTCAATTCCATTCAGCTGTGCACATAGCCTGTCTGCATTCTTAGAGATGTCTGCCACCATTTTCCACGATTCGCTCGTATCTCCTAGTTGGATTTTCGTCAAGATAGACCATCGGGACGCGAAAAAATGCAAACGCCCTATCTCCTCAAACAGGGCTCCTGTAGACTCGACCTGCTTCACCTGTAGCATTCCGCCGCAAACCAATGCCCACCACCACGAAACTAGCAGCAATGTGCATGTGGCCTTATTTCTAACAGTTGTTATTCCTAATTTTACAAATTTCATATTCTTCCTCACTACCATCTACCACTAACTATTATACAATATTTTTTTTCTTTTCTTTTCCCTACTTATCTACTACTAACTACTGAAAATCTTACACTAATGGTGGGAGTAGCAGCAGCTGATGCCTGCAAAGAGAGAAAGAAACTCAATTCGGTCGTCTAAAGAGGGATTTATACAAATGAGAAACGATTATATCATACTTATTCACCGCAATTACAGCACCCGTCGCCAGTCCGCTTGCTTGCCAAGTTGAGAAAACTGTCTGTTAGTCATAGTCGACGAAGCAGATGCCAACCATCTGCGACCACCATCAAACAATTCAATAGATAACAATGTCTGTAGTCCTTCCTGGAATAATATCACATTAGCTAAATAAATCCCCGACCTTCCTGGAATAATATCACATTAGGTAAATAAATCCCCGACCTTCCTGGAACATTATCACCATGGGTAATAAAAGTCTTAACCCAAATAGTAATCACAGGTCATAGGGAAACATGTTTTGTATAGTTTCCCTGTGTTAAAGATAAGAACCATGGGTCATAAGGAAATATGTGTTGTATGTTTCCCTGTCGATTCATTAGTAAATAAGACGTAGTATTTAAGGAGGTGTAGAAACGGAGATCAGTAGCTCCTCGAGTACTACCAAAGCGTAAGCACTCTGGCCCTCGTGAATGAATAAAAAAGTATAAAACAAATATCGTTTTATTTGTTAACTCGTCCACCTAGTCAAGAAAACAACATTACTCATTTCACCTTCTAGGCATTAAAAATTCTAACTCTGTTCACGTGAACTCTTTGCAACTTCCCATTCACTAGAATGGATATACTTTCAGGAGAATGGACATTGACAACCTGGAATAATATCACATTAGGTAAATAAATCCCCGACCTTCCTGGAATAATATCACATTAGGTAAATAAATCCCCGACCTTCCTGAAACATTATCACCATGGGTAATAAAAGTCTTAACCCATATAGTAATAAAGATCACAGGCCATAGGGAAACATGTTTTGTATAGTTTCCCTGTGTTAAAGATAAGAACCATGGGTTATAAGGAAATATGTGTTGTATATTCCCCTGTCGATTCATTAGTAAATAAGACGTAGTATTTAAGGAGGTGTAGAAACGGAGATCAGTAGTTCCTCAAGTACTACCAGAGTGTAAGCACTCTGGCCCTCGTGAATGAATAAAAAAGTATAAAACAAATATCGTTTTATTTGTTAACTGGCGCCCAACAAAGGATTTGAACCTATCCTATTCCTTGATTAATTTTTTCACGGCAAAGTTATAGCCGGTATAAGAGAGAGTGTATAGTACATGTAATAATCGCATCGAGTTGCACGGTGTTATAGCAGTGATAAGTGGCATTCTGGCGAGTAATTAGAGACAGTTAAGTGTTAGTTATAGTTACCTGTGAAAATATGTCGATGTTAATCCTGTAAGTAAATTTTTTTTTGTAAAACCTTGTAGCTAATATTATCTACTTTGCTCTTATTTCTCTATTCTCTTTTGAAATTTCGTAAACTTCGAAAAAATGTCACTGAGCGCAGATGCCATTACTGACCTTATAACCCGAATCACTACGGAGATTGTATCTAAAATGCAACTCGAAGTGCAAGGGCAAATCAATGCATTAGCCATTGAAAGTCAAAAGATTTCAGCGGAAGCAGATGCCGCTTTAGAAACGCGATTTCAGTATGCATTCCAAACGCAAAAAAATGAATTATCTTCCCAATTTCATTCTGCTATTCCTTCTAAAGAAGTAAACAAGTCGGGAAACCGGAAGCTGGACGCTTCAGGTACGAAGGGTTTTGTGTATTTCTTAGTACGTAGCACGTAATATATCCATATATTATGTGAGAGCATCCACTTTCGGGTGATATTGACATTCATAGTCTTCAATTTTCAAAGAAGCAACAAATTTGAGGTATTACAACTTTGTTAGCAATAGTGCAATTTTCACCATACTTACACATGCTCTATATTATAGCCTATATCACTGCAAAATTTCATGGTACTAGGATGAACTTAAGGTGGGTTTCTAACCAATTACAAAAAATTGTAGGAATATACTATTATTAACTTTATTTAAACAGATATCGGCATGGAAGGTATTTCGGAGCCCAGGCACCATATAGTGGCAGCCTCCTGATTTTTTTCAGATTTTTCGGTTTGGTAGTTTCTGAGAATGGCCCCCTTAAAGAAGTGATCACTTTCAACCCCCGGCGCTCCCCACCCTTCCAACGAATGTCAAAACTAAGATCGGCTTTGAAAAGTACTAATCGAGACCTTTAATTTGATACCCCACATGACTATATTTGATGAAAAAAAATTTTACACCCCCCTTTTCCATGTATGGGAACCCCCCCTTAAATTCGACGTAAAAGGATGTAATTCACTGTATGCGTGAGCGTTCACAGTTGCCACCTTTCTACCAAATTTGGTGTCAATCGCTATAACCGTCTCCGAGAAAAATGCGTGTGACGGACAGACAGACAGACGGACAGACAGACAGACACACAGACAGACGGTAAACCGATTTTAATAAGGTTTTGTGTTTACACAAAACCTTAAAAAGTACGAAGATGTACAAATTAATGACGCTATTCCATGCGAAATTTCGCTGGACGTTGTAAAAACCGTGCCAGAATTTTCAGGAATAACTGAGAAATACCCCTCTTGGCGACAATCGGCCAAAGCGGCTATTAAGCCTTATAAGAGGTACGTTGGATCAAATCGATATTATCATTCGATTGCAATTCTTCGTAATAAAATTACGGGAGCAGCCGACAATGTCTTGTCTTCCTTTGGCACTCCTTTGAATTTTGAAGCTATTCTAGTTAGACTTGATCATACGTATTGTGATAAAAGACCATTGCATCTCGTAGAGCAGGAACTTTCAACTCTTCGGCAGGGTAAATTATCTATAGTAAAGTATTACGATACCGTGGAAAAACAGCTCACTCTCATAACAAACAAAGCGTTAATGCAATATTCCGAGAACCAGGAAGCATTGCAATTGCTGAATGAAAAATACAGGAGCGACGCACTGCGTGTATTTGTATCTGGATTGAATCGCGCAATAAGCGATATACTGTTTTCCAGCAGACCCGTAGATCTTCCTAGTGCTTTAGCGTTGGCTCAAGAATTGGAAATGAACCAAGAAAGGTCAGCTTTTGCTAGTGCATTTGCTGAACGAAAAACTTTCAATCCAATGCCTCGCAAACATTTTCCACAGTACAAGGTAGAGTCCCAAACAAAGAAACAGATTTCACCTCCTCCCGAGCCTATGGATATAGATCCATCATTTTCGAGATTCAATAATGTATCAAATTCTAAAAGAACTCAGAACAGGTATTCGACGACTCACCAACCAAATTTTAATACAAGTGGACCAAATAGAGTGTTCCACCATAACCAAGTGACAATTTTTTCCCGACAAGGCAAACCTAAGAATAAAGAATCCGGTAAAGACCATAAGAGATCACAACGTGCCAATTATATTAGTGCACAGAAATATGGATCAAAGTCAGCTCAGATTTATCCTAATGTTTCAGATGATAAACAACATTCAAATGTTACTGACCAACTTCATTTATTGAACACTAGCTCTCGACTACCTTTTATTGTGAAAACAGCAACTAATGGAAAAAAATTGATGGTACTTATTGATACTGGAGCTGCAAAAAATTACATCAAGGAACTTTCATTTTTGAAATCTATTAGACCAGTACAGAATCCATTTTATGTCTCATCAATTAATGGGTCAACCAAAAATTTCAAAAAAATGCACCATTTACATTCTAGGACAGGAATCCGAATTTTTCATTCTACCGAACCTGGTTGACTTTGACGGAATATTGGGTTATGACTTCCTTAAGGAAATCAGCGCTACTGTTGATACAGGTTCAAGCTGTATCAGACACCAAAATGGCGTGGAACATCTTTCCTTTATGGAGTGTGCTCAGGTAAATACCTTGAGGATGGATTATAGTAAAATTCCTGAAAAGGTTCGTTCGGAATTCAGATCAATCTTGAGATGTAATTCTAACGTTTTTGCTGATCCAAACGAAGCTCTACCATACAATGCGGCAGTAGTGGCTACCATTAGAACTATGATTAGTGAACATACCCATATCAAATGTCCACAAAACAATTTGTTGAGAACGAAATTGACTCCACGTTACAAGCTGGTATCATACGCAAAAGCCTATAACAGCCCTGTATGGGTAGTGAATAAAAAAGGTCTCGACGAATCAGGAAATCAGAAACAACGGTTAGTTATCGACTTTCGTAAGCTGAACGATAAAACTATTTCTGATCGATACCCAATACCAGATATTTCAGTAATTCTAGCTAACCTTGGAAAGGCTAAATATTTCACTACTGTAGATTTGAAATCTGGATTTCATCAAATACTCTTAGCAGAGAAAGATCGTGAGAAAACAGCTTTTTCAGTCAATAATGGGAAGTATGAATTTTGCCGACTTCCATTTGGATTGAAAAATGCTCCTGCAATATTCCAAAGTGCAATTGATGATATGATATGAAATAGGCGTACGTTGTCACGTTTATATCGATGATGTTATAATCTTCTCGGAAAATGCGGAAAAACACATTGAAGATATTGAAATTAAATTAAAAAAATTGCTTAACGCTAATATGAAAATCGCAGTGAAAAATCAACATTCTTTAAAAGCAGTATAGAGTTTCTTGGTTTCACAGTATCTCAGGACGGATTGAAAACATCTGTTGATAAAGTTCAAGCAATTCTTCAGTATGAGGAGCCAACCACTTTGCGATCCTTAAGATCGTTTTTAGGTCTGTCCGGCTACTATAGACGATTTATAAAAAACTACGCTTCAATTGCCAAACCGTTAACGGAAATATTACGAGGCGATAATGGAAATATTGGCACCAACCAATCCAAAAATAGAAAAATAGCGTTGTCCTCAACGGCTAGAGAAGCTTTCAATAAATTAAAAAAAAATCTTGGTATCTGAAGATGTAATTTTCCTTTTCCCGGATTTTAGAAAGCCATTCGAACTGACTACTGACGCATCTTCAGTAGTTATAGGCGCAGTTCTTTCACAGAACAGAAAACCAATTACTTTCATATCTCGCACCCTTAGTACTACTGAAGAAAATTATGCAACTAATGAACGGGAAATGTTGGCTATAGTATGGGCACTTCAAACGTTACGGAACTACTTATATGGCGTTAGTGATCTCACAATATTTACCGATCACCAACCGCTTACATTCTCCATTTCCGACCGTAATCCAAACACAAAACTTAAACGTTGGAGAAGTTTCATTGAGGAATTTTCACCAAAATTTTTTTACAAACCTGGCAATAGTAATGTCGTAGCAGACGCTCTATCTCGTCAGTACATTCAACACCTCAGCAACGATAATTCCACTGGGAGAACTTGCACAAACAGTGAAGTATCTTTTACTCAGTAGATACGAACCGTGTATGAACCGATAAATAGTTTCAGAAACCAAATATTTTTATCACTGGCAGAATCAACCGAAATAAAAACGACAGCACCGTTCGCCGGCTATCTCCGACACGAAATTCAATTTAAGGATTTTCATTCATTATATATGGTTCTTAAAAATGTAATTAACTATAATATTGTAAACGGAATTTATTGTCCGCTTGATGTGCTCGGAAAAACCCAAAACGAATTAGTGGAACTATTTCCATCAGTCCGATTTAGGCACACTACTAAATTCGTTATTGATCTTCTCAATAGTAACGATCAAGTGGAAACCATAGCTACAGAGCATGAAAGAGCACACCGTTCAGCAAACGAGAACTACCAGCAAATTTTAGATAACTATTTCTTTCCCAAGCTTAGGCAGAAAATTAAGGCTTTCGTGGGAAAATCTGCTGTTTGTGCGCAAGGGAAGTATGCAAGACATCCGAAGAAAGAGATGTTGACTCCTACTCCAATCCCCAACTACCCTGGTGAGATCTTGCACGTGGATATTTTTACCACAAATGGTCTTTACTTTATCACATGTATCGACAAGTTCTCTAAGTTTGCCATTGTAGAACGTATAGCCTCTCGATGCATAGTCGATACAAAGAATGTTCTACTCAAGATTGTTGGATTTTTTAGGAAACCAAGAATACTGGTTACTGACAATGAACCTTCATTCTGTTCTCAAACTATCGAATCTCTGATTAAAAACAAGTTCAACTTATCTCACTATACCGTACCTGCAATGCATAGCGTAAGTAATGGTCAAATATATCCATTCCATATCCAGTCCATTCAACACTTGCTGAAATTTCGAGAACTTTGAATATGGAGAACCACACCGATGACACTGAGGAAATAATATTAACAGCCGCCATCAAATATAATGGTTCAATTCACCCCGTAATTAAAAGAAGACCTGTAGACATCTTATTCTCCCTACCTGAAAAGGAAATTAAGGAAGTAAGATATCTCCTCCAGAAAGCTCAAGAGAAACAATGTCAAATCCAGAATAAGAAACGGGTATCCCGTGAATTCCACGCCGGTCAAGAAATATAATATTTGTTAGAATAGACAAACGGCGAGGAACAAAACTGACTAGGAGATACGTAAAGAAGATTGTTCAAGAAGATTTAGGGACAACTGTATTAGTTGATGGCAAAAAGATTCACAAAGATAATATTCGATAAAAATCTTTTCGGATTACTAGTCTTCACCACAACCAACGCACAACTATTGGACTTCTCAACGGCTATGCATATACCTTTCCGGAAGGGTAACGTCGCGATTTACCAAGAATTTATTTATTTAATACACACCGTGAACCTAACCGAATTCGAAGTAATCGCAGAAAATATTCAGAACTTTGAAAAGCTATTTAAAGTTAAAGAAGAGAAAGCATCTCTTGAAGCTGATTTTAACGAAATTACGAAATTACTAAACTCCTTGCGATTCCACAAACAAAAAAGATCAATTGATTTCATAGGCTCTGCATTGAAATTTATTACTGGCACTCCTGATCATAGTGACTGGACAATACTTCAAGAAAAACAATCTAGATTGCTTATAGCGGAAAATCAACAAATTGAGATCAATACAGAACTAACTGCAAAAATTAACGAATTAACCACTCAAACTAATACGATTCAACGTAATTCCATTAGGGTGGAAAATTCTGCAATACAACCTATTTCAACTAATCTCAAAAAGAAATGGAAGAGCAATAGGTCTATTAGATAATGTCGTCTACTCGGTTACTTTTGCACGCTTAAACATTGTAAATCCTATTATTTTAGCAAATTATGAAATAAGAGATTTGATTAATTCAAACGTTACTATTAGTCTAAATGATTTAATGACAGCCTCACAAGTTAAAGCCTATTCCGACGAAAGCATATTAAAATATTTAATTAAAATTCCAAAACTTGAGGAAATCTGTCCATTAGTAAAAGTTTCTCCCGTAGTTCATAATAATACTATTCTAAATCTGCTTAATCAGCATATCTCTACGCGTGAGTCAGGAAACCAAGCATTAAGAAATTTCAAAGAAGCCTTAAGTTTATCTATCTGGCAGATTTTCAGTAACGCCACAGCCACGTGCAACACCACGACAGCCCACCACATTTCACCAATTGTACAAATCGACGAGAATACAATACTCATCAACGACAACAATGCAAGGATCATCGAGAACGGTAGGGAGATGGCTACTAACGGAACTTTCCTCCTTATTCACTCGAATGACGTACACATAAATAGCACGCTATATCCAGTGGCATCCAAGAAGCCGACAATGGAACCACAGACACCGGCGTTTTCAACCTATAGAATTTACAAAAGATCGATCAAATGACAGACCAGTTTGAAGCGAAAAAAAAACAAAAAAAAAAATTACTGGCTTGCAGCTGCTATTTTCGGATTTACAATATTGACAATGACGGGATCAGTGTGCTACTGCAGGTACAAGCGCCGCGAGAATCATGAGGTCATCATACCCCCAGTCCAATTCAACAACGACGAGAGAATGCAGCTCATCCTGAAAATCATCAATAGCAACTTGCAACAGATTCGGGACGAATCTGCTTAAGAGGGGAAGTAGTCATAGTCGACGAAGCAGATGCCAACCATCTGCGACCACCATCAAACAATTCAATAGATAACAATGTCTGTAGTCCTTCCTGGAATAATATCACATTAGCTAAATAAATCCCCGACCTTCCTGGAATAATATCACATTAGGTAAATAAATCCCCGACCTTCCTGGAACATTATCACCATGGGTAATAAAAGTCTTAACCCAAATAGTAATCACAGGTCATAGGGAAACATGTTTTGTATAGTTTCCCTGTGTTAAAGATAAGAACCATGGGTCATAAGGAAATATGTGTTGTATATTTCCCTGTCGATTTATTAGTAAATAAGACGTAGTATTTAAGGAGGTGTAGAAACGGAGATCAGTAGCTCCTCGAGTACTACCAGAGCGTAAGCACTCTGGCCCTCGTGAATGAATAAAAAAGTATAAAACAAATATCGTTTTATTTGTTAACTCGTTCACCTAGTCAAGAAAACAACATTACTCATTTGACCTTCTAGGCATCAAAAATTCTAACTCTGTTCACATGAACTCTTCGCAACTTCCCATTCACTAGAATGGATATATTTTCAGGAGAATGGACATTGACAACCTGGTACGGGCCTCGGAAGATAGAATCCAGTTTACTAGATCTTCGCGTATCTTTCAGAAGGACACTATCACCAATGTGTACCTGAATAGAATTCATTTTCCTGTCGTACCCCCTCTTAGATACCCCCTTAGCGTTCATCAAATTTTCTTTCGCATGCTTGAAAGCAACTTGCAGTTTCCTACGCAGCTGCTTATGGTACAGCTGGTCATTGTAAACCGTCTCAGGGGTTCTCTTTAGACTACTCGGTATATCTCACACAAACCCGAAAAGAGTTTCCATCGGATACAGCCCCGTTCCAGAGTGGGGCGTGTTATTGTAGGCGTGAGCCGCCGTCCTGAGGTATTCGTCCCAATCTCCAGGTGCATCATCCAGGAAACATCTCGAATAGTTCCCCAAGGTCGAATACTGCCTTTCTACAGCATTAGACTGCGGATCATATGACGTCGTTTGCAACTTCTTCGCATTCAAAAGTTTACATAAAGACTTGAAAACCTCACCTGTGAAATTTGCCCCTTGATCCGTCACAATGGACCGTGGTAAAGAATAGCGACTAATTATTTCATTAAATAACACCTTGGCCACTGTATTAGCTTCCTGGTCAGGCAGTGCAACGAAATCCACAAACCTTGTCAAGTCGTCCACCATCGACAGAATGTATTTGTGACCCCTCGGGGTCTCAGGCAACGGTCCCACCAAATCGATATATATCTTATCGAATGGCCTACCCGATACCGAAGTAACCACCAACGGCATCCTCGTTTGACGATGATTCTTGTTCTTCTGGCATTTGAGACACTTGGCCACATGTCGCTGGACGTCTTTTTTCATCCCCTTCCACCTGAAAAACCTTCTGACTCTAGCGAAAATTTCACTGGCCCCAAAGTGGCCTCCGAACCGTGCATCATGATAGTCTCTAAGGACTAGCCGTACTTCCTCTGGACTCCTTATTTCCTGCACGTCTTGCCTCTCTCGGACCTTAAGCTGCCCTAACTCCTCCTTACCAGTGCGCTTTTCATCTTCTAATCTTCTACTTGCATCTGTCCTCTTGATCGCGTTACCACTAAGCAATCAGACCCCGGCTCTGCTGAGGCTTCTCGCTGTACCACCCTACTCAAAGCATCTGCATTCCCCATATTACGGCCCGGCTTATATAACAATTCGTAATCATACTCACACAACTTCTGTTGAAGCCGATGCATCCGGCTAGTGGTGTCTCTAGCCTTAGCATTCCCTTCAACGGCTTGTGATCCGTGAACAATTTAAATGGCCTCCCCAGGAGGTAACAACGGTAATTTTTTGTCGCCCATGTCAGTGCCAAAAGTTCTCGCTCAGAAGTTGAGTAATTCCTCTCCGCTGGGTTCAGTATACGACTCGCATACCCCACTGGCCGTCCCTCCTGTTCCAGTACCGCACCCAGAGCTTCTCCACTAGCATCTGTCACCAATGTAAATTCCTTATCGAATTGCGGATACGTCAAGACGGGCGGTGAGACTAGTTCTTTCTTCAATCTCTCAAAAGCCTTCTCGCACCCTTCATCCCATTCAAACTTCACATTTTTCCTCACCAGGCGATTAATAGGCGCGGCAATATTCGCAAAACCGGGTACAAATCTTCTATAGTAATTGGCCAACCCAAGGAAGGATTTTATCTGCTTGGGGGTTTTTGGCAGTGGGAAATCCCTGACTTTCTCTGTTAGTTTGGAATCGGGTCTAATTCCATCTTCTGAGCAAACGTGCCCGAAGTAAGTTATCTCCTTTCGCAGGAATTGATATTTCGCTGGCTGAAGCCTCAGCCTCGCTTCACGGAATCGTTGGAATATCTCTCTCAATTTTCGGTTGTGCTCGTCCAGGTTTTTGGCAAACACGACTACATCATCCAGATATACAAAGCATTTTATACCCTGTAAGCCTGACAAAACCTGGTTCAGCAAAGACTGGAAAAATGCAGGAGCAGTTTTAATACCAAAAGGTACCCTCTTAAACTGCAGGTGCTGGTACAAGAAACTGAATGCAGTTTTACACCTATCCTCCTCATCGATAAGCACTTGGTGGTACCCTTGCGCCAAATCGAGTGTAGAGAAGTATCTTGAGTTCCCAAGTTCATCCAAGATATCCTCAATCCGTGGCAATGAATATGACATAGGTACCACTTTAGTGTTAAGATCACGGAAATCTACACATAGGCGAAAAGTTTTTTCCCCGCCCTTTAACTGCTTCTTCGGTACCAGAATGAATGGGGAGTTGTACGGACTATCACTTGGCTCAATTATATCGTCCTCCAAAACTTTATTTATCTGCCGATTACATTCATCCCGATGAGCCTGCGTTGTCCGATACTGTGGCTTATTTGCAGGCACCACGCCCGGCAACAGGGGTATCGAAAAAGTCTTTACTTCCGTGTACGGCAACTTATCCCCAGGGAGTAGGAATATATCTCCATACTCCAGGCACAACTGAGTAATGCTATCCCTTTCTTCCTGATTAAGATTGTCCGATAACTCCAGTATCCCCTTTAACTGCTTAAGTCTATCCGTGTTCAGAAGTCGGCTCGGTCCTTCCTCCGACCGCCAGAGTTTATAGTCAGACAAATACCCGAACTCAGGCCTAAGATTCCTAAGCTTCACTTCCTTCTCATTCACGTTGATGAGCCCAATGAAAACCGTCCCATTCCGAGGTTTCATTACGGCATTACTTATAAATACACCCGGCACTACTTCCTGACGAAGACAAATTCGGGTCTCTTCAAACTCTACGGGTAACTCAACGATCCTTTCTTCCCTAGGACCTACCCTAACATTTTTTAGCTCTGCTTCCTCTCGTGTGGAACCTTCCCAGTTTTCAAGCTCCGACGCTACGCTGTTGCTGCTTTTTTCCGCCCTCTGCAGCTCTTCCATTGTTATTCCTGTATCCTCCGTCACAGCTTCCGCACTCCTACCGTGCAGCTGCTTCGAGCCTACTTGAACGTCCTTATTTCGCCTCTTTGTACCGACGCAAAATTCCTTTCACAGTCTTCATCCAACAATGACCGAAATACTCTCCCCTCCAGTTCGCCCTCGTCAGTTTCCTCAGTATCTGAGAAGAATCATGTACTCCACGATGCGTATTAACCTGTCCGTAAGCCTTCCTGGATACCGCTAAAATTCCTGAAATACAATCAATGATGACGCGCCCTCCTCAAAATTCCATCATATAGGAGGGACTCCTGGTTCTCAACCACATTGAAATCACAAATGTGCCATTCCGAACCCAGTTTCACCCGACCTTTACATCTGCCAAGTGTTTTCCTTTCTTCCCCAAACAGTCCACTAATCCTAATTTGCTCGGTTATATCTAAACCTACTCCTTTTTTATTAAGTTACACGCCGCCCATGTGTCTACAAGTAATAATAGTTTTGTTCTAATTCCTATATCAACGGGGACTTCAATCACTCCATCACAGTACACTTCAACTTCTGAAAATTCCCCTTCCTGTACCTCACTCTTCGTCTCATCTCCCCCAAGGACGGCTTCTACTCGTTTTTTGATTGGTTCTGTTCCGCCAGGTGCTTGCGCAAGCAATTCGAAGGGTCGTGATCCCGCGTAGCGCAAAAGTCGCAATACTGTGGCAACCCCTGCTCGCTAATATGTTGCGCCCCCTCATCATCCTGTAATCCTACAAAGTTTACGCTACGTCGACCCTGCTGGGAAGACCGGGGAGATTTCTGTCGAGAGCATTGTCCCGAGGTATGTCCGTATTTCCGGCAGTGAACGCAAAAAGGCTCAACCTGTCTCATTCCACACTCCCTTGCCCGAATTTCCCACAATTGAAACAATCTACAATTTTCCCTTTCCTGCCAAGGGGTGGTCCTGAACTCGACGAAGGACATTGCCGGGGATCCTGTCCAGCCGAGGAGGAAGAAGTGTTATTGTGACTGCTGACATTATTAGAGACCGGCGGGTACTGTGCAGATTCTAAAGGTGGCTTGTAGTTTCCCCCGGTCGTATATGACATACTCCCGAAAGGAACCCTGCTGGTAGCCTCAAAGCTACTTCCCCCATTTAGTCCCACCCTCAGGACTCCACAACGGCACCATAACCTGCGTGCAACACTTCAACGGCACAATAAATTTAACATCACACTAACTTTAATGGCACACTAACTTCCCCACTCAGTATTCACTCAATTATTCAATTATATAAATTATAATTTATGTAAAATTAGGAATGTAAAAACACTTACCTAATACCGGCTGCGCCAAATGTCGTGATCTCCACTTTCACTGTTCACTTCTTTTTTTACACTCAAACTCTTTAGTTCCGTTTCTAATCAAATTTTATTAATTATACTTAAATTACACTTACACTTACGTTTTCGTTACTCTACACTACTTAAACTTCCCCTACCTTTCGGGTTCGCTTTTACAAATCGACTAGTGCTTATATTTCCTTATGCTTGTTCTAGACCTACCTTAACCTACTTTCTTATTCTCATTTGCCGACCCACGATTACCTCAAAACATGATTAAGAGGTCAATGCTGTTATGCAAATACTCAGCATTTTACAACACAATACTGATCGACAAGTATGTTCCGCATATTTTAATACAAAGCTTGCACTTTCTATCACAATATCGATTACATACTTCTAGGTTGCGCCCAATGAGTCACCTCACTGTAATGATATGTATAAACGTGTTGTCTTTTCCCATATACTTTGCAGCCTTGCTTCGATGGACACTGTTTCGCTTCATGTAGATTGCATAGGCAATCGAAACATAATCTAAACGTTTTTGTAGATTGTTTAAATTTTGCGCAATTAAACAGTCAATGCTCTTCCTTTCACATTGGACATTGTGGGTCTTTACGTACTGAAAAGATTACCAACGTTGTTCACCTTTCTGCTAGTTTTTCCACCGACGTCATTATTGCTTCTAGCATAAGCGGTTCTTCAGAAATGTGAGAAGTTTTCGTAGTGTTGAAACTGCCTTTGACTGTCCGATTTGCTTCTACCAGTCTTTCGATGCTTCCTCATCAAATTTTTGGTTGAGGATAACAGCAGCTAATAGGGGATTGACTTTCAGTGTTGACAGAGTGGTCACCAACGGATTGGTTATGTCGTCGGTAGTCCCCAAATCTGTTGCACCATTTCATTGGAGATTGCCCTGTCGCTATCATATCGTTCAAAGAGCAGATCCCATGATGGCTGATAAATAGCTTCTGTAATGGTAACATGCCGAGCTAGCTGCCTCATTGCTAAGTGAATTACGCAAATGTTGTAGTTTTTGCACTGCATTCAGCGTCTCATTGTCATGTACCATGCATCTATATAGGTCCAAAATGGGCACCAGGACAAGTATTTGCCATCAAATGCCGAAATTTTGATTCGTTCGAGATCTCGTGCACTGGCGCCGATAGATTTCCTCCTGTCGATTGTTTTCACAGTCCTTAATCTTTTCTAAGAAAAGGGTGGCATAGTCCAGCACTATGTTCTCCAGTGTTTAAAATTCCTTCAAGTAAGTGATTCGACGATGATGAGTTGTTTGGTGTTTCGATGCTATCTGGTTCGGAGAACCAATGTTCTGATGAGATCAACACAAGCACGGAAAGTATTACAAAACTTGTTGCATTGTTTGGCAAAGACTGCTTTCTTGAGACTGTGTGTATAAAGCACTTAAATCTAAATATGAGAATGAAGTGTTTTACGCTGATGCGACAACACCTGCATATATGATTTTGGGACAAAATATGCTCTTGACGTAAATTCTTCATGGAAACGATAATATGCAATTTTTGTTGTCATGTTACACTAGCTTTCTAGTTTAGCATTTAATTTTGTGGAAATATGTGCAAGTGATGCATTTTATCGTGTGAACGTTAAAAGTACGTTAATTGAATAAAGTTAATTCTAATATGTGCGAACACCCATTGACTCCGCCGCTCATATAATTTCAGTACACTAAATTTACGTGAAATGCAAAATTTTGACCTTCTATAACTTTGTTGAACCATAACTTAAGTTTAAACTTCGTATAGTATATTACTGTCTAT
Organism: Hermetia illucens; assembly: GCF_905115235.1. NCBI lineage: Eukaryota > Metazoa > Arthropoda > Insecta > Diptera > Stratiomyidae > Hermetia > Hermetia illucens. The sequence continues at coordinate 123,644,911 of NC_051849.1, read as the reverse complement.
ATTGTTGCCAAATGCATGAACTTAAGAGGGGTTTTCGGTTAAATTTGTAAAATATGGTAATATACTAGTATTATATTTTTGTGCAGATATCGAAGCGGGATGTATTTTGAGGCCTAGATTACATATATGTAGATGTATGATTGTGAATTTTGCTTATTTTTCGGTTGGATAGATTCTGAGAACGAGACCTGTTTCACATTTTCGGGTACATTTTTTGAGCCTACCTGCCTTTCAACCAATATCACAAATAAGATGAGTTTCGACATGACCATATTCTGTGAAAAAAAATTGCATTCTCCGTTCGCATGTATGGGGAGCCCCTTTCAAACTTAATGCAAAATGACGCCAATTACTATATGTAAATTGACTTACAGGACACACCTTTTCACTAAATATTATATTATAACAAGAGACAGAGAGGCATTGAATCGATTTTCCACAAGAGTCGATGGTAACTTTGGAGATTTTGTGCAGTTTCTTTCTTCATTTGTGTGTTTGAGGATGCACTCTAGAATATTGCAGTCAATAAGCACTTCCTATGCTTCGAGTGGTGTTTTCACTGTTTTTGCATTTCCTTTCGGGCCAGGGTAAATCAAAAATCAAATCTACAGTTTTGGTTCTTACCTCGTCTTGGTGGATCTGCAGCACCTGTACCCCTACTTTCCATAGAGATAATTATGATTTCTCTTCTGGCTCTTTTTTGAACTAGAATTTTCTTCAGAGTTTTCACTACCTTCTTCATCATCACAACATTCACTATCTACAATTTTAATATTTTCCACGGCACTTTCAGAATCAGTAAGGCGATACAAAGTTAATTAGTTTATTCATACAGTTAACTGTTGGTTATTGTTAAAAATAAAATAACTATAAAACTGAACGTCATAAGCTTTACGTGTACACTGCTCCACTGTCTGTGGGAATCTGACGGTGACTGCCTTAAAGCCAGACAAACACTAAAGACAACGGTTCATATTTCTTGAGGGAAAAAATAATTCACAGAAACATTTAAATTGCTGTCTGGGAGACCCGAGGGTAAAGTCTGAGAGTCCCAGATTAGATAATATATTAAAGAAATCTCCACATTTACGTATTGCAGTCCCTCGTGGTGACTGGTGTCTCCTTTCACAAGTATTGCAGATTTTCTTCCATTTTATGGGCTATGATGTCTTGCGTAATATGAACAAAAACTCCGATTTTAGGAACTGGTGGCTTTCGAAAAGCGCCTTCCTGAAATACGGCACATATATCCCTTTTTATTATTTTGAAGATTTTCAACTCTTACAAATTCTGCTGTAATTATGATTTTTAGGTCATTTGTCATCTTATTTCCTTAGTATAGTTTGTGTTGGTGGTCAAAGGGTAGTATAGGTCCCAGGGCGAAACGTGGATTGGTACCCACGATGGAGCATAAAACCTGGGAAATGCCTGCTGAACCAACACCAACAGCTCTACTTCCAAACCCTATCTCCACCTCCACGTGGTGACCGCTGGGAGCTCTTTCTTAACGAAAAGCTGCAGACGGAGAAGGATGAAGGCGAGTCTCCCGCGTCTAAAAACGGGACAAATTGTACCAACTGGTCCTCCAGGTTGGGGGTTGGGTAGGGCTGACAACCCTACACGGAAAACAACTTGTTACGAAGCCACAACAGGAGCCTCGGAAAGGACGGATTTTAAAACGACGGACCCGGCAACGAACACGGAATAACGATTTGCGCATTTTCTCATGGAACGTGCGCTCCCTGTACAGAGATGAAGCTGACGAGCAGCTAGCCCTAGTTAGCCAAAAAATGAAACCTGCTGTTATCGGCTTTGAAAACATAAGCGAACGGCTATGCACTCTGCGCTTGCGAGGCAAGTTTAGAAATATAAGCCTCATAAACGTTCATGCCCCTACAGAGGAGACTGCAGAGTCGGAGAAGGATACCTTCTACGAGGCAGTAGAACGAACCCTCGAAGCCTGTCCCAGATATGATATCAAAATCATACTTGGGGATTTTACCAGCCAAGTAGGAACCCGTATTCAGGCGATACGTTGGCTCCCATAGCTTCCACGAAAAAACAAATGATAACGGACTGCGGACTATTCAATTAGCAGGGTCACATGAAATGGTTGTTGGAAGTACCTGGTTTGCGCGGAAAGCGGTCCACAAACATACGTGGGCCTCTCCAGACGGGGCCACTTTCAATCAAATTGACCACGTGTTGATCGAACGCCGCCACCTCTCAGCTTTGATGAATGTCAGAACATATAGGGGGCCCAATATAGACTCGGATCACTACCTCGTTGGGATGGTGCTCCGAGCTCGAATAACAATACCACCTAGAATCCCCTCTGACAATCAGGTGAGAGTGAACACTGAAGCCATCCACAACACAACCCTTCGCGACAGCTAAAAGAGGGAAATGGATGCCGCAATAACCGCAGTCAACAGAGGACCTGGAGATGAAGCATCAACTAATGATCTTCACAACCACCTGAAGAACGTTATCATGGATACGGCCACAAATATACTTGGCCCCAGCCGCAAAAGGAGTCGGAACGGCTGATTTGACGATGAATGTAAGCTAGCAACGGAACGGAAGAATGCCGCATACCGAGAACGCGGGCACGCGCAGAGACTTATCACGAACTCCGTCGAGTGGAGAAGCGACTTCACAGACGGAAAAAGGAAGCCTGGGAGAACCAACAAGTCTATGAACTAGAAAAGTACAGGGAGAAACCACACTAGGCGCGGAAGTTTTACCAACAAGTCAGCAGGAAGAAGCCTTATACACCTCGATGCTCATCCTAACGAGACAAAGAGGGAAATCTGATTTCCGACAGAATGGGCATATTAGAGCGATGGGTTGAGTACTTTGATGAGCTACTGAACAACCAGAACATCGGCGAGTTGGAGGTCCCACCAACTGAAGACGACGGACAAATACTGCCACCACCAAGTTAAGGAGAAACAGTCCGTGCAATTCATCGGCTAAAAAATCATAAATTGCCAGGAGCCGATGGAATTACAGCCGAATTGGTTAAATATGGAGGCGACCAGTTGCACCAAGTGGTTCATCAACTTGTGCTGAAGGTATGGGACAGCGAATCAATGCCTGACGATTGGCAACGAGGCATTATCTGTCTCATACATAAAAATGGAGATATCACACAGTGCAGCAATTATAGAGGTATCACGTTGCTGAGTATCATCTATAAGATATTCTCCACTATCTTGCTAGGCCGGATAGCCCCATACGCCCAGAACATCATTGGCCCATACCAAAGAGGCTTCACTCCAGGCAAATCAGCAACAGATCAGATTTTCTCTCTGCGGCAAGCGATGGAGAAACTGTTGGAATATGGACAACAGTTGCACCATCTGTTCATCGACTTTAAAGCCGCCTATGATAGCATAGCCAGGGTAAAACTGTACACGGCCATGAGAGAATTTGGTATCCCGACGAAATTAATAAGACTGACTAGGCTGACCCTGACCAATGTGCGAGGCCAGATAAAAGCAGCAGGATCACTCTCAAGACCATTCGACATCAACAAGGGTCTACGACAAGGGGATGCCCTATCATGCGTCCTCTTTAACCTGGCCCTCGAGAAAGTGATCCGTGATGCCGAGGTAAATGCAAGAGGTACGATCCTCTTCAAGTCCACCCAACTACTGACCTATGCTGACGATATCGATATCATGGGAACAACGACCCGAGATGTACAAACTGCCTTCATCCAGATCGAGCAGGCGGCAATCGGCGCGAGATCTTGGGCTGCACTTCAATGAAGGCAAGACAAAATATATGGTGGCAACGTCAGCACCGAAGACGAATCAACCAACAACATCAAACCGCACTGGTCAAACAAAACACGAAGAAGAATAAGGATAGGAGAATACAACTTTGAGACCGTTGACAATTTCTCCTATCTAGGGTCAAAAATCACAACCGATAACAACTACGATGATGAAATCCGCGCACGGTTGTTGTTAGCCAACAGAGCCTATTTCAGCTTACAAAGACTGTTCCGCTCGAAACGTCTCACCATAGGGTCAAAGCTCTTACTGTACAAGACAATGATCTTGCCAGTCCTCATGTATTCCTCGGAGACTTGGGTTCTTAGCAAGAAAAATTGCGAACTCTTGGCCGCGTTCGAGAGAAGAATCCTCCGAAGAATTTTTGGCCCCCTACATGAGGATGGACGATTCCGTAGCCTACACAATGACGAAATCTATGAGCGATACCATGACCGTCCGGTTGTGGATAAAATCCGGCTCAATACCGGGATGTCTGGAGTTCCTTATTAAGGCAGGCCTAGACCGGATACCGGTTGTTGCGCCGTTGATGATGATGATAGTTTGTCTACATATTTAAAATATATAGTCTATCTAAAATAGTCTTGAGTATTAGATTATCATCGTCATTATTTTTGGTTAGCCCGCCATATTTCACTAGCTGCGGGTATTTGATTTTATTGATTTTATAATTACAAGCGCAATGACTAAGCTGTCTTTTTTCAGTGAAATGTTAGACTCTCTTTTGAAGGTTTTCGTTTCCTAGCTGAAGCTCTTTATTTAATAGCTAAGATTGAACATGAGTTTCTCCAGCTGGTTGAGATTTTCTCAAAGCAGTTCGCGTCCTTTTTCTCCAGCATCCTGAACTCTTCTCAAAGTTCCATAGGCCCAGATGGTCTACCATCTGGGGTATTCATTCCATTGCATGTGGCTGGAATTTATACCTGTTGCAACGTTCAGCAGTCTTCATATTGAAGTGCATGTTGTCACCTCGGATAAATTTCATATTCTTCAGGCATTAGCGCAACCTGGATGAAGTGGCGTTCTACAACTGGTATTGTTTGTGATCGATGTATCAACGAACGTCTCAAATCTAAAATCTACCGCAATGTCGTCCGTCCTGTCGCTCTCTATGTGTCTGAGTGTTGCCCGACTATAAAAGCCAATGAACGACGTCTTGTATTAAGGGGCAGAACATCCAGAAATCCGCCTTCGTTATTTTCTCCAACACCTGAAAATACAGTCATCGCAGCAGCATCTAGCTGAAGCTGTTCCGTGCGAAGATTCCCTCTCTGCTGCTATATTAGAGTAGCACATGCGGTGTTCACACTTTAAAGGAGGACGAAAACTTCTTTTGGGGGTATGCCCACTATCTCAAGCTGGCCGATGGATCGGCCACCCAGAGTCACACGGTAAAGGAATACAAGCTTCTCAGAAATTCGTGGAAACACTGAAGAACATTATTAGGAACCAATAGCGATGGCGCATAGGTGTATTTACTGTGTTATATCCCACGAAAGTAAGTAAGTAAATAAATGTTTAGGATAATTGAGGGATCCTAAGTCTACATCCACTTGATGTTGGACCGGACCAAATGGAGAGCAACTTACTCTCATATCTTTTTGGTCCACGGATCCCTCCTATATTTTTTGCTTGGGCGCCATGCCCCAAATGAGGGATCCGTGGACCAAAAAGATGTGAGAGTAACTTGCTCTCCATTTGGTCCGGTCCAACATCAAGTGGATGTGGACTTAGGATCCCTGACTTATCGTAAACAATAATTTAGCTTTAGCCTAGCTTAGGCTCAAACTATTGGCGGTTTCACTTGGATATAATTCCCACCCTTGGCGTGTTTTTCCGAATATATAAAGGAGCGTTTTCCACCTGTTGCCACTCATGGTCACGCTGCTCCCAGGGCAGAGGTGAGGCAGCGTCTGACGAGTTGCCTCTGCCCTGGACGAAAACGTTTGTCCCTATAAGTAAATAAGTTTCATTGACTGAGTTGTTATACAAGGATTACTTTATTCAGATATCTCATAACATCGGCACTATGAAATAACGTATGTTTGTAGCATTAATTTGGAAACATATATGTATGTATGGATACGGTGTGGAGTTTGCCCCAATCAATCCACATTTGAAAAATAAATATCGAGAACTAACTTTATTATTGCATTGCATGTATTGCTAGCTAAATGCCATCACTAGATGTGGCCGCGTAGAACTTCTCCATTTTAGCAGTTAGATAATCGTCACATATTTCTAAATGTTTTGCCATTCTATCGGGTCGAATCAAATGTGTAGCGTTGAATGGGCATGTTTGTAGAGGTTCGCCTTGGTAGTACTTTTTACATTTTATAAGGTGAGCGGGCATACGGAATCGAAGAACCCGATGTGTTTGATTGTATGGGCAAATTAAAAATTCGGAATCCATTATCAGCTGAAAAGAAGTTATTGCATTATATTTATGAATATTGCGTCAGACAATAACTAACTACATTTACAATTAGTTGACCAAAATGAAAAACACTTGCTACCAAGAGAGAATATTCTTATAATAAAAGAAACGTAAATGTAATGTTAATTTCTTATACAGTTTATAGCGACATCAAACATTGCGACGGGACTTTATAGCAAAGGAGCTCGCGACCGCGACAACCTAAGGAACCATCAAATTATGACAAGTGCGTAAACTTATACACTCAAAAATCAGTATTGAGATTATCCAAGAAAAAAAACTTCAAACGAAATAGAAAACTACTAAAAACTAAAAATCAATACTTAGTATGTAAGCCCTTCGCTTTGATTACAGCAGCCAAGCGTCTCGGCATCGAAGAAACTAGGGTTTTCATGTAGACATTCGGAATGTTGGTGAGTTTTACTGGTAATTGGCGTTCCCCGAATTTTCCTGTCTAAGTAGTCCTATACATTTTCTAAGGGATTGCAGTCCGGTGACTGAGGGGGGGGGGGGGGGGGGGGTCTGGAGGACTTTCGGGCAGTTATATAAGAGCCATTCTTTTGTGTTTTGTCATTATCTTGATAAAATTTGAATGTTGAAAGAATCCACAATGTTCCTGCACTGGAGTGTAGATTTTTTCTTAAAATTTCTATGTACGAGTCCACTGTCATGTTGCCATCGATAAAAACCAAACTACCTGCTCCTGACGCCACGAAACACCCCCACAACATTACGTTACCGCCGCCGTCCTTTCCAATAGTTACATTTTTCTGATACAGTGCCGTATTTGTTTATCGCCATACTTTTTGTTTCCTGTCACCACCAAAAAAGTAGAATTTCGACTTGCCCGTGAATCTGACGTTACTCAAAAATTCTTTTGGCATATCAGCGTACTTCAATGCAAATTGTAACCGTTTCTTTTTATTTACCTCACTTATGAATGATTTTCTCGCAGCAGTACGGGAGTTAAACTCAGCATTTTTCAGCTCCGGCCTTATTGTTTGGCTCGAAATGTTTTGCTTAATTCTCTCCGTTACGTACGTTGCGTCCTGGTGCGCTTATTTTTGGGTGTTTTTCGAGTCACTAAGTATGATAAATGCGTCCTCTTTAACCTGGCCCTCGAGAAAGTGATCCGTGATGCCGAGGTAAAGGCAAGAGGTACGATCCTCTTCAAGTCCTCCCAACTACTGGCCTATGCTGACGATATCGACATCATGGGAAGAACCACCCGAGATATACAAACTGCCTTCATCCAGATCGAGCAGGCGGCAATCGGCGCGAGATCTTGGTCTGCACATCAATGAAGGCAAGACAAAATATATGGGGGCACGTCAGCACCGAAGACGAACAACAACATCAAACCGCACTGGTCAAACACAAACACGAAGAAGAATAAGGATAGGAGAATACAACTTTGAGACCGTTGACAATTTCTCCTATCTAGGGTCGAAAATCACAACCGATAACAACTACGATGATGAAATCCGCGCACGGTTGTTGTCAGCCAACAGAGCCTATTTCAGCTTACAAAGACTGTTCCGCTCGAAACGTCTCACCTTAGGGTCAAAGCTCTTACTGTACAAGACTATGATCTTGCGAGTCCTCATGTATTCCTCGAAGAATAAGGACAGGAGAACTTGGGTTCTTGGCAAGAAAAATTTCGAACTCTTGGCCGCGTTCGAGAGAAGAATCCTCCGAAGAATTTTTGGCCCCCTACATGAGGATGAACGATTCCGTAGCCTACACAATGACGAAATCTATGAGCGATACCATGACCGTCCGGTTGTGGATAAAATCCAGCTCAATAGGTTACGGTGGGCGGGTCACTTAATCCGTATGGATGAGGATGATCCCACCCGGAAAGTCTATAAGGGCAATATCTATGGTAGAAAAAGAAGACGGGGCAGACCCTGCCTAAGATGGAACGATTGCGTGGGTCAGGACGCCAGACAGCTTTTAGGGATATCGAATTGGTGGACCTCGGCGCAAAACCGGGATGTCTGGAGTTCCTTATTAAGGCAGACCTAGACCGGATACCGGTTGTTGCGCCGTTGATGATGATGATGAAATATGATAAATCGCTTGTCATTTGCTGACAGTTTTGATGGTCGTCCAGGTGGCTTTACACAATCAATGCGATCTTCGTCTCTAAATTGTTTTAAAATTCGAAAAACGATAGCCCCCGCCATATGCAATGTGGACATTATTTCGGGGAACGAGATTTACTCTTTTCAGCAAAAAAATCACCAATTGCCGTTTTTCAGTATAAGTATAATATTACGCACAGCTCCCGGCATTTTAATTTCGCAAACAGATAAACCACTGGTTGAATACGAATTTTATATGCAAACTGATGCGACGAAAACATATACTGTACGTATGTGTTCAATGCACCCATGTCCATGGCCTTGTCTGATTTATCGATCAGTAATACCCATCACAAAGGTATGAATGCATGTCAGTCAATATTTGTGTTGTGTATATTATATTATTAGGACCTATGAAATATTTTTTGGAGTATTTTTTTTTATTTTCCGTTATTTTTCCAACTTTTTTGGGGACTTGTGATTAGTAATGCCCTTTCTTTTATCCTTATCACTTTCGCCACCTTTCCCTGATTTTTTACCCCTTTTAACGCCTTCAATTTATTATTATTCAAAAGACACGTGTACAAATTTGACAGCTCCCGGATAATTAGTTCGCGGGATAGAGCATTTTGAGTGAAGAAACTTTGTTGCTTTGAAAAAAGTGGATAAAAAGAAATTTCATGTGTTAATAAAGCATTGCTTTCTGGCGAAAAAAAATACTGCGGTTGTTACCGACGAAAACATCAAAGAAGTCCATAAAATAATTCTGGATGATCGCAGAGTGAAGTTGATCGAGATAACTGAGGCTCTAAAATTATCAGAGGAACTTGTTGGACATATTGTGCATGAGTGCACGGGTAGGCGAAAATTTTGTTCAAAGTGGGTGCCACGCGAGCTCACAATCAAACAGAACGAGTTGATAATTCTGAGCAGTGTTTAAAGCTCTTCCTCCATAAGAAAGCGCAATTTTTGCATCGATATGTGATAATAGACAAAACAAGGCTTCATTATTTCACACAACGAAGAATCAAAACGATCGTCATCTGAGTGGACTACACGTGTTGAAACGACAGAAAAGCGTACAAAGACGTAACAATCAGCTGACAAGGCTATGGCATCAGTATTTTGGGATGCGCATTGTATAATATGTTCATCGACTACTTTAAGAGGGGAAAAACTTATGAAGATTGGAATGGATGTGCTCAAATCTAAGATAGGATACAAAGACGAAGGAATGTTCAACACAGATGAAGGCTAATGCACAATGAGCGACTTGTGCTTCGGCTCGCTCACAACACCCAGAAATTATATTCAATGTCGTAGGGATGTACGCAGCCAAAGATCTGCGAGCATATTTTCTGTTAAGAACGTAGTAAAAATAAATTGCACTAAGTGTCCCTAAGTCAGAGTAGAATTCAATTATTATATATGAAATCGGCGAAACTAGCGTAGGTGAATTAACTATTTAGTACTTGCCACTTAAATAGTATCAACCTCAGTCATCAAAGTCAATTCATACAAATTTAATAAATTTAAAAAAACTAACTGCCGAAAGGGAAAAGCGCGATCAAATTACGAATGTTATGAACTGTCCACAAACTGCCATCTATTTTGTCTACGCAGAAATTCAATTTTCTCCGAAGGAGAAGGAGCTAGCGAGCGAGTCAGTGTTCATACGTGCATTTAATTAACTTCATTTGGTAGTTAGTTCGTGTTGATTGTGTATTGGTTGCTGAAAAGATATTCACATCGACGAAAAAGGTGTCCCGCAAAAGTCATCAAAGCTTGAATTTGTATACCTCAACGCACAATAGGCAATTGCGATAACTGTAAAAATGATCGGAATGAAAACGATGCACTTAACCTACCAAATTGAAGAATATTGAGAAAGTTTTGATAGAATTGAATAAGAACTTGAAAAGATAAAGGATATCGATTTACTCAAGGATGCAGGGTTGTTCATTCAGATGAAAATCGTTGCTTTATATAGTGCAGGTTGGTGGTCTTCGAAAAGACACAATAGGTAGTTCAGCACGCGAGAACGAAAGTTGAACTAAAATCTAAAATTACTTATTCGTGAGATGTGCTCGAAAATACAAATTTGTTGAGTTTGTGCTTTTTTATTGGATTCGCCAAAATTGAAATTCAAGATAATATAATATAATCCGTATTTCCCGCTGATTCCTCCAAATTTGCCAGCAACAGAGTTAATTTTCTTTATTTTGCACTCCCGATAATTGGTAATCCTGATATTTTGTACCAACTCGTCGAATTATCGGGATTCTACTTGTATATAACTTCCTTAGGGCGAGATGAAATGTGAATCTTTTCCTTTTACCTTTGTCGCATTCACAAACGGCATCGGCTCGTGTTGATCGGTTTCTCCATTTGCTTCTATCAAATGCCTGATCTGGATGCAATCGCGAGGCTTTGATAACCCCATACCATTGAAGATACGTCCCTCACAATTTTTCCACGACCGGTGCAGCTCCATATCGATTGCGGATATCCTCATTTCGAATATGGAAAAAAGGTGTCACGCCACTCATCATCATCATCAACGGCGCAACAACCAGTATCCGGTCTAGGTCTGCCTTAATCAGGAACTCCAGACACCCCGGATGCGCGGCGAGGTCCACCAATTCGATGTCCCTAAAAGCTGTCTGGCGTCCTGACCTACGCCAGCGCTCCATCTCATCCAGGGTCTAACTCGTCTTCTTTTTCTACAATAGACCCATAGACCCTTATGGACTTTCCGGGCTGAACCATCCCCATCCATACGGATTAAGTGACCCGCCCACCGTAACCTATTGAGCCGGATTTTATCCACAACCTGACGGTCGTGGTATCACTCATAGATTTCCTCATTATGTAGGCTACCGAATCGTCCATCCTCATGTAGGGAGCCACAAAATCTTCGGAGGATTCTTCTCTCGAACGCGGCGAAAAGTTCGCATTTTTCATGCTAAGAACCCAAGTCTCTGAGGAGTACATAAGGACTGGCAAGATCGTTGTCTTGTACAGTAAGAGCTTTGACCCTATGGTGAGACGTTTCGAGCAGAACTGTTTTTGTAAGCTGAAATAGGCTCTATTTGCTGCCAACAACCGTGAGCGGATTTCATCATCGCAGCTGTTATCGGTTGTGACTTTCGACCCTAGATAGGAGAAATTATCAACGGTCTCAAAGTTGTAATCTTCCATCTTTATTCTTCCCGTTTGACCAGTGCGGTTCGATGTTGTTGATTGGTTGGTTTTTGGTGCTGACGTTGCCACCATATACTTGCCTTCATTGATGTGCAACCCAAGATCTCGTGCCGCCTGCTCGATCTGGATGAAGGCAGTTTGTACGTCTCGCGTCGTTCTTCCCATGATGTGGATATCGTCAGCATAGGCCAGTAGTTGGGTGGACTTAAAAAGGATTGTACCTCTTGCAATGATCTCAGCATCACGGATCACTTGCTCGAGGGCAGGTTAAAGAGGACGCATGATAGGGCATCCCCTTGTCTTAGACTGCTGTTGATGTCGGTTGGTCTTGAGAGTGATCCTGCCGCTTTTATCTGGCCTCGCACATTGATCAGGGTCAGCCTAGTCAGTGTTCTCAATTTCGTAGGGATACTGAATTCTCTCATGGCCGTGTATAGTTTACCCTGACTATGCTATCATAGGCGGCTTTAAAGTCGATGAAGAAACGGTGCAACTGTTGTCCATATTCCAACAGTTTTTCCATCGCTTGCCGCAGAGAGAAAATCTGATCTGTTGCTGATTTGCCTGGAGTGAAGCCTCTTTGGTATGGGCCAATGATGTTCTGGGCGTATTGGGCTATCCGACCTAGCAAGGTAGAGGAGAATATCTTTTTGATGGTACTCAGCAACGTGATAACTCTATAACTGATGCACCGCCTGGTATCTCCCTTTTTATGTATGAGACAGATAATGCCTCTTTGCCAGTCGTCAGGCATTGATTCGCTGTCCCACACCGTCAGCACAAGTTTATGAACCACTTGGTGTAATTGGTCGCGTCCATATTTAACCAATTCGGCTGTAAATCCATCGGCTCCTAGCGACTTATGATTTTTATGCTAATGAATTACACGGACTATTTCTTCTATACTTGGTGCTGGCAGTATTTGTCCGTCTTCAGTTGGCGAAACCTCCAACTCGCCGAAGTTCTGGTTGTTGAGTAGTTCATCAAAGTACTCAACCCATCGCTCCAATATGTCCATTCTGTCGGAAATCAGATTTAACTTTGTCTCGGCAAGATGAACATCGAGGTGCGTAAGGCTTCATTAAGCTGACTTATCGGTAAAACTTCCGCGCCTGGTACGGTTGCTCCCTGTACTTTTCGAGTTCACAGACCTGTTGGTTCTCCCAGGCTTCCTTTTCCGTTTGTGAAATCGCTTCTCCGTATTTATGATAACGTTCTTCAGGTGATTGTGAAGACCATTTGTTGATCCTTCATCTTCGGGATCTCTCCTGACTGCGGTTATTGCGGCATCCATTGTAGGTGTTGCAGAGGGCTGTGTTGGGGATGGCTTTAGTAGTAACTCTCAGCTGATTGTCCCACTAGTCCAACATAATACCTCCGCCTTTTATAGTCGGTCAACACTCAGAACCATAGAGATAGCCCTCAGATCAGGCAGTCGATAGAGCCAAATTACGAAACCGATCACGACAAGCCGACCCCGCTTGTGAACAGGACAAAGTCTGACGGAAAAGAAGAGAACACTCAGAACCACAGAGAGCAACAGGACGGACGAGATTGCGGTAAATTTTAAATCTGAGACGTTCGTTGAACGTCAACCACAAAGAACAGTTGTGGAACGCCACTTCATCCAGGTTACGTTAATGCGTGAAGCAATTTCATAACGCAGTTCTCCATTGGCTGATAGCATTGACCCGAGATATTTAAATCGCCCAGTTCTGGGCAGATCACTGTCGCTGACAGTGATTGGACCTGTTTCATGGGGATCGCACATAAAAAATTCAGTTTTGTTTATAATAGATTCAATCTGAGACCGTGTTGCATGAGGCGATCATTCCATTTTTGGACAAGTTGCTCGAGATCATTTTTGCTATCAGATGCTAGGAAAACATCATCTGCATAAAGCATGTGTAGAGCGCAGGACGTTGGATGTTCCGTGTAACGGTGTCCATAACAAGAACAGTGTATAGGGCGCTGGACTTTGGATGTCCCGTGTAACGGTGTCCATAACAAGAACAAGGATGAGTGGTGAGAGAGCGGTTTTGATACACCCGCCACACTTCGAACTTTACTATTCGGATCATTGTAGAACAAGAATCCAGCACACGGGTTCCTCTGGTACTAAGTGTTGCCGTAGAACGTACCATATGAGTTCGTGTAGCACAGGATAGAACGTCTTCTGTAAATCTATAAATCCAATGTAAAGAGGGCGATGCTCTCACGGTATGGTTCCATGAGCAACTGCATGTATTGTGTCAGCAGTTCCGCAGCTCTTAACGAACCCGGCTAGATTCGCGGTTATTTGAACGATGTCGCAAATACAGTTGTGAAGAATGCTTTCTAAAATATCCATGGTATGGAACAGCAACAGGAGCCGACGATAATTTGAACATTCTGCAGGACCACCTTTCTTTTTCCATATTGAAACTGTGGCATTTTCTCTTCAGTCAGATGGTGTTCTGCCTTTCTGAATAGCCCGATTAAAGAATTCACTGAGCCAGAGTGTTGGGACCCAGCTCTTCGCTTTCCGGACCTCAGATGCGATGTCATCAGGTTCTGTTGCTTTCTCCGATTTCACTCGTTTTATTGCTTCCTCGACGGCCGGTAAGTAAAGTACCGTTCTTGTCATTCGTGTTCATGTCGGCCTCTGGAAGTCGATAAAGATCTCTTTCGCTATCCCGAGTGTCCAGTTTATCGTAAAAATTTTTGTAATGGACCGCTCGAGTGACAGCGATCGCTTTCTTATAAATTTGCCAATTGGCGTGCGGTTTATCGTTGACAAACTTTCATTTCAACATCGTCATTTCAAAGCCAATCATATCGGTTTATGTGCCGCTTGCCTGGCTTGGGTGGCCCCGAGGTTTGCAAGCGCCGTTTTGTGGACGGTGTCTTTAATTTGGTTCCACGATTCTCTCACATTCGTAATGGTTGGTAATCGCCTGATCGGCTTTGCAATCAGTGACGGTGACAAAATGTCGGCGTCTTATGAGAATTTAGTCGATTTGCGTTTTAATATTTCCACTATAAAATGTAGAAAGATAAGATAATCGTTTGATGAACCATGTATTCATAAGTACAACGTCATGAGTGTCCGCAAAATCGATTATACGCTCGCCAATTCCAATGCGCGCTCCAAACCCCTTTCCCCCATGGCTCCTATTAGCGTGTGCCTTTTCACCCACATGACGAACACAGAATTTGTTAGCGCTGATGAAGGGAACAGGTGGTTCCCGAAATATCGGTATTTGCAAGAATAAATATCCACACCAACGAAAAGGAAACAACAAGTTTTTTATTATTTCAATGAAGTCATGTTCAAGGCAGAACGAGGGTAGTTTCATTATTCCGCAAAACTCTCTATAAAGTTCCTGTCGATTACTGGTAATTTCCCTTTTAGGCCATTAATGAATAAAATAAAAATATTATAAACTGGCGGTGCTGTCTGGCTCCACGGGCAACACCTTCTCATTCTTTTATTGAAAATTCATGATCACCTTCTCCATCTTTTATTGAAAATTCCTGAACATTTCTGATTCTCCTTTTACAGGGTATGGAAAAAGCGTTTTTCTTTAGTAACTTTTCACGGCGAACAAATTTGAGGAGCCTACGGCCCAACGCAGACTAAAAGCGTAGCGGAACGCAACAGGTATTATTCAATGAAAACTTAAGGGCGAATTGGTACATTGAGAACGTATCGTAGCCCAGCATGATGATAATACGTGCGTATACTCAATAGTAGCAAGCTTTATGATGTCTGCAAAAATATGCCGTTTATTTTTGTTAGAAAATACTCTCCTTAAAAAGACAGTTGTTCAAGCGATTTCACCGGATTTTCTCCAGCAGCCGCATCTTTGGAGCTAGCCCCATGAAACCCAGTCTGCCTGCGCATTTAACCTCTTCCGTCCTTACATCACATGCTATGCAAATGGCCTGTTTGGACATCACGAGATTCTTTTCCGCCTTTGCATCAGCATGTTACTTACCAAATGGTATATTTGGCCTCGACATGACTTTCTTCCGTGTCAGCAATTCGCAGCGCAACAGCAGGTGTCGATTTGCCGCCGACAACCAAATTTATAATAATAAAGAAGTGTTATTGTGTTGTGTACAAGAACACTTTCAAAGCAATGTGTAAACACGGCAGGGTCAAACATAGGTGATTTTAAGAATAACGTTACTTTTAATTTTGAGTAGTTAAAAAGCCTCTGAACAGAGCTAAAGGGTTCTATCCGAGAACACTTTATTTCGCGCGGGAATTACTTTAACTCGCTTTTGAGATTAATTAAGTAAAAATTATTAATAAGAAAGAAATAGAATATTGTGCTTAGAAAATAAAAGGTTTGTTGAAGTGGAGTCGCGAGTGTTTTCTTTTACTTAAGCCAAGCCAATCAAGTAAGTATTATTCCTAACCCTTTTAGCGTTTTCTGTTTCAGTAGTGTTTGATTACCCCATCGTTCCGAAGTTAAGTTTCGGCAACCCGGAACGAGAGCAACCACGGTCCTCTAGTTAAACATCCAGGAGCTAGTGCGAGAGCTTGGCCAACGCCTAAGCAGGGTAGTTCACTGGAAGAGGCCGTTTAGGAGAATGCTGAAACACAGTGTTTGTCAAAAAGAAGAGAGTCGACGTATATCAAATTAATGAATTACGTAAAAATGTGGGGAATTTTCATTTGTATCCACAACTTCGAAGTTAATAATAATCAATTTGATGAATATGCCAGAATATATCCTGAAACTTTTGATTTCATACTAGCGAACATTTAAGGAGATATTAGAAAGCAGAAAGCAAACTTCCGTGAACCGATTCCACCAGAAGAAAGATTGATTGTGATTTTAAGGTGGCTTAGTCCTATGAACTGACAAAATTTGAAGGATGTGGAATTAAGAATTAATCAACTGTATCGGTAAATGTAAAGGATCGGGAAAAGGTCCTTTATGTTCTCTTGAAATATTCAGCTGATTGTGGTGTCGAACGAAAGTGGGATACACATTTCTGGGATTACAAAGTACCGTTATACAAAATGCTACTGTTATTGGTTTTCCCAGCTAATCGGAAGAACATTCCAACACATGGAAAAATATTATTTGCTAGAATTCTGACGAATAATGTATGGAACAATTCTTTTGTGTCTGAAACGTCAAGTGCTGGACACGCCGCTGCCCCGTATGAATAAAGCCTAATAGCGGCTACAGACGCGCGACCAAGTTGGTTACCAAGTTACGGTTCGTTTGCCACACACGCAGGAACCGATCCTGCAACTTCATTTCGTTGGGAAATCTTGAGGATTGCACATCGTCACGTCGTGAGGGTCATTACGATGCGAGATGTCGAAGAGTGCAAATCATTGCGTCATGAGCTTCGCTGTTGTGCGCTCTTTTATAGTGTGGCGTCGAATTACACACGTGCGTAGTCCTCCAGGGGGGTTTTAGGAAGTAGCAATGATTGGGAACATTTAAACTGAAATGATGAATTTTATTTTCAGTTTGAAAGCCATTAATTGACTACTTAGTTTCAATTCCAACGAAAAAGTCACAAGTCTAACGTGAGAGATTTAACTAATCTAAGCTAATCTTATCTTTAGTTCCGATAAGCAATGCATTCTTATTGGAATTCGGCATTAGTTTATTGGAACTGATATGTTACATTATTTGTGCATTCCAACATCTTATTTACTCTCCTAAATCTTATTGAGTGTTTGTGTTAGTTTCCGTAGCCCTATGTAACACTATAGCGTCGTGAGCATGTAAATACAAGTTTCGTAAATAAACTTATTATATATTTCCTATTTGAAAGTTACCAATTAATTAAAAATTTCACTTTTCAATATCTTGCGTTAGGCTTTTTACAAATTACCGCGCTTAATGCATTTTCCAGCTTAAGCGTAAATATTCCTCCGGTTTTTAAGGTTTCGTGTAAAACAAAACCTTACTTCTAATTGCCGACATACCTTGGGTTATCAGCAATTGTTGTGGCACCGTCGTTTTTGATACCAAATGCTTGTAAAGTAATAAAACCACCTTTATGAAAGAATTCATACGGCTTAGGAAGGTAATAATGCAGATATAAATATATGTGTCATCTTTCACCAATAGGTTAATTAGAATTTAGTGAATCAACTTCTTATTTTTATGTGCACATAATTTAATTTAATGTTAATAAAAATAAAGGAATTAACGGCATATTGACCCACTTGCTAATTATCCTATTTTAAATTGATTGTTGATATCGTGTTGCATCTTAGTTAAGTACTCTGAACTCCGCCATGCTATTAACATAGTATGCTGGTCCCGAGCCCAGGTAAAGGAGGAGGGTTTGAGGCAACGTACTCTATACTATCCTCAGTAAAATAAAAATAAAATGCTGAGATCAGGGAAAGAGATAAATAGAGTATAGTTGGAGATATTCTACTATGCTAAATCCTACCTGATCTCTCTTGGTGACAGGCCCCGCGACAGGTCGACCAAGAAAATGCATAGAATGTCGTTACAAACATGATGATCGGATTAAGTCACAGGCCTCGGAGAAATGCTAGGGCGTCCACCTCAGTCGACGCGGCAGGACAGGCCCCCGTCCTGTCGAGAAATGGGCAAGGGTTCTTGACGCATGGACGGCGTCAGGACGTAAGCAAGTTAGTCCGCACACAACGAACAAAACAAATACGTGTCTGCACGCTAAATGTTGGTACCCTAACTGGAAAGACCGAGGAACTCGCAAGAGCTCTTCGGAAAAGGTGCATTGACATCTGCGCTCTGCAAGAAACCCGATGGTCTGGTTCCAAAAGCTGCGACATTGAACGCGAACGCAGTAAAAATGGCTACAAACTTCTCTATTTTGGTCACCTACACACTCAATATGGTGTTGGCATTGCCATCTCAGAGGGTTTCCGTGATGCCATTAAAGAAGTCGAACGATTTGATGATCGGCTGATGAAGCTCACCATTATATCAGCTGATCACACTATTCACTTCTTCACCGCGTATGCACCACAGACCGGCCGACCTGATGCCGAGAAAGATGCCTTCTGGCAACTTCTCGATGAAAAGACTTGTCACGTGCCTGCTGACGATTACATAATCATTGCCGGCGACCTTAATGGTCATGTGCCATGGGGGAAAGGGGTTCGGAGCGCGCAACGAAGGTGGCGAGCGTGTAATCGATTTTGCGGACACCCATAACCTTGTGCTTATGAATACATGGTTCATCAAACGATTGTCTCATCTTCCCACATTTTATAGTGGGAACAATAAAACGCAAATCGACTATATTCTCATAAGACGCCAACATTTTACCACTGTCACTGATTGCAAAGTCGTTCCCTATGAGACCATCGCACCTCAACATCGGCCGTTGATTGCTGTCTTGCGAATTAAGCCACCGATAAAACGGCGTGAGGAACGCACTGGCCCGCCGCGCATTAAATGGTGCCGATTTGGTGAGAAGAACGAAGAAACGGTCTCACTCATACGATTGCCAACCATTACGAATGTGGAAGAATCATGGAACCAAATGAAAGACACGATCCACAAAGCGGCCTCTGCAACCCTCGGGGTCACCAAACCGGGTAAGCGGTACATCAACCGAGATACTTGGCTTTGGAATGATGATGTTGAAATGAAGGTCCGTGAAAAGAAACGTCTCTACCACAAATTTCTCGACGATAAAAAATCACCCAATTGGCAAATTTATAAGAATGCCAACTGGGAAACAAAGAAAGCAGTCGCTGTCACCCGGGCGAACCATTACAAAAGCCTTTACGATAAACTGGACACTCGGGATGGCGAGAGAGATCTGTATCGACTTGCTAAAAGCCGTGATGAACGCACACAGGATATCGAACACTTCTGTTGTGTTAATGACAAGAACGGTACTTTGCTTACCAACCGTCGAGCCGCAACGGATAGATGGCGAGAATACTTCGAGCAGATTTCAACTGAAGAATTTGCTCATCCTCCACTTCCACAATCATTGCCGACATTTGGAACAGTTCCACCAGTCAGCGCAACTGAAGTCGAGGAGGCAATAAAACAAATGAAATCGGGGAAAGCAACAGGACCTGACGACATCGCATCTGAGCTCTGGAAAGCGAAGAGCTGGGACCCAACACTGTGGCTCCGTGAATTCTTTAACCGGGTTATTCAGGAAGGAAGAACACCATCTGACTGGCAAGAAAGTACCACTGTTCCAATATGGAAAAAGAAAGATAGCCCAGCAGAATGTTCAAATTACCGTCCGATCCGGTTACTTTCCCATACCATGAAGATTTTTGAACGCATTCTTGACAACCGTATTCGCGAAATCGTTGAAATAACCGTGAATCAAGCCGGATTTGTCAAGAACTGCGGAACTACTGACGCAATACACGCTGCGCGGTTACTCATGGAGAAACACCGTGAGAAGCATCGCCCTCTTTACATTGCCTTTCTGGATCTAGAGAAAGCGTTTGACCGTGTACCACACGAACTCATCTGGTATGCTTTACGACAACACTTGGTGCCAGAAGAACTCGTGCGCTGGGTTCAATTGCTCTATCACGATCCGAAAAGTAAAGTTCGAAGTATGGCGGGTGTATCAAAACCGCTTCGTGTCTCTGTTGGAGTTCATCAAGGAAGTGCCCTCTCACCACTCCTCTTTGTCCTTGTTATGGACACCGTTACACGGGATATCCAACGTCCAGCGCCAGCGCCCCATCTGCTTTATGCAGATGATGATGTTTTCCTAGCATCTGATAGCAAAAATGATCTCGAGCAACTTGTTCAAAAATGGAATGATCGCCTCATGCAACACGGTCTCAGATTGAATCTAAAGAAAACTGAATTTTTGACGACCGATCCCCATGAAACAGGCACAATCACTGTCAGCGGCAGTGATCTGCCCAGATCTGAGCGATTTAAATACCTCGGGTCAACGCTATCAGCCAATGGAGAGCTGCGTTATGAAATTGCTTCACGCATTAACGCAACCTGGATGAAGTGGCGTTCCACAACTGGTGTCCTTTGTGATCGACGTATCAACGAACGTCTCAAATCTAAAATTTACCGCAATGTCGTCC
This sequence comes from Hermetia illucens, assembly GCF_905115235.1. Taxonomy (NCBI): domain Eukaryota; kingdom Metazoa; phylum Arthropoda; class Insecta; order Diptera; family Stratiomyidae; genus Hermetia; species Hermetia illucens. The sequence goes on along the minus strand of NC_051849.1, from coordinate 123,624,334 downwards.
GTCCAGTCGCTCTCTATGGTTCTGAGTGTTGGCCGACCATAAAAGACAATGAACGGCGTCTTGCGGTAATGGAGACGAAGATGCTACGTTGGACTAGTGGCGTCACACGTTTAGATCACATCCGAAATGAGGATATTCGCGATCGTTATGGGGTTGCACCGATCGTGGAAAAGTTGCGAGAGAGACGTCTTCGATGGTATGGTCACGCAATTCGTGCAAACGAGAATTCATTCGATAGAGCCAAATGGCGAAACCGATCACGACGAGCCGACCCCGCTTGTGAACGGGACAAAGGCTGAAGAAAAACAAGATCTTAGTTAAGTACTCAATTTCAAGAGGAAGCAAAGTACCAGTGTCACTATAATTTTTCATTTTCGGAAAATCCAAGGCAACGTTACAGGGTCCAGGTACATCGCAAACCCATTTTTTTAAATAAACGAAATTCCTATTTGAGCAACACCCAAACGCGGTAATTAGGTTTCGTTATTAGAGAACATACCACATATACCACACGGGAATTCCATCTGCACGGACATGCGTTGCTTCCTTGCCATTAAATAACCCAATAAAAAGATAAGGTAGACCAGGGGAATCACGGTTCTTTCAGGTAAAATTCCTTCAAAATTAAGGAAGCATTAACGTAAACGTGTATTCACGTAAACATCCTTTCTTTAAGAGTTAATACAAACATGTACAACTAATTAACGGTGGGAATAAGCCGTACGAAAGAACAATTCCCTTTCTTTTATAAAAAAGTACATCTATTATAAATCGGTTATTGTTGCTCAACTCATAGAATCTATTTCTGGAACAAATAAACAAATGGTTACATACATCTCCGAAACCGAAAATAAACGCTTTGAAATGGCCTTCTAAGCTTTGAATAAACGATAGGAGATCCTATTGAGGTACTAGCAATTCTCACATCTTAATTTAAATATATGTAGTTATGTCGCCACATTCCCTCGGTACGAATATAGTATACGACGGTGCCACAACAATGGTTTTCTACATATTGATAATTATAGCCGTAGGCAATATGAACTGGTATAGTATTGAGAATTTTTATTGCCAATGTAATTAAGTAATAACCGAAGTCACATTTGCACTTAAGGGGGTCATCCCGTGTGTCGGGTTTGAAAAATCGATTTTTTTTTTGTTGCATGAATTGTATCTATATATAGTGGAGAATATGTGGGCAAAGGGATTTTCCGATATTCCGAGTCCTTCAGAAATTACAGGGTTAAACAGGTAAGGAGTTTGCAGCCGCGGCTAGAGTACTCGATGAGAAAGAGCATCGAATCTTTTTTTGACCTGTTAGTTTTTTACCTGAGCCTTATAAATTTGAACACAGGTATAAATACAGTCGAACCTGGATATAAGGAATTGCAAGGGAAACTCACTTAAATTCCTTATAAACAAGTTTTCCATTTATCCAGTTTTCCTTATACAGAGGCTTTCAGCAAAAAATTCCTTTTATCCAGGTTTTTAAAATCACCTGGTGTATTTAGTATTACAGCAACTTTGAGTTTTCATTTAAATACAAATAAATAATCCGCATGATAAATAAAATTAAAAAGAGTATATCAATATCAAAGATTCTTTATTTCATAAGTCGTCACTGTAATCAGTCGAATACATAAATGGAATGAGTGTCTATCTCATAGATATTAAGTTTTGAAAAAATCAAATATTTTTGTTTGTTTATCAGTGACCACATTTTCAACGTTTCTTTCAAGAGCGATAATATTTTCGAATATCTTTGGTTCGGTTTCACGCTGTTCAAAAAATTTTGTTAAAGTATGCAGTGCCTCTAACGCTTCCCTCTTCTTTACAAGTTTTATTTCAAGAGTATCGCCGTGATCTTCATCACTATCGTTTTCATTGGTGTCACACATTTGGAGGGTGCTCACAATGTCGTCGACTGTTTGCTCTCCTGTAACCTCGATATTTTCATCGACGTTTACATAATCTTCGAAGCTAGGTACCCTCTCACCGGCATTGGAAGTTAATTCAGACCACTCTTGGAATGAAGGCCGTAACTCCTCATGTGAAGAGTCCCATTCGGAATATTGGGGCTCTTGTAAACCATTTATCCTGAACCCTGCTTTCCTAAAACAGTTAGCTATAGTGGTCTGGGTTACAGATAACCATGCTTTTTTCACAAATCTCATTGCGATGAGAACGTTTATTTCCAAGCTACCGTTGCTTTCGAGATTTGTTAAAATATGGCGAACAACCTCCCGACGATAATTAATTTTAAAATTTTGAATCACTCCCTGATCTAGGGGCTGCAGCTTGCTGGTGGAGTTTGGAGGTAGGTAGACAACTTTTATGTGTTGTAGTTCATCTGAGCTGTAATGGGCAGTACAATTATCGATAAAAAGTAAAATTTTCCTATTTTCGAGGCGCATCTGAATATCGATTTTCTTAAGCCATTCCGAAAAAAGTGCTGCAGTCATCCATGCTTTGCTATTGTTTTTGTATTCAACAGGAAGAGTTATCACGCCTAAAACAGAAAAAAATCTATAGTATTTTAACTATCGACTCATAACCTTTATTCTGTTAATGTCATTTATACAGTAACAGCGAACGAAGAATCTTTTACTCACCTGCAAAACATCTGGGTTTCCTTGACTTGCCGATAAGAAAAACGGGTAATTTCTCAGTGCCAGTCATGTTCGCACATAAAAGAATAGTGACACGTTCCTTGCTGTACTTCCCACCATGACACGAAATTCCCTTAAAGGTAAAGGTCTTATCTGGCAAGCATTTAAAAAAGAGCCCTGTTTCGTCTGCATTGAAAATGTCGTTAGGAGAATAATCTCCCAGCAAAGCGGGAAGATCGTTTATCCACTGGCTACATGCGTTGATGTCTACAGCACCACTTTCACCAGAAATTTTTTTAAAAATAAGATCATTTCTTTTTTTAAAGCCATCCAACCAACCGTTGCTGGCGCAAAAACCTCCAATCGTCAACTTCCTAGCAAATTCTTCAGCTTTTTCTTTCAAAATCGGTCCATTTACAGGTACATTCTTGCTTTGGCACTGTTTCAACCACTCCACTAAACACTGTTCCAGATTCGGATATTCCGAATTACGATTTCTTTTTATTTTGCCATGTCCTTCAGAACACTCTTGTTTGATTTTGTCGCTTTCTTTTAAAATACGACACAATGTCGACAGCGGCACGAAATATTCCGCGGATATTGCATTCCGAGTTTTTCCGTTTTCAAACTCCTTTATCAATTTCAATTTCTCACTTAAACTTAAATTTTTTCTCTTGTTTTCGGACATGACAGCCTTTTATTATTAAAAGAAACAAAAGTTATAGCGGCAAAGGAACAGTAAAAGGTTTAATTTGCAAGTGAAAGAATCGTCACCACTATCACCGAGTTTCAAATTAAACTTTGAATAAACAAAAAATTTCAAAACGTGTCACAATAGAAAATTGCACGATTCTAAGAAAAAAAAAAGACCTTCCCTTTTTGTCGTTCAGGGGAAAATTCCATATATAGAGGTCATGACAACTGAATAACATAAAAATTTCCATTTATAGAGGCTCCGGAAAAAAAATGAATTCCTTATAAAGAGGTTTTCTATTCCATATATAGAAGTTCGAAAAATTGAAAAATGTTATTTTTTCTTTGAAAATTGAAGGTGCACGAAAAAATGTTCCATTTAAAGAAGTTTTCCTTATATCCAAGTTCCTTATATCCAGGTTCGACTGTATAAAAAGATGAAAAACCAATCCATTGTCTAAACTTATTTACTGTTTGGAATAAAAAGGATAATCCAGTCTAGAGTGAGCACTGAAAGGCGTTCAAGTTATACTCAGTTATATTTTGTTGTAAGCATTGTGCTGTTTGTGTGTTCAGTGATTTTTTTAAATGGATCGTACGAAGGGAGATCGCTTTAACTTTCAACGTCATGCTCGCACTAAAAAACGAGTATTTCATGGGAATCGATAGGTATCAGAGAAGAAACAGGACTTCGCATCAACATCAGCAAAGAAACTTTTAGCAAGCATGAACATGGATGTTCCAATTGCGACAAGTTTTGTATATTGGATTTTGGTGGAGTTTTCTCCGGTATTTCTGCAAATTTCTGTAAATAATAAAATATATGTAGTAGTAAAAAAGGAATACGTAGGACATGTCGAGAAAAGAATGGGAACGCGGCTTAGAAATGCAAAGAAGAATCACAAAGGCATTGGTGGAAAAGGGGCTGGAAAACTTACTGATAAGGACCTCACTATAATTTCTGGGCTAGCTATTCGTCGATATGGGAATTCGATAGAAGGAATGAAGCAAGAAATTTGAGAAACCTTCTTCCATAAATGTTCTACAGACGAAAATCCTCAGCATTAAAATTGTCCAGCAGGCGAGGACAGTTGGTGCAAACGGCGCAAAGCGGAAGCTAAAGGAGAGCTGGATAGTTTTCACCACGAGAAGGCAGCTTTGACTGAAGAAGTTCAAACAGTCATCAAACCAATCTACGAAGATTTGTCACGAGATGATTTCTTGAACAGATGCTTAGGAGCAGAGACCCGGAATAACAATGAGTCGTTAAATGCATTGACCTGAACTTTCGCTCCTAAACACCATCATTCTGGGGCCAAGGTCGTAGAAATAGTCACTTTTCTGGCTGTAATTATTTTCAATGAAGGATTCAATGGCATTCTCAAAATCCTAGTGACAATGGAATGACAAGTTGGTCACATATGTCAGGTTTATGCCGACCGCCGTAATGAAGCGTGAATTTGGCGGTCCGAACGACGATCGACTTACCTCGCTAAAAGAGCCACAATTGACACCAGAGAGCAACAAGCGGCCTTACAAAACTTTTTTGAAGATACGGAGGATGCTCTCTATGGACCTGGTATAGCAGATTAATGGTGATAATCACATTTAAATTTTCAAATGCGTTTTTCTCGAAACTGCATCTTGAAAATCGGCTGCCACCATAGCTCAAAATCTATCCAACCAAATTCTTTGAAATTTTCACGGCTTCTTTAATACATATTTCTACGGTCCGCAAACTAGGATAATTGCAATCGGACGGGTAGTTTTTTTTTTATTCATAAAAAAAGGCGTAAAAAAACACCAAAATCCAAAAAATTAAGTTTAAAAGACCACCAAAAATTTACCTTTTAATATTTTCTAATTATCCTAGTTTGCGGACCGTAGAATATTGTCCACATTAAAATGCCGTTTAGTTTTTTTCCCTTAGATGAACACAGCGCCCTCCAGCGTGGCAGCAGAAAAACACCTTTTTTTGGAGATGGGTGCATAAATTAACACCTACTCCAAAAATTAGCTATGAAATCAAGCTGAAAAATTTATCACATATACTAGAGATATCAATAAACATATGGTGAAAAAATCACGCTTCTATCTTTATCCAGTCCTTCAAAATAATTTTTCAAAAAAAGGCAAAAAAAACGGCCTTCACACGGGATGACCCCCTTAAGCAACAAAATGCATTAAGTGCCCTAATTTATAAGAGTATAGCCTAGGACAAAATATTGTTAGTATAAATAGAAACAAGTCGGGAAACCGGAAGCTGGGTGCTTCAGGTATGAAAGGTTTTGTTTGCTTCTTGTGTGAGTATATTTGAGTGTCGAATTACCCCATTAGTACGAAGCCCGTTAAGAATATGCATTTAGCATGTCAGATTTAGTACTTCCGGTTGTAAATGTACACGGTAAAGACAAATTTGAGCTACTGTAACTTTGGTACTAATAGTATGATTTTGATCAAACTTGGAGATAATATACTTCATGAGATAAACTTAAGGGGGCTTTTAATCAATTTTTCCAAAAATATGGTAATATACTATTATTACCTTAATTTGAATAGATATCGATATGGAGAATATTTTGAGGCCTGGGCAACATATAGAGGCAGCTTCATGATTTTTTTCAGATTTTTCGGTTGGGTAGTTTCTGAGAATGGGTCCGTTAAAGAAATCATCACTTTCCACCCCTCCCACTCCCCGCCTTTCGAACAAATGTCAAAACTAAGTACTAATCGAGACCTTTCATATGATACCCCACATGATTATATTTGGTGAAAAAAAATTTTACACCCCCCTTTTATATGTATGAGGACCCCCACTAAATCTCAACGTAGAAGGATATCAATTGCTGCATGTCTAGGGGTCCACAGGTCCCACCTTCTCACCAAATTTCGTTTCGACTGGTATAGCCATTTCTGAGAAGTGCCTGTGACAGACAGACGGACGGACAGGCAGACACAGACATTAAACCGATTTTGCAAACAAAACCTTAAAAAAGAGTCAAATATGTAGTCAGTTGGTAAGTGCTAACTCAAAATCACAGTAAATAAATATATATGATATATGAGCGTTCGCAGCATATTAAACTCGCTCGGAAGCTTTTCAAATGATCAAGCACACACCGAACCGATTCACATTTAGAGGCCACGCCCACAAAATATCAAAACATTTTGATGTTCTTGCAACCGTTGCCGTAACCTGAGTTTGTATGGGGAATTTCTCCGCAGACGTGCAACCGCACTGTAACCCGGAACTTGGTTCGTCGTCTGTGGCCGCTAAAAGAGGACCGAGGCTCTCTACGACCCACCAGCAGCCATGGGCCTTCGTGTGCTAAATGCAGTCAGAAAGGACGCCACATTAGACAAAAAAGACGCGAATGACTTTCCGAGCAGGCCGCCTGGCTGCGTTAAGGTCGAAACACAACAGTGGAATAAGGCGCGCGCGGAGTGAGAGCTGCCAAATGAAGTTCATTACACGTACCACAGTAGATCTACTATAGGCAGTACCCTTACAAAAATGATCCCACTTGCAAATGCGCTTGCAGAAGCTTATCTGTACACATCAGAGACGCTAAACAAGGAAAAGGCACAATCTTGGTCAAATCGTATTGGTAAGAGAGAGATCGGTGAGCTTTTGCTATTCTGGTACTACGGCGTGCTCATCCATATAGCAAAAAGTTGTTTCCCGTATTCACTTATACATAAGCAAAAACTTGCCTATCTCACCAATACATTGGCAAGTCCGGGCGGTATGTCAAACACAGCTGATCGGGTTTTCGATACATCTCGCTCATCCTCAAGGGCAAAACAATTTGAAATCGTGTGTACTCGCACTGATTTCCCCCCTTGAGGGGCAAGGGGGAGTGAGGTAGCTGTCTAGTATCTAACTGTGACACGTACAATAGGCTCGAACAGGGGAGTGACTGCGCGTACCTTAGTAAGAGAGCTGTCAAATGAAGTTATTATACCGACTCCTATGAGGCAACATACAGCAAGTCCGATGCGCAATGCGGCACGCAGAAAAGTTCGTAAAATTGAACTTTTGCGAAGCATGAGAGGGAGTTTGTTGCGTAATTTGCAATATGTCGGTGCTTTCATTTTCGACAGTTATTGTTGAATGTATTTATTTTGAGAACTGCGGGAGGGACACTTGCGTTGCAAGTGCTAATTGCATTAGTTTCGCAGCTTCCATTCATAAAAAATAAATTTAAGCCAGATATATGTGCACTTTTAGCTTAATTTAATAGTATGAATTTCAGAATATAAAATTTAAGATTCACACGTTAATTGTAGAAACTTGGAGATTATGTGAACCTTCATTGTACATTGAAACCACAGTACAAAAAAATGTTATATTAGATATACTGTGAAGCTACGTGCGGTCCGCAGCTTCTCTCCACCGCATTTGCACGCGGCATAATTGTATTTCCCGCTTGATTAATACACCTGGATTCACACTGGAGTAATAACAAAAAGTAAACGATACCAAACAGCGCATCTTAATTTCCCCCAAATCGCAAATTTGAAAAGTTCGAGGAGTACCGATTTCCCTGCATTCACCTGTGGTATGAACGGTATATATCAATGTAGCGCTCATACCACGGGTGAAGCCCACACTCAGACCAAACTCAACTGAATAATGTTGGAAGTGTACTTACCTACATAAATTCAGTTAATCGCCTTGTGGAGAACGAGATCTATAACAACTATATTAAAAACACGAACGTCTTTTCAAATCTACCGGTTAACATTGGATGCCCGCTACAAACAGAACAGACGCGAAAATCCGATATTCCGACGGACCAGAAGACCGTCAATCTTAAAGCTGTCAAAATTTAAAGGTTATAAAAATTGTACTAGATTTGCCAGTATTTTCACGAGGCGTATTGAATCCTCGCGCCTAGGGCACAGTTAGATACAGCTACAGCTACCACACTCCCCCTTGCCCCTCAAGGGTGGAAATCAATGTTTTGCCATAGTAGATCTACTATAGGCAGTACTCTTACAAAAATGACCCCACTTGCAAATGTGCTTGCAGAAGCTTATCTGTACACATTAGAGACGCTAAACAAGGAAAAGGCACAATCTTGGTCAAATCGTATTGGTAAGAGAGAGATCGGTGAGCTTTTGCTATTCTGGTACTACGGCGTGCTCATCCATATAGCAAAAAGTTGTTTCCCGTATTCACTTATACATAAGCAAAAACTTGCCAATCTCACCAATCCATTGGCAAGTCCGGGCGGTATGTCAAACACAGCTGATCGGGTTTTCGGTACATCTCGCTCATGCTCAAGGGCAAAACAATTTGAAATCGTGTGTACTCGCACTGATTTCCCCCTTGAGGGGCAAGGGGGAGTGAAGTAGCTGTCTAGTATCTAACTGTGGTTTTGCCCTTGAGCATGAACGAGATGTAAGGAAAATCCGATCATGTGTTTGACATAACGCCCGGACTTGCCAATGAATTGGTCACAGTTAGATATTAGCCCTTGAGCATGAGCGAGATGTAACGAAAATCCGGTCAGCTGTGTTTGACATACCGCCCGGACTTGTCAATGGATTGGTGACATTGGCAAGTTTTTGCTTATATACAAGTGAATACGTGAAGCAATTTTTTGCTATATGGGTGAGCCCGCCGTAGTACCAGAATAGCAAAAGCTTACCGATCTCTCTCTTACCAATACGATTTGACGAAGATTATGCCTTTTCCTTGTTTAGCATGTGTACAGATGAGCTTCTGCAAGCGCATTCGCACGTGGGATCATTTTAGTAAGGGTACTGCCTATAGTAGATCTACTGTGGAATTGGTGAGCTCCGCAAGTTTTTGCTATGTGTAAGTGAATACGTCAAACAACTTTTTTGATAGATGGGTGAACACGGCAGTATTACTAGATTTGCAAAAGCTCACCGATCTCTCTTTTACCAATACGATTTGAGGAAGATTATGCCTTTTCTTTGTTTAGTGTCTCTGATGTGCAGTGCATTCGCAAGTCGGGTCATTTTAGTGTGGGTACTGCCTATAGTAGATCTCTGTGCCTAGGGTATAATTGATGCAAATGGATGGGTCGACATTCCATCCACAATGTCGCTCGCATCGTTAATTACAATCAAAATGTCACTTTGACACGGTTCGTTCTGATATCAGATCGTCTCCTTCGGAATTAAGCGTTTTAGTTTTAGTTTTCTGCAGATAGCAGGTTGTGGGCTGGGATACGATCAACCCTTCTTCGTGGCGGATTTTTTTTAAATAATTAGTTTCCTTCCAAGTTGGTACATGAATGGGTGTATTATACAAGTTTCGAATATGTTTCAAAAACGAAAGGTGATTTCGATGATTTTTTTTTTATTTTAGTCTTATCTTGGGCCATTGTACCGTTATCCGTCATCAAATCGCGGGGCATCGAAGACCGCGTTCCCCCCCAATTATTAGCTTAATAATTTTTAATTTTGCAAGTCCCTACCACATCAGGGCAAAATCAAAAATGCCTGCTGTAAAGGAAGGGATTTTCAGTGAGATATCATATACGGTGATCGCAGGCAACGTATTCATAAACATATGTAAAACGGGAAATTTACTTGTTTAAGCGAATATCGTAAACCTCGGTAAACTGCGGCATCGTTTATTACTGACCCTTGTCACCAAGTGTGGAAAAGCTAGGGATTGCGGGACTTCTACTTCCAACCTCAATTGTAAATATCTGCCCAAAGTCCTGATTTGAACCCTATCGAACATGCTTGGGACCACTTGGAGAGAAAGTTGCATTCTATCCGCCTCACAGACAAAACCCAATCGAAACAGCGGCTGATGTTAGAATGAAATGCAATTTCCACCAAATATATTGACAAATAGATTATGGAAAGTAATTAGGATGAAGAAATACACAACGAAATATTCAATAAAATATATTTTCTTCAAATTTCAGGGGAATATTTTACATTCATTTGTTTATCTAACCTTGCATTCAATTTATTGGAACCAGTTTGGGGCCAGCGAAAAGAATTTTGAGAATATCTTTCAATATACTAACACCATACATATGATTTTCAACTGAATCAACAAAACAATATAAGTATAATCGATTATCGTTGTTTGTATTTTTATTCATTATTGGGTATAAATTTGGCAGATGTTTCAATGTTTTTTTTCCACCTCGGTGTACTGACTTTATTATAGAAGTATATATATTGTTAAATAATAATGAGAATAACACAAACACAGTTAAGTTTGAAAACCTGGTGTGAGTATAATTTTCCGTAGAATGCTGTCCACGCACACGCTGCGTAAGTTGAGGTATCGTCGTCTATTCCTTCTCTTCGACCCCAGTGTGTCTAGAAGGGGGATTCGAGCTTCTGACGGACTCAGTTTAACCTAAGATACCTTTAGAATATTTTTGTCTATTTTTCACGGAAGATTTTTACAAATAACTCATTGATGATATTAATGATTATGCGAGTTATATTTTATTTGAGTCGTTAGGTGCTCATTCAAGAATGAACAAGATGAGATGAAAACTTCATTGATTAATCCAATCCATCCAGTCAATAGGATGAATGACTGTTAAAAGAAATATTATCTTTTCAATCTATTGTTCCACAAGTTTATGAGGCTTGGTTATACTACGCTGCTCTCACTTCCAAAAAGAAAGGAGTTCAAGTTAAGCAAACTTTAAAATTCGACCTATGATGGATTGTTTCAATCACAAAATGGACGAAATATGTTACCCATCTCGCGAGCTCACCATTCAGAAGAGCATAGTTCTGTGGAGGAGTCAACTGGCATTGAGGCAATTCCTTAAAGAAAAACGCCATAAATATGGTATCAAATAAGGAAATAAGGAATCTGAAAAGTTTGCATTTAGTGCCTACGGCGAAGTTAGCCAGAGAGGAAAGTACGGAAACTCTCAAATTGGGAGAAACTGGAAATCCGACTACGGCCGGCCCGTCCGCGATGCTTTATTGTGCTCCGCACCAGGGCTTACATCCACGCGTCTCGCGGGGATTAGGACCGGTGTGCCGGGAGGTGATCAAATCAACGAGAGAGATCTCAATGAAGCTGGTCCCTCCCACAGGAATACGAACACGAAGGCGGGAAGGAAGAGGACGTATGCGCAAGCTGCGGCCTCTGTTCTGACTGCTGCCGTGGGAGTTTGCTCCAAGGATGGCATAATGTCAGAGGGACAATTTACCATCCTCCAGGAATGCCTGTGGAAGAAAATGATGGAGCCTGGAACGAAGCCACGATTTAACGATCAAGGTTTTCGTGATGGGCTTCTACATTTGGAGTGCATTGACGAGGCTGCCTTAAAGTGGCTCCAGCAGGTAATCCCAACTTTGAGTTCCGGCGGTCGGCCCAAGTTCACTATTGTGAACACTGAGCTACGCAGGACAGAACATGTCGGATGTTGGCTACCGAGCCCTCGAAGGAAGGCAGAGGACATCATCCGCTTGCTGGATGAACCGAACCCGGGCATGGACTTTGGGCACTGGAGGGTAAAGTTCATGAATGCCAGGAAGGACCAATCTACAAACGTGGAGGGCTTCAACTTGGTATTCGAACTGGACCAACAGAGTCTGAATGTGCTCAGGGGAAGTCACCATATGGTGCTCCACTTTTCCTATATAGACTGAAATTCAGTCATATCAGGAAACTGTAGGGCATCATCTCCATTTTGAGAGCGAAGAACAATGATGGTCTTCGCCTCACACAACATAGAGCAAATTGCAGCATCTTCGGTGCGCTCTGGATAGTGCATACAGGGGCGGAACCCCCGTATGGGGGCTCGCACTGGGGAAGGGACTACAGAGTGAATCCTACCTGCTAGTAACTTCTACACTTTCCAAGGAACAGGCGGAAGCAAGGAAAGCCAGAGACGTGAACGAAACTGACTTGATGCCAGTTCGAGTGATCGAATCTATGCAACCCGGACACCGCAAACCAAGTAAGGTGCTAAGTAGAAAACAGACGAATTCTCTGCGGGATGAGGTGAGATCTTTCGTGGATGAGAACATGGGAATTGCGGTACTCCCAAGTACGGCTTTTCTCAGAGAAATCAATCACGAGGGGATCGAGTCTCTGACGGTACGGTGTGGGGGAAACCCCGTCATACGCGGACTGCCGCATACGCTTCTGTTTTCCATAAGACAATAGACTAAGTTTATGTCGAAAAACATAAAGATTGGTCAAATCAACCTGCAGCATGCCAAAGCTCCCTCCTACTTGTTGGCAGCGAGAATGACAAAGCTACAGGATTTCCCCTATATCTTTCTGGTGCAAGAACCGTGGGTTCGATTTAACAGAATCTGTGGTATTGTATCAGTAAAGGGGGCTAGGATCTTCTACGACGAGAGATCCATAAGACCGAGAGCTTGCGTCCTGATGTCAAGACGGTTAGAGGCAACTATGCTGAGACAATATTGTTCCCAGGACTTAGCTACAGTCATCATACAATACCAGATAAATGGCGAGAGGAAAAACATCATAGTTGCCTCAGCTTATTTACCCTATGATTCTTTGTATCCTCCACCGACGCAAGAACTTGGGGATCTGGTGGCGTATGCAGAATCAAGTGGCCTCGAACTCTTAATAGGTTGCGATGCGAATGCTCAACATATTTGTTGGGGCAGTAGGAAATGCAATCCAAGAGGAGAGAAGCTATTTGATTTCATCATTTCAGCTGGTCTTATCACTGCAAACGTGGGGTGCGCCCCTACGTTCGTGGGAGCGAGAAGAAGCGAAGTAATTGACCTAACAATCTGTACCCCAAAATTGTTAGAGTGCTGGCGAGTGCTAGACGAGGTCTCACTCTCAGATCACCGATATCTAGAATTCAATCTGACTATTGCGGGCGAACAGTCTGCAGTACGAAGACGGAACCCTAGGAAAACGGATTGGGCAAAGTTCAATGAACTTCTTGGCAATAAAGTACAGTTCCCTAGGCGACTAAGGACTCCTTTGGTGCTGGAAGATGAATTGAAAACTCTGAACTACACACTTTTAGAGTGTTATGAAGAGGCTTGTCCTATTTCCCGAGGCCAAAGCGGTAAAACGGTTCCTTGGTGGAATCGAGAACTGCAAAAACTCAGGAAATCAACCAGGCGACTTCTAAATCGTGCTTGCAAAAGTAACAAGAACGAAGACTGGTTAAATTTCAGGAACTCACAACGTGAATATAAGAGGCTCGTGAGGTGCTCGAAACGAGACTCCTTTAGAGCGTACTGTGAGGAACTGGAAGGCGAAAGGGAGACTTCAAGGTTGTGCAGAGTCCTCAAAAGGGATGAGTCGGCTAAGTTGGATTCTCTTAGAAAACCCGACGGTACTTTCGCGAGCTCCAGACTGGACTCAGTGCAGACCCTCCTGGAAGTACACCACCCTGGCGAACAGGTGAGAGAAGTGGTAGGGGGAGAGTTGACGGTTCTTGCAACCCCTTCAACACGCAAGCGTTGCAAGGGGAACTGGAACACTGCGAAAGCGGTTGTTACCCATGAAAAGGTGACAGCTGCCATACTGTCCTTTGAACATTTCAAAGCACTTGGCATGGATGGTATCTATCCGGCAATGCTAAAGGAGGGTATGGAGCATTTAGAGCGACCTCTAAGAAATATATTTCGAGGATGTCTTACTCTGGGCTACGTGCCTTCTTCTTGGCAACAGGTTAAGGTAGTTTTCATACCGAAACCTGGGAAAGATGACTATTCTAATCCAAAGAACTTCAGACAGATCAGCTTGACTTCATTCTTGCTGAAAGGTTTGGAGAGACTGGTGGAGCGTCACATTCGTGGAAAAGCACTTAGGTCACACCCACTTAGTGAAAACCAATATGCTTACCAACGTGGAAAGTCCTGTGAGTCTGCTCTTCATTCTTTGGTCACAAAGATAGAGGATGCAACTTTGAATGGTGAGTACGAGATGGGAGTGTTCGTGGACATAGAAGGGGCTTTTGACTGTGCGCCTTTTCAAAAACTTTGTGATGCCGCCAGAGCGCATGGTGTTGATGATGCTTTAATTAAGTGGATCCATGCTATGCTAATGCAAAGATTGCTGTGCGCTGAGGTAGGGGTCGATCGCTACCTGACTACGGAGACAACGAAGGGCTGCCCGCAAGGAGGTGTGCTTTCGCCGCTTCTGTGGAGTATGCTGATCGACTCACTGCTATGCGAACTGCAAAACTTGCCAATACACGTTCAAGCTTATGCTGATGACGTGGCTGTACTTGCTGTTGAACGGGATCTTGGAACGGTGTGTAGGAATATACAGCGTGCCGTTAATTTGATAGACAGCTGGTGCCTTAGGCATGGTTTGTCAGTTAATCCAAATAAAACCACAACGGTTTTATTCACAAAAAGGAGAAAACTGGATGGATTTTGCCTCGCTGAGATGAGGGGTACTACCCTTCAACTCTCCGAAGAAGTGAAATACCTGGGGGTTACTCTAGATAAAAAGCTTCTTTGGAACAAACATGTAGATGTAAAGATGAAACGAGCTCTCACAGCTTATGGGCTGCGCAGACGGACCTTTGCCTCGACATGGGGACTCAGGCCTCATGTGGTAATGTGTATATACGTTGCCATCATTCGGCCGATGTTCGTATATGCATCCGTAGTGTGGTGGGTTAAGGTGAGACAAAAAGGTTTTCACCGTAAACTAGCCGCACTGCAAAGAACTGTTTGTCTGGGTATCACTGGTGCCATGAGCACGACATCCGGCGCAGCTCTGAATGCACTACTCAATTTGCAGCCACTGGATATATTTATTCAAAGCACTGCAATGAGAGCAGCTCATAGGCTAATTCGATTAGATCTATGGGAAAACAACGGATGTGGGGGGCACAGAGCATTGGAAGAGTTACTGGGAGGACTGAATCCAGTTCTTACAATGCCTTCCGATTCTCGTGTCCCCATACATCTGTTTGGTAGAAGATATGTAGTTACCCTGAAGCGTAGAGAGGACTGGGAAGACCCAGAGGAATGCGTGGAGGGATATACGGAAGTCTTCTATACCGATGGCTCAAAAACAGAAGAGGGTTCTGGAGCCGGAGTCTACCTCTCGAATAAAAACGAGAAGCGGGCTTTTCCTTTGGGACAATATGCAACGGTTTTTCAAGTCGAACTTTATGCGATCCTAAGGGTGGCAAACAGGGTGATTGACGAGCGGTTGAAGGGCAGGCGCATCGCAATCTGCAGTGACAGTCAAGCTGCACTGAGGGCATTGAGCAGTCCTTTGATCACCTCGAAAATCGTTCAGGAATGCAGAAACCGTTTGAACTCTATGTCTAGATTCAATACGGTGGAACTACTCTGGGTACCTGGTCACTGTGGCATAGAGGGAAATGAAATCTCGGACGCTTTAGCGAAAGAGGAGTCAATCTCCCCTATGCCGGGACCGGGCCAGCAATTGGGGTATCAGTAGCATTGGCTAAATCTGTTTTCAAAAACTGGGAACAAGTTTCCCATAATGACAGGTGGCAGAGCCTAAATGCTGCTCGACACACCAAACTTTTCCTGCCAGAACCCAACATACGTACCGCAAAGTTTATCCTGTCGAAAAGCAGGAGGACCTGCAGGTGTATTGTGGGCATTGTGACAGGCCATAATTCACTAGCTGGGCATATGTTCAGAATAGGAATTACCGAAGATGATACGTGTCCCTCCTGTAATGAGGAAGCGGGATCCACGGAGCATTTCCTATGTGAATGCCCTGCCTATGGACGCATCAGACATCAGATCTTTAGTGCCGATGTTCTCCAATTACGACGGGTAGCATCACATCCACTAACGGAAATCCTACGATACGTTAACGAATCCGGAATATTCCGTTAGACGGGGGACGCGAGTACAATGGGCCAACACGGCCTGAGTGCTCAGAAGCTGTAGCTTCTCCCCACCATACACACCCACACACACACACATGTGTGCTTGCTGAACCAAATAGTTTATTTAGTATACAAAATTCACGTATATGAAGGGTGGAAAAATATTGAGGTAAGTGGACTAGCACATGTTTCCAAAATTCTTGTTAAATTAATGGAAGGACTCGATGCCAAAGACACGCCTTGTACACAGACAGTTTTTTTTTAATATATATTGTACCGGGACTCGTAGGGCGAATAGAAACGGAAATCCTCCTGAAGTAGTAACAAAAAAGTTACCAAAATAGGAAACGGTTTGCATGTATACGAAATAAGGAATCTGTTGCTGTAAATGGAGAGACAAAAGAGATGTTTTGAACATCTCTAGCGAACATGGAGCCAAACTTATAAAAACGAGAAATAAAAGAAGCCAGGAAAAGCAAAAATCAGGAATTATGGTTGCATATAACAAGAACATGAAGGGAGTTGACTGACAGGATCAGATGTTATCCTATTATCCACTCATGCACAAAACGATGAGACATTACAAGAAACTTGGCATTCATATATTTCATGAAACGCTGAATAATGCATATTTCCTTTACAACAATCAACAAATATAGGGAGAAGTTGCTAGTTGCGAACGGGAGAAACTGCTTGAGAAGAGAAGTAACGAAACGATAGTAAACGAGAAATTATAAAAATATGAATAGTTTTAAAAGAGTTTAAAATAAAACACTAACGACAGTTTATTTGATTAAAGAATAGAGAAGAAACAAATAGAAAAACCTTTGCAGTGTGATTTTGCCAAATGTACATAAATGTACGTGTAAATACTTTAATTTAATACTGATTAGTAGGTATTTGAAACGTAATTTGCTTCTCCAGGATAGGTGGAAGTTATCACCACAAATTCGCTGAATCTTTTTTATCTATTTACAGAAACGAACTAAGAGAGAAGTTCGGTAAAATGGAAATGGAAAATGATAGCCTGCGAATAGAAAATAAAAAATTGAAAGAAGAGGTCCTGAAATGCAGCCAAGAAAAACATGACTTGGAGTAAGGTGAAAAAATATTTACCGATGGGCAAATAAAGAAATTATTTATTCGACTGGAGCAAGATCTTACAAGCTGCTCCTGAAAAGAAATTTCCCGTACCCATCGGTTAGAACGCTGTAAAGATGGGCCAAAAAATTAATATCCAGCCTGGAATATTGAAGCCGATTTTGAAAATGATGAAGAATGCCGCTTTACCTCTGGACAAAATTTGTACCCTTTCATTCGATGAAAAGAAAGTAAGAGGGGCGTATGGTTACAGCCAATCAGCGGATACATCTTTATGCCCAGCTGCCAATGTGCAAGTAGCAAAGTTTACATGTATTTTCGGTAATTGGAAGCAGCCTATATTTTCAACCGGAGGAGCTCCTCTCAGCTGCAGACGAAAAAGGGTATACATTCAGATAATAGTCAGCGATTTAAACGCGACTAATCAAGCCCTTCACAGAGAATTAGGGGTGACATTTGAAAAGCTTTCGTAAAATTCTTCCCATATACAATTTCACATATAACAAGATTTTGGTCTTTTAGAATTATCAACCCATCGCGCCCGGACAGCAAAATCTTCGTGTTCTTTGATGTTCCTCATCTAATAAAACCCCTGGGAAATCACTTCGTCGATCGAAGCTTCATTTTTCAAGGCGTGACAATCGGGGGCGATATTATAGAAAAGCTTTCATCCTTTACTTCAGATGAACTGAGCATCACATATAAGGTTTCCTTGGCAAATTTCAATGTGAAAGGGACACAGTGGCCAATAAGTTTTTCTCCTACACCATTACTATGGCTCTCTCTAGGGATGGAGCGCTTGATTGCCTTGATGGTAAACTGTGGTTGCAATGATCAACGTTTTTAAAATTGGTGTTGCTATATTTAACTTACTTCGAAGACTTCAATTGTTACAATAAACGGCTGGTTCGACGTTCTAAACGTAAGCGTTCCAAGTGGTGATTGCAAAGATAGAGCGTTCAACCTAACGAATCAAATGCAGGATAAAATCATAACGGACATGAACCGGACAATGCAAGACCTACGAGTAAAGGGAAAGACAATACTACTTCCTTTTCAAAAAGGTTTTATTTTGTAGAATCCTGTAAAGTAAATAAAAATAAAATAAAATGTTCAAATGTATCTTGCAAACGAACGATACACTTGTCGTCTGTTTAACTATTTGTTGAAGAGATTTCATTCAGTTTCAGTACGATGGACTCGAGTACTTGACGGGTTTCATTTGCCATAAAATGAAGACTTTAAGACTTTGCCATAAAATGAAGACTTTAAATTCGGAGTCCACTGAGGTGTTTTTTTTTTGATAGGGTAGGTAAATGTATTTACGCGCACACTGTTGGATTCCGGTTTCGGTACGTCGTTGAACTACCAACAACTGTCAGTTTAAGGAACCCCCTGTCATCCGGCGCCTCCATCGGTCGAGCTCTATCTTCTTAGCAACGAGAAGGACCCGAACTTTATAGGCAACACGGCTCCACCTGTCAGCATTCCTCAGCATCTCTTCGACAATGTTGTCTGGAGAGAGATCCTCTGTGTTTAAATAGAGTTGCTGACGAACCCCATCCTACGTTCCACAAGAAAAAAAAGTGTGATGAGCGTCGTCCACAACTCCATTGCAAAACACAAAATCCGGAGATCGCTCCTTTCCAATCTTGTGCAGGTAAGACTGAAAACCGCCATGTCCACTTAAAAATTGGGTAAGTTTCATCATGCTTCCGATTTAGCGATGCTTCTAAGTTGTCAATGAGCCTCTAGTTTCACGAGCAACAGCCTCTCTTGGCTCATTTCCCTTGCGCTTGTATATGGCCTGACGCTCCTTAGCAAAAAAAGCAACGGGAATCACTCCCGCGATCATTATCGCGGCCAGTTGAGAGACAGTGCGGCACGCAGACACCAACCGCAAAGCTCCCCGTCTCTGTACTTGCGCGAAACGTTTACGATATACCTCCTTGCCAAGAGCGTCATCCCATGCCTCTGCGTCATAGAGCAGGACAGACTGCGTTGAAGTCATCAGGAGACGTCCCGTCGCCTCCTAGAGGCAGGACCCCCATCAAGTTGCCGAGTCTGCTTTCCGCCTGTTCGACAGTGCGTCCAGCAAAAAGCGCCACGACATCATCTGCATAGCCGACTAAGTGCGACTTTTCTGGTATATCGAGTTTAAGCGGACTATCATAGGTAGCGTTCCCGAGGTCCGACCCTAGGATAACCCCGACGTGACCTCCATCCTCCTCTGACCCTCTAGTGTTTCATAGAGCAGGGAGCGGTTCCTCAGATAGCCCTCCAAACTCCGCAAGAGATAGTTCGGCAGCCTCGCCTCGCCACTTTCCAACGAGCAGGAGAAGTGCTCTCCTTCAGGCAAGCGTTGAATGCGCCGACCAGTAGATCTGACCGGTGTTGGAATACCAGTTTGTATACCTCTGCTGGAATACCATCGGGTCCTGGCGCCTTCTTGCTGTTCATAGGGAGAAGTGCTTGTTCCAATTCTTTTATAGAGAAAAGTGGACATAAAGGGTGCGCAGGGAATGGTGCCCTTACAATGCGATCCATCTGCTTGGCCTTAAGTGAAGAGGGTTTCCGCAGAGCCCCGATTTTTCGGGTTACCAGTTTGTAACCGAGTCTCCATTCATCTCGTCGATCAGATCCTGCCAGAGGGGAGCTTTGCTCTTGTTTATTGCGCTGCAGAGTCTCCTGACGCTGACCAATGTGCGAGGCCAGATAAAAGCAGCAGGGTCACTCTCAAGACGATTCTACATCAACAACGGTCTACGACAAGGGGATGCCCTATCATGCGTCCTCTTTAACCTGGCCCTCGAGAAAGTGATCCGTGATGCTGATGTAAATGCAAGAGGTACGATCCTCTTCAAGTCCATCCAACTACTGACCTATGCTGAAGATATCGACATCATGGGAAGAACAACCCGAGATGTACAAACTGCCTTCATCCAGATCGAGCAGGCGGTAATCGGCGCGAGATCTCGGGCTGCACATCAATGAAGGCAAGACAAAATATATGGTGGCAACGTCAGCACCGAAGACGAATCAACCAACAACATCAAACCGCACTGGTCAAACACAAACACGAAGAAGAATAAGGATAGGAGAATACAACTTTGAGACCGTTGACAATTTCTCCTACCTAGGGTCGAAAATCACAACCGATAACAGCTACGATGATGAATCCGCGCACGGTTGTTGTTAGCCAACAGAGCCTATTTCATCTTACAAAAACTGTTCCGCTCGAAACGTCTCACCATAGGGTCAAAGCTCTTACTGTACAAGCCTATGATCTTGCCAGTCCTCATATATTCCTCGGAGGCTTGGGTTCTTAGCAAGAAAAATTGCGAACTCTTGGCTGCGTTCGAGAGAAGAATCCTCCGAAGAATTTTTGGCCCCCTACATGAGGATGAACGATTCCGTAGCCTACACAATGACGAAATCTATGAGCGATACCGTCCGGTTGTAGATAAAATCCGGCTCAATAGGTCAAGATGGGCGGGTTACTCAATCCGTATGGAAAGTATATAAGGGCAATATCTATGGTAGAAAAAGAAGACGAGGTAGACCCTGTCTAAGTTGGAGCGATGGCGTAGGCCAGGATGCCAGACAGCTTTTAGGGATATCGAATTGGTGGACCTCGGCGCAAACCGGAGTCTGGAGCTTCTTATTAAGGCAGGCCTAGACCGGATACCGGTTCTTGCGCCGTTGAAGATGATGATGAGAGTCTCCTTTTGGCTGATTTGTACTCTGTAATCATGGTACATACCTCCTCCCGGTCGCTTAGACGTTGTGTTAAGCAAGGGGGCCCTTGACACTCCTTCCGGAGTTTCGCGATTTCCACCGTTCACCAATACATAGAAGGTTTGCCACGTCTCGATGCCCTCCTGGGCCTGGAGGCTTCGCAGGCCACCGTTATCTGGTTCATAACTGAATTTACGACAGTGTCGGTTGCAGCGCCACCGCCCCCAAGAGTACCTTCCAGGTCGGCCCCACGTGTTCCAAGAGTTTGGACAAACCTCCCGGTGTTCACTTTCACGACGTTCCATGCACAGAAAGAGCCCGTGAGCAGTTGCTCTCTGGTGCATATTGATTTGCAGGATGCGAATCATGTTGATCACGTCCTAGCTCTTTCTAATTCTGCTCTGAAAACTGGACACCGCCCCGAGCCCGCAGTGTGCGCAACGTTCTCTTCAGTCGCACCACGGTCCCTGCAGAGGATGCAGCTTTCCTTTTCATTGCAGGTGTTCGCTTTATGGCCTGCCTGACTGCATTTACGGCATATTACTCTTCTATCAGGTCCCCGACTGGTTGCAGCGGTGTGCCCATAATCCAAACATCTGTAACATTTTGTTCGGGCGGCCCGGATTCGTATCCTACACGCTGTTTGGAAGCTTCCTCGCGTATTGCTTTGTAACTTCCACCACAGCTAGTTTTTGGGCTCTGGAGTTCGCAGAGGTAATATCAATTCAGGCATAGGTTACCTACGAACATTCGCGTTTGATGGCCTCTTCTACCTCGTTCTTTTCTGTGAGGCAGTCAAGGTCTCGCCGCCCCGAGCCTGCAGTGTGCGCAAAGTTCTCATCAGTCGCGCCACGGTCCCTGCATAGAACGCAGCTTTCCTTTTCATTGCATGTGTTCGTTTTATGACCTGCCTGATCTGCCAGGTCCCCGGCAGGTTGCAGATGTGTGCCCATAATCCAAACATCTGTGACAATCCTTATTTTCTCGCTGTTAAGAAGCTTCCTCGCGTATTGCTCTGCAACTTCCACCACAGTGAGTTTTTGGCCTTAGGATTTTGCAGAGGTGATACCAATCCGGGAATAGGTCACCTCCGGACATTCGGGTATGATGGTCTCTTCTACCTCATTCTTTTCTGGGAGGCGGTCAAGGTCTCGGATTTCCGGAGAACACGTGGGTTCCGGGCTGGAAAGTTTTTTCTCCCAGAAGCCCCTTGACTGTTTCACAGAACATAACTTTATTTATTGTCTTCGGGACTAGTTCGACTAGGACTCCACCACCCTTCGTTTTACGAGTGGAAGATACTTCTGCTCCGTTATCTTCGAGTTTAATCTTGTAACGGATTTCACTAAGGACTTCCGCAAAAGTCTTGCCTTCCGTCGGCTTAATAAGCAGAGCTGGCGGTCTAGTCCTCCTTCGTCTCCCCACCTTTTTTTTTGTCCTCCGTCTTTCGTGTCTGCCTTAATTTTGAACAGATGTTTTTCTGATGGCGCGACATGCTGTTGTCTCTTCTTCCTCTTCGCCTTCTCTCAAAAGAAGAGAGTACCTGAATGAAGTCTCCTTCAGATGTCCCTTCCTCCTTTGGTTTTTTTTCGCAGTTTGCTCTGTAATGGGCTGTCAGCGATCCATTTGGTACTCGTAGTGTTTTCGCCGGTACGCGCGGTTCTTTCTGTTTCCATTTCCGCCTATAATACGAAATCCTGTCCAGGAGCTCCTCCAGTTCCATTAGCCCGTTTCACCCCTTTGCTAACGTGTTTCACAACTGCCGCGCATTTGTTAATAAGCCTTTACTCTTCAGTTTGTCCTAGAGTTGACAGCCCTCCCATTCGGTTTATATTCGAAACTATTTGGTTAGTTTCGGTAGTTTCCACTGGGCCTCTATCCGCAATTATCACTTTGCGTGTCCTCTCCGTCTGTGCGTCCCGATGCCTTGTCGGTTATTTTAGCCTTTGTTGTGTCCTTCGCTGGGTGCTGGGGCAAACGGCGCATTTTCTTGGTACGAATAAACGTAGCCAGCCCACTCCTCACTTCCACTATCTCCCCTCCAAATACCTTCCCTACCTTTGGAGGTAACCATGGGACATTGGTGCTCTGTTGCAGGGTTGACTGCCTCCCCAACACTCGTGGGAACAAAATTGGGGAAAATAATTCAAATTTTGTTGATGACACGGAGACAGTACCCAACACGGTCGAGAGTCGCTCAACAACACCAGAGCGGCTCTTCGCCCTTGGATGTTTTGGCGGTTATGCCGTCAACCACCAGGGACAAAGACCTAGGCGTCGTATGGTTTGGACAAATCAACTCAATGAATTTATCGTCCGCTCCCATTACGTACCACCGATTTGTAACGGAATCCACTAGGGTAAAGACATCGATCCCATGACGCGTTCATAACCCGTTTTCCGGAAGTAAATTATGTTCCCGAGCAGAACGCCGTCAATCAATACCGGGTGATAGTGAAAAATAAGGCAACAAATTTTCAACGAAGTTTCACTTGAGCTCGGTTTGGAGTCATCAATTTACCGGACTGAACAAAGGAGCAACTCGAATACTCCACCTTATACCCAGTAATCAGGAGGAACCTAGTAGCTCGGGCTGTCGACCCAATTCATAATGAAGCTTTGACCGCATTCCAGGCTCCTAAGGCTGTAAAGAACAGCTTATAATTGACACGGTAGCTGTAAAGCAGACTATCCCCCAAAACCGAAATATCTCGACAACGTACATCGATTATAAATGAGCCTTTGACTCCATATCGCATTCGTGGTTAATACAAGTGCTACGTTTTTACAAAATCAACTCGAATGTCGTTCTTCTCCTCAGAACAGTGATGAAGAATTGGAGCACGAAACTATTGGTATCCTCACAAACATTAGATTGATACCAACCAGACGTGCCTTCTTCCAAGGCGATTCTCTAAACCCGCTTTGATATTGTTTAGCTTTGAATCCGTTATCCCATATTCTGCATGAAAGTAACTACGGATTCCAAGTCAAACACGGCGTATTGTCGAAATGTATATTAAGTCATTTAATGTATATTGACGACACCAAATTGTATTCCAAAGGCGAAAACCAACTTCGCTCCTTGCTGGACGTCACCACCTAGTTCAGCAGGGATATTGCCATGCACTTGGATTTGGAGAAATGTCGCATAAAAACAATTGTTCGGGGAAAAAATGTCAACAGCGCCCACCGCAATTTGTTGAGCCGGATTTTATCCACAACCTGACGATGTAGTATCGCTCATAGATTTCGTCGTTATGTAGGATCCGGAATTGTCCATCTTCATGTAGGGGGCCAAAATTCTTTGGAGGATTTTTCTCTCGAACGCAGCCAAAAGCTCGCAGTTTTTTTTTTGCTAAGAACCCAAGTCTCCGAGGAATACATAAGGACTGGCAAGATCATAGTCTCGTACAATAAGAGCTCTGACGTTATGGTGAGACGTTTCTGAGCGGAACAGTTTTTGTAAGCTGAAATGGGCACTGTTGGCTGCCAACAACCGTACGCGGATTTCATCATCGTAGCTGTTATCGGTTGTGATTTTCGACCCTAGATAAGAGAAATTTTCAACGATCTCAAAGTTGTAGTCTCCTATCTTCATTGTTTTCGTTTGACCAGTGCGATTCGACGTTGCCACCATGTACTTCGTTCTGCCTTCATTAATGTGCAGACCAAGATCTCGCGCCGATTGCCGCCTGCTCGATCTGGATGAAGGTAGAATGTACATCTCGGGTTGTTCTTCCCATGATGTCGATATCGTCATAGGCCAGTAGTTGGGTGGACTTGCAGAGGATGGTGCCTCTCGCATTTACATCGGCATCGCGAATCACTTTCTCGAGGGCCAGGTTAAAGAGGACGCATGATAGGACATCCCCTTGTCTTAGACCGTTGTTGATGTTGAATGGTCTCGAGAATGATTCTGCTGCTTTTATCTGGCCTCACACATTGGCCAGGCTCTGCATAGTCAGTCTTATCAACTTCGTCGGGATACCGAATTCTCTCATGGCCGTGTACAGTTTTATCCTGGCTATGCTGCCATGCTGCTATGCTGGCTTTAAAGTGAATGAAAAGTTGGTGGAACTAATATCCATATTCCAAGAGTTTTTCCATCGCTTGCCACAGAGAGCAATAATAACATCCAAATTGAGGGTATGGATTCAGACGACGTCTACAAATATAAGATTAGAAAAGAACTAGGCGTTCAATGAGACGTTCACTTATAATCGAGCATGAAATAAAGACTACAACAGACAACCAGATAAATTCTAAATTATATCGATATCCTGCTAGACATGAGCAAAAAGTATGAAAACAAATTTTCAAATTGGAAATGCAGGGGATTATAATAAAAAGCAATTCAAGGTATTCAAGCTCTCTCATTGTTGTCTCTAAGTAAACGGATAATTCGGGTACGAAAAAGTACCGAATCATTATAGACTATCGTCGACTAAACGAGGTAACGGTAGACGATAAGTTTCCGTTACCCAACATAGACACTATCCTTGATAAATTGGGAATAGCGCAATATTTTTCAACGATTCATCAAGCCAAGGGGTACCACCAAACACTAGTAAAAAAAGAAGATAGGCATAAAACTACTTTTATAACTCCTCACGGGTTATATCAATTCATTTGAATGCCTTTCGATCTCAAGAATGCTCCCGCGATATTCCAGAGACTCATGAGCGACATCCTTAGGGAATTCATAAACAAAAATTGTGTAGTCTATCTGGACGATGTTTTAATATTTAGCACATCGTTACAGGAACATTTGAAAACCATAGCGAATATATTTAGAATTTTACAGGAGGGACTCAAAATGAGATTAAAAGTTTTCTAGGTCTTACGGGCTACTATCGCAAATTCATACGGGACTACGCGAAAGTAGCCCAACAAAATTCGAAATATAATACCTTCGTACACACCAGAAAGTAAACATAAATGTTCCAAATTTTGTAGAGATATTTGAAAAATTGAAATAGTTTTTAAGTTCTCATCCTATATTGCGATTCCCCGACTTTGACAGTCCATATCAGCTAACTACGGATGCCTCTAATTATGCATTCGGAGCTGTCCTACCACAAGGGACTACCTGGTATTTTCCACGCTAGAGAAGAGGAATAAGCAACAGCCTAAACGATTCACCCTGCGGAGGAAGAATTGTTGGACCATGTTCCCATTAAAGAGGAGATTGTTAATAAATATAAAATTCGGATAATCCTAACTAACAATAAAACTAAAGATGTAGAGATCATCAACAATAAAAAATTATTTATATAGCGGAACATGATTTTTCAAATCTGCATAAAATCTTGCGAAGATTCATAAACAACCCGACAAACCGGAACTTGGACGCTTCAGGTATGAAAAGTTTTGTGTATTTCTTTAAGGGGGGTTTACAGCCAATAACTAAAAATTATAGTAACATACTATTATTAACTTTATTTGAACAGATATCGATATGAAGGGTAATTCACCATATAATGGCCACCTCTTGATTTTTTTTTCAGATTTTTGGGTTTAGTAGTTTCTGAGAATGGGTCCGTTAAATAAATTATCACTTTCGACCCCCGCACTCCCCACCTTGCAAACAACTATATTTGATAACATATTATGTAACTCACTGTATAATTTGGTGTGAATCGCTACAACCATCTCTGAGAAAAATGCGTGTGACGGACAGGCAGACATACAGATGGACAGACAGAGAGTACTCAAATCGCCACAATACGAATACCAACGGAGGCAGCGTAGAAGTTGTTGGCGGCTGGAAAAGTTCGGATTGAGTGGGTTGTCTGCCGTTTAACAGAACAAACTTCACCAAAGAGGTGCTTTAAATGCCACATGTTTGGACACTTAGCGAAGGTATGAACCAGCAGCATTGATCGATCCGATCGATGCAGAAGATGTGGGGAGAAGGAAGTGTAATAATGACCCTAAATGCCTATTGTGCGAGGTGAAAGAGGGATAGGATAACCGGCATATTGCCGGAAGTAGTAAATGTCCGGAATTTAGGAAGCCGCTAACTGCAATGAGAAAATGAGATTTATTAAAATAAACCTCAATCATTGCTCAGGATTTACTTAAGCAGACCACGTTCGAATTTGAGATGGAAATTGCCATCATAAGTGAACCGTATAGAAACCATCATGGTGGCATATGGGTCGCAGATACGAAGGAGCGGTGATATGGGCTTGCGGTCAACAGGCCATATAATGCACTGCAAGTCAGGCAGACAGTGGGTTTGTATGGGGAAAAATAAGTGGTGTATATGTAACAGCTGCCACGCCTCACCAAGTCAGACATTGTCTGAATTCGAGGAAATGCTTGATAATCTTGTTCTGGACGTAAGAGTGACGGTGACGAAGGTGCTTTGACCACTTTTCAGAAAGGGGCGTCATGTTCGGTTGTAGACCTGACCTTTGTCAGCCCTGCACTGACGCGTGGTATGTCCGAAACCGAGAAAGATTTCAGGCTGGTCTGCAAAAACTTTTGATGAGCAGACCTTCATAGAGGTGTGGTTAGATCAACCTGATAAAGCAGGCACCTCTACGGAAAGAGCCGTCCATGTGGGCCAATGCATCGCCAAAGCATGTGACGCGTCCATGCCTAGGAGGTGCTCATTCCCCTGTAGAAGACCAAATTACTGGTGGAATGGTAAACTGGCTGGTCTTCGATCAGTCTGTCACCGAGCCAGAAGAGCACGTCAAAGGGCGGTAGGTAGAGTTGATCAGGGGAAAAAAAGAGGGCGCCTACAAGGCAGCCCGTAAAACTCTCAAGTTCGCCATCTAGCAAAGCAAGAGGAAATGCTTTAAAGAGCTCTGCTCAGAAACGGACGTAAACCCGTGGGGAGTGTCTACCCCTCCTACCCTCTTGATGAAAATCATCCAGGGGTTACTCTCCCAGCAAGTGTATACCTCCAGGTGAACCATCCTCATGCAGACCCATGCCCACCATGGACACTGTGGGGAAAATGATAGAGCGGGTAATCTGTAATAGATTACTCCCGGTTGTTGAGAGTCAAGGCGACCTTTCAGATTGGCATGGGTTCCGTAAAGCCATTGATGCAATCAAATTGGTTACTGACTTGGCCGTAATTCACGGAAAGGGTAGTACAAGCAAATATTGCGTGGTAGTAACACTGGATGTGAAAAATGAATTCAATTCGGCCAATTGGAATCTAATACGGAAATCCCTAGCGAAGGTTAGTATTCCCGCCTATCTCGCTGCTATCGTCGATAGTTATTTAACTGAAGGACGGTGTATGACATCGATGACGGACCCCAGGAGTACGTTGTTTTCGCGGGTGTCCCGCAGAGCTTCGTATTGGGTCCACTAATGTGGAACATCATGTACAATGATGCACTTAATCTTCCCCTTCCGAAGGAAGCCACAATGGTCGGTTACCTTGACGACATAGCCCTG
This sequence comes from Hermetia illucens, assembly GCF_905115235.1. Taxonomy (NCBI): domain Eukaryota; kingdom Metazoa; phylum Arthropoda; class Insecta; order Diptera; family Stratiomyidae; genus Hermetia; species Hermetia illucens. The sequence continues at coordinate 123,595,965 of NC_051849.1, read as the reverse complement.
GTTGTTGTCGCAAAGCATCTCGAAGATGCTGAGTTATACTCAAGCGAGGCAATCAGTGCTGTTAAAAGTTGGCTAAAGAGCTCTGGCCTGCCACTGGCAGAGGAAAAAACAGAAGCGGTCCTCATCACTAAGCGGCGGAAGAGAAATGATGCCTGTATTAGAATCGACCATCAAATACTTGGGGGTGGTGATAGACAGGAAGTTCAGCTATAAGCAACACGTGCAGTATGTTTGCGACAAATCATTAACTGCAAGTAAGGCCCTGGCAAGGATGATGGGAGGGCCACGGCATACCTCTAGGTTGCTTATAGCCGGTGTGGTGAACTCAATCATGCTCTATGCGACCCCAGTTTGGAGGGAGGTATTGCGGATGTCAGGTAACGCTAACAAACTGAGTGCAGTCTACAGGAGGGCAACCCTGAGGGTATGCTCTACTTCCAGGACTGTCTCAGATGATGCAGCAGAGATAAATAGATGGCAAGAGCAGTGGGAACGCTCGAGAAAGGGTCGTTGGACTCACTGACTCATTCCTGCCATCAAGGAGTGGTTAGAGAGACGACACGGTGAGATTAATTATAATCTCACCCAGTTTCTCACGGCGCACGGAGGATATTTAATTTGAAGACGTCATCCGACTGTCCAAATTGCGATGGAGTCCCAGAGGACCCAGAGCATGTATTCTTTCACTGTCCGAGATTTGTGGAAGAACGGAGGAATCTACAGGAGACTCTAGGAGAGGTGTTGGTACCAGAAAAGCTGTTAACGAAAATGCTAGCACATCAAGAGAATTGGGATGCTGTCAACTCCATGATCGCATCTATCCAAACCAAATTGCGAAAAGCAGAGGAGAGAAGCGGGGCCACGTGCGCTGTATACAGAAGAAAGGTGACTAAGCTAGAGTGAGCTGACTCCACCCCGTGATGTAATACCTTATGGTGGTTCCGCGGGCCAGGGAGGGAGTCGAGAGTGATTTTAGTGGGTATAAATCCCTCACGCTGGTATGCCGAGACCAGTGTCTTTAGAAGATTTCCGCCTCCTCAAAAAAAAGAAGAGATAATAAACCGATTTTAGTAAGGTTTCTGGAATTCCGGAATTAATTCAGATTGTCATAAATCATTCCGATATTTGCCAAGAAATAAAATATGATCGAAAACCTATTAAACTAAATTTTCAGTCCACTCAAACACCAACAGATATTAATTAAATTGTTCACATAGATATCTACACTATAATGAAATACATCGATCGACGATCATTGAGATATTAGAAGAACATTTCACAAGAGCAGGAAAACCTGACAAATTAGTGGCAGCTAATGGATTCAACGGAGTTCTTCTTAAAGACTTCCTACACAAAGATAACGTTGAAATTCATTTTACCAAAGTACATAGCCAAACAGGAACTGCAGATGTGGAAAGATTCCATGAAATCGTAGTTGAGAAATTCAGAATTTTAGCGCATCAAAAAACTAAAATTTCAACAAGGATTATCATCCAACAGTCAATGAGAAATTACAATGAAAGATTCCATTCAACCAATAAATGGTCCAACGCGAAAAGTAGATTTTGATAGGATACGAAAAAATTTATAGGAATCCAAAGAAAAATGGACAGTTAAACTCAATAAGGGGCGAGAAAATTACATTGAAATTAGAACTACAGGCTTTGTTAGGAACTATAAGGCAGTAAGACAAAAACATCTACCTAAATTCAGGAAATCTAAACTGGAAACATCCACCCAATAAATATCAAAAGATCACCCAAAAGTGGAAACCTTGGAAAAGAAGATAACATACATTCGGAAGAGGAGAATAAATTCCCAGAATTAACTCAAGACCAATTCAATCTTATAAGAAAAGCAACAGAAGGATCACAAAAAGAAGTACTAATTTCAAAGTTCAACTTATCAATAACCAGGAACGATATCCAAACTTTAATCGGTAATGCTTGGCTTAATAATAACATTATAAATTTCTATTTTAATCTCATTATTGAAAGAAGTGGAACGCAAGACCTTAAACTATTTGCTATGAATACATTTTTTGTACCAAGTTTATAAAAATTAGGTTATAATTTGGTTAGAAGATGGACGCGGAAAACATATATTTTCACATACAATATAATTTTAATACCTGTTCATATCAACGAATAACATTGGTGTTTAACCATAATCAACTTTGCGAATAAGACAATAAAATATTATGATTCAATGGGCACACCAAACCCAGAGGTACTCGATACCCTAGAGAAATATCTTCAAAAAGAATAGTTAGATAAACGGAACCAAACATTTGATACTTCAAATTTTAGAAAAGGAAGTGTCTCAAATATTACCCAACAGAAAAATATAGAATATGTTACAAGAAATAGTAAAATAACTTTCACTCATGGAAATAATTCAAGGACAGTTACTTTAATAACTTTACGCATTTTTCCGATCCTTTTTAAATTCTTACTGATCACGACTCCAGTAACAGGACTACTAAATATACACGAAATAACAGAAGAGTCACGGTTCACCGTGATCCACCTTAATAAAGTAGACATCGTTAATAAATCGAATTTAGTTATCCACATTATAAATACCATGGAAATTTTGATCGTAATAAACCAATTTAAAACCAACATAGCTTAGAAGGCGAAGCCGATCACGACGAGCCGACCCCGCTTGTGAACGGGACAAAGGCTGAAGAAAAAGAAGATAGCTTAATTAGAAGGAGAACATAAGGAACTTCTTTTGATAGAGTTAGAACATCTGAAAAACAAATTTAATACCTTTTTATCAATTTATTAGACAATGTACAGAAATGGTTATTCGGCACTTTAGACGAACAAGACAGGCAAAACATAGAGGACCACTTTTGGAACACTAACAACTGACAGCACTGATAATGCTATTTCTACTCTAAATCAACAAATAATAAATCTAAAGTTTAATGAAACATTTATTCGACTTAAAAATGTTATCTAGATAGACCGAGCAAATATCTTATCGAGACTAAATAGCTTAACAAGTAACTTGGTGGAAAATAATGTATATTACGATCAATTATTCAAAGTAAAAATTCTAAAAGATAAAATTGAACACATCCAAGATAACATAGCTTCAGCCATACCTGGAATCATACATTTAACGGATGAAGAAATCCAAAAATTTCAAATAGATTTTATAAAGTTGCAATATATCAAAGTAGGACTGACCAAATTTTTAGATACCTTGATAGTTTTTTCCATTAAAATTCTAAAAGAATATATTAATGTTCAATTAAAAATGATTATACCTATTCAAAATCAGCAACGAAAAGAAATTAAATCAGATAAAGAATTTTTGAACATAATGAAATCATTTATAATTATGAACCTTTAAAAACATTAAACGAATTAACAAAAAATAACCATTGCACATATAATGTAATGTAAATACAACTGACATATTATTCAAAAAATGATAGATGCTATAAAAATGCGAAAAATCTTACTATTGTCCAAAATTATGCTGAGAAAAAACTGTTAGTAAAGAAAAATGCTCTTATACATTTCACCAACTGTGAGATAAAAATATTAGACCATTATTTTTTAAAAGTAAAACAAGATTTTCTTATCCTTTCAGTCAACATTCCCAAAATTTCACAGATAAAGTTACCCTTGACGATATTATAATAGAAAGCACAAACAATTAGAGCAAAATTGAAGAATTGCAAATGCATAAAGGAATAACATATGAATTCAACATAATGTTATTAGTTGTTATAACAATTGTTATCCTTGTATTAATAATTTATTTGAAAAAACCAAAGGATTGTAAAATTAACATAAGTCCTGGAATTCAGGAGAATCCTATTCTTAAGGGGGGAGAACTCATGTATCAGTCTCTATATCCATATCCATACAATCCGAACCCAATACCTTCTACAAGTATCTGGCTCAGCACATTATTTCCAAAACATGTGAACCAGGTAAAACGATTGCATAAGCAAATTGTAAAAACATATATGATCTGGTACATGGCTTATCGCCCAGTCCGTCATGTCATCTACTTATATCCCCATTGTGGAATCAGAAGTAATAAAGTTTCTTTGTATAATAGTAACAACAAAGCGTCATTTTTCAGGTTTCGTGTAAAGCAAAGGCTTATTAAAATCGGTTTACTGTCCGTCTGTCTGTCTGTATGTCGCACGCAATTTTCTTGGAGACGGTTTTAGCTATTCACACCAAATTTGGTGGAAAGGTGGGAATTGTGAACGCGCACGCATACACTGAGTTATATAATTTTACGTTGGATTTAAGAGGGGTCCCCATATATGCAAAAGGGGGGTGTAAATTTTTTTTCCATCAAATATAAATGAAAGGAGTCGATTAGTACTTTCGGAAGACGGCGTTAGTTTTGTTTTTCGTTGGAAAGGTGGGGAGTACGGGGGGTCGGAAGTGATCATTTCTTTAACCGACCCATTCTCAGAAACTCCCCAACCGAAATATCCGAAAAAAACTCAAAACGCTGCCATTATATGATACCTAGGCTCCTAGGTAAATTCAAGAATTTGAATGTCAATATCACCTGAATGTGAATATTCTCACGTATACACGCATATATTACGTGCTGGGTACTAATGGGACAAATGCACACCCAAATGTCTTTATAAAAGAAATACACAGAACCTTTGATACCTGCTTCCGGTTTCCTCACTTGTTTTGGGTTGTGTGAGGCATATATTTTTTTCCAGATAGAGGTAAATCTCTATCTAACTAGCTACCACGGTATTCTTCTCCATAATCAACATCTTAGAGCGAATAACAGAGGTATGCGTGGGAGGACTTTACCTTTCTGGGTATTTCGGCTCAATAAAAGAGTCGAAAAGTTGAGAAAGGAGATTGCTCGTGCTATACAAGCACTTCTTGAAAATCCATCACCAAGAGTGCACAGATGCGTTGCGAACGTCATTGGAAATCTGCCCAATGATATGAGAATCGAAGAAATTCTCGAGGTGCTGAGGCAGAAACTTGCGGTATACTCCAATCGCAGCAGCGAAGGAAACACATCATCTTGTTCTTCCAAAACCAACGGAGATTCTATAAAAATCTCACAAACTAATGTCGCGAAAATAACCTCGATCTGGATCAGGCAGATGACTTTTAGAGAAGAGAGTTGAGGAGCAAAAAAGATGTGCAAAAGGCTCCCGAGGCTGTGAGGAACAGCTTATAATTGATACGGTTGATGTAAAGCACGTTGTCCACCAAAAACGAAATATCTTGGCAACCTACATCGATTATAAGTCAGCCTTGGACTCCATATCCGTTCGTGGTTACTAGAAGTGTTACGCTTGTACAAAATTAACCAGAATGTGGTTCTTCTCCTCAGAACAGTGATGAAGCTATGGGTATCCTCACAAACATCAGTAAAGATACCAATCAGGCGTGGCATCTTCCAAGGCGAATTTCTAAGCCCGCTGTGGGTTTGTCTGGCTTTGAATTCATTATCCCATCTGCTGCATGAAAGCAAATACCAGTTCCAAGTCAAAGATTGTCGAAATGTACATTAAGTAATTTAACGTGTCATCAAATTGTATGCCAAAGACGAGATCCAACTTCGTTCCTTGCTGGACATCACCATCCAGTTCAGCAGGGAAATCGGCATGCAGTTGGATTTGGATAAATGTCGCATAAATACAATTGTTCAAGGAAAACACACCGACGATGAAGGATGTAGCAAAAATAACATAATAAAATCATGACAATCAACACTTTCGCCACTTCCGTCGTTCTACATACTTTCGGTGTGATGCAGTGGAGTAATACGGATTTAGAATCTGTCAGTAACGGGTAAGGGTAGTTCTTGCAAACAACAATATGCACAATAGAGCTACCGAAAAATTGAGGATCACTATCCCCCGGCATCAGGGAAGAAGGGACGTACTTGATTTAAAAACCTTGCACTATAATCAAGTGTATTCTCTTCGTGAATTTTTCTTTGAGAAACAATCCTCTAGCCAATTACACCACAAATACACCGCCAATTACACGGTTACACCAACAGCTCTACTACCAAACTCTATCTCCAACTCCATGTGGTGATCACTGGGAGTTCTTTCTTAATGAAAAGCTGCAGAGGGAGAATGATGAAGGCGAGCCTATCCAGTTTGGGCGTTGGGTAGAACTGACAACCCTACACGGAAAACCGAAGCTACGAAGCCACGGAAGGATTTGGCATTTTCTCATAGAACGTGCGCTCCCAGTACAGACCGAATGCTGCACAGCAGCTAGCCGATACCCTGTCCCAACCTTAAGGCTGATGTAACAGCGTTGCAAGGACAGGAACTGGTTCCCTGGAGAAGAGCCGCTTCACCATATATTATAGCGGCCATCCAGTAAACCATGTTCTCGTAGGTTTCTTAGTCAGCCAGAAAATGAAACCTGCTGTTATCGGCTTTGAAAATATAAGCGAAAGGCTAGGCAATCTAAGTTTGCGAGGCAAATTTTAGAACTTCATAAACACTCACGCTCCTACAGAGGAGAATGCAGAATCGGAGAAGGATACCTGTTACGATTCAATTGAGGGGACCATACTTGTCCCAAGTATGATATAAAAATCATACTTAGAGATTTCAATAGTCAAGTAGGGGGGGAATCCGTATTCAGGCGATAACGGATTATTCAGTTAACGGTATCGCAAGAAATGGTTGTTGGAAGTACCTGGTTTGCGGGGAAAGATGTCCACAAACATACGTGGGCCCCTCCAGACGGGACTACTTTCAACCAAATCGACCACATGCTGATCGAACGCCGCCACCTCTCAAAAATCCATATTAGATCAGGGCCTTGCAGTGTGTTAGAACACATCATTCAAGACTGTAACACTGTGGGAGGGAATGCGGTCAGCATTTGACTCAGGTACTCATTCGCAGCTGAGTCGACTGATATCCGACTTCCAGTCACGACAGCAAATTCCTCTGCCCCCAACGAGATTTGAACCGTGACCCTCCGCTACGACAGTTCAGCGCTCTAACCATTTGAGCTATCCGGACACTCCATATAGGGGGCCCAATATAGACTCGGATCACTATCTCGTTGGCATGATACTCCGAGCTCGAATTACGACACCACCTACAATCCCTTATGATAACGGGTGACAGAGTGAATACTGAAGTCATTCACAGCACAGTCCTCCGTAACACCTATAAGGGGAAATGGATGACGCAATAACCGCAGTCAACAGAGGTCCTGGAGATGAAGCATCAACAAATAGTTTTCACAACCACCTAAAGAACGTTATCATTGATACGGCCACAAACATACTTGTTCCCAACCGTAAGAAAAGTCGGAACGACTGGTTCGACATAAATGTAAGCTAGCAGCGGTTCGGAAGAATGCCGCATACTGAGTAATGTTGCATTCTCAAAAAACGCGGGCACGCGCGGATACTTATCACGAACTCCGTCGTGCAGAGAAACGACTTCAGAGAAGGAAAGAAGAAGCCTGGGAGAACCAACAGATCTGTGAAATAGAAAAGTACAGAGAGCAGCCGCACCAGACGCGCAAGTTTTACCAACAAGTTAGCAGGATGAAGCCTTATATACCTCGATGCTCATCCTGCCGAGACAAAGAGGGAAATCTAATTTCCGACAGAATGGGCATATTGGATGGGGTGAGTATTTTGATGAACTGCTCAACAATTAAAACATAGGCGAGTTGAAGGTTCCGTGATCTGAAGACGACCGACAAATGCTGCCACCAGCAAGCATAGAAGAAACAGTCAAGCGGTTCGTCAACTGATGTACAAAATATGGGACAGCAAATCAATACCTGACGACTAGCAACGGGGCATTATCTGTCGCATACATAAAAAGGGGGTTATCACACAGTGCAGTGATTACATAGGTATCACGTTGCTGAGCACCATCTATAAGATATTCTCCATTATTTTGCTAGGCGTATGGGGCTCCATACGCTCGGAACCTCATTGGCCCACACGAAAGAGGCTTCACTCCAGGCAAATCAGCAACAGATCAGATTTCCTCTGTGCAGCAAGCGATGGAAAACTGCTGGAATATGGTCATCAGTTGCATTTTTTTTTCATCGACTTTAAAGCTTCCTGTGATAGCATAACCAGGGTAAAACTGTACACGGCCATGAGAGAACTCGGTATCCCAACGAAACTGATAAGACTGGCTAGACTGACCCTGACCAATATGCGAGGTCAAATAAAACAGCAGGATCATTTCGAGACCGTTCAACATCAACAACGATCTAAGACAAGGTGATGACTTATCATGCGTCCTCTTCAACCTGGTCCTGGAGAAAGTGATTCGCGATGCAGACGTAAATGCGAGAGGCACCATCCTCTTCAAGTCCACTCTACTACTGGCCTACGTTGACGATATTGATATTATGGGAAGAACAACCGGTGGCGCGAGATCTTGGGCTTCACCTTAATGAAGGCAAGACGAATTACATGGTGGCAACGTCAGCGCCAAAACCGAACGAACGAACAACATCGAATCGCATTGGTCAAACGGGAAGAATAAAGATAGGAGACTATAACTTTGAGACCGTTGAAAATTTGTCCTATCTAGGGTCGAAAAACAGCTATGACGATGAATTCTGCGTACGGTTGTTGGTTGCAATAGAGCTTATTTCAGCTTACAAAAACTGTCTCGCCCGAAACGTCTCACCGTAGGGTCAAAGCTAGCTGGGCTTTTAGCAAAAAAGCTGTGAACTCTTGACCGCGTTCGAGAGAAGAATCCTCGGAAGAATTTTTAGCCCCCTACATGTGGATGGGCGATTCCACAGCCTATATAACGAGGAAATCTATGAGCGATACCATGACCGTCAGTTTGTAGATAAAACCCGGCTCTATGGTTTATGGTGGGGATGAGGATGATCCGACCCGAAAAGTCTATAAGGGCAATACTTGTTGTAGAAGAAGATGGGGCAGACCCTGCTTGAGATGGACCGATGGCTTAGGCCAGGACTCCACAACTTTTGGGAAGATTGAATTGGTGGAACTTGACACAAAACCGGGGTGTCTGGCGTTCCTTAGTAAGGCAGGCCTAGACCGGATACCGGTTGTTGCCCCGTTGATGATGATGATGAGGTGTTTTTGCTTGCAATATGCCGAGGTATTTGTAGACGTCATCGGAATCCACACCCTCAATTTGGGTGTTACTTTGGTTGTATCCTTCTTCGTCGGTGTGTTTTCTTCGAACAATTGCTTTTATGCGACATTTCTCCAAACCCAACTGCATGCCGATATCCCTGCTGAACTGGATGGTGATGTCCAGCAAGGAACGAAGTTGGATCTCGTCTTTGGTATACAGTTTGATGTCGTCAATATACATTAAAAGACTTAACGTACATTTCGACAATACCATCATCATCATCAACGGCGCAACAACCGGTATCCGGTCTAGGTCTGCCTTAATAAGGAACTCCAGACATCCCGGTTTTGCGCCGAGGTCCACCAATTCGATATCCCTAAAAGCTGCCTGGCGTCCTGACCTACGCCATCGCTACATCTTAGGCAGGGTCTACCTCGTCTTCTTTTTCTACCATAGATATTGCCCTTATATACTTTCCATACGGATTAAGTAACCCACCCACCGTAACCTATTGAGCCGGATTTTATCCACAACCGGACGGTCATGGTATCGCTCATAGATTTCGTCATTGTGTAGGCTACGGAATCGTCCATCTTCATGTAGGGGGCCAAAAATTCTTCGGAGGATTCTTCTCTCGAACGCAGCCAAGAGTTCGCAATTTTTCTTGCCAAGAACCTGTTTCCGAGGAATAGATGAGGACTGGCAAAATCACAGTCTTGTACAGTAAGAGCTTTGACCCTATTGCAAGCTGAAATAGGCTCTGTTGGCTGACAACAACCGTGCGCGGATTTCATCATCGTAGTTGTTATCGGTTGTGATTTTCGACCCTAGGTAGGAGAAATTGTCAACGGTCTCAAAGTTGTATTCCCCTATCCTTATTCTTCTTCGTGTTTGACCAGTGCGGTTTGATGTTGTTGGTTGATTCGTCTTCGGTGCTGACGTTGCCACCATATATTTTGTCTTGCCTTCATTGATGTGCAGCCCAAGATCTCGCGCCGATTGCCACCTGCTCGATCTGGATGAAGGCAGTTTGTACATCTCGGGTGGTTCTTCCCATGATGTCGATATCGTCAGCATAGGCCAGTAGTTGGGTGGACTTGAAGAGGATCGTACTTCTTGCATTTACCTCAGCATCACGGATCACTTTCTCGAGGGCCAGGTTAAAGAGGACGCATGATAGGGCATCCCTTTGTCGTAGACTGTTCGACATTTCGACAATATACCATGTTTAACTTGGAACCCGTATTTGCTTTCATGCAAAAGATGGGTTAGTGGATTCAAAGCCAAACAAAACCACGGCGGGCTTAGAGATTCGCCTTGGAAGATGCCACGCCTGATTGGTATCTCTCCTGATGCTTGTGAAGATACCGATAGCTTTTGTGCTCCAATTCTTCATCACTGTTCTGAGGAGAAGAACCACATTCAGTTTGATTTTGTAGAAGCGTAATACTTGAAATAATCGCGAATGCGATGTGGAGTCAAAGGCTGATTTATAATCGGTGTAGGCTGTCGAGATATTTCGGTTTTGGGAGATAGTCTGCTTTAAAGCTACCGTGTCAATTATAAGCGGTTCTTTACAGCCTCGGGAGCCTTTTCCGCATCGTTTTTGCTCCTCAGCTACCAATGTATGAACATCAAGATGTTTTGAGATGTTCGCGCACAAAACTGAAGTGAAGACCTTGTAGATGGTAGGAAGACAAGTAATTGGTCGACATTTTGAAGGGCAAGAGGCACCCTGTTCCTTGGGGATGAGAAAAGTTATCCCCATGGTGAAAAATTGTGGAACTTGGAAAAAAATATGGAGGTAATTTCGATCCTCAATCATTTGATTCAAATGATTTGCGAGTACCCTGTTAGCGCTCTTGAACCGTTTCAGCCAGAAGTTGTGTGTCTTATCAAGTTGCGCAGTAGTGGAAACCTTGGCTACTGTGACATCAAATGTTACAAGCGCGATTGAGGGGGTAGAGCTGGTTTCATTGGCGAACCGGTTCAGAAGAAGCTCGAAACGCAAGTGACTTTCACAAAAACTCGGGAGAGGGGAAACCGGGAAAGAGGTGTCGCGAACAATTGAACGAATCACGTGGTCAGCAATCCTCCAAGAGAAAAAAAGGCTCAGCTCCAAGAAAGTGGCGCAAGTAAGGAGGACCGCTCAAGCTGCAGGTGAATCTCATGTAGTTGCAATTGTGGGGAGAGGGTGCGAACCCTCGAAAGAAGACGTGGAAGCTTGGAGAAAGTTGGTTGCTCGGAAAAAGAGAGATTAAGGAGGATACGACCGAAGGTTATCATCATCCCCAGCGTGGTGAAGGGTCATACGCAGACATTCTCAAGAGAGTGAAGACAGAACCCGAACTTATCAATTTTGGAGACAATGTTAACCGCATTAGACGGTCCCAGAGAAGGAACCTTATGCGGACCTCAAGATGTCCAAGGATATAACGCCAGATAAATTCTTGGGTCAAATTGAAAGGACCTTGGGAAAGTCGAGGTCACCACGAATAAGGAGGTTCGTGAGGCTTTGGAAAAAGGGTTCCACCTCATTGGACTTGAAGAGTCAGCAATCTCCATCATCAGTCTACCAGTGGAGGCAGCACTCATACTCCTGGCAGCAGGGAGATGTGTAAAAAGAAGGAGGGGGTAAACCACCGGCACCGGAGTACAGGACAGCCCGTAACACAAATCGCAGATGAGGTTGATACAAATCAACCTCAGCCCCTGCAAGGTGTCACAGGATCTACTATCGCAAACCATCCGTGAGAAAAACAACGATGTGGCCATAATTAGGGAGGCGTATCGAAATCACGGTGGTATCATTTGAGTCAAAGATCAAACGGGCCAAGCAGCGCTATGGTCTTCTGGAGAAAAAGCTTTGGAAAAAATAATGGAACACCCGGAGGAGGGTGTCATCAGGTTGAAGGTGAAAGGCGTTCACATCTACAGCTGCTATGCTCTACCTAGCGCTACACATGCTGAGTGTAAACAAATACTGAGCGCTTTGGTTCTCGATGCTTGAGGACGTTTTCGGACCATATTAGCAGGTGATTTCAATGCGTGGGCTCTTGAATGAAGCCGGACAACGAATGTGAGAGGACTTGTTCTGCTGGAGACATTCGTGGTACTCGCGAATTTCGGGAACTCATACCCAGGGGCCTGGGTCTATAGTGGACCTGACATCCGTGAGTGCCTCTTTAGCCAGTAAAGTCGCTTGCCATGTCAGTGAGGACTATACTCAAAGCGGCCACCAGGCAAACTGCATTGAAAGCAAGGACGAATCGAGCTCGAAAAAGAATTCCCGCAGAATGCCGGGTGGTATGAAAGTTTTTGAGGGGACACGTTTTCCGCGGCTTTCAAATCCGACATATCCCTGAATAATAGGACTAAAGAAAAGCCACCCAAATCACCCGATGGGTGATGGAAGCATGTGACGCTACTATGCCCAGAAGGTGGTTGCTCCCCAGGAGGCAACCCAACTACTGGTGGAACAACGAAATCGCGCACTTGTGAGCCGAATGTTTCCGGGCAAGGAGGCTTTGCTAGAGGCTCAGGGGAAAGCGCGGTGGCGACGTTCGAGAGGAGGCACACAGGAAATTGCGTGGCCGCCTAAAAGAAGCCATTCGAAGGGGCAAAATGAGCTGTGTGACCATGTGGACATAAACCTTCTGTGACGAGGGCTACAGAGTGGTATGAAACGGCTGCGGAGATCTTCCCAGGTGACCTGTCCGTGTCTCCTGAAACAAATTGTTACCACTCTGTTCCTTCACCACGAAAATAGGGGAAGGCAAATGGTTGTCCAACTAAATGAGGTGGCAATACGTCTAGTAACTGTGGAGGAGTTGCGGAAAATATGTGGTAGGATCGGTGACAACAAGACCCCAGGTTTGGGTGGCAACTGGACTTTGAAATTGCCAGTGAAGACTAGGCCCGATCTTTTCGCCAACACTTTCGAGGCGTGCCTAAAAGAAGGAATATTCACTGCCCAGTGGAAAAAACAAAAGTTGGTGTTGTTTCCGAAACCTGGAAAACCACCTGGAAACCCAGCGTCGTATCGTCCTATCTGCCTGTTGGATACAATCGAGAAGATGATGGAGAGATTCATCTACAACAGACTCCTGCCCATCGTCGAAGCCAGCAATGGTTTGTCGGAACGCTAGTTTGGTTTCCGACATGCCCTTTCTACGGTGGATGCAATTAGCGTGGTAGTAAACTTGGCAAAAGGTGCACTGATTTCTGGCGGCTGCTGTGCCGTGTTAGCGCTGGATGTCAGAAATGCATTCAACTCGGCCAACTGGAATATAATTAAAGGGGCGTTGGCTGACATAGGTGTCCCCGGGTATTTAGCAAATTTGGTGGAAAACTACCTTTTATAGAGGAATCTCTGGTACGGGACGGACAAGGGCCCCAAAGAGTTGGGGTAGCACAGGGATCCGTACTTGGTCCCCCGTTGTGAAATATCATGTATAATGGAGTGCTTGCTCTTCCCCCCGCAGAGGGGACTACGATCGTCGGCTTTCTAAATTAAGCTTTAGGAAACACCAAGAATATGCATGCGAAAAGGCGGAAAGTGCCATCTTGGTACTTGCAAAAATGTTGCCGAATATTGGTGGACCGAAACACTGCCGGAGGTTGCTTCTTGCGGCAGTGGTGCATTCTATCCTGCATTACTCGTCACCTGTGTGCCGGTGTGGGCAGAGGCACTTGCAAACTGTCGGAGACAGAAGCAAGTGAATTCGTTTTACCGGTGGTTTGAGGGATTCGCAATGCTTTTAGAACTGCATCAGATGAGGCAGTATTGGTGGCGAAAGAAATGAGTGTGCTGTAACATGCAAGACGAATGGGGGGGGGGGGGGGGGGCACACAGAGCGTAGAAATGCTGCAAGGTAAGAGTCGCATGATCCCTAGCAACGCAGATGGGACGAATCTACGAAGGGGCGGGAGACGCACAGGCTCATTCCCAACATTAGGGTGTGGCTTGAGCGGAAACATGGGGAGACCAAGTACTATATTTCCCAATTCCTCACGGGGCCCGGTGGTGGGCAGTATCTGCACCGCTTTGGGTTGGATGATTCTCTGAATTGTCCTACATGCGGTGGCATATCGGATGATGAGGAGCATGTGATTCACTGACCAAGGTTTGCAATGGAGAGAAGGAGCCTAAACCAAGTGTTGGGGAGGAGCGTGAACCCGGGGAACTCAGCTGCGGAGATGCAGCGGTCTGAGGAAAACTGGCTTACGGATTGCTCTGCAATCATGAAAATATAGGAGGAGTTGCTGAAAGAACAAAGGAAGGAGGACAGTTGAAATGAGGAAAGGACGAGTGACTAAGGGCGCGGGGCTGGGACTGGTGAGACAAAGGGGGGGGGGGTGGTTTCTAGTGGGTACAAATCCCACACGCGCGAAAGGGCGGACGTGCCCTTCCACCACCGTGCACGAACAAAAGAAAAACATATATACATACATATATAGTTAAAAAGCTTACGAACTCTCTTTCCGTCCAACCGGATCGACGGGGCAAGCAAGCTAAGGGTAGGCTCAAGGCAACATACAAAGCCCCGCTTCACAGCGATAATGCATGTCAACGCAAATTGTGTGCGACCGTGCCAAAATGTATTGCTACATATCGATTGCCACAAACACTTCAAGGAATGACGCGGTGGTTCTACACTACAGAGACATGGATCTTAAATTGAAGACAGTACGGATCAAAACTGAAACCCACTAGGTCAGATTGTTACCGGATAGGATTCTTCGGGCCATAGCACAGGTTGCAAGGATAACCGCTTTTTGCATTTCCATGTACAGTCCAGCCCTAAGATCGAGCGTTTTCGGCGCTCTATGTAAATTTTTTCGGGACTAATCCTGTCGTTGAAATTACCGCTGGGACTACTTCGATCTATTGAAGTCTTGAATCGTCCGCCAAGGGGTTATAGTTCCGGATTCTTTCTAGCTGTTTCTCATCCGCCTTCTGTTCCAACGGTACGGCTACATCGATCATGAAGCACGCTCGTTCTTCTTTCAGAAGCAGAACTATGTACTGGATGATCTGCTGTTCACAGTTGCATAACCTACCATTGGAAAAAAGTCACGGTCACGCTGCTCCCAGGGCAGAGGTGAGGCAGCGTCTAACGATTTGCTTCTGCCCTGGTAGAAACCGTAAAGCTGTCATCGCTTGACTTTTTGAAAAGTTTTGGTGCAAGCCCTAAGCGAGGGCTCCGTGGACGAAGAAAGAGGGAGTAAGTTGCTCCCCATTTGATCCGGTCCAGCATTAAGTTGATGCGGACTTAGGACCCCATCATTCTCAAAACGAATATTTTCAGCTCTGACCAAGCTCTGGTCAATAAGGCGGATTTGCGCTCAATATAATTCGTAGGCATGTCGTGTTCTACGAATTATATAAAGGAGCACTCAACATCTGCGAGCCCCTACGGTCACGCTGCTCCCAGGGCAGAGGTGAGGCAGCGTCTGACGATTTGCCGATTTGTAAGAAACCGTAAAGCCGTCATCGCTTGACTTTTTTGAAAAGTTTGGGTGCAAGCCCTAAGCGAGGGGTCCGTGGACCAGGAAAGAGGGAGTAAGTTGCTCCCCATTTAGTCCGGTCCAGCATTAGGTTGATGCGGACTTAGGACCCCATCATTCTCAAAACGAATACTACCATTGGAGTTGGTGGTTAAGCATTACTCCACGGTATCATACCGAATTTATAATGAAGGACGGGAATGATGAAGGTGTGATCGCCATGATTTTATGTTATTTTTCCCGAACAGCTTAGTTTTAAGGGCAAGATCCAGACGCCGTTCAAATTCCCCCAGCAACTTAGATTTCATTATTACCACAGAAAGTGTTGCTGCTTGCAATATGCCGAGGTATTTATAGACATCGTCCGAATGCATACCCTCAATTTGAATATCATTATGGCTGTATCCTTCATTGTTGATGTGCTTCCCCCGACCAATTATTTTTAGGCGACATTTCTCCAAACCCACGTCCATGCCGATTTCCCTACTGAACTAGATGGTGATGCCCAGCAAGTAGCGAATTTAGTTTTCGTCTTTGGCATACAATTTGATGTCGTCATATACATTAAATGGTTTAATGTACATTTCGGCAATATGCCATGTTTGACTTGGAATCCGTTTTTATAATACTTTCATGCAGAAGATGGGATAAACAAAATCACAGTGGGCTTAGAGAGTCGCCTTGGAAAATGCCACGCCTGACTGGTATCTCTCCTGATGTTTATGAGGAAGCCAATAGTTTCGGGGTCCTATTATGGAATCCTTGCCGCAACTGAATGACCCCGATTTACAGGTTAGAGCAGCGTGAGGCGCTGTAGCTCTAGCCAGATGCGGTGGTAAACACGGGATCAGGGGCGAGCAGCTAAATAGCTTTAACTCGATTTCCAGCGCAGCGTGAGCGCTGTAGCACCGGCCTGACCCGTGGGGAAGGTGAAGAAGCTAAGAAGCTATCCTCCTTATTCCAATCTTGGACAAACTGAAAAGCTATACCCCTTTTGAGCAACAAGAAAACTGCTGGAGCTCAGTTAGATATGGAATAGAATTTATTTGTAAATTCTCGGCCTTATATACAATTTCAAATTCTTACGGGACTAATTTCTTACCTGCATAAATTATTATTCCTAATTTACAAAATATTGGGTCGATGTGATAAGTTGCAACTGCACGGATCATTGTGCATTGCTATAGTACATTTTACTTCTACAATTGTACTGTGAATTCATATTTTGTTAATAAGTTTATAGTTTGTAAATTATTATTATTATTAATATCATGACACCTTCCCCTAATAAAACAATGATTTGCGAATCGTTTTGGTGTCACTAATCTAATTTTATTCTAATACATACTATTACTACATACTGTACAAGAGATTAATCTAACAATATTTTTAAAGTATATTTTACAATTTTCATTACATCTATGTTTTTATTTCAGATTGTTTTTCTTAATCTATTTTTGTGCACTCTTATAGTGTTTTTCTCAATATCCTCTATTATACAATTAGTCTTATCTATTGAAAGAATTTTATACGGTTCTTTGAAAGGTGGGAGTATTTTTTTTCTATTTTCTATGGATAGTAATACTTTATCTCCTATATTTAAATGTATAGGGTTGGCTTTTTTGTCTCTTCTTGATTTAGTGTTTCTTTTGGCTATTTCCAAATATTGTTTTGCTTTTTCGATTGATTTTTGCAATCGGTTTTTCATTTCTTTATTATATAAGTCATAGTTGTAGATAGGTAGGTTTTAATTCAATAAGTAAGTTCGTTTTTTCGCGAATATTAATTGTTGTATTATTGTTGTATTATAACAGAACGTGTAGTAATGTAACTATTCATCCCAATTGTCCTTACACTCATTTGCAAAACATCTGAGATACTCATTAAGGCATTTGTGGTTTCTTTCCAATGCTCCGATTGTTTCTGGATGAGCTGGAGCTGCAAAAATATAGTCAATTTGCAGTATTTTGCATATTTCAGTAAGAACTTGGTTTTTGTATTCGGTTCCAAGGTCGGTTTTTATTTTTTCCTTGGTCCGTAGATTAAGATGAATGAGTTTACTATAGCTTTTGCGACAGTGTTGGCTTCCTTGTCGTTAATTGGAATTGCAACAACGTAATTAGTGAGGCACGGCATTGTTAATGCATAGCGGTTTCCATTATTGGTTTTTGTAAAAGGTCCTATTGTGTCTATTGAAACAATGTGGAATGCTTTAGCTAGGGTTGTTGTTATTTCAAGTAGCTCTCTGTTGTTTCTTTGATGTTTGTTTTTAGCGCAGATTTTACAATAATTCACGTAATTTTTTATAGATTTTCTTATGTTATTCCATTTGTAAAGTTCTTTTAATTTTTTATATATCCTGTTTTGACCTACATGTCCTCCGGTAGGTGCTGAGTGTAAGCTGTTTAATATTTTTTTGGATTTCAGTATACTTTTGAATGACTATCTGCGGTTTATGTATATATATTTCTGTGTATTTAAGTACTTTATTAGCTAGCTTTTTAAATGCAGTTTGGTTCATTAGTTGAAATATTTGACTTTCGGCCGGAAGTTTCAGAGTCTTGGTCTGAAGTATATTATTAATATTGATATCCAATTTTTTGAGTTCCTGCTCTATTGCCGGTTCAAGAAATTGGTTTTTGTATATATTAACAAACTGCGTAAGTACTCGTAGTATTTTGATACTTTTTAAGGTTTTGTGTAAACACAAAACCTTATTAAAATCGGTTTACCGTCTGTCTGTCTGTCTGTCTGTCTGTCTGTCTGTCTGTCTGTCTGTCCGTCAGACGCATTTTTCTCGGAGACGGTTATAGCGATTGACACCAAATTTGGTAGAAAGGTGGGAACTGTGAACGCTCACACATGCAGTGAGTTACATCCTTTTACGTTGAATTTAAGGGGGGTTCCCATACATGCAAAAGGGGGGTGTAAAATTTTTTTTCATAAAATATAGTCATGTGGGGTATCAAATTAAAGGTCTCGATTAGTACTTTTCGAAGCCGGTCTTAGTTTTGATATTTCTTGGAAACGTGGGCAGTGCGGGGGGTTGAAAGTGATCATTTCTTTAAGGGGACTTTCTCAGAAACTACTAAACCGAAAAATCTGAAAAAATCAGCAGGCTGCCACTATATGGTGCCTTGGCTCCGAAATACCTTTCATACCGATATCTGTTCAAAGAAAGTTAATAATAGTATATTACTATATTTTTTTCTAATTGGCTGGAAACCCCCCTTAAATTCATCCTAGCCGCACGAAATTCTGCAGTGATGTAGGCTATAATGTAGAACATGATCATACCAAGTTTGATGGAAATCGCACTATTACTAACAAATTTATAATACGTCGAAGTTGTTGCTTCTTTGAAAATTGAAGACTATCAATGTCAATATCACCCGAAAGTGGACATATGCATATATTACGTGCTACGTACTAAAAAATACACGTACCTGAAGCGTCCAGCTTCCGGTTTCCCGACTTGTTAGTATACTTATTTGTATGACCATCTTTTGTTTATTTTCGCATGCGATTCTGAATTCTGGTAATAATGTAACTTCGGATAGTGAGAGAACTTCCAATACGTGCAGTTGATCAAGCTGTTGTGTTGGGTATGTTTCAGGTGCTTTTTCGATTTTTGTTTCAATATCCGTTTGTTTATCTGATTTTGTCTTAGCTCGTGCTTGTACTTGCAGGATGTTTATGTCTTTTCGTGATTCACTATCAAGTTGAATTTTTGATAGGACGTCAGGTCCTACATTTTCTTTGCCTTTTATGTATTCTATTGTAAAGTCGAACTCCTCTAGGTCAGGTCTCATTCGAGTGAGTTTAGATGAAGGATTTTGCATACCGAAGAGTTAGACTAATGGCCTGTGGTCAGTTTTAACAACAAATCTTCTCCCGTACAGGTAGGGTTTGAAGCGGGTGATTGCCCAATTAACGGCTGTAAGTTCTTTTTCGATAGTTGTATTTAAAATTTTAATCAATGGTTTGCTGGGTGAGATTATTGAGCTTGCTACGAAAATGCCTGGGTGTATTTCCTCATTTTGTATGACTACGTTGGTTGTGATTGGGATATTCACTTTACCGATCACTTCACTTCTAGGTGGAATTAATATGGTGTTAGTATCTGATCCGTCGAATATTGGTAGTTCGTATGGACCGTCTGAGGTGTTTATTGTCAACGTCCAACTGTCATAGTTGATTATTGCCTTAAATTTTGTGAGGAAATCTAGTCCTAATATGGCATCTACTTCAATGGGAAAATTATTGGCAACTATTTGAAAAGTGTGTTCTATTGACACTTGTGGGTTAAAATACACTTTAGTTTGTGTTGTTCTCAGAGTCTTTGTTTTGATCCCTGTAACTCCCTGCATTACACATGCTCGTGTTGGATAATAATATTGGTCACCGTTTATCTTTTACCTTTTAAATATAGAGATGTCTGCTCCCGTGTCTATGATAAATGTGCATATTTTATCACACATTTGGACATACGCTTTGACGAAGTTTGTTAGGGCAGGGTTTACTGAAACGCAGTTGTTTGTGAGTTGTCCGTCAGCTGGGTTGCCCTTTCTTCCAGTTGAGGGAGCTCGGATTCCCCCGACTCATAATAGTTTATTCGTGGTTCTGGTTATTTCTATTTTGGTAATTTCTCTTACCGATGTTTCTATTTTGATTGCCTGAGCGATTGCTATTTGTGCGCTGTTCACTTTGTGCGTGTCTATATCCATTGTTGTTATTGTTTCTTATCTGATGATTCCTATTATTGTAATTATGGTTAAATGTTTGACGGTTGATATTGTTATGAAGTTTGTGTGAATTAAAGCGCAGTATTTTATTTGTCGAGTTGTTGTCTACAGTCAGTGCCTTCGACACTGCATCCGTTAAGGATGTTAGGGTACTTGCTCGAAGGATTAGCGCAGCTTCGGGATTGGTTAAGTTCTCAATCAATGATTGAGTAGAGAACTTTTCTGTGAGTTTTTCAGCAGTTTCGCCTGTAGAGATTTTTTCAGTAATAAAGGCTTTTGTTAACTGCCGTGATAAATCTTCTATTTTCGTAGAGTATTCCGTAATGGAAGTATTCCCCTGTTTTTGCTTCCTTAGTTGACTTAATACTGCATCTGATGACAATGTGGATGAATATTTGAGTCTTATTTCATTGGTTAATTTAGAAATTATGTCGATATCATCTGTTATGGAGTATTTTGGTTTGCCCGTGATGGGTGTTTTGACAAATTTCAGCATAATTATTTTCTGTTCGGCTAGAGTAATTTCGTCTAAAAATAGGACTGATTCTATGAATGAATCTGTTTCATCCACGTTCCCGTCGTATGGTTTGATAAACGACGTGGCGGTTTTAATATCGAAAGCCATGTTTATATAGGATTGTTTTGTTACAAGGTTTCAAATTTTATTTCCTAGTTGGTTTATTTCTTTATATGTCTCTAAAATAGACGGAGTGTCTTTTACCGTTGTTGGTGTATTGTTAATTATGATTTCTGTACTTTTTTTTTATTTCAGTTACCTGCAGTTTCTTCTCGTTGAGAGTTTTTTCAGTGTATGGGCGATGTACACTTTTAATGAAATTTAGTAAAATTGTTTCGAGTTCAGCTTTATATTGAATTAGTGATTCCATTTACGTGAGAATCGAGAGAAAAAAAGCAAAACAATTTTTGTTTACACGTTTACGAGTGCTATAATATAAATATTCCTTTCTAAGACCCCTTTTTCCCTATTTGTTTTTGAATGCAAAATTTTCAGGCAGGAATATTATTCATTTATTTATGATATTCATATTTATTTATATTTACTTATTTTTACGATTATATTTATTTATATTTATAGTTAGACTTCCTTATATTTATTTCTTCATTTTCGTATGAAAGTTAAATGATATTTGAATTTACTTGCATTTATTTACAATTTTTCGTTTCTTTTATTTATTGTTTATAGTTGACCGTTGCTGAAGTTCCTTCTCTGTTGGCACGAATGCTTGGCCAAGGATCTCCTGATCAGCTCTCACGGTCGCCATGTTATGGAATCCTTGCCACAACTCAAATTCCCCCAGCAACTTAGATTTCATTATTACCACAGAAGGTGTTGCTGCTTGCAATATGCCGAGGTATTTATAGACATCGTCCGAATCCATACCTTCAATTTGAATGTCATTATGGCTGTATCCTTCATTGTCGATGTGCTTTCCCCGACCAATTATTTTTAGGCGTCATTTCTCCAAACCCACGTCCATGCCGATTTCCCTACTGAACTAGATGGTGATGTCCAGCAAGTAGCGAATTTAGTTTTCGTCTTTGGCATACAATTTGATGTCGTCAATATACATTAAATGGCTTAATGTACATTTCGACAATATGCCATGTTTGACTTGGAATCCGTTTTTACTTTCATGCAGAAGATGGGATAAACAAAATCACAGTGGGCTTAGAGAGTCGCCTTGGAAAATGCCACGCCTGACTGGTATCTCTCCTGAGGAAACCTAATTTCGGATAGAAAATCATCTGATTAAAATGGTTTGCCAATACGCTTTCCAATTACCTGCCCTTTCAGGGGCTGCTTCTACGTCAGCTTGAGTAATGTTAGGCATGGCTATTTCGGGGACGGGCCTCGCATGAACGCATAAGGTATGGGAGCCACGCTGCTTCTAAATTGCAGCGGCTGGGTTCCAGCAGGCCCCAAACACTTCTCCAGAAGTTTTCTGCCTGATCCAGACCGATTATTTTCACGACCTGAGTTGGTGAGATTTTTATGGAATCCCTGTTGGTTCTGGAAGAACAAGGTGTTGTCTGTCCTTCGCTGAAAGCTTTTTTGATACCTACGTATGCGATTGGAGCATACCGCAAGTTTCTGCTTCAGAACCTCGAGGGTTTCTTCGATTGACATATCATTGGACAGATGGTAGTTTCCAATGATGTTCGCAACGCATCTGTGCACTCTTGGTGATGGATTTCCAAGAAGTGCTTGTGTGACAACACCAATCTCCTTTCTAGAATTTTCGACTCTTTTGTTGAGTTGAGATACCCACAACTATAAAGTCCTCCTGCACTTATCTCTGTTACTTGCTCTAAGATGTTGATTATGGAGACGAATAACCGTGGCAGCTGCAACCTAGATCAGGCTGTGAACCTCTGTAGCAGTAATCTCGCTAGCCAAACGATCAGCCAAAATTCTGTCAACGGCAGCAATAATGTTAGTAGTTGCCGGAGTAAACTTTAGTTTTGGGATCTTTGGCCTAGCGTCTGGGAGAATTTCAGCATATTCTGTGAATGCGACCTGGAATGCGGTCAAAGCCTCATTGCAAATTGGGTCGAAATCCCCAGTCACTAAGCTCCTCCTGATTGCTGGGTTCATAGAGTACCTTATAGGTGGAGTATTCGTGTTGCTCTTTTGTTCAGTCCGGTAGGTTCCAGACCGAGCTCAAGTGAAACTTCGTGGAAAATTTCTTGCCTGGTTGGTAGGCCATCTCGGTTATTTTTCGCAATCACCCGGTATTGATTGGCAACGTTCTGCTCCGGAACATGAGTTTGTTTCAGGACGCGGGTTATAAACTCGGTACTGCTGCATTACAGATGTTATGTGGTGCATAGTGTCCCCTTCGCAGTTGCATAACCTACAACTGAAGTTCGTTATTGAGGAGTGGTGAGGTATGTACCGTTTATAATTTTTTTTTGGGAGCGAAGCATTCCGGATTGAAGTTAGAAATGCTTTGGTCTCATAGAAAAGTACACCATTAGTCAACCATTGGCTGAAGGCTTCGATGTCAATGCCTGGCGACAAGAACCTTTTGATATGACTTCCGTAAATGAGTTTCTCTGTCCACTTGTCGATATCGATTATGAAACACACTGGTTCTTCCTTGAGAAGCAGAACTTGATCAGGTCTGTTGCTATTTACACTGTGGTCGGTGGCAATAGTGTGGGCCCATAGTAGTTTCACCCGATCATTTTGCATAATTCTCTGCGGAGTATACTTATAGTAAGGATGGTAAGTTGCCACCGAGGTATACTTCAACGCAAGGTTTTGATGGAGAATCTTGCAGACGGAGTTATGACGATTGATGCACTCGGTACTACCCAACATCCTGTATGTATGTACTGGATGGTCTCCTCTTCACAGTTGCGTAACTAAAACTGGAGTTGGTGATTGAGGAGTCATGAAGAATGTACCGTTTATATTTTTTTGTTGGGAGCGAAGTGTCCTGAATAGAAGTTAAGAATGCTTTGGTCTGATAGAAAAGCACACCATTAGTCAACCATCTGCCTAAAAGCACTAAAAACCCTGAAAGCCATCAGCCGGTAAACCGAGTTCATCTGCTCCCATCTCTGAGAGTTTGCAAGCGTCTCTGCCCACACAGGTGACGAGTAGAGCAGGATGGAGCGCACCACTCCGACTAGTGCCAACCTTCAACATTTTCACAAGCACCGCGGTGGCACTGGCTGTCTTTGGAATGCATATTCCAGGTGTTCCCTCAAGCTCAATTATCACCCCCAGGTATTTGATAGACGGCTATGATATGGCCGTATATCCACCGACTTCCACTTTCATAGCGTTATTTTTCTTGCGCTTCGTTTTTGCGTCCGGGAAGGTCAGTCCGGCCGTTTCTAGCCAGGACTTTACAACTCCCACTATTTCACTGCTGCAACAACCAAAGCTAGTACAGCAAAGCCGAAAATCGTAGTTCCCTCTGGAACGGGAATAGCAAGCACCCCATTATACATGATATTCCGCAGCAGGGGACCAAGTACGGATCCCTGTGCTACCACGGTACAGTGTACTCTTTAGTGCCCTTGTCTGTCCCGTACCAGAGGGTCCCCTCTGAAAAGTAGTTGGCCATCGAATTCGCTAAATACCCAGGGACACCTATTTTAGCCAACGACCCTTTAATTCTATTCCAGTTGGCGGAATTGAATGTGTTTTTGACATCCAACGCCACCACGGCACAGCAGCCGCCAGAAATCAGTGCACCTTTTGCCAGGTTTACTACCATGCTAATTACATCCACCGTAGAGTGGGCACGTTGGAAACCAAACTGGCGTTCCGACAAACCATTGCTGGCTTCGACGATGGGCGGGAATCTGTTGTAGATGGCTCTCTCCTTCATGGCCATTGTATCCAGCAGACAGATAGAACGATATGATGCTGGGTTGCCAGGTTTCGGAAACAACACCAACATTTGCTTTTTCTACCGGGCAAGAAATATTGCTTCTCAAAGAGTGTTGGCGAAAAGATCGGGCCTAGTCTCCACTGCCAGTTTCAAAGCTCGATTGGGGATACCATCAAAACCTAGGTCCTTGTTGTCACCGATCCTACCACATATTTCCCGCAGCTCCTCCACAGTTATAGGAGGTATTATGCCGTCATTTAGCTGAACGACCATTTGCCTTACCCTATTTTCGTGGTGAGGGGACAGAGTGGTAACAATCTGTTTCATGAAGCGCGGACAGGTCACCTGGGAGGATCTCCGCAGCCGTTTCATACCACTCTGCAGCCTTCGTCACAGAAGGTTTATGTCGGCATGGTCACACAGCTTTTTTGCCCTCCGAATGGCTTCTTTTAGACGACCACGCAATTTCCTGTGTGCCTCCTCTCGACCGTCGCCACCGCGCTTTCCCCTGAGCCTCTAGCAAAGCCTCCTTGCCCGGAAATATTCGGCGCACAAGTGTGCGATTTCGTTGTTCCACTAGTAGTTGGTTTGCCTACCCTCTCCTTCTTTTTACACAGTAGTAAATTAGGGACTGCTCATCATCGGCACTGGAACATGCCTTCGCGATATAACCGAAGCCGAGGCATCTAAAGCATTGCTTCAGTGATACCTGCTCTCTAAGGCAGCACATAACCCATCCTATTGTTACTCTCCCTGCTGCCAGGAGTTTGAGTGCTGCCTCCACTGGTAGACTGATGATGGAGATTGGTGTTCCACCGTAGAATATTCGTAGCGCCTTTACCGCTGACTCTTGAAGTCCAATGAGGTGATCTCAGCCCTGATTTCGGCTTCCTGTCCCAAGAACTTTCCAATTTGGCTGAAGAATTTATTCGCTATTACATCCTTGGACCTCTTGAGCTCTAGGATAAGGTCTTCTTTCTGAGACAGTTTAATGCGGTTAACATTATCTGCCAAAGTTTTAAGTTCGAGTTCTGTCTTTACTCTCTTGAGAATGTCAGCGTATGACCCTTCGCTGGGAGATGATGAGAATCTCCGGTCGTATCCACCTCCAATCTTTCTTCTTTCACAGATACCGAAGAGAGAAGGGTTGCCCACTATGTATTGCTGCATCCGTGGGCGAATATTTCTGCGGAAGGAAGGACTTCCTACCACGCTAAAAATTCATCCCTTTTGGCTAGAGTAACTCAAAGACGCGTGTGCACACAGCGCTCCAAACAGATTGGTGCTTGGTAGATGAAGGAAGCCAAAGCTCTTATATAGCGGAAAACCTGGTTTAGAATTTACGTCTCTGCTGGATATACGATTCTAACCAACATTACAGAGCTGATGGGATTCAGCGATGCCTCTGGAGACCGGTATGCTGCAGTAATTCACAGTCGGGTTAAGGCCGGCGGGGAATATGCCGTGCGATTACTAGTAGTCAAGGGAAGAGTCATCCCATTAAAAGCTCAGATAGGGCATGGGACTGGAGTGTGCACCATCCCAAGGCTAGAATTTGAAAGTGTTATATTTCTGTCGGATTTATGTCGGGACGTGAAACGGAGCGTGCGAGACATCCCCATTAAATTCATGGCCTACACAAGCTCCGAGGTAACTCTTGCGTGGATCCGGAGTCAGAAAAATTGCAGAATAAAACGGTAAAACGCAGAGTTGCGGCGATTCGCAGAATCATTGACCTAGCCGACATTCATCATGTGTGGTCGAAGTGGAATCCAGCCGACTGTGCTTGCAGAGGATTGGATCCGCGAAAATTTGTAGGACATGAAATGTGGTTCTCTGGTCATCCTTTTCTAAGAGGAGAGCTCTCAACTACTCTAATCACCTCAGGAACGGTTACTTGCGAGCACGTGGCCATCGACCACCCAAAACCGCCCACCGCTGTATATTACATTACGCGTATCGTTAGAAGGACTGGTGAATGTCATTGCGAGGTGCTTAAGGTAGAAGTCTGAGGCAACTGAGCCGTTTTCATTACTAGAATTGGAACAAGCGAAATACGCAATGAGGTGTCAGTAGAAGGTACTGTTTGATCGGCAGCTCGAGAGAGTTAAGTTGGACCTCCTTCGAGTGGGAGGGCGTTTGAGCCAAGCCTCAGCGCTCCATTATTTTAGAAAAATGCTATTTAACAAACTTGATGACCCGGCAAATACATGAGGGAAATGAATACTGTAGGGTTGGATTGACCATATGTCCAGATGCATCAGATTCGGAGGACAGGCAATAGAACGGGTGTCAACAGAATATGTATTCGAAAACATGGGGAGTAATTTGTGCGGTCTATTCCAAATAAAAGAAAGATCGTTTCGATGCTCGAAGCCGATAAAAGTTTATGTTGCCGTGTTTGGGTGCATGGCCACAAAGGCACTCCATCTTGAAATTTGCTTAGACCTTAGTAGTATGCATTATACTTGGCAGCCTTCCGAAGGTTTACGAGTGGACGTGGGCAGATGGTGTCGGTTCGTTCAGACAATGGTACGAATTTAGTTGGGTCAGCTCGAGTTTTAAGGGAATCATGCCAACAGGTAGAAGCCAAAATGGAATTGTGCTTGGAGCAGCAACGAATTGTCTGGAATCATAATCCGCCTAGAACGTGTCATTTTGGGGGGTTTTTTTCAGGCGGGAGTGGGCATTTTCAAACGCTACGTAAAAAAGATGTCACTTTTATCCAGGCTTCCAGGCACCCTCTTTAGGGACTTCACACACTCTCCCCGAAATTGCGGCTACATGAGATTCACCGCAGCTTGAGCAGTCCTCCTTACTTGCTCCTTTTTTTTGGGAGTTGAGCTTTTTTTCCTCTTAGAGGATTGCTGGCCAGTTGATTCGTTCAATCGTTTGCGATGCCTCTTCCCTGGTTTCTCCTCTCCCGAGTTCTTTGTGGCGTCACTTGTGTTGCCTAGCTTACTTTTTCAACCGATGCCTTCAATCCTCTTTCATTTTAGGTCTTGCCGTACACCAACATAATGCCTCCAATCATGACCCTTATATTTTGATGGATATTCTACTGTGGAACTGCGGTCATTGGCCGGGAGCCCGCTTGACTACTCCCGAAAACCGCCGGTACTGAGTCTCCGAAGCCTTGCACCGTAACTTTCTCTCTATTCTTCTCCCCCATGTTTAGTTTTTTTCTGGGTATCCCCCCGCGCCTAAAAACGGGACCAAATGTACCAACTGGTCCTCCAGGTTGGGGGGTTGGGTAGGGCTGATAACCCTACACGGAAAACAGATGTTTCGAAACCACGAAAGGAGCCTCGGACAGGATGGATTTTACAACGACGAACCCGGCAACGACAACGGATTAACGATTTGCGCATTTTCTCATGGAACGTGCGCTCCCTGTACAGACCGAATTCTGCTGAGCAGCTAGTCGATACCCTGTCCCAATATAGGGCTGATATAACAGGGTTACAAGAGATGCGATGGACAGGGACCGGTTTCCTGGAGAAGAGCCGCTACACCATATATTATAGCGGCCATCCAGTAAAAAATGAAACCTGCTGTTATCGGCTTCGAAAATATAAGCGAAAGGTTATGCACTCTGCGTTTGCGAGGCAAGTTTAGAAATATAAGCATCATAAACGTTCATGCCCCTACAAAGGAGACTGCAGATTCGGAGAAGGATATCGTCTACGAGGCAGTTGAGCGCACCCTTGAAGCCTGTCCCAGGTATGATATCAAAATCATACTTGGAGATTTCAACAGTCAAGTAGGGACGGAGCCCGTATTCAGGCGATACGTTGGATCCCATAGCTTCCATAAGGACACCAATGATAACGGATTGCGCATTATCTAGTTAGCAGCATCACACGAAATGATTATTGGAAGTACCTGGTTTGCGCGGAAAGCGGTCCACAAACATACGTGGGCCTCTCCAGACGGGACCACTTTCAACCAAATTGACCACGTGTTGATCGAACGCCGCCACCTCTCAGCCTTGATGAATGTCAGAACATATAGGGGGGCCAATATAGACTCGGATCACTATCTCGTTGGCATGGTGCTCCGAGCTGGAATAACAATACCACCTAAAATCCCCTCTGACAATCACGTGAGAGTGAACACTGAAGCCATCCACAACATAGCCTTCCACAACACCTAAATAGGGAAATGGATACCGCAATAACCGCAGTCAACAGAGATCCTGGAGATGAAGCATCAACAAATGATCTTCACAATCATCTGAAGAACATTATCATAAATACGGCTACAAACATATTTGGCCCCAGCCGCAAAAAGAGTCGGAACGGCTGGTTTGACGATGAATGTAAGCTCGCAACGGAACGGAAGAATGCTGCATATCGAGTAAAGTTGCATTCTCGAAGGACGCGGGTACGCGCGGAGACTTATCACGAACTCCGGCGAGCAGAGAAGCGACTTCACAGACGAAAGCGATGGGTTGAGTACTTTGATGAATTACTGAACAACGAGAACGTCGACGAGTTGGAGGTCCGGCCAACTAAAGACGAGGGACAAATACTGCAACCATCACGTGTAGAAGAAACGGTCTGTGCAAATCATCGGCATAAAAATCATAAGTCGCCAGCAGCCGATGGAGTTCCAGCCGGATTGGTTAAATATGGAGGCAACTAGTTACACCAAGTGGCTCATCAACTTGTGCTCAAGGTATGGGACAGCGAATCAATGCCTGACGATTGGCAACGAGGCATTATCTGTCTCATACATAAAAAGGGAGATATCAGACAGTGCACCAATTATAGAGGTATCACGTTGCTGAGTACCTTCTATAAGATATTCTCCTCTATCTTGCTAGGCCGCATAGCCCCATACGCCCAGAACATCATTGGCCCATACCAAAGAGGCTTCACTCCAGGCAAATCAGTAACAGATCAGATTTTCTCTCTGCGGCAAGCGATGGAAAAACTATTGGAATATGAACAACAGCTGCACAATCTTTTCATCGACTTTAAAGCCGCCTATGATATCCCGACGAAATTGATAAGATTGACTAGGCTGACCCTAACCAATGTGCGAGGCTAGATAAAAGCAGCAGGATCACTCTCAAGACCATTCAACATCAACAACGGTCTATGCCAAAGGGATGCCCTATCATGCGTCGAGAAAGTGATCCGTGATGCTGAGGTAAATACAAGAGATGCGATCCTCTTTAAGTCCACCCAACTACTGGCCTATGCTGACGATATCGACATCATGGGAAGAACCACCCGAGACGTACAAACTGCCTTCATCCAGATCGAGCAGGTGGCAATCGGCGCGAGATCTTCGGCAGCATGAATGCAATGCAATGAAGGAAAGACAAAGTATATGGTGGCAACGTCGGCATCGAAAACAAACCAACCAATAACATCAAACCGCACCGGTCAAACAGGAAGAATAAGGATAGAAGATTACAACTTTCAGAGCGTGGATAATGTCTCCTATCTAGGGTCGAAAATCACAACCGATAACTGCTACGATGAGGAAATCCGCGCACGGTTGTTGCCAACAGAGCTTATTTCAGCTTACAAAAATTGTTCCGCTCGAAACGTCTCACCATAGGGTCAAAGCTCTTACTGTACAAGACTGTGATTTTGCCAGTCCTCATGTATTCCTCGGAAACTTGGGTTCTTAGCAAGAAAAATTGCGAATTGTTGGCTGCGTTCCAGAGAAGAATCCTCCGAAGAATTTTTGGCCCCCTACATGAGGATGGACGATTCCGTAGCCTACACAATGACGAAATCTATGAGCGATACCATGACCGTGCGGTTGTGGATAAAATCCGGCTCAATAGGTTACGGTGGGTGGGTTACTTAATCCGTATGGAAAGTATATAAGGGTAATATCTATGGTAGAAAAAGAAGACGAGGTAGACCCTGCCTAAGATGTAGCGATGGCGTAAGTCAGGACGCCAGACAGCTGTTAGGGATATCGAATTGGTGGACCTCGGCGCAAAACCGAGATGTCTGGAGTTCCTTATTAAGGCAGGCCTAGACCGGATACCGGTTCTTGCGCCGTTGATGATGATGATGTTTCCCATAGCCAGCTTTTATCCACGAGTGGGTGCGAATCAGCATTCCCCTACACGCACATCTCCGGATGCGTGCATGTGTGTACCCATGACACACCCGCCGAGCGTTCCCTTATCCGCTTATATAGGGTGCGGCAGCATAACTTCCTTTTTTCAAAACTCAATAAAAACTATTGTATGCATCGGAAAATATTTATTTATTTTTTATAATGTAGGTACATGTCCAAAGTTTTTATTTACATTGTTTTGAAGATCAAATCTGTTAGGTGACGTCCCCCATTTTCCATACATTACGTAAACCGATTTCTGGCGTTTGTCATGACTCTTGTTAGCATAGCAGGTGTTATGTTGGCAATTTCTTCTTGCATGTTGGTCTTAAAATCTTGTAAGGTTCTTGGACCATAGAAAAAAATCACAAAGGGGCAGATCGGGAGAGCGTCCCGGCCATTCCAAATCGCCTCTAATTGAGATAAGGCGCTCTGGAAAGTGTTCCCTCAAAACAGCCATCGGTGCTCTTGAAGTGTGTGCTGTTGCACCGTCTTGGTGGAACCAAGTGTCCCCCAAATCCAAATTTTCCTCAAAAAACCAGGGACCAATAATTCCAGCTGAGGAAATTGCACACCACACTGTGACTTTGGGTGAATGTAAAAGCTTTTGATGCAATTCTCGAGGGTTGATGTCAGCCCAGTAGCACATGTTTTGTTTGTTAACCGACCCACACAAATGAAAATGGGCTTCATCGCTAAAAAAAACAATAGCACCCTCGGGAACGACATCAAGAAGAAGCTCACACGCGTTCATCCGAGAATTGAAGTCACGTTCTGAAAGTTCCTGCACTATCGCCATCTTATAGGGATGAAAATGAAGATCATCACGAAGAATTCTTCTCACAGAACGATCGGATAGTCCAAGGGCAGATGCGTGTTTGCGCGCAGAACGTCGTGGCGATCGCAACATTGACGCTCTCACTGCTTCAATGTTCTCAGGTGATCTAACGGGCCGAGGGACTCCAGTTCTTCCTTTTGTCGCACTTGCAGTTTGTCTGAATGTAGTGACCCATGTAACAATTGATTTGCGGTCTGGGACGTGAGCCAACGGGGCTAAATTAAAGCGATTCCGAAATGCACGCTGTGTTGCAATAACCGAACGTCCGCTTGAAAAGTAAACCTCAACGGCAAAGGCACGCTCCTCACTATTCCAATGCATGATGGCGACTGAACCATGTCGGGACAAAACTTTACAGTATCCCCTCTTGAACGAGACCACTAGCGCTCCGCTATGACATCAACTAACTGAGTGGCGCGCATTTTAAAAAAGGAAGTTATGCTGCCGCAACCTGTATATATATGGCCTGGCGTACCAGGTTAATCTTGGCCTGAGTTGCAAACGCAGAACCGCATATGACCAAGCCCGTGTCATTAGTTACGGATAATGACGTGGTCTACCGGGTCAGCTATGAATATCGCAAGATGATCTTGTAAATAAGTAGCCGCGGACAAGCAGAACGATTCCATTTGTGTTCGCCTTCCCTAATCTATTCTTCCCTTTCTGGGGAAGTTAAGCTCTTTAACAAATCCATAATCCGGGGTGAAGGAATCGTGGCACCTATCGGATGAATTACAGTACCTTCCCTACCTTTGGAGGTAACCATGGGGCATTGCAACATTAGGGCTCTATCGCAGAGTTGACTGCCTCCCCAACACTCGTGGGAACAAAATTTTGGATAATATTTCAAATTCTTTTGATGGGACACCAGGGACACGAAGACAGTACCCAACACGGTTAAGGT
The DNA here is from genome assembly GCF_905115235.1 of Hermetia illucens. NCBI lineage: Eukaryota > Metazoa > Arthropoda > Insecta > Diptera > Stratiomyidae > Hermetia > Hermetia illucens. The sequence continues at coordinate 123,563,417 of NC_051849.1, read as the reverse complement.
TCGCTCATCAACAACAGAGCGGCTCTTCGCCCTTGGAAGTTTTGGCGGTTATGCCGCCAACCACCAGGGACAGGAGACCTAGGCGTCGTCTGATTTGGACGAACCAACTTAACGAATTTATCGTCTGCGCCTATTACCGTGCCACGGGTTTGGAACGCTGCCCGGAACTAAGTCATGTTCCGGAGCAGTACGTCGCCAATCAATACCGGGTGAAATAATCGAGTTGCCCTACCAACCAGGCAAGAAATTTTCCACGAGGTTTCACTTGAGCTCGGTGTGGAGTCACCAACTTACCGGTCGAAACACGAATACTCCACCTAGAAGGTACTCTATAAACCCAGTAATCACGAGAAGCTTAGTGACTGGTGATGTCGACCCAATTTATAATGAGGCTTTCGCATTCCATGTCGCTTTCACACAATATGCTGAGATTTTTCCGGACGCTAGGCCAAACCTCCCAAAACTGAAGTTTACTTCGGCAACTACTAACATTATTGCTGCCGTTGACAGAATTTTGGCTGATCGTTTGGCTAGCGGGATTACTGCTACAGAGGTTCACAGCCTGATCTACGTTGCTACCACGGTTATTCGTCTTCATAATCAGTATCTTAGAGCTAATAACAGGGGTATGCGCAGGAGGATTTTATCGTTCTGGGTATTTCGACTCAATAAGAGAGTCGAACATTTGAGAAAGAAATTGGTCGTGTTACGCAAGCACTTCTTGGACATCCACCACCATTGCGAACATTATTGGAAACTACCATCTCTCCAATGATGTGCCAATCGTTGAAATCCTCGAGGTGCTAAAGCAGAAACTTGCGGTATGCTCCAATCGCATACGTAGGTATCAAAAAAGCTATCAGAGAAGGACAGGACAGGACCTTGTTCTTCCAGAACCAACGGGGATTCCATAAAAATCTCACCAACTCAGGTCGTGAAAATAATCGGTCTGGATCAGGCAGAAAACTACTGGAGAAGTGTTTGGGGCCTGCTGGAACCCAGCCGCTGCAACTTAGAAGCAGCGTGGCTCCCACATCTTATGCGTCCATGCGAGCCCGTCCCCGAAATGATCATGCCTAACATTACTCAAGCTGACGTAGAAGCATCCCTTGAAAAGACAGGTAATTGGAAGGCAGCAGAAGTTGACAAGATTCACAACTTCTGGCTGAAGTGGTTAAAGAGTACTTACAGGGTACTGGCAAATCACTTTAATCAGATAAGTGCCGATCCTAAATTAGTTCCAGAAGGGGATAAATTTCCTCCTTCCCAAGGAACAGGGTGCATCTTGCCCTTCAAAATGTCGATCAATTACTTGTCTTCCTACCATCTACAAGGTCTTCACTTCAGTTCTGTGCGCGAACACCACAAAACATCTTTCTGTTCATAAATTGATAGCTGAGGAGGAAAAACGATGCGGAAAAGGCTCCCGAGGCTGTAAAGGACAGACCGTATCGGTTATAATACGGCACCTACATCGATTATAAATCAGCCTTTGACTCCATATCGCATTCGTGGTTACTTCAAGTGTTACGATTGTACAGAATCAACCCGAATGTGGCTCTTCCCCTCAGAACAGTCATGAAAAATTGCAGCGCGAAACTATATGTATCCTCACAAGCAACAGAAGAGGTACCAATCAGGAGTGGCATTTTCCAAGGCGACTCTCTAGACCCACTATGGTTTTGTTTGGCTTTGAATCCACTATCCCATTTTTTTCATGAAAGCAAATATGGGTTCCAAATCAAGCATGGCATATTGTCGAAAACATTAAGTCATTTAATGTACATTGGCGACGTCAAATTGTATGAAAACCAACTTCGCTCCTTCCTGGATATCACCATTTAGTTTAGCAGGGATATCGGCATGCAGTTGTGATTGGAGAAATGTTGTATAAAAACAATTGTTCTCGAAAAATTGAGGATCATCGTCCCACGTCACCAGGTAGGGAGCGGGACTGATTTGAAAACATTGCACTAGAATCAAGTGCATTCTCTTGGTGAGTTTTTTTTCAAAAAACAATCCTCTAGCCAAATACATCAGACTACCGTCATGGCAGATCGATATGTGGAAAGAGAAACCCATTCACGAATGTCATATCAAAAATTTGTTGTTGCCGGGCATTGACATCGGAGCCTCCAAAAAATGGTTTACCAGTGGTGTACTTCATATGATCGCTGGATGTGCTGACATAACATCTGCGTGCAGAATGTTGAGAAGTACCGAGTAAACCAATCGTCATAACTCCGTCTGCAAGATTCTCCATCAAAATCTTGCGTTGAAGTATAACTTAGTGGCAACCTAACATCTTTATTTTTTTTTTTTGTTTTTATGGATGGATTTTGAAATCTTAGAAAGATGCTGCTGCGCCAGGTTGCAGCAGTGTGTGGGATTCGCACCCACTAAAACCACTCCCACACTTCCGCCCCTCCCCGCGGGACCACCGTGAAGTATTACTTCGCGGGGGAGGCTCTGGTTCGCTATACCAGCTCGTCCATGTCACGTCTCCGTCGCGCCGCCTTCCGAGCTCGATCCAACTCCAGGAGTTTTGTCTGCACCACGGCTACTGCCTCATTTACCGCCATCCAGTTTTCTTCCGACTTCAACATCTCTTCCACCAGGTTGGAGGGCTCGATGTCCGCCCCTAAGATGCTGTTCAACCTCCTTTTCTGCTGCAGAAATCCGGGACAATGGAACATAACGTGCTCCGGGTCCTCGAGTGTAGCACCGCATTCAGGACAGTTGGGAGACTCGTCCAACTCGAAGCGATGCAAGTTCTTCCTATAGCCACCGTGTCCCGTAAGGAACTGTGTCAGGTGGTAATTCAATTCTCCGTGCTTTCGGTTGACCCATTTCTCGATACACGGGATCAATGTATGAGTCCACCTGCCCTTGTCGGAGTTATCCGATCGTTGCTGCCACTTGCCACACAACTCTCTCCTGATGGCTTTTCGGAAATCCGCATTCATCTCGGCTGGATTTGCCTTCCGTTTTTCGTAGAGCCAGTGTGTCTCGCCTGCTAGAAGATCTATGGGATCATTCCTGCGATGTCACACACTGTCTCCGTCCACGCCGTCCTAAATGCGCTGCACACCCTTACCGCAATTGGCCGGTATGCCCAACTTATCTTCCTCCGGCTGACAGCGTGGTTCAACGCTCCCGCCCAGACAGGGGCCGCGTATAGCAGGATCGACCTCACCACTTCTGCGATGAGTAGCCTGCGACTATACTTCGGCCCTCCCACGTTAGGTATCATCCTTGCAAGGGATGAGCTGGCATTTGCTGCCTTCTCTCGCGCATAATCCAAGTGTCCCTTGAAACTCACCCCCAAGTATTTGACAACCGATTTTGAGACGACCTCACGATTACCAACCTGGATGGTAATCGTGTTGTTCTTCCTACGGTTGGTAATGAAGACCGCATCCGTCTTTTCGTCCGCCAGGTCCAGCTTGGCCATTCGTAACCATGACTTTATGGTATGAATGGCTTCATTTGCATAAAGCTCCACGTCCTCGGGATGCTTTGCAATTGCTACTACCGCCAAGTCGTCCGCAAAACCAATCAGCGCTGTCTCCTCCGGCGCGCGAAGGGCAAGCACTCCGTCGTACATTATGTTCCACAGCAGCGGTACCAATACAGAACCTTGAAGCACACCTGCTGTCACAATGTACTCTTTCGGCGCGTCGTCCGTCTCGTACCAGAGAAGTCTGTCCGAAAAGTAACTCTCAATGAGCCGAGCCAAGTAGCTAGGAACACCCAGTTTGGCCAAAGCGCCCTTAATCCAGCCCCAGTTGGCTGAGTTAAAAGCATTTTTGACGTCCAGCGTCACCAGAGCACAGCATTTGCCCATGGCCATTGCATTTGGAGCCAATTCCGTGACCTTTGCTACTGCATCGACCGTAGAACGGGCTCGCCGAAACCCATATTGCCGCTCTGAAAGACTACCCGCAAGCGCGATGAACGAGAGCAGCGTGTTGTATAGGACCCTCTCCAACATCTTCCCCATGGTGTCTAAAAGACAAATAGGGCGATATGAAGAGGGCACGTCGGGTGGTCTTCGGGGCTTCGGTAGCAACACCAGCTTCTGCCTCTTCCACTGGGCGGGAAACATTCCTTCCGCCATGCACGATTCGAATGTGCTTGCGAACCACTTTGGTCTGGCCTTGACCGCCACCTTCAGAGCCCTGTTCGGAATTCCGTCCAATCCCGGAGCCTTGCTATCCCCAATACGTCTGCAGATTTCCCAAAGTTCATTTTCGGTAACATCAGGGATTGAGAAGACGTCCTGCTGAGCTGCCAGTTGGGGTTCTCTTTCGTCCTGCTCCTGCTGCGGGAAAAGAGTTGTAATTATTTGCAACAAGAGCCGTGGGCATGTCACTTCAGGTGATTTTCGCCCGCGGATCTTCTTCATTACAACTTGGTACGTTGTACCAAACGGATTCGTATTAGCCTCCATGCAGAGCTTCTGGTAGCATTCCCGCTTGCTTCTCTGAATGGCCTTGTTAAGGGTGCTTCGCAGATCCCTGTATTTCTCCTCACGCTCCTGGTGCTCCGGCCTTCCCCTTGTCCTGTGGGAAAGTCTCCTCGCTCGGAGACAAGAGGATCTCAAGGCAGCGATCTCCGTGTTCCACCAGTAGTTTGACCTCTTGACGAGATGCAAACGTCGTCGTGGCATCGTAGCGTCGCATGCTTCGGTTACACGCTGAGACAGCTGTGTGACCCTTTCCACCGCTGTTCCATCCGGATCATGGGCTCCCTCCAATGCGGCCAGGAATGTTTCCGCGTCGAAAGTTCCGATAGACCAGCCAACCGCCTTAGCCTTTCCACCTCCAGAGCGTCGTTGACTGGTTCCCCGGTTCCCAATGCGGAGGAAGATGGCCTGGTGGTCACTGTGGGTATAGTGCTCACTCACTTGCCAAGTCATCTCCCTCATCAGTGAAGTACTAACAAATGTCAGGTCAACGATCGAACCCGACCCTCTTCCTCGAAAGATGGGCACGCATCCAACGTTGGCCAGCACGATGTCCAGCTCCGCAAAAGACTCCAACAGAAATTGACCTCTGGTGTTCGTCGATCGGCTTCCCCACTCCAGGGCCCACGCGTTGAAATCGCCCGCAATGATTTTAGGGCTGCGGTCTCTAGCGTCCAACACCAGACTGTCTAACATCTCCTCATATTGTGTTAAGGTTGCACCAGGAGGAGCGTAGCAGCTGTAAATATGGACACCGTTGACCTTCACCCTTATAAAACCGGCTGCCGGGGGGCCATGACTTCCTGAATGGCCTGTCTTCCGCACGCCCAGATTGCGGCGTTGCCAGACGCATCCACCGCCCAAGTCGCACCGCCGTGGTTTCTGTACGGCTCGCAAATAACCGCGACATCGACATTCGACTCTCGAAAGGTTTGCGAGAGCAGGTCTTGAGCTGCCTCACAGTGATTGAGATTGATTTGTATCAACGAATCTCGCAAATGATCTTGTAAATAAGTAGTCGCGGACAAGCAGGACGTTTCCTTTGTGTTCGTCTTCCTTCCTCTCCTTCTTTCTGGGAGAGTAAACCTCCTTAAAAATTCGTAATCCGGTGTGAAGGAATCGACGCGCCAATCGGATGAATCGCAGTGACATTAGACTGTATTTCAGCGGTTCCTCTCCAAATATCTTTCTTAGTTTTGGCGGTAACAATATAACACTGTAGCATTGGGGCTCTGTTGCAGGGTTGACTGCTTCCCCATTACTCGTGGTTGGAAATTGGAGATAACACCCACCCACCGAAATGTACCTCGGCTCGCTTGTTCCAGTTCACTTGTGAAGTTCTAGCGGAACTTTTTTAAATGGCGGCTGAAAGGTTCCTAAAGGCTTGGGGGAGGAATAATTACAACGGCTTTTGTTTAATACAAGTATAATGATTTTATATTTATATATTATCAAGTTTCTTAGCTTCTATACTTTATATATTACCAAGCTTCTTATTTTAAATATTATCAAGTTCCCTATATTAGCAAATTTTTCACTCTACCAGGAACGTACTCGGCTCTCGAGCTGCTGCTGTACTGCTATCAGCTTAATGTTTTACACTGGACGTTACCACTTGGTACTGCTTAACTTCTTGCACTTTCAGACCGACCACTAAACTAACGTGCTCAAGACTTTTTTATATTGGACTTGTGCTAATTCCTATGCCCTAGATTGAGCGTGTTATTATGCCCTCAATTACGTATGTCCCATTTTGCATGCCGGCAGAACGCTCGTATTGTTTACTGAAACAACGTGGCAATCATGTCGATGAATGATTTTCGGGCCATTATTGCTGCATTGCTCTAGCGTAACGGCCTTTTTTCGCATTCCCCATAATTTTGAACTAATTTGTTGAATAATAATTCAGACGGGTCTTTCCAAGTTGTGCAATTTAATTATGCTTGAACATCCTCCTGCCTGAAGAAAGTCTGGAGCTGGCTGTTATCGTCGGAACTCTTTGAAGCTCGCGCCGCGATGCTTTGAATAGGGTTGTATCGTTCACCTAATTTTCTTTTTATCCTATTATTACATTTTATTTTTCCTAGTGCAATTACAATTTCTAAATAAATTACAGAACAATACTAGTTTCTTTTTTAATTAAAAATGCATACTTTTTTTTTTGTCATTTCAGTAAATTCCTCACTTGACTGGGGCCATGGTTTGTTTTGCCTCATCAAATTTCTTTTCTCAAATAATATATTGACACCACTTTCAAACCTTCCCCATGCGTCATGTATTCTATGATTTTCACGGCCGAACTGACCTTGAAATATTTTAACCTTTCCGAACATAATAACGCATGCGAAGTTTGCAACCTCGGTATGAGTTTTCTTTTTTTTTCCAGATTATGCTATGATTATGATGATGTAATATATACAATGACCTTTGGTTACCGTTTTATTCAGGGAGACGTAATATATGATCCCCGTTTCCTATACGGAAGAACTTACTACTGGAACGTCACCGCCTCTTTGTGCCTTTCGCCAACTTCCCGGACACTTGTCTTCTGCCGAAAGATGGCTTACGAAGGTAGATTCATTTTCGCTCCTCCCTCCCATCTTTCTTTTCACACATATTATTACCCCTGCCAGTATTACGCCGAATAACTCAGTGGCTTCGGCACAACCATGAGGCATGTAACTCTCTAGAACGCTTCCTTCTTCAATCTCCTCTTTTAGCTTCTGCTTAAGTTCTGCTATAGCTTGTGCTTCCGAATCTGGTAGTTTGATCCCGATCGGCGGAGAATTAAATCGTGCGGTTACTATATCATAAACTTTGGTCCAATTAGTTGTGATGCTCCACCGTATTCCCCTAACCTTAAACGAAACCGCATCCAGAGTGCAGTACTCTAGCTCAATGATCGTGACGGGAAACCTTATTGTCACATTTGTTCCATTACACGTGATCGGAATCGTGTCCGTCTGTCCTTTGAATATCACCCGATTATACAACCGCAATTCTGGCTTGGTGGTGCTTCATAGCCTCCACTTCGTGACGTACAGCTACATCTTGATAACCGAAATAAGCTACGGTTTTTGTTGTCGCTAGCCCAGCTAAATACTTGGCGCCTAACTTCATGAGTCCGCTAGTCCCAAGAGAGACGAGGCCAGGGAATCTTTTTGAGCCCTTGATTTTGTACACCGCGTTTAACTCCCGACTAACATACTCGACTTGTAACTCATGTGATACCTGAGTTCTTCGCAATGATCTCGAATTTCCCCTGCCGCTTGTCGTTCGCAAATTCTTCTGAATTTTCCCTTTTGGTGCGGCATGAGTTCCAGGTCCCGGGTAACATTCACAGAGGTTCCGATGGTATATTTTAGGTCTTTAGGCTTTAGGCTTTTACCTGTACTGCGCACAGATCAATTATCCTAGTCTCCAGTACTAGATCCACTGTCCAAGGAAGTACACCAGCCGGTAATAGGCATAAACCCACAAGAACCGCTACCTGACCCAGCGACCAATGGTTTCACCTCGTTTTCCTCCGGTTTCGAGTCAGAACGTTTGCTGGCATTAGCTTCGTGCGGGACACAATGTTGCCTACTGACATTCATCTTCCGGTAGGAGAGAAACGGGCTGCTGAACAGCTCGACGAACGTTGTCCTTCCCAGCAGTTCTGAGATTCACCTCGCGCAAGACTCCTTTAGGATCCGGATAAACCTCAGCTACCCTCACTGTCTTAACGGACTGATTTTCTTTGATCAGAATTAACTCTCCTTCAGCCAACTGGCTTCCAGGCTTCTTCCACTTATGCCACTTTTGAAGATAGCTCATATAGTTTCCCTCAAACTTCGTCCCAAAATGCCTCTGCAACTCTTGAATTTGCAACCATCTTTTGGTTGCCGGGAGCTCCTCGCGCAATCCATCAGCCCATGGTGGTGACAGCAAGCTTCTCTGAATAATAAAATGAGCTGGAGTCAACACCTGCAAGTCATGGCTATTATCAGATACTGAATATAAAGGCCGACTATTCAGTATTGCCTCCCACGTGCAAATGACAGTATAAAAATTGTCTCGTTTCAAACTTCCGACCGCCGCCTCAAACAACCCACCCAAATGACTAGCCCTTGGAGGATTGTGATGCCACTCAATCCGTCTTTGGATCATATCCCCTTCCAGCTTGGATGCTAACTTGTGCCAAGCTTCTCTCAACACGTTTGAAGCTCCCACTAAATTCGTTTCATTATGGAGCGAACTGTGACCTCTTCGACCTATGAACCTCTGAAACGCGGTCAAGAATGCACTCGTAGTAAGGTCCATAAATATTTATAAATGCAGCGCATTAGTAGCCATACAAGCAAACACTACTGCCTACACTTTCATTGTTTTGCGGTTCGTAAATTAAAAGCTCTTAACTGAAACGGCCCGCATAGATCAGCTATCTTCGGAACCACGGCTTCTCCCCGCATTCTCAGACATTCGATACATCTCCTGATGCACTTTTTAACTCGCTGCTGCAGGGCGGAAGTTAAATACTTTTCTCGCACAATAGTCATTGTGAGTCCGGTCCCGCAAGGCTAATTTTTTCTGTGCGCTTGCAGTACAATTAGGTCGACCAGGTGCGTTACCTAATATTATCGGGTGTTCATGTTCGAAGGAAATGAGTGCCTGTTCCAACCTTTCACCCACGCGAAGAATACTAGTGGGCTTCTCAATAAATAGGTTAAAGGATGATAGCCAATGGTGTTTTTCTACTGCCATCCCTTGCTGGGTCCTCTTCATCTGTTCTTCGAAGAGCTGCTCCTGCTGGAGTTTAATTACTGCAATCTCAGCCTCTTCCAACTCTTGAACTGAATAAAGGCCTGAATTTTCATTCTCCCAGCGAAGGCATCTTACCAGGGTATTCGCCACCCGAGGAAGACTGGAAAAACGAAGCATGAAATTTGAGGAAACATCCCCACCTGCGCTAATTTCCCCTGCATGAGCCTACCTTTCTGAGTCTGTTTGCACGACTGCCGTGAGAGGAAGCTCCTCTTCCAAGAACTGGGGTCCGCTGAACCACAACTCGTGGCCTATGAATCTAAGAGCGACTCTTCGCCCTTTGGTGTTTTTCCGGTTAAGGGTCAACAACCAGGGACCAAAAACCTAGACGTCAAATCAGCTGAATGAATTTGTCTTCCGCGTCTATTACTGTGTTACAAATTTGCAACGGAATGCATCAGGGTACAAACGTCGACTCCATGATGCATTAATTACCCGTTTTCCGGAACAAAGTCATGTTCCGGAGCAAAGCATTGTGAGACAATACCGGGTGATAATGAAAAATAATCGAGTTGCCCTACAAACTAGACAACAAATTTTCCACGAGGCTTCACTTGAGCTCAGTTTGGCGTCCTCAACAAATCGGACTGAACAAAGAAGCAGCTCGAATACCCCACCTATAAGGCTCTCCATGAACCTAGTAGTCAGGAGAAGCTCAGGAAAGGATGTTGACCCAATTCATAATGAGGCTTTGACCGCATTCCAGGTCGCATTCACAGAATATGCTGAGATTCTCCCGGACGCTAGGCCAAATATACTAAAACTAAATTTTACTTCGGCAATTACTAACATCAACTGCTGTTTTAAGTGTTTCGACTCAACAAAAGAGTCGAAAAGTTGAGAAAAAAGATTAGTCGTGTCACGTAAGTACTCCCTAGAAATCCATCTGGAAGAGTGCACAGATGCGTTGTCAACATCATTGGAAACTACGGAGGAATTCTCGAGATGCTGAAGTAGAAATTTGCGGTATGTTCGAACAGGAGGACAGACAATGCTTTATTCTTCTAAAACCAACGGGATTCTATGAAAATCTCACTACTAAGGTGGCGAAAGTAACCCCGATCTGGATCTGACGGAAGACTTCTGGAGAACTGTTTGCAGCGAACCCGGCCGTTGCAATTTAGAAGCACAAATGACCATGCCTGATATAACTGAAGTGGATTTAGAAGCAATCCTTGAAAACGCAGGTAATTGAAAGACGCCAGGAGTTAAGATAAGATAACACAACTTCTGGCTGAAAATGTTCGAGAGCACTCTCAGGGTAGCCAAAAATGATTTTAATCAGATGATTAATAATATAACAATAATAACTCATCCGAAGCCGGTCCCAAGCCCGGTTGTGAAAGGAGGAGGGATGGATAGCTTCAGTCTGAATGGCTGTACGCCATGACGACCAGGAGCACAGCTCCGCCTGCTGCAGCTGTTTCGCCACAATCTGTGGCGACCACTTTCGCAGGTTCGCGTAGGCAGCGGATGAAATGGATGGACGAAATGAACCTCTTCGTCATCCGCCCCTTCTACGAAATAAAGGCGGGGGCGGGTACGAACATCTTACCGCCCCTTGTTGCATCAGAGATTCGTCGAGCGTTTCCCGTAATTCGCGCACATGACTGTGCAGCGAGTCGCAGACCAGTACCGCTTTATTACTCGCAGGGACACAATTCCGGCCACGATGACCGGAGGTCATCGGGGAAACTGGTGACCGAGAGTCAATGGGGGTAGAGACGTTGGCATCAATAACACCACGCCGCACTGCAGGCAACAGGTTCAGTACTTGCCGAAGCACTCTTCTCCACCGTCCAGCTGAGGTTTCCGCTGAGGTTCGCGACGAATTCCAAAGAGCGTGTATAGAATTCTCGGATATGGATCCTTTGCATAGACTAGGTATTCCCAGGCTCTATGCATTTCCAGCAACTCCGGGAATTCTATCTCAAATCAATGATGAGATTGTGTCTCGGCTGTGTGCTGATATGTTGCTGCTGCAACTACAATCACTTGTATATTGTGGTGCAGTTACGGCTATCAGATTACACGGTCAGAAGATTCGCTTTCGTGTTATCGGTTTGAATGGCCAAAGAGATCCACCATGGAAAATTCGTGTGGAACGTCGGCGGGACTCACTAAGGCAGGACATTGCTAGACTGATCCAGATCAGCACTGGCAATGCCAGCAGAAATAAAGTGCAGAGGGTTTACCGGAACTATGCCATCCCCAGTAAGACACCCGTTATTGAAATTCTGGACACACTAAAACAGAAACTTTCTGTCATATGCAGTGGGTTACGACGGTATGGCAATGGTCATTCCAGACGTGTTCAGAATGCAACATACCCGAGGAACCAGCGGAGCTTTTTCAGATCTCTCAACGAATCCCAACAGAGCCTCCAGACAGTGCAGTTTTCGGTGACGGAAGCGAAAGAGTATTGGGGTTGACTCTGGGGTTTACCCGCCCAGCATGCTGAGTGGATTACCGCCGAAGGCACCCGCCATGCCAATACACCTGGCATGAACTTTGCGGATGTTACCGAAGAGGAAGTTCGACGAGCCATAAACAGCTCGATGAACTGGAGAGGCCCAGGTCTGGATCGGATGCAAAATTTCTGGTATAAGAAATTTACCACGCAGTATAAATGAGGTCGTGAGTCGGCCGGAGGAATTTCCACCTTTCCTCACTGCGGGGATTACCTACCTTATTCCTAAGAAGGACACGGTGCAGGACCCCGCAGACACAAGACCCATTACTTGCTTACCAACCCTTTGCAAATTCATCACGTCCATTATTAGTGGAATGATCAATGCGCACCTCGAGGCCAACAACATTCTGTCCGAGGAGGACTGCCGAGTTGGGTCAAGGGGTTGCAAAGAGCAACTCATTATCGACTCGGTAGTTGTAGGACAAGCAACTAGAGGCCAAAGAAACCTCTTTAGTTGCTATATCGATTATGGCATGCCCAGGGGACTACTAGTGTCTTCTCGTTCAAAATATCGACTAATTAGGAGTAAACAAGTCAGGAAACCGGAAGCTAGACGCTTCAGGTATGAATGGTTTTGTGTATTTCTTTTATAAAGAGATTTGAGTGTGCATTTGTCCCACTAGCATGTAGCACGTAAAATTTGCACATATTATCTGAAAATAGCCACTTTCAAGTGATATTGGAATTCATAGTCTTGAGTTCGCAGAGGAGCGACAGTTTTGACCTAGTATAACTTTATTAGTAATAATACGATTTTCACCAGAATCATGCTTTATACTGTAGCCTACATCGCTGCAAAATTTTGTGATTCTAGGGTGAACTTAAGGGGGGTTTTCCTGTCAATTACTAAAAATTATAGTAATGTACTATTATTAACTTTATTTGAACAGGTATCGCTATGGAGGTTATTTCGAAGCCTAGGCTCCATATAGTGGCAGCCCCCTGATTTTTTTCAGATTTTTGGGTTGAGTAGTTTCTGAGAATGGGTTAGTTAAAAAAATGACCATTTTCAACCCCCCGCACTCCCCACCTTTTCAACAAATGTCAAAACTAAGACCAGCTTCAAAAAGTACTCACTGAGACCTTTAATTTGATACCCTACATGACTATATTTGATGAAAAAAAAATTTGCACCCCCCTTTTGCATGAATAGGGACCCCCCCTTAAATTCGTCGTAAAAGGATGTAACTCACTATATGCGTGAGCGTTCACAGTTCCCACCTTTCGCTCAAATTTGGTGTCAATCGCTACAATCGTCTCCGAGAAAAATGTGTGTGACGGACAAACAGACAGACGGCCAGATGGACAGACAGACAGACAGTAAACCGATTTTAATAAGTTTTTGTGTTTACACAAAACCTTAAAAAGATGTACAAAAGACTCCCGAGGCTATAAACAACAACTTATACTCAATACGTAAGTGTAAAGCAGGCTGTCCACAGAAAATGTAATATCCGGAACCAACATCGACTATAAATCGGTTATATATAATCAGCCCAAATGTGGTTCTTCTCCTGAGGGCAATGATGAAGAATTGGAGCACAAAGCTATTGGTATTTTCACAAACATCAGGAGAGATACCAACCAGGCGTGGCATCTTCCAAGACGACTCAAACAAGGATTCCAAGTCAAACATGGCATGGGGAATTTGAATGACGCCTGGATCTTGTCTTGAAAACTGAGCTGTTCAGGAAAAATAAAATCATGGAAATCAACTCCTTCGCCAATCCCGTACATCTGTAGATTTTCGGTGTGGTACAGTGCACTAATACGAATTTAAAATCTGTCAATAGACGGGTAAGAGTAGCTCTTGAAGACAATAATATGCACCGTATAGCTACTGAAAAATTGTGGATTACTATCTCACGTATTTGATTAGAAAACGTTGTACTGCTGTGGCAGAGTGAATAACTTGTTTGTCGGACGCGAGTTTTGTTGTCGAACGGTTGTGGGAGTAAAAAAAAAGTATTAAAAAAATGGTCTTCTTTAATATAATTAACTTTATTCAAGTTTAAAATAATTAACAATTAACTTTGTTCAAAATTTTTCGCAAGTAATACACGTACCGATTTTAGAAAGACGACTGGGGGGCAATCTATATAACAAGTTCACTTTTATTCATTTTGAAATTGCACATTTTGTAATCTAATACTTAAAGAATTTTCGCGGATAGGTAAATGCAAAACTGCAACGTAGCGTCTGGCAGATTTCCGGTGTTGGAATTTTTTCATGAAATTTCAGCAACGTTTGCATTTCCTTTTTGTAGAATATTTCTTATTTGTTCGGAATTTGGAATATTATACATAACTCCCCTCCCCTTATAAAAGGAATTCTCCTGAATTCTAACAATTTTCGAAATATCTTTTTCCAAATTTTCAAAATCATTTGACATGTTGTTTTTATGTTTTCGTAAAATGGTAAGTATGATGAGAATTACAATTGTTAAAATGGTAATAAGAATAAAAATACTTGAAAAATTTATAAAATTAAGACTTTTGTGAAATTTTGTTAGTTTGATTTCTTCTAAATTCTCGAAATTTTTGAAATAAATATTTTCTAATTTGAGATTTTCTGTAAAATTATTAGCTTTTTCGTCTGTGTAAAAGAACCTATCTATGAATTTCATATTTCTGTTACTCAGAGTTTCGTTCAGTATTTTAATAGAATAATTATTTACATTTAGCATAAAATTGCCATTAAGTTTGATTTTCCTGTGATCGCACATATTTACTATTTCTTGATTGCACATATTTTTTTCATAATATGGTAGTTTCATCTATTTTCCTTACCATTGGTTGTTTGTTTACAATTAGTTTGCAGTTATTATTCGTTATACAGTTGTTTAAAGGTTTTAATTCTCTTTCGTATTGAATATTTCCATTGAATTCATATTTTGTTTTATTTATTTCTAAGATGTATATATCTTCCAAAACAATTTCTAAATTTGATTCTGTAGGCATTGGAGTAATGAGTTTATAGTTTAAAATTTTGTATGAATCTGGGATTTTCATTGCGATTATTATCGTATTTTTATCATGTTCAAGAAGTCCTATCCTTACGTTTTTCAGTTTGTAAAAGTCCAAATTCATTGTCTTAATTTCGTCCGTTGTAAGCATACTTGGATGAACAATTCCCAACCGATACCCAAGCGATATTGTCTATAATTTGATTCAGTTTTTCCTTGAGCATTTCTATTCTAAGCATTTGGTCTAATCTAAGTTGCTGGGAAAATAAACGTTTCTGGTGTTCGGTTAACATTTGGTAAGTTTTGGTTATACGATTTCTGTCAGATTCTACAATATTTTTGAAATTAGTAATCGTTTCGTTGAAGTATGCATTTATTTGGATTTGTTTATTAACGTTGGCTGCCAAATTGCCCTGATTTTCCGTAATTACGTCCATGTGACTAATTATTTCTTCCCTGTCATTATCGTCCATTGTGCCAAACAACCATTTATGGGCAGTTCCCACAATGTTTAATAATCCTCTTTTTTGTCTACTTTTGGATTCTATACTTGTTAATTTTGCTTTGAGGTTCTCTAATTTGTTTTGTATAACAGAATCCTGAATGCCTAATTTTACAATGTTTTATTCAATTCCATCCACTGTTAATTTAATTTCTTGTATATTAATAACATTGATTTCCGTCTGTCCAATGTTGATGGTTGTATATCCGTTGTTAGTCGTTATGGGTTGTAAAGTCAGAGTTGCTGTTGCTATTTGTACAAGGGATGCCACGAATAGTAGGAGTATGATTGGTTTTCCCTAGGTAAATGGTTAATTTGTTATTAGTTTTGGTAATTGTATATAAAAAAATGTCAAGACATTAGTTTCCCCTCAAGTATTTCTAACAAAATTTTCGTTCTA
This sequence comes from Hermetia illucens, assembly GCF_905115235.1. Lineage (NCBI taxonomy): Eukaryota > Metazoa > Arthropoda > Insecta > Diptera > Stratiomyidae > Hermetia > Hermetia illucens. Next base: position 123,547,806 of record NC_051849.1, on the reverse strand, counting down.
AGATATGGGATGTTTGTCTGGGAGAAAGTTATGCCCTTATTCTTATCTGCGAATAAACAAGTGAAAACTCCGCAATCATTGCCGTTATCTTGCTGTGGAGCATCGGATATAGTTTGTTTTATGAAAGGTGTGTCTAAAGGTTTGTTACGTTTATCTATAGATTCGTCATTTAGATATTTTTTTAAAAGCGTTTAAAACTTCTGGGTTTGGTTCACCCATAGAATCATAATATTGATTGCTTTTAGTTTCAAAGTCGATTACTGCTAAGGACCAATGTACCTGGTTTACATGTATCGGTATTAAAGTTATGTCGTAGGAGAAAATGTCTATCTTCCTTGTCCATCTTCTCACTGTTTTATATCCCATCTGTAAAAGTAGAGTCATGAAAAAGGTATTGAATGCGTAAACTTTTGGGGTGTCTTCTGAATTTTCTGGACTACTCCTTTCTGTTATTAAGTTCAGATAAAAATTTATAATATTGTCTTTTAGCCATTTTCCTTCTGACAATGTGGTAATATCACGTCTAGTTATATCTAAATGGAATTTTGAAATAAGGACTTCATCTTGAGATATGCCATTTAGTGCTGAATTTATTTTGGATTGCTGCTCTTCAGTAAACTCCAAAATATTTTCTGATAAATCGTCATTCTTTTGTTCAGAGACGTCCATAAATTTAGGCGGCCTTTTAATGTTTGACAGATGTACATTGTGTAATTTTGCCTTTCGATATTCGGCTCTTTCTTTATGTCTCACGCCCTTGTAGTTTTTTATGAAGCCTGTTGTTCATGTTTCCTCATAGTTTTCTCCCTTTTGGTTCAACTTAGTCATGATTTTTTTCTTCCTATTGTTCAAATTTTCTCTGATTTTTTCAAAATCAACTTGATGTCTCTGATAATATTTTGATATTTTGATAATAATTAGATGTTTGCTTTCTAACTTCAGGCTTAATGCATGATTCAACTTCATATCTCCGCAACCTAAGAATGCCTATAATTTTATCAATATCACTTTCATAAAAAATTTTATCTAATACGACTCCCTGAGTCATTGCTTTTACCATATTCACTAAAATCGAATTCACGTTTCCTAAATCTATTCCTGACGTATCTTTATAATATATTATTAATTCATCCGTTTTGTATTTTATCTGCTGAATTTGTACGGCTAATTCATCAATGGAACTAACTTTGAGGTTTGAGAGCCTTCTATAGATGTCTACAGGTTCTGTATCCGGTCTATAACGTAGTTTAAGTTGCGTTTTAATCAGATCTCAATTATCTGGCTCCGGAGTGTTGATTATAGTATCCTTTACCTCTCCCTGGATCTTCTCGTAAAAAATAGCTCGAACTGCAGCTTTCCGCACGTCTTCGTTAGCTATAGGTAAAATTCAACATTGCTAACAAAGCTATTAATAGTTACTTCTCCTTTTCCTGAGAAGCTGCTCATATACTTGATTTCTCTGAGCACTTTTTCCCTATGTTCATTTGTTGCTTGTTGTAAGTTTAATTGTTGGAGGGCCGCAGCCAATTGTTGTACTTGTTGCTCCCTCTCCTGAACTCGTTGTTGGAGTTCCCGAAAAGCGTTTTCCGTGTTGAACTCGTCTATTAATTTGCGGCTGATATTGAATATCTCACCTCTCTTCCCTTTTCTCTCCACTTTTAAGAAATGTTTTCTCACCTACCTTACTTTCTACTACCTTGAGTTTTCTGCAAGTTTTTTTTTATATAATTTGGTCCTTGGTCACTCACTGACTCTCACAATTTTGCACTGTTTGCCAAAGTATTTCATTGTTTATCACAATTTTTCACAGTGCTTTCTTTCTATTCTTTCAGACATATTTTTATTCACTTATTAATTTAGTTTCACTATAACCAGATTTCTCTTTGTCAGCCTCAGCAGAGAGTTTAAGCAGCCTATTATGGCTTATCCTTTCGGACTTGGCCGCTCTGGTTTTATAAAATTTTTGATTAATTTTATTAATGTTCGCGTCGCCCGCGGAAGCGGAAGCGGAAGCCCGTTTAATATCGAGTAACCTTTTCGGTCTTTCGATTTAATTAGTTATGCACTAATTGCGGACACGACACTTGAACAATATTCCGGGTTTACCGACTGCGCCAGTTTTGTCGTCAAACGGTTCTGAGAGTAAAAAAGAAAAAAGAAAGGTATTAAAAGAATGTTCTTCTTTAATATAATTAACTTTATTCAAGTTTAAAATAATTAACAATTAACTTTGTTCAAAATTTTTCGCGAGTAATCTCGTACCGATTTTAGAAAGACGACTGGGGGGCAATCTATGTAACAAGTTCACTTTTATTCATTTTGAAATTGCACATTTTGTAATCTAATACTTAAAGAATTTCCGCGGATAGGTAAATGCGAAACTGCAACGTAGCGTCTGGCAGATTTCCGTTGTTGGAATTTTCTCATGAAATTTCAGCAACATTTACATTCACTTGTTGTAGAATATTTCTTATTTGTTCGGAATTTGGAATATTATACATAACTCGCGTGAGTGCCAATCGAGTTAGTCACGACTTCGAAAAACGATTTTTGGCAAGGAAAATTGTTTTTCGATGTCAATTTGAGAGGAGACTAGGAGGACACGGGGGGAGCAAGACCCCTTGTTGCCAATTAATTTTTAAATAAAAATAAAATGAATTTAATTGAATTTTAATTGAATTTTAATTTATCGTTAATAAATAAATAAATATAAATATACAATCAAAATTAAAAATAAATTAAATTAAAGTGTTTATTTAATTTACATTGGTGCCCCCAAAACCAATGGATCTAAAAATATAAAAACCATCGCTCGGAATTCGATGTAGGGGAGTGACTTTTTTTCTGACTGCTAGTTGGATCGTATTCACATCCTCGGGAGTGATATAAAAATCCATATTAGTTCCAGTACAAGAGTTTGTCCATGAAGGTCCCATTACTTGTGTGACCGAGAGCAATTTGTTGCCAGTGACCGAGGCCGCTCAGCAAGTGGAGATTGTGAAAATTGAAAGTGTCGGCTAAGAATTTTAGAAAAATTTCGCTTTACCAATAACGTAGAAGTATTTAACTTTACACGGGGCGCCACAAATGACATCCCTTGATGGTCGTTATCAGCAGGTATATCCACATGCTCAATAACAGAAAATCCACAGCATTATTCACGGTCACCGGCAAGGATGAAATCGTTTCCGGAGAATCCAGTCTACGACCAAAAACAACTTTTAGCGATGCAGTAACACCATCAGCCGCAACATAATCGACCAGCGGCTCTACACCTTCACTAGCCAGTCGCTTCCCAACAGACTATCAAGACTACAACGTCGTAACCGTCGCCCTAGAAGATATTATATTATTGAATATGTTAAGTTATTATTTCTTTCACCAATACCTTTCAGTTTTAAAAAAAATAACGTCAGGCCACAAGAGTCGGTACTGCCTCTTTTCATTAACATAAATATTAAAAGGAACCGTTTTTCTTCTCCTCCGCTCTTTCGCTTCTTTCTGTCTCGAACTCCGCTCGTTTCACTTGCGCGTTCTTTCTTTTGAGTAGTTCGCTTCCGCTAAACGATGTCTTCCGGAATAGAGGCAAGTCTTTCGGTAACTATCGTGGCCGTACAGGTGCCGCCGTTTTGATGTAGGAGCCCGGCAGCATGGTTCTTCCAACTCGAGGCCCAATTCACTTTGGCCGTCGTCACTGGGGATGCCGTCCGTTTTTATGATACGTTGGTCTGGTTGGACGAGGAAGCAGTTGGGATTCTCTCCCACGTTCTCGAGGAGCTGAAAGAGCAGCTCGTAAAACGCCTATCAGTAAGTGAGACGGCTAAATTTACCCGCTTACTGACAGAGCTAACGGTTGGTACCGTGCGCCAAGCCGCAACTGAGGTCTCCGAGTTAGCAGAGGCCGCCGGTGCTTTGCGTTCGGGTAGTGGAACTAGACCAAGGTCTAGATCCGCCTCCCGAAATGTGCGCTCGGTTAGTAGGTCGTCGGGTCCTTCGGCAAGTGCCGGGGCATGCTGGTACCACCGTAGGTTCGCTGAAAAGACTACAATCTTTATCAGCCTGTGCAATTTCTCATCAAATAAATCAGACTTGTCCGAAGTTTTGGTGACTGCTGTCCGAAATGCCGCACTACTTCGTCTTACAATCTACGACCCTTGAACTGACGCAACTACCTGGTCGATACAGGTGCTGAAGTGTTCCCGTACCCCGGCATAACAATTCAATACCACAATCATTGAAACTAGCAGCAAATTCTTCGTCGATCCGCACATATGGCTGCAGGCAAGTAGACTTGAGTTTAGGACTTCGACGAACGTTTTCTTGCTGTTTTATAATCGCGGACATCAGTATACCCATTTTAAGCGCGAATTTCTGTGTCCACTATGGTCATCAGGAAAAATCTCATCTTCCTCACGCTGCACTCTTTCTATTGTTTTTGAAGATGTTGCCGATGCACGTATTCGCGCAGTTTTTCAAAACTACCGCAACATCACTACCAAGTATTGTCTCTCTGAGTCCGTTAAGCGTGATGTTCAGCACCACATCAACAATGCTGGCACACCATTTTCTTCCAAGGTACGTCCGTAACCACCGCAGGGGCTGGTAGTTGCGCGGAAGGAGTTCGAAGAACTTCTTAAGCAGGGTATTTGCAAACCCTCAGACAGTTGCTGGTCTTTGATAATTCACATTATCCCTAAACTTGAGTGGAGACCTTGTGGCGACTACAGGCTTTTCTAGACCGATATCCCATACCACTCATCCACGACTTGCCGCACTCTATCGCAAATTGCCGTATTTTCTCGACCTTGGACTTAGTCAAGACATACCATCAAATAGGGATATTCCGGAAACGGCAATATGCACATTTTTCGGACTCTCCAAGTTCACTAGGATGACTTTTGGACTGCGCAACGCGACGCAAATCTTTCAAAGATTCGTCCACTCTGTGGTACAAAACCTCAACTTCTGTTTCATATATCTGGATGATGTTGCGTGTTCCCCTGAGTCCGAGCATTTAGAGCACATCGAATACATTTTTCAACGTCTCCTTGTGGCGGGTCTCATACTTAAAGTCCAGAAATGCAAATTTTTACAATCGCAGGTGAAATTCCTTGGCCTTAATCTAGTCAAGGTGGAAGCGATTTCGAGCTTTCAGCTTCCAAAAACCGTTAAGGATGTCAGTAGGTTCTTGGGCATGTTAAACTTCTATCGTCGTTTCTTGCCCCAGGCCACCCATCTTCAATCAATATTAACGCTATCTTCTATGAGCCAAAAACTAAAAACTCTCGAATGATTATGTGGTTTCCAGAGGGTATTCAGACATTTGAAACTACCAAGCAATAATTGATGGATGCTACCCTTTTGGCATTCCCTCAGCAAGATGCATCCGTAGCCATATTCGTCAATGCTTCAGACATTTCCGTAGGTGCTGCTCTTCATCAAGAAGTGAATCAAATCTGGTAGCCGATGAGCTTCTTCTCCAAACAGCGCAATTCCGCTCAACGGACAGCTTGGCACCTATGAGTTACTCGCCACGTACCTCGCAATTAAATACTTCTGGCATTCCCATGAAGGCAGGCCGTTCACATTACTCACGCACCATAAGCCACTCACTTTTACTTTGAAACAAAAGCCCGACAAAGTCTCCCCTCGCCAACTTTGGCATTTATGTTTTATCAGCCAGTTCACCTCCGACATTCCACACGTGTCTGGAAAATAAAACGTTGTTGTTGACGCTTTGTGGCGTGTTCCAGAGGTCAAGATCCCCGCCACCGTCGATTTTCCGGCAATCGCCGAGAGGTAGAAAGACGACGCAGTTCTCCAGAGCTTGAGGACCAGCTCCAAATACACATTCAGGGAGTTTCTTATCTTCCCGTATATACTGCGAGACTTCAGACAAGGTGCCAAGGCCATATATTCCAGCCAATTGCCGAAAGGAAGTATTTTATGCCGTTCACGATCTAGCGCACCCAGGCATTCCGACAATGAATTGGTTAGTCACCGCAAGGTATTTCTGGCCGTCCATGAACAAGGACATTCATTTTTGGCCCAGACAGTGCATTGCATGCCAGAAGTGCAAAACAACAAAGCATGTGAGCAAGCGTTTCCACACAATCCACCTTGACATCATTGGCCCTTGGCGACACTCGCGCGGTTTCTGGTATTGCCTCACAATCATTGATAGGTTCACGCGGTTTAGCGTAAGGCAATACCTCTGAAAGACATTATTGCACAATTTCGTGCAGAGGCCCTCTGTCGAGAATGGATTCCACGCTTTGGTGTGCCGGCAATTATAATCACCGACCAAGGAATACAGTTTGACTGCAACAGCCGATCGCGAAGAGTTTGCCATGGAGCTGGTATACGGGGAGAATTTGAGACTCCCCAGTGACCCTGTTCTTGATATCAGGTCGGGACTCAACGCTACCGGTCGGTTGTGTTTGCTCAAGGACGCATTGCCAAAACTGAAACCGTCACCACGCGAAAACCGTGAATTGCGTGCCCAGGCATCTCGAAACCAGTACGCACGTCCTCTTTAGGACGGACGCTGCTCGAAGGCCTCTCCAGCCACCTTATCAAGGGTCCTTTCAAGTCATCAAGCGAGGCCAACATTATTCTATTCTATTCTAGCCTCAACGTCAGGTCTCCTTGACTCGACTAAAACCCTTCGTCCAGCTAAAAAATGCGACCAGGGCTAAAGGCACGCGACGCGTCCGCTTTGACTTGCGGTAGCCGGGTTGAAGGGACGGCGCATCTGGATCTTCGCTGAAATTCCCTTGGTTTCAGCTGGGGGTGGATTGTTGTGGCTGAGCGAACAAATTGCGTCTCGCACGAAGATATCGAAAAACAATTTTTCACAGCGGAAATTGCTTCTCGATGTCAGTTCGAGAGGAGACTATCACGAGGAGGAACAAGACCTCACAGCCATTAATATTAGTTTAAAAATAAAAATAGAATGAATTTAATACTATTTTAATTCATTATTAACAAATAAATAAATAAAAATTAAAAATAAATTAAACTAAATTGTTTAATTTACACTACCATCAAGTACATACCCTTCTTGAGTTTTTTTGGAGAAACAATCTTCTAGCCAATTACATCAGGCTACCGTCATGGCAGATAATAAACCGTTTCCATTGAACTCGAAAAGCACAGAATGGAATCGCATGTCGAATGTTGCTTCAATCCAACAAAAGATCGACATGTGGAAACCCATAATTATATATAGTGTCCGGATAGCCGAGTGGTTAGAGCACAAGGCTGTCGTACGGAAGGTCGCGGTTCAAATCTCGCTGGCGACAGTGGGATTTGTATCGTGATTTGACGTCGGATACCAGTCGACTCAGCTGTGAATGAGTACCTGAGTCAAATCAGGGTAATAATCTCGGGCGAGCGTAATGCTGACCACATTGCCTCCTACAGTGTTCTGTAGTGTACCATTACGGTCTTGAATGAAGTGCTCTAACACACTTCAAGGCCCTGATCCAATATGGATTGTTGTGCCAACGATTATTATTATTATTATATAATTATATTTTCAAATTTATTTTTGGCAGGCATTGACATCGAAGCCTCCGAGAAATGATTGACTAATGGTGTACAATTTTATGAGACCGAAGCATTCCTAACTTCAATTCAGGATGCTTCACTCCCAATAAAAAAATATAAACGGTACATTCTTCACTACTCCCCGATCACCAACTCCAGTTGTAAGTTAACTGCTGTGTCCTATATCTACCGGGTCCCGTAAGGAACTACGTTAGGTGGTAGTTCAATTCTTCATGTTTATGCTCGACGCCTTTCGAAAGGTAGCAGTCACTTCGGTCGGATTCGCCGTCCTTCTCTAATAAAAACAGTGTGCTTCATTCGCCTGAAGATCCAAGAGAATCATCTCCGCGATGACACACACTGGTCAGGTGAGGACCTGATACCGTCCTACTGCACATCCTTAACATGCCGGTATGCCGAACTTACCCATTCCTGGTTCACTGTCTTATCCAGTGCTCACGCCCAGACATGAGCCACGTATAGCAGCATGGATTTCACCACACCTGCGATAAGCAGCCGACGACAAGATGTTGACCCTCCAATATTCGACATCATCCTTGCTAGAGGTGAACTAGCCTTTGTTGTTTTTCGCGAGCATAGTCCAGATGCCCCTTGAAGCTCTCCCAGGTATCTAATGATTGGTTTTGAAACGACCTAGTAATTTCCAACACGGATTTTGACAGTGTCATTTCTCCTGCGATTGGTAATAAAGATCGCCTCCGTCTTATTTCCCATGTGTGTGATTGGTTTTGCTTGCATACAGTTGTCTGGTAGTCTTTCTCAGCTACTACCGTCGTCGTCTGCGAAAATGTTGCCTCCTTTGGCACGCGAAGGCCGTGCACTCCGTCATACATTATGTTTATGGGACCGCAGTACAGTACCTTGGGGAACACCTGCTACCACAACATATTCCTTCGGTCGGTCGTCCGTCTCGTGCCCAAGAAGTCTCACCGAAAGGTAACTCCCGATTATTCGAGCTAAGCAACCAGAGACATCCAGTTTAGTCAGCTGCCAGGAATATCTCTTCTTTGAAAGCTCCAATGGATCACCAGCTATCCTGATTTTTCCGCTTCTGCTGCTCACTCTACTGTCGCCTCCCCCGTTCCTGTTGTCGAGAAAGATGACCGGGTGGTCATTGTGGGTGTAATGTTCACTCACTTGCCAGATAATCCCTCTCGTCAACGAGGTACTGAGGCAGATTAGATCGACGATTGTGCCTAGCTCTCTGCCTCGGAAGGCGGGCACGCATCCAATGTCGGCTAGTAAGATGTGCAACTTCGCGAAGGTTTCAAGCAAAATTTGGCCCCTGGTGTTTGTTACTCCACTTCCCCAGTCTAAGGCCCACGCGTTGAAATCACCGGCAATGATTTTGGGCCAGTGGTCTCTAGCATCCATCACCAAGTTGCATCTTCCCATATTGTCATAATGTTGCACTTGGAAGAGCATAACAGCTGTAGATGTGGACGCGGTTTACTTTTGCCCTTACGGCTCCTGGGGATTCCATTGTTTCTTGGATGGCCTACCGTCGATATGCCCATATCGCCGCGTTTCCCGATGATTCTTTCATCCATGTAATTTCGGTACGGTTCACATATTACCGCCGCGTCCACAGTCGACGAATGGTTTGCGAGAGAAAGTCTTGAGTTGCTTCGCAATGGTTGAGGTTGATTTGTATCACATTCTCGACCTATCATGCTCACAAGTACATATTCCTGCAAAGTGACCGAAGTCTCTCTTAAGAGATACTTGCTCCCTAAGTCGGCACACGACCCAACCTATTCTTACCCTGCCCGTAGCAGTTTACTCCCTGATTCCACCGGCAATATATGCTGCTGTATACAACACACAATGCATTCTGTTATAGATTGCTGCCAATGAACGTTTCTTACAGCATCGATAATTATGTCAGTCCGGGGACTTTCAAATTCCGTTCCGAGTCTCTCGATGAATCTCGACTACCTAAGTGTAACGTTGCCATTAGTGGTGACCTCCCAAGTTTTGAGCTTTTTCGAAAAAGATCCGGTGTAGATATCATTTCCATTCCACTAAGATCTCTTGTAGCATTAGATGCCAAAGTAGCCAAGTTTCCCACTACTGAGGCACTGCGGTCGCTGGTTGTCGATGGCCGGGAGCCCGCTAGCCCACTGCTAAAAACCGCCGGTACTGGGTTTCCAAAGCGCTGCATCTTAAAAAAAACACCCTTCTCGTCCTCCATATTCGCTTTGATTTCTGGGCGTCCTTCCAATTTCCAATTTCCTTCCTGACAATTTGAGAACCACGGGTGGGCGTTTACTTCCCACCTACCCGGCCTCTTCAGCATGCCCATACACGCACATCTCCTGGTGCGTTTCATTGAGCACCCAGGGGAGGGCTTCATCAGAGCGAAGGTGAAGGGCATCCACATCTACAGCTGCCATGCTCCACCCAGCGCTACACTCGTCGGGTATGAGCAGATGCTTGCCAGTCTTGTTTTGGATGCAAGGGGACGTTGGCCGATCATAATAGGAGGTGATTTCAATGCGTGGGCTCTTGAATGGAGCAGCCGGACAACTAATGCGAGGGGACGTGTTCTCCTCGAAGCATTCGCGGAGTTAGACGTGGTACTGGCGAATGTTGGGTCTTCGTACACTTTCCGGTGAAGGGGCCTGGGGTCTATAGTGGACCTGACATACGTGAGTGCCACTTTAGCCAGTAGAGTCGCTTGGCATGTCAGTGAGGACTATACTCACAGCGACCACCAGGCAATTTGCATAGAAATCAAGGGCGGATCGAGCTCGACAAAGATTTCTCGCAGAGTGCCGGGTGGTATGCTCAGCTAGACAGTGAAAGCTTTCGAGGGGGACATGTTTTCCGCGGTGCTCATCCGACATATCCCTGAATGGTACGGTTAGAGAAAATGCTACCCAAATCATCCGATGGGTGACGGAAGCATGCGATGCCACTATGCGCAGAAGGTGATTCCTCCCCAGTAGGCAACCCAACTACTTGTGGAACAATGAAATCGCAAGTTCGCGAGCCGCATGTTTTCGGGCAAGGAGGCTTTGCCAGATGCTCAGGGAATGCCTAAACGAAGGAATATTTCCTGTCCAATGGAAAAAGCAAAAATTGGTATTGCTTTAAAAACCTGGCAAGCCACCTGGAAACCCAGCGTCGTATCGTCCTATCTACCTGCTAGATACAATGAGGAAGATGATGGAGAGAGGCATCTACAACAGACTCCTGCCCATCGTCGAAGCCAGCAATGGTTTGTCGGAACGCCAGTTTGGTTTCCGACGCGCCCACTCTAAGGTGGACGCAATTAACATTGTGGTAAACTTGGCAAAAGGTACACTGATTTCTGACGGCTGCTGTGCCGTGATTTCGTTGGATGTCAAAAACGTATCAATTCAGCCAACTGAAATAGAAGTAAAGGGTCGTTGGCTAACGTAGGTGTACCTCTCTGATGGGACCCTCTGGAACGGGGCGGATGGGGTCCCCAAAGAATACATTGTCACAGCCGGGGTACCACAGGGATCGGTACTTGGTCCCCTGTTGTGGAATATCATGTATAATGGGGTGCTTGCTCGTCTCGTCCCAGAGGGGACTACGATTGTTGGCTTTGCTGATGACCTAGCTGTGGTTGTTGCAGCAAAATACCCAGAAGATGTGGAGGTCCACGCGACAGAAACAGTGAGAGCGGTAAAGTCCTGGCTAGAAAGGGCCAGACTGACCTTGGCGGACGCAAAAACGGAAGCGGTCTTAATAACAAATGGAACGGAATGGAAAAATAACACTGTGAAAGTGGAGGTTGGTGGATATACGTCCGAGTATCCATGCCAAAAGGCAGCCAGTGCCACCACGGCACTTGCAAAAATGTTGCCAAATATTGGTGGGCCGAAACACTGGAGGTTGGTGCTAGTTGGAGTGGTGCGCTCCATCCTGCTCTACTCGTCACCTGCGTGGGCAGAGGCGCTTGCAAACTCTTAGAGACGGAAGTAGGTGAACTCGGTTTACTGGCTGATGGCTTTGAGGGTTTGCAGTGCTTTTAGAACCACATCAGGCATGAGGCAGTTTTGGTGGTGGCAGGTATGATCCCTGTTGACATTCTAGCTAAAGAAACGAATGTCCTGTACCATGCAAGACGTATGGAGGGGCATATACATATATACAGTTAAAAAAGCCCAGGGACCCTCTTCCCGCCCAACCGGACTGAGGGGCGACCAACCTAAGGATGGGCTGAAGGCAACATCCAGAGGGGCCGTAGTTTTGGATTTTTTCGTGCTTTTTTTCAACAGTGTTTCGGTCCAATGGTACATCTACATCCGTTATAAAACACGCTCGTTCTTCCTTGAGAAGCAGAACTAAATCGGGCCTGAACCCCGAAATTTCGATGTTGGTCTTTTTCTTTTTTAACTGAAGTTTCTGTACTAGATCTTCCGTTATATAGCTGCTCTGACTGCCTTGATCGGTCGAACACCGAACTGGAACGGCATATCCTTCTCTTGCCTCTAGCTTAACGACAGCTGGTAGTAAGAACGGTTTCCGACCATCACAATGCTGTCGAATTTTCGGCATGATGAACAGGAGAAGATGGATTATCCCCTTTGTACGGATGCATGGCAGTAAGTAAGTAAGCCCTTTGCATATTTCGCATTGGAGATTCTTGCGTTTATTGCACGCTTCCCCCCTGATATATTTGTGGGAGACACAGTAAATGCAAACATGATAGCGGCGGAGTCGTTTCTCCTTGTCGGTACTATCAATGAGTTGAGGGCTGACAAGCGCTTCCCCATACATAAGAAGCATTTAGTCCAGTTTCTCTTTTTACCATCAGACTTGGAGAGCAAGTTTTTCTCCTTCTGGGCTTTCTCTTGTTCCCAAGATCCTCCGCCTTGGATATCTCACTTAGACCATCCCAACCAGGGGACACGACCACATATCTGTTTTCAAAGAACTGGTCGATGTCATTAATGGTAACAGGCATTCTTGGATCTCGCAACGTTAAATCGAACTCCCTCCAAGTTATCATTATCCATTTTCCTCGTCAGGACGAATGGAATACCTTCATCTGCATTGAATCCTGCTTTCCGTAGGTTCTGAATTGCGGAACGCATGGCATCCAATGCTCTTACCAGCGATCTAGCCTTCCTTTGGTTTATCTGAGGTAAATGATGTGTCCGGATAGCTGAGTGGTTAGAGCAGGCTGTCGTATGGAAGGTGGCGGTTCAAATCTCGCTGGTGGCAGTGGGATTTTTATCGTGATTTGACGTTGGATACCAGTCGACTCAGCTCTGAATGAGTACCTGAGTCAAATCAGGGTAATAATTTCGGGCCAACGCAATGCTGAACACATTGCCTCCTAGAGTCTACTGTAGTGTACCGTTACGGTCTTGAATGAAATCCTCTAACACACTTCAAGGCCCTGATCCAATATGGATTGTTGCGCCAACGATTATTATTATTATTAAGTCAACTAACGCCTGAATTTCCTTTTCTATTAAGGCCCGTCGATTACTGTATCTTCGGTCGAGAAAAACCCATGCTTACTAATTGCTCGGAATTAATTGGTAATTCTCTCCGTATATCCCTAAATGATCGATTACGTTTTGCATCGCCTCTCAACTTGCTCTGAAGCATCATTAAGCGCTCCGCAAACCCGATTTCAGAACCATCGTATACGGAGTTAAAAAGGCTTTTGAATGGCTCGTATTGACTGATATCCCCACTGAATATTGGAATATCTGGGATTGGTGGTGTGGGTCTAAAACGATATCCTGAGTTCCAGATGGAAAAATGGTTTGGCCGGGTCTGGCCGGAATTCAAGGAGGATTCTGAGCGGTTTGGCCCAGGAGTCCGCAAATATTCCGGGCGGAGCTGAGAGGGTGTAGTAAATAGTCCGGTCGTATTTGGGTGGGAAAGGGCCTAAGATTAGATGTACGCGGTTCGTCACTCCACGTTGGGTAATTTCGTCTATCTGTATCACAGGCCCCCCACGCCCCTCCAGACGAAACTTCACACTTGCTTGAACTCCTGGTCAGGTCCCTAGCTGCTGCTTCACCTTCTGGAGTCTGTCGTTGACGTCTAGGCCCAAGCCTCGTTCTAATGACTTTGTTTCAACGTGTCTTGGATCTATAATTTTGAGTCGTTTGCCGGAGTTTAGGGACTTGTTCCCTAGCTGACCCCAAAGGTAACTGGTCGGCCTCCGTTTGCATCTACTCAGGAATAAGAGAGAGATGAACTCTCTCAACGAGCTCCTTTGCTTTCAAATAAACTGATTGCATGAGTCCCAGTTTATTCTCTCAGAAGTATATTAAGTCTGTCGATGGATTCAGCAATAGGAACCGTTTATATTCTGCAATGAACTCTGAATATATCTGCCGGACCTCACTCCACGCGGTTTACACAAGCGCACTAGCTCCTGGATTTGATGGCGGTGGTTGCTCTCGTTCCGGGCTGCCGAAACTTAGCTCCGGAACGATAGGGTATTCGAAATCCTGAAAAGCAAAATCTAAAGATTTAATAATATTACTTACGTCGTTGCTTATCGTTTGAACTCTTGGACTTATTACAACCACTATCGGTTCCACTTTCAAAAACTTACTTTATTTCCAAAAAACAATATTATAATTTCACTGTTCTATCTCTAAATTTCTTATATAATCCAAAGGCGAATTAAAGAACAACCGCGGGTGTAAAGCGTTCTCGATTAGAACACTTTAGTTCTTTGCGGAGACTTCTCGAATACTAAAAATCAAAAGTAATGTCATTCCTTAATTCACCTAACTTTAACCCTTCCGTGTTTACACATTAGTTCGAAAGTGTTCTTGTACAAAATACAAGAACACTTGTTTATTATTATTTATTTTCTTGTTTGTAGCAAATCGACCCCTGTTGCTGTTTACACAAATGCGATTTGATGACACGGAAGAGAACCATGACGAGGCCAAACTTCATTCAACAATCATCATTTGGTAGGTAATATGGTGATGCAACAACGGAAAAGTAAATCGATTATGGCAGATTTGTTTTCATTGGGCTGGCTCCAAGATGCGGCTGCAGGAGAAAATTTGGCCAAATCGCTTAAACAGATGGGCTGAAGGCAACATCCAAAGGCCCGCATCACTGCGGTGATGCATTTTAACGCAAAGTATGTGCGACCATGCCATGTGTATTACTACATCCCCATTGTCGCAAATACTTCAAGCAATGATGCGGTGGTTCTACACTACAGAGACATCGATCTTAAATCGAAGATAGTACGGATCAAGACTGAAACCCATTAGGTCAAATTGTTACCGGACAGGACTCTTCGGACTATAGCACAGGTTGCAAGGATAACCGTTTTTTGCATCTCCATGTATAGTCCAGCCCGAAGATCGAGCGTTTTCAGCGCTTTATGTAAGTTCAGTGGGAGTAATCCCGTCGCTGAAATTACCACTGGGAATACTTCGATCTTTTCTAGTCTCCAAGTCTGCTTCATATCGTCTGCCAAGGGGCCGTACTTCCAGATTTTTTCGTGCTGTTTTTCAACAGTGTTCCGGTCTAACGGTACGGCTACATCGATTATGAAACACGCTCGTTCTTCCTTCAGAACCAGAACTAGATCCGGTCTGTTATGATTAACACTGTGGTCGGTGGTAATAGTGTAATCCCACAATAGTTTGACCCGATCATTTTCCAAGATTCTCTGCGGAGTATACTTATAATAAGGATGGTATTGGTATGGTACTGCTGAACATCCTACACACAGACGTTATGTGCTGGATGGTCTCCTCTTCACAGTTGCATACCCTATAAATGGAGTTTATGATTGAGGAGTCGTGAAGAATATACTCTTTATAATTTTTTGTTGGGAGCGAAGCATCCTGAATTGAAGTTAGGAATGCTTCGATCTCATAGAAAAGTACACCATTAGTCAACCAATTGTTGGAGGCTTCGATCTCAATGCCTGACAACAACAAATTTTTTATATGGTCTCCGTGAATGGGTTTCTCTTTCCACATGTCGACCTTCTGTTGGACTGAAGTAACGTCTGACATGGGATCCCATTCTCCGCTTCTCAAGTTCAAAGGACTGGATCACACCGAAAGTATATAGAAGGACGAGAATGGCAAAGGTGTTGATTGCCATGATTTTATTTTTTCCGTACAGCTCAGTTTTAAGGACAAGATTCAGACGCCGTTCAAATTCCCCCAGCAACTTAGATTTGATTACTACCACAGCGGGTGTTGTTGCTTGCAATATGCCGAGGTATTTGTGGACGTCGTCCGAATCCATACCCTCAATTCCGATGTTATTTTGGCTGTATCCTTCGTCGTCGGTGTGTTTTCCCCGAACAATTGTTTTTATGCGACATTTCTCCAAACCCAACTGCATGCTGATATCCCTGCAGAACTGGATGTTGATGTCCAGCAAGGAGCAAAGTTGGTTCTCGTCTTTGGCATACAATTTGATGTCGTCAATATAAAGTAAATGGCTTAATGTACATTTCGGCAATATGCCATGCTTGACTTGCAACCCATATTTGCTTTCATGCAAAAGAGGGATAGTGGATTCAAAGCCAAACAAAACCATAGTCGGCTTAGAGAGTCGCCTTGGAAAATGCCACGTCTGATTGGTATCTCTCCTGATGTTTGTGAGGAAACCGATACTTTCGTGCTCCAATTCTTCATCACTGTTTTCAGAAAAAAAACGACATTCGGGTTGATTTTATACAAGCATAACACTTGTAGTAACCACGAATGTGATATGGAGGCTGATTTATAATTAATGCAGACTGTCGAGATATTTCGTTTTTGGTGGACATCGTATTGATTATAAGCTGTTCTTTGCAGCCTCGGGAGCCTTTTGCCCATGCTTTTTGCTCAGCTCAGCTCAGCTCAGCTATCAATTTATGAACATCAAGATGTTTTGAGATGTTCGCGCACAGAACTGAAATGAAGACCTTGTAGATGGTAGGAAGACAAGTAATTGGTCGACATTTTGAAGGGCAAGAGGCACCCTGTTCCTTGGGGATGAGAAAAATTATCCCCTCGGTGAAAAATTGTGGAACTAAATCAGGATCGGCAATCATCTGATTAAATTGATTTGCCAATATCTTGTGAGTGCTCTTGAACCGCTTCAGCCAGAAGTTGTAAATCTTGTCAACTCCTGGCGCCTTGTAGTTACCTGCCTTGCCAAGGGCTGTTTCTACGTCGACTTCAGTTACGTCAGGCATGGTCATTTCGGAGAGGGCCTCACATGAACCTACGAATGCGATTGGAGCATACCGCAAGTTTCTGCTTCAGTATCTCGAGGATTCTTCAATTGGCATATCATTGGACAGATGGTAGTTTCCAATGATGTTCGCAACACATCTGTGCAATCTTAATGATGGATTTCTAAGAAGTATTTACGTGATAAGACCAATATCCTTTCGCAACTTTTCCACTTTTTTGTTGAGTCGAAATACCCAGAACGATAAAGTCCTCCGGCGCATACCCATTTTATTCACTCTAAGGTGTTGATTATGAAGACACAATCAATATCAATGTATGCAATATATTATCATTAATTACTCGTTACAATGCCTTTTATTCCAAAAAATATATAGATAGTTTTCCTATTAATATAATTCGATTTTGTCATGAACATCCCATTTTGTTCACATTTAAATTTTTACAATCCATTTAACTCAACTTAAACGATGATCGACATGCCGATGATTTCTGCAGACAGTTCGGCGCTATTCTTCCCTGATAAACCCTGGCTCATAGATGATGCTAACAACTCTTGTTGTATGGTGCCTGTGCGTGTGCCCAACGGCAAAGGTGGTAGAATCGGAATTTTTACTGAACAGCTCCTCGACAAGTTGCTGCTCGATAAAGGCGTTCCTTTTCTCATTATATCGGTATTTTCTGCTTGCTGGCTGTGCCATGGTGCCACTGCAATGATAATAACGAACATAATGCCTTGTGTACCTGCTGATGTGTACATATGCAGTCTCCCCGGTGACTGATGTTGTCGAACGAATTCCTCCTCCTTAACTCGTCTTGCTAGCTCCTCCACCGGCGGACCTTCGCTGCGCCACCGCTCACCTAATCCTTCGAAGCTCAGTACATGTAAGGCCCTTGCTTTGTTAAGTTGCACGAGCTCAAGAATCCCTTCACGTCACAGGATTGACCCGTATGAATGAAAACCTCTTTTCTTACTACATCTTGCGTCAAGCGAAACCCGTCCGCCCGCAAAACGTACCGCTCTCCAAATACCAACACTTCCATTTCGCTGAGGGTGCTATTCTCTCCTCGCCCATCTGTAACTGCCACTACCTTCCTCAGGATAAAGAGCCAGTGGTTACGTGTGCTCATTTTAATTATTTCATCCCAAGAACTAGCCCAACTGCCACGACAGTCCTTATTACCAATTTCGGCAAAAATGCTAGTCACACACATCCTTTCAGCCGACATAATGGACTTTCTTTTCACATGCGAAGCGTGTCTCATCAGCTGCCAACGACAACGGGGTACATTCGCTAATTCCCTTTTCACTCATAAGGGCGAAATGTTGGGCGGCGCTACAAACCACCAAATAGGTGGCTTCCAAATGATAGTAATGAAACCCTCCATCCAGGACCAACGGAATAACATACGCTCGTAAAAGTTGAAACAATCGCTTCTCTAACAATGGCACATCAAGTCGAAACAACGTTCATCAATTGATCCAGCAATTGATGATCCAGACTCAAAGTCTCCACATTCAGAGGATCCCGATTTGGTAGCTGTTTCCAGAGTGCTAGGAGGTCCTGATTATGAAGTAGGCCTGGGTGTGGCCTTCCATATTTCGCGTTCTCAATTACCCCCCTTAGAGTTCGTTGACGGTCCAGCAAAAACTGAATTTCCAACTGCGCTAATGAAAAGAGCTTGATTGCATCACTCCGTCGCTCCTCGAAGTTCACCCCAACCGCTGTCGAATTCAAAGCCGCTGCTATAGAGCAACACGATTCGCTTTCGTTCTTTCGCTTCCGGCCTCCTCATCTCTTTGTATAATTCGTAATTGGACTTCACCACGCTCACCTATTCCTCCAGTAAATAAAAACTCCGATTGTTCTTGGCATCCAACTCCGTCAGCCCGTCATTAATTAGCTTCTCACCTGTGGAATCCATAGTACCAAAGAGAGTCTTGCTAAGCCTACCAATCCCATCAAAGAAAGATCGCCTCCCACGCCGAGGGGTTCCTGTTACCACGTGGAGACGCTGCCTCCTTTCGCTTTTCCCTTCATCCAGCTAGCGATGTGCGATGTATGGTTGCTGTTAGAACTCCACACCTCGCATCAATTCCATTCAGCTCTGCACATAACCTGTCTGCATTCTTAGAGATGTTCGCCACCGTTCCCATGATTCGCTTGTATCTCCTAGCTGGATTTTCGTCAAGATACACCATCGGGACGCGAAAAAATGCAAACGCCTTATCCCCTCAAACAGGGCTCCTGTAGGCTCAACGTTCATCTGTGGCATTCCGCCGCAAACCAATGTCCACCACCAGGAAACCAACAGCAATATGCATGTCGCCTTATTTCTAACAGTTGTTATTCCTAATTTTACAAACTTCATGTTCTTTCCCACTACCATTTTCCACTAACTATTATACAATATTTTCTTTTTCTTTTTTTATTTTTTTTTCTCTTTTTTTATTCTTTTCCCTACTTATCTACTACTAACTACTGCAAATCTTACACTAATGCTGGGAGTAGCAGCAGTTGATGCCTGCAAAGAGAGAAAGAAACTCAATTACGGTCTCCTAAAGAAGGATTTATACAAATGGAAAACGATTATACTTATTCACCGCAATTACAGCACCCGTCGCCAGTCCGTTCGCTTGCCTAGTTGAAAACACTGCCCGTTCACTTAGTTAAGAAAACCACAACCGCACGTTCTAAGCATTAAAAATTCTCACTTTGTTCACGTGAACTCTTCGGAACTTCCCATTCATTAGAATGGATATATTTTCAGGAAAATGGACATTGACAACGTTGTACGGGCCTCGGAAGATTGAATTCAGTTTACTAGATCTTCGTGTATCTCTCAGTAGGACACTATCACCAATGTGTACCTGAATAGAATTCATCTTCCCATCGTATGCCCTCTTAGATACCCCCTTAGCGTTCATCAAATTTTCTTTCGCATGCTTGAAAGCAATTTGCAGTTTCCTACAAAGCTACTTATGGTACAGTTGGTCATTGTAAACCGGCTCAGGGGTTCTCTTGAAACTACTCGGTATATCTCACACAAACCCGAAAAAAGTTTCCATCGGACACAGCCCCGTTCAAGAGTGGGGCGTGTTATTGTAGACGTGAGCCGCCGTCCTGAGGTATTCGTCCCAATCTCCAGGTGCATCATCCACGAAACATCTCAAATAGTTCCCCAAGGTCGAATGCTGCGTTTTTACAGCATTAGATTGCGAATTATATGCCGTCGTTTGCAACTTCTTCAAACCTGAAACCTCACCTGTGAAATTTGCCCCTTGATCCATCACATTGGACCATGGTAAAGAATAGCGACTAATTATTTCATTAAACAACACCTTGGCCACTGTATTAGCTTCCTAGTCAGGCAGTGCAACGAAATCCACAGACTTTGTCAAGTCATCCACCAACGACAGAATGTGCTTGTGACCCCTCGGGATCTCAGGCAATGCTCCTACCAAATCGATATATATCTTATCGAATGGCCTCTCCAACACCGAAGTAACCACCAACGGCATCCTCATTTGACGATGATTCTTGTTCTTCTGGCATTTGAGACACTTGGCCATATGTCGCTGGACGTCTTTTTTCATCCCCTTCCACCTGGAAAACCTTCTGACTCTAGCGAAAGTTCTGCTAGCTCCAAAGTGGCCTCCGAACCGTGAGTTATGATAGTCTCTAAGGATTAGCCGTACTTCCTCTGGACTGCTTATTTCTTGCACGTTTTGCCTCTCTCGGACCTGATGCTGCCCCAACTCCTCCTTATCAGTGAAACTTTCACCTTCTACTTGCACCTGTCCTCTTGATGGCGTTACCACTAAGCAATCAGACCCCGGCTCTGCTAAGGCATCTCGCTGTACCACCCTAATTAAAGCATCTGCATCTACCCATCTTACGGCCCGGCCTATATAGCAATTCGTAATCATACTCAGACAACTTCTGTTGAAGTCGCAGCATTCGGCTAGTGGTGTCTCTAGCCTTTAGCATTTCCTTCAACGGCTTGTGATCCGCGAACATTTTAAATGGCCTCCCCAGGAGGTAACAACGGTAATTTTTTGTCGCCCATGTCAGTGCCAAGAGTTCTCGCTCAGAAGTTGAGTAATTCCTCTCCGCAGGGTTCAGCATACGACTCGGATACCCCATTGGCCGTCCCGCCTGTTCCAGTACCGCCCCCGCCGCTTCTCCACTAGCATCTGTCACCAATGTAAATTCCTTATCGAATTGGGGATACGCCAAGACAGGCGGGCGGCGAGACTAGTTATTTCTTCAACCTATCAAAAGCCTTTTCGCACCCTTCATCCCATAGGGGCCGCAACATTCGTAAAACCGGGTACAAATCTTCTATAGTAATTAGCCAACCCAAGGACTGATTTTATCTGCTTGGGGGTTTTTGCGTGGGAAATCCCAGACTTTATCTGTCAGTTTGAGATCGGGTCGAATTCTATCTTCTGAGCAAACGTGCCCCAAGTAAGTTTCCTCCTTTCGCAGGAACTGACACTTCGCTGGCTGCAGTCTCAGCCTGGCTTCACAGAATCATTGAAATATCTCCCTCAATTTTCGGTTGTGCTCGTCCAGGATTTTGGCAAACACGACTACATCATTCAGATATATAAAGCATTTTATACCCTGTAAGCCTGACAAAATCTGGTTCAGCAAAGACTGGAAAAATGCAGGAGCAGTTTTAGTACCAAAAGTTCCCCTTTTAAACTGCAAGTGCTGGGGTATCGAAAAAGTCTTTACTTCCGTGTACAGCAACTAATCCACAAGGAGTAGGAATATATCCCTATACTCCAGGCACAACTGAGTAATGCTGTCCCTCTCTTCCTGATTAAGATTGTCCGATAACTCCAGTATCTAGTTTAACTGCTTAATTCTATCGGTGTTCCGATGTCGGCTCCGTCCTTTCTCCGACCGCCAGAGTTTATAGTCAGACAAATACCCGAAATCAGGCCTAAGGTTCCTAAGCTTCACTTCCTTCTCGTTGATGAGTCCAACGAAAACCGTCCCATTTTGAGGTTTCACTACGACATTACTTATAAATACACCCGGCACTACTTCCTGACGAAGACAAATGCAGGTCTCTTCAAACTCTACGGATAACTTAACGATTGTTTCCTCCCTAGTACCTAACCTAATATTCCCTAGCTTCCCATCGTGTGGAACCTTCTCAGTTTTCAACCTCCGACGCGACGCTATTGGTGCTTTTTCCCGCCCTCTGCAGCTCTTCCATTGTTATTCCTGTATCTGCAATGACAGTTACCGCACTCCTACCGTGCAGCTGCTTCGAGCCTACTCGAACGTCCTTATTCCTTATTCCGCCACTATGTACCGACGCAAAATTCCTTTGACAGTCTTCACCCAACAATGACCGAAATACTCTCCCCTTCAGTTCGACCAAAGATCTTCGTCACCGCCAGGATACTTCACGCTAATGGCATCCTGCGTCCGTTTTAGCAATAAGATAACCCGCTGCACATATTCCACCAGTTCCTCTCCGGGCGGCTGTCTGCACATTCTAAGTTCATCTCAAAGCTCATCTAATGATCTCTTTGGGACGTACGCATTGCTCAGAGTCAATTCCAAATCTCTGATTGTTCTACAGTCCGCCGTGGATATCAAATAGTAGGCATCCCCTGTCAGCCTGTATCTGATGCAACTAAACAGAACAACCTTTTGCTCCTCTGGTAATCGCTCATAAAGCTCCGTCACGCAGTCTAAAAATTTAGATAGCTCCGAAACGAGGAAGGGTGATCTTTCCCCCGAAAAAGAAGGAACAAACTGTACCATCATATCCATGACCCTATCATAGATATCGTTCCCTACCGGAGCCATTTTGGTAATTTCGCTTCTGGACCTAGTCTGTACCTCACTTCCGCGCGTTTTCGATGAAGTGACACCAGCACTTCCTATTCCACTCACGCCACTGACAATTTTCCTTCTTTCGTATTTATTCAATTCCTTACTTCCGCGAACACCTTTTTCAATCTTTACGCTTTTTCTGTTTAGCTGCTTTTCCAATTCCACGTTGCACTCTTCTGCTTCTCTTAACTGACGCTTTAGTTCTCTCACTATCTTGTTTAACTGTTCCACGTCTTTATCCCTTTGTGCTAATTTCCCCTCCAATCCTTCTTCCCTATGCTGTACACTTTCTTGGAGGCTAGATAGTAGAGTATCCACAACCTCACTAAGAATATCACTCTTTATATTTACTTGCTCCTAATCCGGTTTCTATTTGCTCCGCAAAAAGGAAAAGACTTTTGATTGTGTCTGCCTGATCCTTTTTCAGCTGAGCAATAGTGTCCGCCCACAAAGGACAAGTTCCTCAATACGCTGATCATTTAGTCCCACCCTCAGGACTTCACAACGGTACAATAACCTGCGTGCAACAATTCAACGCCACAATAAATTTAACACCACACTAAATTTAACGGAACACTAACTTCTCCACGCAGGATTCACTTAATTATTCTAACATATAATTTATTTAAACTAATTTATTTAAAATAAGTAATATGAAAACACTTACCTAATACCGGCTGCGCCGCCTCCACTTTCACTATTTGCTTCTTCTAAATTACCAAAATTCTTTATTTGCTTTTCTTAATTCATTTTATTACACTATGTCACTTAAAACTCCGTTACTCGCACTTTACCGACCTCGCGGGTTCGCTTTTTAACATCGACTAGCTTTAACATTTCTTTATGCCTATTCT
Organism: Hermetia illucens; assembly: GCF_905115235.1. Taxonomy (NCBI): domain Eukaryota; kingdom Metazoa; phylum Arthropoda; class Insecta; order Diptera; family Stratiomyidae; genus Hermetia; species Hermetia illucens. Next base: position 123,524,343 of record NC_051849.1, on the reverse strand, counting down.
AGACCTACCTTAACCTACTTTCCTATTCTTATTTGCCGATCCACGATTACCAAAAAACATGTTTAAGAGGTTAGTGCTGTTATGCAAACCCTCAGCATTCCACAACATAATACTGACCGACAAGTATGTTCCGCATATTGTAATACAAAGCTTGCACTTTCCATCACAATATCGGTTATACACTTCCCGGTCGCGCCCAATGAGTCACCTCATCCCTCCCACCTTAGATGAAGCTATCCCTAAGAGCGACCTCACACAATCACCAACTCCAGTTTTAGGTTGTGCAACTGTGAAGAGGAGACCATCCAGCAGATAACATCTGCGTACAGGATGTTAAGCAGTACCGAGTACACCAATCGTCATAACTTCGTCTGCAAGATTCTCCATGAAAACATTGCGTTGAAGTATAACTTAGTGACAACCTACCATCCTTATTATAAGTATAGTCCGCAGAGAATCTTGGAAAATGATCTGATCAAACTACTGTGGGATCATATTATTGCCACCGACTACAGTGTTAATCATAACAGATTCGATTAGGTTCTGCTTCTGAAGGAAGAACGAGCGTGTTTCATAATCTCTATAGCCGTACCGTTGAACCGGAATAGCACGAAAAAATCCGGAACTACGGCCCCTTGGCGGACGATATGAAGCAAACTTGGAGACTACAAAAATTCGAAGTGGTCCCAGTGGTCCTTTCAGCCTTCAGCCCATCCTTAGGTTGGCCGCCCCCTTGGTCAGGTTGGGCGGGAAGAGGGTCCGAGGGCTTTTTTAGCTATATATATCTATACATCCTGTGGAGTTGCCAAATCTCACATCAGGGGTATCCCTTCGTGCAGATAAGGGAACGCTCGGCGTATGAGTTATGACCGTCCACATGTACGCATCAGGAGATGTGCACCCATGGGCATGTTTATGCGCAAGCCGGGTAGGTGGGAACAAAACGCCCACCCGTAGATAAAAATTGACTATGGGAAAGATACCCAGAAAAAAAAGCCAAATATGGAGGAGGAGAAAGTTTTTTTAAGGTGCAGGGCTTCGGAAACCCAGTGCCGGCGGTTCTTGGGAGTGAGCAAGCGGGCTCCCGGCCGTCGATATCCAATGACCGCAGTGCCTCAGTAGTGGGAAACTTGGCTACTATGGTATCTAGTGCTACAAAATATAATGGTGGAGCGGGAATTAGGTACATACCGGATCCTTTTAGGAGGAGTTCGAAGCTTGGGAGATCAACACCGATGACAATGGTTCAATTTGGTAGTCGAGATTCTTGCAGGACTCTGAAAGAAACATGAATAGTCCCTTCCCATCATTCCTTGTGGTGCAAGGCGCGAAAGAGAACGGGAACATACCGGAATAGCGTTCGTTACCCTCGGGGAACGAATAAATGAACTGTGCGAGTTCATCAAGGAGAGGTGGAATATCCATCAAAATATTCAAGCCTTGATAAGAGGCATTAAATTGTCTTATATCAAGGCACTCGAAAAAAAGAATTCCGAAGCGTCAAGTGGCAAGGTCACAAGGGAAACACAGGTGACGCTACCTCAAGATAAGGCAGGCGGGAAAACGGGGAAACGGACTAGAGACGCTACTAGTGAGCCTCTAGGACCGCAGCAAGTCCCGAAGAAGAAAAAAGCCTCTTCACCAAAGAAGGCAGAGCCGGCGAGAGTACCGGCGAAAGTCGGCAACCTCACGATTGTAGCCACAACACCTGCAAAAGTGGAAAAGTGGAAGAAACCGACGCTCGGAGGGCCGAACAATGGATTAAGATGAGCAACAAGAGGAAAAGGGACAAAAAGAAGCTTCGCCCGGAAATCATAATTATTTCCAAGAAGGGAAATATGTCCTATGACGACATCCTCCGAAAAGTGAAATCAGACCCGGAACTGATGGATTCGGCAGATAGTGCTCCACTAAAGCAACAGTTCAACCTCAGCGATATAAACCAGAGTGTCATAAAAGGGATGAAGAAGGCATATGGCGGCACACAGACCGCTATTATTAGTTTGTCGGCGGAATCTGCTATTAAGTTAATTACCGCGGGCAAGGTAAGAGTAGGTTGGATCGTGTGCAGGCTCAGGGAGCAAATATCTCTAAAGAGATGCTTCAGATGCCTCGATTCCGGCCATTTTGCAACGGCATGCACTATCCAGCATGATAGGTCGAGATGTTGCAGAAAGTGTCTGGAAAGTGGCCACCTCATCAAAGATTACACCGGAGATCCACGGTGTATGCTATGTAGTGGGAAAGAGGGCGTTAACGACCGACATGTTGCGGGAAGCAGCAGATGTCCGGCATATTGGAGGGAGCTGAACCGCACAGGCAAATGAGATTGATACAAATCAATTTCAATCATTGTGAGGCAGCCGTACAGAAACCACGGCAGTACGACTTGGGCGATGAATGCGTCTAGCAACGCCGCAATCTGGGTGTGCAGAAGACAGACCATTCAGGAAGTAATGGCCCCCCGGCAGTCGGTTTTATAAGGGCGAAGGTCAACAGTGTCGATATTTACAGCTGCTACACTCCTCCTAGTGCAACCTTAGCACAATATGAGTAGATGTTAGACAGTCTGGTGTTGGACGCTAGAGACCGCAGCCCTAAAATCATTGCGGGCGATTTCATCGCGTGGGCCCTGGAGTGGGGAAGCCGATCGACGAACACCAAAGGTCAAATTCTGTTGGAGTCTTTTGCGGAGCTGGACATCGTGCTGGCCAACGTTGGATGCGTGCCCACCTTTCGAGGAAGAGGGTCGGGTTCGATCGTTGACCTGACATTTGTTAGCACTTCACTGGTGAGGGAGATGGCTTGGCAAGTGAGGCAAGCCCGTTCTACGATGATGCAGTAGCAAAGGTCGTACAATTGGCTCGAAATGCAATGGCCACGCGCAAATGCTGTGCTCTGGTGACGCTGGACGTCAAAAATGCTTTCAACTCAGCCAACTGGGGCTGGATTAAAGGCGCTTTGGCCAAACTGGGTGCTCCTTGACTCGTTACTTGACTCGGCTAATTGAGAGTTACCTTTCGGACAGACTTCTCTGGTACGAGACGGATGACGGGCCGAAGGAGAACACTGTGACAGCAAATGTGCCTCAAGGTTCTGTATTGCGACCGCCGTTCTGGAACATAATGTACGATGGAGTGCTTGTCCTACGTGTGCCGGAGGAGGCAACGCTGATTGGTTTTGCGGACGACCTGAAGGTAGTTGTAATTGCCAAGCATCCTGAGGATGTGGAGCTGTAAGCAAATGAAGCCACTCTGCCATAAAGTCATTGTTACGAATGGCCAACCTAGACCTGGCGGACGAAAAGACGGAGGCGGTCCTCATTGCCAACCGTAGGAAGAACAACACGGTTAATTCCCGGGTTGGTAATCGTCAGGTCGTCTCAAAATCAATTGTCAGATACATTGGGGTGATGGTCGATGTCAAACTCCGACACCGACCCTCTGCCCGCCAACCGGACCGAGGGGCGAATAACCTAAGGATGGGCTGAAGGCAACATCCATAGGCCCGCGATGATGCGCTTTAACGCAAAGTGTATATATATAGTGTTATCTTATTACGAGTCATTGATGTTTATTGTATATATATATGTATATATTTAAAAAAGCCCACGGACCCTCTTCCCGACCAACCGGACCGAGGGGCGACCAACCTAAGGATGGGCTGAAGGCAACATCCGAAGGCCCGCATCACAGCGATGATGCGCTTTAACGCAAAGTGTGTACGACCATGCGAAAATGTATTACTACATCCCGATTGTCGCAAACACTTCAGCCAATGGATCTTATATCGAAGACAGTGCGGATCAAGACTGAAACCCATTAGGCCAGATTGTTACCGGACATAGCACAGGTTGCAAGGATAACCGCTTTTTGCATCTCCATGTAAAGTCCAGCCCTAAGATCGAGCGTTTTCAGCGCTTTATGTAAGTTCCGTGGGACTAATCCCGTCGCTGAAATTATTACTGCGACTACCTCGATCTTTTGTAGTCTCCAAGTCTTCTTCATATCGCCTGAATTGAAGTTAGGAATGCTTCGGTCTCATAGAAAAGTACACCATTTGTCAACCATTTGTTGGAGGCTTCGATGTCAATGCCTGACAACAACAAATTTTTTATATGACCTCCGTGAATGGGTTTCTCTTTCCACATGTCGATCTTCTGTTGGACTGAAGTAACATTCGACATGGGATCCCATTCTAGAGATAATTTATTATCTGCCATGACGGTAGCCTGATGTATTTGGCTGGAGGATTGATTCTCAAAGAAAAACTCTCGAAGAGAATGCACTTGATTGTAGTGCAACGTTTTTAAATCAAGTACCCCCCTTCCTCCCTAATGACGTGGGGTAGTGATAATCAATTTTTCGCAGCTCTATTGTGCATGTTGTTGTTTGCAAGAACTACCCTTACCCGTCTATTGACAGATTCTAAATCCGTATTACTCCACTGTATCACACCGAAAGTATATAGAAGGACGGGAATAGCGAAGGTGTTAATCGCCATGATTTTATTTTTCCCGAACAGCTCAGTTTTAAGGACAAGATTCAGACGCTGTTCAAATTCCCCCAGCAACTTAGATTTGATTATTGCCACAGCAGGTGTTGTTGCTTGCAATATGCAGAGGTATTTGTACACGTCGTCCGAATCCATACCCTCAATTCCGATGTTATTTTGGCTGTATCCTTCGTTGTCGGTGTGTTTTCCCCGAACAATTGTTTTTATGCGACAATTCTCCAAACCCAACTGCATGCCGATATCCCTGCTGAACTGCATGGTCATGTCCAGCAAGGAGCGAAATTGGTTCTCGTCTTTGGCATACAATTTGATGTCGTCAATGTACATTAAATGGCTTAATGTACATTTTGACAATATGCCATGCTTGACTTGCAACCCGTATTTGCTTTCATGCAAAAGATGGGATAGTGGATTCAAAGCCAAACAAAACCATAGTGGGTTTAGAGAGTCGCCTTGGAAAATGCCACGTCTGATTGGTATCACTCCTGATGTTTGTGAGGAAACCGATACCTTCGTACTCCAATTCTTCATCACTTTTTTCAGAAGAAAAACGACATTCGGGTTGATTTTATACAAGCGTAACGCTTGTAGTAACCACGAATGTGATATGGAGGCTAATTTATAATTGATGCAGACTGTCGAGATATTTCGTTTTTGGTGGACATCGTATTGATTATAAGCTGTTCTTTGCAGCCTCGAGAGCCTTTTGCGCATGCTTTTTGCTCAGCTCAGCTATCAATTTATGAACATCAAGATGTTTTGAGATGTTCGCGCACAGAACTGAATATATATGCGTGCCTAAAAGAAGGAATATTCCCTGCCCAGTGGAAAAAGCAAAAGTTGGTGTTGCTTCCGAAGCCTGGCAAGCCACCTGGAAACCCAGCGTCGTATCGTCCTATCTGCTTGTTGGATACAATGGGGAAGATGATGAAGAGAGTCATCTACAACATACTCCTGCCCATCGTCGAAGCCAGCAACGGTTTGTCGGAACGCCAGTTTGGTTTCCGACGCGCCCACTCTACGGCGGACGCAATTGGCATGGTGGTAAACCCGGCAAAAGGTGCACTGATTTCTGGCGGCTGCTGAGCCGTGGTGGAGTTGGATGTCAAAAACGCATTCAACTCGGCCAACTGGAATTGAATTAAAGAGGCGTTGGCTGACATAGGTGTCCCCGGATACTTAGCGAATTTGGTGGAAAACTGCCCCTCAGAGAGGACTCTCTGGTACGGGACGGATGAGAGGGCCCCAGAGGGTACATTGTCACAGCCGGGGTACCACAGGGATCGGTACTTGGTCCCCTGTTGTGGAATATCATGTATAATGGGGTGCTTGGTCTTCCCGTCCCAGAGGGGACTACGATTGTCGGCTTTGCTGATGACCTAGCTGTGGTTGTTGCAGCAAAACACCCAGAAGATGTGGAGGTTTACGCAACGGAAACAGTGAGAGCGGTAAAGTCCTGGCTAGAAAAGGCCGGGCTGACCCTGGCGGACACGAAAACGGAAGCGGTCTTAATAATAATACGCAGGAAAAATAGCACTTGAAAAGTGGAGGTCGGTGGACATACGGTCGTATCAAACCGGCTATCAAATACCTGAGGGTAATAATTAACACGAAATTGAGTTTTAGGGAACACCTAGAGTATGCTTGCCAAAAGGCAGCCAGTGCCACCACGGCACTTGCAAAAATGTTGGCAAATGTTGGTGGGCTGAAACATTGCCGGAGGTTGGTGCTAGCCGGAGTGGTGCGCTCCATCCTGCTCTACTCGTCGCCTGTGTGGGCAGAGGCGCTTGCAAACTCTGAGAGACGAAAGCAGGTGAACTCGGTTTACCGGCTGATGGCTTTGAGGGTTTGCAGTGCTTTTAGAACCACATCAGATGAGGCAGTATTGGTGGTGGCAGGCATGATCCCTATTGACATTCTGGCCAAAGAAATGAATGTCCTGTACAATGCAAGACATATGGAGAGACATGCACAGCGTAGAAATGCGGCAAGGTTAGAGTCGCTTGATCTCTGGCAACCCAGATGGGACGAGTCTGCGAAAGGTCGGTGGACGCACAAGCTCATTCCCAACATTAGGGTGTGGCTTGAGCGAAAACATGGGGAGACCAACTACCACATTGCCCAGTTCCTCACGGGACACGGTGGTTGCTACAGGCAGTATCTGCACCGCTTTGTGTTGGATGATTCTCCGAACTGTCCCAGATGCGATGGCATACCGGAGGATCCAGAGCATGTGATGTTTCACTGCCCACGATTTGCGATAGAGAGAAGGAGCTTAAACTAGGTGCTGGGCGGGAGCGTGACCCCGGAGAGCTTGGTTACTGAGATGCTGGAGTCCGAGGAGAAGTGGCTTGCGGTTGGCTCCGCAGTTATCCAAATGCAGGAGGAGTTGCTGAAGGAGCAAAGAAGGAGGAAAGCTGTAAATAGAAGAAGGATGAGTGTGTGTGTGTGTGTGTGTGGTGGGGAGACGCTACAGCTTCTGAGCACTCAGGCCGTGTTGGCCCATTGTACTCGCGTCCCCCGTCTAACGGAATATTCCGGATTCGTTAACGTATCGTAGGATTTCCGTTAGTGGATGTGATGCTACCCGTCGTAATTGGAGAACATCGGCACCAAAGATTTGATGCCTGATGCGTCCATAGGCGGGGCATTCACATAGGAAATGCTCCGTGGATTCCGCTTCCTCATTACAGGAGGGACACGTATCATCTTCGGTAATTCCTATTCTGAACATATGCCCAGCTAGTGAATTATGGCCTGTCAGAATGCCCACAATACACCTGCAAGTCCTCCTGCTTTACGACAGGATAAAGTTTGCGGTACGTATGTTGGGTTCTGGCAGGAAAAGTTTGGTGTGTCGAGCAGCATTTAGGCTCTGCCACCTGTCATTATGGGAAACTTGTTCCCAGTTTTTGAAAACAGATTTAGCCAATGCTACTGATACCCCAATTGCTGGCTCCGGTCCCGGCATAGGGGAGATTGACCCCTCTTTCGCTAAAGCGTCCGACATTTCATTTCCTTCTATGCCACGGTGACCAGGTACCCAGCGTAGTTCCACCGTATTGAATCCAGACGTAGAATTCAAACGGTTTCTGCATTCCTGAACGATTTTCCAGGTGATCAAAGGACTGCTCAATGCCCTCAGTGCAGTTTGACTGTCACTGCAGATTGCGATGCGCCTGCCCTTCAACCGCTCGTCAATCACCCAGTTTGCCACCCTTAGGATCGCATAAACTTCGGCTTGAAAAACCGTTGCATATTGTCCCAAAGGATGAGTGCCTAAGAGCAAAGCTACCCCGCGAAGTAATACCTCAATGGTGGTCCCGCGGGGCTGGGGCTGGAGAGACCGGGAGTGGTTTTTTGTGGGTGTGAATCCCACACGCGCCCCCTTTAGTTCCGCCGTTCGGGCGACGGACGTCTCTTTCTAAGATTTTCCACCACCGTGTACGCACAACAAAAAAAAAATTTATATATATATATATACCTGGCGCACCAGGTTTATCCTCACCTGAGTTGCAAACACAGAGCTGCATGCGATCAGGCGCGTGTCATGGGTTGCGGATAATGACATGACCCACCGCTTGAACCGCTTCAGCCAGAAGTTGTGAATCTTGTCAACTCCTGGCGCCTCTCAGTTACCTGCCCTGTCAAGGGCTGCTTGAACGTCGACTTCAGTTACGTCAGGCATGGTCATTTCGGGGAGGGCCTCACATGAACGCATAAGGTGTGGGAGCCACGCTGCTTCTAAATTGCAACGGCTGGATTCGCTCCAAACACTTCTACAGAAGTCTTCTGCCTGATCCAGATCGAGGTTACTTTCCCTATCTGAGTTGGTGAGATTTTTGTAGAATCCCCGTTGGTTCTGGAAGAACAAGGTGTTATCTGTCCTCCGCCGAAAGCTTTTTTGATACCTACTGATGCGATTGGAGTATACCGCAAGTTTCTGCTTTAGCAACTCGAGGATTTCTTCGATTGGCATATCATTGGACAGATGGTAGTTTCCAATGATATTCGCAACGCATCTGTGCACTCTTGGTGATGGATTTCCAAGGAGTGCTTGCGTGACAACACCAATCTCCTTTCTCAACTTTTCGACTCTTTTGTTGAGTCGAAACACCCAGAACGGTAAAGTCCTTCTGCGCATACCTCTGTTATTCGCTCTAAGATGTTGATTATGGAGACGAATAACCGTGGCAGCTGCAACCTAGATCAGACTGTGAACCTCTGTAGCAGTAATCTCGCTAGCCAAACGATCAGCCAGAATTCTGTCAACAGCAGCAATGATGTTAGTAGTTGCCGAAGTAAACTTCAGTTTTGGGATCTTTGGCCTAGCGTCTGGGAGAATCTCAGTATACTCTGTGAATGCGACCTGGAATGCGGTCAAAGCCTCATTATAAATTGGGTCGACATCCCCAGTTACTAAGCTTCTCCTGACTACTGGATTCATGGAGTGCCTTACAGGTGGAGTACTTGTGTTACTCCTTTGACTAGTCCGGTAATTTGGTGACTCCAGTCCGAGCTCAAGTGAAACCTCTTGGAAGATTTGTTGCCTAGTTGGTAAGGCAACTCGATTGTTACTCACTATCACCCGTATAGGTTGGCGACGTTCTGTTCCGGAACATGACTTAGCTCCGGAAATCGGGTTATGAACGCGTCACATAGTCGATGTCTGTACCCTGATGGATTTCGTTCCAAATTCGTGACACGGTAATAGGCGTGGACGATAAATTCGTTAAGTTGGTTCGTCCAAACCATACGACGCCTATGTCTCCCATCCTTGGTGGTTGACGGCATAACCGCCAAAACATTCAAGGGCGAAGAGCCGCTCTGATGTTGTTGAGTGACTCTTAACCGCGTTGGGTACTGTCTTGGTATCCCTGGGGTCCCATCAAAAGAATTTGAATTATTTTCCCCAATTTTGTTCCCACGAGTGTTTGGGAGGCAGTCACCCCTGCAACAGAGCCCCAATGTTGCAATGTCCCATGGTTACCTCCAAAGGTAGGTAAGGTATTTGGAGGGGAGCCGCTGAAATACAGTGTAACGTCGTCACTGCAATTCATCCGATAGGCGCGTCGATCCCTTCACCACGGATTACGGATTTGTTAAGGAGGTTTACTCCCCTTGAAAGGGAAGAATCGGTAAAGGAGGACGAACACAAAGGGAAACGTTCTGCTTGTCCGCGGCTACTTATTTACAAGATTAACTTCCGATATTCGTAGCTGACCCGGTGGGTCATGTCATTATCCACAACCTATGACACGCGCCTGGGTGCGCCAGGATATATCTGGCGTACCAGGTTCATCCTCACCTAAGCTGCAAACGCAAAGCTGCATGCGACCAGGCGCGTGTCATGGGTTGCGGATAATAATAACGTGTTCGTCCTCCTTTACTGATTCTTACCTTTCAAGGGGAGTAAACCTCCTTAACAAATCCGAACCTAGTAACTGGGGATGTCAGCCCAATTTATAATGAGGCTTTGACCGCATTCCAGGTCGCATTCACAGAGTACGCTGAGACTCTCCCAGACGCTAGGCCAAAGATCCCAAAACTGAAGTTTACTTCGGCAACTACTAACATCATTGCTGCCGTTGACAGAATTTTGGCTGATCGTTTGGCTAGCGAAATTACTGCTACAGAAGTTCACAGCCTGATCTACGTTGCAGCTGCCACGGTTATTCGTCTCCATAATCAGCATCTTAGAGCGAATAGCAGAGGTATGCGCAGAAGGACTTTACCGTTCTGGGTGTTTCGACTCAAAAAAAGAGTCGAAAAGTTGAGAAAGGAGATTGGTCGTGTGACGCAAGCACTCCTTGGAAATCCATCACCAAGAGTGCACAGATGCGTTGCGAATCATCATCATCATCAACGGCGCAACAACCGGTATCCGGTCTAGGCCTGCCTTAATAAGGAACTCCAGACATCCCGGTTTTGCGCCGAGGTCCACCAATTCGATATCCCTAAAAGCTGTCTGGCGTCCTGGCCCACGCCATCGCTCCATCTTAGGCAGGGTCTGCCTCGTCTTCTTTTCCTACCATAGATATTGCCCTTATAGACTTTCCGGGTGGGATCATCTTCATCCATACGGATTAAGTGACCCGCCCACCGTAACCTATTGAGCCGGATTTTATCCACAACCGGACGGTCATGGTATCGCTCATAGATTTCGTCATTGTGTAGGCTACGGAATCGTCCATCCTCATGTAGGGGGCCAAAAATTCTTCGGAGGATTCTTCTCTCGAACGCGGCCAAGAGTTCGCAATTTTTCTTGCTAAGAACCCAAGTTTCCGAGGAATACATGAGGACTGGCAAGATCATAGTCTTGTACAGTAAGAGCTTTGACCCTATGGTGAGACGTTTCGAGCGGAACAGTCTTTGTAAGCTGAAGTAGGCTCTGTTGGCTGACAACAACCGTGCGCGGATTTCATCATCGTAGTTGTTATCGGTTGTGATTTTCGACCCTAGATAGGAGAAATTGTCAACGGTCTCAAAGTTGTATTCCCCTATCCTTATTCTTGTTCGTGTTTGTGTTTGACCAGTGCGGTTTGATGTTGTTGGTTGATTCGTCTTCGGTGCTGACGTTGCCACCATATATTTTGTCTTGCCTTCATTGATGTGCAGCCCAAGATCTCGCGCCGCCTGCTCGATCTGGATGAAGGCAGTTTGAACGTCTCGGGTGGTTCTTCCCATGATGTCGATATCGTCAGCATAGGCCAGTAGTTGGGTGGACTTGAAGAGGATCGTACCTCTTGCATTCACCTCAGCATCACGGATCACTTTCTCGAGGGCCAGGTTAAAGAGGACGCATGATAGCGCATCCCCTTGTCGTAAACCGTTGTTGATGTCAAATGGTCTTGAGAGTGATCCTGCTGCTTTTATCTGCCCTCGCACATTGGTCAGGGTCAGCCTAGTCAGTCTTATTAATTTCGTCGGGATACCGAATTCCCCCATGGCCGTGTACAGTTTTACCCTGGCTATGCTATCATAGGCGGCTTTAAAGTCGATGAACAGATGGTGCAACTGTTGTCCATATTCCAACAGTTTTTCCATCGCCTGCCTCAGAGAGAAAATCTGATCTGTTGCTGATTTGCCTGGAGTGAAGCCTCTTTGGTATGGGCCAATGATGTTCTGGGCGTATGGGGCTATCCGGCCTAGCAAGATAGTGGAGAATATCTTATAGATGGTACTCAGCAACGTGATACCTCTATAATTGCTGCACTGTGTGATATCTCCCTTTTTATGTATGAGACAGATTATGCCTCGCTGCCAATCGTCAGGCATTGATTCGCTGTCCCATACCTTGAGCACAAGTTGATGAACCACTTGGTGTAACTGGTCGCCTCCATATTTAACCAATTCGGCTGTAATTCCATCGGCTCCTGGCGACTTATGATTTTTTAGCCGATGAATTGCACGGACTGTTTCTCCTAAACTTGGTGGTGGCAGTATTTGTCCGTCGTCTTCAGTTGGCGGGACCTCCAACTCGCCGATGTTCTGGTTGTTCAGTAGCTCATCAAAGTACTCAACCCATCGCTCTAATATGCCCATTCTGTCGGAAATCAGATTTCCCTCTTTGTCTCGGCAGGATGAGCATCGAGGTGTATAAGGCTTCATCCTGCTGACTTGTTGGTAAAACTTCCGCGCCTGGTGCGGTTGCTCCCTGTACTTTTCTAGTTCACAGACTTGTTGGTTCTCCCAGGCTTCCTTTTTCCGTCTGTGAAGTCGCTTCTCCGCTCGACGGAGTTCGTGATAAGTCTCTGCGCGTGCCCGCGTTCTTTGAGAATGCAACATTACTCGGTATGCGGCATTCTTCCGTTCCGTTGCTAGCTTACATTCATCGTCAAACCAGCCGTTCCGACTCCTTTTGCGGCTGGGGCCAAGTATATTTGTGGCCGTATCCATGATAACGTTCTTCAGGTGGTTGTGAAGATCATTAGTTGATGCTTCATCTCCAGGTCCTCTATTGACTGCGGTTATTGCGGCATCCATTTCCCTCTTATAGGTGTCGCGGAGGGTTGTGTTGTGGATGGCTTCAGTGTTCACTCTCACCTGATTGTCAGAGGGGATTCTAGGTGGTATTGTTATTCGAGCTCGGAGCACCATGCCAACGAGATAGTGATCCGAGTCTATATTGGCCCCCCTATATGTTCTGACATTCATCAAGGCTGAGAGGTGGCGGCGTTCGATCAACACGTGGTCAATTTGGTTGAAAGTGGTCCCGTCTGGAGAGGCCCACGTATGTTTGTGGACCGCTTTCCGCGCAAACCAGGTACTTCCAACAACCATTTCGTGTGACCCTGCTAATTGAATAGTCCGCAGTCCGTTATCATTTGTTTTTTCGTGTAAGCTATGGGAGCCAACGTATCGCCTGAATACGGGCTCCTTCCCTACTTGGCTGTTAAAATCCCCAAGTATGATTTTGATATCATATCTGGGACAGGCTTCGAGGGTTCTTTCTACTGCCTCGTAGAAGGTATCCTTCTCCGACTCTGCAGTCTCCTCTGCAGGGGCGTGAACGTTTATGAGGCTTATATTTCTAAACTTGCCTCGCAAGCGCAGAGTGCATAGCCGTTCGCTTATACTTTCAAAGCCGATAACAGCAGGTTTCATTTTTTGGCTGACTAAGAAACCTACTCCGAGCACATGGTTTACTCGATGGCCGCTATAATATATGGTGTAGTGGCTCTTCTCCAGGAAACCGGTCCCTGTCCATCGCATCTCTTGCAACGCTGTTACATCAGCCCTATATTGGGACAGGGTATCGGCTAGCTGTTTATCAGCTTCATCTCTGTACAGGGAGCGCACGTTCCATGAGAAAATGCGCAAATCGTTGTTCCTTTGTCGTTGCCGGGTCCGTCGTTTTAATATCCATCCTATCCGAGGCTCCTGTTGTGGCTTCGTAACGGTTGTTTTCCGTGTAGGGTTGTCAGCCCTACCCAACCCCCAACCTGGAGGACCAGTTGGTACAATTTGTCCCGTTTTTAGGCGCGGGAGACTCGCCTTCATCCTTCTCCGTCTGCAGCTTTTCGTCAAGAAAGAGCTCCCAGCGGTCACCACGTGGAGGTGGAGATAGGGTTTGGTAGTAGAGCTGTTGGTGTTGGTTCAGCAGGCATTTCCCAGGTTTTATGCTCCATCGTGGGTACCAATCCACGTTTCGCCCCGGGACCTATACTACCCTTTGACCACCATGCGTTGCGAATATCATTGGAAACTACCATCTGTCCAATGATATGCCAATCGAAGAAATCCTCGAGGTGCTAAAGCAGAAACTTGCGGTATACTCCAATCGCATCAGTAGGTATCAAAAAAAGCTTTCAGCGGAGGACAAACAACACCTTGTTCTTCCAGAACCAACGGGGATTCTACAAAAATCTCACCAACTCAGATAGGGAAAGTAACCTCGATCTGGATCAGGCAGAAGACTTCTGTAGAAGTGTTTGGAGCGAATCCAGCCGTTGCAATTTAGAAGCAGCGTGGTTCCCACACCTTATGCGTTCATGCGAGGCCATCCCCGAAATAGCCATGCCTGACGTAACTGAAGTCGACGGTGAAGCAGCCCTTGACAAGACAGGTAACTGAGAGGCGCCAGGAGTTGACAAGATTCACAACTTCTGGCTGAAGCGGTTCAAGAGCACTCACAGGATATTGGCAAATCAATTTAATCGAATGATTGCCGATCCTGATTTAGTTCCACAATTTTTCACCAAGGGGATAACTTTCCTTATCCCCAACGAACAGGGTGCCTCTTGCTCTTCAAAATGTCGACCAATTACTTGTCTTCCTACCATCTACAAGGTCTTCACTTCAGTTCTGTGCGCAAACATCTCAAAACTTCTTGATGTTCATAAATTGTTAGCTGAGATGAGGTGAGCAAAAAGCATGCGCAAAAGGCTCCCGAGGCTGCAAAGAACAGCTTATAATCGATACGGTAGCTGTAAAGCAGGCTGTCCATCAGAAACGAAATATCTCGATAGCCTACATCGATTATAAATCAGCCTTTGACTCCATGTCATATTCGTGGTTACTACAAGTGTTACGCTTGTATAAAATCAACCCGAATTTTGTTCTTCTTCTGAGAGCAGTAATGAAGAATTGGAGTACGAAACTATCGGTATCCTCACAAACATCGGGAGAGATACCAATCAGACGACAGATTTTCCAAAGCGACCCTCTAAGCCCACTGTGGTTTCGTTTGGCTTTGAATCCACTATCCCATCTTTTGCATGAAAGCAAATACGGGTTGTAAGTCAAGCATGGCATATTGTCGAAATGTACATTAAGCCATTTAATGTACATTGACAACATCAAATTGTATGCCGAAGACGAGAACCAACTTCGCTCCTTGCTGGACATCACCATCCAGTTCAGCAGGGATATCGGCATGCAGTTGGGTTTGGAGAAATGTTGTATAAAAACAATTGTTCGGAGAAAACACACCGACAACGAAGGATACAGCCTAAATAACATCCGAATTGAGGGTATGGATTCGGACGGCGTGTACAAATACATCTGCATATTGGAAGCAACAACACCTGCTGTGGCAATAATCAAATCTAAGTTGCTGGGGGAATTTGAACGACATCTGGATCTTGTCCTTCAAACTGAGCTGTACGGAAAAAATAAAATCATGGCAATCAGTACCTTCGCCATTTCCGTCCTTCTATATACTTTCGGTGTGATACAGTGGAGTAATACTGATTTAGAATCTTTCAATAGGGCAAGGGTAGTTCTTACAAACAACAACATGCACAATAGAGCTGCCAAAAAATTGATTATCACTACCCCACGTCATCAGGGAGGAAGGGGGGTACTTGATTTAAAAACGTTGCACTACAATCAAGTGCATTCTCTTCGAGAGTTTTTCTTTGAGAAACAATCCTCTAGCCAGCCTGATCCTCTATCTATATCATGGTAGATAATAAATTATCTCCTTTGAACTTGAGAAGCAGAGAATGGGATCCGATGTCGAATGTTACTTCAGTTAAACAGAAGATCAACATATGGAAAGAGAAACCCATTCACGAAGGTCATATAAAAAATTTGTTGTTGATTCTCCATGAAAACCTTGCGTTGAAGTATAACTTAGTGGTAACCTATCATCCTTATTATAAGTATACTCCGCAGAGAATCTTGGAAAATGATCGGGTTCAACTACTCTGGGATCACACTATTGCCACCGACCACAGTGTTAATCATAACAGACCCGATCTAGTTCTGCTTCTGGAGGAAGAACGCTTTATAATCGATGTAGCCGTACCGTTGGACCGGAACACTGTTGAAAAACAGCACGAAAAAATCCGGAACTACGGCCCCTTGGCAGACGATATGAAGCAGACTTGGAGACTACAAAAGATCGAAGTAGTCCCAGTAGTAATTTCAGCGACGCGATTAGTCCCACGGAACTTACATAAAGCGCTGAAAACGCTCGATCTTAGGGCTGGACTCTACATGGAGATGCAAAAAGCAATTATCCTTGCAACCTGTACTATAGTCCGAAGAGTCCTGTCCGGTAAGTCTTGATCCGCACTGTCTTCGATTCAAGATCCATGTCTCTGTAGTGTAGAACCACCGCGTCATTGGCTGAAGTGTTTGCGACAATCGGGATGTAGGAATACATTTTCGTATGGTCGTACACACTTTGCGTTAAAATGCATCATTGCTGTGATGCGGGCCTGTGGATGTTGCCTTCAGCCCATCCTTAGGTTGGTCGCCCCTCGGTCCGGTTGGTCGGGAAGAGGGTCCGTGGACTTTTTTAATAATATATAAAAGAGGTCAAATTGTGCTGGAGAATTTTGCCCAGTTGGACATCGTGCTGTTGGATGGTAGGATACAACAATTTTCTAGTTCTACTAGTCGGTCTTTTACAGAATTTACTTGTTCTCCTTTCTTAACTGGGATACAATCATGGTTTATAGAATGAATGGAACAGTCTTCGGCAAGTGTTACTAAGTGAGTTCCGAATAGTTTTGAATTCTCAGTTTTATTACATCGATGTTCGTAAGTAGTTTCAATTGAGTTGTAAATTGTTTATTTTGTGCATTATATCTAATTCAAGGTTTAGTGTTCTGTCATACGAGCTTTTGAATAAATAAATTTTACAGGTATTGGTCTACAAATATTTTTATTTACGAAAACTTTACAATGACTATCATTTGACGTTCCATAATGTTCGTGATCTTTGCTGACTATTAAATATCTTGGAAGATTTTCTACAGTTATTACATTATTTTCTTTTATATACGAGAAGATAAGAACTTCGTATAAATCAAAATTTTCTTTCGTGACTGTATCAATGCTTATCATAACATGCACTTTCTTTTCTTTTATAAAAGCTTTCAATTTTAGATCTTTCATTAACTGTTGGTAGTTACTTATTAAAGGATCAATGGCTAAATTATCTTTTTCCTGCAATTTGTTCAGTTGTTTCAAAAGTTGCTCGGGTTCTAAAATAAACAGATGTAGAATTCCCGTTTGTAAAAATAATAGAGAGTCTCGAAAAGTTTCAATTTTCATATCAGCAACCTCGATTTTATTATTTATTTTTGAGAAAAATTCCAATCTGATCAGTTTTTCATGTTCGTTTGTATGATTATTAGCTTCCTCTATTTCATTGATGATTTCATTTATCCGTGATTTAATTGTGCCCTGTTCCATATTTATCATTTTAGACTTAGACTAGATTATTTGATTTCTTTTATCAAAAGTCAATTTTTCTCCATGCCGATTTTAACATTGAGCTCATTCTTTTCAACTGTGTCTAAAACTGCTTTAATTTGTTCAGAGCCGTTGCATCCATTACTATGGATAAATAAAAATTTCAAGCCTGAGTCCACCAATATAACGAGTCCACGTTTGAGTCGAATGTTTGGGATGATTCCCAAAAGACCATAGAGGTTATTTAAGTTATTATTTAGTCTTCGAATATGAAGTTCACTGTTTAATTTGAGGGTTTTACATTGTTTAAGCTCCTCGATACATAGATTATTAATACTCAAAGCTAGTCTTATATTCGCTATTTCTATTTCTATTTCGTTATGTCTAATGTTCTAATTAAACTTACTTCACTATTTGTGAAATGAGTTTCCCCCATATGATTAAAATAAACGCCAGGAAAGTCCAACTTTCTAATATTCAACGCCTCGATGGTCCAGATTGCGGCGATTCTGTAATATGTTCATCGTCACGTTTCATATACAGTTTGATATTTTTTTTATTAAAAGTTTTAAATTTATTGCCAGTATCTATTGAATTTTTTGTAACTACACTATGTGGGCCTAACTTAATTATCCTATAAGGTCCGATCCATTTCTGTTTAAGTTTATTATTTGAAATGGCTAAGTTTTTCGCAAACACTAATTGACCTAGTTCATAGTTAATGGTTCTACTAGTTGTTTTCTTGTCATATCTTTCCTTCGATTTATTTTTCTTATTCTTAGTTAGAGCACAAGGCTGTCGTACCGAAGGTCACGGTTCAAATCTCGTTGGTGGCAGTGGGATTTGTATCGTGATTTGACGTCGGATACCAGTCGACCCAGCTGTGAATGAGTACCTGAGTCAAATCAGGGTAATAATCTCGGACGAGCGCAATGCTGACCACATTGTCTCCTACAATATACTGTAGTGTACCGTTACGGTCTTAAATGAAGTGCTCTAACACACTTCGAGGCCCTGATGCAATATGGATTGTTGCGCCAACAACAATTATTATTACATGTGTGTGTGAGTGTATGGTGGGGGAGAAGCTACAGCTTCTGAGCACTCAGGCCGTGTGATGCTACCCGTCGCAATTGGAGAACATCGGCACCAAAGATCTGATGCCTGATGCGTCCATAGGCGTCCATTCACATAGGAAATGCTCCGTGGATTCCGCTTCCTCATTACAGGAGGGACACGTATCATCTTCGGTAATTTCAATTCTGAACATATGCCCAGCTAGTGAATTATGGCCTGCTTTTCGACAGGATAAACTTCGCGGTACGTATGTTGAGTTCTGGTAGGAAAAGTTTGTTGTGTCGAGCAGCATTTAGGCTCTGCCACCTGTCATTATGGGAAACTTGTTCCCAGTTTTTGAAAACAAATTTAGCCAATGCTACTGATACCCCAATTGCTGGCTCCGGTCCCGGCATAGGGGAGATTGACCTCTCTTTCGCTAAAGCGTCCGAGATTTCATTTCTCTCAATGCCACAGTGACCAGGTACCCAGAGTAGTTCCACCGTATTGAATCTAGACATAGAGTTCAAACGGTTTCTGCATTCCTGAACGATTTTCGAGGTGATCAAAGGACTGCTCAATGCCCTCAGTGCAGCTTGACTGTCACTGCAGATTGCGATGCGCCTGCCCTTCAACCGCTCGTCAATCACCCTGTTTGCCACCCTTAGGATCGCATAAAGTTCGACTTGAAAAACCGTTGCATATTCTCCCAAAGGAAAAGCCCACTTCTCGTTTTTATTCGAGAGGTAGATTCCGGTTCCAGAACCCTCTTCTGTTTTTGAGCCATCGGTGTAGAAGACTTCCGTATATCCCGCCACGCATTCCTCTGGGTCTTCCCAGTCCTCTCTACGCTTCAGGGTAACTACATATCTTCTACCAAACAGATGTATGGGGACACGAAAATCGGAAGGCATTGTAAGAACTGGATTCAGTCCTCCCAGTAACTCTTCCAATGCTCTGTGCCCCCCACATCCGTTGTTTTCCCATAGATCTAATCGAATTAGCCTATGAGCTGCTCTCATTGCAGTGCTTTGAATAAATATATCCAGTGGCTGCAAATTGAGTAGTGCATTCAGAGCTGCGCCGGATGTCGTGCTCATGGCACCAGTGATACCCAGACAAACAGTTCTTTGCAGTGCGGCTAGTTTACGGTGAAAACCTTTTTGTCTCACCTTAACCCACCACACTACGGATGCATATACGAACATCGGCCGAATGATGGCAACGTATATACACATTACCACATGAGGCCTGAGTCCCCATGTCGAGGCAAAGGTCCGTCTGCGCAGCCCATAAGCTGTGAGAGCTCGTTTCATCTTTACCTCTACATGCTTCTTCCAAAGAAGTTTTTTATCTAGAGTGACCCCCAGATATTTCACTTCTTCGGAGAGTTGAAGGGTAGTACCCCTTATCTCAGGGAGACAAAATCCATCCAGTTTTCTCCTTTTTGTGAATAAAACCATTGTGGTTTTATTTGGATTAACTGACAAACCATGTCTAAGGCACCAGCTGTCTATCAAATCAGCGGCACGTTGTATATTCCTACACACCGTTCCAAGATCCCGATCAACAGCAAGTACAGCCACGTCATCAGCATAAGCTTGAGCGTGTATTGCCAAATTTTGCAGTTCGCATAGCAGTGAGTCGATCAGCATACTCCACAGAAGCGGCGAAGGCACACCTCCTTGGGTGCAGCCCTACGTTGCTTCCGTAGTCAGGTAACGATCGACCCCTACCTCAGCGCACAGCAATCTTTGCATTAGCATAGCATGGATCCACTTAATTAAAGCATCATCAACACTATGCGCTCTGGCGGCATCACAAAGTTTTTGAAAAGGTGGACAGTCAAAAGCCCCTTCAATGTCCACGAACACCCCCATCGCGTACTCACCATTCAAAGTTGCATCCTCTATCTTTGTGACCAAAGGATGAAGAGCAGACTCACAGGACTTTCCACGTTGGTAAGCATGTTGGTTTTCACTAAGTGGGTGTGATCTAAGTGCGTTTCCACGAATGTGATGCTCCACAAGTCTCTCCAAATCTTTCAGCAAAAATGAAGTCAAGCTGATTTATCTGAAGTTCTTTGGATTAGAATAGTCATCTTTCCCAGGTTTCGGTATGAAAACTACCTTAACCTGTTGCCAAGAAGAAGGCACGTAGCCCAGAGCAAAGCATCCTCGAAAAATATTTCTTAGAGGTCGCTCTAAATGCTCCATACCCTCCTTTAGCATTGCCGGATAGATGCCATCCATGCCAGGTGCTTTGAAATGTTCAAAGGACAGTATGGCAGCTGTCACCTTTTCATGGGTAACAACCGCTTTCGCAGTGTTCCAGTTCCCCTTGCAACGCTTGCGTGTTGAAGGGGTTGCAAGAACCGTCAACTCTCCCCCTACCACTTCTCTCACCCGTTCTCCCGGGTGGTGTACTTCCAGGAGGGTCTGTACTGAGTCCAGTCTGGAGCTCGTGAAAGTACCGTCGGGTTTTCTAAGAGAATCCAACTTGGCCGACGCATCCCTTTTGAGGACTCTGCACAGCCTTGAAGTCTCCCTTTCGCCTTCCAGTTCCTCACAGTACGCTCTAAAGGAGTCTCGTTTCGAGCACCTCACGAGCCTCTTATATTCACGTTGTGAGTTCCTGAAATTTAACCAGTCTTCGTTCTTGTTACTTTTGCAAGCACGATTTAGAAGTCGCCTGGTTGATTTCCTGAGTTTTTGCAGTTCTCGATTCCACCAAGGAACCGTTTTACCGCTTTGGCCTCGGGAAATAGGACAAGCCTCTTCATAGCACTCTAAAAGTGTGCAGTTCAGAGTTTTCAATTCATCTTCCAGCACCAAAGGGGTCCTTAGTCGCCTAGGGAACTGTACTTTATTGCCAAGAAGTTCATTGAACTTTGCCCAATCCGTTTTCCTCGGGGTTCCGTCTTTGTACTGCAGACTGTTCGCCCGCAATAGTCAGATTGAATTCTAGATATCGGTGATCTGACAGTGAGACCTCGTCTAGCACTCGCCAGCACTCTAACAATTTTGGGGTACAGATTGTTAGGTCAATTACTTCGCTTCTTCTCGGTCCCACGAACGTAGGGGCGCACCCTACGTTTGCAGTCATAAGACCAGCTGAAGTGATGAAATCAAATAGCTTTTCTCCTCTTGGATTGCATTTGCGACTGCCCCATCAAGGTGGAAGGTGTAGGAGAAGTTACTAGCAGGTAGGATTCACTCTGTAGTCCCTTCTCCAGTGCGAGCCCCCATACGGGGGTTCCGCCCCTGTATGCACTATCCTCCGCGCACGTCTCCATTGTGGGAGAGCGCACCGAAGATGCTGCAATTTGCTCTATGTTGTCTGAGTCGAAGACCATCATTGTTCTTCGCTCTCAAAATGGAGATGATGCCCTACAGTTTCCTGATATGAGTGAATTTCAGTCTATATAGGAAAAAGTGAAGCACCATATGGTGACTTCCACTGAGCACATTCAGACTCTGTTGGTCCAGTTCGAATACCAAGTTGAAGCCCTCCACGTTTGTAGATTGGTCCTTCCTGGCATTCATGAACTTTACCCTCCAGTGCCCAAAGTCCATGTCCGGGTTCTGTTCACCCAGCATGCGGATGATGTCCTCTGCCTTCCTTCGAGGGCCCGGTAGCCAACATCCGACATGTTTTATCCTGCGTAGCTCAGTGTTCACAATAGTGAACTTGGGCCGACCGCCGGAACTCAAAGTTGGGATTACCTGCTAGAGCCACTTTGAGGCAGCCTCGTCAGCGCACTCCAAATGGAGAAGCCCATCACCAAAACCTTGATTGTTAAATCGTGGCTTCGTTCCAGGCTCCAGCATTTTTTTCCACAGGCATTCCCGGAGGATGGTAAATTGTCTCTCTGACATTTTGCCATCCTTGGAGCAAACTCCCACGGCAGCAGTCAGAACAGGGGCTGCAGCTTGCGCATACGTCCTCTTCCTTCCCGCCTTCGTGTTCGTATTCCTGTGGGAGGGACCAGCTTCATTGAGATCTCTCTCGCTGATTTGATCACCTCCCGGCACACCGGTCCCCGCGAGACGCGTGGATATAAGCCCTCGTGCGGAGCACAATAAAGCGTTGGCCACAGCAGATATGTTGGTCTTACGCTTCTTGCGCGCATTACCGCTGACAAAAGAGTCTGGTGCGTCCAGTGTGGATCTTATCGAGGTTTCCAGTTCATCCCCACCTTCCGTCGGAGATTCCGCTTCCTTGCGTCCGATTTCTCTGGGCGTTACCGCGCCTAGTGTTACAGCCACGTCCATGTCCTCATTCCCAAGGTGCTTCATCTTCCTTCGCAGTGCTCTCTTCTGCCGTCGGCTTAGGGCCTTTCCAGGTTCACGGTGTCTGGACCGCTTGGATCCATTTCCATATACTGGCGTTAAACCAGTAGCGTCCACGTCACCAGCTTCCCGTTCTTCCGCTATTTCCGGTAAGGATGAAGGAGAAGGTTCTGACAGGCAGGATTCAGCCTGTAGTCCCTCCTCCTTAGTGGCCGAAGTTCCCTTCTGCCGGGCCTTCCTCTTCCGCTTGCGGGTAGATTTGGGCTGTAGTACCGCGGAAGGGCCAGCCGTAGTCGGATTTCCAGTTTCTCCCAATTTGAGAGTTTCCGTACTTTCCTTTCTGGCTAACTTCGCCGTAGGCACTAAATGCAAACTTTCCACTGAGTCGGAAAGCATGCCTTCTACAGATTGATCTATAGGTGAGTATGAATATGATGAGGCCTCCAAAATCTGCGGCTCGGCCGCGACATGATTGCTCATGGTCGCGGGTGAATTCGAAGTCTGTGACTTCTTACCACTTGGAGAGTTTATATCCATCGTTTTCATATTCATATTTTTGGACACCCTTAGTGTAGTAGTAAAGTACTACAGGCTCCCCCATCACGACAAGGTGGTGTCCGAGGGGGGAGAATTATTATTATTATTTAAGTTATTTTTGGAAGCATTTTTTCTTATGTTTCCTAAGTGGTTTGTAATAACATCGATTCTGTCCTCTGCTATGTCCCTGGTATGTGGAACTTTAAATACGTTAAGCTTAATACCAAATAGTAATTCATGAGGAGAATAGCAGGTCGTGCTATGTATTGTCTGGTTGTAACAAAGACAAGCAAGACTCAACCTAGTCTCCCAATCCATGTCCCCTTTTAATTCATCTTTGTTGTTCCTAAAAATTCGGCTAGTCTGGCGTGTGAGCGTTATACTGCTCCATTTGTTTGTGGATGATATCATATTCATTCCTAATTTATTACAAAATTTTTGCAAGCAACCAGCTGTCAGATTTGGTGCATTATCTGACAGTATTTCAACTGGAGCTCCAAAGTGCGAGATCCAATATTTCAAGATTGTTTCCATTACTGTCTCGCCAGTTGTATCCTGCATTGGTGCGAAGCCAATATACTTAGAAAGATTATCCTGTATGGTAAGGATATAGATAGCGCTACTATTTGCTCGAGAGTATCTGTATAGTCTCGCGATATCGATTAATATACGCTCGAAAGGTTGACCTTTCAGTTCAATAATTACCATTGGTAAGTTCTTATTTTGAGGTATGATTTTAAATTTCTGGCAATGTTCACAATTTTTTATGTATTCTGAAATATCTTTATGCACGCTACGCCGATGTATCCATCATGATGCTTCTTTATAAGTTGCAGTCTATCTGTTTTGTCTACAACAATAATTTTATGGTCTGGGATTTTGTCTAATTTTCCTTTAGAAACTCTGTTACCACCTATTATTCTGGGATTGCTATCAATTTCTTCGAAGGATAATTCATGATTCTCTGGTTGATCGTGATCATGAGATTCGGTATCCCCTTTGTTGGATTCACCTCGGTCATCGATCACGTTGGCTATCATTATGTTTCTGTTACTACTTAACTCGTCGGCAATATAATTTTCTTTTCCAGCCAGATACTTAATTTCGTAGTCATATTTCTCTAAAATTGTTCGCCATCTACCTTGTCGTCTAATAGGTTCCTTTAAATTTTTGAGCCATTGAAGTGGTCTGTGATCTGTCTTGATCACGAATGACATTCCGTAGATGTAAGGTCGACATTGCTTTACTGCCCATACGACAGCAAGGCATTCCTTCTCATATGTGCAATAATTTTTCTCGGCTGAATTCAAGGATCTGGATAGGAACTGAGTTGGAAGGTTTCTCCCATCGTATTCTTGACTAAGGATACCCACTGGCATAAATTGTAAGTGTAAAAGTTTTCTCGAAATCGGGATATTTTAATACTGGTTCCTCTGTAAGTTTTTGTTTAATGATGTCAAGTGCCTTTTGGCATTCGTTCGTCCAAACGAATTCATTATCTTTCTTTAGTAATTTATTAATGGGGTTGACAATTTTTCCATAATCCTTCACGAATCTCCTATAGTATCCCGTCGTACCCAGGAAGGATTTCACTTCCTTTTGTGTCCGGGGTGGCTCTAGCGTTACCACCGCTTGTATCTTTTTCGGGTCCATTTTAGCTCCATCTTCCGTAATAATATGCCCCAAATAGGCAACGTCCTTGCGCAAACATTTGCATTTGTCAGATTGTAGGCGCAGATTATTAATTTTTAATCTCTCAAACACTTCGCGTAATCTAGTATTATGATCTTCGAGATCGTAGCCGTACACAACAATGTCGTCCAGGTAAACGAAAAATCTCGTTCCTTGGAGACCGCTTAAGACGCTATTCATCATGCTTTGGAAGCATGATGGTGCGTTTTTAACTCCGAAAGGTATTCGGTTATATTCATAATGGCCGTACGGAGTACTGAATCCAGTTTTTGGTTTAACAGATCCCTTGACCGGAATTTGATGAAACCCTGATATGAAATCAAGTGTACTGAAGTACTTTGCTTTACCTAGTTGGTCTAATATTCAGAAATATTAGGCAAAGGATACTTGTCCAATCAATGACCATTCGTCAGTTGGTCTTTTGGAACTACCCACAATGGTCAATTCCAAGGAGAGTTACTTTCTCTTATGATTCCATCTTTCAATAATTTTTCAATCTGCTCCTTCACTTCTTGCTCATGTATCTTGGAGTATCTATAAATTTTAACATGAACAGGCTTTGCATCTTCGATTGTATCTATAGAATGCACTGCAGCCTTTGTTAGGTTTTTAAAGTCAACTTTCCTAAAAATATCTTTATATTTCTCTACAATTTCATAAATGGAAGCTTTTTCTTCTTTATTCATGTGTTCATCTCTGATCACTATTTTGTCTATCGGGTTTTCAGGTAGCACTTCCTCTGTAACCCGAAGTACTTGTAATGCATTAACCCTACACACAACATTAGAGTCTCCTGTGTTTAAAATGGTTATAGGAACTCTATTAGTCTTGTCAATGGTGCCAACACTATTCGAGACTATTAAACAGTCTGACTCTGTTTCGGGTACGAGAACATTTTCCCCTATTTTGCCCTTAACGCGAACAAAACGCAAAACTTCATGTCTACTTGAAACTAAGGAGTCGTCATTTTCAATTTTAATGTCCTCATTTCCACAAGTAAGAATGTTACTTTCAAAGTTGAAAGATGCTTCGTTTCTTTTGAGGAAATCAATGCTCAGAAGACATCAAATCTTGCATTAGGTACCGTGCAACAACATGAAATTCTATGCTGTACTGTGTATTTCCGATTAAACAATCGATTTCAGCTTTCCCGATAGAGTTTTCGCTCATTCCTCCTATGCCATTGAATTTAATTTTTTCACACTGGTTGACATGGTGCTCATACACCTTTTCTTTTAAAATCAGGCTCACGTCTGCTCCGGTATCGATGAGTACCTTGATATATTCACCGTTAACATTGCTAAATATATACGGACTATTTATCATCTCCTTACGAATTTCAAGTACTTTATTGACGGCGTTTACTTTAAAATTGCTGTGGGTGTATGAAACAAGTCTCGTCGTGTCCTTGTTTGATACTAACGAGTTCTCGATGTAATTGGAGTGCACTGTGCGGTTCCTGATACACTATTTTTAACTCAGATTTTAAATCTTACCACCCACTGAATTCCCTATTCATCAGAATAAATTGAGCATCGCCTTTGATTTGTGTTTGGATGTACCGAAACAACACAGGCTTTTGTTCCTCTGTGGCCAATACCATGACCTGCGTACAACTGTTTAAAAAGTTGAACACGTCGTCAGATTTCCCTGAGAAGGGCTGAACAAACTTGAACAAATCCCCTAAAGAGCACATACTGTTTTCAGTAATCGTTGTTTCACCAGGTGTATCCGAATCGGAATTCAAACTATTAACACAACGGTTACCGGTTTCACTAAATATAGATTTACAATAAAATCTGAAAAACTCCCTATAATTCAAAAGGTGCTCAGAATTTCCAATATTAATTTGAACTTTTACGTCAGTTTTCAACTCAAGGCCAAGAATTTCACTAAAGGATGCCGGATATTTTTTATCCTTAACCCACACAATAAAAAAATCACTCATTAAAATCTCTAATGATATGTTCTTTTTTCCCAAAAATTTCACACGCAAACTTCAATGAAAAGAAAAAGCTAAAATTTCAACCACAAGAAACCTTCCACGCGAAAAAAGGGGTTTAATTTGTTTCCGAGTGCACTTTGGAAACAAGAGAACAAACAAACAGGAGAAAGATCCAATTATCTTCTGCACACAATATTATGGACTATTTCACTTCTCACTGATTCAGCTAGTACTTAATTAACTAACACTTTTTTAAGGTTCTGTTTTACAAACAAAATCGGTTAATGTCTGTTTGTCTGTCCGTCTGTCTGTCTGTCGATCTGTCTGTCTGTCACAGGCACTTTTCTCAGAAATGGCTATATCGATTGACACAAAATTTGGTGAGAAGGTGGGACCTGTGTACCCCCAGACATACAGTGAGTGATATCCTCCTACGTTCAGATTTAGGGGGAGTCCCCATACACGTAAAAGGGGGGTGTACAAATTTTTTTCACCAAATATAGGCATGTGGGATATCAAATGAAATGTCTCGATTAGTACTTTTCGAAGCCGGTCTTAGTTTTGAGATTGGTTAGAAAGCCGGGGAGTGGCAGGGGTGCAAATTTATGATTTCTTTAACGGAGCTATTCTCAGAAACTACTCAGCCGAAAAATCTGAAAAATTTCATGAAGCTGCCTCTATATGGGGCCCAGGTCTCGAAATACTCTCCATAACGATATCTGTCCAAATTAAGTTAATAATAGTATATTATCATATTTTTGGGAAAACTGAGTAAAACCCCCCTTAAGTTTATCCCAGAGTTATAAAAGTTGGTAGTAGTACAAAATATAATATGAAGCATAATATCCCCAAGTTTAATCAAAATCATACTATTACTAACAAAGTTACAGTAGCTCAAAGTTGACTCTCCCCTGTAAATTTACTGGAACTAAATATGAATACCACATTCAAATGGCTAGTCTGACATGCTAAATGCATGTACATAACGGACTACGTACAAATAGGATAGCTCTACACTCAAATATACTCACACAAGAAGCAAACAAGTCGGGAAACCGGAAGCTGGGCGCTTCAGATATGAAAGGTTTTGTTTGTTTCTTGTGTGAGTATATTTGAGTGTAGAACTATCCCATTTGTATGTAGCCCGTTAAGAATATGCATTTAGCATATCAGATTTAGTACTTCGGGTAGTAAATTTACACGGTAAGGCAAATTTGAGCTACTGTAACTTTGTTACTAATACTATGATTTTGACCAAACTTGGAGATAATATGCTTCATATTATATTTTATACTACTACCAACCTTTATAACTCTGACATAAACTTAAGGGCCGTTTTACTCAATTTTCCCAAAAATACGGTAATATACTATTATTAACTCAATTTGAACACGTATCGATATGGAGAGTATTTTGAGGCCTCGGAACCATATAGAGGCAGCTTCATGATTTTTTTCAGATTTTTCGGTTTAGTAGTTTCTGAGAATGGCTCCGTTAAAGAAATCATCACTTTGCACCCCTCCCACTCCCCGCCGTTTTAACAAATCTCAAAACTAAGACCTTTCATTTGATACGCCACATGACTATATTTGGTGAAAAAAATTGTTAAACCCCCCTTTTTACATGATGGGGACCCCCCCCCCCCCCCCTAAATCTCAACGCAGGAGGATATTACTCACTGCATGTCTGGGGGTCCACAGTTCCCACCTTCCCGCCAAATTTCGTGTCAATCGGTATAGCCGTTTCTGAGAAAAGTGTCTGTGATAGACAGACAGACAGACGGACAGACGGACAGACAGACAGACGGACAGACAGACGGACATTAAACCTATTTTAATAAGGTTTTGTATTACAAACAAAACCTTAAAAAGCCCACGGGCCCTCTTCCCACCCAACCGGACCGAGGGGCGACCAACCGAAGGATTTCCAAAGGCCCGCATCACAGCAATGATGCGTTTTAACGCAAAGTATATACAACCATGCGAAAATGTATTTCTACATCCCGATTGTCGCAAATACTTAAGCCAATGACGCGGTGGTTCTACACTACAGAGACATGGATCTTGAATCGAAGACAGTGCGAATCAAGACTGAAACCCACTAGGTCAGATTGTTACCGGACAGGACTCTTCGGACTATAGTACAGGTTGCAAGGATAACCGCTTTTTGCATCTCCATGTAGAGTTCAGCCCTAACATCGAGCGTTTTCAACGCTTTATGTAAGTTCTGTGGGACTAATCCCGTCGCTGAAATTACTACTGGGACTACTTCGATCTTTTGTAGTCTCCAAGTCTGCTTCATATCGTCTGCCAAGGGGCCGTAGTTCCGGATTTTTTCGTGCTGTTTTTCAACAGTGTTCCGGTCCAACGGTATGGCTACATCGATTATAAAGCACGCTCGTTCTTCCTTCAGAAGCAGAACTAGATCGGGTCTGTTATGATTAACACTGTGGTCGGTGGTAATAGTGTGACCCCACAGTAGTTGAACCCGATCATTTTCCAAGATTCTCTGCGGAGTATATTGATAGTAAGGATGATAGGTTGCCACTAAGTTATACTTCAACGCAAGGTTTTCGTGGAGAATCTTGAAGACGGGGTTATGACGATTGGTGTACTCGGTACTGCTCAACATCCTGCACGCAGATGTTATGTGCTAGATGGTCTCTTCCCAGTTGCATAACCTACAACTGGAGTTGGTGATTGAGGAGTCGTGGAGAATGTACTGTTTATAATTTTTTGTTGGGAGCGAAGCATCCTGAATTGACAACAACAAATTTTTGATATGACCTCCGTGAATGGGTTTCTCTTTCCCCATGTCGATCTTCTGTTGGACTGAAGTAACATTCGACATGGGATCCCATTCTCGAGATAATTTATTATCTGCCATGACGGTAGCCTGATGTATTTGGCTGGAGGATTGATTCTCAAAGAAAAACTCTCGAAGAGAATGGACTTGATTGTAGTGCAACGTTTTTAAATCAAGTACCCCCCTTCCTCCCTAATGACGTGGGATAGTGATAATCAATTTTTCGCAGCTCTATTGTGCATGTTGTTGTTTGCAAGAACTACCCTTACCCGTCTATTGACAGATTCTAAATCCGTATTACTCCACTGTATCACACCGAAAGTATATAGAAGGACGGGAATAGCGAAGGTGTTGATCGCCATGATTTTACTTTTCCCGAACAGCTCAGTTTTAAGGACAAGATTCAGACGCCGTTCAAATTCCCCCAGCAACTTAGATTTGATTATTGCCACAGCAGGTGTTGTTGCTTGCAATATGCCGAAGTATTTGTACACGCGGTCCGAATCCATACCCTCAATTCCGATGTTATTTTGGCTGTTTCCTTCGTTGTCGGTGTGTTTTCCCCGAAGAATTCTTTTTATGCGACATACGCCATGCTTGACTTGCAACCCGTATTTGCTTTCATGCAAAAGATGGGACAGCGGATTCAATGCCAAAGGAAATGCCACGTCTGATTGGTATTTCTCCTGATGTTTGTGAGGATACCGATAGCTTCGTGCTCCAATTCTTCATTACTGCTCTCAGAAGAAGAACAACATTCGGGTTGATTTTATACAAGCGTAACACTTGTAGTAACCACGAATATGATATGGAGTCGAAGGCTGATTTTTAATCGATGTAGGCTGTCGAGATATTTCGTTTCTGATGGACAGCCTGCTTTACAGCTACCGTATCGATTATAAGCTGTTCTTTGCAGCCTCGGGAGCCTTTTGCACATGCTTTTTGCTCACCTCAGCTCAGCTATCAATTTATGAACATCAAGATGTTTTGAGATGTTTGCGCACAGAACTGAAGTGAAGATCTTGTAGATGGTAGGAAGACAAGTAATTGGTCGACATTTTGAAGGGCAAGAGGCACCCTGTTCATTGGGGAAGAGGAAAGTTATCCCCTTGGTGAAAAATTGTGAAACTAAATCAGGATCGGCAATCATCCGATTAAATTGATTTGCCAATATCCTGTGAGTGCTCTTGAACCGCTTCAGCCAGAAGTTGTGAATCTTGTCAACTCCTGGCGCCTCCCAGTTACCTGTCTCCCACAGCCACCCTGCTTCTAAATCGCTCCAAACACTTCTACAGAAGTCTTCTACCTGATCCAGATCGAGATCACTTTTCCTATCTGAGTTGGTGAGATTTTTGTAGAATCCCCGTTGGTTCCGCTGAAAGCTATTCTGATACCTACGGATGCAATTGGAGCATACCGCAAGTTTCTGCTTCAGCACCTCGAGGATTTCTTCGATTGGCATATCATTGGACAAATGACAGTTTCCAATGATGTTCGCAACGCATCTGTGCACTCTTGACGATGGATTTCCAAGGAGTGCTTGCGTGAAACGGGCAATCTCCTTTCTCAACTTTTCGACTCTTTTATTGAGTTGAAACACCCAGAACGGTAAAATCCTTCTGCGCATACCCCTGTTATTCGCTCTAAGATATTGAATATGGAGACGAATAACCATGGTAGCAACGTAGATCAGACTGTGAACCTCTGTAGCAGTAATCTCGCTAGCCAAACGATCAGCCAAAATTCTATCAACGGCAGCAATGATGTTAGTAGTTGCCGAAGTAAACTTCAGTTTTGGGATCTTTGCCCTAGCGTCTGGGAGAATCTCTGCATGTTCTGTGAATGCGACCTGGAATGCGGTCAAAGCCTCATTATAAATTGGGTCGACATCCCCAGTTACTAGGCTTCTCCTAATTACTGGGTTCAAGGAATACCTTACAGGTGGAGTACATGTGTTGCTCCTTTGACTAGTTCGGTAATTTGGTGACTCCAGATCGAGCTCAAGTGAAACCTTTTGCAAGATTTGTTGCCTAGTTGGTAGGGCAAGTCGGTTGTTATACACTATCACCCGGTATTGATTGACAACGTTCTGCTCCGGAACACGACTTAATTCCGGGAAGCGGGTTGTGGACGCGTCATACAGTCGGTGACTGGACCCTCATAGATTCCGTTCCAAATCCGTGACACGGTAATAGGCGCGGACGATAAATTCGTTAAGTTGGTTCGTCCAAACCATACGACGCCTAGGTCTCCCGTCATTGGTGGTTAACGGCATAACCGCCCAAATATCCAAGGACGAAGAGCCGCTCTGATGTTGTTGAGCGACTCTTAACCGTGTTGGGTACTGTCTTCGTGTCCCTGGGGTCCCATCAAAAGAATTTGAAATATTAACCCCAATTTTGTTCCCACGAGTGTTGGGGAGGCAGTCAACCCTGCACCAGAGCCCCAATGTTGCAATGTCCCATGGTTACCTCCAAAGGTAGGGAAGGTATTTGGAGGAGAGTCGCTGAAATACAGTGTAATGTCACTGGAATTCATCCGATAGGCGCGTCGATCCCTTCACCCGGGATTACTCCCCCTGAAAGGGAAGAATCGGTAAGGAAGGACGAACACAAAGGGAAACGTACTGCTTGTTCGCGACTATATTTACAAGATTAACTTGCGATATTCGTAGCTGACCCGGTAGGCCATGTCATTAACCGTAACCCATAACACCCGCCTGGTCGCATGCAGCTCTGCATTTGCCACTCAGGTCGGTGTTAACCGGGTGCGCCAGGTACATATATATATATATATATATGTGCGTACACGAAGGTGGAAAATCTTAGAAAGACACGTCCGCGGCAGCTCCGCGGTCCTCCGATCTCTCCAGCCCCAGCCGCGTGGGACCACCATTATGGCATTACTTCGCGGGGTAGGTTTGCTCTTAGGCACTCATCCTTCTCCTATTTGCGGCTTTCCTCCTTCTTTGTTTCTTCAGCAACTCCTCCTGCATTTGGATGATTGCGGAGCCAACCATAAGCCACTTCTCCTCGGACCCCAGCATCTCCGCAACCAAGCTCTCCGGGGTCACGCTCCCGCCCAGCACCTAGTTTAAGCTCCTTCTCTCTATCGCAAATCGTGGGCAGTGAAACATCACATGCTCTAGATCCTCCGGTATGCCATCGCATCTGGGACAGTTCGGAGAATCATCCAACACAAAGCGGTGCAGATACTGCCTGTAGCAACCACCGTGTCCCGTGAGGAACTGGGCAATGTGGTAGTTGGTCTCCCCATGTTTTCGCTCAAGCCACACCCTAATGTTGGGAATGAGCTTGTGCGTCCACCGACCTTTCGCAGACTCGTCCCATCTGGGTTGCCAGAGATCAAGCGACTCTGACCTTGCCGCATTTCTACGCTGTGCATGCCTCTCCATATGTCTTGCATGGTACAGGACATTCATTTCTTTGGCCAGAATGTTAACAGGGATCATGCCTGCCACCACCAATACTGCCTCATCTGATGTGGTTCTAAAAGCACTGCAAACCCTCAAAGCCATCAGCCGGTAAACCGAGTTCACCTGCTTTCGTCTCTCAGAGTTTGCAAGCGCCTCTGCCCACACAGGCGACGAGTAGAGCAGGATGGAGCGCACCACTCCGGCTAGCACCAACCTCCGGCAATGTTTCAGCCCACCAACATTTGCCAACATTTTTGCAAGTGCCGTGGTGGCACTGGCTGCCTTTTGGCAAGCATACTCTAGGTGTTCCCTAAAACTCAATTTCGTGTTAATTATTACCCTCAGGTATTTGATAGCCGGTTTGATACGACCGTATGTCCACCGACCTCCACTTTTCAAGTGCTATTTTTCCTGCGTATTATTATTAAGACCGCTTCCGTTTTCGTGTCCGCCAGGGTCAGCCCGGCCTTTTCTAGCCAGGACTTTACCGCTCTCACTGTTTCCGTTGCGTAAACCTCCACATCTTCTGGGTGTTTTGCTGCAACAACCACAGCTAGGTCATCAGCAAAGCCGACAATCGTAGTCCCCTCTGGGACGGGAAGAGCAAGCACCCCATTATACATGATATTCCACAACAGGGGACCAAGTACCGATCCCTGTGGTACCCCGGCTGTGACAATGTACTCTTCGGGGCCCTCATCCGTACCGTACCAGAGAGTCCTCTCTGAGGGGTAGTTTTCCACCAAATTCGCTAAATATCCGGGGACACTTATTTCAGCCAACGCCCTTTTAATTCTATTCCAGTTGGCCGAGTTGAATGCGTTTTTGACATCCAACGCCACCACGGCACAGCAGCCGCCAGAAATCAGTGCACCTTTTGACAAGTTTACCACCATGTTAATTGCGTCAATCGTAGAGTGGAACCAGGTTAATCCCGACCTGAGTCGCAACCGCAAAGGTGCATGCGACCAGGCGCGTGTCATGGATTGCGGATAATGACATGGCTTACCGGGTCAGCTTCGAATATCGCAAGTTAATCTTGTAAATAAGTAGCCGCGGACAAGCAGAACGTTTCCCTTTGTGTTCGTCCTTCCTTACCGATTGTTCAAATTCAAGGGGAGTAAACCTCCTTAACAAATCCTTAATCCGGGGTGAAGGGATTGGCGCGCCCATCGGATGAATTGCAGTGACGTTACACTGTATTTCAGCGACTCCCCTCCAAATACCTTCCCTACCTTTGGAGATAACCGTGGGACATTGCAACATTGGGGCTCTGTTGCAGGGTTGACTGCCTCCCCAACACTCTTGGGAACAAAATTGGGATTAATATTTCAAATTCTTTTGATGGGACCCCAGAGACACGAAGACGAGGCTCTTCGCCCTTGGATATTTTGGCGGTTATGCCGTTGCACGAACCAACTTAACGAATTTATCGTCCACGCCTATTACCGTGTCACGGATTTGGAACGGAATCCATCAGGGTACAGTCACCGACTGTATGACGCGTCCACAACCCGCTTCCCGGAATTAAGTCGTGTTCCGGAGCAGAACGTTGTCAATCAATACTGGGTGATAGTGTATAACAACCGACTTGCCCTACCAACTAGGCAACAAATCTTGCAAAAGGTTTCACTTGAGCTCGGTCTGGAGTCACCAAATTACCGAACTAGTCAAAGGAGCAACACATGTACTCCACCTGTAAGGTATTCCTTGAACCCAGTAATTAGGAGAAGCCTAGTAACTGGGGATGTCGACCCAATTTATAATGAGGCTTTGACCGCATTCCAGGTCGCATTCACAGAACATGCAGAGATTCTCCCAGACGCTAGGGCAAAGATCCCAAAACTGAAGTTTACTTCGGCAACTACTAACATCATTGCTGCCGTTGATAGAATTTTGGCTGATCGTTTGGCTAGCGAGATTACTGCTACAGAGGTTCACAGTCTGATCTACGTTGCTACCACGGTTATTCGTCTCCATATTCAATATCTTAGAGCGAATAACAGGGGTATGCGCAGAAGGATTTTACCGTTCTGGGTGTTTCGACTCAATAAAAGAGTCGAAAAGTTGAGAAAGGAGATTGGCCATGTCACGCAAGCCCTTCTTGGAAATCCATCACCAAGAGTACACAGATGCGTTTCGAACATTATTGGAAACTACCATCTCTCCAATGATATGTCAATCGAAGAAATCCTCGAGGTGCTGAAGCAGAAACTTGCGGTATGCTCCAATCGCATCCGAAGGTATCAAAAAAGCTTTCAGCGAAGGATAGACAACACCTTGCTCTTCCAGAACCAACGGGGATTTTATAAAAATCTCACCAACTCAAGTCGAGAAAGTAACCTCGATTTGGATCAGGCAGAAGACTTCTGTAGAAGTGTTTGGAGCGAATCCAGCCGTTGCAACTTACAAACAGCGTGGTTTCCACACCTTATGCGTTCATGCAAAGCCCTCCCCGAAATGACCATTCCTGACATTACTGAAGCTGACGTAGAAGCAACCCTTGAAAAGACAGGTAATTGGAAAGCGCCACGAATTGATAAGATTCACAACTTCTGACTTCACTTCAGTTCTGTGCGCGAACATCTCAAAACATCTTGATGTTCATAAATTGATAGCTGAGCTGAGCTGAGCAAAAAGGATGCGTAAAAGGCTCCCGAGGCTGCAAAGAACAGCTGGTCGATACGGTCGCTGTAAAGCAGGCTGTCCACCCATCGATTATAAATCAGCCTTTGACTCCATATCACATTCGTAGTTACTACGCTTCTATAAAATCAACCCGAATGTGGTTCCTCTCCTCAGAACAGTAATGAAGAATTGGAGCACGAAGCTATCGGTATCCTCACAAACATCAGGAGAGATACCAATCAGACGTGGCATTTTCCAAGGCGACTCTCTAAGCCCACTGTGGTTTCCTTTGGCATTGAATCCGCTGTCCCATCTTTTGCATGAAAGCAAATACGGGTTGCAAGTCAAGCATGGCATATGTCGCATAAAAACAATTCTTCGGGGAAAACACACCGACAACGAAGGATACAGCCAAAATAACATCGGAATTGAGGGTATGGAGTCGGACGGCGTGTACAAATACCTCGGCATATTGGAAGCAACAACACCTGCTGTGGCAATAATCAAATCTAAGTTGCTGGGGGAATTTGAACGGCGTCTGAATCTTGTCCTTAAAACTGAGCTGTTCGGGAAAAATAAAATCATGGCGATCAACACCTCCGCTATTCCCGTCCTTCTATATACTTTCGGTGTGATACAGTGGAGTAATACGGATTTAGAATCTGTCAATAGACGGGTAAGGGTAGTTCTTGCAAACAACAACATGCACAATAGAGCTGCGAAAAATTGATTATCACTATCCCACGTCATTAGGGAGGAAGGGGGGTACTTGATTTAAAAACGTTGCACTACAATCAAGTGCATTCTCTTCGAAAGTTTTTCTTTGAGAAACAATCCTCCAGCCAAATACATCAGGCTACCGTCATGGCAGATAATAAATTATCTCGAGAATGGGATCCCATGTCGAATGTTACTTCAGTCCAACAGAAGATCGACATGTGGAAAGAGAAACCCATTCACGGAGGTCATATCAAAAATTTGTTGTTGTCAATTCAGGATGCTTCGTTCCCAACAAAAAATTATAAATACACATTCTCCACGATTCCTCAACCACCAACTCAAGTTATAGGTTATGCAACTGTGAAGAGGAGACTATCCAGCACATAACATCTGCGTGCAGGATGTTGAGCAGTACAGAGTACACTAATCGTTATAACTCCGCCTGCAAGATTCGCCATGAAAACCTTGCGTTGAAGTATAACTTAGTGGTAACCTACCATCCTTATTATAAGTATACTCCGCAGAGAATCTTGGAAAATGATCGGGTTCAACTACTCTGGGATCACACTATTGCCACCGACCACAGTGTTAATCATAACAGACCCGATCTAGTTCTGCTTCTGGAGGAAGAACGCTTTATAATCGATGTAGCCGTACCGTTGGACCGGAACACTGTTGAAAAACAGCACGAAAAAATCCGGAACTACGGCCCCTTGGCAGACGATATGAAGCAGACTTGGAGACTACAAAAGATCGAAGTAGTCCCAGTAGTAATTTCAGCGACGCGATTAGTCCCACGGAACTTACATAAAGCGCTGAAAACGCTCGATCTTAGGGCTGGACTCTACATGGAGATGCAAAAAGCAATTATCCTTGCAACCTGTACTATAGTCCGAAGAGTCCTGTCCGGTAACAACCTGACCTAGTGGGTTTCAGTCTTGATTCGCACTGTCTTCGATTCAAGATCCATGTCTCTGTAGTGTAGAACCACCGCGTCATTGGCTGAAGTGTTTGCGACAATCGGGATGTAGGAATACATTTTCGCATGGTCGTACACACTTTGCGTAAAACGCATCATCGCTGTGATGCGGGCCTTTGGATGTTGCCCTCAGCCCATCCTTCGGTTGGTCGCCCCTCGGTCCGGTTGGTCGGGAAGACGGTCCGTGGGCTTTTTTAACTATATATATATGTATACTTTTTTTTGTTGTGCGTACAAAGAGGTAGAAAATCTTAGAAAAACGCGTCCGCCCCAGCTCCGCCGCCCAAATGCCGGCGCGTGTGGGATTCGCACCCACTAAAAACTAACCCCGGTCTTTCCAGTCCCAGCACCGTGGGACCGTCATTAAGGCATTACTTCGTGGGGTAAGTTTGCTCTTAGGCACTCGTCCTTCTTCTATTTGCGGCTTTCCTCTTCCTTTGTTCCTTCAGCAACTTCTCCTGCATTTGGATAATTGCGGTGCCAACCGAAAGCCACTTCTCCTCGGACTCCAGAATCTCCGCAACCAAGTTCTCCGGAGTCATGCTCCTGCCCAGCACCTGGTTTAAGCTCCTTCTCGCCATCGGACTTCTCGCACCTCCAATGGGGAAAGGACTTCGAGAAGACCTTCCAGCAACAAAACGATTGCTCCAGGTTCAGGAATTGCAGCGGCAGTTTTTGGTGAAATTCGAAAGTGATTACTTGGGCAGAAGCGCTACAGGTGGAAGAATCCAGGACATCCGATCGGTCAGGAAGATTGAGTTTTAATCAAGGAAAAGGAGCAGGGCGGCGCGAGTGACCGAAACATTTCTGGATCCTGTGGGGATTGTAAGACAGGTAAAACATAAAACAGCTAGTAGGGACAGTGTGCATCGAGCAGTCCACCAACACATACTGCTTCTACCAGAAGAGCGCACGGCCAATCAAGAGACTCGCTCAATGGCCAACAGCTGCTTAACGCAGCTGGCATAGGTTGCCATAGTTTTGTGTTTGTTGCTCCTGCCCCTCACATCTAGCGCCTGGTCGATAGATCCGATATTAGAGAGAAGAGCGGTTCCCCTGAATGACGTATAAGTTAAGGTGTTCGACTTAAAATATACCAATGCGACTTCCATGAATCTCACTGAGGATTTGATCTTAATCGCCCATCAGAGGGAAGTTTGACAAAATTTGTAAACGCCAAACCAGGGAAGATGTGTTTGAATCTTAAAGTTGAAACAGACCTCCAAGCTGAAAATGTTCGCCAAGACTTGGTAGCTGCTTACAAGTTCAGCAGGGTTGAGGGAGCTCCCGCAGGCTTTCTTCCTTTTGCTATCGGTCTGCCCCTAAAAGGAGGCGAAGTCTATATTTAGTGCAAAAGTATTGCCAACTTTACTTTCAACAAGGGCAGGCGAAAATCGCAGCTTTAATGCTTAACATAACTGACTTTGAATACAGCCAAGTGGATGGTAAGATCAACGGCGTGATAGGTAATCAGGAAATAGGAATGCTTAAGCATGAAATACCGGAATACTCCATGGAGATACAAGCACTGATACGAGAAACAAGGGCAACGCACAAGCAGCTAAGTCAGCTTCGACCCATAAAGGAGCTTGCAGAAGATGTGAAGCGCCTGAATAGGAGGTAGCTGGGTTAGTACTACCGGAATTGGAGCACCCTGAAAACGTTTTTGAAGTACACATTCCAGCAACATGGGTAAAGAATAATTTGATTACAATTGAATTTTTGATCCCCCTAGTTTATTGTTATTCTCCCATTTTATTGTAATTTTAGCACTAGATTCTAGAAACTTTAACGAAGAGTTGGGGGCAGCCGTGCCATATCGAGGTCTGTTCATTACTCCTGAGAAGGATAAGTTCTTCTTCTTTGAGGAAGACGCGGTCGAAATCCTACCATAGATTTACGAAGCAAAGTTGATCCGATCGGGCCCAGCTTGTGTGAGGGACAGGAGAGTCGTGCCACCTAAGGAAGTGGACGGATGAGACCTATGTAGTACAAATAAAACCTAACCTAGGGGTTGTATTCAAGGGAGAAGCGGAAAAGATTCCCATAGTTTGCAATAATACGCGGCTAGAGCTTCGGTTCCCGGTCACTTTGGTAGATTTGTCATCTTATGCTCTGGACGTAACTACTTTTAACATCACTGAGGGTACGAGAAGTGCGGGAATGAATTGGACACGGATATTTGAAACGGCTACTCCCCGGTATCATCAACCAGGACAGGTGTGGTGCATCCCGAATGGAGTGTGGAAAAAATGAAATCTCTGAAACGGGAATTGGAGGAAACCTTGGAATCGGAAGAGAATTTGGTGGAGGTTTGTTCTAGGGGCAGTGGTGATTAGTATAATTGTTAAATTAGTAAGGAAACTGGGTCGCACCCCGGAAGTGTTACCCACTTTTGTCAGCCACCTGTCGTTAGAGGATAAAAAACAAGAAAGCTGGTGGGAGGTTGGGTTCACGGTTACATCAACAGTTTGATCATCCCAGGGACAGGTAGGATGGGACTGGTCGTGCCTTCACCTTTCTCTACAATCCCAAGCGAAATTACTACTAATCTAACGATCACTGTAAGTTCAATGATCATCCTATTCTGTTCCTGGGTCACTGGACTAAAGGTAGTGTATTATATCAAATCTTATGAATATTCAATTTATTTTCTAAGAATAAAGCCAATGGGAATATTGCTATATCATGTAAACTTTATTAACAAGCATGCAGAGACCCGATCCAATATCAGCATTCAATATTAGCTCTGTAAATAAACGTATATGTAGAACGATATGTAGAAATAGACCATGACCATACGTTTGGTTGTAAATTATGTAAATATGTACATATATTACCCGGAACAAAATAGAAGAGTCAAATGCGAGCGCAATGATGTAATTTGTTCTTGAATGGCAAGAAATTATTCCTTTAGGGTAGACACTAGGTCATGGCAAACGACCAGCGTGTGCGAATTGTGTTGTTTTGAAAGTAATACAAATCACACGAATGAATGTCGCTAGCTGAATGGGGTCCGGGAGAATGTTCTTGATATAATATGCGAATTATTTTGATTGCAATTAAGAAAGAGAAAATTGTAACTTCAGGAGAAATTTTTTTTTGTAACTTTCAAAGAAAAAAATATATAGGTTAATAATGAAGGCTAGCTTAATGGAAGGAATAATCCAAAAATGTGAAGGTGTAGTAGCTTTTAGATATTTCAAATAATTGAAAATTGTAAAGATTGCTGTAGTAGCTTTTAGATATTTTATGTAATTGATAAATGTAACGATTGATCATTTAGTTTCTAACCTTTGATAAATAATTGATAAATGTAACGATTGATGATTTAGTTTCTAACCCTTTGATAAATAATTGATAGTAATTGATAAATGTAAAGATTAATGAATTAGTTTGTAGAACTCCGCCATGCTATCATATTAACATAGTATGCTGGTCCCAAGCCCAGGTAAAGGAGGAGGGTTTGAGGCAACGTACCCTGTACTATCCTCAGTAAAACAAAAATTAAATGCTGAGATCAGGGAAAAAGATAAATAGAGTATAGTTGGAGTTATTCTACTATGCTAAATCCTACCTGATCTCTCTTGGTGACAGGCCCCGCGACAGGTTGACCAAGAAAATGCATAGAATGTCGTTACAAACATGATGATCGGATTGAGTCATAAGCCTCGGAGAAATAATAGGGCGTCCACCTCAATCGACGCGGCAGGACGGGCCCCAGTCCTGTCGAGAAATGGGCAAGGGTTCTTGACGCGTGGACGGCGTCAGGACGTTAGCAAGTTAGTCCGCACAAAACGAACAAAACAAATACGTGTCTGCACGCTAAATGTTGGTACCCTAACTGGAAAGACCGAGGAACTCGCAAGAGCCCTTCCGAAAAGGTGCATTGACATCTGCGCTCTGCAAGAAACCCGATGGTCTGGTTCCAAAAGCTACGACATTGAACGCGAACGCAGTAAAAATGGCTACAAACTTCTCTATTTTGGTCACCTACACACTCAATATGGTGTTGGCATTGCCATCTCAGAGGGTTTCCGTGATGCCATTAAAGAAGTCGAACGATTTGATAATCGGCTGATGAAGCTCACCATTATATCAGCTGATCACACTATTCACTTCTTCACCGCGTATGCACCACAGACCGGCCGACCTGATGCCGAGAAAGATGCCTTCTGGCAACTTCTCGATAAAAAGACTTGTCACGTGCCTGCTGACGATTACATAATCATTGCCGGCGACCTTAATGGTCATGTGGGTGAAAAGGCAGACGGTAACAGGTGCCATGGGGGAAAGGGGTTCGGAGAGCGAAGGTGGCGAGCGTATAATCGATTTTGCGGACACCCATGACCTTGTGCTTATGAATACATGGTTCATCAAACGATTGTCTCATCTTCCCACATTTTATAGTGGGAACAGTAAAACGCAAATCGACTATATTCTCATAAGACACCAACATTTTACTACTGTCACTGATTGCAAAGTCGTTCCCTATGAGACCATCGCACCTCAACATAAGCCGTTGATTGCTGTCCTA
Source organism: Hermetia illucens (assembly GCF_905115235.1). Lineage (NCBI taxonomy): Eukaryota > Metazoa > Arthropoda > Insecta > Diptera > Stratiomyidae > Hermetia > Hermetia illucens. The sequence goes on along the minus strand of NC_051849.1, from coordinate 123,482,550 downwards.
CGAATTAAGCCACCGATAAAACAGCGTGAGGAACGCACTGGCCTGCCGCGCATTAAATGGTGGCGATTTGGTGAGAAGAAAGAAGAAACGGTCTCACTCATACGATTGCCAACCATTACGAATGTGGAAGAATCATGGAACCAAATGAAAGACACGATCCACAAAGCGGCCTCTGCAACCTTCGGGGTCACCAAGCCGAGTAAGTGGTACATCAACCGAGATACTTTGGCTTTGGAATGAAGATGTTGAAATGAAGGTCCGTGAAAAGAAACGCCTCTACCACAAATTTCTCGACGATAAAATGCCTGCTCGCTGTCACCCGAGGGAACCATTTCAAAAATCTTTACGATAAACTGGACACTCGGGATGGCGAGAGAGATCTGCATCGACTTGCTAAAAGCCATAATGAACGCACACAGGATATCGAACACTTCTAGTGTGTTAATGACAAGAACGGTACTTTGCTTACCAACCGACGAGCCGCAGCGGATAGATGGCAAGAATACTTCGAGCAGATTTCAACTGAAGAATTTGCTCATCCTCCACTTCCACAATCATTGCCGACATTTGGACCAGTTCCACCAGTCAGCGCAACTGAAGTCGAGGAGGCAATAAAACAAATGAAATCGGGGAAAGCAACAGGACCTGACGACATCGCATCTGAGCTCTGGAAAGTGAACAGCTGGGACCCAACACTGTGGCTCAGTGAATTCTTTAACCGGGTTATTCAGGAAGGAAGAACACCATCTGACTGGCAAGAAAGTACCACTGTTCCAATATGGAAAAAGAAAGATAGTCCAGCAGAATGTTTAAATTACCGTCCGATCCGGTTACTTTCCCATACCATGAAGATTTTTGAATGCATTCTTGACAACCGTATTCGCGAAATCGGATTTGTCAAGAACTGCGGAACTACCGACGCAATACATGCTGCGCGGTTACTCATGGAGAAACACCGTGAGAAGCATCGCCCTCTTTACATTGCCTTTCTGGATCTAGAGAAGCGTTTGACCGTGTACCACACGAACTCATCTGGTATGCTTTACGACAACACTTCGTGCTAGAAGAACTCGTGCGCTGGGTTCAATTGCTCTACCACGATCCGAAAAGTAAAGTTCGAAATATGGCGGGTGTATCAAAACCGCTTCGTGTCTCGGTTGGTGTTCATCAAGGAAGTGCCCTCTCACCACTCCTCTTTGTTCTTATTATGGACACCGTCACACGGGATATCCAACGTCCAGCTCCCTACACACTGCTTTATTCAGATGATGTCTTCCTAGCATCTGATAGCAAAAATGATCTCGAGCAACTTATTCAAAAATGGAATGATCGCCTCATGCAACACGGTCTCAGATTGAATTTAAACAAAACTGAATTTTTGACGACCGATCCCCATGAAACAGGTACAATCACTGTCAGCGGCAGTGATCTGCCCAGAACTGAGCGATTTAAATACCTCGGGTCAACGCTATCAGCCAATGGAGAACTGCATTATGAAATTGCTTCACGCATTATCGCAACCTGGATGAAAGGGCGTTCCACAACTGGTGTTCTTTGTGATCGACGTATCAACGAACGTCTCAAATCTAAAATTTACCGCAATGTCGTCCATCCAGTCGCTCTCTATGGTTCTGAGTGTTGGCCGACCATAAAAGACAATGAACGGCGTCTTGCGGTAATGGAGACGAAGATGCTACGTTGGACTAGTGGCGTCACACATTTAGATCACATCCGAAATGAAGATATCCGCGATCGTTATAGGGTTGCACCGATCGTGGAAAAGTTGCGAGAGAGGCGTCTTCGATGGTATGGTCACGCAATTCGTGCAAACGAGAATTCACTTGCCAAGATTGGTCTGAACATCGAGGTCGATGGTAAACGACCAAAAGGCAGACCTAAACAACGGTGGCTTGATACGCTGGATGGGGATTTGAAAGCCTCGAGATTGCACCTAGATCAGGCATTCGATAGAGCCAAATGGCGAAGCCGATCACGACGAGCCGACCCCGCTTGTGAACGGGACAAAGGCTGAAGAAAAGGAAAAGAAAAAGAAGAATGAATTGGTTTGTAGTCTTTTTTAAGCGATTGATAAATCTAATGATTGATTTAGTAGTTTTTACACAATTTTGAAAACAGCAACTCCTTTATGATTACATCGCGCGGTTTGCACAGGATGGTTGTTTGAGCGAATTTTATATTTTCTTGCCATCATCCGGATGTTGTGACAGCTTTGGCCCTAGAAACGGAAGCTGCTAGCGACGAACGATCGCACTGTTTGAATTTTCGCATTGGTTTCCGCTTGTACAGCTGAATTAAATCGGTAGTCTGAAACATTAGTAAAAATATAAACAACTTGAGGCTGAACCGGTAATGTGCCAGCAAGCATTTTCGCGGGTAAGTTCCGATGGAACATTATTTAAGAATATTTTGAAAGCAGAGCGAGTTGACAGTCAGCAAATCGCTTTCGTGAACGTCCAATCAAACAAAAACAGCTTAATAAAATAGTTAAAAAAAAAAAATAGTCTTTAAATTTTCTCTGGCAGTTTGGGAACAGATCACGCCGACAGGTAAGAAACAAGTCGGAATACCGGAAACTCGCGCTTCGGGTATAAAGGTTTTGTGTTCATCTTATGTAAGAGACGCACATTTCTCTGTCCGTATATAGCTACAAATCCAACATAATCCTTCATATTTTTCCAAACTACGAGACATACGTACATATTAGAGCCATAGATATCACGCTCACCCTAAACAAACAAACTGCCTATTACCTGCTGTACACATATATGCACGTATCTAAATTTATCGTACCCATATTTCCGATTTACGTCTTATATCTATCTGAATTAGGCACTACCCGCAAAGTTCATTAGCACGCATATATTATATACCTACATATACACATGTCTGGTTGACAAATAACTAAAAAACTAAAACAAAATAATTGTCTGCGACCCAATTCATAAGAATTCATTTCATTGTGGTATTGACGAATTGATATGTGATGATGACGTCATGCGGGTTGTAGAGTGCACGAAATTCACAAAAAATTGTAAAGTTTCACCCCCAATAACTTTGTTAATAATAGTTGGATTTTCTTCAAACTTGACCAAACTGTGCATTATATTCTTCGTTACACTCATGCCAAATTTTGTATTTCTGGGATGAACATAAGGGGGGGTGCCGGGTAAATTTCTAAAATGTGGAAATATACTATTATTAACTTTATTTGTGTAGATATCGGAACCGGATATATTTTGAGGCCTAGATTTCGTAGAGATGCACCACTGTGATTTTTTCCAGATTTTTCGGTTGGATAGGTTCTGAGAACGAGACCTGTTACACTTTTTGTGGGTCATATTTTCAACCCTTACTCCCCTATGTTTCATTTAATATCAAATATTGAACCAGATTCGAAAAGTACTAATTGAGACCTTTCATTTGATACCCTACTTGGCTACATTCTGTGAAAAAAAAATTTGCACCCTCCATTCACATGTACGGAGAGCCCCCCCTTAAACTTAACGCAAGATGGCGCCACTTACTGCATGTAAAGGGATCACCAGATTACATACTCTCACCAATTTTCGTGACAATCGGTCTAGCCGTTTCCGAATAAATCGGGTGTGACAGACAGACAGACAGACAGACAGACAGACAGACAGACAGACAGACAGACAGACGGACAGACGGACAGACAGACACCGTCACCATTCTAATAAGGTTTTGTTTCACACAAAACCTTAAAAAAGTAATAGATTTTAGCAGGTTTTGTAGCATGCTCGAGAGTTTACAGTAGGAAGCTGTAATGGAAACGGCCCCCTCAGCAGAGAGAGCACTGAAGAGAATTTAGGCACGGTGAAGGGCAGCTATAGCTTCATTTTTTGATAAAATATGGAACATTAGTATTGTTTGTATGTCAATTCTATTCATACAAGACATCATCCATATCATTATTTCTTTGAATGATGTGAGGATGGCCGAGTGATGATGACATTGACTTTGAGGTATTATTTACTATACTTGAATGTTTACGTATATAGGAATTCATATTAACCGTTTGTAAATGCGGATAGTTTACATTGAGTGGCTACAATTGCTTATAGTATATCGATACGAATATTGTACAGCATTGGGTAAATTATTATTAGTACTTTACAAATAGCTTGGGGTCTAAACGGATCCACGACATTACATATATTTTTTTAATTTGTATTTATAAATATTATTTTCATGTTTTTCATTATAATTTTAGTACATTAATTTGAAACAAAAATGTCACGAAATCTAAATGTCCATTCAGTACATAAATTTCTGGAAGATATGTTTGATTTCGAGCGCCGAGTGCCAACAAACTTATTAGTGAGAGAGAAGAAATGGAGAGCGTTAGCTGCTTCGACGACGGTGTAACGTAATTATTCATCTGAATAGCTTTTACAGTATTTAGCTCTGTGGAGAAGGAAAATAACACATGTGGGGTAAGATTTTGACAACGATAATGATAAAAGGCGATAATACGATGATGAATTTTGGTACTAATGATACAGAAGTAACGGAAAATGTTAGTAGCTTGAAAGACGGTGTGATTATCCATGTGGATAGTTTTTCCAGTGATGCTATGGGGCAAAGGGAAATAACACGTGCAGCCGGTTCGAAGTGTTTTAAAGGTGCAAATGGTTAGTTCTGTAAAAAGCTTCCAATTTAGAAAAGCCTATGAAATGCAATCAATATAATAATATATATATATAGTTTTGCTGACACTATTTGTTCACGAAAAACATATTAAATGCTCAGTAATGTTTTACTGAGCTCAGTGGTTAGAGCGCTAGGCTGTCATACGGAAGGTCGCGGTTCAAATCTCACTGGTGGCAGCGGAACTTGCATCGTGATTTGACGTCGGATACCAGTCGACTCAGCTGTGAATGAGTACCTGAGTCAAATCAGGGTAATAATCTCGGGCGAGCGTAATGCTGACCACATTGCCTCCTAGTGTACCGTTACGGTCTTGAATGAAATGCTCTAACACACTTCAAGACCCTGATCGAATATGGATTGTTGCGCCAACGATTATTATTATTATTAATGTTTTACTGATTTCAAAAAAGGAACAGAAACCTTTTTAGAGCACACGAGACAAGTGGAAACCATGGAAAAATCTAAACATAAAAGAGGGCATTACTATCTATGTGACCGAAAAAGGAACCTAAAATAATCTCAACAATGTTCAAAATCTTGCAAATATTTTTGTAAGTCATATAATAAAGACGGTAATGTATTCTAAATATCAAATATAAATAGTTGTAAGAATATTTTAAGGAACTCGCTTTGTATTCGCTAATATTTTGAAGCTACGTTTAGTTTGTCATTTTTGGATATTTCATTGCCATTCAGAACTCAATTAAATCTAAAAAAAAGTGTTTTCTTTTTTTTCAACTATCTGAAATACACACTTAGAAAAGATACTCAAAATCGAAGACGGTAAGTAATAAGCAAATATGTGATGAAAGATCAATGATAAAGCTAAGAAAAATCTGATTTGTATTTATAAAAGGGATTGCTTTTTCAAAATATGTAGATTTCCCTCACAATCTTTATACAATGGTCAAAAAAAATCTGCCAACAAAAAAAATTGTTCTTAAAGTTAAGGGTTTTCCAATCGATTCAACAAAAGATGGAAAATGTCACGTAAATCCCGTAATACTTCATTTGAAAAGTATCGGTTTTAATTCCCGAACCGCTCGCAACAAACCGTACATCTCCTCAGTGAATAAGAAAAAGCGCCTCGAGTTTGCAGAAAAGTACATCTCGAAGGACGAAACTTTTTGGAGAACGGAGTCTTGCGAAAATCAAACACTGAATTTAATCAGAAAAGTATTAATGTGAACATTAAACATGGTGGCGGAAATATCATGGTTTGGCGTTGTTTCGCGCGTCGAGGGTAGGTGCACTGCAGTTTATTGAAGGAACGATGATTCCAAAGACTACATGAAAATTTTAAAAGAAAATCTGCGGCAGAGTGCTGAGAAACTAGGCACCTTAGATTTGTTCCAGCTTTACCAGAATAACCACCCGAAATAAAAAACGTATGCAACCCAGGCATGGCTCCTTTACAATTGTCCTAAAATATTAGCCTCGCCTCCCTAATCACCGGATCTCAATCCCATTGAAAACCTATGGGACCAATTGTACCGCAATATTCGTCAGCGCTCACCCGTCACAAATAAAGCAAAAATGAGAGCGCGACTCCTCGATGAATAGAATAATTTTTCCACGCGTTATCTTCAAACCCTGGTGCAACCGATGCCCCATCAATTGTTAGCCGTAATTAAAGCGAACGATGGATACACGAAGTATCAAAAATTGTTTTGATCCTGTTTTTCGAGCGCGATTTATCTCATTATTCGTAGTGTTGACATATTTTTTTTGAATGTGAAGTTGGATTTTTTTTCATTTTCCTAGGGCTGTGCTAATGTGGTTCACTTTCCTCCATTTTTTTGTACATGTGTATTGAATAATGTTTCTTTTGTATGTTACAGCTTGTTCTGGCATGATAAACGAATTGTTTTCCTACATTGCCTCTCGTGTACATTTTATTGTGCGTTGTTGACAAACTTTTTTGACCACTGTATATAATACTATTTTGTTTGCTTTTTTCCAATTGGAGCCATTTTGGACCCACTACACCAATTACGAAACACCAGTTAAGTGTCAATTGAGCTCCTTAAACACATTTGAATATTTCATATCGCAGAGACATTTCAATTCAAAAACGTCAAAACCAAATAAAACGGCATTCACTGCTTTCATGGCCGTGGTATTTGTGAGCGCGTAGTGTAAACGCTGCTGTTAATAACGGAGAGATTAGTTGTCATCGAAAACACCGAATCAATAATCTACTACAATTTTGACGTCAAAGTATATGCACTTGCCAAAGTAAATTCGACGCAGGGATTTGGTGAAATAATTTTGTGATAAAAGGTGTTGCGTCGTTGATAGAAGAGTGAATTTTGAAGTTGAATTGTAAGGAAATCATCGTTTCTGCATTTCGTCGCTACGCACGGCTAATATTTGAAGATTTCTGCAACAGTTTTGTAAACTTGTCCAGGATGTCGTATGCATATTTATTTAAGTACATCATCATTGGGGACACAGGTAAAAATCGATTTTTCGTTTGCCAAAGAATAAGGCTCATAAACAAAATTTTCCGAATGTGAAAACGCAAAGCATTCAGAAAATGAGAATAATAAGACCCACTAGATGGAGTTATTGCGCACTGCAGTTAACTCTGGATGTTAATTTATGGCTTATTGTAACAAGTCTTTGTTCGGGTTTACGATTTAGCAATGGCCATATGCATTGAAAATCGTAAGTCAGGTCTTGTTACATATGTAAAAATGTGACGGAACTTTTTTAGTAAAGCAAGTTTTCGTCAATGAAAGTGACTAGAAAATATGCTTCTCGCCCGAATAAATGGGCCCTAGATATTACTTTCCGTTTATAGTCGTGTCTTATAATAAATTCTATCTATGTGTTTTAATAAATTTTATATAGCGTTACGCTATTATTGAATGGCTATGATCTTTTTTTCTAAAATTGAATCAGTTAATTATTGATATTTACTCTTTCCCATAAAGGTGTTGGTAAATCTTGCCTACTGTTACAATTCACGGATAAACGGTTCCAACCGGTTCATGACTTGACTATTGGGGTTGAATTTGGAGCCCGAATGATAACGATCGATGGAAAACAAATCAAATTACAAATATGGGATACTGCCGGCCAGGAAGCTTTCAGGTAATTAATGTGTAACAAAAAATGTACTAATGAATTGTATGCTGGACGACTAGTTTCTGTCGGATCCATTTTAGTTTTCCATATTAACTATATTAAATTCGATTCACTTCATGTTGATATGTTAGTATCAAATTAGTCAATCGTTTGACGTTCATTGTTTCCCACTTACTACGGTTAAAAAAACGTAGTTCAATATAACCATTTCCTCCTAATAAATTTTTCGAAGTCCCGTGGAACTGCTCGTCCAAATTAATGCAAAATATATTCCATTACGAACACATTTGCAAAACGTCTTTATAATGAATTATCAATCATATCAATCAGAATATATAATTTAGTATAATTTACCTCTTATTTAACGAATTTTGTTTTCTTTTAACTTTTATATAACGTACACTGCTCACTAACGACAAACAATTCCAGAATAATAGCATTTCATGTTTCGTCAGGTTAAGGGACTTTAGATTTTTCGTAAGTTATTCATTATTTGTATCTTGTTGAAATTAATCGTAGACCAACCTACCCACTATCTAGGGTGTCTAGTTCACCGTGGAAGAAAGTTTAATGGTAGATAGTACCACCAGGAATTTGTTTCGTGGAATCGCCACTCTATACTTTACGGTTACGGAGTGATGGCGTTTTTCGTGAATAGTGTCAAAAAGCTTGACCTGCCCCCAGATTTAACATTTCACTTGGAAGATATAACTCTTCCAATTTTAAAGAAGCTTCAAAATCGATTTTTCATCTAAGATTGAAAATGTATAACGGTACTTTAAATATACGAACTTGCAATGTTGACGAAAGCTGCCCCATTAAATTAACTTTCGAATGGCATTTCAAAATAATAGGCTTAATTATGGGAAATTTACGAATGTTACGCATTAAGTAGGAGAAAAGGTGGTCTTGATATTGACTTAGATATAGTACAATAATAATAATGGTTGACACAACAATTCATATTGGATCAGGGCCTCGAAGTGTGTTAGAGTACTTTATTCAAGACCGTAACGGTACACTACATGACACTGTAGGGGGCAATGTGGTTAGCACTGCGCTCGCCCGAGACTATTACCCTGATTTTACTCAAGTACTCACAGCTGAGTCGACTGGCATCCGACATCCAGTCATGATAACAAATCCCTCTGTCACCATGGAGATTTTAACTTTTGTTTGTTACAATTTTTTTCATAAAACGTCAAAAATTGACGACGTCGATGATTTCGGGACACTAAAACGTCTGATAAAAAAAAGGTGGTTTTAATGAGCATGAAATTCTCTATGAAATGAACCACAACAAAAATTTCGTCAAAAAATAACAAAACGGCGGCGATTTTTAAATTTTTCGATGTTTGGTGCCAGAAAACCTGATGTAAATCAAAATATTTAGGACCTATCTCCGTCTCTTAGGTTCATTCTATTGCTTTGAATGTGTACATACAGAGGCCAGCATCCGTATTCGTACACCGTGAGTATTGAGGGAAAAAATTAAGTAATCATGAAAAAATAAAGAATTTTAAACATTATTTTTACATTGCGTAAATTTTATTTAAATACAATATCTAAATCCAATTAAATTTACAAAATAATATTCAAATTCAATTACTCAACAATAAAATAAAATCCAAAAATTAAGTATTCAGTTAAACTGTCGTATAACTAAACGACGCATTCGTATTCGTACGTTATGAATTTCGAGAAAAAACAACGAGAAAATTAAGCATTTAGTATTTAGTCGGGTAGCCTTTGTTTTTAATAACATGTTTTAATCGATTTGGCATCGACCTCACCAATTTTTCTGTAAATAGAGGGGATATTGCACTCCATTCTTTTCCGATTGCATCTTTCAAGTCTGCCGCGTTTTTTATATTATATTTTTTTAACCCTCTTTTAATTTCCGACCACAAATGTTCTATCGGATTAATGTCCGGTGATTGGGGGGGTGTCTGTAATACTTTAGGGCAATTATAAAGTAACCATAAACGCGAATTGAGAGCCGTGTGTTTCGGATCGTTATCTTGATAAAAAATAAAGTTATCATGTATTCGTAATTTTTCCGCGCTTGGGTTTAAATTACATTTTAAGATATTAACATATTTGGCAGCATCCATTATTCCATCAATGAAATGCAAATTGCCCGTTCCTGCTGCAGAAAAACACCCCCACACCATAACAGATCCTCCGCCATGCTTTACGGTGGGTATTAGGTTCTTCGGATGCAAGCTTGAATTCTTCTCTCGGCAAATTTTTCCAATTCCGTTCGAGGTGATGATATTAAATTTACTTTCGTCTGTAAATATTACCTGTTTCCAGAAGTCGTAATCCTTGTGAATATATCTTTTCGCGAAATCTAACCGTTTAATTCTATTTACTTTATTGATATACGGTTTCTTTCTTGGTACAGAGTTAAAGAGACCATACCTTTTAAGTGTCCTTCGGACGGTATCAACAGAAACTATTTTATTAAAATGTTGGTGGAGTCTTGCGGTTATCGTTGTAGCACATTCCTTAGGATTTTTTTTTATTTGCCTTAAAATAAAACGTTCGTCTCGCGGTGTCAACTTTTTTCGTCCTAAATTTCTCGGCTTATTTCCCAGCATATTCTCCGACTTGTACTTTTGAATTATATACTGAATCGTTGATTTAGCTCGACCAACGATATTACTTATCTCGCTTAACGATTTTCCCTGATTATGTAGGGATACAACGATTTCACGGGTCTCTATTGAAGTTTCCTTGCCTTTTCTGCCCATCCTGCACTTTTTATCACTTCGAACACTTGTTTCGAACTACAATGACGTTTTTGAGTGCTAGAAAAATTCTAGAACAGAAATCATTTCTAAGAATATACCCAAAAATTCAACAGCTGAAATATAACGGGACATTTTTTGCTCGTACGAATACGAATGCGTCGTCGAGTATCGATCATGATTTTTGTTAATTGCTGTTCTTTCGTCAAGTACAGTTTGTGGTGAATTTAGGAAAAAAAAATTCACAGCATAAGTGATCTTCTGTATATAACTAAGACATAAATGAATTTAGGTGTGCATTTTCAGTTATAACTGTCGCGAAGAACAATTTTTATTTTATAGTGTCTCAAAAGAAATATTTCATACGAATACGATTGCTGCCGACTGTATATACGCTGGCTATTCATTTTCAAAATCGAATACGACTTTCATGTTTTTACCACATATTTTTGAATGTATTTTCTTCTTAGTTAACTCTTTTCTCATACAAATTGCACTATATATTTTTAACGGCAAAATCAGTTAAATACAAGGTTTGGTATTTTCCGACGAGCGCGTTTTTTTTAAAACGGCTTGGTTCTACCAAGTCTGGTTCAATGGTAGCACGTCCTCTCATTATAATAAAAGGTTAAACTACTTGATATATCAAAGAGTTCGAAGAACATTTAATATTCCATCTGTCATTAAAGCATTCCCTGAATTTCAAGTTGATCTAACAATTCTGCTTTTGTTTACAAGTTATTCTTAAGCGGGAAATACAATTAAGATGCGTGCGGAATGCGCACGAGGGAAGCTCTAATCCGCGCGCGCATGCTAATGACAGATTACGCCATTTGCAATTGCCGTCGCTTTTCATTTTCGGCTGTTACTTTTGAAATTCATTCTGAGTACTGGGGAAGACAATATTTGCGTTATAAGTGGTCATTATTAATGTGACAAAAGTTTGTCGCGTTAGTCCCGTCGCTTACATTCATAAAAATTAAATTTAAGCCGGAGATATGTGCGACCTTAGTGACATTTAATTGTACGATTTTTATAACATAAAATATGCACGCAGGTCGATTATCTGCACACAAAATCACGCTGTTGCACATAATCCTCAAGTGTATGCGATTTAACAGCTCTTCCACTGCGCACGCATGCAGTCATTCCGCTGATGTGTTTCCCGCTTTAGTTGGCATATCAGCGCATTTTGTCACAACAGCTTGCCTTGCTGTTGGAAACTCAGCTAAAATAATTTCCACCCCCATCAGCGGAAACATGCCTGCAGAAGCCCCGGATAATGAAATTGAACCATAAAAACACCAAATACAGACAGTATTCGGTTTTAGTGGAAATCGGGACGCGCATTGAATCTTAAACACGCACGCAGAAGCAACTTCAGCAAAGATATTGTCAAAATCAAATCTTCCGAGTAGCTAACATCAAACTTAGGCAATTGATCCAGAACCTACGGCCCCAAGATGACCTGAGGAATTTCACGGTTCAAATATGGGAGCAGTTCAAGTTGGCGACATACAAAGTTAGGAGAACCCCGAAGCCCAAGACCTGGTGGAATAAGGACCTAAGATCCTATCTAAGTGAAAAAAATCAAGCGATGTGAGCTTTCAGACAAACTCCAAACTACGGGAATTTCCTCAGGAACAAACAAGCAACTAAACAATGGAAGGAGGAAATCAGGAGGGCAAAAAGAAACTTCTGGGATAACTTAGGGGAAGAAATGTCGAACCAGACCGGCACCAAACAGCTCTGGTTAAAGATCAGCAGGTTCAAAAACTTTCAGGACACAACTTTCCACACAGCTTACACCATGGGATAAATACAAGAAACAAGAATCTCTCACAGAAATAGGATGTAACTATGGCAAAAGGTTTGTACTTCTAGATACAACACCTTATGCCTCCTATTTCCATGCGGACTTTAACACGGATGATCTCAACAAAGTTCTTGCTAAGTACATGAGACAGTCATCTCGGGGAATGATAAGATACTTTACTCTTATGAATGCATGAATGAATGAATGGGAAATGATAAGATACTTTACTCTTATGTAAAGTGGCTGAATGAAAAAACTAAACTACACTTTCTGAGCGCGCTTAATGGGACTTGGAAGGGATACCATGAACCATGCGGAGCATTTCTATGCATACAGAAAAGGGAAATCGACCATAACGTGCTTAGTGAAGAGTAAGGGCAGAGTCGTGAAAGCGGTGTGTGTGGTGTGTTTTCTTCTTGCCGAAACTGTGAGAGAAAAAAACGTGCCATCTAACATATACTATTGGACCCTGCGCTTTCTGGAATACAAGGAGCTGAAGCTGGATGAATGATCGTGCTCGATAAACAGTGGTCTACCCCAATGAAGTGTTTTAAGCCCGGTACTTTTCGATCTGTACATAACCTTGCTTCACCCCAAACTCAATGACTCAACTGACATCTATCAATACGCAGATGACTTTATCATCCTTGATAAGGGTACAGAGGATGATCAGGTAGATAGGCTACTACAAAAACAATTTGACTTTTTTGTGAATAAATATAATACCATGGAACTCCCAGTAAACAGTAGCGTGATTTCTTTAAGGAGAAATAATGGCAAACCACGTAAAATTTTGGTACATCAGTCCCCTCTAAAAAAGGTACCGGAGATAACATTGCTGGGCAGGACAATTACGAAATCCCTATCCCTGAAAGATCACGTCTATAATACAATCATAAAGGCAAAACAGACTGCGAGAACAGTAAACTTTGCCACAGATTTCTCATGGGGAATAAAACCTGAGAGAGACGTAAAAGTGTTTAGGACAATTGTGAGACCAGTGCTTGATTATGTGGCGTGTCAGTTGGCAAGATCCTTAGGTTTAACTAAGTCTTCACCGCATCATGTGGCTCATGCTCTGGCGGGCAAACCCCCCATAAGTTCAGAAAGGCGCTTTTGGACTCTAAGCAGCTGATAAGGCTCAAAAGATCTACTCCCTCCTCATATAGTTTAGTTATAGACAACCCCTTGGCTAAAAATGGTCTATCGGTAACTTATAGAAATTTTCAGCAAGCGTTTAATAACTTCAAGACCTGTGAGGAGGAAAGAAGAGTGGGAAACCTGCTGGTCTGGAGTGGATCAGGGCAGGGAAGGAATGGGAACAGAAACGGTTGGCTAGTTAAAATCCAAAATGAAATAACCGAACTCAGGAACACAGGTTTTGCTGATACAGCAACATCTAGCTGGTCTCTCACGGCCCTCGGGTCAAAGCTGGCTACAAGATGCAAGCAATGACGATCTTCTCTTTAGAAGATGGTCACGCAAATGACAAAGGAAAGATAAAACAATTCGGGAAACCAGAAACTTGACGATTAAGGTATAAAAGGTTTTGTGTTTCTCTATGTGAGGAGCATAACGCAGTTCTCCATTGGCTAATAGCATTTACTCGAGATATTTAAATCGCTCAGTTCTGTCAATGGCAGTAACCTGCCCAGAACTGAGCGGTTTAATAATCTCGAGTCAATGCTATCAGCCAATGGAGAACTGCGTAATGAAATTGCTTCACGTATTAACGCAACCTGGATAAAGTGGCATTCCAAAACTGATGTTCTTTGTGATCGACGTATTAGTGAATGCCTCAAATCTAAAATTTACCGCAATGTCGTCCATCCGCCGTTCTCTATATTTCTGAGTGTGACTATTAAAGACAATGGAAGATATCCGCGATCTATATGAGGCTGCACCGGCCGTGGAAAAACTGCGAAAGAGACGTTTTCGATGGCATGGGCACGTAATTTGCGCTAACGAGAATTCGCTTGCCAATATTAGTCTGAACATCAAAGCCAATGGTAAGCGACCAAAAGGCCGTCCGAAACAATGGTGGCTTGATACACTGGATGGGAATTGAAAAGCCTCGTGAGTACATCCAGATCAGACATTTGATAAAATAAAATGGCGAACCCGATCACGACGAGCCGACCCCGCTTGTGAACGGGACAAAGGCTTAAAAAAAAGATATGACAAGCGACGAGTGCATGACAGCTCCGTGTCACTTAGCAAAAAACTCCATTGCCCTCTATTGTTTAGAAAGCCATTTAAATAAATCATTTGATGGAAAGCCCTGTATTGATAATAGTCAGCGTATAGCTTCACGCTCTGAGTTTAATATTATTAGCAAATACAAAGACTTTAACTTACATGAGATATAAAAAAGTCTGAAAAGAAGTAGATTCTTCAAAAATGGAATTTTACTATTTGAACCGAATGTCGATTATTCTCGTTAATTATGATGGTCAGCATTTTATTTATGTGGCTTAGGATGCTGTTAATGCGCACGAAATTGATAACTTTGACTGCTTTAACTTTGACACTTATAGTTGGATTTTCATGAAACTTGGCATACGTATGCACGATACTGCCCTCTATACCGGTGCAAATTTAGTATTCCTAGGACGAACTTAAGGGGAGTTTTTCAATCAATTTCTAAAAGTTAGTAATGTACTATTAGTAAGTTCATTTGATCAGATATCGGAATGGGATATCTCTCGGGGCTTAGATTTCACATAAGTGTTACACAAAATCTTAAAAAGGGCTGGGGAGAAGTAGATTCCTCATAAATGTGACTCTAATATTTCACGCAAATGCCAATTATTCTCGCTAATTATGACGTCAGCATCTTATTTGCATGACTTTGGAAGCAGTTAATTCGCGCGAAATTGCTAAGTTTGCACTGCTATAACTTTGGCGTTAATGGCTAGATTTCCATGAACCTTGGCAAATGCATACGAAATATTGTGAAATATTGTGCTGGGTGGAATTTTGAAGTCCTAGGATGAATTTAAGGGGGTTTCTTTTAGTCAATTTCTAAAAGTTGGTAATGTACTATTAGTAAGTTTATTTGAGCAGATATTGGAATAGGACATATTTTGAGGCCTAGATTCCATCTAAGCACGCTTCCCTGATTTTTTTTCGGAGTTTTGGATTGGGTAGTTTCCGTAAATGAGCACTGTCTCACTTTAAGTGCTTACATTTTGACTCCTTACTCACGCACTTTGCGATTTACGCCAAAATGAATGTCAGTTTCGGAAAATACTAATCGAGACCCTTCATTTGATGCCTACTATATCTGGTGAAATTTTTTTTTTAATACCCCCTTTGCATGTATGGGGAGCCCCCCTTCAAACGCCACCTAAATTTATGTCACTCGCTGTATGCGTGGGATTTCATAGTTCCCATTTCTCCACCAAATTTCGTTCGGATCGGTTTAGCGGTTTTGGAGAAAAGTGCATGTAACAGACAGACAGACAGTGAATCGATTTTTATAAGGTTTTGTTTTACACAAAACTGCTATGGGGGACTGCTATTTTTATCCTGAAATTGTTGATTTTCCTCTATTATGGCCCTGGCCCTGATCCAATTGGATTGTTGCGCCAACGATTATTATTATATTATATTCCCGTCGTAACTTCCCGTTTCCATTTCACTATTTTCGAATTCCTTTTCCAACGATTATCTAACACTCGTAACATCCCTTTTAAGGGACGCGAAATCTCTTTCAACCGACAGATAATTTAGTTTTTCCTTCGATAGGACATTGTTTCCGACATTTGCAAACATTTAATACATTATACAACAATTTCGCACTCATTCGCTCTACCACACTTTATCAATATCAAAATCATACTAGCAAAATGAAATAACATACAGTACTTACGTTTAGTTTCGCTGTTTTTTTACAGTTTCTAAACACCAAATCGAAATTTAGGTCGGAAATACCGGCTGCTCGAAAATATTAAACTTTAACACCCTGAAAATTAAGAACTTAACCAAATCAAAACACTTCTTTTAACTATGAAATTATTTTATTAACTGCCAGTATTCTTACAATTTTTGATAGAGGAAATTAGAGGAGAGTAATATTAGTAGATGAATTAAAAATAATACTCTAGTAGTCCAATGGAGTGCCGTACGTTTGTCGAAGGGTGAGCGAGGAGTTGCATCCAAGCAATGTGGTTTTCAGAAAAAGTTCCCTGAAAGTTGCATGGTCTGAGGGGAATCTCACATTATGGTTGTAGTAATTTGGCGATTGAAATTTCACTCACTATATCAGCTTAAAAAGAAATTATTTGGAGTCATCTATCGGCAGGCTGATTCCTTTCGGGATTGATCCAATTTTCCGAGATGACTTTTTGTCATATCGCGGGCCAAAGAAGGTAACTTTGCATTCTTTTGTGATTATCATTATCGCAAGAAAATTATACCAGGTTGTGTTCAATAAGTTTTGCGGTTCGATGAGAAAAACCCACTTTTATGGTTTGAAATACACTTTATTGTTCAGTGTAGTCGCCGTGAACATCAATACACCTGTTCCAACGAGATTCCAATTTATGAATTCCATCCCTGAAGTGAGAATCTGGAAAGGCTTAAAAACACGCTTTCACAGTTCTTATGACTTCATCATTTGATGAAAAACGCTTTCCACGCATGAATTTTTTAGGACTGGAAACAGTTGATAGTCGCTAGGGGGGAATACAGTGGATGTTTTAACAATTCGAACTTGGTTTCATGGATTTTAGCCATTGTCAAATTGTTCTTCTGACACGGTGCATTGTCCAGATGAAAAAGATTTTTTCCATAACATATAACATAATATCGATGACGCGATGCAACCTTGGCGGACTCATATGTCGCTCTGTGAATAGCTATTAGTTTCTCCGGAATGCCCCTCCTGTGTAGAGCACTCCAGATATACTCCCTGTACACGCTGTCGAATGCTTTCTCGAAATTGATGAAGAGCAGGGGTAGCGAAGATCTAAATTTCGTGCACTGTTTGTTTGATCCGTATGGTGTTGATGTGGTCGATGCTCTCCGTCGATAAAGCTTTCGAGATGTTCTTTGATAAGTTCCAGAATTATTTCAGCTATTATCTTTGCGATGGTACGGAGCACACAGATACTCGAAACCGGTGGTGACCTTTTTTGGAATCTTAACGATTATCCCATTTTTCCACCCTCTGCGCAAGGTCTCGGATTCCCTAGATTTCCGTACGAATGGAAGCAGTGACTGCAGATACAACGATAAATAACTCTGCCGGGACACCGTCAAACCCAGTGGCTTTACTCCGTTTGAGTGCAATGATGGCCGAAATGACTTCTCTTCTACTTGAGTAACAGTTCATATCCGCATGTTACGGTGACTAGCTATTTCATCTACAAGAGGAGGAACCTCACCCTGATGAAATGTTCTTTCCACCTCTTCAGTTGTTCATCACCGTAGATGAGAAGTCAACCGCTGATATCCTTCACAAGACCATTGAAAGATTTACTTGACGAACACATGCAAGCTCTTTCATGATGCTGCATACAGTTCTGAAATCATTGCCATCTTCCGCTTCCCTGACCAGCGCAATTGCAAATTCTCTCTTATCATGGCGTAGACTACGCTGAATTTCTCGGCATTTCGCTCAGTATCAGAGTTCGAGCGCGACACGATCGCCATCACTCGCAGTGGTCAGTACAGCCTCCAACCCCTTCCGTTCATCGATCCGCTTCCACTATTCTGCAGTTGAGCAGATCTTATGATGTCCTTCGCGGCGTGGTCGACGACCTGTGCAGCACCCGAGAAAAGAACATTTTTGATTGCGGCCCAATGCTCATCGATATTCTCAGGTGATTTACTCAGTAGATCTGCCGTTCGTCTAGCAAAATAATTTTCCGATTGTCGAGCGGTTAAAAAAATTTTACATCCTTTTTTTGCAAATATTGAGGCTTAGATTTTGTATAGACACATCACTGTTTTTTTTTTTTACTTTTTGTTACTTTTTGCGGCACACATTTTGAGTCTTTACTCCTCTAAGTTTCACCCAATATCAGAAATAAAACCATTTTCGAAAAGTACTAATTGATACCCCACATTACCATATTCTGTGAAAAAATTTGCTCCTGTCTTTCGCATATATGGGAATCACGCCTTAAAACTTACACAAAATGATGCGACTTGTTGTATGAGTGAGTTTCTTGACGATAGCTTCAGCAGTTTTAGAATAAATCTCCTGCCACAGACGGACGAGTCAGACGAGTCAACCAATTATTAGCGTGGACTGCGTTTTTAATATTTCGCAAGTTGACACTGGCCAATTATTAGCGTGGAAAAAATTCTGCACCATCTGGGGCAGTTTCGTTCGGCTCAGTTAATTTTTGTTGATTCGGACATTTACGGCGATTACCGCTATTTTAATAACATTGACGGCAAAACTGAACGTCAAACAATCAATAACTTTGTTTTTAGTATGCCAACACGTGTTAACTTAGTTATTAAGAGCAGTGGGAAGCCTCCCTCCCACCCAAAGATGTAACTTACTGCATGGGTGGGCATTCATTTCTCACCAAACTTCGCGTAAATCGGTGTAGCCGCTTTTGATAAAAGTGGGTGTGACAGACATTGAACGGATGTCAATGAGATTTTATGTTACAAACAAAACCTTAGGAAGGCAAGTGGCTATCATTGATTAACAGTTGACAGAACGGATAATTTGAAATAAATGAATGCTGTAAGTGATACAACTAACGGTTTAAAAAAATCGCGATAAGTGCGTTACTTTCAGAAAAGAAATTCTATGCAATTGCACATAGCTTACAGTGGTAATGTATATAAAGTTTCCGGAAAAAATAGAGTGGTTTTATCAATGATGAACGCACTGTGTAGCTGTACATTTTTGAAGTTTGAGATCTCTTAATAGTGAATTTACAATTTTAGATCAATAACACGATCGTATTACCGCGGTGCCGCTGGAGCATTGTTAGTCTACGACATAACTCGAAGGGAAACTTTTAATCACTTAACGACATGGCTCGAAGATGCTAGACAACATTCGAACTCGAATATGGTTATAATGCTTATCGGTAATAAAAGGTAATGGTCACTTACCTTCAAACTCTGAAATTATAGTAATTATTTTTCCATTTTAAAGTGATTTAGACTCGAGGCGCGAAGTTAAGAAAGAAGAAGGCGAGGCTTTTGCGCGTGAGCATGGCTTAGTTTTTATGGAAACATCGGCTCGAACTGCAGCAAATGTGGAGGAAGCATTTATCAATACAGCCAAAGAAATTTACGAAAAAATACAAGAAGGTGTATTCGATATTAACAATGAGGTGAAGTATTTTTTTATGCATATTACAATTATTATTTATAAGATTGGGTATTCTCAGGCTAATGGAATTAAAATTGGACAGCAACATTCCCCGACAAATCCATCTTTGCCGGGCGCTGGAAATCAAGGTGGATCTACAAGTAGTGGTTGTTGTTGAAATATATAAACTTCCAAGCACTTTTAAAACTTTTATATATACTTATATATATTAACAAATATCGGACTTGGAGATCGAAAATCGTTTTTTCCATATGAAAAACATTACATGGAAAAATGTTTTATAATTAATGAAAAATTGAATAAACATACTATAATAATACATAGAAATAATCTTTTAAAGATTTAGTATGAAATTAGAACGTTCCCAACGGATTTTAGTTCTTACAATGAAGCAACTTTATTGTTCTCTTATTAAAATTGGTTTGCCATCCATCTGCCACACTTTTCTCAAAAGTAGCTGTATCTATAACATGGCATACAAGCGAAGAGAATTATTTATATCTACATATTTAGCTTTCTCTCCCTAATAATCTTTTGGAGTATTATACAAAAGATTTCGAATATTTCTGGAAATAATTTAACAATTTCTAAATCTGAAGCGTTGAACTTACGGCTTGCTATACGAGAATTTGAGGGTGCAAATTGCGAGACTGTCTTTCGATACGCAGCGTAACGCTAAACGACCGAAATTTATTTCGAATGTTGTTTCGATTGACAGTTGCCGCCACCAGTGTTCTCCGTGGCGGAGAAGGCCTTGATTTGTCGAGAAAAATAATTGAAGTTAAAAAGTAGATTTGACATTTTGAATTTGAATGAAGCAGAACCAATTATAAACAAGTCGGAATACCGGAAGCTCGCGCTTCGAGTATAAAAGTTTTGTGTTCATCTTATGTGAGAAACTTCAACGCACATTTTTCTGTCCGTATATAGCTACAAATCCAACATAATCCTTCATATTTTTCCAAACTACGAGACATACGTACATATTACAGCCATAGATATCACGCTCATCCTAAACAAACAAACTGCCTATTACCGAATACTGTACACATATATGCACGTATATAAATTGATCGTACAAATATTTCCGATTTACTTCTTATATCTATTTGAATTAGGCACTACCCGCAAAGTTCATTAGCACGCATCTATTATATATCATACCTACATACACACATGTCTGGCTGACAAATAACTAAAAAACTAAAACAAAATAATTCTCTGCGACCCAATTCATAAGAACTCATTTCGTTGTGGTATTGACGAATTGATATCTGATGATGACGTCATGCAGGTTGTAGAGTGCACGAAATTCGCAAAAAATTGTAAAGTTTCACCCCCCATAACTTTGTTAATAATAGTTGGATTTTCTTCAAACTTGACCAAACTGTGCAATATGTTCTTCATTACAAGCATGCCATTTTGTACTTCGGGGATGAACATAAGGGGGGGTGCCGGGTAAATTTCTAAAATGTGGATATATACTATTATTAACTTTATTTGTGCAGATATCGGAACCGGATATATGTTGAGGCCTAGATTTCGTAGAGATGCACCACTGTGATTTTTTTCAGATTTTTCGGTTGGATGGGTTCTGAGAACGAGACCTGTTACACTTTTTGGGGGTCATATTTTGAACCCTCACTCCCCTATGTTTCATCTAATATCAAATATTGAACCAGATTCGAAAAGCACTAATTGAGACCTTTCATTTGATACCCTACATGGCTACATTCTGTGAAAAAAAAATTTGCACCCTCCATTCACATGTATGCGGAGCCTCCCCTTAAACTTAACACAAGATGGCGCCACTGACTGCATGTAAAGGGATCACCAGATTACATATTCTCACCAATTTTCGTGACAATCGGTCTAGTCGTTTCCGAATAAATCGGGTGTGACAGACAGACAGACAGACACCGTCTCGATTCTAATAAGGTTTTGTTTCACACAAAACCTTAAAAATTGTGAAGTTTTTCGACTGAGAGAGTCTCGCTAATTATTCTTTAACTTTGAGAGAGTCTCGCTAATTGTTCATTAACTTTATATTAATAAAATTATTTAAGTTAATTTTCTACGTTTATTTTAAAATGCCAGCGCTTCGAATCAAAAGCTGTTGCTAGTGGTATTCATATCCAATATCTAGAAGAAAATTACAATCAAGACTAAAACAGCGATCGCCTTCTTTGTTTCCCGGTTGGCTTCCTTGAAAATTTGCCACTTGGCAAGCTTTTTATCGCCGAGAAACTTGTAGAGGCGTTTCTTTTCACAGACCTTCATTTCAACATCATCATTCCAAAGTCAAGTATCTCCGTTGATGAACCGCTTAGCTGCCTTTGTGACCTCGAGGTTGACCGGTGCCCTTCCTGCCGCGTTGACTGAGGTGGACGCTCTAGCATTTCTAGGCTTGTGATTCAATCGGGTCATTTTGTTTTTAACGACATTAAATGCAGGCAAGCATAGTGGAATAACTCCTACTAAACTTTATTTACCTCATTTCTTAATTTCAGCATTTTATTTTTTGAGTATAATACAAAGAACGTTACCTCCAACCTTTCTCCTTTACCTGGCCTTGGGACCAGCGTGGGATATAATTAACATGGCGGAGTTTACCTTTGGGGTCCCCACTATCCAAAATTATACCTTTAACTAACCGTGGCAACTGTAAGTCTTCAAATCGCAAAAATGTTCACTCATTTCGAGTTGATATCTACTCTGAAGCTTTAGGTTTAAATTCAAATGGATTGGATAAAGTGACATTATTCCACAATTCATAGGTTACTTCCTTAAGGAGGGAAACCACATTAGGAGTTCTTCAGAGTCGATGTTTTTTTTCATTGCGGATAATCATCTATCCCAGAAAACTCTGCAAAAATTGCAAAGAGCAATTTCTTCTTTTTAAGGTTTTGTTTGTTAAACAAAACAAAACCTTATTAAAATCGGTTCAATGTCTGTCTGTCCGTCTGTCTGTCACAGGCACTTTTCTCAGAAACGGCTATACCGATTGACACGAAATTTCATGAGAAGGTGGGAACTGTGGACCCCCAGACATGCAGCGAGTAATATCCTCCTACGTTGAGATTTAGGAGGGGTCATACATGTAAAAGGGGGGTGTAAACACTTTTTTCACCAAATATAGTCATGTGGGGTATCAAATGAAAGGTCTCGATTAGTACTTAGTTTTGAGATTTGTTAAAAAGGCGGAAAGTGGGAGGGGTGCAAAGTGATGATTTCTTTAAAGGACCCATTCTCAGAAACTACCCAACCGAAAAATCTGAAAAAAATCATGAAGCTGCCTCTATACGGTACCCAGGCCTCAAAATACTCTCCATATCGATATCTGTTCAAATTAAGTTAATAATAGTATATTACCGTATTTTTGGGAAAATTGAGTAAAACCCCCCTTAAGTTTATGTCAGAGTTATGAAAGTTGGTAGTAGTATAAAATATAACATGAAGCATAGTATCCCCAAGTTTGATCAAAATCGTATTATTAGTAACAAAGTTACAGTAGGTCAAAGTTGTCTTTACCGTGTTAATTTACAATCCGGAGTACTAAATCTGACATGCTAAATGCACATTCTTAACGGGCTACGTACAAATGGGATAGTTCTACACTCAAATATACTCACACAAGAAACAAACAAAACCTTTCATACCTGAAGGGCCCAACTTCCGGTTTCCCGACTTGTTTTATTTGATGAGCATGGATCCGTGCGATTATCGGGCACAAGTGGCGTCCGGCGTATTCATAAATACTTGCCATTTGTCTCTTCTACTTGTATGTAGATATTTGGTGTAATTGTGTTTAGTTTGAAATTAAGAGTGAAAAATGTCATGTCCGAAAGACAACTTTCCAAACAAGTTTTTTTTCAAACGCACTCTTCTCAAAATGACTTTCACATTTACGGGAATTTAAATTAAAAATTAGTCGGATCATTATGAAGTTTTAAGATATTATTCTAGAGATATCGTAATCTGTAGCGGCGGCTGTCCCTTGCCGTGTCCATATACAAATGGACCGTTCCTATTCCGCTACACTCACTCTCTCTAGAGGATGCTGTAAACCTGTAAATATAAACAATTATCTACTCAAATAAAAACACCACTTACCATTAACTGATATTATATTGTCTAAATTGCGCACTAATTACAATTTAGAATATTCTCGCGTTATGGATTACTCGTCAACTCGGGCACTTTGCGTTCGGTCTTAAATTCAGCTCCAATACACTTGGCCTTGATGTGACGGAATCATCCAGCCAAGTTTTTCATTACTCAAGTTGTCGCTGTTTTCGTTTTTGCAGTCTCATTGATGTTTATAGTCTTGTACTTGCGACTTCCGTATTTGGAGCCAAGTTATAGCCTAGACTATTGCAACATTTGGAACGGAATGGCGGCTGGAGAATTCGTTTAAACATCCTCCCGCTCGGAGAACCCTTCTGTGCAAACTGCGCGTGGAATCAAAAGAGCTTTTCTATTCAAAATACCTAAAACTAATTAAAAGTACATCGATCTTTACATATAAACTTAGCTAAAAAACTACTACATCAATCTTTGCATTAAGGAAATGGCTAAAAGCTATTACATCAATCTTTACATTAAAAAATGTCTACATCAATCTTTACATTAAAAGATGGCATTAATTTTCCGTTGTCCGGATAGCTGAGTGGTTAGACCATAAGGCTGTCATATGGGCAATGTGGACAACATTGCCTCCTATAAGGTCCTGTAATCCTGTAGGGTACCTTTACGGTCTTGAAATAAGTGCTCTAACACACTTCAAGGCCCTCATCCAATTGGATTGTTGCGCCAACGATTATTATTATTATCAATCTTTCCATTTCCGTATATTTCTAACCTTGAACATTAACTAAAATTGTTACCTTTTTTTTGAAGTTACAAAATTTTTTTCTTCATATTCTCTGCGAATTCACAATGTGAAAATCAAATCAACGCAATATAAATATAAATGACACGACTTTATCTTCTGCTTATGCTTTTATTGCTTTACATTTTCCTTGACTTAATTGAAATTAAAGTATTTCTTGCCTCAGTTTAGCATTCACACATTTTTTTATCCAGAAGCGGTTGCTGTAGTTACCACAACATGGGAAAAAAGCTCCCTATAGACTAGGGGGATCTAGAATCCAATGGTTATTAAATTATCGTTCACCCATGTTGCTGGGGTGAATGGGTTCGGTTACACAAGGTAAAGTTCCTGATCACCTTTAATTCGGCAAACGCCAGTGATGATCCTTGTCCATGTCTGGATCAAGTCGACTCACACCTTCCAGTGGTATCCCTGAATAACCAATAGACAGCCGTCGTATGGTGAACAAATGTGATCGGCATCCCAGTGCACACGCTAATACAGAGACCGCTGAACCTGGCAAGAGATATAAATTGCACCCACCCATTTGCAATGGAACAAAACAATGGAGTATATACGCCAGGTGGCAGACCGGTTGTACTGCAAAATCCACCTTCTCATCACCGGAAATCATTAGACAAAATCCCGCGAATACCGAAAAAATCTTACGATAAGCACCAGAAAGTTAAAAGCCTCTTATGGAGAGCTATGATAAAGGACTACTGAATAGTTGCTCTAAACAACAATGTTTGGAAAGTACATACTGTAAACGCAGATGACTAGAGAGCCCTCGAAAAAAACTGAACATGGAAAAAATCAAATGGTACACGTTTGAAGACAAAAACAATAAGCCTCTCAAGGTTATGGCCAAGCGATTTCACCCAACATGCAAAAAAGACGATATTGTAGAAGACCTAAAGGAAAAAGGGAAATCCTAGAAGCTGTGACTATATTGAAAAAAGATAAAAATTACAATGAAAAGGGAGAATCAATAATCAGTAAGCGAGGACTCCCACTGTTCATGCTTACGTTCGACAATAATGAAGACCCAAACAAAATTCCCAGCTCTTAAGCTATCCTTAATATGAAGGTAAAAATGGAACCACAAAGTCAGTGACGTAATACCCCACTGCAAACGGTGCCAAGGTTTCAATCACACTCAAAGGTATTGTAATCGAAATCCAAACTGTGTGAAATGTGGTGGTGAGCTTCCCCGGCAAAATGTGCAAATTGTAAGGGCCAACAACCAGCCAATTTCAGGGGCTATGAAGTAGTACAAGGATTACAGGAACTAAGATGTGAAATACCGCTGCCGACCAAATTGGCTGCTCCCGAAAAACGACAAACTGGGCAACGCACCAATAACCCAACGCCTGTTGTTAGATCCGAGAAAATAGAATACTCGCAGATGGCAAGGCAACCAACAAAAATGTCATGTCTATCTAAAAACTATTTTAGATAGACATGACGTGTTAAATAGAAGACTTGATGAACAACAAATAGTAAACAAACAAATTTTTCACAAACTTAAGCAGTATAAAGTAAGGAGACATATATATACGAGTATAGAAATATAACAAAACCAAATGACAAATGTCCTGAAAGTCATAAACTGGAATGCAAGTGGACTGCAACAGCCCCTGGAAGTCTGAAAAGATAGACATATGCCTTATCTCAAGAAGCCACCTTACCGGGCCTACGAACGCTAAAATCCGCTTTTTCTCATATCATGCAACACATCCCAGTCAACAAGCCAAAAGGGGAACTACAACCTTCGTTTAAGAAGATATCAGGCACTACGAAGAACAGAAAATTGAAAATGAAAAAATCCAGGTTGTGACTATTTATAATAGTTGTGAAGATCTCCTCAATATATTGTCCGCCCCGTTCCGGTGTTAAAAAAAAAGATTTCGCTCAGCTCTTCCAGTTCACCAGATGCTTTTTCATTTTAGGAGGTGACTTTAACTGGTGGTTAAAGGGTAGTACCTACGATGGAACTTAACACCTGCGAAATGCCTGCTGAAGCTCTACTACCAAATCCTATCCCCATCTCCGTGTGGTGACGAAAATGCATGAAGGCAAATCTCTCGCGCCTAAAAACGGGACAAATTGTACCAACTGGTCCTCCAGGTTGGGGGTTGGGTAGGGCTGACAACCCTACACGGAAAACCGAAGCTACGTAGCCACAACAGCAGCCTCGAGCTGGACGGATAACACAGCGACGAACCCGGCAGCAACAAAGGACAGAGGAGACTGCAGAATAAGAGAAGGATACCTTCTATTATACAAGGCAGTTGAGCGGACCCTCGAAGCCTGTCTCAAGTATGATATCAAAATCATACTTAGACATTTCAACAGTCAACCCGTATTCAGGCGATACGTCGGCTCTCATAGCTTACAGAAGGATACCAAAACGACTGTGGATTATTCAGTTAGCATTATCACACGAAATGGTTGTTGGAAGTATCTAGTTTGCTCGGAAAGCGGTCCACAAACATACGTAGGCCTCTCGAGACGGGACCACTTCCAACCAAATTTAACACGTCACCGCTCAGCCTTGATGAAAGTCACAATATATAGGGGGCCAATATTAACTCGGATCACTGGCATGGTGCTCCGGCCTTGAATTACAACACCGCCTTCAATCCCCTCTGACAATTAGGTGAGAGTAAATACTGAAGCCATTCAGAACACAGTTCTCCATAACACTTATAAGGGGGAAATGGATGCCGGAATAACCGCAGCCAACAGATGTCCTGAAGATGAAGCCTCAACAAAAGATCTTCACAACCACCTGAAGAGCATCATCATTGATACGGCCACAAATATACTTGGCCCCAGCCGGAAGAAAAGTCGGAAAGGTTGGTTCGACGATGAATGTAAGCTAGCAATGGAATGGAAGAATGCTGAATACCGAGTAATGCTGTATGCTCAAAGAACGCGGGCACGCGTGGAGATTTATTACGAACTTCGTCTAGCGGAGAAGCGACTTTACAGAATGGAAATGGAAACCTGGGAGAACCAACAAGTCTGCGAACTATAAAAATGCAGGGAGCAACCGCACCAGGCGCGAAAGTTTTACCAAAAAGTCAGCAGGATGAAGCCTTATACACCGCGATCCTCATCCTGGCGAGACATAGAGTGAAATCTGATTTCCGCCAGAATGGGCATTTTGGAGCGATGGGTTGAATATTTGGATGAACTGCTCAACAGCCAAAATATTGGCGAGTTGGAAGTCCCGCCAACTGAAGACGACGGACAAATACTGCCACTACCAAGTGTAGAAGAAACAGTCCGTGCAATTCATCAGCTTAAAAATCATAAGTCGCCAGGAGCCGATGGAATTACAGTCGAATTGGTTAAATATGTAGCGAGCAATCACACCAAGTGGTTCATCAATTGATGCTCAAGGTGTGGGACAGTGAATCAATGCCTGCCGGCTGGCAACGAAGCGTTATCTGTCGCATACATAACAAGGGGGATATCACGCAGTGCAGCTATTATAGAGGTATCACGTTGCTGAGTACCATATATAAGCTCCCCTCGGACACCACGTTGTCGTGGTGGGGGAGCCTGTGGAAGTTTACCACTACACTAAGGGTGCCAAAAATATGAAGACGGAAAGAAATGATTGTAACTCTCCAAGTGTTAAGAAGTCACATAGGTCGAATCCACTCGCGACTTTGAGAAATGAGGTCGTGACCGAGGCATGGATTTTGGAGGTCTCACCAGATTTATGTTCCCCCACACAAAAATCTGTGGAAGATAATCTACACCCAGTGTCTATAGCGCGGTCAGCCACAAAGGATAGTACAGGAACTCCCTTAATGAGAGGAACGGGAAACCGGACTACTTCAGCCACAAAGGAGAAGGGACTACAGATTTGCCTGTCAAAACCTTCTCCTCAACCTCTACCAAAAAAAGCGGAAGAAAGGGAAGTTGCTGATGTGGGTTCGTTTTAACAAAATCTGTTGTATTGGATCAGTCAAGGGGATTAGGATCTATACGGTTGTGATAAACACTTTACTTTACTTTATTAATTAATTTGTAAATTATTTTTTTATTTTAAGTAAAACATTTTCTGTTCAAATCACATTGAATTCAATATCTCAAGCAACAACTTTTTCACTTTTTAAAAATGTAAGCTGAGTCGAAGTTCATTTTTCTTTTTTTGGTCCTGTCAATTCAAGTAGAAGTCCAGCCATTCTGTGATGTGTCACCTTATGTGGTTGTTGCCAGTCCACTTGGCAATCCCTGTGATGTGCCACCTTATGTGATTGTTGCCAGTCCACTTGGCAATACCTTATTCTTCTTTCTTTCTAGATTAGATTATGGTTAGTCGGAGCAGCTAAATGCCAAAACTCCAGACTAACCAGCTATGGGAGCAGCAATTGCCTGAACTCCACAATGACCTAATCAAGCAGTGTAAATTATGGGAGCAGCGAATTGCTTGGACTCCACAGAATGAAACACGTTAAGCTTGAGTTTGATAGTTCCAACGAACTACGTATTTTTAATTTATATTTCCTTTTTTATACGATTTTTACCTATACTTAGTAGGCCGGTACATATCAATTTACAGTATTTTAGGAAAAATATTACATAGTAGGCAATGATAAAGTGAATAAGTTTACAGTATTTTTAGAGAAAATATTACATAGTAGGCAATGATAAAGTGAATAAGTTTACAGTATTTTACATCGCCATGTGATGTGCCTGCCACCTTATGTGGTTGTTGCCAGTCCACTTGGCAATCCCTGTGATGTGCCACCTTATGTGATTGTTGCCAGTCCACTTGGCAATACCTCACATGCATTTTCGGATGCATCTGTGGATATTGTAAACTGTTGTTTAAAATCAGGGTACTGAAGTATGGGTGGGGACATTAATATTGTTTTAAGGATGTCGAATGCAGTGCTACACAGTGGTGTCCATTCGAATTTCACATTTTTACGCAACAATTGATTTAAAGGTAGGGCAATTTCAGCGAAATTTGGGACAAAACGTCTGTAATAATTACAGAATGCGACGAATCGTCTTACTTCGTCTGGGTTTTTTGGTACTGGAAATTGTTTAATGACTTCGAATTTTGAAGGATCAGGTTGTATTCCTTCGGCAGAGATCTGATGTCCAAGATATGTTACTTCTGATTGAAAGAATTTACACTTATCAGGGTTTAACTTTAAATTTTTGGCTCGTAAGCACTGAAATACTGACGTTAGATTTTTTAAGTGATGGTTTTTCGAACATCCAGTGACTATTATGTCGTCAATGTATAAGAAAGCTGTGTCGGGTGATAAACCTGATAATGCTATGGTCATCATTCTCTGAAAGCTATTGGGACTAATATTTAGTCCGAAGGGTAGGCGGGTAAATTGGTAATGTCCCTGGTTTGTAGAAAAAGCTGTGTATTTTCGCGATGATTGTTTTAGAGGTATTTGATGAAATCCAGATAGTAAATCTAAAGTGGAAAAATATTTGGCTCGACCCATTTGGTCAAGAATTTCATCTATTCTGGGAAGTGGGAATTTATCTGCTACCACTTTTTTGTTAAGATTACGAAAATCAACTACCAAACGCCATTTCTTATCTCCTGTTGATGACTTTTTAGGGACTAGTAGTATAGGTGAGTTGAAATGCGATGTTGAGTGCTCAATGATATCGTCGTCCAACATTTGTTTGACTTGACTATTTATTTCTGTTTTGTGGGCTTCAGGTATACGGTAATTTTTTGTGTATACCGCTGAGTTATCACTCAACTGGATATGTTGGCTATAAAAGTTGTTGGTGGTTAATGGCTCATTTTCCATATTAAAAATATCCGCGAATTCTCGGCATAGTGTTTTAAGGTCTTTTATTGCATATTCTGGTACGTGTTCTACGTTCAATGTATTTAACAATTTTTGCATTCTTTGTGTGTTATGCAGTTTATCGGTATTGTTGTATACAGAATAATCCGAAAGGTGTTCCCATTGAGGGTTGAGGTTTTTGATTTTTACTGTACTTGAAGTGGTGTTTAGGATTTTAACTAGTGGGTTTTGAGGAGAAATAATTGATCCTGCTAAGAATATTCCGGGTTGTATTTCTTGTCCGGGTATAACTATGTCGTTTAAGAATTGATTGTTTAGTTTGCGTATTACTTCGCATCTGGGCGGGATTAAGATTGTGTTCCGTGTAGGACCATCTAGAATTGGAATTTCATGAAGAATATTATTGATATTAATTGTCAATATCCAGGTGTCATAGTCGATTATTGCCCTATGTTTAGTAAGGAAGTCTAAACCTAGAATCGCATCTGCGTCTAGTGGAAAGTCATTAGCAACTATTTGGAATGTGTGCTCAATTGAAAGAGTACTATCGAATTTTATATGGGTTTTTGTTGCACCAATTGATTCTTTTTGTACCCCAGTAATGCCCTGTATTGTGCATGTGTTATTTGGATAGTATATTTGATTATTGTCAATTTTTCCCCGTTTAAATATAGAAATGTCAGCTCCTGTGTCTATTATAAAGGTACATGTTGTGTTGCACATGTCAACGAAAGCTCGTACAAAGCTTGTGAGCGATGGATTTATAGTATGGAATGTGACCTTTCTTATTGATTTCCCCCCAACCGATTTTGGTTGGTTTCTAGCACCGACTGAGGGGGTTGGGATTCCCCCGAACTCAAATGGTTTATATTTTGTCGGTTGTTACTGTTGTTCCAGAAGGGTCTTCGGTAATTGTTGTTATTATTTCTGAACCTGTTATTTTGGTTGCGGTTATAATTTTGGTTTCTATTTGGAGTATTGTTTCTGTTAAAATTTTCATATGAATTTCTATTTGCGGTATTATTAAAACTTTGATTATTACGTCGGTTTTGGTTATTGAAGTTATTATTGTGATTGTTACCTCTTCTGTTTGTTTTGTAATGATAGACATTTTTGGGAATTGGTTTATCGACTGCAATTGCCTTTGCAATTGTGTCGGATAGATTTGTAAGATTACCGGCACGCAAAATTAATGAGGTTTCGCTGTTCGAAACATTTTCCGCTATTGTTTGCATTGCAAATTTTTCGGCTAATTTCTCTGCAGTTTCGCCCTCTGCGACTTTTTCTGATATAAAGGCTCTTGTCAATTGCCTTGACAAGTCCTCTATTTTATTTGTAAAATCAGTTAATTTGGTATTTCCCTGTTTACAACTTTTAAGTTGTGCCAGAACGGCATCATTTTTATAGAGAATTTTACTCTCAGTTTATCGGTTAGTTTAGTTATTGTGTTTAATTCCTCGGATACCATGTATTTGGCTTTGCCGGTTATCCGGGTTTTCACAAATTTAAGTAGAATACCTTTGTGTTCTACTGGTGTGAGTTCGTTCAATAGTGAAACTGACTCAATGAAGGATTCTGTTTCCTCTGGGTTTCCGTCAAAGTATTTGACTAAAGCTGTGGCTGTTTTAATGTCGAAAGCCATGTTCCCTGATTGTTGTTTGTCTAATATTGAAAGTATTTCAGCAGATAGTTGCTGTATTTCCTTGCAAACTCCCTTTATTAGAGTTGCTGTTTTAACGTCTGTTCGTATATTTTGTTCAGTCGACTTTGCGTCTATTAGTGTTTGTTCAATTAATTCGCGTTTTTCGCGTATAGTTTTTTCACTGTAAGGACGATTTACACTTTTCCGTAGATTTATTAGTGTAATTTGAAGTTTCTCTTTTAGAGATTCTAATTTGTCCATTTAGAAAAAGCAAAGAATAACATTTTCAGACATCTACTTTTATATTGTTATATTGTCGTGCTTTCAATCATGTGATATAAATACTAACATTATTTGGAACAAACAAAAAAATCATTTATTATTTATTACTATTACATTTATTAAACTATCATAATTCTAATTTGGAACAAACATTTTTTTTTTATATTATTTTACTGATTAACTTTATTATTTTTTTTTTGCATTTTTTTTAAATAATTTATTTCTTTTTTAACTTTGGTTATTAAATATTTATACTTGTTGGTCTCTTCTGGTGTAGCTGCGATTTCCTCTAACCGTTTATATTTTATGAACTGCCGCTGGAGTTCTCTTCTTCGTCCTCCTTTAGCGCTGACAGATTCGTTATTGGATAGTCGTTTCGTACGTTTCTTATATTCTTCTATCGTAAGGCGTCGAGGTCCCGCAAGTTTATCATCAACCGTAGTTGTCGGTGTTGATTCTGACGGCTTCCAGCGTGGTGGTTGCTCTCCAATTTTATATAGTGTTATGCCTCCATTGTTTGGCTCTGGTTTTTTGAGCAATTGCCAGATTTTCTGGTAAAGCTGGTCGAACTTTTCCCCAATGTCGTTCATTTACACGACCTTGATTTCCAAATTTTCACGATAGTAAGCAGAAGTCTTTAGACTGTTACTTATGTATGAAGTCTTTAGACTGTCACGGTCGCCATGTGATGTGTCACCTTATGTGGTTGTTGCCAGTCCACTTGGCAATCCCTGTGATGTGCCACCTTATGTGATTGTTGCCAGTCCACTTGGCAATACCTTATTCTTCTTTCTTTCTAGATTAGATTATGGTTAGTCGGAGCAGCTAAATGCCAAAACTCCAGACTAACCAGCTATGGGAGCAGCAATTGCCTGAACTCCACAATGACCTAATCAAGCAGTGTAAATTATGGGAGCAGCGAATTGCTTGGACTCCACAGAATGAAACACGTTAAGCTTGAGTTTGATAGTTCCAACGAACTACGTATTTTTAATTTATATTTCCTTTTTTATACGATTTTTACCTATACTTAGTAGGCCGGTACATATCAATTTACAGTATTTTAGGAAAAATATTACATAGTAGGCAATGATAAAGTGAATAAGTTTACAGTATTTTTAGAGAAAATATTACATAGTAGGCAATGATAAAGTGAATAAGTTTACAGTATTTTACAATTCTTTTTTTTTTATATCTGACATATCTGCCGTCCCATCATGGCACTCTGCTGTTCACTCCTGTGCGAGGTCTAAACTGAGTGGAGATCGCCGGTGGCATCATCTGTCCGGTCGCATTCGCAACATTCGAAATAAATTTCGAATGCCGCGAATGCTGCCGGGCCACATCACTCCGCTCCCAGATGAAACCGAGGGGTTTCAGCAACCGAATCCGGAACTGTGTTCCCCATCAGTCCTTGAAGCGAACGCGCCGTTGTTTTGGGGTACACACGGGCTTCAGCCTGGACAGGGAGACTACTTTTTTGTGTCCACCGAAGAAATGTTCCCCCCGCTCGAGAACGCGGTACGGGCCTTCATAAGGAGGCTGCGGCGGCTTCCGGACGGCATCCATCCTGACTAGGACGTACGTACACGTGTCCAGTTCCTTGGGCGCACAGACAGGTGCGGACGAGTGTTGGGTGGGAGGAGTGGCCTTGATGCATCGGAGATTGTCTCTCAGCGGACGCACCAACCCCGACTCTGTGAGACCCGATCTCTTGTCGAAGATTGGATCACTTGAGAGTCTCGGGTTCTCCCCGTATACCAGCTCCGCGGAGCTGGCAGCAAATTCCTCTCGGCATGTTGTACGTAGGCCGAGTAGGACGAGAGGCAAGACTTGGGTCCAGGACGGGTCGTCGCGTGCTATAATGGCGGCTTTCAGCGTCCGGTGCCAACGTTCTAGCATCCCATTGGATTGCGGGTGGTATGCAGTATTCCGCTGGCGTTTAAACCCCAGGAGTTTTCCTAACTCCGAGAAAAGGGTGGGCTCAAATTGCATTCCCTGGTCAGTGATGACCACTGGAGGGACGCTAAAGCGAGGTATCCACTCTCGACAGAGAGCATCGGTGCAAGATTATACCATAAGGTCTTTCAGACGTATTGCCTCAGACCGTCGCGTAAACCTGTCGATGATTGTGAGGCAATACTTGTAACCGTGCGAGTCTCGCAAAGGCCCTACTATATCGAGGTGTATCGTGTGGAACCGCTTGGTAGTGCGGGGGAATGAGCCCACTTCTTTCCTTACATGCCTGGTGACTTTACACTTTTGGCATGCGATGCACTCTCTGGCCCAGGAATTGACATCCTTGTTCATAGAGGCCCAGAAGTATTTATCGGTGACTAACCGATTTGTTGACCTAATGACTAGATGCGCTAAGTCGTAAACCGCGTGGAACACTTCCATGCGAAAAGTGGCCGGAATGTAAGGCCGAGGTCCCTTTTCCGAGTCTTCGCAGTAGAGAGAGAGGTTCGAGCCGATGATGGGCAACTCCCGAAATTTGTATTTGGGGTTGGATTTGAGGCTCTGAGGCGGGGATGTTAACCTCGGAGACACGAGACAAAGCGTCAGTAACTATGTTGTCCTTGCCGGACACGTGCTGGATGTCTGACGTAAACTGGCTTATAAAGCTCATATGTCGAAGTTGACGAGGGGACGTTTTGTCGGGCTTTTGTTTCAAAGCATATGTGAGAGGCTTATGGTCCGTGAACACTGTGAACGGCCTGTCTTCAAGGGAGAAGCGGAAGTATTTGATGCTCAAGTACGCGGCGAGCAGTTCACGATCGTAGGTACTGTAGTTCCATTGAGCGGGGAAGAAGCTCAACTGTTGCCAGACGTGATTCACCTTTTGGTGAAGAGCGGCACATACTTCGGTGTCAGAGGCATAAACAAAAACGGCTAGAGGTGCATCTTGCAGAGGAAATGCCAAGAGTGTAGCTTAAGCCAGTTGCTGTTGGTATTTATTGAACGTGCGGACAGCCTCTTCAGACCACACGATCTTTCATGTGTCCTTAGTTTTGGGGCCAGACAAGTACGCGTTCAAAACGGACTTGGGCAGGCAACGACGATAGAAGTTTAGCACGCCCAAAAACCTCCGCAAATCCTTTACAGTTTTCGGACGCGGGAAGCTAGTAATCGCTTGCACCTTGTCTGAGTCGGGTTGTATTCCTTGAGGGGAAATGGAGTGGCCGAGGAATCTCACCTGCGTTTGAAGGAACTTGCATTTTTCAACGTTTAGGATTAACCCGGCCTCAAGGAGACGTTGAAAAATGCATTCGAGATGGGCAAAGTGCTCAGAATCTGAGGAAGAAGCGACCAAAACATCATCCAAATATACGAAACAGAAGTCGCATTGCACAATCCGAAAGTCATTCGGGTGAACTCGAAGAGTCCAAAGGGTGTGCATATTGTCGTCTTTGGAATGTCCTCTGGAGCTACAGGTATTTGATGATAAGCCTTGGTTAAGTCCAAGATCGAAAAGACGTGGCAATTCGCGAGGTGGTGCGCAAAGTCGTGGATGAATGGAATTGGATATCGGTCAGGAACAGTTTGTGCATTTAGCCTTCTGTAATCCCCACATGGGCGCCACTCGCCGTTTGGCTTAGGGACCATATGCAGTGGGGAAGACCAACAGCTGTTTGAGGGCCTGCAGATACCCTGTTGAATGAGTTGTTCATATTCTTTCCGTGCAATAGCCAGTTTCTGGGATGGTAGTGGATGCCTTCGAGAAGATCGGGGAACCAGTAGCGTTAGTGTGGTGCTGCACATTGTGCTTCACTGGTTTGGAGAGACTAGACTCGGTAGTAATTTGCCTGAACTTTTGGAGAAGTGCCAGAACACGCGCATCGGTATTGTCTTCTAAAAGATCGTAAAGATTATTGCCTGGGTGGGATACCATTTGTCCCGACGAATTAAGGTTGGTCGTGGAATCTATAAGAGACTTGTCTTACAAGTCTACCAGCAATCCATAGTGACACAAGAAGTCTGCGCGTAGTAAGGGGAAGCTGACATCCGCCAGGATGAAACGCCAAGAAAATGTCCTACGCAAGCCAAGACTCACGTCCACTTGTCTATACCCGTAGGTGTTGATACGGGAGGAATTTGCCGCTACTAGTTTCAGGCATTGTGGAAATAGTTAGTGGTGTTGGGGTACGGGAAGAACCGAAACTTCCGCACCAGTATCCACGAGGTAGTTGCGCCTGCTGAGAGCGTCATAAATTGTTAAATTGTTGACTTCATCAATCTTACTCCCACCCAATTGCTTCATTTCGCGCAGCAACGTTAGGCCTGCAGCAAGTGATCTAGTTTTGCCGACTCACTTACTGACAGGCGCCTGACCAATTCGGTCTTCAGCAAAGAGGTCGAAACCGATTTAACTACGTCGGACATCAGCACGATGGGCTCCTCGTCCAGGCCGACCACTGCGTGATTGAAGCGGGTCCCGTCCGCGGTAATGATTCCTGAGTGGGGCTTTTGCAGGAAATCACGAAGGAAATTAAAAAATTGGTTGAAACTGACGTATTTCGGCTTAAGCTAGTATTTTAACTAGGGGGAGACCGATTTCAATAACATTTTATCTTATAATTACTGGAAAAAGTGGATGACATGTCCGTTGACATTTCTTTCAAATTGTTGACGTTAACATTGTCATTCACAATGATGCCCGCCAAATTTAAAAAACCATCAGAACAGTGGCTTTTGCGGGAAATCACGAGCCACTTTGCAAATTGGCTGAAATCGACGTATTTCGACTTAAGAAATTATGGTAGGGTGGGGGAAAATCGAACCGATTTCAATTGGATTTTTTGTAATAATCATTGATTAAACTGATTGAAATGTCCGTTGACATTTCAATCAATTTGTTGGCATTTAGACTGTCATTTTCAATGTTCCCCGTCAGATTTGAAAGAGACATTTTCCATGAAAATTACAGAAAATTGTGGGGCAATGTAGAATTGTATGAGAATAGGCGTATTTTCATTTCAAATGGTATAATCACACCAACGAGCTTCATTTCATTTACATGTTCTGTTATAATGAAAGGAAAAATCACTGATCACTGACGGGAATACCCGTTGGATTTTGTTTTCATATAAAAGAAATGATATAATCATAACTTGCAAAAAAATAATAACAACTTTAATGATAAGTCGCTGGAGAGCTTGTTTGTTTGCAAAACAAAACCTTATTAAAATAGGTTCAATGTCTACATGTCCCTCTGTTTTCTGTCCCATGCACTTTTCTTAGAAACGGTTATACCGAATAACACGAAATTTGTTGAGAATGTGGGAACTGTGAACGCGATATTAGGGGGTGTAAATCTTTTTCCCACCGAATATAGTCATGTTGGTTATCAAATGAAAGGTCTTCATTAGTACTTGTCGATGCCAGTCTAAGCTTTGACATTTCTCGGAAAGGCGGGGAGTGCGAAAGTGATGATTTCTTTAACGGACCCATTCTCAAAAACTACACAACTGGAAAGTCTGGAAAAAATCATGAACCTGCCTCTATACAGTGTCCAAGCCTCAAAATACTCTCTGTGCCGATATCTGCCCAAATTAAGTTAATAATAGTATATTACTATATTTTTGGGGAACTTGAGTAAAAAACCCCTAGAGCAATAAAAATTTGAAGTAATACAGATTATAGTATGAAGCATATTATTCCCGAGTTTGATCAAAATCGTATTGTACTATTACTAAAAAAGTTACAGTAGCTGAAAGTTTACTTTACCGTGTGAATTTACTTCAACTAAATATCAATTTCACACCAAAGGGAGTAGCGTGACATGTTAAATACATATACATAAAGGGCTGCGTTCAAATGAGATAGTTACTCGCAGAAGAAACAAACAAAATCTTTCATACCTGAAGCGCGAAGCTTCCGGTACCCCAACTTCTTATGAATGGAAGCAACGGAACTAATGCAGTAACATTAATAATTAGCACTTGCAACTCAAATAGTGTCTTCGGCAGCTAACATAGAGCAGACTATTATCCGCTCCGAGTCATCCAGCTTTGAGCACATCAACAACCTACCGATCATTTGGGAACAGTGCGTAGAGTTCGGAAGAGCTTTCGAGGGTGTGAGCAGGGAGACTATCTTGAGTACGCTTCGTAGCTGGGGCATTCCGGAGCTTCTTCCTCGCTTTCTCCTCTCCCGTGTTTTGAATGTAGTCACTTATGTTGCCTGGGCCGCCTTTATGCCTGCCGCCGTCAATCCTCTTTCATGCAGGGCCTTCCTCCCGATTGGTCGCTGCATCGCAACGCCCGGTTAGCTAGGCGTCATAGTTTCTTCCTTTTCTTCCTGCACTCTTCCCCTTGGGAGTGGGACTTTCAATTATGAGGCCCAGCTTTCCACTACTACGAAAGGCCCTGCACCATACCTTTATCTTTCCTCCTCTGCTTCATCTTCGGTTTTATTTCTGGGTGTCCTTCCCATAGCCAATTTTTGTCCACGGGTGGGCTTTCTGTTCCCACCTACCCGGTCTGCGCATAAGTATGCCCATGCACGCAGGCATCCGTATGCGTGCACACTTATAGCATATCCGCCGAGCGTTCCCTTATCCGCACGAAGGGGTGCGCCTGATGGGAGATTTGGCAACTTCGCACAGGTGACTACCTACATGCGACTATGACTATATATAACTATGACTACATAAAACTATATCTATATATATATAACTATAACTACATATAACTCTGGCTATAAATACATAACTATATATATAACTATGCACACTGGCTCTACGAAAAACGGAAGGCAAATCCAGCCGAAGTGAATGCGGATTTTCGAAAAGCCATCAGGAGAGAGTTGTGTGGCAAGTGGCAACAACGATGGGATAACTCCGACAAGGGCAGGTGGACCCATACATTGATCCCGTGTATCGAGAAATGGGTCAACCGAAAGCACGGAGAATTGAATTACCACCTGACACAATTCCTTACGGGACACGGTGGCTATAGGAAGTACTTGCATCGCTTCGAGTTGGACGAGTCTCCCAACTGTCCTGAATGCGGTGCTACATTCGAGGACCCGGAGCACGTTATGTTCCATTGTCCCAGATTTCTGCAGCAGAAAAGGAGGTTGAACAGCATCTTAGGGGCGGACATCGAGCCCTCCAACCTGGTGGAAGAGATGTTGAAGTCGGAGGAAAACTGGATGGCGGTAAATGAGGCAGTAGCCGTGGTGCAGACAAAACTCCTGGAGTTGGATCGAGCTCGGAAGGCGGCGCGACGGAGACGTAACATGGACGAGCTGGTATAGCGAACCAGAGCCTCCCCCGCGAAGTAATACTTCACGGTGGTCCCGCGGGGAGGGGCGGAAGAGTGGGGGTGGTTTTAGTGGGTGTGAATCCCACACATTGCTGCAACCTGGCGCAGCAGCGTCTTTCTAAGATTTCCACCTCCATCCATAAAAAAAAAAAAAAAAAAAAAAAAAATATATATAACTATAACTACATAAAACGATATCTATATATATATAACTATCACTACATATAACTCTGGCTATAAATACATAACTATAAGTACATTCATATAAAGTTGTCAAATACCTGGGGGTGATGATCGATGTCAAGTTGAGTTTCAAGGGACAGTTGGATTAGCGCGAGAGAAGGCAGCAAATGCCAGCTCATCCCTTGCAAGGATGATGCCTAAAGTGGGAGGGCCGAAGTATAGTCGGAGGCTACTCATCGCGGGAGTGGTGAGGTCGATCCTGCTATACGCGGCCCCTGACTGGGCGGGAGC
The DNA here is from genome assembly GCF_905115235.1 of Hermetia illucens. NCBI lineage: Eukaryota > Metazoa > Arthropoda > Insecta > Diptera > Stratiomyidae > Hermetia > Hermetia illucens. The sequence continues at coordinate 123,442,535 of NC_051849.1, read as the reverse complement.
GTTTAACCACGCTGTCAACCGGGGAAAGATAAGTTCGGCAGGCCGGCCAATTGCGCTAAGGGTGTGCAGCGCATTTAGGACGGCGTCAACGGAGGCAGTGTGTATCATCGCAGGAATGATCCCTATAGATCTTCTGGCGAGCGAAGCATACTGGCTCTACGAAAAACGGAAGGCAAATCCAGCCGAGGTGAATGCGGATTTCCAAAAAGCCATCAGGAGTGAGTTGTGTGGCAAATGGCAACAACGGTGGGATAACTCCGACAAGGGCCGGTAGACCCATATATTAATCCCATGTATCGAGAAATGGGTCAACCGAAAGCACGGAGAATTGAATTATCACCTGACACAGTTCCTTACGGGACACGGTGACTATAGGAAGTACTTGCATCGCTTCGAGTTGGACGAGTCTCCCAACTGTCCTGAATGCGGTGCTACACCCGAGGACCCGGAGCACGTTATGTTCCATTGTCCCAGATTTCTGAAGCAGAAAAGGAGGTTGAATAGCATCTTAGGGGCGGACATCGAGCCCTCTAACCTGGTGGAAGAGATGCTGAAGTCGGAGGAAAACTGGATGGCGGTAAATGAGGCAGTAGCCGTGGTGCAGACAAAACTCCTGGAGTTGGATCTAGCTCGGAAGGCGGTGCGACGGAGACGCGACATGGACGAAAATTGAATTTTTCAATTTGCTTCAAATTATTCCTGGAAATTAAGAATCCTGTTATGAAGTTTTAAAGAAGCAAAGTCGTATAGCTACCACCACTTGCGATTATCGAAACACACTTTCACGAATTTTGTAGTCACAATCCTCGTGATTTACAAATTTGGTGTAAATGATTCCTAGGAATTACGAGTTCTGTTATGAAGGTTTAAAGAAGCAAGATTTTATAGTTACTTACTAGAGACCTGCATGAATACACTCAAAAATGGCTCCATTCACTGTACTAATAAATCATATTCTAATTTTCGAATAAGATATACAATGAATATTGAGTATTCATTTGTCTGACTTGCTGCTGAATCAAAGATTCACTCATTCGAAACAGAACCAAAATAAAACAACCAAACTAGAGAATCGAAGAATCACAAAAAGTACCCAGGTAATGATTTGCGCATTTGCGAAGTTCTTGGTTTCGTTTTGAGGTATTCGTATGGGGTATCGTGAGGAGTAAATACTTTAAAATTAAATATTAGTTAACAGTGTTCGGATAGCTGAGTGGTTAGAGCACAAGGCTCTCACTGGTGACAGTGGAGTTTGCATCGTGATTTGACGTCGGATACCAGTCGACTCAGCTGTGAATGAGTACCTGAGTCAAATCAGGGTAATAATCTCGGGCGAGCGCAATGCTGACCACATTGCCTCCTACAGTATACTGTAGTGTACCGTTACGGTCTTGAATGAAGTGCTCTAACACACTTCAAGGCCTAGATCCAATATGGATTGTTGCGCCAACGATTATTATTATTATTATTAGTTAACATCAATAAATTATGGTGCTTAAATTTGGAAAAAAATGTTCTAAACAATTTGCTCTGAAAATTCGGAAGAGTAGAAAATGCTAAAAACTTGCTAAGGTGTCTGCATAAAAAGTGCAGGGCCGTCTCCTCACATTGGCTGTACATAGCCGAAACCACTACCCCAAGCTTTTCCATATGGTAGTTTAAGGAGCAGTGTCCCGTTGAAAGCCCTACTAGGGCTTTTATGTCCCACTTCTTAGGAGACAACAAAAATGTCGCTCTAGTGACCCTAGACTCTTTCACAAGGAGGAAAAAACAAAAGCGGTCCTCATCACTAAGCGCCGGAGGAGAAATTACACCTTTATTAAAATCGGGAATCATTTCATTTCCAAGCCGGCCATCAAATACTTGGGGGTGGTGATAGAAAGGAAGCTTAGCTATAAGCAACACGTACAGTAAGTTCGCGATAAATTATCCACTGCTAGTATGGCCCTGGTGAGGATGATACCGAACGTGGGAGGGCCACGGCATACCTCTAGGTTACTTATAGTCAGAGCCTTTTGAAGATTTCCACCTCCTTAAAAAAAAAAGACAGACAGACTGCGTGGCAGGAGCCAGCAGTAGGTTTTGAACCTTTCCACCTTCCAACGCCGAAAAAAAAAAGACAGAGGAGAAAGTGTACTTCCATGAAGATCACAGTTGGAACGCAAACAATTTATTCCAACCCTGCACTTAAGTACTTAGGTGTAATGATTGACCAGAGGTTGAATTTCAGATTGCATGTGAAGGGTGCAGCAGCCAAGGCATATAACACCGGAGCGCTGGTTGCGAGGATGCTACCAAATATAGGCGGCCCAAGGCCGAGCCGTTGACTCCTTATTTCAAGGGTGGTCAGTTCGATCCTACTGTATGCAGCACCAGTATGGGCAGATGCACTGGAAAATATAATAAATAAGAAAAAGATTGGAACTGCGTATCGCATAAGTGTACTCCGAACATGTTGCGCTTGCAGAACAATTTCTAACGAAGCAGCTTGCGTGATAGCAGGAATGATCCCGATTGAGATTCTGGCGAAAGAAATACAATGACTTTACGATCGAACATACCTCACCGGAGAATCTCCTGCCCGTCGGCGATAGTTCGCACGAGCTGAAACTGTCGCGGAATGGCAAGAGAAGTGGGATGAGTCAGAAAAAGGCCGTTGGACTCACAAAATCATATGGGATATCCGGAAATGGATCGAGCGACCGCACGGCGGACACGGAGGCTATCGAGCATATCTGTATCGATTTGGACCTGATGATTCGCCATATTGCCCACAGTGTACAAACATTCCAGAGGACGCACAACACGTCTTTTTTCACTGCCCCAGATTCGAAACTCAAAGGGCTACATTAGAAGCTACAACCGGGGAGCACTTTACACCCGAAAATATCATGGAGCTTATGGTGAAAGCCAAGAGGATATGGACCGAAGTTGAAAAAGTGGTTACAGCCATCGGAAAGAAGCTTAGGCAGGAGGAAGTCATCCGAAAACAATGAACGCGAGAGGAACACGAATGTTGACATGAGCGCAGAATAAATTCTGATCCAGCCCCGCGGCGTAATACCAAATGGGAGTCCCGCGGGGAGAGTGGAAGGAGGAGGTGGTTTTAGTGGGTAAGAGTCCCACATAACCGTGTGGCAGGAGCCTGCGGTAGTTTTTGAAGCTTTCCACCTTCCATCGGGAAAAAAAAAGACAGGCAGACAGACAGGCAAACAGACAGACAGATAAGTATAATCAGTTAACTAATAAATTAAAAAACTACTGCACAACAGTGGCGCGAAATGTTCACTAACTAACGATTCCTACCCAGAATCAAACCGGACGGCACATTTCTATGATAAAAAATTCAAGCGCGGTTTTTAATATATTCATGCAGGCCTCTACTACTTACCACCTAAGACTATTCAATCCCACTTTCAAATAAACGTCCGTTTAAATTTAACAGAAATTCTGAGATGAAACACGATGCACTATTCACATTGAACACTACAGTGTAAATGTAAAGAAACAGAAGCAAATCATAACGCACATTTCCGTCAGTGTTTCTTAAGCTTTCCATTTCTTCTAATAAAATTTGTGAATAAAATTGATTTCCACCAAGTAACTATATTCTTATAGAAGAAAACCATCTGGATATTCTTTAAATTGAAGATTGTCTTAGTTTTCTCATTTTATAAATAAATCATCCCTTTCACATTGGCGGAAAACGCTTTATATGGCAGTGCAATATGAACAAATTCCAACGAGTATTCCCGTCAGTGATCAGTGATTTTTCCTTTCATTATAACAGAACATGTAAATGAAATGAAGCTCGTTGGTGTGATTATACCATTTGAAATGAAAATACGCCTATTCTCATACAATTCTACATTGCCCCATAATTTTCTGTAATTTTCATGGAAAATGTCTCTTTCAAATCTGACGGGGAACATTGAAAAATGCCAACAAATTGATTGCAATGTCAACGGACATTTCAATCAGTTTAATCAATGATTATTACAAAAAATCCAATTGAAATCGGTTCGATTTCCCCCCACCCTACCATAATTTCCCGCAAAAGCCACTGTTCTGATGGTTTTTTAAATTTGGCGGGCATCATTGTGAATGACAATGTTAACGTCAACAATTTGAAAGAAATGTCAACGGACATGTCATTCAGTTTTTCCAGTAATTATAAGATAAAATGTTATTGAAATCGGTCTCCCCCTAGTTAAAATACTAGCTTAAGCCGAAATACGTCAGTTTCAACCAATTTTTTAATTTCCTTCGTGATTTCCTGCAAAAGCCCCACTCAGGAATCATTACCCACTTATTAAAAATGTAAGCTGAGTCGGAGTCGAAGTCCATTTTTCTTTTTTTGATCCTGTCAATTCAAGTAGAAGTCCAGCCATTGTCTTTTTTTATACCTGACATATCTGCCCTCCCTTCATGGCACTCTGCTGTCCACTCCTGTGGCGAGGTCTAAACTGAGTGGAGATCGCCGGTGACGTCATCTGTCCACTCGCATTCGCAACATTCGAAATAAATTTCGAATGCCGCGCCACACGGTCTGATAACAAAATTATTAGAGGCAACTATGTTGAGACAATTCTGTTCGCAAAATCTTGTTGCAATCAACTTACAATACCATGTTCATGATAAGAGAAGAAACGTCATAGTTGCCTCTGCTTACTTACCCTTTAAGAACTTTTATAATTCTTTATTCATTACATTTATCAAAAGTCGTAGACCAAACTTCAATTATTATTTTTCTTTTTGTTAAATTACATAATTAATAAATCTGATTCAATTTATTTCCTTTGACGACTCACGGACGACTCTCTATTCTTTTCTTTTTTCTTACATCATGCCATTTAGTCATGCCAAATAAATTAAATAAATAATATCTAATTATGAAAAGTGTTAACTTATTTAAGTTACTAATTATGCTTTCGGACGCTAAATACTCTTATCTTTTTTTTAAGTCACAAGAATAACGTCTCTTGATATTTCAAGCTTTTTTTAAACAAAACTATATTTTCTCTTTTCCACATTTAGGTATACAATTTACGACGTTAGGCCGATATCAAGAAAGCAGGCATACTACTTTTTTGTATTAGTTTTCTTTGATATATCTGTCGTCCCTTCATGGCACTCTGCTCTTCACTCCTGTGGCGAGGTGTAAACTGAGCGGCGTGTAGCGACATGGTAATGACATGACAGCACCAACATGGCAACCAACGCCTTTCAACAGCTGATATGCTCAACAAAGTAACGTCGCTATATGGATCGGCAAGGATATAAATTCGACGCCATCCGACTCTTTTACACACTCTTTCTCTCGACCTTCTCGGTGTTTGTTGAATAAATGGGTAGAACCCGAAAACATACTTTTTCATGTTTCTACATTGGTGACCCCAACGACTAGAGTTAAAATAAAAAGTGCAGTGATCTTAAATTTCTATACGTTTAATCGACACCAAGTTTCAAAATGGCCACCGAATCCAAATCGCCAGAGACGCCGAAGACATCCCTTCAGAGTGATTTCCGGCCGCCGATAGCTAATCGACCAGCAGGCGTATTCGTGGAAGCGGCACGCATACAAAAATTTCCGTCATTTTATCGACCCGACCCGGCATTTTGGTTTGAGCAGGAAGAGGCTGCGTTCCATACTAATCACATCACGTCGGACGAAACAAGATTTAAGTATGTGATACAATTTGCCGAGCCGGAAATCCTTCCGCATGTGATCTCGATAGCACGCAATCCTCCGGTAATAAATAAATACGAAGCCGTGAAGGAGAGGATATTGGCAGCATTTGCAGAGTCCGCCGAATTCAAGCTGCGACGACTTTTCCAAGGGAAGAATTTGGAAGGAAAGAGACCATCGCATTACCTGCAGGACTTGCGAAACACTGGCGGGGAGCAGGTAACTGACGCCATGCTAAGATCGTTGCTACTTGAGCAATTGCCCGAAAATATTCGAATGGTGTTAGCAATTTCTAACGAGGCAGACGTCGATAAATTGGCGAAAATGGCGGATTTAATGATCGAGATGCAACAACTGCCTTGCATTTCCACCGTTCAGAAGGCACCCACGGAAAATGATGTCTTGGAGCAAATATTGAGCCGAATTGACCGACTGGAAATCACGACACGCAACCGGTCCCCATCCAAACAACGGAGCACCAGAAGGCAAAGATCAGGTTCACGGAATCGAGGGTTTTGCTTCTTTCATCAACGGTTTGGGAAACAAGCACGTAATTGCCGACCGCCATGTAAGTGGCAAAATAATTTCGCGACTTCGGAAAACTAAATTCGTCGTCCCGAATTTCGGCGGGCGAGGACGACCCCTCAGTAAACCCAGCCGATTATTTGTACTCGATCGGAAAAGCTGCATGCATTTACTGGTGGATACCGGTGCTGATATTTCAGTTTTGCCTAAAGACAAAAATCAGCACACGCCAATGCAATTTCAGCTTTATGCCGCCAACAATACGCCGATCAAAACATATGGACATCGCATCATAACGCTCGACCTCGGCTTACGACGACCGTTTACCTGGAGGTTCGTTTTAGCGGATGTTCGACAACCAACAATCGGTGTCGATTTGCTGCACCATTATGGCTTATTAGTGGACCTACGCAGGACGAAGATAATCGACGAAAAGGCCAACTTATCCTGCATCGCAAAGCTCACCGGCACCATAACTTGTGGTATGACAACACTGAAGTCTAGCGAAAGTTATCATGACATTCTGAGAGATTTTGTCAACATCACAATTCCATCTGACGAAGCGAAAGTGATGGCTCATGATATCTACCACCATATCCTGACTAAGGGACCGCCTGTTTTTGACCGACCCAGACGATTAACGCCCGAAAAGCTGCACGAAGCAAAGGCCGAATTTGACTACATGCTACAACAGGGAGTTTGCCAACCATCGAGTAGCCCATGAGCGAGCCCGTTACACTTGGTACGGAAGAAAAACGGACAATGGAGACCATGTGGAGATTATCGGCGTTTGAACGCTATCACCGTCCCAGATAAGTACCCCATCGCTCACATTAGTGACTTTGCGCACAAACTGAGTGGATGCAAGGTATTTTCCACGATTGATCTGACAAGAGCATACCACCAGATTCCTGTAGCACCCGAGGACATTCCCAAAACAGCTGTCATTACTCCTTTTGGGCTTTTTGAGTTCCGAGTAATGACGTTCGGTCTACGTAATGCCGCATAAACTTTCCAGCGGTACATTGATCATGCACTCCGCGGATTGGACTTTTGCTATGCATACATCGATGGCATTCTTATCGCTTCTAAATCGAACGAGGAGCATCGGAAGCACTTATTGACGATATTTAATCGACTCCGTGAATACGGATTATCCATCAATGTCGATAAATGCAGCTTCGGAACATCTTCTGCCGAATATTTAGGATATTTGGTGAGCGAAAATGGCATCAAGCCCCTTCCAGGACGAGTGGAAACCATTTTGAATTTCGGAAAACCGTCAACAATTGCCGATTTGCGACGATTTCTAGGAGCTGTTAATTTCTATAGAAAATCGTTGCAGAATGCAGCCGAAATTCAAGCACCTCTCCACGAGTATCTCATTAGTGCAAGGAAACGGGATAAACGCAAAATCGAATGGAATCCACGAGCAGATGTCTCATTTGAAAAGTGCAAACAGCAAATTGCCAACGCTGCGTTACTACGACATCCCATTGAGAATGCACCATTGGCCATCAAATCAGACGCATCGGACACGGCTATGGGAGCAGTTCTCGAACAGTGGAACAACGATGTTTGGGAACCGCTCGGTTTCTTTTCGAAGAAGTTCTCCGATACTCAACGTAGGTACAGCACTTACGATCGAGAACTCCAAGCAATATACAGTGCAGTCAAGTTTTTTCGCTACATGGTCGAAGGTCGTCCGTTATTAATCAAAACCGATCATAAGCCGATAACGTTTGCCTTCCAACAGAAAGCCGATAAAGCTAGTCCACAGCAATTAAGGCGACTGGACTATATCGGCCAATTCTCGACCAATATCATATACGTCACTGGTGAGGAAAACGTTACAGCAGACGCCTTGTCCCGAATTAGTGCTGTTACATTGCCGGTTGCCTTAACGCCCGAAGAATTAGCTACAGCGCAACGAAACGATGAGGAACTCCAACATCTACTGCGTTCTGAAACGACCTTGGATTTGAAAAAGTTGCGAGTTGACGACAAGGATACAATGTTGTACTGCGACGTGTCAACTTCCCAAACACGGCCGTATATCCCAATACTTCTCAGGAGGAGAATATTTGAGATTACTCACCGACTATTTCATCCAAGCGGACGCGTCACGAAGAAGCTGATTTGCCGAAAATATGTCTGGCCTAGTATGTCCAAGGACATTCTCGAGTGGGCACGAACATGTCTAGCGTGTCAACGAAGTAAGATTGGACGACATGCAAAACCATCGCATGGCCAAATCGATATGCCGGACACGAGATTCAGTCACGTACATATCGATATTGTCGGACCGCTAACGCAATCACAAGGTCACTCGTATGTATTGACTATGATCGATAGATTTACGAGATGGCCTGAAGCGGTTCCGATACGATCAATTACGGCAGATGTTATCGCAGACGCATTCTACACCAACTGGATTTCACGATTTGGAGCACCTACTATATTAACATCGGACCAAGGATCCTAGTTCGAATCCTTGATCTTCCAGTCGCTGACGCACTTAGTGGGTTGCAAAAAGATTCGAACCACTGCATACCATCCTGCTTCTAACGGATTGATTGAGCGATGGCACCGATCGATGAAAGCAGTTATTATGTGCCACAACAACCGTGAATGGGTCGAAGTGTTGTCAACGGTTTTCGGTCTTCGTACAAGCGTTAAGGAGGATATTGGCGCAACAGCTGCTGAGCTAGTCTATGGGACAACGATTCGCATTCCTGGAGAGTTCTTTCTTCACGAGGAAATGCCTCCCGACCCGAAATTTTTCGTTGAGAAATTTCGTCACCATATGACGCAAGTTCGTGAAACGCCAATCTCTCGATATGATAGAAGGAAGGTGTTCGTCCACAAGGATCTTTCTACATGCTCACACGTGTTCGTGCGGATTGATCGAGTGAAGAAGCCGCTAGAGCATCCGTACGAAGGACCATATAAGGTGTTAGAAAGACTTTCCGACAACGTTTTTAAAATGGAAATTCAGGGTAAAGCAACAAATATCAGCGTCGAGCGACTAAAACCTGCCTGTTTCGAAGTAACATCTGATCCAACGGAAGCAGCCCAACGACCAATAAGTTTGGCTACCAAAACGTATGTAGGACCAAGAGCGAATCCAGCGATTGAGGGGCGAGTAATATTCGATACGTAGTTTTCCAGCCGTTAACCGTCAAAACTACTCAGGAGGGAGCAGTGTAGCGACATGGTAATGACATGACAGCACCAACATGGCAACGCCTTTCAACAGCTGATATGCTCAACAAAGTAACGTCACTATATGGATCGGCAAGGATATAAATTCGACGCCATCCGACTCTTTTACACACTCTTTCTCTCGACCTTCTCGGTGGCTGTTGAATAAATGGGTAGAACCCGAAAACATACTTTTTCGTGTTTCTACAGGCGAGCGCCGGCGACGTCATCTATCCGCTGGTATTCGCAACATTCGAAATAAATTTGGAATGCCGCGCCACAACCCTATGTTTCTTTGTGTCCTCTGCCAATTCAAGAACTAAGGGATCTAGTGTTGAACTCTTAATAGGGTGTGATGCGAACGCTCAGCATATTTGTTCAGGCAGCAGCAAATGCAACCCTAAAGGAGAGAAGCTGTTTGATTTAACGTAGGGTGCGTCTTTACGTTTATAAGGAACTGAGTGAGGTAATTGACCTAATAATAATTGACACTTCAAAGCTGTTAGAGACGATTAAAGACTGGCGAGTGCTAGATGAAGTCTCACTCTCAGATCACCGTTACTTAGAATTTAGTCTGAATATTGCAGACGAACAGTTTGTAATACAAAAACGTAATCCTAGGAAAGCGGGTTGGACAAAGTTCAATGAACTGCTTGGCGGCAAAGTGGAGTTCCCTAGGAGAGTAAGGACTCCTGACCATAGAAGATCAATTAGAAACTCTGAATCGCACACTTTCAAAGTGCTTTCAAGTGGCTTGTTCTTAATCTCGAAGCCAACGCGGTAAGATGGGTACGTATGGAACCGAGAGCTGAAAAGACTCAGGAAATCAACCAGACAATTTCTAAATCGTGCTTGGAAAAGCAGTAAGGATAAAGATTAGTTAAATTTTGGGAACTCACAGCTTGAATATAATCGTAAAACGTTCGAAACGAGACTCTTTTAGAGCATACTGTGAGGAACTGGAAGGTGAAAGGGAGATTTCCAGGTTGTGCAGAGTCCTTAATAAGGATGAGTCGACCAGGTTGGACTCTCTTAGATAACCGGATGGTCGTTTCACGAACTCCAAAGTTGAGCCTATACGGACTCTCTTGGAAGCACATTACCCGAGAGAACAGGTCTTAGAAGTGGGAGGAATAGAATTGGCGGTTTCTGCAAACCTTTCAACAGGATGGTGTTGCAAGGGGAATTGGTACACTGCGAGAGTGGTTGTTACCAATGAAAAGGTGAGAACTGCTACATTATCATTTCAACACTTGGCATCTACCCAGCGATGCTAAAGGAGGGTATAGAGCACTTAGAGCAACTTCTAAGAAATGTTTTCGTTGATGTCTTGCTCTGGACTACGTGCCTTCCTCTTGGCAGAAGGTTACGGTGGTCGTCATACCTAAGGAAGGATAACTATCAAAATCCAAAGAACTTCAGTCAAATCAGCTTAACATCATTTTCGCTAAAATGTCCAGTCTCTCCAGGGTTAAGCTGACATTCGCGGGAAGACGGGCATGCATACCAACGTAGATAGTCTTGTGAGTATGCTCCTCACACTTTGGTTTCAAAGGCGTGGACGCAATGGGGTTGTTCGTTAACATTGAAGGGGCATTTGACTGTGCGCCCTTCCAACTGGCGGATCTATGCTAACGCAGAGGTTGCTTTGTGTTGAAGTGGGTGTTGATCGCTGCCTATCAATGGAAGCGGTGAAAGGCTGTCCTCATGGAGATGTTCTATCGCCAATTCTGTGGAGTATGTTGATCGACTCATTACTATGCGAACTGCATAATATGCCCATACACGCTGAAGCTTATGCTGATGACGTGGCTGTTCTAGTTGTTGGTCGAGATCTCGGAACGGTCTGTAGAAGCGATTTGATTGACAGTTGGTGCCTCAGGTATGGACTTTCAGTAAATCCAAATAAAACCACAACGGTATTATTTATAAAAAGGGGGAAAGTGAATGGCCTTTGCCTTTTAGAGATGAGGAGTATAACCCTTCAATTCTCCGAAGAAGTGAACTATCTGGGAGTTATTCTAGACAAGATGCTTCTTTGAAATAAACATGTAGAGATAAAGATGGGACGAGCTCTCACAGCACGACATCCGGGGTAGCTCTGAATACATTACTCAATTTGCAGCCCTTAGATTTGTATATTCAGAGCACGGTAATGAGAGTAACTCATAGATTACTTCGATTAGATCTATGGGAAAATGGAGCATTGAGAGAACTGAATCCAGTTTTCGCAATGCCTTCTGGTTTTCGGATCTGTTTGATTTCCCGTCAAACGGAATATCCCAAATTTGATTATGTATCGCAAGATTTCCGTTAGTGGATGTGATGCTACCCGCTGCAGTTGCGTCCATAGGCGGGGCACTCATATAGAACATTTTCTGTGGATTACGCTTTCTTATTACACGATGGACACGTATCATCTTGGAGAATTCCTATTCTAAACTTAGGGCCAGTCAGCATGCCTACAATACATCTGCAAGTTTCCCTGCTTTTCGACAGGATATACCTTGCGATTGTTTGGTTCTGACGGAAAAAGTTTATTGTGTTTAGCAGCATTAAGGCTCAGCCACCTGTCCTTATGGGAGGCTTGTTCTGAGTTTTTGACAGCAGCATTAGCCAATGCTGTTGACATCCCAATTTGCACAGATTACGATGTGGATGCCTTTCAACCGCTCTTCAATCAATCTGGCTGCGGCCCTTAGGGTCGCAGACACTTCAGTCTGAAAGACCGTTGTATATTGTCCCAAGGGAAAAGCCTACTTCTCGTTTTTATTCAAGAGGTAGACTCCTGCTCCAGAACACTGTTATGTTTTTGAGCCATGTGTGTAGAAGACTTCAGTATATCCTGACACGCACTCTTCTGTCCGTCGCAGTTTTCTCTTCGTATGAAGATAACTTCATATCTTGTACCAAACAGATGTATGGGGATCCGAGAATCAAAAGGCATTGGCATTGTGAAAACTGGATCTAACAGTAACTCTTCCAATGCTCTGTGCCCCCCACGTCCATTGTTTCCCCATAGATCTAATCGAATTAGTTTATGAGTTGCTCTCATTGCAGTGCTCTGAATAAATAAATCCAAGGGCTACAAATCGAGTAATGCATTCATAACTGCGCCGGATGTGCTCATGGCACCGGTGATATCCTAATGATAGCAACATATATCCGCATTACTACCTTAGGCCTAAGTCCTCATGTGGAGGCAAAGGTGTGCCTACACAGCCCATAAGCTGTGAGGGCTCGTGTCACTTTTACCTCTACATGTTTGTTCCAAAGAAGCGTCTTGTCTAGAATAACTCTCAGATATTTCGCTTTTTCGGAGAGTTGAACCAATTGCCAATCAAATCAACGGCTCGTTGTGTATCTTTACACACCGTTCTGAAATCTCGACGAAAAATTAGCACAGCCATCGTCATCCGCATACGCTTGAGCGTGTATTGCCACATTTTACAGTTCGCATAGTAGTGAGCCCACCTCCTTGAGGGTTGCCTTTCGTCGCTTCCGTTATTAGGCAGCGATCAACATCTACTTCAGCACACCGCAAACTCTACGTTAGCATAGCGTAAATCCACTTAATTAAAGCTTCATTAACACGATGCTCTCTGGCGGTATCACAGAGCTTTTGTAAAGGCTCAAGTCAAACGTGCGACGTTAACGCCTTCTCGCGAATGTAACACTCAACTAGTCTCTCCAGACAGGAAGGCACGTAGCCCAGAGCAAGACATTCTCGAAAATATTTCCTAGAAGTTGTTCTAAGTGCTCTATATCATCTGGTTGATTTTCTGAGTCTTTGCAGTTCTCTGTTCCACCATGGAACCTTTTACCGCGTTGGCTTCGGGAAATAGGACAAGCCATTTGAAAGCACTTTAAAAGTGTGCGATTCGGAGTTTCCTATTAATTACTCTCCTAGGGAGCTTCACTTTGTTGTCAAGAAATTCATTGAACTTTGTCCAATCCGTTTTCCTAGGATTCCGTTTTTGTATTACAGACTGCTTGTCTGCAATATTCAGACTTAATTCTAAATAACAGTGATCTGAGAGGGAGACTTCATCTAGTATTCGCCAGCCTCTAATCGACTCAACCAACTTTGAAGTGCAGATTGTTAGGTCAATTTCTTCACTTTTTCTTGGCCCCATCAGATCAGCTCAAATGATAAAATCAACCAGATTTTCTCCTTTAGAATTGCGTTTGCTACTACCCCAGCAAATATGCTGAGTCAACTATTAAGAGTTCAAAGTCACTTGGTTCTGCATACACTATCAAATCCCTTAGTTCTTTAGTTGGCGGAAGACATAAAGAAACATATGGTAAGTAAGCAGAGGCAACTATGACGTTTCTTCTTTTACCGTTAACTTGATATTGTCAGTTGATTGAAACAAGATCCTGGAAACAGAATTATCTCAGCATGGTTCCCTCTAACAATTTTTACATCAGATCGCTTGTCCTTTTGACTGATTCAATACCACAGATTTTGTTAAAGCGCACCGGCTCTTGTACCAAAAATATACAAGGACAGTCCAGCAACTAGATAGTAAGAGGCTTTGACATGTTGCAGGTTAATTTGACTAACTCTTATGTTTGTCTAATATGAAAACCACCGCTAACTGAAAAGTATGCGTTCAGGGTGGATCTCACCGGGGTTACCACCTTGTCCGCACCTTCCCCCGAAAGTTCCACTTTCTTGAGTCCGATTTCTCTGGATATCGCCACACTTGATGCTGTAGCAAAGCCCATGTCGTCATTACCAAAAAACTTCGCCTTCCTGCGCAGTACCTTCTGTTGACGTCGGCCGTCGTTGAGCCCTGCCAGGTCGACCTCGAGCCTAAAAAATGCTCCCCTCTATTTAATACTTCATATGGGTCATCATATGATGTTTGTAGGGACTTCCGAGAAGCAGCCACGCGAACCAAGATGTGTATGCAGGCGTCCAGATCCTTGGGGGTGTTACCCTTCGTCAATGATGTAATAGCGGAGGTGGTTTTAGTTTGGCCACAGCGTCCCGAAGCAAGCACAAATTCTCCCCATATACTGTGCCAGCATTCGAGCATCCCATTGGATTGCGGGTTGTATGCAGTCGTCCGATGACGTTTGGCGCTTAGAAGTTTGACTAACTCTCAGAACAGGGTAGACTCGAACTGCATTCCCTGGTCAGTAATAACTTCGGCTGGAACTCCAAGGCGTGGAATCCATTCCCGATAAAAGGCCTCGTCGTGCGGAAATGTCGGCCACTGCGTGAACCTATCGATGATTGTGAGGCAATACTTAAAGCCAACGATTCTCGCAAGGGGCCAATGGAGTCGGTGTGGATCGTGTGAAAACGCTTTCTAGGCCGAGGAAATAAGCCTACTTTTTCTATACATGCTTGGTGTTTTTACACTTGCGGTACGCGATTCACTGTCTGACTCATGAGTTAAATCCTTATTCATTAAGGGCTAAAAATATTTGGCCAAACAATTTGTTGTTCGAATGCCTGGATGGAATACTTCCTTGCGAAGTCCCTTTTTAGAGGTCTCGTAGAGTATTTCGTAGGTTGAGGCGACAAGGGGAAATCCCAAAACTTGTATTTGGGATTGTCTCCGAGACTCTGAAGCACTGCGTCATCCTTCTGCGCCTCGGCGATTGTCGAAAAATCGACCGTGGCGGGGATTTTGATTTCTGAAACGCGTGGCAAAGGGTCTATCACCATATTGTCCTTGCCGGACACGTGCTGGATGTCCGAAGTAAACTGGCTTATGGAGGTTAGGTGCCGTAGAGACGATTTGTCGGGCGCCTGCTTAGAAACGGCGCAGGCCGTTCTCAGTATTTGATTGTCATGTACGCGGCTAATAGCTCACGATCATAGATGCTGTAGTTCTGCTGATCTTTATTCAATTTCTTGAAAAAGATCAACGGCTGCTAGATTTGGTTTTCATTTAGTAAAGGGCAACACCTGCTGCGATGTCTGAGGCATCGGCAAATACGACTTGAATACATCTGGTTGAGGAAATGCCAGGAGTGTGATGCCCGCCAGCAGTGGTTTGGCTAGCTCAAATGCCTGAACGGCCTCTATAGAGCACGCAATCACGTGAGTCTTTGGTCTTGGGTCCAGACAAGTAGTGCTTAGCTGGTTGCGAAAGACTATTTTCGGTAGGTGCGTTGCTGTATTTTTGAAGGAACGCGTGAATGAGAGGGTCAGCTATTTCTTCAAAACTAACAGAAAGACTGACAGTTGAGCAGACGGTAAGTTTCCCAGAAGCAAAGCAAAATTTAGCCCGCGGCCTCCCGCGACATTTCACTGACTACGTGGCACGCATCCACCACCTAGTTTTTATCAACGGTGTCCACTAACACCTCCAAAAAAGCTCTCCGATGGTCGCTGTAACCACATCGACTGCAGAAGCTCAACCGCGACCACAGTAGATCTACTATTGGCAGTACCCTTACAAAAATGACCCCACTTGCAAATGTGCTTGCAGAAGCTTATCTGTACACATCAGAGACGCTAAACAAGGAAAAGGCATAATCTTCGTCAAATCGTATTGGTAAGAGAGAGATCGGTGAGCTTTTGCTATTCTGGTACTACGGCGTGCTCACCCACATATCAAAAAGTTGTTTCACGTATTCACTTATACATAAACAAACAAAAACAAGCCAATCTCACCAATACATTGGCAAGTCCGGGCGGTATGTCAAACACAGCTGATCGGGTTTTCGGTACATCTCGCTCATGCTCAAGGGTAAAACAATTTGAAATCGTGTGTACCTCGTACTGATTTCCCCCCTTGAGGGGCAAGGGGGAGTGAGGTAGCTGTCTAGTATCTAACTGTGACCGCGACCTTATCCCCGCCCAACTGCCTGATCTCAAGGCTCGGGGGACGGTCACCTACGGTGAGCGCCGTCAGCCAGTGATTCAGATTTGCTAACCGTCTGCCCATTCCAATTTATAAGTAAGTGGAGAATGTGAATGCCTCGAATTGAGAGGGCAGCAACTGATTTTGGGTGTGCTGGTCCACCGTTCTTTTTCGTTGAGCACGACGACAGTTATGTAGTGGAGATTCGACTGGACGAAAACAAAACGAAATTGTATGAACGCAATCAAATGGAAAGACAATGGTCACCAATTTGTTACGTAATTAAAATTACTATAATAAATTCTGTCGCACGAAAATCACAATCACATCTTTATAGGACTTAAATTGAAATTTGTTCGCTGATTGGTGATTAGTTTATACATTTACTTTGTACTGAATGCGGATTATTTTTCTCACGACTGACGGCAGACTTAACTGCCCGGTTCCTACGCTGGTCCCTTCGCTGTCAACCTGCTGCCAATAGATAGGCGAGCCACTCAAGTGGGTAAATTTCGAGTCATATTAAGTTGCGCTACTTTTTTGTGGAGCTCTTGTGAATCCTCGCTAAGCGAATCCACACTGCAGCGCCTCCACAGAGATTCACGGAAGTCGTGATGGTGAATTTAAAATTGAATATTTAACTTGCACGTCATTCACATAAACAGCTCTTGTTCCCAATATTGGATCCACAGTAGATCTACTATAGGCAGTACCCTTACAAAAATGACCCCACTTGCAAATGTGCTTGCAGAAGCTTATCTGTACACATCAGAGACGTTAAACAAGGAAAAGGCATAATCTTCGCCAAATCGTATTGGTAAGAGAGAGATCGGTGAGCTTTTGCTATTCTGGTACTACGGCGTGCTCACCCATATAGCAAAAAGTTGTTTCACGTATTCACTTAGACATCAGCAAAAACTTGCCAGTCTCACCAATTCATTGGCAAGTCCGGGCGGTATGTCAAACACAGCTGATCGGGTTTTCGGTACATCTCGCTCATGCTCAAGGGCAAAACAATTTGAAATCGTGTGTACTCGCACTGATTTCCCCCCTTGAGGGGCAAGGGGGAGTGAGG
The DNA here is from genome assembly GCF_905115235.1 of Hermetia illucens. Lineage (NCBI taxonomy): Eukaryota > Metazoa > Arthropoda > Insecta > Diptera > Stratiomyidae > Hermetia > Hermetia illucens. The sequence continues at coordinate 123,425,212 of NC_051849.1, read as the reverse complement.
TAGCTGTCTAGTATCTAACTGTGATTGGATCTATCGACCAGGTGCCGCATGTCGGGGACAAAAGCAGCAAACACAAAACTAACACCACTAAGCTTTTGTCCTGCTTAGACGAGCACTCAGCTGATAGAAGAGGCACGAGTTGGTGGAAAGCTCGGTGCACACTGTCCTTACTAGCTGTTTTGATGTGTCTGGTGCATCCCTTAATCGATTTCTTTGCTCGTTGTTGCAAGGCAGGGATATGCCGGACCAGTGTCATAGTTAACCCCACACCACAATGATTATTTTCTCCACGCATATGCGTAAGTTTCCCGAGAGCTGAGTGGTTAGAAGACAAGGCTGTCGTACGGAAGTTTGCGGTTCAAATCTCACTTGTGTCGATGGAATTTGTATCGTGATTTGACCTTGGCTGCTTTTGATCATGGGGGATTAGGACATGACATGACTAGGCCTACGTGAAGCAGGCCAATGTCATTTTTGAGAAAAGGATTGAGTGTGTGTGTGTGTATTTAGAGTGGGGGGAGGCAAAGCCTGTGAGCACTCAGACCTTAGTGGTCCATTGTACTCGATTTCTCCATCTAACGGAATATCCCGGATTCGTTTATGTATCGCAAGATTTCCGTTAGTGGATGTGATGCTATCCGCTGCAGTTGGAGTACATCAGCGGGCCAAAATTTGATGTCTGATGCGTCCGTAAACGAGGCACTCACATAGAAAATATTCCGTGGATTTCGCTTCCTTATTGCAGGATGGACACGTATCATCTTGGATAATTCCTATTCTGAATATTTGCCCAGCTAGTGAATTATGGTCAGTCAGAATGCCCACAATAGCTCTGCAAGTCTTCCTTCTTCTCGACAGGATAAACTTTGCAGTATGTTTGTTTGGTTCTGACAGGAAGAGTTTGGTCTGTCTAGTAGCATTAAGGCTTCGCCACCTGTCATTATGGGAAGCTTATTCCCAGTTTTAGATAGCAGCATCAGCCAATGCTACCGACACCCCAATTGCTGGTTCCGGTCCGGGCATGGGGAAAGTTGAAGCCTCTCTCTAAGGCATCCGAGATTTCATTTCCCTCTACACCGCAAATACCAGGCACCCAGAGTAAATCCACCGTATTGAATCTAGAAACAGAATTCAATCGGTTTCTACATTCCTGAACGATTTTTGAAGTGATCAAAGCACTACTCAACGCCCACAATGTAGCTTGACTATCGCTACAGATTGCGATGCGCCTGCCCTTCAACAGCTCGTCAATTATCCAGGTTGCAGCCTTTAGGATCGCATACACTTCAGCCTGAAAACCGTAGTGTATTGTCCCACAGGAAAAACCTACTTCTCATTTTTATTCAAGAGGTAGACTCATGCTCCAGAACCATTTTCTGTCTTTGAGCCATCGGTGTAGAAGACGTCAGTATATCCTGACACGCATTCTTCTGGTTCGTCCCAGTTTTCTCTCCGTTTCAAGATAATATCATATCTTCTACCAAACAGATGTATGGGGATCTGAGAATCGGAAGGCATCGCGAAAACTAGATTCAGTTCTCCCAATGACTCTCCCAATGCTTTGTGCCCCCGACGTCCATTGTTTTCCCATAGATCTAATCGAATTAGTTTATGAGACACTCTCATTGCCGTGCTCGGTGATACCCAGACACACAGTTCTTTGCAGTGTGGCTAGTTTACAGCGAAAACTCTTCTGTTTCACCTTAATCCACAACACTACGAAGCAGAGGTCCGTCTACACAGCCCATAAGCTATGAGAGCTCGTTTCATCTTTACCTCTACATGTTTGTTTCAAAGAAGCTTCTTGTCTAGAATAACTCCCAGATATTTTACTTCTTCGGAGAATTTCCTTTCATCTCTGGAAGGCAAAGACCATTCAGTTTCCTCCTTTTTGTAAATAATACCATTGTGGTTTTGTTTGAACTTACTGAAAGTCCATGCCTGAGAAACCAACTGTTAATCAAATCAGCGGCGAGTTGTGTATTTCTACACACCATTCCGAGCTGGTCATGTCCAAAGTTGAGAAATACTTTGCTCTACCAAGCTTATCTAGAACGTCTTCTAGTTTTGTCAAGGGAAATTTGTCATTGACGATTTTGTCGTTCAGTCTCCGAAAATCTACTACAAGTCGCTATTTTGACTTGCCATCTGTACTTTTTTTTGGTACAACTAACAGTGGTGAATTATATGGACTTATAGATGGTTCAATAATGTCGCTGGTTTCCAAGTCTTTTACTTGTTGTAAGATTTCGGTGTTTTGGGCTTGAGGTAGTCTATAATTTTTTATGTAGACTGGGTTGTTGTCTATAGTCCTTAGTCTTTGTTTATAAAAATTATTTGTGGAAAGTTTCTCTCCTTCCAAGTGGAATACATCTTGATATTCTCTAATTATCTCTAGCAAGCTAATCATTGCGGGTTGATCTAAATTGTCTTTATTTATCAGTTCCAAAATTTTTGTGTATCTAGTTTCATTGTATGTTTGTTTCTCTTCTCTGGAGATGTTATAGTTTTCTAATGGTTCGGTTTTAACATTAAAGTGTTTGATAACAACATCTTCGTTAGTGGTGTTGAGAATTTTTATGTGTTGGACACCTTTTACAGGTATGATTGTATTAATTAATAATATTAATAAAAACATCTTTTTGTATTTTTGTGTTCAACACTATACTGTCTTCACTCACATTTATATTTACTGGAACTATCATTTCAGTTCTAGCAGATATTGTGACCTCTGAATGATCGTGTTTTTTTGTGTCCATAGTAACACAATTTCTTCATCGTTTACATTGAAGGTAATTGTAAACGTTTAATAATCAATTTTGCACATAAAACTGACCATCAAATCTCTACCGATAATACCATCCGTATTTATCGGGAAGTTACTGTCCACAATGTGGAATGATTCCCTGATTCGTTGATTCCCAATTAATAGATCTAAACAAGAAGTTCCTAAAGATGTAGTGACTTCTTGTGTTATACCAGTGAGTTTAATTCTATTCTCACTATCTATTCTATATTCTAGGTTCCTACTAACATTATTTTTACAGATAGACACGTCTGCACCTGTGTCTATTAGGAACGATAGATGCCTCTTTGCATCGTAACTGTATATTTTAATGAAATTAGTACAGTTACCACTAATATTGAAAGTATTATTTACATATTTATTTCCGGGAGGTTCTGTGTATCCTCTTCGGAACCTATTACGTTTCCCTGGTTCGTGGTAATGTGTACGTTCCGTCTATCATTATAGTTATTTCTGTTTCTATGGTTTCTATTATTGTTACTGTTTCTATGGTTATCATTCCCATTGTTATTATTATTGCGGTTAATGTTATTGTAGCTGTAGTTATTGTTTCTACCATTGCTACGGTTATTTTGTTGTTTATTATTTTTATTATAATCATTTCTATAATTATCGTTGTATTTTTGATTTTTTCTTTTTCCTCTCCAGTTGCCTTTAATGTGCAACATGTTGGGTGGGGCCTGTAGCTCTACATTCTCCAATTCTTGCGTTAAAGATACAGCATCAGAAAAGCTTTTGGGTCTTGCTGAAAATACAGTGTTTTTGAGCTGGTAATTTAATCCTTTTTTAAAGATAGTTAACGCGTATGTCTCGTTCATGCGCGTGATGACCTTTTTTTCGCTCAAAGTTGGTTGGTTACCCTATTCGTGTATCTGAAGTTGATTCAACTCATCAACAGGAGACAAAATCTTGTCTTTGTATACTGTGACGCCTGATTTTTTTTGGTAAGTGCTGTTTAGCACTGAATGTATTTGCGGAATTGTTCGATTGTTTTTATATTTTCTTAACAATTCGGACTTTAAAGAATTAAAATCTGTTATGGAGGCGTTACATAATGATAATCTAACAGTGGCACTGAGTTTCACATTAGTGACGAAGTTTATCAGTGTAGTTTTCCCTGTTGTTACTGGTGTCGTATATAGTAGTTCGACAATTGTAAGGAATGGTTCTAGTTCCTTATACTTTCCATCAAAGATTGGGATTATCTTTATTGCTGTTTCTAAGTTGAAATCAGCCATGATGAAATTTTCTTGTAAATTTGGCAAACTGGTTTCTAGCTCTTCGGTTATACCGTCTTGTTGGATATCTTCCACTGAATATCCTTGTTTGCCTAGCTGTAGCCAAATGTGTCCTTCGAGAATTGCAGTTTCAGCTTTAAATTTGAGTTTTAAGTCTTTTTTTTCAAATTATTTAAGACTGCTATTTTCACTTATTAATTCCTCCAAAAGATCCATACAGTGAAAGTGTTATATTTCTAATCCTTTTTTGACGAGGAAAAGGGAAAATAAATGGAACCAAAAGATTTGAATGTAAAAGTAGTGGATTAGACTTCAATCGATCTATTTAATTTTTTCACAACATATTTTTTTGTTGTAGTTATTGGACATATACAAAATTAATATAATTATTATAAATACAGCCGTTGTTATTATAGTCTGCTTGTATTCTTCCATAATATTTTGTTCCTGAATTGAGCATTGGTTGCCCATTTTATCAAAGTTCGTGCAATTTTTTTTGGTCACCGACTGAGATTCTCAGTAGTCGATGAAGTTCTCTTTTGAGACGAGTCTTTCTACCGCCTCTGAGCTTTCTCTTCTTCGTTATGGCAGTCAATAAGTCCTCCTTTGTTTGGTTGTACTCGGCTGTATATTTTCCGATATCCCTTGGCTTTGGTCCTCTAGGGTCATGAGTGCCGATTTTCGTGGGTATGTACACGGGTGGCTTTTCTGCGGTTGGGGTATGTATTCCTCGAGCCTATGAAAAAGTTCATCGATCCTCGCGATGTCCTCTGGACTAAAAATCCTCAGTTCGTCCGTTTTGGTGCCGGTTGGGGAGAGTTCCGATCGCAAGTTGCGGGATCGCAGTTCACCGTTGCAGGAACGTGAGTCGCAGGCACACATATCGCAGGGCCGATAGTTGCAGGAACGTGGGTCGCAGGAACGCAGATCGCAGGGCCGATAGTTGCAGGATCGCCATGTAATAAAATTGTAGGATCGCCATGTGGTGATAATATGCGAGAGGCAGGATTGTAGAGTAAAGTGGAGGCATGCGAGTTATCCTCAGATGATGGCAGGGAGCTAGCGAAGGAGTTCAAATATTAAAGGGAATACAAGGAATTAAAATTCCTTACCTAGCGAAGCGGTGGGATCGCAGATAGGATGGCAATATGTTCATCTCTGAACGCTTGCCGTGGTTGCTAATCTTCTTATGATCTATACTTTGCCGCGAGGATACGGCATGCAGAAACAAACTGCAGAAAGTCAGAATCAATAAGAACATTTATTTCTTCTTTCCATTTTCTTTTATACAAATTTCTTAAACCTAAAATAGCTCTAAACTTATCAACAACAATATTTGACCTAATTGGTTCGAAAGTAATTCAACACCAAATTACTTCGAACTTACGAACTTACGAACACTTACTATTAATTCTCATGAGGCGCGTGCCCTCAAATATCACATTTCATTCCGTGTGCATATGCATTACTCATATCCATTCGTTTCGAGCCAGAAATGCATGCAAGAAATGCAATGCATGTGATTTCTTCACACTGGCGTTTTTAAGGTTTTGTGTAAACACAAAACCTTATTAAAATCGGTTTACTGTCTGTCTGTCTGTCTGTCCGTCTGTCTGTCTGTCTGTCTGTCTATCTGTCTGTCCGTCACACGCATTTTTCTCGGAGACGGTTATAGCGATTGACACCAAATTTGGTAGAAAGGTGGGAACTGCGAACTCTCACGCATACAGTAAATTGCATCCTTTTACGTCGAATTTAAGGGGGGGTCCCCATACATGCAAAAGGGGGGTGTAAAATTTTTTTTCATCAAATATAGTCATGTGGGGTATCAAATTAAAGGTCTCGATCAGTACTTTTCAAAGCCGATCTTAGTTTTGTCATTCGTTGGAAGGGTGGGGAGCGCGGGGGGTTGAAAGTGATCACTTCTTTAAGGGGGCCATTCTCAGAAACTATCAAACCGAAAAATCTGAAAAAAATCAGGAGGCTGCCACTATATGGTGCCTGGGCTCCGAAATACCTTCCATGCCGATAACTGTTTAAATAAAGTTAATAATAGTATATTACTACAATTTTTTGTAATTGGTTAGAAACCCACCTTAAGTTCATCCTAGTACCATGGAATTTTGCAGTGATATAGGCTATAATATAGAGCATGATCTTACCAAGTTTGGTGAAAATCGCACTATTACTAACAAAGTTATAATACCTCAAATTTGTTGCTTCTTCGAAAATTGAAGACTATGAATGTCAATATCACCCGAAAGTGGATACTCTCACATAATATATGGATATATTACGTGCTACGTACTAAGAAATACACAAAACCTTTCGTACCTGAAGCGTCCAGCTTCCGGTTTCCCGACTTGTTTTGAATATATTTCTAGGCCGTGTGAATTTATTCTATGTCTAGTTCAAGTACTTTGGAATGGTATCTTGTAAAGTTTTGTTTACTCGATTATGTAATTTATTGTTTTAATGATGACGCGGGTTGGAATGAATGTTTTGATTTATGATTGCTTACAGTGCACGGTAATATTATTGTGATAGGTTGTAGTACAGTACACTACAGTAGTCTGACGGCACTGCACGCATTGAATGTGGAGGTCTAGGGAAAGGAGATGCAGGAGTAAATTGAGAGCATCTGCCGGGCAGGACTGCAGAGCCCCAGTAGCACCCGCGGTTCTTTGAATCCTACTAAGCTTCGTTCTATTGTATTTTTTCTTCAAAGCCTGCCACCATACAATAGAGCCGTACGTTAGGATCGGACGCACTACAGCGGTGTACATCCAGAGAACCATCCTCGGCCGGAGACCCCATTTCTTTGCAAAGGTTCTCTTGCAGGCATAAAAGGCTATACAGGCCTTCTTAACTCTCAGTTCTATGTTCAACCTCCAATTTAGCTTAGGATCCAGGATAACACCCAGATACTCTACATTAGAGGAAAGCACCAATCTTTGTTCATTCAGCCGTGGTAGATGGAATTCAGGTATCCTTGCCTTGGTGGTGAATAGCATTAGTTGCGTTTTGGTTGGGTTTATCTTGAGTCCGCATCTTGCGGTCCACAGGCACACCTTTCGCAACGCTCCTTCCATGATGTCCATAGTGGACAGAAACATCCCTGATACTAATATCATCAAGTCGTCGGCATATGCTACCACCTCCACCCCGCTGCTTTCCAATGTACGTAAAATTTTGTCCATTACTATTAACCAGAGCACCGGTGAGATGGCGCCACTCTGGGGCGTGCCTCTGTTCACAGCTCTGGTCAAGTGGTTGCCTCCCAGATCCGACTGGATTATCCTGGTACTCAGCATGGATATAATCCGATGCGTGAGATACCCCTCCAATCCAATACCGGTCAAGGCTTCCTTGATGGCGTTGTTAAAAGCTCCCTCTATATCCAAGAAGGCAGTAGGGTATACTGCTTGTACTGCAGTGACCACTCAACTGTGCCAATTACCCCGTGGAGGGCGGTTTCAGTGCATTTTCCTTTAAGGTAAGCATGCTGGGACTGGGAGAAAGGTGTTCTCTCCATAATCGTCCTTAAGTGAATATCCAGGACGCGCTCAAAGGTCTTCAGTACGAAAGAGGTCAGGCTGATTGGTCGAAAGCCCTTCGCGGACTCATGACCGCGCCTGACCGCTTTCGGTATGAAAAGCACTTGTGCGCGCCTCCAGGACTGCGATACGTACCCTAGAGAGATGCAGCTCCGGTAAATCTCAACAAGCCACGGCACAACCCTTTCCTGCTGCTTCTGTAGCATGACTGGCATTATGCCATCTGGATCTGGAGATTTGTATGCGCAGAAGCTGTTTATAGCCCAGCCGATCCTATCCTCGGTAATTACCGATTTGATAGTCTCGCACAGCTGGGGTTGCCGCAAATCCTCCAAGCAAAGTTCTGACTCTCAGTCCTTCTCGCTGGCGGGAAAGTGCATTTGAACCAGCAGCCCCAGGGTTTCGCTGGAAGATTCCGTCCAGGAATGGGTTCTTATGTTACTTGGACGAAATCTTAGTGGGCCTCGCGGATTTCCTGATGCTTTCGATGTTTTGACAATAGTCCAACCAAGACGGCCTCTTGGCGGTCCTGATGGCCGACTTGTACTTCTGTGTTTTTGCTGTACTTATTAGGGCACGAGACCTTAAAGGCGGTATAGAATGCCTTATTCAGAGCCCCGACCTTTGACTCCAGTTCGTCTGTCGTGACAATCGTACCAATTTGCACATCGGAGAGTTTGTTCTTAATCACCTGACCAAACTTTCTCCAGTCGATCCTCCTGGGGTCTCTAAAGGGCTTGGAGACCTCTACGGCGAGATCTAGACTGAAGAGTATCCAGGTGTGGTCAGAGATTAGGTTAGGAGTTAGGAGTTATTAGGGTGATATCAAGGACCTCCTCCCAACCGTCACAGTTCTCCGAGCAGGGGAAATGGAAGGTTTGTGTACTGTACTGATAGATTTGAGGTAATAATAAAATCAAAGAGTGACTCACATCTTTCGTTGATTTCGGAGCCGCCCCAAAGCGTATGCCTTGCATTAGCGTCGCAGACTATCAGCAGGTTGGCTTTCTTTGTTGCTATGGTGTTCGTGAGATGTTGCAGTTCTTCAGGCGGAGCTGATCGGTCATGAGCCATGTAAGCCGAGGAAATATTCACGTTCTCTGCCCCCGCCTGCTCCAGCTTGACCACGAATAGGTCATTGGAACTCAGGTCCGGGCACAGGAAAGCGTGCCGACTCTTCCTCGCAAGAATACATGCTCTAAGTCTACCCTGATCAGCGTCTCCTGTGCTGTGGAAAAAATTAAAATATTTGCTTTGGAGCCTGTTTGGGAGTCCTATAATAGTGCGACCTGCCCGCTTACTTCTTGGAAAGGAAAGCGGTCCACAAATATAAGTAGGCCTCTCCAGGCAGTGAAGCCCATGGTGTTTTACGTAGGCACCTGTCGTGAGACTTAATCGTACGGTCCTCTTCAGACACGGATTGATTTTGTGACCACAATCAGAGCCCCACTGAGACAAGCAACAACGGTACCAGTCTATACCAAGTGCATGGCTTAGCATTCATACTGGTGGATGCAAGAATTACCTAAATCTCTACCGAACTATCGAGTACGGCACCCATGTTGATACGCAACACCACGTCGAGGCCCGAAGGTCTCTTCTCGCTTGAGCATAACCACAACCACCATGAAACTCCCACTAGGGGGGCCAACCGCAAATAACCGAGCTGTCCTCACATACAACAGGAGTTCACACGAAGTATGTGAGTCCAGGGGCTTTCCCGGTTCCCATGGTACCAGTATACCCCTGGTAAGGTTTCGTGACCAATTTGCCACTTCAGATGAGTCCCCGTGCATACTCGGGTCTGATCGCCCTGATTAGGCGTTTGGAGCATTCGCCTACTGAATCACGGCTGGCAAACCAAAGTGATTACAGCGTCTCCCGGTGCCACCACTATGGAGGTTCTCCTCGGTCACTTGGTTTTGGTTTGGCCGATAGAGTTGCCGCCCCATCTTCCTCGAAGCCACCTCTGAGCACCGGCCTCTCCAGGCAGGACCACTTTCAACCAAATTGACCACGTGCTGTTTGAATGCTGCCACCTCTCAGCCTTGACGAATGTCAGAATATATAGGAGGGCCAATATAGACTCGGATCACTATCTCGTTGGCGTAGTGCTCCGGACTCGAATTACACCACCTACAATCCCCTCTGACGATCAAGTGAGATTGAATACTGAAGCCATTCACAACACAACTCTCCGTAACAACTATAAGGGTCGCAAAAAAAAGTCGGAACGGCTGGTTTGACAATGAATGTAAGCTAGCAACGGAACGGATGAATGCTGCATACTGAGTAATGTCGCATTCTCAAAGAACACGGGCACACGCAGAGACCTATCAAGAACTCCGTCGAATAGAAAGCGACTTCATAGACGGAAGAATAAAGCCTGGGAGAACCAAAAGGTCTATGAACTGGAAAAGTACAGTGAACAACCGCACCAGGCGCGCAAGACAAAGAGGGAAATCTAATTTACGACAGAATAGGCATACTGGAACGATGGGTTGAGTATTTTGATGAACTGCTCAACAACCAGAATATCAGTGAGTTGGAGGTCTCGTCAACTGAAGACGACGGACAAATGCTGCCACCACCAAACATAGAAAAAACTGTCCGTGCAATCCACCGGATTAAAAACCATAAGTCACTAGGGACCGATGGAATTACAGCCTTCTCCGCTATCTTGCTAGGCCGGATAGCCCCATACGTTCAGAACATCATTGGCCCATACCAAAGAGGTTTCACTCCAGGCAAATCGGCAACAGATCAGATTTTCTCTGGAAAAACTGTTGGAATATGGACATCAGTTGCACCATCTATTCATCGACTTTAAGGTCGCCTATGACAACATAATGAGAGTAGAACTGTCAACCAACTACTGGCCTACGCTAACGATATTGATATTATGGGAAGAACAACCCGAGATGTACAGTCTACTTTCATATAGATCGAGTAGCCGGCGCGAGATCTTGAGTTGCACATTAATGAAGGCAAGACGAAGCACATGATGACACCGTCAGCGCCAAAAACCAAAGGACCAACAACATCGAATCGCACTGGTCAAACGAAAACAATAAGGATAGGAGACTACAACTTGAGACCGTTGAAAATTTTTCCTATCTAGGGTTGAAAACCACAACCGATAACAGCTATGACAAATTCCCGCACGGTTGTTGGCTGGCAACAGAGCCTATTATCAGCTTACAAAAACTGTTCCGCTCAAAAGGTCTCACCATAGGGTCAAAGCTCTTACTGTGCAAGACTATAATCTTGCCAGTGATCATGTATTGCTCGGAAACCTGGGTTCTTAGCAAAACAAATTGCGAACTCTTAGCGGTGTTCGAGAGAAGAATCTTCCAAAGAATTTTTGGCCCCCTACATGAGGATGGACGATTTCCTAGCCTACATAGCGACGAAATCTATTAGCGATACCATGGCCGTCTGGTTGTGGATAAAATCCGGCTCAACCGTTTGCAGTGGGCGGGTCACTTAATCCTTATGGATGAGGATGATCCAGCCCGAAAAGTCTATAAGGCAATATCTATGCTAGAAAAAGAAGACGAGGCAGACCCTGCCTGAGGTGGAGCGATGCCAGACAGCTTTTAGGGATATCGAATTGGTGGAACTCGGCGCAAAACCAGGGTGCCTGGGGTTCCTTATTAAGCCAGACCTAGACCGGATACGGGTTGTTACGCCGCTAATGATGATGAAGGGTCTCAACAGCCAATATCTTACGAAATTTCGTATAGCCAATGACACCGCGTCCGAAATAGTTCCATTCACGCCACAATAAGCCATTATAAATTCATACAGTCATCAATACTACACTGAAAGCTCCTTTGTAATTGCAGTAAAACTAACCTGAATGTGCAAGCTTAACAATTGAAACGTGCTTCCCATCAATTGCAAAATATGCGAAGTTCCATCGCGGACCAAAATCTTCAGCTAAAGCCTTTCACTTCTTAAGACATCGAAGCATCTGAAAGAAAAATATTTAGTTGTACAACAGATTATGTTGTTATGATCAATATTTTTAATTACAATAATTTCTTGTTTCAATTTTCAGAAATATTAACAAGAGAAACAGCCGTGTAATACAGCATCAGCTGCTGAAGGTAACACGATGTTGAATGCTAGAAACGAGAATCTCAGTCTAGGGAAACGGATACAACGGGAGAATTCATTAAACTGGCTTGGACTAGATTGCAACAATCATCTTGTGATGACTCCGACATAACTTCCGCATGGGCTGCGGAACTCAACACTATCGACCCTGGACAAAAAATATTTGCAAAAAAAAACTGTCAATGACATTATATTTGAGGGACACATGGGGAACCTGCATCAAATTTACTAAAAATCAATGAACCTGAGAGATTTGATACCCCCGAATCCCACAGTTCAAATTCAACAGTGTGTGAATTGCATGAAGTGGGAGTTTATCCTGTTGAATATACCTCTCAACGCTCTAAAAAATTCTCTCATCATTTTTAAGGTTTTGTGTGAAACAAAACCTTATTAGAATCGATTCGATGTCTGTCTGTCCGTCTGTCTGTCTGTCCGTCTGTCTGTCTGTCTGTCTGTCTGTCTGTCACAGCCGATTTATTCGGAAACGGCTGAACCGATTGTCACGAAAATTGGTAGGAGTCTGTAATCTGCCGTTCCCTTTACATGCAGCAACTGACACCATTTTGTGTTAAGTTTAAGGGGGGCTCCCCATACATGTGAAAGGAGGGTGCAAAATTTTTTTTTATAAAATGTGGCCATGTGGGGTATCAAATGAAAGGTGTCAATTATTACTTTTCGAAACTGGTTCAATATTTGATATTGGGTGAAACATAGGGGAGTGAGGGCTCAAAATATGACCACCAAAAAGTGTAACAGGTCTCGTTCTCAGAACCTATCCAACCGAAAAATCAGAAAAAAATCTCAATAGTGCATCTCTACGAAATCTAGGCCTCAAAATATATCCGGTTCCGATATCTGCACAAATAAAGTTAATAATAGTATATTTCCACATTTTAGAAATTTACCCGGCACCCCCCTTATGTTCGTCCCAGAAGTACAGAATTTGGCATAGGTATAATGAAGAATATAGTGCACAATTTGGTCAAGTTTGAAGAAAATCCAACTATTATTAACAAAGTTATAGGGGGTAAAACTTTACAATTTTTTGTGAATTTCCTGCACTCTAAAACCTGATGACGTCATCATCACATATCAATTCGTCAATACCACACGAAGTAAGTTCGTATGAATTGGGTGGAAAAGAATTATTTTGTTTTAGTTCTTTAATCATTTGTATATGAATATCAATTATTCCAACGAGACATGTGTGTATGTAAGTATATAGTATATGCGTGCTAATGAACTTTGCTGGTAGAGCTTAATTCGGATAGATATAAGAAGTAAATCGGAAATATGGGTACGATCAATTTATATACGTGCCTATATGTGTACAGTATTCGAAAATAGGCAGTTTGTTTGTTTAGGGTGAGCGTAACATCTACGGCTGTAATATGTACGTATGTCTCGTAGTTTTGTAGCTGTATACGGATAGAAAAATGTGCGTTGAAATTTCTTAGATAAGATGAACACAAAACCTTTATACCCGAAGCACGAGCTTCCGGTATTCCGACTTGTTCTTCTTTCTAGCTCTCTTCTTCAGTGCTTTTGTTTTTGCTTCTACCTGAAGCTGAGTTAGTCGCTCCCGAAATCTGCGTAAAAATAAATTACTTCTAGGTTGGAACAACTCTGTCTTTATAATACCAACACTATAATACACGCTACAAAAAACGGTAACCCCTTCCACAAAAAATAATAATATGAAGTCAATTTTAAATTTATGTACTTTGGTGTGTAATAATAGTTTTTGAATTCTAATAAATAATAAGGAAGTTCGGGAAAAATCGGGTTGCCGGCTCTACTATGGGCTGGGGACCGTCACGTTACAAGTGTCGGCTCCTAAAACCATTGAAGGGGACAGGCAGTCCCCGGCATCTACATCTGAAACATAAATGAGGTGCCACATCTCCCAAGTAAATTTGCAGCATTGTAAAGCGGCGACTGCACTTATCAGTCGTCGGATCAATAGCTGCAAGACATTTATATACCTCATACAAGAACCGTGGGTTGTTGGTGGGGCAGTCAGGGGCCTAAACTTCCAACATGCTGACCTATTGTATGCCAATGGAAGCGATCGACCCCGCACCTGCATGGTAGTCTCCAAAGACTTCCAGGCTAACCTGGTTAACGATCTATGTGATGGCGACACCACATCGGCTAAGCTAACCATAAAAAGTCAACAGGGAGATAAAGAGATACTATGGTGCTCTGCATACTTCCCCTACGACGCAGAAGACGTTCCCAGTGGAACATTCATCAGAGCTATCCAATATGCCAAAAGTAGAGGCATGGGGGTAATAGCAGGATGTGATGTCAACGCTCACCACATATGCTGGGGAAGTTCGAACATCAATGCAAGAGGATCGAGACTACTGGAGTATCTAGTAGGAACCGATTTGCAGATCCTAAATGTGGGTAATGAACCCACTTTCTTCAACGTGGTCAGGCGAGAGGTCATCGACATCACGGTGGCATCTCCTGACATCGCGGCTCTGATCGGAGAGTGGAGAGTATCAAACGATGTCACACTCTCGGATCACAGACGCAATGATTTCGTTATGGGCATGGATCTACCTCCACCCACTCCATTTCGGAATCCGAGGAAGACAGATTGGGTAATGTATCAAACAGAATTGAACGCCCGAGTCACGATCCCTGGGAGGCGCATCAAATCCATTGCTGGAATTGAGAAGACAACCCAGATGATCACAACTAGCATGAGAGAAGCTTTCGAAGAAAGCTGTCCACTCAGGATGCCAAAGAAGGGTAAAACACCATGGTGGAACTCGGATTTGGCAAAACAGAGGAGAACGACAAGGATGCTCCTTAATCGTGCTCTGAAGGGCGAATCAAGCACTAGCTGGAATCGCTATAAAGAGGCACAGAAGGCTCTAAAGAAGAGCATAAGATCGGCCAAACGGTCATCTTGGAGACGCTTTTGCGAAGAGACTAACTCTCTTGAGGCAACCTCAAAGCTGAAGCGGATTCTGGTCAAAGAACGTAGCCAGAAACGGGGTTACTTACGTTTACAGAATGGGAAGTACACAGAAAGCGATGAAGAAACGGCAAATCATTTGCTTGAAGTACACTTCCCAGGCAGCATCCAAAATCTAATCTCGGGGCCAACAGGTGCATACAGCCCTCAACCGAGAGATTGGAATCTGGCATGCAAAGTAGTATCACTGGAGCGAGTGAAATGGGCATTTAACTCGTTCCACAGATATAAGTCTGCAGGTCCGGAGCGCATCATTCCTGCGCTAGTAATAGAAGGAATGGATGCCCTGGGTCAACACATTCGGAATATATATCGGGCATGCCTGGCACACGCCTATATTCCAATTAGATGGCGGGATGTGAAGGTGTTGTTCATCCCCAAACCAGGAAAACCCACCTACACAGACGCAAAAAGCTTTCGACCGATCAGCCTAACGTCCTTTCTGCTAAAAGGACTAGAAAGATTAGTAGATCGGTTCATAAGGGATACACACATTCCTAAATGGCCACTTCACCATAGGCAACACGCCTACCAGAAAGGCAAATCCACGGAGACAAAACTCCATGAACTTACGGCAAAAATTGAAAAGGCGATGTCCGATAAAGAATACGCTTTAGGCGCATTCATGGACATCGAAGGTGCCTTCAATTATGCCTCATTTGCGGCAATTTGTGATGCGGCAAGACAGCATGGAATCGAACCGCTGCTAATCAGTTGGATCCTTCACATGCTAGAGTGGAGAAAAATCCACATATCGGTCGGCCAGAAGTTTATTGAAGCAGGATGTCTCAGGGGCTGCCCACAGGGAGGGGTTCTCTCTCCACTGTTATGGCTCTTGGTGATGGATACCCTGGTGTGGCTCCTGGAGGACAAAAAAGTCTTCGCGCAAGCATTTGCGGATGACCTAGCCGTAATAATCACCGGCAAGTTTGCGGACACAGTATGTGACCGCTTGAGTGCAACTCTGCATGTAATCCACAGCTGGTGCCTCCGCAATGGACTCACGGTGAACGCTAGAAAGACTGGACTAGTTATGTTCACTAAGAACGTCAGGTGGGGCAGCTATACGCTACCCACCTTAGCAGGGGCAGAAATCCAGCTGGCACAAACAGTCAAGTACTTAGGAGTACATTTCGACTCCAAGTTAACGTGGAAGCATCATATCCAGGAACAATATCAGAAATCCTGCAGATTGCTCTGGTGCTGTAGGAATACGATAGGTAAGACCTGGGGACTTTCACCTAAACGGATATATTGGATGTATACATCCATAATAAAACCCATTTTGATGTATGCATGCATCGTCTGGTGGCCAAGACTGAACTTTGCTAACAGCAGGAAACTGCTAACGCAGATTCAGAGACTTGGTTGCCTAAGTATTACTGGAGCAATGAGTACTATGCCGACTGCGGCACTTGAAGCCATCCTAAATTTACCCCCCATCCACTTGGAGGTGAAACGGAAAGCAGCCAACGACGCATATAGGCTCGATACCATTAGGGCGTGGAAAGGCGGCCAATCCAACGGGCATGCGTCTATATGGAAATTCCTTGAAAAACATCCGGTAGCCCTGATGCCGACCGATCATATGGTTTCCAGATTCGTCTTTGAAAAGACATACACTGTCGTAATCACCGAAAGAGAAGAATGGTCGACAAGTGGCCATGAGTCTTTTCAGATTACAGACCTAATAATCTTCACCGACGGGTCAGTCACGGAGGATGGATCGGGCGCAGGGGTGTTCTCGGAGAATCCGATTATAGAACTGGCCCGACCCCTCGGAAAAATGACGACCATATTCCAGGCGGAGATATATGCCATTTCATTGGCAGCAGAAGAATGTCTGCGACAAAAATGGAGGGGTCGCACCATTCAAATCTGTTCCGACAGTCGGGCGGCATTATTGGCACTGGATGGCAACAACATATCAAGCCAGTTGGTGTGGAGTTGTCATCAGGTGCTGCTGAAACTTGGCCGACTGAACGAAACATTCCTAATGTGGGTGCCGGGGCACTCTAACATCGCCGGTAATGAGGGGGCTGATAGACTGGCTCGCCGAGGGTCTGGATCCACAATGGTGGGCCCAGAACCAGCTCTTGGAATCCGACCATCTACTGTCAAGTCTACTCTGAAAGGTGAAATTGCAAGGATTCACGCAACCGAGTGGAGAAATCTGGACTCTTGCCGGCAAGCGAAAATCCTTGTGAAGGAGCCTAGGGCCACTAGAGCGGCATTTTTGTTGTCCCTTAAGAAGTGGGACATGAAAACCCTAGTAGGGCTTTTGACGGGACACTGCCCCTTAAACTACCATATGGAAAAGATTGGGGTAGTGGTTTCGGCTGTGTGCAGCCAATGTGAGGAGGAGGAGGAAACTGCCTTGCACTTTTTATGCAGCTGCCCGGCATCCTCAGATCTCAGACGAAGACACCTTGGCAAGGTTTTCTTCAATGAAGAATCTGCACACTCTCTGCCTCTTGAGAATGTTCTCAGATTCGCTAAAGCCTGCGAACACCGTAGGCGGGAAGCCATTGAATAGGCAACTTACGGGGATAGTACAATGGGCCTAATAATGGCCTGAGTGCTCGGAGCTGCGGCTCCCCCCATTTAACTAAACTAACTAACTAACTAATCTAATAAATTTATTTCATGTGCAATAATAGTTTCTGAATTCTAATAAATTTTGTTTCAAAGAAAGCTTATACAGGGTGCGGCGGCATAACTTCCTTTTTTCAAAACTCAATAAAAACTATTGTATGCATCGGAAAATATTTTTTTATTTTTTATAATGTAGGTACATGTCTAAAGGTTTTATTTACATTGCTTTGAAGATCAAATCTGTTAGGTGACGTCCCCCATTCCCCATACATTGCGTAAACCGATTTCTGGCGTTTGTCATGACTCTTGTTAGCATAGCAGGTGTTATGTTGGTAATTTCTTCTTGGATGTTGGTCTTCAAATCTTGTAGGGTTCTTGGACCGTTCACATAAACATGGGATTTCAAAAAACCCCATAGAAAAAAATCACAAGGGGACAGATCGGGAGAGCGTGCCGGCCATTTCAAATCGCCTCTAATTGAGATAAGGTGCTCTGGAAAGTGTTCCCTCAAAACAACCATCGATGCTCTTGAAGTGTGTGCTGTTGCACCGTCTTGTTGGAACCAAGTGTACCCCAAATCCAAATTTTCTAGCCGTGGGAAAAAAAAATTCTGTAGCATGTTTACATACCGGTCCGAATTCACTGTCACTGTAACCTCATTTTCCTCAAAAAATCAGGGACCAATAATTCCAGCTGAGGAAATTGCACACCACACTGTGACTTTGGGTGAATGTAAGGGCTTTTGATGCAATTGTCGAGGGTTGGTGGCAACCCAGTAGCGCATGTTTTGTTTGTTAACCGACCCACACAAATGAAAATGGGCTTCATCGCTCAAAAAACAAATAGCACCCTCGGGAACGACATCAAGAAGAAGCTCACACGCGTTCATCCGAGAATTGAAGTCACGTTCTGAAAGTTCCTGCACTATCGCCATCTTATAGGGATGAAAATGAAGATCATCACGAAGAATTCTTCTCACAGAACGATCGGATAGTCCAAGGGCAGATGCGTGTTTGCGCGCAGAACGCCGTGGCGATCGCAACATTGACGCTCTCACTGCTTCAATGTTCTCAGGTGATCTAACGGGCCGAGGGACTCCAGTTCTTCCTTTTGTCGCACTTGCAGTTTGTCTGAATGTAGTGACCCATGTAACAATTGATTTGCGTCCCAGAGGACGTGAGCCAACGAGGCTAAATTAAAGCGATTCCGAAATGCACGCTGTGTGGCAATAACCGAACATCCGCTTGAAAAGTAAACCTCAACGGCAAAGGCACGCTCCTCACTATTCCAATGTATGATGGCGACTGAACCGTGTCGGGACAAAACTTTACAGTATCCCCTCTTGAACGAGAACACTAGTGCTCCGCCATGACATCAACTAACTGAGTGGCGGGCACTTTAAAAAAGGAAGTTATGCTGCCGCACCCTGTAGTTTCTTTATTTCAATAAATTTTTTGAAGGCTCAAACAGAATGCATCACAGGTCTTTTCAAATATTTCATTTATGGTTGTTGCACAAATATCAGGTGACAATTTCAAATCGTCAAAGCTGTTGCCTATTGCTAGAAATCTTAATGTGACTACAAGTAGATCCACGGTTGAAATGGCTTTCCTCATAACCGTATCGTGCTTTATTATAAAGGGTGAAATCCATGCAACTTGTTGTTAAAACAGCAGTTCGTCCATTCTCAAGAAATTTTTGTAGCTATCACCGGATAACTGAGTGCTTAGAACACAAGGCTATCGAACGGAAGGTCTCTCATTTCACTGGTGGCAGTGGGATTTATATCGTGATTTGACATCGGATACCAGTCGACTTAGCTGTGAATGAGTACCTGAGTCAATCGGCGATGGCAATGCTGACCACATTGCCTCCTATAGGGTATCCTGTAGTGTACCGTTAAGGTCTTGAATGAAGTGCACTAACACACTCCAAGGTCGTGATCCAATATGGATTGTTACGCCAGCGATTATTATTATCTTTTTTTTTTTTTATCGATGGAGGTGGAAATCTTAGAAAGACGCTCCTACGCCAGGTTGCAGCAGTGTGTGGGATTCGCACCCACTAAAACCACTCCCACTCTTCCGCCACTCCCCGCGGGACCACCGTGAAGTATTACTTCGCGGGGGAGGCTCTGGTTCGCTATACCAACTCGTCCAGGTCACGTCTCCGTCGCGCCGCCTTTCGAGCTCGATCAAACTCCAGGAGTTTTGTCTGCACCACCACTGCCTCATTTACCGCCATCCAGTTTTCCTCCGAATTCAGTATCTCTTCAACCAGGTTCGAGGACTCGATGTCCGCCGCCAAGATGCTGTTCAACCTCCTTTTCTGCTGCAGAAATCTGGGACAATGGAACATAACGTGCTCCGGGTCCTCGGGTGTAGCACCGCATTCAGGACAGTTGGGAGACTCGTCCAACTCGAAGCGATGCAAGTACTTCCTATAGCCACCGTGTCCCGTAAGGAACTGTGTCAGGTGGTAATTCAATTCTCCGTGCTTTCGGTTGACCCATTTCTCGATACACGGGATCAATGTATGGGTCCATCGGCCCTTGTCCGAGTTATCCCATCGTTGTTGCCACTTGCCACACAACTCACTCCTGATGGCTTTTTGGAAATCCGCATTCACCTCGGCTGGATTTGCCTTCCGTTTTTCGAAGAGCCAGTATGCCTCGCCCGCTAGAATATCTATAGGGATCATTCCTGCGATGACACACACTGCCTCCGTCGACGCAGTCCTAAATGCGCTGCACACCCTTAGCGCAATTGGTCGGTATGCCCAACTTATCTTCCTCCGGTTGACAGCGTGGTTCAACGCTCCCGCCCAGATAGGGGCCACATATAGTAGGATCGACCTCACCACTTCCGCGATGAGTAGCCTGCGACTATACTTCGGCCCTCCCACGTTAGGCATCATCCTTGCAAGGGATAAGCTGGCATTTGCTGCCTTCTCTCGCGCATAATCCAAGTGTCCCTTGAAACTCAGCTTGGCATCGATCAGGTATTTGACAACCGATTTTGAGACGACCTCACGATTACCAACCCGGATGGTAACCGTGTTATTCTTCCTACGGTTGGTTATGAGGACCGCTTCCGTCTTTTCGTCCGCCAGGTCTAGCTTGGCCATTCGTAACCATGACTTTATGGTATGAATGGCTTCATTTGCATAAAGCTCCACGTCCTCGGGATGCTTTGCAATTGCGACTACCGCCAGGTCGTCCGTAAACCAATCAGCGTTGTCTCCTCCGGCGCGCGAAGGCCAAGCACTCCGTCGTACATTATGTTCCACAGCAGCGGTCGCAATACAGAACCTTGAGGCACACCTGCTGTCACAATGTACTCCTTCGGCCCATCGTCCGTCTTATACCAGAGAAGTCTGTCCGAAAGGTAACTCTCGATGAGCCGAGGCAAGTAGCTAGGAACACCCAGTTGGCTGAGTTAAAAGCATTTTTGACGTCTAGCGTCACCAGAGCACAGCATTTGCCCATGGCCATTGCATTTCGAGCCAATTCCATGACCTTTGCTACTGCATCGACCGTAGAACGGGCTCGCCGAAACCCATATTGCCGCTCTGAAAGACCACCCGCAAGCTCGATGAACGGGAGCAGCCTGTGATATATGACCCTCTCCAACATCTTCCCCATGGTGTCTAAGAGACAAATAGGGCGATATGAAGAGGGTACGCCGGGTGGTTTTCGGGGCTTCGGTAGCAACACCAGCTTCTGCCTCTTCCACTGGGCGGGAAACATTCCTTCCGCCATGCACGATTCGAATGTGCTTGCGAACCACCTTGGTCTGGCCTTGACCGCCACCTTCAGAGCCCTGTTCGGAATTCCGTCCAATCCCGGAGCCTTGCTGTCCCCAATACGTCTGCAGATTTCCCAAAGTTCCTCTTTGGTAACATCAGGGATCGAGAAGACGTCCTGCTGAGCTGCCAGTTGGGGTTCTCTTTCGTCCTGCTCCTGCTGCCGGAAAAGAGCTGTAATTATTTGGAACAAGAACCGTGGGCATGTCACTTCAGGTGATTTTTGCCCGCGCATCTTCTTCATTACAACTTGGTAGGCTGTACCCCACGGATTCGTATTAGCCTCCATGCAGAGCTTCTGGTAGCATTCCCGCTTGCTTTTCCGAATGGCCTTCTTAAGGTTGCTTTGCAGATCCCTGTATTTCTCCTCACGCTCCTGGTGCTCCGGCCTTCCCCTTGTCCTGTGGGAAAGTTTCCTCGCTCGGAGAAAGAGGATCTCAAGGCAGCGATCTCCGTGTTCCATCAGTAGTTTGGCCTCTTGCCGTGGTGCAAACGTCGTTGTGGCATCGTACCGTCGCATGCTTCGGTTACAAACTGAGACAGCTGTGTGACCCTTTCCACCGCTGTTCCATCCGGATCATGGGCTCCCTCCAATGCGGCCAGGAATGTCTCCTCGTCGAAAGCTCCGATAGACCAGCCAACCGCCTTAGCCTTTCCACTTCCAGAGCGTCGTTGACTGGTTCCCCGGTTCCCAATGCGGAGGAAGATGGCCTGGTGGTCACCGTGGGTGTAGTGCTCACTCACTTGCCAAGCCATCTCCCTCACCAGTGAAGTACTAACAAATGTCAGGTCAACGATCGAACCCGACCCTTTTCCTCGAAAGGTGGGCACGCATCCAACGAAATCGAAATCGAGGCATCTGAAGCATCTCTTTAGAGATATTTGCTCCCGGAGCCTGCACACGACCCAACCTACCCTTGCCTTGCCCGCGATAATTAACTTAATAGCTGATTCCGCCGGCACACTAATAATAGCAGTCTGTGTGCCGCCATATGCCTTCTTCATCCTTTTTATGGCACTCTGCTCTATATCGCTAAGGTTGAACTGTTGCTTTAGCGCAGCACAGATGTCCTCCCGTGAGGTGACCTCCTTTAGGTCCGATTATTATTATCTGGCTTACTATTGAGTATTCGAAGCAATTTTCCATATCCAGGATTCGTACGTTTACTTAACCAACTTTTTGTCCACACTGTCCTTTGTCTCCTTTTTTCCTCTTATTCATTCATTCTCTTTGAGAGTACAATTCAAACTGACACTTCATTGATCAATATTATTGAGTTGTGTGAGGGCCCCTGGTTAATGTTAAGATCTGTACCTAAATAAACTAATAATAATAATAATAACGTGAGGGCCCCATCCAGGTGGCAGTTCAGCCTTCAGGCTAGGCAACCGGGGACATGAACTGCCTCATTTGACAGCTGTCTGGGAAAAGCACAAATGTCACCACAGGAGGAGAAAGAAAGAAGGGAAGAAAGTGTGAGGGCTACCGTTTTTACCATATATTGCGTCAATAATATTGATCGTGTGAAAGACAGTATGATTAATTGTTATTGATTTTTCGTGTTTAGGATAGGTTGTTAATTTATTGTTTTTATGTTTGTAACACTTGTATGATGTATTAGGTTAATTTTACTACTAGACGCGATGTGGACTAGACATTGTCTTCGTATGACGAACTGATAAGCAAAACATTGGAGCGTGCAAAGGACAAAACAGAATGAATTACTTGTAGGAAGTACTGTGCCGCTGAAAAGAAACCAATTGGAAGAGAATGTATATGATATAATTTGACTCAAGCCTCCTTAATAACATAAAGGAAATCATCAATCATAAAGGAGTCCTTGCTAGTGAATATCTTTTTTTTTTTTGTGCGTACACGGAGGTGGAAAATCTTAGAAAGACACGTCCGCCGCCCGAACGGCGGAACAACAGCGGGCGCGTGTGGGATTCACACCCACTAAAAACCACCCCCGGTCTCTCCAGCCCCAGCCCCGCGGGACCACCATTGAGGTATTACTTCGCGGGGTAGGTTTGCTCTTAGGCACTCATCCTTCTCCTATTTGCAGCTTTCCTCCTTCTTTGTTCTTTCAGCAACTCCTCCTGCATTTGGATGATTGCGGAGCCAATCGCAAGCCACTTCTCCTCGGACTCCAGCATCTCAGTAACCAAGCTCTCCGGGGTCCCGCTCCTGCCCAGCACCTGGTAAAAGCTCCTTCTCTCCATCGCAAATCGTGAGCAGTGAAACATCACATGATCTGGATCCTCCGGTATGCCATCGCATTTGGGACAGTTCGGAAAATCATCCAACCCAAAGCGGTGCAGATACTGCCTGTAGCAACCACCGTGTCCCGTGAGGAACTGGGTAATGTGGTAGTTGGTATCCCCATGTTTTCGCTCAAGCCACACCCTAATGTTGGGAATGAGCCTGTGCGTCCAACGACCTTTCGCAGACTCGTCCCATCTGCGTTGCCAGAGATCAAGCGACTCTGACCTTGCCGCATTTCTACGCTGTGCCCTTCCATATGTCTTGCATTGTACAGGACACTCATTTCTTTGGCCAGAATGTCAACCGGGATCATGCCTGCCACCACCAATACTGCCTCATCTGATGTGGTTCTAAAAGCACTGCAAACCCTCAAAGCCATCCGCCGGTAAACCGAGTTCACCTGCTTCCGTCTCTGAGAGTTTGCAAGCGCCTCTGCCCACACAGGCGACGAGTAGAGCAGGATGGAGCGCACCACTCCGGCTAGCACCAACCTCCGGCAATGTTTCGGTCCACCAATATTTGGCAACATTTTTGCAAGTGCCGTGGTGGCACTGGCTGCCTTTTGGCAAGCATACTCTAGATGTTCCCTAAAACTCAATTTGGTATCAATTATTACCCCCAGGTATTTGATAGCCGGCTTTGATACGACCGTATGTCCACCGACCTCCACTTTTACAGTATTATTTTTCCTGCGTTTCGTTATCAAGACCGCTTCCGTTTTCGCGTCCGCCAAGGTCAGCCCGGCCTTTTCTAGCCAGGACTTTACCACTCTCACTGTTTCCGTTGCGTAAACCTCCACATCTTCTGGGTGTTTTGCTGCAACAACCACAGCTAGGTCATCAGCAAAGCCGACAATCGTAGTCCCCTCTGGGACGGGAAGAGCAAGCACCCCATTATACATGATATTCCACAACAGGGGACCAAGTACCGATCCCTGTGGTACCCCGGCTGTGACAATGTACTCTTTGGGGCCGTCATCCGTCCCGTGCCAGAGAGTCCTCTCTGAGAGGTAGTTTTCAACCAAATTCGCTAAGTATCCGGGGACACCTATGTCAGCCAACGCCTCTTTAATTCAATTCCAGTTGGCCGAGTTGAATGCGTTTTTGACATCCAACTCCACCACGGCACAGCAGTCGCCAGAAATCAGTGCACCTTTTTCCAGGTTTACCACCATGCCAATTGCGTCCACCGTAGAGTGGGTGCGTCGGAAACCAAATTGGCGTTCCGACAAACCATTGCTGGCTTCGACGATGGGCAGGAGTCTGTTGTAGATGACTCTCTCCATCATCTTCCCCATTGTATCCAACAGGCAGATAGGACGATACGACGCTGGGTTTCCAGGTTGCTTGCCAGGCTTCGGAAGCAACACCAACTTTTGCTTTTTCCACTGGGCAGGGAATATTCCTTCTTTTAGGCACGCCTCGAAGGTGTTGGCGAAAAGGTCGGGCCTAGTCTTCATTGCCAGTTTCAAAGCTCAGTTGGGGATGCCATTCAAACCTGGGGCCTTGTTGTCACCAAACCTACCACATATTTCCCGCAGCTCCTCCACAGTTACAGGCGGTATTATGCCGTCATTTGGCTGGACAAAAACTTGCCTTCCCCTATTTTCGTGGTGAGGGAACAGAGTGGTAACAATCTGTTTCAGGAGGCGCGGACAGGTCACCTGGGGTGATTTCCGCAGCCTTTTCATCACCACTCTGTAAGCCTCGCCCCAAGGGTTTATGTCGGCATGGTCGCACAGCTGTTTGAAGCAGTTCTTTTTGCTCCTCCGAATGGCTTCCTTTAGGCGGCCACGCAATTGCTTGTGTGCCTCCTCTCGACCGTCGCCACCGGGTTTTCCCCTGAGCCTCTGGCAAAGCCTCCTTGCCTGAAAACATGCGACTCGCAAACTCGCGATTTCATTGTTCCACCAGTAGTTGGGTTGCCTACTGGGCATAGTAGCATCGCATGCTTCCGTCACCCATCGAATGATCTGGGTGGCTTTCTCTCCAGCCGTACAGGGATATGTCGGATTTGAGCACCGCGGAAAACGTGTCCCCCTCGAACGCTTTCACTGTCCAGCCAAGCATACCACCCGGCATTTTGCGAAAACTCTTTTTCGAGCTCGATCCGCCCTTGATCTCTATGCAGATTGCCTGGTGGTCGCTGTGAGTATAGTCCTCACTGACATGCCAAGCGATTCTACTGGCTAAAGTGGCACTCACGTATGTCAGGTCCACTATAGACCCCAGGCCCCTTCCCCGGAAAGTGTACGAAGACCCAACATTCGCCAGTACCACATCCAGCTCTGCGAATGCTTCGAGGAGAACACGTCCCCTCGCATTAGTTACCCGGCTGCCCCATTCAAGAGCCCACGCATTGAAATCGCCTCCTATTATGATCGGCCAACGTCCTCTTGCATCTATCATAAAACAAGAGCAGCAAACATCCGCTCATACTCGACGAGTGTAGCGCTGGGTGGAGCATAGCAGCTGTAGATGTGGATGCCCTTCACCTTCGCTCTGATGAAGCCCTCCTCCGGGTGCTCCATTATTTCCTGGAAGGCTTGTTCTCCACAAGTCCACAGCGCTGCTTGGCCCGTTTGGTCTTTGACCCAAACGCTACCACCGTGGTTTCGGTATGGTTCACTTAGTATGGCCACATCGATGTTTTTCTCGCGGATAGTTTGCGCGAGTAGATCCTGCGCCGCCTCGCAGTGGTTGAGGTTGATTTGTATCAACCTCATCTGCGATTTGTGTTAAGGGCTCTCCTGTATTCCGGGCACCTGCTGCTGCCCGCAATGTGCCGATGGTCCACACCCTCCACTCCTTTGCACAGTAGACAATTTGGGTCAGCTCCGCAGTCCTTGCTGACGTGGCCTTCCACTCCGCATCTCCTGCATTGCTTTGACCTGTCATTTGGGTTAGTGCATGACTTCGCAATGTGACCAAAGCCAAGGCATCTAAAGCACCGTTTTAACGCCAACTGTTCCCTAAGGCGACACATAACCCAGCCTATTCTCACTCTCCCTGCTGCTAACAGTTTGAGTGCGTTCTCCACTGGTAAGCTGATGATGGCGGTTTGTGTTCCCCCATAGGCTTTCCTTAGCGTTTTCACCACTGACTCTTGTAGTCCGGCAAGATCGAACTGTTTCTCCAACGCTTCGCGAACCTCCTCCTTCGTCGTGATTTCATCTATATCTTTGCAGATTATAGTGATCTCCGGCCTGCTAGCTCTTATGTCGGCTTCCTGCCCTAAAGTCTTCCCGATTTGGCTTAAGAATTTGTTCGCGGTTACATCCTTGGATTTCTTAAGTTCCAACATAAGATCTCCCTTCTGCGACCGTCTAATACCGCTGATGTTGTCTCCCAAATTAGTGAGTTCGGGGTCTGCCTTCACTTTCCTGAGAATGTCGGCGTATTACCCTTCGCCCCGTTTGGAAATGAAAATCACCACCGGTCTAATCTTCCTCCGATAACTTTTTTTCCGCGGTTCTACCTTCCTCCAAGCTTCCGCATCCGCCTTTGAAGGTTCGATCCCTTTTCTCGAGGTAGCCACTGCAGTCCTGGTAGCTTCAGACGTACTTTTCATGATCTCCGCCTTTTTGGGAGTTGAGTCCTTTTTTCTTTTCGGGGTTTGCTGGCCTGTTGAGTCATTCAGCTTCTCGCGCAGCCTCTTCCCCGGTTTCTCCCCTTTTGTGTTTTGAACCGGCGTTACTTGAGTTGCCTGGTTCACTTTTCCAATCGGCGACTTCCCCACTCGTTCATCCTGGGCCTTGCCGTACGTCAAACGGATGCCTCTTATCATGGCCCTTATATTTTGGTGAATGTTCCTGCGCTCCGTTATAAACTCACACAGCTCCATGATCTTTTTACCGAGGTCAGTAAAGGCAGCTCCAGACTGATCATTGCCCAAAACATCGCTCGGGTGAATCGGCGTCAGTGATTCTTCCTCATCGAAGACTCCCGCTATACGCTTCCCACTGGGGGTAGCGATCGTGGGGGCTTGTGCCCGTGTAGGAGGGGATCTGCGAAAAATCGAGCTCCTTCTGAACGGATCTATCACTGGAGCCAGTTCAAGTTCCTCCCGTACGCTTGTAACATTAGATGCCACAGTAGCCAAGGTTCCCACTACTGAGGCACTGCGATCGTTGGATATCGACGGCCGGGAGCCCGCTTGCTCACTCCCCAAAAATCGCCGGAGATTTGGCAACTCCACACAGGCTGCTAGTGAATATCTGTTTTAGGATAAAGTTTTAATCCCGCCATGCTATTAACATAGTATGCTGGTCCCAAGCTCAGGTAAAGGAGGAGGGTTTGAGGCAACGTACTCTGTACTATCCTCAGTAAAACAAAAATAAAATGCTGAGATCAGGGAAAGAGATAAATAGAGTATAGTTGGAGTTATTCTACTATGCTAAATCCTACCTGATCTCTCTTGGTGACAGGCCCCGCGACAGGTCGACCAAGAAAATGCATAGAATGTCGTTACAAACATGATGATCGGATTAAGTCACAGGCCTCGGAGAAATGCTAGGGCGTCCACCTCAGTCGACGCGGCAGGACGGGCCCCGGTCCTGTCGAGAAATGGGCAAGGGTTCTTGACGCATGGACGGCGTCAGGACGTAAGCAAGTTAGTCCGCACACAACGAACAAAACAAATACGTGTCTGCACGCTAAATGTTGGTACCCTAACTGAAAAGACCGAGGAACTCGCAAGAGCCCTTCGGAAAAGGTGCATTGACATCTGCGCTCTGCAAGAAACCCGATGGTCTGGTTCCAAAAGCTGCGACATTGAACGCGTACGCGGTAAAAATGGCTACAAACTTCTCTATTTTGGTAACCCACACACTCAATATGGTGTTGGCATTGCCATCTCAGAGGGTTTCCGTGATGCCATTAAAGAAGTCCAACGATTTGATGATCGGCTGATGAAGCTCACCATTATATCAGCTGATCGCACTATTCACTTCTTCACCGCGTATGCACCACAGGCAGGCCGACCTGATGCTGAGAAAGATGCCTTCTGGCAACTTCTCGATGAAAAGACTTGTCACGTGCGTGCTGACGATTACATAATCATTGCCGGCGACCTTAATGGTCATGTGGGTGAAAAGGCAGACGGTAACAGGTGCCATGGGGGAAAGGGGTTCGGAGCGCGCAATGAAGGTGGCGAGCGTATAATCGATTTTGCGGACACCATGACCTTGTACTTATGAATACATGGTTCATCAAACGATTGTCTCATCTTCCCACATTTTATAGTGGGAACAATAAAACGCAAATCGACTATATTCTCATAAGACGTCAACATTTTACCACTGTCACTGATTGCAAAGTCGTTCCCTAGGAAACCATCGCACCTGAAAATAGGCCGTTGATTGCCGTCCTGCGAATTAAGCCACCGATAAAACGGCGTGAGGAACGTACTGGCCCGCCGCGCATTAAATGGTGGCGATTTGGTGAGAAGAACGAAGTAACGGTCTCACTCATACGATTGCCAACCATTACGAATGTGGAAGAATCATGGAACCAAATGAAAGACACGATCCACAAAGCGGCCTCTGCAACCCTCGGGGTCACCAAGCCGGGTAAGCGGTACATCAACCGAGATACTTGGCTCTGGAATGATGATGTTGAAATGAATGTCCGTGAAAAGAAACGCCTCTATCACAAATTTCTCGACGATAAAACGCCTGCTAATTGGCAAATTTATAAGAATGCCAACCGGGAAGCAAAGAAAGCGGTCGCTGTCACCCGAGCGAACCATTTCAAAAATCTTTACGATAAACAGGACACTCGGGATGGCGAGAGAGATCTGTACCGACTTGCTAAAAGCCGTGATGAACGCACACAGGATATCGAACACTTCTGTTGTGTTAATGACAAGAACGGTACTTTGCTTACCAACCGTCGAGCCGCAACGGATAGATGGCGAGAATACTTCGAGCAGATTTCAACTGAAGAATTTGCTCATCCTCCACTTCCACAATCATTGCCGACATTTGGACCAGCTCCACCAGTCAGCGGAACTGAAGTCGAGGAGGCAATAAAACGAATGAAATCGGGAAAAGCAACAGGACCTGACGACATCGCATCTGAGCTCTGGAAAGCAAAGAGCTGGGACCCAACACCGTGGCTAAGTGAATTCTTTAACCGGGTTATTCAGGAAGGAAGAACACCATCTGACTGGCAAGAAAGTACCACTGTTCCAATATGGAAAAAGAAAGGTAGTCCAGCAGAATGTTCAAATTACCGTCCGATCCGGTTACTTTCCCATACCATGAAGATTTTTGAATGCATTCTTGACAACCGTATTCGCGAAATCGGATTTGTCAAGAACTGCGGAACTACCGACGCAATACACGCTGCGCGGTTACTCATGGAGAAACACCGTGAGAAGCATCGCCCTCTTTACATTGCCTTTCTGGATCTAGAGAAAGCGTTTGACCGTGTACCACACGAACTCATCTGGTATGCT
The DNA here is from genome assembly GCF_905115235.1 of Hermetia illucens. Classification (NCBI taxonomy): domain Eukaryota; kingdom Metazoa; phylum Arthropoda; class Insecta; order Diptera; family Stratiomyidae; genus Hermetia; species Hermetia illucens. Next base: position 123,395,370 of record NC_051849.1, on the reverse strand, counting down.
TTACGACAACACTTGGTGCCAGAAGAACTCGTGCGCTGGGTTCAATTGCTCTACCACGATCCGAAAAGTAAAGTTCGAAGTATGGCGGGTGTATCAAAACCGCTTCGTGTCTCTGTTGGAGTTCATCAAGGAAGTACCCTCTCACCACTCTTCTTTGTCCTTGTTATGGACACCGTCACACGGGATATCCAACGTCCAGCGCCCTACACACTGCTTTATGCAGATGATGTTTTCCTAGCATCTGATAACAAAAATGATCTCGAGCAACTTGTTCAAAAATGGAATGATCGCCTCATGCAACATGGTCTCAGATTGAATTTAAACAAAACTAAATTTTTGACGACCGATTCCCATGAAACAGGCACAATCACTGTCAGCGGCAGTGATCTGCCCAGATCTGAGCGATTTAAATACCTCGGGCCAACGCTATCAGCCAATGAAGAGCTGCGTTATGAAATTGCTTCACGCATTAACGCAACCTGGATGAAGTGGCGTTCCACAACTGGTGTCCTTTGTGATCGACGTATCAACGAACGTCTCAAATCTAAAATTTACCGCAACGTTGTCCGTCCAGTCGCTCTCTATGGTTCTGAGTGTTGGCCGACCATAAAAGACAATGAACGGCGTCTTGCGGTAATGGAGACGAAGATGCTACGTTGGACTAGTGGCGTCACACGTTTAGATCACATCCGAAATGAGGATATCCGCGATCGTTATGGGGTTGCACCGATCGTGGAAAAGTTGCGAGAGAGGCGTCTTCGATGGTATAGTCACGCAATTCGCGCAAACGAGAATTCACTTGCAAGGATTGGTCTGAACATCGAAGTCGATGGTAAACGACCAAAAGGCAGACCTAAGCAATGGTGGCTTGATACGCTGGATGGGGATTTGAAAGCCTCAAGATTGCACCCAGATCAGGCATTCGATAGAGCCAAATGGCGAAGCCGATCACGACGAGCCGACCCCCGCTTGTGAACGGGACAAAGGCTGAAGAAAAAGAAAAAGAAGAAGAGGATAAAGTCGTTCTTATACTATACACACTTTATTCCAGCATGTTCATAGTCATTGCACTAAAATATCACATGTTCATTAGTTTTCCTAGCACTACAAGAGTTGCATTTGCTTGAATTAATATTGTCAAACTTCTCAAGAAAAACTTTGTTGTAACAGAGATTTATTTGAAGTCGGTTTAGCTTCCCAATCTGTAAATGAACGTGGAGTTTCGGGTTTTATTATAGGTAAATCTGGATAGATATCCTTGAAAAATAACCCTTTGATTCGGAATTTAGCTTGAAACTCCTCCTTCTGTATCCTTTGAGAGTGTTCCTGGATGGCTGGTTCATTTAGCGGGTACTCAACGTGTGCCGGAAACCATAGAACTTTAAGCATGATGAACATCATCTTTGTGAAGCAATCTAATGGTGATAATTTATTATCCAGTAGGGATGCAGAGAATCTAAAATAATGAGCATCTTGGCAATGCCCACCTTGTGGGCCATACTCATGTTCTGATATAAGGCATAAAGCTCTGTTGCTAGCACCGAACTGCGAAATGTGAGACTTGTCAACTTCTGGGGCCGCTATGGCGCAGGCTGATTCATCTTGTGTAACTAAGATATTTAAAGCTAGAACCAAGAAACGCAACAACTCGAGAAAATAAACAGCCCTCACGTGCCAATCTGGACTCTGCCACTGGGGCCACCTGTGTCATAGGACAAGATGACCTGAAGCTTTTCTGAGATTTATGGGATAAGTTGTGCAAAGATTAATACTTTTTTTGGTGGAAACTTCCAAGAAAGACCATTAGCGAAATTAATTATCCTACTGGGTTTTTGGACCATTCAAGCTATTCAAGTGGTCTCTAACCGAGCTCGTTTTGGTTATTTCCCTGCAATAAAAACTTATGGATCTAGCGTGCGTTACGATGTGGTCATTTATTTTGATTACAAGGGGTACTATTCTGCTTCTTTTCACGGTGATGGATTTCGATTTGACTAGGTTAAGAGGAAGTCCCAGATTCCTGCAGTCAGTAACGAAAAAATTGACTTGACATTGCAACTGTACCGAAGCTTGGTTCAATTCTTTAACTGTTGCTATGATGACAAATTCATCATATACCTTTTATATATAACTTATAATTTTTAACACTTATCATTAAAATCCACTCGCTGTGAGCCCAAAATCGTGCGTTGGTAAAAGCCTTAAGTACTTTTCGTTCCCTGTACACTAATTCGAACCATATTAAAACCTGATAAGACCTATTCGCGTTGTGAAAGTATAAACCTCGGATTGGAATCGAAGCACAGTTTCATCCTTGTTGGCAGCGACCTAAACTGGAACGAACAGAACGGAATCGTATGCGTGTGAAACGAGCATTAAAAATGTTTGTATGTTGTTAGAATATAATCGTTTCTATTATAAACGATTCTTTTAATGAAAGATTAATAGAGACAAAAAACGTTTCCCAGTGTGAAATACATTTTATTTTCCATTTCTCAACTGTACTAGATTAGGCAGTTAATGCGATGATAACTAGCGCAGATTTCAACAGCACAAACGTACTAGTAAATCAGCTGCTTTAAAACTATCGGGGTGTCAGAATGTGTATTAAGTTCAGATAAACAGTTGAAGTTCGATGGTGTCTTTGATGCTAGAGTAGTAGCCAATTTCCGGGTCAGGAAGCTAATTTGCCGGACGAAATGGAGGTCAGTATTAATTCGCAACAAACTTGTCCAGTGCTACTATAAAGTGATCGATCTAGCTGACGAGGGTGGAAATAAAGCAGCTCGACTTTTGACGAGTTTGTCTCTTAAGAAACGAAGCAGCTTGATGTGAATTGCTGTGAGAATTCAACCGTCATAAAGTACCCGCACTGCCCTTAGTTAGGAAATACTTTATTAACTGCTTGAGTTTAAGCCAATAGTATAATTGGTGCGTGGGAGCCCGGCGACAATCAGGGCCTAAGCGTAGAATGGAAGAGCTCACGTCACAGTTGGACGACACCGGAATGAATCCGTGCGTGTGAATGCTAGAACTGTCAAATGAAGTTCATTATACGGACTTGTATGAAGTCCAATGCGCAGTGCGCCTTCCAAAAAAAGTTGAGGGAAAATTGAACAGAAAATAGTTTGTCACTTCACGTCATTTCAATTTCGCGACGCTGTTTGTTTTCGACAGTTGCTTTTGAATGTACTTAATTTGAATTAATTCGTTTTTGGAACTACTATCTAAATGGTGCTTTCCGCAGTTCTCCAAACCAATTCGTCCAAATTAACTACATTCAAAAGCAACTGTCGTAAAAGAAAGGCACCACCAAATTGCAAATGACGTAATCTGTCATCAGAAAGAATCTTTCCGACGTAGAGGGAACTTCGCCAACCTGGAGTTTTCATTGACATTGAAGTTGCGTGCTGATCGGAGCTTGTTTCGTGCGGACTACGTAGTCATATTCAGGCCCAAACACAACTGCGGAGTGACTGCGTGCGCTTATAGTGAGAGCTGTCAAAGTTCATTACACGGACTTCTATAAGGCAATATATAAGTTCGGAAAATTGATCCTTTGTGATGTGTCACAGATAATAGTTTGTTCCGCCATTTGCAGTATGGCGGCGCTTTTCGTTTTCGACGTTATTGTTGAATGTAATTGATATAAATGAATTCGTTTTGAGGAGTGCGGAAGGCATTGTATGTGCTAATTATTTATATCACTTGCACTAGTCCCGTCGCTTCCATTCATAGAAATTGAATTTAAGCTGAAGGTATACGCGGTATTAGTGGTATTTAATTCTATGATTTTCATAACATAAAATATGCACGTAAATTGATTATGTGCGCACAAAATGAGGGCATTGCACACAATCTTCAAGTTTCTACATCATCCTCTCCACATACTTCCGACTAATGCCAGTGACATTAATAATTCGCACTTGCTTCGTACAGAAGCTCATGGTTCAAATCACACTGGTGGCAGTGGAATTTGTATCGTGATTTGACGTCGGATACCGGTCGAGCCAGCTGTGAATGAGTACCTAAGTGAAATTAGGGTAATAATTTGGGGTGAGCGCAATGCTGACCTCATTACCTTCTACAGGATACTGCAATCCTGTAGTGTACCGTTACGGTATTGAATGAAGCGCTCTAACACACTTCAAGGTCCTTATCCGATATGGATTGTTACGCCAACGATTATTATTATTATTATTAAAAGTGGCAGCTAAAAAATGAAAAGCGCCGTAAAATTGCAAATGGCGTAATCAGCGATCAGAACGAACCTTGCCGATCTGAAGTTTTCATTGTACATTGAAGCTGCGTGCGGTCCGCAGTTTCTCTCGTCCGCATTCCGCAAGGATCGTAATTGTGTTTCCCGCTTTATGGTCAATGAACGCATGCGTGCGATCAAGGACAGCGAACTGCCAAGTAGAGTTCATTGCACGCAACTGTATGGGGCAATGCGGAATGACTCGGGCCCGGAAGCTCGCAAACAGGAAAGTGGGAAAAATCGATTTTTTCCGGATGTGAATTTGTTGACATCGACATTTACTTTTTCAATGTATTTCCATACATAGGTGCATAGATACTTTAGCGGGAAGTGATAATTATTGGCGTCACTTACCTCGGTATTTTTTTTTGTTTTTTGAGTAGGGTAGGTTATTGCGTTTATGCACATAGTGTTGGACTCCCACAACAGTACGCTGTCGGACTACCAACTAAACACGTCCTTGTCATCAGAGAACTAGCCTGGAACCGTTTGACCACAGGTTTTGATTCTATAGTCAACTCATTACATCCAATATCGTGAGGTTTTGCACGGATAATCGACCTGCCAGCATAGTATAAGGGTTGGCTTCTGGGAAGATCGAAGGTAATTCAACTATTATTAACAATGTTACCAAGGGTGAAAGTTTTCCATTTCATGGGAATTCATGGCACTCTAATCCATTAGTAAAGCTAAAATCCGGGTATCTTTGCAAGGAATGTGACTACATAAATGTTCAGAAAAGGGGTTAAAGGAGGTGTACATTTTTTTACGCGACATGGATGCAGTGCGGAGAAAATTAACAAATCTTCTTCCGGCTTTGTCCAGTTCAGAAGCGGGGTCGGCTCGTCTTGATTGGTTGCGCCATATTGTTTTGCCAAAGGCCTCTTCTGCATGATGCAGTCGCGGGGCTTTGAAATCACTATGCAGTGTATCACGCCATCTTTGTTTCGGCTGGCATTTCCGTAGTTTCCCATCGACTTCCATGTTCAGACTAATTTTGGCAAGTGAATTCTCGCTAGCGCGAATTACGTGACCATTCCGATCAGGCGATCATTGCAACCTTGAATCGATCGCGGGTATCCTTATTTCGAACGTGATCAAGGCGTGTTATTCCGGTGGTCCAACGTAACATCTTCGGGTCCATTAAGCCGGGACACCGTTGATTGTCTTTTTTATGATTGGCCAAGACTCAGAAGCATGGAGGGCGAACTACAAAGAAACTATTTTCGTAGGCAAAATTAAAATCCAGCCAGCTCAAAAAGCCGCTCAAAAACTCAAATAATAAATAGTTAGTACGTGCTGTGAAGAGTTTTAGCTTTATCAACGGCCCTTACCCTCCGTGGAATAGATTGGGCGAGGCGCTGGACTCGTTTTTTTTTTTTTTTCAATTCTCCGAGAAGACGTTCCATCAAGTTTTTTTGTGTGAAACAAAATCTTATTAGAATCGAGTCGATATCTGCCTGTCACACTTAATTTATTTTCGGCAATAGAGAATGTTTGTTCACAGTGGGTATAATATCTACGTCTGTTGTGCATAACAAGTTTTTCTATGATGAACACAAAACCTTTATTCCTGAAGCACCAGCTTCCCGTATTCCGGCTCGAAATGGGAAGTTCGCGTTAATCGTAAAAGTAATCGCCCGATTCATAATATTGCAACCCGAGAATTTTATTGGTTTCGTCTACTTCCAGACAATTGAACTGTAACCAAATGATGTCCAATTCCCATTCCATTCAATTTCATCTGGCCTTTAGCTTTGCTCTTCAGTTTGAATTGCTCATATATATATATATAATGGATGGCTTTTTGAAGAACCAAAATTCAACTGAAAATAAGCAATTTGGCTTTTTGACTTTTTTCTTGGCAATTTTGATTTTTCAACCAATGTCAAAACTAATACTTCCTGTAGTATCACTTTCAGGGTTCAAAGTTTAAGTGAAAACTAGATATACATTCTGATCGAATGGACTGTGCAGTATGAAATGAATAAACGAATTCTCAACGAGGCATTATCTGTCTCATACGTAAAAAGGGAGATATCACACAGTGCAGCATTTCTAGAGGTATCACGTTGCATAGTACCATCTATGGTACGGGGGGGATAGCCCCATATGCCCAGAACATCATTGGCCCACACCAAAGAGGCTTGACTCCAGGCAAATCAGCAACAGATCAGATTTTTTCTCTGGGCAAGCGATGGAAAAACTGTTGGAATATGGACACCAGTTGCACCATCTATTCGACTTTAAAACCGTCTATGATAGCATAGCCAGAATTTGGTATCCCGACGAAATTGAGAAGACTGACTAAGCTAACCCTGACCAATGTGCGAGGCCATTCTCAAGACCATTCGACATCAACAACGGTCTACGACAAGAGATGCCCTATAATGCGTCCTCTTTAACTTGGTCCTGGAGAAAGTGATCCGTGATGCTGAGGTAAATGCAAGAAGTATGATCCTCTTTAAGTCCACCAAACTACTGGCCTATGCTGACAATATCGACATCATCAATGAAGGCAAGACAAAGTACCGTCAGCACCGAAAACCAATCAACCAACAACATCAACCGCACGGGTCAAACGGGAAGAATAAAGATAGGAGAATACAACTTTGAGACCGTTGATAATTTCCCCTATCTAGGGTCGAAAATCACAATCGATAACAGCTACGATGATTAAATCCGCGCACGGTTGTTGTCAGCCAACAGACAGCGCTAAGCGGGCGGGGAGAGCATTAGCGGCACCACATATTGGTCGAAACCACCAGGTTTGTAGCCTTGGCTGGTTTGAGTTGAGAGTGCATATGCTAAACAACGAACTGTTAAGTGCGGAAGTTTTCTAAATTTTCTCATCTTCCTTGCAATTTTCCTAATTTATCACCTTTTGTTCTAACTCGAACACAAATGCATAAGAGGTATATTTTTTTTATTTTTCCACCAAATATAGTCATAGTAAGGTCTTGATTAGTACTTTTCAATGCCTCGGTTCTGAAATTTAAAACGAAAGAGGGAGGGCGAGGGCTGGAAAGCGGTCATTTCTTTCATGGACTCATTCTTAGAATCTACCCAACCGAAAAATCGGCAAAAAATCAAAGCTGCGACAATTTAATTCATTTCTGATAAGTTCGATGATTTCTCGCTCAGAATAGATAATATAGCGAAGGAAATGAATAACATCAAGGCTGAAAATGTTGCTCTGTGTTGTGAAGTGCAACAACTTTCCAGTCAACTAAGCTCACTACATGGTGAAATGCGAAAAGACAATATAGTGATTAATTTCGTTCGAGAATCCTCTAACGAAAACATTGAACAGATAGTCCAAAGTGTTGCATTAGCGGTTGAAGTCAAGATGTGTGAATCCGATATTCGGTACGCTTATCGTCAGCGAGTAGGTATCAGAACATCATGTACAATCTTACTACAACTGATGAACAGACAACTCGGGAAAAATCTAGTGAATGCCACTTTTCGAGTTTAGCTTTACGTCAACGTCTGGGGATTTAAGGGGAAAGCGTAAATAGAGAGAGAATAATATTCTTTTCAGTTCATTTGTCATAAGGAAGAAGCCACGATTGTTCTGAAGATGAAGAATTTCAAATTTATATGGGTTAAAAATAAACGGAAATCGGAAAATGAAAAGGCCCTCTTAATTAGGGATACAAATACAGTTAAAGAAATCTTAGGAAATTAATTTACTTTTCATATATTAAATATAAGTTTTTGTAATACACTTTTTACAATTAAAAACGGATATTTTATGATGTGAATCGGCATGTCGAATGTTTTTACTGAACATGAGTAACCTAAATTTTCCTTTTGTCATAATATTTCTAACCGAAATCTGGAACCTAAATTTCTCTTTTATCGTAACATTTCTAACGGAAACCTGGATAACCTGCACTGCTATAATATCGAAAATTATAGAATGTACAATGTAGGAACAAATGTAAATAAATGCCATGGTTTCATTATTTATGTTAAGAATATTTTCTCTGCAAATGTAACAAATCTGAAAATTGAAATATTTTTTTGGATATTTTCGTTTAGCAGAAATGTAACAAATCATGTAATAGTTGGAAACATTAAGGGGGAAACCACATTAGGAGGTTTTGGGAATTGACTTTTTCTTCATAGATCGTTAACTTAGCTATCCCAGAATATCCCGCGAAAAATTCTACGCGAAATTTGTGTACCTTTAGATTTTATGAGCGTGGAACCAAACACTTATTGGTTACAGGCTGAGGCTCGAGCGTCCAGGATGTAGTCACTTTATATCCTTACGTAATCTTGTAGTACAATGCCGGTAGGGTATACTTGAGTGAGAAATATCTGCATATCCTAAAGAGACCTTTTAAACAATTTTTTTTCAAACCCGATTTTCTCAAAATGGCGTTTTTCACATTTGCGGGGTTTCTAGCTCCAAAAGTAATAAACTGATCATTACGAAATTTGGGGGTATGTTTCTTTAAAAACTGCCAAGAATATGAGCCAATATTTGGGACATCGTTTTTTAAGGGTGCTCCTTTCTGCGCTATTTTTAAGGTTTTGTGTAAAACCAAAACCGAAAAATCTGAAAAAATCAGGAGGCTGCCACTATATATTCAAATAAAGTTAATAATAGTATATTACTATAATTTTTAGTAATTGGCCGTAAACCCCCCCTTAAGCTCATCTTAGCACCACGAATGTAGCGATGTAGGCTATAATATAGAGCATGATCTTACCAGGTTTGGTGGAAATCGGACTATTCCTAACAAAGTTATAATACGTCAAAGTTGTTGCTTCTTTGCAAATTCAAGACTATGAATGTCAATATCATACGAAAGTAGATACTCTCACATAATATATGCATATATTACGTGCTACGTACTAAGAAATACACAAAACCTTTCGTATCTGAAGCGTCCAGCTTCTGGTTTCCCGACTTGTTTTTTGTGGTTACACTGTCTGTCTGTCCGTCCGCCACACGTATTTTTCTTGGAGACGGTTGTAGCGATTGACACCAAATTTGGTAGAAAGGTGGGAACTGTGAACGCCCACGCATATAGTGAGTTACATCCTTTTACGTCGAATATAAGGGGGGGGGGGTCCACATACATGCAAAAGGAGGGGGTAATTTTTGTTTCATCAAATATAGTCATCCGGGGTATCAAATTAAAGGTCTTGGCTAGTACGTTTCGAAGCCGGTATTAGTTTTCATATCTGTTGGAAAGGTGGGGAGTGCGGGGGTTGAAATTGATCATTTCTTTAACGGACCCATTCTCAGAAACTACTTAACCGAAAAATCTGAAAAAAGTCAAGAGGCTGCCACTGTATAGTACCTAGGCTCCGAAATGCCCTTCATACCGATACCTGTTCAAATAAAGTTAATAATAGTACATTACTATAATTTTTAGTAATTGACAGGAAAAAACCCCCCTTAAGTTCCTCCTAGAATCACGAAATTTTGCAGCAAAGTGGGCTACAGCGTAGAGCATAATCCTATCGAATTTGGTGAAAATCACACTATTACTAGCAAGCTAAACAAGCAGAAGCTATCGCTTCTATGCAAATTCAAGACTTTCAATGTCAATATCACTTGCAAGTGGATATCCTCACATAATATATGCATATATTACGTGCTACTTACTAATGGACAAATGCGCACTCAAATCTCTTGATGAAATAAATACACAAAACCTTTCATACCTGAAGCGTCTAGCTTCCAATTTCCCGACTTCTTTTAAAAAAATGGTGAAAATTGAAATTTTTTTCAACAGCTGCGAAATTTTTGATATTGATGATTTTCTCCCGCATTGAGGTTCATATTCTTAGAAAATAAGTTAACAATGTAAAATTAGAAGCTTTGTGGTTTCAGATAAAAATTGGAGTCGCTACACGTCTCGGAGTTGGATAACTTAAGTTATGACCTTCAGTGATATAATGTGGGGTAATTTTTTTATTATTCACTCAAATTTTTCAAAAAAAATCAGAAAAGTTGTTCAGAGTATGACTAACATAATGTCCCAAATTTAATTGAATTCTAATTATTTCTTCCCACTATGAAAAATCCAAAAATATATGTAAAAATAGGTGCTTTAATGTGGTTTCCCCCCTTAACGGTGATTAGATATTATGCGAATCTTACCAACAGAAATTACGAATGAGTATCTTGACGCGCTTGCCAACTATGGTTTCTCTGAACATAATTGGGGGAACAAGAGTTGGCAACAGTGGAATTACTTGTATGAATCATATTTTGTGATGTGATGTTGTGAAATATAATCATCGATTAAATTTTTCACCTGCAGTATTTAAAACCTATATCATCGATCAATATTCCACAATTGCAAAAATAGAGCCAATGGGAGTTGTAGAACTTGCAAATGGGAGAGCACCTAGGGTGATAAGTAAAACTTGTTTAAATAAATTCGCGGACGATTGCACCGAAAGTGAGGAAAATTGTGAACTACTTTACAAGTTGCTTGATAACCACATTTCTAATACCAGATACACACAATCTATGATTAAGGCAAAGTTTGCACCTATCAAGCCTTGGAATACCCAGAGGATAATAATTATCGTTGGCGCAACAATCCATATTGAATCAGGGCCTTGAAGTGTGTTAGAGCATTTCATTCAAGACTGTAGCGGTACACTAAAGTAACACTGTAGGAGACAATGTGGTCAGCATTGCGCTCGCCCGAGATTATTACCATGATTTGCCTCAGGTACTCATTCACAGCCGAGTCGACTGGTATCCGACGTCAAATCACGATACAAACTCCACTGCCCGCAGTGAGATTTGAACCGCAACCTTTCGCACGGCAGCGTTGTGTTCTAACTACTCGGCTATCCGGACACTTACTCAGAGGATAGTTACTCGAATACAGCGTGGAAATACGCTAGGCTGTTTATCGAACAAGGACCCAGCTAACAACAATTTGCGAAATACATATAAATATTATCATAATAAGCCAAATGTCATACTAAGAGTTGCAAAAAGTCAATACTATAAAGCTAGAATAGAAGATATCCTTCACAATGCAAAACTAATGTGAAAGGTCGACAATGAACCTTCTCTCGTAAAGCTAAAAGCTTGAGCCCTCCAATAGCCCCAAAGACGTTAGTCATCATCATCATCATCAACGGCCCAACAACCGGTATCCGGTCTAGGCCTGCCTTAATAAGGAATTTCAGACATCCCGGTTTTGCGCCGAGGTCCACCAATTCGATATCCCTAAAAGCTGTCTGGCGTCCTGACCCACGCCATCGCTCCATCTTAGGCAGGGTCTGCCTCATCTTCTTTTTCTACCATAGATATTGCCCTTATAGACTTTCCGGGTGGGATCATCCTCATCCATACGGATTAAGTGACCCGCCCACCGTAATCTATTGAGCCGGATTTTATCCACAACCGGACGGTCATGGTATCGCTCATAGATTTCGTCATTGTGTAGGCTACGGAATCGTCCATCCTCATGTAGGGGGCCAAAAATTCTTCGGAGGATTCTTCTCTCGAACGCGGCCAAGAGTTCGCAATTTTTCTTGCTAAGAACCCAAGTTTCCGAGGAATATATGAGGACTGGCAAGATCAGCGGCAAGAGCGGAACAGTCTTTGTAAGCTGAAATATGCTCTGTTGGCTGACAACAACCGTGCGCGGATTTCATCATCGTAGTTGTTATCGGTTGTGATTTTCGACCCTAGATAGAAGAAATTGTCAACGGTCTCAAAGTTGTATTCTCCTATCCTTATTCTTCTTCGTGTTTGTGTTTGACCAGTGCGGTTTGATGTTGTTGGTTGATTCGTCTTCGGTGCTGACGTTGCCACCATATATTTTGTCTTGCCTTCATTGATGTGCAGCCCGAGATCTCGCGCCGATTGCCGCCTGCTCGATCTGGATGAAGGCAGTTTGTACATCTCGTTCTTCCCATGATGTCGATATCGTCAGCATAGGCCAGTAGTTGGGTGGACTTGAAGAGGATCGTACCTCTTGCATTCACCTCAGCATCACGGATCACTTTCTCGAGGGCCAGGTTGAAGATGACGCATGATAGCGCATCCCCTTGTCGTAGACCGTTGTTGATGTCGAATGGTCTTGAGAGTGATCCTGCTGCTTTTATCTGGCCTCGCACATTGGTCAGGGTCAGCCTAGTCAGTCTTATTAATTTCGTCGGGATACTGAATTCTCTCATGGCCGTGTACAGTTTTACTCTGGCTATGCTATCATAGGCAGCTTTAAAGTCGATGAACAGATGGTGCAACTGTTGTCCATATTCCAACAGTTTTTCCATCGCTTGCCGCAGAGAGAAAATCTGATCTGTTGCTGATTTGCCTGGAGTGAAGCCTCTTTGGTATGGGCCAATGATGTTCTGGGCGTATGGGGCTATCCGGCCTAGTAAGATAGTGGAGAATATCTTATAGATGGTACTCAGCAACGTGATACCTCTATAATTGCTGCACTGTGTGATATCTCCCTTTTTATGTATGAGACAGATAATGCCTATTTGCCATACTTTGAGCACAGGTTGATGAGCAACTTGGTGTAACTGGTCGCCTCTATATTTAACCAATTCGGGTGTAATTCCATCGGCTCCTGGCGACTTGTGATTTTTTAGCCGATGAATTGCACGGACTGTTTCTCCTAAACTTGGTGGTGGCAGTATTTGTCCATCGTCTTCAGTTGGCGGGACCTCCAACTCACCGATGTTCTGTTTGTTCAGTAGCTCATCAAAGTACTCAACCCATCGCTCTAATATGCCCATTCTGTCGGAAATCAGATTTCCCTCTTTGTCTCGGCAGGATGAGCATCGAGGTGTATAAGGCTTCATCCTGCTGACTTGTTGGTAAAACTTCCGCGCCTGGTGCGGTTGCTCCCTGTACTTTTCTAGTTCACAGACTTGTTGGTTTTCGCTGGCTTGCTTTTTCCGTCTGTGAAGTCGCTTCTCCGCTCGACGGAGTTTGTGATAAGTCTCTGCGCGTGCCCGCGTTCTTTGAGAATGCAACATTACTCGGTATGCGGAATTCTTCCGTTCCGTTGCTAGCTTACATTCATCGTGAAACCAGCCGTTCCGACTCCTTTTGCGGCTGGGGCCAAGTATGCTTGTGGCCGTATCCATGATAATGTTCTTCAGGTGGTTGTGAAGATCATTTGTTGATGCTTCATCTTCAGGTCCTGTGTTAACTGCGGTTATTGTGGCATACTTTTCCCTCTTATAGGTGTCGCGGAGAGTTGTGTTGTGGATGGCTTCAGTGTTCACTATCACCTGATTGTCAGAGGGGATTCTAGGTGGTATTGTTATTCGAGCTCGGAGCACCATCCCAACGAGGTAGTGATCCGAGTCTATATTGGGCCCCCTATATGTTCTGACATTCATCAAAGCTGAGAGGTGGCGGCGTTCGATCAACACGTGGTCAATTTGGTTGAAAGTGGCCCCGTCTGGAGAGGCCCACGTATGTTTGTGGACCGCTTTCCGCGCAAACCAGGTACTTCCAACAACCATTTCGTGTGACCCTGCTAATTAAATAATCCGCAGTCCGTTATCATTTGTTTTTTCGTGTAAGCCATGGGAGCCAACGTATCGCCTGAATACGGGCTCCTTCCTGGCTGTTAAAATCCCCAAGTATGATTTTGATATCATATCTGGGGCAGGCTTCGAGGGTTCGTTCTACTGCCTCGTAGAAGGTATCCTTCTCCGACTCTGCAGTCTCCTCTGTAGGGGCATGAACGTTAATGAGGCTTATATTTCTAAACTTGCCTCGCAAGCGCAGAGTGCATAGCCGTTCGCTTATGTTTTCAAAGCCGATAACAGCAGGTTTCATTTTTTGGCTGACTAAGAAACCTACTCCGAGCACATGGTTTACCCCCCTGTCCATCGCATCTCTTGTAACGCTGTTATATCAGCCCTATATTGGGACAGGGTATCAGCGTTCAATGAGAAAATGTGCAAATCGTTGATCCGTTGTCGTTGCCGGGTCCGTCGTTTTAAAGTCCGTCCTGTCCGAGGCTCCTGTTGTGGCTTCGTAACGAGTTGTTTTCCGTGTAGGGTTGTCAGTCCTACCCAACCCCCAACCTGGAGGACCAGTTGGTACAATTCGTCCCGTTTTTAGGCGCGGGAGACTCGCCTTCATCCTTCTCCGTCTGCAGCTTTTCGTTAAGAAAGAGCTCCCAGCGGTCACCATGTGGAGGTGGAGGTTGGATTTGGTAATAAAGCTCTTGGTGTTGGTTCAGCAGGCCTTTCCCGGGTTTTATGCTCCATTGTGGGTACCAATCCACGTTTCGCCCTGTGACCAATACTACCCTTTGACCACCTCTCATCGTGCACTTCAAATAGAGGAGCCCATCCCGAAAACCTTAATTGTTAAATCTTGGCTTCGTTCTAGGCTCTAACATTTTTTCCCTAGGCGCTCCCAATAATGGTAAATTGTCCTTCTGATATTTTGCCTTCCTTGGAGGCAACTCCCACGCCAGTGGTCAGAAATGAGCTTCTTTCCCGCCTTCGTTGAGATCTCTCTCGTTGATTTGAGCACCTCCCGGCAAACCGGTCCTAACCCCCGCGGGACGCGTGGATATGGGCCCTGGTGCGGAGTAGTTTGTTCCCACTTTCGACTCAAGATTCCGCTTCTATGCGTACGATTTCTCTGGATGTCCTCTCATGTTCTCCTTCCCAATGTGCTTCACCTTCTTCCGCAGTACCTTCCTCTGGCGGGATACTTGGCTTCATTTTCACATACCAGTAGCGTAGGCGCCATCAGCTTCCCTTTCTTCCGCTTTTTCTAACAAAGGTGAAGGCGAAAGTTCTGAATAAGCAGGATTCAATCTGGATCTTAGTGGATGAAATTTCATTTTGCCGAGTCTTCCTCTTTCGCTTACGGATTGATTTGGAGAGTAGATGAAACGCGCTCTCACAGCTTATGGGCTGTGCTTGCGGAACTTTGCCTCGATATGGGGACTTAGGCCTCAGGTAGTACTGTGGATAAACGTTGCTATCATTAGGACGATGTCCTCTTATGCCTCCCTCCCTAGTGTAGTTGATTAAGATGACATATAAAGTGTACACTGTAAAGAAGCTGAAATATAAAAAACTGTGTGTCTGAATATTGCTAGTCAAATGAGCACAATATTCGGCGCATCTCTAGACGTATTACTCAATTCGCAACCTTTGGATATTTATATTCAAAGTGCTGCAATGAGAGCAGCTCATAGACTAATTCGATTAGATCTATAGGGAAACAATGGGAGTGCGGGGCACTTCCGTTGGTTAAAAAACAGAACTGAGTTCTGGAGCCAGAGTCTACGTATCGAGTAAAAACGGGTAGTGGGCCTTTCCTTTGGGACAAGATGCAACGGTCTTTCAGTGGATGTGATCCTAAAGGCAACAACCTGGGTGATTGGCGAGCGGTTGAAAGGCAGGCAGGTAGTCAAGCTGCATTGAGGACGTTGAACAGTCCTTTGATTGATCCATTTCAAAAATCATTCAGGAATGTAGAAACCATTTGAACTCTAGGTTCAATACTCTGGGTACTTGATCACTGTGGATTGATTTTCCCCCCTTGCCTGGGCCACCACCAGCCATTGCAGTGTCTGTAGCATTGGTTAATGCTGTAATTAAAAACTGGGTATGAACTTCGCATAATGGTAGGTGGCACAGTCTTAATGTTGCACTAACTTTTCTTGTCAGAACCAAACAAAATACTTCGAAGTGTATCCTGTCAAAAAACAGGAATACTTACGGAGGTATTCTGGGCATTCTGCCTGGCCATAATTCACTAGCTAGGCATATGTTCAGAATAGGAATTCTTCAAGATGATACGTGTCCATTCTGGAATATTTTCTACGTTAGTGCCTCGCCTATGGACCCATTATACATCAGATTTTTGGTGCTGATGTGCTGCAACTGCAAAACTGCGGGTAGCATCACACATTCCGTCAGACGGGGGAATCGAGTACAATGGATTAATAGGGTCTGAGCCCTCAGAAGCTTCGCTTCTCCCCCACCGCAAACAAACACACACAATTAGAAAATTTAATAGTAATTCATTAAATAAAGAAAAATATAAATTGTAATTAAATAATCACATAAACAATTGGTGACAACGGGACAAATAATTTTCTAATTCTGGATAAAATAAAATCACATAAAAAGCATCTGACAAAAATAAAAGGACAACTTTTTAATTCATTCAATTTTTTGTATGAAAAATGAAAAGTAGGTAAATTACAGTGAAAAAACAAGTTAAATAATATATCTTTAGGGTTGGAATAGAGGCGAACAACCAGCCAGTCACCAAATCTTCGAAAAGTTAGAGACTCTTATGGAATAGTGTCTCATCGGCGAAACATATCTTTGACAAGCGTAACCACGGGTGTGAAAGTGGAGTGAAGTGTGAAATCCGTATAAATATTTTTAGCTGGATTAGCTTCGAGTTGTCCAATTTTTGCGGATTACCTTCCAGCCGGTTTCTAAAGGCAATGAATGAAGGATTTAGCGTAATCTGCGAAGCCTAATGATTAAAAAATTCAATTCAGACTTAGATATGACCACACCAGCTGAAATAAGTCGGAATACCGTCAGCTCGGCGCTTCAGGTAAAGGGTTTTGTGTTCATCTTATGTGAGCAACTTTTTATGTACGTTTTCTATTCGTATAATGTGCAGCTAAGAATACAAAATATTCCGCAATATTTTTCTAAACTCTAAGATACACATATATGTCAACGACGTAAATACTATGTATGTTCATCCTAAATACACAAACATTGTCTATTACCCCATTGGTAAATTGATCTAACGCATCTTCATGCATTATTCCGTGCACAAAAGCACGTAGGTAAATTATAAACCGCTGGTAACCAGGTACACACATGTTTGGGAGTATTAAAAATATGGCACAGCGCATCCCAAGTGACGATCTCCTGTCCCTCGCTACTGAGTATCTGTGGGAATAATTCTTGACTCTAACACCGGAAGTGCTTCGTTCTCAATGAAGGAAACAACACTCTTTTACACATTTAACACTTGTTATTAACTTTTTTATTTCAGTCTTGAATCAAGTGCTCTAACACAATTCAAGGCCCTGATACAATATGGATTGTTGTGCCAACGATTATTATTATTATTTTTATTTATGCTAAAAAAGTCCGATAATTAACTTAACCTATTCCTCTACTACTCACTCTTCTGCAAACGATCACTTACTCCTTCCAATGATTTACCCCATTACTACTCACTACTCTGCAAAAGATAACAAAACTCCTTCCATGCAAACGATCAATAACTCCGCACTCCTCTGCAAACTATTACAAAACTCTCATATGAAAACGATCAATAATTCCGCACTCTTCTGCAAACGATCACAAAACTCCGATGATTTCCGCCTCGCTGCAACTTAAGTAGCCTCAGTCGCAAAGACCGCTTGCAGAAATCGGGAACTTAAACAATTGTCCAGGTCAAGTTTTGTTTTTTCTTAATACTGCAACAGTCAGCTGACGGGCGATGTCGTCAGAATATACTTATGTACGTTCATCACCGGTACTACGGTGCTGGTGACGACATAGCTTGATAGCAAGCCGGAACACAGAATCGCTTGCAAAGTGGGACATTAGCACATGGAAAAGGTTACTAATGTTTGTTTTGAAATTGGAGCATTCTGCGACGTATGCTGACCTTGTTGATGTTGACGCAGACTTAGGCGGTCGATGGCTTGTGAGAAATCGCTCAAACATTCTCTCACCCGAAAAAACTTCCAAGTGAGTCGTAGGATTTTGATTATTTCCTAAGATTACAAAATTTTTTCCTCATGGATTACATGACGGATTATAAGACGTGTGGACTTCGCACTTATTTCCTAATATTACAAAATTATTTCTTATGGAATTATACACAATAGTTTTAACAAGCTTACAAAAATCTTTTCATGATGCTTATCAATTACGGTTATGAATGGATCCTTTCAAAATTCTCTCTTTTTTGAAAACTACTTTGCGAAGTAACAATTCAAATTTTTCTGTTCATTAGTAACTTCCTTACAGTTACAGTAAGTTCCTTACAGCTTCCTACTGCAGCTTCAAACAGCTCGCCGAAATGACTTGCCCTTGGCGGATTGTGGTGCCAAATTATCCGTTTTTGTGTTAAACTTTTCCCGACTTCAGCAGAAACCTGCTACCAAGCATCTTTCAATACTTTAGCTGCTCCGACCAAGTTCGTGCCATTATCTGACCGAACCGACTTCGGCTGCCCCCTTCGACTCACAAATCTACGGAAGGACGCAAGGTAGGCATCGGTACTAAGGTCGGAACAAATCTCAAGATGGAGAGCCTTGGTTGCCATACACACAAATACAACCATGTATACTTTAATTGTTTTTGAATTTCGCAATGGACCACTTTTGATTTGAAATGGGCCACAGAGATCAGTCCCCACGTTTTCGAACACAAATTCAGCTGCTGTTCGTTCTACTAGGAGATCTGCCATCCTGGGGGTAACTGTTAGACCTTTCATACGAATGCATTTGGTACACGCCCTTATCCATTTCTTAACTCTTTGTTGTAGGGCAGGTGTATAATAAATTTCTCGAATTATAGTTACGGTGACTCCAATCCCACAATGATCATTGCCCTCATGAACCTGTCTAATGAGGAGATCCCTAAAATGATAGGGTGCCACTGCTCAAATGGTAATGGAGCGTTTCTCAACCGTCCTCCCACCCTGAGAAGACCACTTCTTTCCTGCAAGAAGGGATTGAGCGTACTTAGCCAATGATGTTTTACCACAGGTAGCCCGTGCGCCAACCTCACAATTTGCTTTGCAAATAGCTCCATTTGCTGCCATTTAGTCGTCGCAACTTCCGCTTGCTGTAATTCCATGACCGAAAGGAAGCCTGACTTCCTGTTTTTTCCACCTCAGACACCACGGAACGGTGTTGATCAATCTACTCAACGACGAGAACCGGGAACTATGATCTAAACCGATGCAACTTATTCTTGAGGTTTTTATCACAAAGGGAGTGACGGATAGATCCCCTTGCAAAAAAGGAGGACCCTCAAACCATAACCCATGGTTGACGAATTCGGGGTGCATTCCTCTTAATGCGCAATCAGCCTGGTTCAACTGCGACTGCACATGATAAATTTCGGAAGGTGTTGAATCATGTTCAACAGATCGGCATCACAATTGATGCTAACTTATATTTTAAGACATCTCATATTCTGTAAGAAATATTATATCCGAAAATTGTCAAGTAAGAAAGTATCTTTTCAATATAAGAGACATAAATTCCTTCTATATGTATATGTTTAAGTCAAGAAAAGCATAAGCGAATTCATAACGCAATTATTTGTCTTTATTAGAATATTTTACCGTCATATTGCATATTGCAATGTAAGACTTTAACGAAATGTAGGTCATTTATTAAGTATAAATAGCATTTAGTGAACTATAATAAGACAGTGTGAATAAACAATTTAAACGAGCATTTTAGTTCGTATTCTTATTTGCACTCTCACTTACCCAACAATATTGCTTCCTACAACCATTGGGAGCAATATTATCATACCCGAAAACTTTTCTCAGATACCGGAGCGGTACAAAAGAAAAGTTTTCTCAACATTTGGTCCGTCGAGCCGGATATAATTACCATAAAATCCGTTGGATCCAATCCCCGATCAATTAATCGAACTTTCCCAGTCTCCAAATATAACCAAATAGTCATGGCCGAAGCGACGATAAAGGAGCAGACGGATATTGCTAAACAGGTGGAGGTTCTGGAAAGAAATTACAGAAAGAGGAGATCAGCCGAGTATTTAGAAAAAAACGCGAAAAACTTCAAGCCCTGATGACGAGGTTCAAGGCGAATCATCGGAAGTTGCTCGGTCTCCTCAAACCAGACGACGCGTATTTTGGCGTGCAGGAGGAGATGGAAGCGATCAAGCTCAAATTGGCATCAAACTGACGACGGGAATACAGAATGTCGGTCAGACTGGGATGCCATCCGGTACAACAGGTGCCACTCATGATCGAGTACATGCGAATAATCGCACCATTGGAGGAATAACGCCGATCCGGGCTGCCGGCGCGTACACAGAAGAAAGGCAAACATACGGGGTTTCGGAGCACCTCCTGAAATTACCGCCGATCCAAATTCCGTTCTTTTCTAGTTCGGTGTAGCTTACGGAATTTTTGGTGAAGAATTTCAATCGCCAACCTTTCGCAATTGATAATGTTCTAGATTGACTTATATTTTTAACTTGTTTTCCGAATTCCGTTTCAACAACCTTAAGAAAAATTCAGTATCGTCCGGCCATTCACAGTTATTACGATTCTCTACACATTTGTGATCAAACTCAGTAATTTCATCGAAAGAAGGAGTAATGTGGCGCGGCAGGATTCGCGGCATTCGAAATTTATTTCGAATGTTGCGAGTGCGAGCGATTAGATGGCGCGGATCTATCCACTTTGCGTAGCACGCCACGGGAGTGGAGGACCGGCGAGAAAAGTATGCCATGAGTTAGGGGCAGAAAAGAAACAGATGAAGCGAGACCTCTCTTCTGCCTCTAACGTTTTGGAAAATGAGGTATCCAACCGTGGCTCTGAACTCGTGACTTAAAATTAAAAATATCGTTTGTAATTTTTCTCTCTTAGAGATTTGAATGCAGTTTTAGTACGACTACTCCACTACAATGTCAATTAACAAAGTGTTTAATTAATAAAGTTAAATTCAAAAATAAAATTAGATAAATTCTTAATTGGTGACCCCGATATTAAAAAAGTGACAAATTGTCCGCCATCGCCGCCATTGGTGAAGTTCTATTAACGACAAAATTCGTCCGAGCAACACGGCAGAAATAGAACTTCCAAAGACTGAGAAATCCATCAAAAACATCAGTAGACCGTACGGCAAGCGATTTTCACGCGTTCGCATCTACAGTTGAGTGTGGAGTGCCGTTGTAAACATCACGAAAACGTGTCGCATCTCCACATCCCGAGTCGGAGCAGAGGCAAGAAAAAACGCGAGAAAACTTTCTCTACACAGTGTACTGCGCGACACACGACGGACCCTCACCAGAAGTAGATTTTCACGCGACTTCCCGTACGCGCGCCCTCCTGCACAACACCTTTCACGCACCGGACCAGTCATCATTGCCACAACGATCAACAACAGCAGCAAACGGACGTCCCCAGCACCGCCAACGCCGCAGCTACAGCCGACAAATTCGACCAGCGCCGCCGTCGAGGAGGACCCCAGCTCGGCTTGAAAGTTATACTTAAGTGAAATTATTGTTCAATATATTTAAAGTTAAAAAGTAGTAATAAAAAATTGAAATCGCTGCAAGAGACGGCGTGGAGGTGTTTAGCATCGCGAGTTCTCCATTTTCATTGGTGGTGTTTTTGGTCTGCGCTGGAGAGCGTCCGCTTCGGTCGTCGTTTTTTTTTCTCGTTTCGTGCGTGCATTTCTGGGTGCGGCCTGCCGTGTCGGTGTAAAGTTCACCGCGTTTCAGTATAAACTCACCGCGTTTGCATCTCAATCTCGTACTTCTCGGTAAGAAAAATGTCTTTTGACAATAAGACGCGGCAGGCCCATCGGACCCGCAAGTGACCGCCCTCGCCGTACGCGTTCCTCCGTTTTGGCGGCGGAACCCCGAGCTGTGGTTCGTGCATTTGGAAGCACAGTTCCAAATGTCCGGCATCACATCGGACGCGACCCGTTTTCAACTACGCGGTGGTCGGCCTGGACGAAGAGTCCATACTTCTGGTGTCCGACGTAGTGAAGTCGGCATCGTATGTGCAGCTCAAGAGCGAGTTGATCAGGCGCCTGTCGGCAAGCGAGTCGGCAAAATTAGACCCACTTGCTGGCGGGTTTTAACGTTGGGTGATCGAACTCCCAGCCAATTGCTTCGTGAAATGAGGCAATTGGGTGGGAGCAAGATCGGCGACGACCTGATCAAGTCGCTCTGGCTGCGGTCGGCTTCCGGAGGGCACCCAGGCGATCCTCGCTTGCGTCTCCGGTTCCTTGGAGGAACTGGCAGCGACGGCCCGACCAGGTGCAGGAGGTGTACGTACGCCCAACCTTGGCGGCCGTTCAACCACCGTCGGATGAGGTGGGTGACTTGAGGCGCGAGATTGCCGCTTTAACAGCCAGTGTGGCCGAGATGCGGGCGACGTTGGACGCTCAGCGTTCGGGCGCCAGATCGCGAGCACGCTACGTGTAGATTCTCTCCTACCGCAAAAAACTAGGTCCGCGGGGGGTCTTGGCGGCGGCCACCCAGAACGCAGCGCCACGTCGCCTAACTATTTTCGACCCCCTCAGCGGGCGCAGCTACCTCATCGATACTGGTGCGGAGGTTTCGGTTCTTCCCGTACCTCGGCAACATCAACTTTTCCCTCAACCGCTCAAACTTGTGGCAGCAAATTCCTCCCGCATAAACACGTACGGGTATAGGCAAGTGGACGTGAGTCTTGGCTTGCGTAGGACGTTTTCGTGGCGTTTCATCCTGGCGGATGTCAGCTTCCCCATACTAGGCGCAGACTTCCTGTGTCACTATGGATTGCTGGTGGACTTGCAAAACAAGTCTCTTATAGATTCCACGACCAACCTTAATTCGTCGGGACATATGGTATCTCACCCAGGCAATAATCTTTCCGTTCTTTTAGAAGACATTACCGACTCTCGTGTTCGGGCACTTCTCCAAAAGTTCAGCCAGATTACTACCAACTGTAGTCTCTCCAAACCAGTGAAGCACAATGTACAGCACCACATTATCACTACTGGTTCCCGATCTTCTCGAAGGTGCGTCCTCTACCATCTCAGAAACTGGCAATTGCACGGAAAGAGTTTGAACAACTCGTTCAACAGGGTATCTGCAGGCCCTCAAACAGCTGTTGGTCTTCCCCACTGCATATGGTCCCTAAGCCAAACGGCGAATGGCGCCCATGTGGGGATTACAGAAGGCTAAATGCACAGACTGTTCCTGACCGATATCCAATTCCACTCATCCACGACTTTGCGCATCACCTCGCGAATTGCCGCATCTTTTCGACCTTGGACTTAACCAAGGCTTATCACCAAATCCCAGTAGCTCCTGAAGACATTCCAAAGACGGCAATATGCACACCCTTTGGACTCTTCGAGTTCACCCGGATGACTTTCGGATTGTGCAATGCGGCGCAAACCTTTCAAAGGTTCATTCACTCAGTCCTGCGAAACCTCGAGTTCTGTTTCGTATATTTGGATGATGTTTTGGTCGCTTCTTCCACTGAGTCTGAGCACTTAGCCCATCTCGAGTGCATTTTTCAACGTCTCCCTTGAGGCCGGTTTAGTCCTAAACGTTGAGAAATGCAAATTCCTTCAACAACAGGTGAGATTCCTCGGCCATTTCATTTCCCCTGAAGGAATACAGCCCGACCCAGACAAGGTGCAAGCGATAACAAGCTTCCCGCGTCCAAAGACAGTGAGGGAGTTGAGGAGGTTCTTGGGCATGCTGAACTTCTACCGTCGTTTCCTGCCCAAGGCCGCCCATCTCCAGTCCATTTTGAACGCGTACTTGTCTGGCCCCAAAACTAAGGACACACGAGAGATCGTGTGGTCTGAAGAGGCTATCTGCGCGTTTGACAAATCCCGTCAACAACTGGCTGACGCTACACTCTTGGCATTCCCTCTTCAAGATGCACCCCTAGCCGTTTTTGTTGATGCCTCTGACATCGCAGTAGGTGCTGCCCTTCACCAAAAGGTGGACCAAGTTTGGCAGCCGTTGAGCTTCTTCTCGAAGCAGTTGAATCCCGCTCAACGGAACTACAGCACCTACGATCGCGAACTGCTCGCCGCATACCTGTCCATCAAATACTTCCGTTTCTCCCTAGAAGGCAGGCCGTTCACAGTGTTCACGGACCATAAGCCTCTCACGTTCGCTTTGAAACAGAAGCCGACAAAGCGTCCCCTCGTCAGCTTCGACACCTGAGCTTCATAAGCCAGTTCACGTCAGACATCCAGCACGTGTCCGGGAAGGACAACATTGTTGCTGACGCTTTGTCTCGTGTCTCCGAAGTTAACATCCCCGCCTCACTCGATTTCTCGGCTATTGCCAAGGCGCAAGTGGATGACGCAGCACTTCAGAGCCTCAAGTCCAACCCCAATACAAATTTCGGAGTTGCCCATCTTCGGCTCAAACCTCTCGCTCTGCTGCGAAGACTCGGAAAAGGGACCTCGGCCATACATTCCGGCCACATTCGCAAGGAAGTGTTCCACGTAGTTCACGACTTGGCGCACCCCGGCATCAGGACAACAAACCGGTTAGTCACCGGAAAATACTTCTGGCCCTCCATGAACAAGGATATCAATTCCTGGGCCAGAGAGTGCATCGCATGCCAAAAGTGTAAAGTCTCCAGGCATGTAAGAAAGAAGTGGGCTCATTCCCCCGCACTACCAAGCGTTTCCACACCATACACCTCGACATAATAGGGCCTTTGCGAGACTCGCACGGTTATAAGTATTGCCTCACAATCATCGACAGGTTCACGCGGTGGCCTGAGGCAATACCTCTGAAAGACATTACGGCGCAATCATGTGCTGAAGCCCTCTGTCGAGAGTGGATACCTCGCTTTGGCGTCCCTGCAGTGGTCATCACTGACCAGGGAATGCAATTTGAGTCCACCCTTTTCTCCGAGTTAAGCAAACTCCTTGGTTTTAAACGCCAGCGGACTACTGCATACCACCCGCAATCCAATGGGATGCTAGAACGTTGGCACCGGACGCTGAAAGCCGCCATTATGGCACGCGACGACCCGTCCTGGACTCAAGTCTTGCCTCTCGTCCTACTCGGCCTTCGAACAACCCGCTGAGAGGAATTTGCTGCCAGCCCCGCGGAGCTGGTATACGGGGAGAACCCGAGACTCCCAAGCGATCCGGTCTTCGACAAGAGATCGGGTCTCACGGAGTCGGGGTTGGTGCGTCTGCTGAGGGACAATCTCCGTCGCATCAAAGCGCCACCACCCACTCGACACTCGTCCATACCTGCTTGTTCGCCCAAAGAACTGGACACATGCACGCACGTGCTGATCAGGACGGATGCCGTCCGGAAGCCGCTGCAGCCTCCATATGAGGGCCCGTACCGCGTTCTCGAGCAGGGAGAACATTTCTTCCAGCTCGAGATCCGGTGGTCACAAAAAGGCGGTCTCTTTGTCCAGGCTGAAACCCGCGTGCGCCCCGAAGCAACGTCGTGTCCGCTTTGTGGATTAACGGCGAACGAAGTTCGGGGATCCGTCGCCGAAACCCCTAGGTTTCATCTGGGGGCGGAGTGATGTGGCGCGGCAGGATTCGCGGCATTCGAAATTTATTTCGAATGTTGCGAGTGCGAGCGATTAGATGGCGCGGATCTATCCACTTTGCGTAGCACGCCACGGGAGTGGAGGACCGGCGAGAAAAGTGTGCCATGAGTTAGGGGCAGAAAAGAAACAGATGAAGCGAGACCTCTCTTCTGCCTCTAACGTTTTGGAAAATGAGGTATCCAACCGTGGCTCTGAACTCGTGACTTAAAATTAAAAATATCGTTTGTAATTTTTCTCTCTTAGAGATTTGAATGCAGTTTTAGTACGACTACTCCACTACAATGTCAATTAACAAAGTGTTTAATTAATAAAGTTAAATTCAAAAATAAAATTAGATAAATACTTAAGTAACACAGTTTTCTAACTTTGGTATACTGTGAGCGTCAAAAATAAGTAAACACTTAATTTTTTCATATTTAAGCTTTAATTTCATAGCAGTTACTGATAAAAATTAACATGCTTCATCACCGGTTAAAAGTATTATATAATAGAAGTTTAAATCTGAAAAAAAGTTAAACAAAACAAAATACCATTTCAAAAAATTATTAATGCTTCAAAATACTGCTGATTTTACGCGTCAAAAGAAAGTATACAGAATTTACTTCTCTAAGAAATAATATCCAATAATTAATTAGAAATAATTTTTAATATTTAGTTTGTTTTCCATGTGACTTTAGAACAGCATTCAGTCTTTTAGGCATTGATTTGACAAGATTTTTTGTAATATCTGGAGAAATGTTGTTCCATTCTTCGATTAAAGCCCTTTTTAGGTCGTCCTTGTTGGAAATGCTTCTTTGTCTGATTTTCCTGTCAAGGTGCTCCCACAAATGCTCGATAGGATTAAGGTCTGGGGGACTGCGGTGGGTGATCAAGGGTTTTTGGCGTTCGGTATAACAACCATTCCTTAACAATGTGGGATGTATGTTTCGGATCGTTATCGTGCTGAAAGATCCAGTTTCCCGACAGCCCCAATTTGTCAGCACTAGGAGTGATATTGTTCCTCAGTATATTTAAATAGTCTATTTTAGTCATTTTAGAGTCGATGAAAACTAGATTTCCAACTCCGGATGCCGCCATACATCCCCAGACTATAACTGAGCCTCCACCGTGCTTTATGGTGCTTGTAACGCACTTGTCGAGAAATGCTTCATTTTTCGCTCGCCATATTTTTGGTGGCTTTTTCGCCCCAAATATTTCAAATTTACTCTCATCGGAGTATAAAAATGTTTTCCCAAAAGTTTGGAGCCTCATTTTGGTACTTTCTGGCGAATTTTATACGCTTCTTTTGATTCGCTTTAGAAATATAGGGTTTCTTACGTGGCACTCTGCCATGTAGACCATTTTTGTGGAGCGCTCTTCGAATTGTGCTTGCACTCACTGATTTGCCTGAAGTCTCAGCTATTTTCTTTGATATGTTTACTGCACTTGAAACTGGATTATTCCTTACTTCTCGTACAATTGTCCGCACTTCGGAGTCAGTAAGCTTCTTAGGTCGCCCAGACCGCGGTAAATTTTCAATAGTATGACGAGTCGTATATTTATCTATAATTTTTTTTATCGTACAATGATTCCTTCTAACGATTTTTCCAATTTCACGCAAAGATTTCTTTTCTTTATGTAAATCTAAAATTATTTTTCGTGTTTCGTTTGTGGTTTGCTTACCCATTATCTTAAATGTTATACTTTTGCACTTATTCAAACAAAAACAAAGAAAATCTACGAAAAATATTAGTGCACTATATTTGCTTACTTCACTTATAAACAGTTTCAAAGAAATTTGTGTGATTCCCGGAAATAATTAAAAACAAAACGAGAAGTGTTGCCACTGTATACTTTCTTTTGACGCGTAAATTCATGAGTATTTTAAGACAAGATGAATTATTTTTGAAAATGTTTTGTTTTGTTTAAGTGTTTGTGCTGACATAAACTTCTATTATATGAGCCTTTCAAGCTATGATAAAACATTTTAATTTCTATCAATAAACATTGTGCAATAAAAGTTTAAATACAAAAAAGATGGGTGTTTACTTATTTTTGACGCTCACAGTATATGGGTTTTCAATATATTCCAAACATTCATTTTCACACATTTCATGTTCCTGATATTAATTAACGCTACGTTACAACATTATTATTATCATCACTCAATTTGGAAACTTCAGTCGAAGAATTCCACGTCTTACTTTTTGAGAGTTTAAATATACGGTGACTGGCAAATGGTTTTCTACTTGGCCGCGTGAGAAGCCGCGTGTACCTCTTGGTGGTTGCGACAGAAGAGACCGGCTTATTTCCATGCGGTCTTTTCCTGTCCCAACCAACGGCACTTTCTCACCGCTAGTGCTCCACTCCCGTGGCGAGTTCTAAAAAGTGGAGAGTTCGGCACGCCATCTACGAGTATTTGTTCGCATTCGCAACATTCGAAATAAATTTCGAATGCTGCGAATCCTGCCGCGCCACACTGGCATCACCAAGGAATGGTGCCAGTTTATAAAGCTTTTCAAAGCCGTGATAGGTAACAATACATCGATTGGAGAGATTCGTAAACTACAATACTTGCTGGGATATCTGCGCGGGGAGGCAAGAGAAGCCGTATCGCACCTGCAGCTGACTAGCAGTAATTACGAGTCCGCACTCATGATATTGGAAGAACGGTTTTCGGATAACCGTCAAGCTGCTGGTGAGTACATGGACGCAATCCTCGACGTGAAGAAGCTCGGCTACAAATCTACTGACGACGAAATAGCAATGTATAACATGATACGGAACTGCTTGGCTGTATTGAATACCTTGGGCTACACGACTACTCATTGAGACCCAATGATAATCCTTATTATAATGCAAAAGTTCGATAATGATACCCTCCGTTCTTTTGAAGAATACATCAATGGTAGCAAGGAGTTACCTCCTGTGAGCAAGTTATGTGATTTTCTCCTAAAGAGGTATAAGCTGCTTCTGTCCATCCAAGCCCAACCTTCACCAACGCAGCCCCCGAAGAAAAAAGCCTTTGCGGCCCATACGAAAGGCGGTTGCACATATTGTAAAGGAAAACACGCGATGTTTTCATGTGACGAGTTCAGGAAGCTGTCCGTCGAGGATAGGAACGACTTCGTAAGGCAGTCCACGGTATGCCGAAACTGTCTATCACATAACGATTCACGGAAGTGTAAGAGTAAAGTGCGATGTTTGGAGTGCAATAAAGAACATCATATCATGCTGCACCTTAAAAAGGCAGTAAGTGGGAATTCTGCCTGTCAGCCGAAGGGAAAATCAAGCACGGCATCAGTATTGTTAGCAACCGCCCTAGTATCGGCAAGGGGACCAACTGGCAAGATTTCGGTACTTCGGCCTTTGATCGATCCTGGTTCTCAGACATCCTTCATCGCGTTGGCTGCAGCAAACAAGTTAGCTTTGAAGAAGATAAATGTATTGGCGTCAGTATCGGGCATCGGTAGTGTTAATGCTGCGACTGTTCGGAAAACCGTCGAGCTCAAGATAAAGCCAAATTTTGTATATTTGAGGCTTATGTGCTACCAGCACTAACAACCTTATTGCCGAATGAAGATATAATCGAAAACGGATGGATGAGAAAGCTACAACTTGCAGACCCGAAATATAACGTTAAGGCAGAAATTGATCTGGTACTGGGAGCTGAAGTGTTTGAAGAGATAGTTGAGCCAAAAATAAAGAAAGGAGATCCGTTGATGGCCCAGAAGACAAAATGAGGCTGGGTTTTCTCGGGCAAACTCCCCATCGAGTCACCTGAAGTCACGACACTGATATCTAATATATCAACAACGGAGTTTCATGCGGTGCTCCAACGCGGTCACGTTACCATTCAAGGACGACCCTAAGATAGTGCCACTAGGGAATTCTAGGAACAGGGCTTTAATGCGTCTAAAACAACTGGAAAAACAACTCGAGAAGGATGTTGAATTAAAGGAAGGTTATCAGTTCTCATCAAACAAATGTCGGACATGTTAAGGTCTGGTGGATTCAACCTACCCAAGTGGACCTCAAATGACCCCAGCCTTTTGAGCGAGATTCCCGAGGAATCCAAGGAAATGGGGTTGCATGAGTTCATACAAGATTCAACGATAGCCGCCCTTGGTCTGATATGGAACCCTCGGAACCCCTAAGAAGGTCGACTTTCGCTTAAAGCTATTGAAGTATGATCTTTCAAGGAAGCTGACAAAGCGATGCCTTCTATCAAGTATTGCAGGGATTTTCGACCCCCTTCAATGGCTCGCACCGGTGACGATTTCGGCGAAGGTCTTGTTGCAGAAAATTTGGCGGTCAGGAATCGGTTGGGATGAAATTCCTTCGGATGAGATTTTGACGCAATAGAAACACCTTGAGGAGCAACTGCCGGTCTTGGAAACTATCCGAATTTCCCCATTGGATCCATTATTCTATGGATCATCGTTGCGAGCTTCATGGGTTTTGTGATGCTTCCGAGGCAGCATACGCTGCCGTAATATAATGTAAGGTCATAAATTCCAGTGGTAAATCAACTATATCACTACTCTGCGCCAAGACCAGGGTGAAGCCGCTGAAGGCGAAAGTGACCTTGCCGAAACTAGAACTGAACGGTGTTTTGCTGCTCGCCGGACTAAGGCATCTGGCGAGGTCAACATTACTAATAGATGACTCTCCTGTGTACTCCTGGTCCGACTCTACAATCGTATTGGCGTCATTTAAAGCGTGTATTCGACGAAACGAAGATTGTCCCAACTTTCGAGGAGTTTACTATGGTTCTTTGCCAAATTGAGACATGTGTGACACTTCAGACCACTCGTTCCGCTCTCTAGCAATCCATATAACATTCAAGCTTTGACTTCAGGGCACTTTTTAATTCAACGGCCGAATAACGCACTTCCGGGGGCCGATCGCACGCAGCGGGACCTTTACGACAAATGGCAGCATCTTAAGGCCATTCGTCAAAAATTTACAGAACCTACAGGTCCGAACTAAGTGGGACAAGGAAACCCCAAATCTAAATCCTGGCCAGCTGGTGTTGATCAGGGAAAAGGAAACACCCCCGATGAAGTGGCCATTAGGTACTTAGTATGCAGGACCTCCGCAAAGCCCCGATTTTGCGGGTTACAAGCTTATAGCCAAGTCTCCACGAGCCCTCATTCACCTCATTAACAAGATTTTGCCAGCCGTTAGCTTTGCTTTTATCTATAGCGCTGCGGAGTCTCTTTTTTGCTGATCTATACTGTGCCTTTATGGCACATGCCTCCTCGTTGGCATGCAAACGTTGTGCCAAACGGCGGAGCTTATGACACTCCCCCCGCAGGTCGGCAATTTCTGTCGTCCACCAGTAAATAGAAGGCTTGTCGCGCCTGGGGCCCCTCCGGGGCATGGAAGCCTCACAGAAAATCGTTATCAGGTTCATCACTGAATTAACGACGGTGTCAGCTCCGACACTACCACCCCTGGAGCGGCTCCAGCGCGGCCCTACCTGCTCCAAGGGCTTCGACGAACTTCCCGATGTTCACCCTCGCGACATTCCACAGGCAGGGGGAGCGTCGCGTTGGTGCTCGCCGACAAGTAGCGTCAACCACTTCAAACGCGATGTACTGATGCTCACTTGTCGAGAAGTCTTCTAGGATTCGCCACCCGTCCACCGATGATGGCAAAGATTTCGACGCAAAAGTGATGTCAGGAATGCTTGCTTCACAGCCTGGGCGCCGAAACGTTGGCGTGGATCCGTTTCCCTCTGGAGTCCGACTGAGGCATGCCCCATTCAAGAGCCCTGGCATTAATATAATCGCCTACCAGGATTCATCACTCCGTGCTCGAAACGGCGTCCTCCAGAGCATCAAGCCGGCGCCGAAAGTCCGGCATCGTCTCGTTATCCCTAAACAGCGGACCCGGACAAACCCGACCCCCCGGCCTTCGGCAAGAACACGAAGTCGAACGTCGTCCCGAACCCAGATGGCGGTGGTGCCCGATAAGTCGAGGTGCCATGAAGGCGGGTCCTTGTTTCGGTATTGCTCGGTAGTCAGCACTAGATCAGCATTTACTTCCGCACTTACCTGGCATATACATACCATATACTTGCATATACATAACATATGTATGCATCAGTATTTAGTAGTACAATATTTTTGTTTGTTTAGGGGAGATATTTATGACTTTAATATGTACATGTATATAATTTTCAGTTTGGAAATATATGAGTTAATATTTTGAACTTTTAACTATATACAAATGAAAAAACCTTCATAGAGATTTTCTCACATAAGATGACACCTTTACACTCAAAGCGTCGAGCTTCCGATATTCCGACTTATTTACACATCGGTTGAAGTTACCCACCAAAACGACTTGCTCTCGGAGGGATTATGATGTCACACGACTTGCTGATGTGCCAAAAACTATTCGAGGTTGGTCACTACTTACTGAAATGCCTGTTTTAAGAGTCGGGCGGCCTCATCTGCCATTATCTGACCGTACCGGCCTTGGTTACCCCGCCGAATAGTAGATTTCAAGATGTCCTGCAGCTTAGTGGCCATACAGACAAATACGATGACATCGACTTTTACCACTTTTGAATTTCGATGTGTTCCTTCCTTAAGGGGGTCACCCCGTGTGTCGGGTTGGAGAAATCGATTTATTTTTTTTGGCATGAATTGTATCTATATATAGTGGAGAATATGTGGTCAAAGGGATTTTCCGATATTCCGAGTTGTTCAGAAATTACAGGATTAAACAGGTAAGGAGTTTGCAGCCGCTGCTAGAGTATTCGATGGGAAAGAGCATCGAATCTTTTTTTTACCTGCTAGTTATTTACTTGAGCCTTATAAATTCGAACACAGGTATAAATATAAAAAGATGGAAAACTAATCAATTGTCTAAACTGATTTGCTGTTTGGAATAAAAAGGATAATCCAGCCTAGAGTGAGCACTGAAAGGCCTTCAAGCTATACTGTTGTAAGTATTGTGCTGTCTTGACACCGTCCGTACGAACCCTTGCCTTTTTCTCGGGCGGATCGGGGCCTGTCCTGCCGCGTCGACTGAGGTGGATGCCCCAGGATTTTACCGAGGCTTGTTGCTCGATTCGATCATGTTGTTTCTAGGATTTAGGTAGGATTTAGCATAGTGGAATAACTCCAACTATACTTTATTTATCTGTTTCCCTAATCTCAGCATTTCATTTTTGTTTTACTGAGGATAGTACAAAGTACGGTGCCTCAAATCCTTCTCCTTTTCTTGATCTGGTGGTAAATAACTGCATCATCAACTAGCTCCATAATCCTATCCCGTCCACCTCGAAATCCCAACCTAGTTAAGATAATCAAATCACAAGGGGACAGATCGGGAGAGCGTGCCGGCCATTCCAAATCGCCTCTAATTGAGATAAGGCGCTCTGGAAAGTGTTCCCTCAAAACAGAAATCGATGCTCTTGAAGTGTGTGCTGTTGTTGGAACCAAGTGTCCCCCAAATCCAAATTTTCTAGCCGTGGGAAAAAAAAAATTCTGTAGCATGTTTACATACCGGTCCGAATTCACTGTCACTGTAACCTCATTTTCCTCAAAAAACCAGGGACCAATAATTCCAGCTGAGGAAATTGCACACCACACTGTGACTTTGGGTGAATGCAAAGGCTTTTGATGCAATTCTCGAGGGTTGGTGTCAGCCCAGTAGCGCATGTTTTGTTTGTTAACCGACCCACACAAATGAAAATGGGCTTCATCGCTAAAAAAAATAATAGCACCCTCGGAAACGACATCAAGAAGAAGCTCACACGCGTTCATCCGAGAATTGAAGTCACGTTATGAAAGTTACTGCACTATCGCCATCTTATAGGGATGAAAATGAAGATCATCACGAAGAATTCTTCTCACAGAACGATCGGATAGTCCAAGGGCAGATGCGTGTTTGCGCGCAGAACGCCGTGGCGATCGCAACATTAACGCTCTCACTGCTTCAATGTTCTCAGGTGATCTAACGGGCCGAGGGACTCCAGTTCTTCCTTTTGTCGCACTTGCAGTTTGTCTGAATGTAGTGACCCATGTAACAATTGATTTGCGGTCTGGGACGGGAGCCAACGGGGCTAAATTAAAGCGATTCCGAAATGCACGCTGTGTGGCAATAACCGAACATCCGCTTGAAAAGTAAACCTCAACGGCAAAGGCACGCTCTTCACTATTCCAACGCATGGTGGCGACTGAACCGTGTCGGGACAAAACTTTACAGTATCCCCTGTTGAACGAGATCACTAGCGCTCCGCTATGACATCAACTAACTGAGTGGCGCGCATTTTAAAAAAGGAAATTATGCTGCCGCACCCTGTATTTGACCCGAGCAGCACTGGAACATGGAACGCATGTTCCGTGGCCGGGTTGTCCGAGCTTTTGGCTGGAAACAACCTGTAAACTGGAGGGTCCCACTTTTTTCACACGGTTGACTATGAGTGCCTTGGTCTTAATTTCTGCACCATCCTCCAATTGCCATGTTAGGCCAACAATTGAGGATACCTTTCCTGCAGAAATTGCTCCCAAACCCGAAACTACCACATTCGTTCTTGTCCGGTTGAATCGTAACTTCTGGACCAATTTCGCAGTCACGGAACTGCTCTTGGTCCACAGAGCAGCGCGATTACCTCACCGACCGTTACCCTGATCCTAATTGCCACACTTGGGAGAACTGTATTGGAGTAAGCTCAGACGGACGAATTTTTGGCATATGTGAAGAGCTCTCTTTCTTCTCTCTTCTCTCTTCGGTCCTTGTCGGAATGTAGTATCGTTTCATGCTGCCCATGACATAATTTACATCCTCATTTACACATTTAGCCTGGGGCAAATCTCTTTTCGATATTTTTGAGATCCACGTATAGTGGTAGTGGTAGTGGCGCAATATGTGAAATTTGTTTGAACTCAATTTTCGATATTGCAGAACACGATGGTGAACCACTGCCTCCATCCCAACTAAAAGACATTGTTATGAACTGGTTGTCCAAGAAGTGATCCAAACCCTCCAAGGTTGCAGGAGATTTAGGATTTTTGAGCGAGGAGTCGAGTCTCGAGACATCAATTTGGCGCGTCGGAAAAATAGTAACGAAATAGGAACCAACGGAATCCCTTCCTCACAATTAAACCCTGCTTTTTTCAAATTTTAAGCTACCGAACGCGTGGTGTCCAACGCCTTTCCGATAGTGCTAAGGAGCGGTAAACTCACCCGAAATACTAAACATTGACATTTTATAACTTTGTTAATAATAGTAGGATTTTGTTCGAACTTCCTGGTGTTATTAATACTCTCGCCAAATTGTGTACTTCTAGGCTGAATTTAACTCTTCGTCTGGGATATGGGTTCCACCTCGCATGATCGCATAAAGTATATGAGCCAAGCTGATTCTAAATTGCAACAGTTGGATTAGCTCCAAACACTTCTACAGAAGTCTTCTGTCTTATCCAGACTGATGTTGCTTTGCCCGCCTGAGTTAGTAAGATTTTCATAACATCCCCGTTAACTTTTCAAGAACAAGGTGTCGTCTGTCCTTCGCTGAAAAATCTTTCGATACATGCGAATTTAATTGAGGCAATCCGCAAGTTTCGCCTTCAGGTACGCGACGATTTCGGCGATATTTTAATTTGATTCTGATGTAATCCAATAGTAATAGTATCAATATTAGGTTCAGTTTCAGTATCAATATTAGGTTCTGCTACCACTTCTGTTACGACTAGTTTCTTCCTCAATAAAATCATTCTATCATATCGCAGCCATAATTATATTTTCGATAAAACGATTACAAGCAAAATCTATTTAGTTTAATGATTACAAATAAAACCTTTTATTTAGTTAAATGATTACAAGCAAAACCCTTTATTTAGTTTAGTACTGATATCTGATAACTATGAAACCAACCGCCACTTTTTACTAAGCAAACACAACTCTTTTTAAAAAACGTTTCAATATCGGCAATTATTTTTCTCATGTCATCTATTTAGTCATGGCACTCTCATCTCCACTACTGTGGCGAGATCTGAACTGAGTGGAGGGCGCTGGTGGCCTCATCTGTCCGCTCGCATTTGCATCATTCGAAATAAATTTCGAATTCCGCGAATCCTGCCGCGCCACAATATCATTGGATTGGTAGTTTCCAATGATATTCGCAGCAGATTCCTGCATTATTGGGGGTGGATTTTTAAAATATGCTTGTATAATGTGACCAATATCTTTTCTCAACTTCCCGACTTTTTCATTGAGTGGAAACACCCCGACCCTGCTTGTGAACGGAACAAAGGCTAGAAAACAAAGTAATTTCGCTAGCCAAAAAATCGCCCAAAATTATATCAAGAGCAGCAATAATGTTGTTAGTTGCTGAAGAAGCTTCGATATTGGGATCGTAGGCTTAGTGGTCAGAAGGTTTTCAGCATTGACTTAGACTGCGGTCAAAGCCTCGTTATGAATTGGACCAATATCCCCAGTTACTAAGCTTCTCTTGACTACTGAAACCATTGAGTGGAGTGTGGAAAATTCAATTCCGTACGATAGCCTTGTGCTCTAGCCACTCAGCTATCCGGGAACACAGCGAAATTTTTCCTAGTTGGGAGCGGAACTCAGTTAGTATTCAGTCGCTCGGTTGATAACGCTTAGTTACAAAATATGGCAAACGGGTTATGTTCCCATAATGAAGTCGATGTATGCTTTCCACTGAATTCCATTCTAAATCTTCAACACGACAGTACGCGCGGATCATAAATATTTTTAGTTGACCTGTCCAAATCAAACGACGTCCAGATCTTTCGTTTATGGTAGTTAACGGCATCATCGCCAAAACGTTCAAGGGCTAAGGGCCTGGTGTTATTGAACGGCAGAGATTTGACAAAATCATAATCATGATTACCAAATTTATGATTACGTGATTGTAATCATAATCGGGCTTTCGTGTCTTTGATTCTAATCAGGTAAACATGTAAACATAATCATGCAATCACGTAATCAAAATCGTGTGATTGTAACCGTGTAATCGTAATTGTGGAATCATAATCGTGTAATCATAAGTATTTTCAATCGTTTGCTTAATTTCGCTGTTTGATGACATGCACATTTCTATAATTTTCTGTGAAACAAAATATTACTAAAAGCAGTTCATTGTCTGTCTGTTCGTCTCTTGTCTGTCACACGGGATTTACTCCGCAATGGCCGAAGCTACGAGGTCTGTGAACCGCTACACGTGCAACAAGTTGCATCGCTTTGTATTGGCTTCAAGAGGGCTCCCCAAATACGTGAAAGAGGGTGGGGTATGTTCTTTCTGATATTGCATGAAATACAGGGGAATGGGGACACAAAATGTGTGCCCCGAAGAGTGAAATACCTATACAAAATCTAGGCCTCAAAGTACATCCCATTTCGATATCGTAATAGTAACATATGTTATTACTATATTTTAGAAATTTACTTGAAAACCCTCCTTAACTTTATTGTAGATGCACACAATTTTGCAGTAGCATAGCTGATTTTATGTTGCAACCAGAACACAACATGACTACGAATTATATTGAACGCAAATTCGCCAATTCTATTGACCAAAGCTTGGCCAGAGCTGAAAAATATAGGTTTCAAAATGATGTAAAGGGGCAATTTCATTTAAATTTCGAACTTAAAAAAATTACTAGGCAAGACCATAAGGTCCAGTTATATTGTAAATAAAACAAATACAAATAAATAATTCGTTATAATACAAACAAATCAGAAATAAGAATTCATTTAGCATGTTAAACTACTCCCTTTAGTGTGATATTTATATTTAGTATTTTGGGTTGCAGTGCGTTTACACGGAAGGGATAAATTTGAGCTACTCTACCTTTGCCAATAATAGTCCAATTTTAACCAAACGTGGGGATATTATGCTATCATACTATAGCCTATGTTGTATGTTACTATAGATTTTTATGACTCTGGGGTCAACATAAGGGAAATTTTCAGTCAAGTTCCCAAAAACAGCAATATACTGTTATTAACTTAATTTGAGCAGATATCGGTATGGAGGATATTTTGACGCTTTGGCACTGTATTGATTCAGCTTAGTGACTTTTTTTCCAATTTTTCAGTTGCGTAATTTCTGAGAACCTGTCTGCGCAAGATATAACGACTTTGCGGACCTCGCACTCTCCTCCTTTCCAACAAATGTATAACAAGTCGGAATACCGGAAGTTCGTGCTTCGGGTATAAAGGTTTTGTGTTCATCTTATCAACGCACATTTTTCTACCCGTATACAGCTACAAAATTACGAGACATACGTACATATTACAGCCGTAGATGTTATGCTCACCCTAAACAAACAAACTGCCTATTTTCGAATACTGTACATACGTGCATATGTATATAAATTGATGGTACCCATATTTCCGATTTACTTCTTATATCTATCTGAATTAGGCTCTACCCGCAAAGTTCATTAGCACGCATATACTATATACCTACATTCAAACATGTCTGGTTGGAGTAATTGATATATGCAAATGCCTAAAAAACTAAAACAAAATAATTCTTTGCGACCCCATTCTTAAGAACTCATTTCGTTGTGGTATTGATATGTAATGATGACGTCATTCAGGTTAGGTGTAGAGTGCATGAAATTCACGAAACATGGTAAAGTTTTACCCCCTATAACTTTGTTAATAATAGTTGGATTTTCTTGAAACTTGACCAAATTGTGCACTATATTGTTCATTATACCCATGCCAAATTTTGTACTTCTGGGATGAACAAACAGAAGGGGGGTGCCGGGTAAATTTCTAAAATGTGGAAATATACTATTATTAACTTTATTTGTACAGATATCGGCACCGGATATATTTTGAGGCCTAGATTTCGTAGAGATGCACTATTGAGATTTTGTTCAGATTTTTCGGTTGGATAGGTTCTGAGAACGAGACCTGTTACACTTTTTGGGGGTCATATTTTGAGCCCTCACTCCCCTATGTTTCACCCCATATCAAATATTGAGCCAGTTTCGAAAAGTACTAATTGAGACCTTTCATTTGATACCCCACATGGCCACATTTTATAAAAAAAAATTTTGCACCCTCCTTTCACATGTATGGGGAGCCCCCCTTAAACTTAACACAAAATGGCGTCAGTCGCTGCATGTAAAGGGAACGGCAGATTACATACTCCTACCAATTTTCGTGACAATCGGTTCAGCCGTTTCCGAATAAATCGGCTGTGACAGACAGACAGACAGACAGACTGACGGACAGACAGACATCGAATCGATTCTAATAAGGTTTTGTTTCACACAAAACCTTAAAAACTACGACTGGCTTTAGAAAACGCAAGTCGAGACCTTTCATTTGATATCCCACATGACTATATTCGGCGTGGATAACGTACAGCCTCATTATAACCAGCAACTTGTTTGCCAACTTGGTTCTCCGTGTGTGTTTAGTTTAGGGTTAATGTCTATAATATGTACATACATCTCTAATTTTGGAAATATTTGAAGGAATATTTTGGATTTTTAGCTATGTACGAATGGGAAAACGTGCATAAAAAGTTCTTTATATCCGAAGCAACCAGCTTCCGGTATTCTGTCTTACTTGCATTTCTGTCAAAACCATAATTTTCGCTAAAATTTCACTTCTCTCAGCAACTGATCCATACTGATCAAACGAATACAAAATAAATTATAAATTATAAAAGCCTGCGGTGTGTCCGGTTTTGACAGCATTAACTATAATATTACGTAACTCTGCGAAACAGAAAGGTTCAAAAGCAAGGAAGTATTAAAAGACGAAATTTGTTAAGTGTAAGTGCCAAGGCTATGATTTATCTATCTCTAATTGTAAAATTCATCAATCGGCTTGAAAAGGATGTTACTATGTTTCAAATGATTAATCTCCAACGTTTTTCCTTTTTCCAGGATACTACAATTCCCTTATTGCAAACGTTAGAGAGGTTTTCAAGCATAGTCAAACAATATGGTGATGCAAAGCTCCTCAAATATGGAAGAAGTTCAATTCCCTACAATACATTACAAAGAAGAGCTTTAGAAAAGCTACGTATCATACAAAAATCTATCAAGTCGAAAACGTATAGGAGCACTGAACCATGCATGAAGGATTTGATATTGGTTGAACTCACCAGCTGGTTTAATAACACATTTTTTGAATGGGCCGACGGCATATCATGTAAGGTGTGTCAAATGAAGAGTCCAGCAAATGCTACTGGATACAAGGGTGACAATCGTGTTGAAATATTGAATTGTTGTGGTCAACAGACGACATTCTATCGTTATAATAAAATTGCGTATTTGCTACAAACACGCCGCGGCCGGTGTGGCGAGTATGCCAATTGTTTCACATTTCTTTGTAAGTGTTTAGGATATGATGCTCGCTACGTTTTCGCGAGCTTTGATCATGTATGGACGGAGGTTTATTCGGACGCCCAAAAACGATGGATTCATATAGATCCTTCTGAAAACGTGCTTGATGTACCACTAATGTATCAAAGTGGTTGGAAGAGAAAAATCGATTATGTTATTGCTTTTTCGTTAGACGATATTCAGGATGTTACATGGCGATACACAAGTGATCACAAGAATGTAAGTATAGCTTTTTCTATATTCATTGAAAGTGGATTTTATGAAGTCGAAACCATATATCTTTGACTAAATGAATGGATAAAACGTCCATAATCGAAAATAATACCTGAATCCCCAAACTGTCTCTACGTAAAATCATTGGTACTTCATTTAGCTCATCCCACATTATCGCTGTATATTCATGTGTATGAATAGCGTCAAGTGAAATACATTTATATATACCGTACTACTATTCTGAGACAGACTACCAGCTAAAATATTCCATTGTTGCTCGTAGGCCACCAACATGAAACCGCTTGATACATTACATCGGGCTAAGTCTATTTAATTTTACAACAACCAACCAGTACGTATGGTTCAACGAGTCTCAACTGCCATGTGGTCTCTGTCCTAAGTACAACGTCGATTTCATATAGAACTTTTGTTTTCCAAATTTTACGCTGCCAACGGCAGCACGGTAAGTACGTACGAAAAGAAATGCTTAAAGGTTTTCCCGAGAACTAAACGTGCACAATGGTGGAATTCTACTGGCGTCGACGTAGGCGCACTTTTGGCCTTCTCGTTGACATTAAAAACAAACCATTAAAACACTTTAATGTTGGAATTACAGAATCGTGCGTTTGGAGCAGATAACAGCTAGCGGTGATTGCTATTACGGAAGATTACGGAAATTCAAACCGGTCTGCTGAAGAATCGTACTTGACCCACCAAATATGGTATCATATTGTGCCCAAAAGCACCCCATTAGTTCACCGTCTTTATCGACTTATCCCTGAAAAATTAAAGATAGCGAAATTTGAAACTCAATATTTGTTGTTTTTGATGCTGACCATCATCCAGCCCTTGAAGAAGCGCAATTAATTTTGCCCCGAAGAAACACGAGTCTTGTCACCTATGCGATGAGTACTGCAGATTGAACGTGATCACTCATTGACATTGATGATATGACGAACAAGACCATGTTCTCAAAGGTCGACCTTATGATGACCTTCCATGAGATATCTGTCGCCGAAGAAGAAATCCCCAATACAGCCTTGACGATACCTATTTGGTGGTATGCATTGACGATGATGATATTCAGACTTAGAAATACAGTCTCTAACTTTATGTAGCTAATGGATTGTGGAAGAAAGGGAGGCTTTCCCAAATCGCAAAGATAGTGTAGCCGACTAAGCACTGCTGGCGCATTACCATCCCGGGTGCAATATGTCGTTAGCCGCCGATGCATCTAACGCGGCCATCGGTGCAATTTTTCTACGGAAACAGCACTTTAACTGGGTTGGACTTACGATGATGCAATAGTAGATCGATTCACGGTAGTAAAGACATTTTATTATAACTGCGTCATACGATTCGGAGCAGCAATCACTACCTACCAGAGAACCCAATGCGTCCCTTACTTGGCCTTTGTGATAACTTCAACGAGCATTTTAGAACGGCCAGTGCTGGCTGATATGATTTATAACACTATATTGACCTTACCGGGAGAATTCCTAGTCCCTACACAAAATCATTTAGAACCAAAAGTTTCCTGGACATCATTCGGCGAAATATGGGGCAAATTACGCCAATAACAAACAGTCACCATTGCTTGCGAACTACTTTTGTCAACAATGCAAATATGTTCACATTAACCCCGTTTACAGACTGCTAGTCTAGCCATCTTTGGTAGCTCACAAGATAGTAAAAGAGGATTTCTGACAAACATTACGCTATTGTCGTAAATGCGAACATCTCAACTATTTAAACTGCGTTTATTTGGAACTGATGCCATCTAATTACACATTCAGTGAAAGACAGTCATCAATCGCCACGACGCCAGGAAAAGTTCAGTATTCCGAAACAGAAAGGCTACGATAGATTTCGGTTACCCACTGTGGTTAATCATTTGGTTCATTAGTAGATTATTCAACTAACAACTAGCCTAACATCCAACACAGTATCGTCCGGCCTGTTGCCCTTTATGATTCTGATTGCTGGCCGAATATCAGACAATAAACGCCACCTCGTGGCATTCTAGCCGAAAATTTTGCCAAGGATCAGTGGCATAAGATGTTCGAAATGATGGGATACGTCATTGATATGAGGTTACATCTGCCGTGAAAAAAATAGAAAGAAACATCTTCGATGTTATGGTCATTTATGTGATTCGCGCTAACGGAAATTCGTTAGCTAGAATTAGTCTGATCGAAAACGACCAAAAAGCCAATCGAAACAGCGATGACTCCATACGCTAGATGGTGATTTGAGAGCCTCTCAACTCCACCTAGACCAGGTCTGTGATCGAGAAAACTGGCGCTGGCACTTCTCAACGGGGTCTACTCCGCTACCGAACAGACAAAGGCCAAACAAAAAAGAGTGTAACAATTCAAACAAAATTGAAAAATGGTGTCTTATTAACCGCTTCACGCATTGAATTTTGCTATAGGTAAGCGACTTTTTTACTTTTATATTCGGGTGAGTTGCCGGTCTTGCTTTATTTCTATCTATCAGGCGGGCAGTTTCATTCCTGATGTGCCACACGAACTCATCTGGTACGCCTTATGACAACACTCAGTGCCAGAAGAACTCGTGCGGTGGGTTCAATTGCTCTACCACGATTCGAAAAGTAAAGTTCGAAGTGTGGCGGGTGTATCAAAACCGCTTCGTGCCTCTGGTGTTCATTAAAAAAGGCGCCCTCACACCACTTCTCCTTGTTCTTGTTATGAACACCGTCACACGGGATATCTAACGTCTAGCGCCCTACACACTGCTTTATGCAGATGATGTTTTCCTAGCATCTGATAGCAAAAATGATCTCGAGCAACTTGTCCAAAAATGGAATGATCGCCTCATGCAACACGGTCTCAGATTGAATCTAAATAAAACTAAATTTTTGACGACAGATCCCCATCAAATAGGCACAATCACTGTCAGCCACAGTGATCTACCCAGAACTGAGCGATTTAAATACCTCGGGTTAACGCTATCAGTTAATGGAGAACTGCGTTATGAAATTGCTTCACGAATTAATGCAACCTGGATGAAGTGGCGTTCCAAAATTGGTGCTCTTTGTGATCGACATATCAACGAACGTCTCAAATCTAAAATTTGCCGCAATGTCGTCCGTCCTGTCGCCCTCTATGGTTCTGAGTGTTGGCCGACTATAAAAGACAATGAACGGCGTCTTGCGGTAATGGAAACGAAAATGTTACGTTGGAGTAGTGGCGTGATACGTTTTGATCACATCTGAAATGGGCATATCCGCGATCGTGGAAAAATTGCGAAAGAGGCGTCTTCGATGGTATGGGCACGTTATTCGTGGTAACGAGAATTCACTTGCCAAGATTGGTCTAAACATCGAAGTCGATGCTGAACGACCAAAAGGCCGCCGAAACAACGGGTGGCTTGACACGCTGGATGAGGATTTAAACGCCTTGAGATTGCACCTGGGTCAGGCATTCGATAGAGCCAAGTAGCGAAATCGATCACAACGAACCGACCCCACTGAAGAAAAAGAAGAATGCCAATATATTTCCAAAATATATCGATGTAATTGTCCGGATGGCCCAAATGGTCGTGGTCCACTTTTCGCTGTTGTCAGAGGGATTTGCTATCTTGACTGGATGTCTGATACCAGTCGACGGCTGTGAATGAGTCATACCAGGGTAATAAGTGTACTGTAGTGTACCATTACGATCTTAAATAAAGTGCTCAATCACAGTTCAAGGCCCTGATCCATTTTGGATTGTTGTGCCAACGATTATTATTATATCAATATAATATTTAAATTACGCACATATTCTGCTCAGTATTTTCAATTTTATATTTTATTACTTTTATACCATGTTGTAATTATTCAGTTGGTAATTATATATGGTATGTATGTATAAATAAGTCGGAAAGTGGAAACAGAAAACATGAAAGGTTTTGTTGATTTTTTATGTACGAATATTTGACTACATAATGGTTCCACTTATATATACCCCGTAGTGTATATACGTTGAATGTACCCAATATTCAATTCAATGTGGTGCTGGTTGCCTATAATATTTCCATTAACGGACGCTAAATGTCCGAAAGTCCTCCTTAAATTTATACTTGGAGTATTAAATTTAGTATAAATATAAATAATAATACAAGTCATAATATTGGAAAATTTGAAGGAAATCCAATTATTAGCAAAACTATCGAAGGTTATTACACTGCCATGTATGACATCATCATTATATAATGCCAGCCCATATGAACGACGGCGCGCATGGGACTGTTTAAATTTTCCTTTTTGGCTTTTTTTTAGTTATTTCTATATCAGTGTCAATTACTCAAGGTAGCCACACGTATACGAGTTTATATATGTTAATAAACTTTTCGCGTAGTGTCCAATGTCCAGTTGAAATTCCTCACCATTTGGGCTGAAGTCATGGTATTATCACGATATTTTCGGCTGTACCCAAAGCTTGCGGTACGCGAAAATCTTCTGGTTGCCTGCAAGTCCAAAGTTATTGTGAAAACCTACGCGTTAAATACGACAAAGGAGTGTCGCAGGCGCGAATTTTCTCCTCACGTTGGACCTGTGACAGGTTGTTAAACTCTAAGTCTAAAACACACATTTTAAA
The DNA here is from genome assembly GCF_905115235.1 of Hermetia illucens. Taxonomy (NCBI): domain Eukaryota; kingdom Metazoa; phylum Arthropoda; class Insecta; order Diptera; family Stratiomyidae; genus Hermetia; species Hermetia illucens. The sequence continues at coordinate 123,350,655 of NC_051849.1, read as the reverse complement.
GCGGAAATATTATGAAATTAGAGCAAATTTCGCGGATTATCATCAGACGTCGACACATGGTATAAGGTAAAACAAGTTCTAATATTTTTACTATGTGAAACAAAACCTTATTAAAATCAATTCAATATCCGTCTGCATGTTTGTCTGTCTGTCACACCCGATTTACTCGGAAATGGCTTAACCAATTGTCACGAAATTTGATGAGAACATGTGGTCTGTGTTTCTCTTTACATGCAGCGAGTGGCACCATTTTGCGTTGAGATTATGGGAAGCTCCCCATATTTGCGAAAGGGGGATGTAAATTTTTTCACCAAATATGGTGTGTCAAATGAAAGGGTCCAATTAGTACTCTTTGAAACTGATCTTGCTTTTGATATTAGGTAATGCACAGGGGAGTGAAGACTCAAAATATGTGCCCTAAAAAATGAAACAGGCTTCGTTCTCAGAACCACGGATCAATCTCGGAACCTATCCAACCGAAAAATCTGAAAAATCACAATGATGCATCTTTATGAAATCTAGGCCTCAAAATGCATCCCGCTTCGATATCTGCACAAATAAAGTTAACAATGCTTTATTATCATATTTTAAAAATTTTCCCGTTCATTCTAGAAATACAAAATTTGGTGGTAGTATAGGCGATAATATAGGACATTTTGGAAAATTTGTAGATAATCCTATTATTATTAACAAATTTATAGGAGGTCAAAGTTTTGCATTTTGCGTAAATTTAATGCTCTCTAAAACCTGTATGACGCTATAACCACCTAGAGTGAACTTATGCGAACGGCGGGTTTCACGGAGATATTTTAGTTTTCCTTTCTTAGATTTTTTAGTTATTTGTATATCGTATCAATTACTAGACACATACATGTGTATATGTGTGTGCTAATGAAGTTTGCAGGTAGTTCCTAGTAGGACAAGCAATGCCAATAGAATTAAGTCAGCAATCATTCTTTGTGAGCCACTGTGAATGCTTTTCACATCGCAGAATCAATTACTTTCACAACTTCGATAATATGGTTAATGGTGATTTGAAAGCTTCGCGATTGCATTCAGATCAAACCTTTGACACAGTTAAATGGCATAACCGATCAAGACAAGCTGAACGGCTGAAGAAGGAGGTGTAAATGATTGGCACGTAAAGCATTCAATTTTCGAGTTATATAAGTTAACCACATTGCTTTATGCTACCTGCGGATGATGCCTCCTCAAAAGGTTATCAAACAATGTTGATGTTAATGGAATCCGCCAACAATGCACATCAGCAACATATGCGGTAGTATTCTAGTTTTAAGTCCTAGTTAATAAGCATAAAAATTATTACAAATGAAGCGAATAATGTAATATAAAGAGAATAATAACAGAGTGAGTTATTGTTTAACTTAAGATTGTCACGTCATCTGATAAGCTGTTGTCGAAAAAGTTTATAGTAAGTTTATAGTACCGCATTTAATTTCTTAATTTATAAGTTGAAAAATGAGAACTAGATTTTTTTCCTTATCCTGTAAATATTTTTATTTTTTCCCCGCATACGATCATTTTGGAGACCACGTGCCTCCTTCTTCAGTGCTAGTACCTAATTAGAACTTCTTAATTTATATATTTTTTTATTTTAAGTACAAAATATTTATTTTATTTTAAGTACAAAATAAATATTTATTTTCAAAACAAATCGCCTTCATTCCAACGGAAACTGAAAAATGAAGTTCAATTTCCAACTTCTGCAGAAATGGGATCTGAAAATATAATGTGAAGATATATGTACATGTACATACATATATATAGTTTAAGTAGCACGTACCCATAACAATAATTGCAAGAAAATGAAAGTAGGCAAATGCCATGATAAATATGACCAAATTAAGATTTGCTGTTTTGCGCCGTTTTCCTCGAAATGCAGGTCGCTTTGAGAATTCATTGTAAAGGTTTTGTATAAACACAAAACCTTATTAAAATCGATTCCATCATATTGGGTGAAATATAGGGCGAAGCAGGTTCCGTTCCCACAACCTACCGAAACAAAAGATCTGAAAAATGACAGTGACCCATCTTTACGAGATCTACACCTCGAAATACATTCCGTTCCGATATCTGCATAAATCAAATTAATAATAATATATTTTTATATATATTTTAGAAATTTACCCGGCATACCAATAGGGGATAACATAAGGCACAATTTGGTCAAGTTCGAAGAAAATCCAACTATTATGAAGAAAGCTATAGGAGGTGAAACTTTGCCATTTTTTGTGGGACCTCATACAAATCAATCACATCACATATCAAAGTGTCAATACCACAACAAAGTGAGCTTATATGAATGGGGAGTCGCAAAGAAACGTTTTTTTGTAGTTTTTTCGTCATTTGTATAACAATATCAATGATTCGATATTGCGTTTCAACAGGGATGCCGTACACCTTAGTTCGGTAGAGATTTTGGTAGGTCTTGCATCCACAAGTATGAATGCTGAGCGAGCACTCGGTATAGACTGATACCGTTGTTGCTTGTCTCAGCGGGGCTCTGATTGTGGTCCAACATCAATCCATGTCTTAAGAAGACCGTGAGATTAAGTCGTCCAGACAGGTGCTCATGCTAAACCCTCAAGGACTCAACTGTCAGTGCAACTGAAGTCGAGGAGGCAATAAAACAAATGAAATCGGGGAAAACCACAGGACCTGATGACATCGCATCTGAGCTCTGGAAAGCGAAGAGCTGGGACCCAACACTGTGGCTCAGTGAATTCTTTAACCAGGTTATTGAGGAAGGTAGAACACCTGGCAAAAAAAGTACCACAGTACCAATATGAAAAAGAAAAGGTAGTCCAGCAGAATGATCAAATTACCGTCCGATCGGCGACATCGATGATTTTTGGATTTTTCAGGAACTGCGGAACTACTGATGTAAGACACACTGCGCAGTTCCTCATGGAGAAACGCCGTGCGAAGCATGGCCCTCTTTATATTGCATTTCTGGATCTAGTGAAAGCGTTTGACCGTGTGCTACACGAACTCATCTGGTATGCTCTACAACACTTAGTGCCAGAAGAACTCGTACGGTGGGTTCAATTGCTCTACCACGATCCGAAAAGTAAAGTTCGAAGTGTGGCGGGTGTATTGAAACCGCGTCGTGTCTCTGTTGGTGTTCATCAAAGTAGCGCCCTCTCATCACTCCTGTTTATTCTTGTTATGGACACCGTCACACGGGACATCTGACGTCCAGCAACTTATACAGTGCTTTATGAAGATGAAGTTTTCCTGGCATCTAATAGCAAAAATATTTCGAGCAACTTGTCCACAAATGGAATGATTGCCTCATGCAACACGGTCTCAGATTGAATCTAAATAAAACTGAATTTTTGACGACCGATTCTCATGAAACGGGCACAATTACTGTCAGTGGCAGTGATCTGCCCAGAACTGAGCGATTTAAATACCTCGGGTCAACGCGTCAACGGCGTCTTGTCGTAATGGAGACAAAGATGTTGCTATGGATTAGTGGCGTGAAACGTTTTGATCAGATCCGAAATGAGGATATCCGCGATCGATATGGGATTACACCGATCGTGCAAAAATTGTGAGAGAGGTGTCTTCGATGGTATGGTCACGTAATTCGCGCTAACGAAAATTCACTTGCTAAGATTGGTCTGAACATCAAAGTCGACGGTAAACAACCCAAAGGCAGGCCGAAACAACGGTGGGTTGGTACACTGGATGGGGATTTAAAAGCCTTGAGATTGCATTAAAATCATGCATTTGATATAACCAAATTGCGAAACCGATCACGACGAGCCGACCCTGTTTATGAACGGGACAAAGGCTGAAGAAAAAGAAAAAAGATTTAGCAAAAACGGTAATGTGTTCTAAATATCAAATATAAATAGCTGAATATTCTAAGTAACTTGTCTTGTTTTCACAAATATTTTGCAGTTACGTTTAGTTTGTGATTTTTTTTATATTTCGGTAATCTTAGAAAAAGATCGTTTTGTTTAAATTCAGAGCCTAGTTAAATCTAAAAAGGAGTTCACTTTTCTTTTATATGATACTGATATTTAGTATTTGGTTGCGTTAAATTTGCACGGAAAAGACAATTTTGAGCTACTGTGACTTTATTAGTGATGGTACGATTTTGTTCAAACTAGGCGACATTATGCTTCATACTCCGTCTATATTATTACAAATTCCACGCTTGAGTTTCAAAGAGCTCTGCTCGCGATGTATCCTTATCCACAACCATAACCGGACCGAGAGCAAATCCTCCTGGAATTCTCCTAGAGCATATGTTCTCAGTGGGCCGCCACGGTTCACATGGTACTGGATAACCTCCGTTGAGGGTTCGTAGCAAGAGCCACCTCAGGTGAGTCCCTTGCAGACTCGAATCTAATCGCCCTCCTTGAGTACGTGAGGACGGCACTTCCCAACGGATTAACTGGAATTAGCTCAAAACGGAGAACGGCATCGAAACCTTTCCACGAGTCAGCTTGCGTTCTGCGTACAATACAACACGAAAGACGTCACAAGACAACACTAACACATAACACACAGGACTGATGGCTGTCCACCACGGCCACTATGATCGTTCGCCCATCATACTGCAGATGAAGTAGCGTCGAGGAACTCCCTCCTTCGTCAGAAGGCAGCACGCGCGATTTAATTAGCGCATAGAAGTGTATCATTGCTAGCAAAGCACTGGTTAAAAGCATAGATACCATTCACCATGTGAACGCCCATGTCGTCTAGATTACGGATGTCAGAGTACGCTGGGCAGACACAGAGGACATGGAGCCAGTCCTCTGAGACTGCCCCACACACTCACAACCTTGACTGCAGGCAAGGTTCCGCGAGAAGAGAAACTCATTCAAGCTTCCATGCCCCGTCAGGAGGAAGCCCATGTTAAACCCGAAGTCCATGACGAAACTTCCTCTGGCGGACACATTTCTGACATACACGTGACCCGACCTTTCCTATATTCGTTCCATCTAAGCTGCCACTTAGATGTTACACTCTCATCTAACAACTTTTTGATCACCAGCGGTCCTAGACCATCCACCACATTAACATTTACTAAGTCCGTTTCCCTTCCTAATTCTGTAGGCCGTATCACGCTGCACTACCTCTACATCAAGAGGAGGAACACCCAACAAAACCTGCATGGCTTCGGTCGAAACCGCACGACATACAGGAAGACATGCTGACAACGCCACTGGCTGACAAGCGTAGAACAGTCTCCTGTCCTGTACCGTCATCGTAAAGTCATACAACATAGAGGGATTTATACGTAGAGGGGGACGAGGGGTAAGGGACGGTCCCATATATGTGGATCTGGCCACTCTCCTGCTTAGACTTCTCTCCCACCTCATCACACGCCTGAACATACATGGACATGAGATGGGAAGGCCCGCGTCATCGCCTCCCAGCCAGATGACTTGCGAGCCCTGAGCCTCGCCATGCTTTCCCCGATCTCACAATACCTCCGGTAAGGAATTTATTCTCCTCTTTTAGCGCGACCGTCAGGAGACACCGAAGGCTCGGATCTCGGAACTATCTCACCTAGCAAAGCACAAACACAATTATCACCGAAATTTAGGTCACTTATAGCAATCCCAGAAGATCACTTATATTTAAACGCCAACCGTGATTTGGGTCACCGGAAAAAATCACACTCGCGCAAAGGGAAACACACCCGCACGCATCGAATGCTAGGATGAGTGAGTTGCGCTGACAGGTGGATCTACTCTAACTGTCGGCAATGACTGGGGAAGTGGAGGAAGAGCAAATTCTTCAAATTAAATCTGCTCGAAAAATTCTCGTCTACTTTTCGTCGCGGCTCAGTGTCATTAACGCAACAGAGGTGTTCGATATTCATTAAAGATTTCAGCCTCCGAATTCTTTCAGTCAAGGCCGATTCACATGAAATATCGGGTGGAGGTACAGGGTAGCATAAGAATCATCCGCTCCACGTAAATTCATGCGACTCAGTTTATTCGTGGGATTTCATATTTCCTATTTGTCCACCAAATTTCGTTCGGATGGGTTAGCCATTTCTAAGAAGAGTGCGTGTGACAAACAGACAGACAGTGAATCGATTTTAATCCTTAACTGGAGCCGTGGGGTCTAATATTTATATTTTTTAATGTATGCGTACCCTTATCTAAGTAATCTCATTACGTCACGTGCGCTGGTTTCGGAACGTAGGGCTGTTAGTGATGCTTGAAGCAGAAATACAAATGGATTGTGGTCAAAATGGATCCTCGACACCAGTTACGTATATTTCTTTAATTTGAATTTATAAATATTATTTTTTTTCATTAATTTCAAACAAAAATGTCACGAAATCTAAATGTCCAGGCAGTACATGTATTTCTGGAAGATGACTTTGAGTCCGAGAGCGATAACGTTCTCGGTAGAAGGGGGATTATGTGACGGTGAACTTAAAGACTTAGAGGAGGCAGTGTAATCATCCATGTGGAAATGACACGTCCAGCCGGCAGAGGCAAGAATCGATGCAGTTAGTTATAATAGTAAAAAGCTTCTAATTTAGAAAAACTATCAAATGCCATTAATATATCAATATTAATATATATATATTTTTGCCGACCAAGAAAATACATTTAATGTCGTTAGAAACAAGATGATCCGATCGAGTAATAAGCCTCAGAAAAATGCTAGGACATCCACCTCAGTCGACGCGACAGGACGGTCCCCGGTTCTGTCGAGAAATGGGCAAGGATTCTTGATGCATGGACGGCGTAAGTAAATTAGTCTGAACAAAACAAATACGTGTCTGCATGCTAAATGGAAAGACCGAGGAACTCGCAAGAACCCTTCGGAAAAGACGCTTTGATGTCTGCGCTCTGCAAGAAACCCGATGGCCTGGTTCTAAAAGCTGCGACATTGAACGCGAACGCGGTAAAAGTGGCTATAAACTTCTGAATTTAGGTAGCCCACACACTTGTGGCGCAGCAGGATTCGCAGCATTCGAAATTTATTTCGAATGTTGCGAATACAAGCGGATAGATGGCGCACGGAACTCTCCACGTTTTTAGAACTCGCCACGGGAGTTGAGAGTTAACAGTGAGAATGTGTCGTTGGTTGGGGGCAGAAGGACCGCATGGAGACGAACCGGTCTTTTCTGCCTTCAGCTATCGCCGCGAACGGTCAAAAGGAATTTCGTTACAAATAAGGTGCACACTTTGTATAGATTTACAAATAAATTTAAAAGCAGTCGATTGATTTCACAATATAGTTTCTGTGTATTCCTACCAAAATAAGCGTTAACTATTAAAATTGCAAGAGGTAAAATACCTAAACACTCAATATGGTACGTACGTACGAACGATTTGATGATCGACTGATGAAGCTCACTATAATATCAGTTGATCGCACTATTCACTTCTTCGCCGCGTACGCACCACAGGTAGGTCGACCTGATGCCGAGAAAGATGTCTTACGCACTGGCCCGCGGCGCATTAAATGGTGGCGATTCCGTGAGAAGAATGAAGAGATGATATCACTTCCGCGATTACCAGCCATTATGAATGTGGAAGAATCATGGAACCAAATGAAAGACACGATCTACAAAGCGGCCGAGATACTTGGCTTTGGAATGATGATGTTGAAATGGATGGATGGATGGAAAGGTCCGTGAAAAGAAATGCCTCTACCACAAATTTCACGACGATAAAACGCTGACCAATTGGCAAGTTTATAAGAATGCCAACCGGGAAGCAAAGAAAACGGTCGCTGTCACCCGAGCGAACCATTACAAAAATCTTTACGATAAACTAGACACTCAGGATGGCAAGAGAGATCTGTATCGACAAGCCAAATGCCGAAACGAACGCACACAGGATATCGAACACATATGTTGCGTTAATGACAAGAACGGTACTTTGCTTACCAACCGTCGAGTCGCGACGGATAGATGGCGAGAATACTTCGAACAGATTTCAACTGGAGAATTTGCTTATCTTTCACTTCCACAATCATTGCCAGCATTTGGACCATTTCCATCTGTCACCGCAACTGGTGCTCAGAGGTGGTGGTGAGGAAGACGGGGCGGCAACTCTGTCGGCCAAACCAAAACCAAGTGACCGAGGAGAACCTCCATAGTGGTGGCACCGGGAGACGCTGTACTCACTTTGGTTTGCCGGCCGTGATACAGTAGGCGAATGCTCCAAAGGCCTAATTAAGGCGATCAGACCCGAGTCTGCACGGGGACTCATCCGAAGCGGCAAATTGGTCATGAAACCTTACCAGGGGTATACTGGTACCATGGGAACCGGCATAACCCCTGGACTCTCATACTTCGGGTGAACTCCCGTTGTATGTGAGTACAGCTCGGTTATTTGCGGTTGGCCCCTCTAGTGGGAGTTTCATGGTGGTTGTGGTTGTGCTCAAGCGAGAAGAGACCTTCGGGCCTCGGCGTGGTGTTGCGTTTCAACACGGGTGCCGTACTCCTTAGTTCGGTAGAGATTTAGGTAATTCTTGCATCCACCAGTATGAATGCTAAGCCATGCACTTGGTAGCTACGTTAAACACACGACAGGTACCTACGTTAAACACCATGGGCTTAACTGTCAGCGCAACTCACTACTCGTCGATTAGCAATCGCTGCGGCTAGACGTTTTCGCCGTGTTCCGGTAATTATTTTCGAGAGTAAATCCAAGTGTTTTTCTCTGTGGCCCATTGAGTGAACGGTGTGTTCTAAAGAACACACCGCTCACGCCGACGAAGTTATAAATAAGATAATTTGTTTTCGGTGCGAATGAATTACGTTTCTCCTACTAGTGGAGAAAGTGTGAGTGGCCGGTTACGGTACACAGTAACGACGATACCCGTACACTTGTGCAGTGCAGTGCCGGGTTGCCGCCAAAAAAATGTGTTACTGGCCAGGGTTGCCATAACCCTTTACTTTTTGTTAAAAAAAATCAAAAAAGTGTTTCCGCCCTAAAAAAAATTAGTGTTGCCGTGGTGAAATTTTTTTTTCAGGTTTTCTGATTCTATTATCGTGCTCCCAGTTCCTCCCAAGTTTTTTTTTTAGTGGAATAATGACACCGCGGAAAAAGAAGGGGGAAACTGGTCCCGCGGATTCTCGGACGTCTTCGGAGGCTGAGCGGGCTCGGAAGGAGCCGTTAGGTAAGTGCTTAGATAGTAACCCAGAGCAGTCAATAAAGAAAATTGACCTTCAGGCTGCAGTGAAGAAGGTGTTGGCTGAAGCGCAGAGGAAGAAGAAAGTTGTAGCGGAGCGTTCCGACTCTGCTGAGAGTGTTGTCTCGTCCGATGGCGAGATGAGTGTAGGCAGTGGGGGGTCACCAATGACGTAATCTTGCGTTATAACGAGCTTTTGAGCCGTATGGCGCAGAAAATCGCCAAGTTGAATGGCAAGGTGGAGGGACTCCTGGCTGCGAAGGGCAGTCAGGTGGTCCCGGCCGCGACGGTGCCAGCTGCCGCTGGTGCCAGGGTAGTAGCTGCGGCCAGTAGTCTGCCGGCAGTTCCTAAGCCGGGGGAGATTTGGTCAGTCGTGGTGAAGAGCCGAAATAAGGAGGCCTCACCCAAAGAAGTCGTGCAGGTAGTGCAAGTTTGGTAGCTGAGTGGTAATCCTTTTAAAAAATAAAACAAGTCGGGAAACCGGAAGCTGGACGCTTCAGGTACGAAAAGTTTTGTGTATTTCTTAATACGTAGCACGTAATATATCCATATATTATGTGAGAGTATCCACTTTCGGGTGATATTGACATTCATAGTCTTCAATTTACAAAGAAGCAACAAATTTGAGGTATTATAGCTTTGTTAGTTATAGTGCAATTTCCACCAAACTTGGTAAGATCATGCTCTATATTATAGCCTATATCACTGCAAAATTTCATGGTACTAGGATGAACTTAACCAATTACAAAAAATTGTAGTAATGTACTATTATTAACTTTATTTAAAGATATCGGCATGGAAGGTATTTCGGAGCCCAGGCACCATATAGTGGCAGCCTCCTGATTTTTTTCAGATTTTTCGGTTTGGCAGTTTCTGAGAATGGCCCCCTTAAAAAAGTGATCACTTTCAACTCCCCGCGCTCCCCACCCTTCCAACGAATGTCAAAACTAAAATCGGCTTTGAAAAGTACAAATCGAGACCTTTAATTTGATATCGCACATGACTACATTTGATGAAAAAAAATTTTACACTCCCCTTTTGCATGTATGGGGACCACCCCCCCTTAAATTCGACGTAAAAGGATGTAATTCACTGTATGCGTGAGCGTTCACAATTCCCACCTTTTTACCAAATTTGATGTCAATCGCTATAACCGTCTCCGAGAAAAATGCGTGTGACAGGCAGACAGACCGTAAACCGATTTTTATAAGGTTTTGTGTTTACACAAAACCTTAAAAAAGAAGAAAACTCTAGGTTCCACTAAAAGACGAGTTTGAAACAGAAAAAAATAAAAGTTTATTACTCGATCTATCCGACTTGAAATCCTGCAAACGACTGAACCGGATGCTACGTATACAAAGTCCATTTATATAGTAATTAATGTTGAATTGCATTCGGTTGCAATTCCTATGAAAGAGTTTTATCTATTATTGCCAATATTGATAATTGCCGAGAATTGTTTGCCTGATCTAAAAACATTGTCTAGATCTAAGAACATTGTCTAGACAGGCATCGTGTTACCTGATAATCTTTGCCTCATCTAAGAATATTGTCTAGACAGGCATCATGTTACTTGATAACCTTTGCCTGATCCAAGAATATTGTTTAGACAGGCATCGTGTTACTAGATAACCTTTGCCTGACCTAAGAACATTGTCTAGACAGGCATCGTGTTACTTGATAACCTAAGACGATTGTTTACATCATCTAGGAGGTCTTCAATAACCGTTGAGGGTTTTGTATACGTAACTTCTCCCCCCTTACAACAAAAATCTCCTGAATTCTATCTTTTAAAGGTTTTGTGTGAAACAAAACCCTATTAGAATCGAGACGGTGTCTGTCTGTCCGTCTGTCTGTCTGTCTGTCTGTCTGTCTGTCACACCCGATTTATTCGGAAACGGCCAGACCGATTGTCACGAAAATTGGTGAGAGTATGTAATCTGGTGATCCCTTTACATGCAGTAAGTTGCGCCATCTTGTGTTAAGTTTAAGGGGGGGCTCCCCGTACATATGGAATGGAGGGTGTAAATTTTTTTTTCACAGAATGTAGCCATGTAGGGTATCAAATGAAAGGTCTCAATTAGTACTTTTCGAATCTGGTTCAATATTTGATATTAGATGAAACATAGGGGAGTGAGGGTTCAAAATATGACCCACAAAAAGTGTAACAGGTCTCGTTCTCAGAACCTATCCAACCGAAAAATCTGAAAAAAATCACAGTGGTGCATCTCTACGAAATCTAGGCCTCAAAATATATCCGGTTCCGATATCTGCACAAATAAAGTTAATAATAGTATATTTCCACATTTTAGAAATTTACCCGGCACCCCCCTTATGTTCATCCCAGAAGTACAAAATTTGGCATGCGTGTAATGAAGAATATAATGCACAGTTTGAAGAAAATCCAACTATTATTAACAAAGTTGTAGGGGGTGAAACTTTACAATTTTTTGTGAATTTCGTTCACTCTACAACCCGCATGACGTCATCATCACATATCAATTCGTCAATACGACAACGAAATGAATTCTTATGAATTGGGTGCCAGACAATTATTTTGTTTTAGTTTTTTAGTTATTTGTCAACCAGACATGTGTGTATGTAGGTATATAATATATGCGTGCTGATGAACTTTGCGGGTAGTGCCCAATTCAGATAGATATAAGGCGTAAATCGGAAATATGGGTACGATAAATGTAGATACTTGCATATATGTGTACACTAGGTAATAGGCAGTTTGTTTGTTTAGGGTGAGCGTGATATCTATGGCTCTAATATGTACGTATGTCTCGTAGTTTGGAAAAATATGAAGGATTATGTTGGATTTGTAGCTATATACGGACAGAAAAATGTGCGTCTCTTACATAAGATGAACACAAAACCTTTATACCCGAAGCGCGAGCTTCCGGTATTCCGACTTGTTTAACATTATTTTTCATTTCGTTCAACTCAATTGATATTTTTCTATTTTTTTTTTTATGAATGTAAGTATTAGGGTAAATAAAATGATTACAATGAAAATTATTATGGGTGTTGATATGTAATTTACATTTTTGTGAAATTTTATTAATTTTATATGTTCCAAATTTTCGTATTTCCTAAAAACTTTTTCTTGAAATTCAAGGTTCTCGGTGAAATTATATTGTTTTCATCAGAATAAAAGAATCTATCTGTATAGTTAATGTTATTGTTGTTGAACGTTTCATTTAAAATTTGAATGGTACAATTATTGAATATAATCAAATAATTTCCGGTTAACGTATTTTTCTGTCATCATAATAATTAATTAATGGCTGATTGATCATATTTTTACAAATTATGGTACTTTCGTCAATTTTTCTAATCTCAACTGCTTTATTTTCTTGCAACTTACAATTATTTTTTTTTTTTATATACAATTTTGTATTAGTTTCAATTCTCTCTCATATTGAATCTTTTCGTTAAACTGATATTTAGCTTGAATGATTTCCACAACATATTCATCGTCAAACATAATTTCCCTATTTTGCTCATTGTTTCCAAATGATTTAATATCTCTTGTCTATCATCGTCATTCATGGTACCAAATAACCATTTTTAAATTGTTCCACCTAAATTTATCAATCCTCGTTTTTCCCTATTAGATGGTTTCAGGGCTGCTAACTTTGCACAAATATTGTCTACTTCCTTTTCAATTATGGGATCGGTATCTAATTTTAGTTCCTTCAAAAGAGCGAATAACGTAGAATTCAAATATAACTAAACTAATAAGTCTCCTTGTAGTATTTCAACAAGTATTTTTTTTCTATACTTGGGAATATTTTCCTGTGAAAAATTTGGCTTAACATTTCTTGTGATATGTTCAGCATACATTAAACTAAATACTCCGCAACCATACCCGTTGCTTTGCCTAGGGCCATTTGTTACATTTTCTTTCACAAACGCTTCCGTATCGAATGGTTCCTTTCTTTTATCTATCGATGTTTCTTTTAAATAATCTTCCAAACATTCTAAAATTCGGTGTTCCTAAAGGATAATAATATTCTATCAACTTTCCTTTTAAATTTATTACTGCCATTGCCCAATGTACATTTTCTACATTTACTGGTATAAGTAGTATGATATCAAAACTAAATATATCTATTCTTCGCGTCCATCTTCGTACTGAACTGAATCCGTTTTCTAATAATCTTAGAATGAAGAATGTGTTTAAGGCCAATACTTTTGGTAAGTTTTGAGTAATTCCTTGTTCGCTTCGTTGTGCCAAAAGATTCGTATAAAAATTAATAATTTGGTCATTCAACCAGGAACTACCTAATAATGTTAAAGCATCACCTTTTGTTACATCTATCTTAAATTTCGAGATTAATACTTCTTGTAATTCACTTTTTATGATCTCTTCAGCTTTTCCATACTGTCTTTCTAAGATCAAATCATCAATGTTATCGTCTTGATCTGCGAATTTGTGTTTCCGTTTGATATTTGTTAAGTGTACATTTTTAAGTTTCGACTTTTTGAACTTCGGCTGTTCTTTGCGCCTGACTGCTTTATAATTTTTGATAAAGCCCGTTGTTCTTGTCTCTTCATATTCTTCTCGACTTTACATGAGTTTCGCTAGGTATTTCTCCTTGGTATATTTCAAGTTTTTTCTGACGGTTTCAAAATTTACTTGTTGGGTTTGTACTTCAGTCCGAGTGCATTTAATTGTTGAATGAAATCTTTCATTATAGTTTCTGAAAGCTTTCTGCAACATTTGTTTGGGTGAAATTCTGGGTTTTTCTAGCATAAGGGTTCGTACCTTAGATGTAATTGTATTATGAAGAGGTTCCACCTCCGCATTTCCTGTATGGCTGTGGGGTTTGGTTATGTGTAATGAAACACTTTCAGATTGTAAAAATCCTTTTATCCGAATTGCGTTGAGTTCATTGCCACCAACTATTTTGCTAGGTTTTCCTATTTTTGCGAAATGTTCTTCCAAAATGTCTACAATTGTTATTTGGGTTTTGTCTGGTAAATGATAGGCTGAATCGAATTTAGAAAATTGATCAATAGCAATTAGGAAATCGTTTTTCATAATTGTAAAAATATGGAAGTGAACAATTTGGTTTATATTTGTTGGCATTTCGGATATTTGAAACTTGGGTTTTATTGGATTACGATCGTATTTACCTTGATCGCAATGTTCACACTGGTTAATTACGATTTGAATTGTTTCTAATAATTTGGAGTGGTAAATTTTGTTCTTTATGGAGTTAAACGTTTCCTGAATCCCTAAATGCATACTTTCTCTAATATGGTATAAGGAAATTTGCTTTACAGCTTCTTCTGTTTTAATATCCCTCACTCTTTATGAACACCTTATGAATTTCACTTTATTATCGTTTGCAAACATTTGTCTAAGTACTTGCTGTACCATATTGTACTTACTATCTTCGAGTTCAGTGTAAATACCAACAGTACCTTTTTAAGGTTTTGCGTGAAACAAAACCTTATTAGAATCGAGACGGTGTCTGTCTGTCCGTCTGTCCGTCTGTCTGTCTGTCTGTCACACCCGATTTATTCGGAAACGGCTGGACCGATTGTCACGAAAATTGGTGAGACTATGTAATCTGGTGTTCGCTTTACATGCAGTAAGTGGCGTCATCTTGTGTTAAGTTTAAGGGGGGGGGGGGGGGCGCCCCATACATGTGAATGGATGGTGCAAATTTTTTTTTTTCACAGAATGTAGCCATGGGGGGTATCAAATGAAAGGTCTCAACTGGTACTTTTCGAAACTGGTTCAATATTTGATATTGGGGGAAACATGGAAGAGTGAGCGCTTAAAATATTGCCCACACACACAGTGGTGCATCTCTACGAAATCTAGACCTCAAAATATATCCGGTTCCGATATCTGCACAAATAAAGTTAATAATAGTATATTTCCACATTTTAGAAATTTACCCGGCACCCCCCTTATGTTCATCCGGGAAGTACAAAATTTGGCATGCGTGTAATGAAGAATATAGTGCACAATTTGGTCAAGTTTGAAGAAAATCCAATTATTATTAACAAAGTTCTAGGAGGTGAAACTTTACAATTTTTTGTGAATTTCGTGCACTATACAACCTGCATAACGTCATCATCACATATCAATTCATCAATACCACAACGAAATGAGTTGTTATGGATGGGGTCGCAAAGAATTATTTTGTTTTAGTTTTTTAATCATTTGTATGTGAATATCAATTACTCCAACCAGACATGTGTGTATGTAGGTATATAGTATATGCGTGCTAATGAACTTTGCGGGTAGTGCCTAATTCAAATAGATATAAGAAGTAAATCGGAAATATGGGTACGATCAATTCATATACGTGCATATATGTGTACAGTGTTCGGAAATAGGCAGTTTGTTTGTTCAGGGTGAGCGTAATATCTATGGCTGTAATATGTACGTATTTCTGGTAGTTTGGAAAAATATGAAGGATTATGTGGGATTTGTAGCTATATACGGATAGAAAAATGAGCGTTGAAATTTCTTACATAAGATGAACACAAAACCTTTATATCCGAAGCGCAAGCTTCCGGTATTCCGACTTGCTTTATGTATCGTTTGAAGATATCTTCCAGATTATTAAAATCGTGTTCTGCGATGTATATTATTCGGTTTTTATGAGCTTTTTCCAGTTCTACTGTTTTATTGTTGGTAAGAATAATTTGAGTGTTGTATTTATTAACGATCTCTTGTTTAATTGGGATATGGTCTAGGAGTTCTTCCTCTGCAGAATGAACCGTAGCCATGGTTTTGTCATCATCTTCGACATTTGCTAAGACTTTCAAATCTGAGTAGGTTTTATTTTCCATTTCTATTGACTTTTCAGTATTGATATCTTTTTATTCGATTCTACTGAGAAAGTCTGCCACTTTATTCTCCTTTCCTTTTAAATATTCTATATTGAATTTATATTCACCTAATTTCAAGAGCCATCTTTGGTGACGAGGTGATAAATCCTTTCCCCGGTATTTAGCGTGTAAATACTTTATTGGTTGGTGATCGGTGTAAATTGTTAACTCATTTCCATATAAATATGGCCTAAGATAGTTCACGGACCACTTTATAGCAAGAAATTCCTTGTCTATGGTTGAATAGTTTCGCTCATGGGAGTTAAGTGTTCTTGACACAAAGCATACAGGATGTCCATTTTGAGACAAAACGGCACTTATAGCGTAATTAGAGACGTCTATTGTAAGCTGAAATGGCTTACTGAAATCGGGAAATCGTAATATTGGATGCGAGAAATCAAGGTTTTTAATTTTTCAAAAGCACCTATATAAATTGGATCTTTCGAATTTATTTTAGTATTTTTCCGGGGTTTCCACTTTAGCATAGTCTCTGATGAACTTACGATAAGAACCTGTAAGTCCAAGGAAACTTTTGATTTCTTTCTCAGTCTTCGGATGTTTTAGATTTTCGATGATACTAATTTTTTCTGGATTTGGTTTTAGTCAATTCTGTTTCCCTTTTCATGAAGTTGCACTTGTCTATTTGAATTTTCAATTTATTTCTCTCCAAAGCTTTGAAAATTTCCGTTATCGCTTTGATATGCTCGTGTGACGACGTGCTAAATATCAGTACGTCATCCAAGTAAACTACGCAATTTCGATTAATAAAGTCCCTTAAAACAGTATTCATGAGCCTTTGAAATGTCGCCGGCGCATTTTTTAAGCCGAACGGCATTCTAATAAACTCATATAGACCCTGGGGTGTTATGAACGCCGTTTTATGCCTATCTTCTTCCTTTACAAGGATTTGATGATAGCCTTTGGCTAAGTCAATTGTTGTAAAGTACTGAGCCCTTCTTAATTTATCTAATATCGAATGAATATTAGGTAGGGGAAATTTGTGGCCGATTGTAATTTCATTAAGTCGACGATAATCTATGACTATTCGGAATTTTTTCTCACCAGAATTATCTCGTTTTTTCGGTGCAACTATAAGTGGGCTTGCATATCTTGAATTACTTTTTCTGATGATACCTTGTAGCTTCATTTCCGTAATTTGTTTCCTAACTTCCTGTTCGTGTTTAGGTGGATATCTATAGAGTTTTGCGTTTATTTGCTGATCCGTCATGGTTTTTATCTCATGTTGGATACTCGGCGTACTTGTTAATAGGTCTCCTTCTTTGAAGAATATACCCTCGAATCTTTTAATTATTTTAAGAATTCTTCCATATTTTTCCTTGTTTAGGTGATCCAATTTTAGTCGACTTATGTAATCATTTTGCACTTTCTAATGAGTATAAATGTTCTACTGAATAAGGGTTATTTAGAAACTGAAGTTTTTGTTCATCCAATGTTATAACTTTTTCGTCAAAATCAATCAAGATATCTAATTTTTCTAATAAGTCAATGTCTATAATGAACTGATATTTCCGATTTTTTAAATTTCTGACCTTCCATTTAACATAAGCTTTTTGTGGTGGTTTTAGTTCTTGTGGTGCTGGTGTATGCACTTCGTAATTTATAACATCTTTACCTGTAATTGTGGTAAAGTACAAGGCGCGGCAAACCTTCCATGTATTGGTGGACAGTGGAAATCGCAGAGCTCCGGAAAGAGTGTCACAGGCTCCGCCGCTTAACACAACATCTAAGCGACCGCGGGGAGTCATGTACCATAATGATGGAGTACAAATCAGCTAAAAGGAGACTCCGCAGCGCAATAAACAAGAGCAAAGCTCGCTGCTGGCAAGATCTGGTCGACGAGGTGAATGGGGATCCGCACCCCGTATGGGATGGTGACGTCGGCACGGAGAGCGCAGAGGACTGTCCACTTTTCTCTATAAAAGAAGGCGCCAGGACCCGATGGTATTCCAGCAGAGGTATAAAAACTGGTATTCCAACACCGGCCAGACCTACTGCTCGGCGCATTCAACGCTTGCCTGAAAGAGGGCATTTTCCCTGCTCGTTGGAAAGTTGCGAGACTTGCGCTGATCCCTAAAGGGAAAGGCGACCCCGAATTGCCGTCTTCATACCGCCCACTGTGCATGCTTGACACTGCTGGGAAAGTGATCGAAAAGCTAATCAGAAGTAGACTCGCTGAAGCGATACGCGCTCTCTCTCCGGCAGTTTGGTTTTAGGGCAGGGAGATCGACAATTGATGCTGTCATGCAAGTCGTGGACGCCGTTCGACGAGCAGAGGCACATAGCCGCCGAACTCGACGGGTGGTGCTCCTCGTAACACTTGACGTCAGAAACACCTTCAATTCCGTAAGATGGAAAGACATTCTAGGCACACTAGACAATACTTTCAACGTGCCGAACTATCTCTTACGGATTTTGAGGGACTATCTGAGGAACCGCTCCCTGCTCTATGCAACACTAGAGGGTCAAAGGTGGATGGAGGTCACGTCGGGGGTAGCACAGGGATCCATCCTAGGGCTGGTCCTCTGGAACGCCACCTATGACAGTCTGCTTAAACTCGACATGCCAGAAGAGTCGCTCCTGGTCGGCTACGCAGATAATGTCGCAGCGCTTGTCGCTGGACGCACTGTCGAACAGGGGCACAGCAGACTCGGCATATTGATGCGACGGGTAAGCGGATGGATGTTTACTCATGGTTTCAACCATGCACTGGAAAAAACCGAAGTAGTCATCCTGACTAAAAAGAGAATTCCGACCCTACGTCCCATATCGTTCGGCGAGTCGATCATCGAGTCAAAATCAGCGGTAAAATACCTCGGGTTGACTCTTGACTCAAAGATGAGCTTTTCTGAGCAAATCCAAACAGCAGCGGACAAGGCTGCGGCTGGAATTTCAGCGTTAAGTAGGCTAATGGCAAACATTGGGGGTCCTACGTCTAGTAGGCGACGTCTCCTGATGAGCTCAACGCAGTCTGTCCTGCTCTACGGCGCAGAACTATGGGCTGGCGCTCTTAAAAAGGAGGTATATCGTAAACGCCTCGCGCAAGTACAGAGACGGGGAGCTTTGCGGGTGGCGCCTGCGTACCGCACTGTCTCTGAACCGGCCGTGATGGTGATCGGGGGAGTAATCCCCGTTGCCCTTCTTGCTAGGCAGCGTCAGGCTATATACAAGCGCAAGGGAGGTGCTTGCTCGCGAAGAACGGCAACATACTCTAGACGAGTGCCAGCTCTCTTGGCAAAATGAAACTAGAGGCAGATGGACTGCGCGGCTCATCGGCAACTTAGGTGTGTGGCTGAATCGGAAGCATGGTGAGATTGACTATTTCCTTACCCAATTTTTAAGTGGGCGTGGAGGTTTTCAGTCTTACCTGCACAAGATTGGAAAGGCGCGTTCTCCGGATTGTGTGTTTTACAATGGAGTTGTGGACGACGCCCACCACACTTTTTTTCTTGCGGAAGGTGGGATGGGTTTCGTCAGCAGCTCTATTTAAACACAGCGGATCTCTCTCCAGACAACATTGTGGAAGAGATACTGAGGACTGCTGACAGGTGGAACTGTGTTGCCCATTACGTTCGGGCCCTTCTCGTTGCTAAGAAGATAGAACTCGACCGGTGGCGGAGCCGGATGGCAGGGGGCTCTTTGAACTGACAGTTCCCTTTCTCCTCTCCCCTCCCGTTGGTGAAAGGAATTCTCTAATTTGAAGGCTCCGCAAGGCGGGAGAGTTCGGGGAATAGCCCGAAGTAATGTGACAAACGGTTCCAGGCTAGCTCTCTGACGATGGGGAGGTGTTTAGTTGGTAGTCCGACGACGTACCGAATCGGGAGTCCAACACTGTGTGCGTAAATGCATTCACCTACCCTACGGTCATCGTCTGTACGTTTTTCTGTGTACTGTTTGTTTTATATTTTGAATTATTGTGGTTTGATGATGTATATTTGTTGGAACTATTCGAGTTTTTCACATACTTGTGAGGTCTATATTGTGGTCTAATACAAGAATTTTCGAATCTTCTTTCCCTTATAATGGAAAGAATTGCAGTTATGGAAGTTTGTTCATAAATTTTGTGGTATTAGACTCCTTGAGCCATATCCTTGACTACATTTATTAATAACGAGTCTATATTACTCAAGTCAACATGTATTGAATTTCTATAGTAAATAATTAACTCGTCTGACTCAGACTTAATACTTTGGATTTCGTTTGCAAGATCATTTACAGAATTTGCTCTAATGCTATTGATTCTCCGATATATTTCTGTTGGCTTGATATCCCGTTTGTAGCGTAGTCTTAGATGTTGTTTTATACAATTCCAATTATCGATTTCTGATTATAGCATTTTTCGCCTCTCCTTGAATTTCTTCGTGGTAGATGGTTCCAGTAGCTAATCTCCGTGTTTCGTCACAATTAACTCAACTCAAATAATATTCGATGTTGTTAATAAATCCATTGATGGTTACATCACCAGATCCGGTAAAAGTTGACATATAGCGAATTTCTCGGAGAACTTTTTCCTTCCGTTCTCTCGAGGATTGTTCCAGGTTTAGCTGTCGAACTGCTGCTTTGAGTCTCTCTATTTGGCTTTCTGTTCCAGCAACTGTTGCTGTAATTGTTGCACAATCTGCTCCATTTTGTTATCGCCCAAATTCCTGCGGTTGTTGTGAGTCTTTTCCTCTCTCTTTTCCGTCTGGACTCCACGTCTTGTTTTCTGCAACTCTCTTGTTTTTTTTTCATCTGTTTCAAATCACTAGTAATGTTAGGATCAGAGCCTCTGGCCAGCCTCAACCAGAGTTTAAGGACCTTTAGCGGCAGTCAACCGGACGGCAGTTAATCCAGCGGCAGTCAACCTGTCTATAACTGCTGGAGTACCCTCCAGCACAACATTACTTACAGCCTCCGGACCCGCGCGAACCGGATGACTGACTATTTTGACTTCCTTGCAGAATCGTTCCGCAGACATCTCCTCCACGAGATGGTTCTCGTGGATCTGCTGCATCAGCTCATCGGAGTTGATACAGCAGTGAACATCGTACACGATGACCCTAGGCCCAAGTTTCTGAGTCACAGCCACTTCCAGGCCGTGCTCCGAGAACTTGGGGTTCTCCACTACCTTCTTCCTCTCCTTTTCAGAGGGCACCCTAAGGGCTACCCCCCCCGCACTCCCAACGTAGAAGCAATCTCGCGCAAGTTACGTATACAAAGCCCTCAACGGTTATCGAAGACCTCCTAGATGATGTAAACAATCGGCTTAGGTTATCAAGTAACACGATGCCTGTCTAGACAATGTTCTTAGATCAGGCAAATGTTATCAAGTAACACGATGCCTGTCTAGACAATATTCTTGGATCAGGCAAAGGTTATCAAATAACATGATGCCTGTCTAGACAATATTCTTAGATGATGCCTGTCTAGATAATCTTCTTAGATCAGGCAAACAATTCTCGGCAATTATCAATATTGGTAATAACAGATAAAACTCTTTCATAGGAATTGCAACCGAATGCAATTCAACATTAATTACTATATAAATGGACTTTGTATACGTAGCATCTGGTTCAGTCGTTTGCAGGATTTCAAGTCGGATAGATCGAATAATAAACCTTTGTTTTTTTCTGTTTCAAACTCGTCTTTTAGTGGAACCTAGAGTTTTCTTCATTTTTAAGGTTTAAGGTTTTGTGTAAACACAAAACCTTATTAAAATCGGTTTACTGTCTGTCTGTCTGTCTGTCCGTCTGTCTGTCTGTCCGTCACACGCATTTTTCTCGGAGACGGTTATAGCGATTGACACCAAATTTGGTAGAAAGGTGGGAACTGTGAACGCTCGCGCATACAGTGAATTACATCCTTTTACGTCGAATTTAAGGGGGGGTCCCCATACACGCAAAAGGGGGGTGTAAAATTTTTTTTCATCAAATATAGCCATGTGGGGTATCAAATTAAAGGTCTCGATTAGTACTTTTCAAAACCGATCCTAGTTTTGACATTCGTTGGAAGGGTGGGGAGCGCGGGGGGTTGAAAGTGATCACTTCTTTAAGGGGGCCATTCTCAGAAACTACCAAACCGAAAAATCTGAAAAAAATCAGGAGGCTGCCGCTATATGGTGCCTGGGCTCCGAAATACCTTCCATGCCGATATCTGTTTAAATAAAGTTAATAATAGTATATGACTACAATTTTTTGTAATTGGTTGCAAACCCCCTTAAGTTCATCCTAGTACCATGAAATTTTGCAGTGATATAGGCTGTAATACAGAGCATGATCTTACCAAGTTTGGTGGAAATCGCACTATTACTAACAAAGTTATAATACCTCAAATTTGTTGCTTCTTTGAAAATTGAAGACTATGAATGTCAATATCACCCGAAAGTGGATACTCTCACATAATATATGGATATATTACGTGCTACGTACTAAGAAATACACAAAACCTTTCGTACCTGAAGCGTCCAGCTTCCGGTTTCCCGACTTGTTTTATTTTTTAAAAGGATTACCACTCAGCTACGAAACTGGCGCAGTCGGTAAACGGACCAAATTGATTTCCGGGAAGGAACTTTTGGAAAATGTATCATTTTTAAGGTTTTGTGTAAACACAAAACCTTATTAAAATCGGTTTACCGTCTGTCTGTCTGTTTGTCTGTCTGTGTGTCTGTCTGTCTGTCTGTCCGTCTGTCTGTCTGTCTTTTTTTTTTTTTTTTTTTTTTTTTTTTTTTTTCATCGTTGGAAGGTGGAAAGGTTCAAAACCTACTGCTGGCTCCTGCCAAACAGTTATGTGAGACTTCTACTCACTAAAACCACCTCCTTCCTCTTCCACTCTCCCCACGGGACTGCTATAAGCATTGCATCGTGGGGCTGGATCAGTTCTTAACTGCGGCGCATTATTGTTCGTTCCCTTTCTTGCTTTCTTCGCAGTTCTTCATGCGTTAGCTGTTCATGAATCATTTTCAGCTCAATTACCACTTGATTCCAAGCCTCCGTTGATTCCAACATAAACTCCACTATATTTGCAGGTGTTAAGCGCCTGTCTGCGATCGCCTCCAGCCTAGTTCGGTGTGCTGTGAACCTTGGGCACTCAAACACAACATGCTCCGCATTCTCAGCGACGTTACCACATCTTGGGCACCATGGTGACTCGTCGTGTCCAAATCGATAAAGATAAGCCCGATAACCTCCATGTCCACTTAAAAATTGTGTAAGCTCGTAGCTTAGTTCCCCGTGATTCCTTTCCATCCATCTTCGAATGTGTGGAATGATACGGTATGTCCAACGGCCAGTTTGTGCCTCGTTCCACCTCTTTTGCCATTTTGCGATGGATTCTCGCCGTGCTAGTTGCCGTCGAAGTATAATAGACTCACCGATTGCATACATATTGTCGTAGAGACGCCGACCTTCATCTGCCAAGATGTCTATGGGGATTGTCCCTGCCAGTACATATGCTGCTTCTCCTGATGTCGTTCGATAAGCACTGCATACCCGGAGTGCACTTAGTCGATACGCCATTCCTAGTTTTCCGCAGTTTGATTTGTTTTCCAGAACGGTTGCCCAAACTGGAGCTGCGTAGAGTAGCACGGAACTAACTACCCTTGAAATAAGACGACGTCGACTTTGTCTTGGTCCACCAATGTTCGGTAGTATCCTCGAGATCGTTACAGCGATGGAAGATGCTTTAGTTGCAGCGCACTCAATGTGCTTTTTAAAGTTGAGTCTTTTGTCAATCATTACTCCCAAATATTTAAGCGACTCTTGGGAGTAAATTGTTTTTCCACCAACTTTAATTTTCACGGTCGTGTCTTTCCTTCTTTTGCTGATTAGCACTAGTTCCGTTTTATGTTCAGCAAGTGATAGACCGGACTTTTTCAACCAGGAATTTATCTCCCATATCGCTTCATTTGCATAGATTTCGATCTCGTCTAAGCGTTTTGCCACTATTGTTACCCCGATATCGTCCGCAAAACCTATAGTTGTCACGCCGTTAGGAAGGCGTAGCGTCAGCACTCCGTTGTACATAATTAACCACAGTAAGGGACCTAAGACAGACCCCTGTGGTACGCCGCACGTCATTGGGAATAATTTCTCTCCATTGTCCGAGTCGCAATATAATCTTCTTCCAAGAAGAAATGCAACAACGATGCGTACAATGTACTTTGGAACCTTTAGTTTGGTTAGAGCCTCTACGATTTTCGTCCACTTTGCAGTGTTGAAAGCATTTTTTACATCGAGGGTCACCACTGCGCAGCATTTGTCATCTTGTATTGCAGCGCGAGCCAGGCCAGTCACCATGCTGATTGCATCGATGGTTGATCTCCCCTTACGAAACCCGAATTGCTTGTCGGATAGGCCTCCTTCCTTTTCCGCAACAGCGAGCAGCCTGTTGTATAATACTCGTTCAAATAGTTTACCAATGGTATTGACCAAACATATCGGTCGATATGAGGAGGGGTCTCCCAATGGTTTACCTAGCTTCGGAATAAGTATCAACTTTTGCAGCTTCCATTGCTCGGGGAATTCTCCTTCTCTGAGGCATGCCGTAAAAACTTTAGCAAACATACCTGGTGCTGACCTGGCTGCCACTTTCAGGGCGATATTCGGGATTCCATCTGGCCCTGGGGTCTTATTTTCAGCCAATTTACTTGCTGCATCAAAAATTTCCTCTTCTACCACTTCAGGGATTTCGTCGGGGTTTACATGCACTTTAGGCAGATTTGTGTAGTTCACATCCTCTGGGAAGAGAGTGTCCACTATGTTTTGTAGTAATTTTGGACAGGTAATCGGTGGGGAGCGCTTGCCTTTCAGTGATGACATTACAGACCTGTAGGCGCCACCCCATGGATCAGAATCAGCTTCGGTACACATCCGCTTGAAATGTTCGGATTTGCTCTTCGTGATAGCTACTTGCAATTTTTTCCTCGCGTTCTTGTATTGCATGTGCAGCTCAACGAATTCAGGTTGATTTCTTCTGCGCTGAGAGCATCTCCTAGCTCTGAGGCAGTTTTTCCGACATTCCTCAATTTCTGAATTCCACCAGAAATTGGGATTTCGTCTTCGGAAAGCGCTACGCCGTGGCATAGAGGCATCGCATGCTCGCTGCAATTTTCCCGCGGCCTGTAAAGCTTTTTCTTGTGCGCTTCCCGATACTAATGTGTCATCTAGAAGTACCTCCTTGAACATTTCTTCATCAAATTTGTTAGTTACCCAGCTCATCGTTATTCTTTTCTGTGGCTTCATGTAATTCCTACGCGAGGTTTGGAAGACAATAGCCTGATGATCGCTGTGTGTGTACTCTTCGCTAACATGCCACTGCAAGTCTTTGATAAGGGTGTCACTGACGAAAGTGAGGTCTACTACCGATTGTAATTCTCCCCTCCGGTATGTGTTGGCTCCCCCAGAGTTCGCAAGTACGACATTTAGACGCGAGAATGCCTCTAGCAGTATTTGCCCCCTTGCATTTGTTTTTCTGCTTCCCCATTCTTCTGCCCATGAGTTGAAATCACCGGCAATTATTTTGGGATTATAGCGCCTGGCATCAAAAGATAGTTTCTCAAGCAACAAAGTGAATTCCTCCAGCGTAAGGCTCGGGGCTGCGTAACAACTATAGATGTATATACCTCCTATTTTGGCACGTGTAAATCCGTTCTCTGGATGTTTTTTTACATCTTCTATAGCACGACTTCCGCAGCTCCATATCGCGGCTTTGCTGTTTTTGTCAGCTACCCATACTCCGCTATGAAGATTTTCATATTGTTCGCATACAATAGCTACGTCGACATTATTTTCAAACACGCTCTGGGAGAGCAGGTCTTGGGCCGCTCGACAGTGGTTCAGATTTAGTTGCATAAACTTCATTTGTGCTTATTTATGAACGCCTTTCTGAATACTGGGCAATTACTGCTTCCTGCAATGTGGGCGCTGTCGCTATTTTTCATTTCGACACAGAACACGCATTTGGGCTTTCCGTTGCAATCCTTCGCAAAATGGCCTTGCTCTCCGCACTTGCGACACAGACTAGATCTGTCTTGTGAGCTGGTACAGGCTTTCGCAATGTGGCCGAACTGCCAGCACTTAAAACATTTATGCACCTGACTTTGCTCTCGTATCCGGCAAACCACCCATCCAATACGAACTTTACCTGCTGCTATAGCCTTTTTTGCTGCTTCGACAGGAAGACTTATCGACGCTATCTGTGTATCCCCGTACGCCTTCCTAAGTCGTAGCACGTTGGCCTCGCTCACTGACTGTATTCCTAATTGAGATTGCAAGGCTTCACAGATCTCCGACTTCGTGGCGATTTCATCCAAGTCCTTACATTCTATCACCACTGAATCTCTGCTCATTTTGTCTGTCTGTCTGTCTGTCTGTCTGTCTGTCCGTCACACGCATTTTTCTCGGAGACGGTTATAGCGATTGACACCAAATTTGATAGAAAGGTGGGAACTGTGAACGCTCACGCATACAGTGAATTACATCCTTTTACGTCGAATTTAAGGGGTGGGGTCCCCATGCATGCAAAAGGGGGGTGTAAAATTTTTTTTCATCAAATATAGTCATGTGGGGTATCAAATTAAAGGTCTCGATTAGTACTTTTCAAAGCCGATCTTAGTTTTGACATTCGTTGGAAGGGTGGGGAGCGCGGGGGGCTGAAAGTGATCACTTCTTTAAGGGGGCCATTCTCAGAAACTACCAAACCGAAAAATCTGAAAAAAATCAGGAGGCTGCCACTATATGGTGCCTGGGCTCCGAAATACTTTCCATGCCGATATCTGTTTAAATAAAGTTAATAATAGTATATTACTACAATTTTTTGTAATTGGTTAGAAACCCCCTTAAGTTCATCCTAGTACCATTAAATTTTGCAGTGATATAGGCTATAATATAGAGCACGATCTTACCAAGTTTGGTGGAAATCGCACTATTACTAACAAAGTTATAATACCTCAAATTTGTTGCTTCTTCGAAAATTGAAGACTATGAATGTCAATATCACTCGAAAGTGGATACTCTCACATAATATATGGATATATTACGTGCTACGTACTAAGAAATACACAAAACCTTTCGTACCTGAAGCGTCCAGCTTCCGGTTTCCCGACTTGTTTAAATAAGTGTTGTGAACATATTTTATTTATCGGGAAAGCCGGGAAGGTGAATCCGATATATAAATATTAACTCCATAATCGAGAAGTCGCGAATACATCTAATATACAATTCGGTTAAAGGCTGGGAAGGCCCAAATCAAAATCGAAACTGATTAGAGGTCCAAATCCTACGGCGATTTCCTTGCGCACATCTTGCCACCGTGTTATACGTAGGTGGGAGGTATTGCCCGAAGTGTTGCTTAAGCACGATTTGTTTTGTCTAAATGTCCCGTCAAGTGTTTCCACGTTTGAAAGCTCCAGGGGCGTTAGTGATATTGACTTTCCGTGTGTCAATCTTGCAGCAAAGGCGTTTGTCCAGTCTTGGAGATTGTTGTCTGGATGATAAGATTACATTGTTGAATGAATGGTTGTGTGTGGTTGCGTCAATGATGACATGCTTACGAAGCCCGAACGAAGGGCTCGGAAGCATGTCACGTGGTGGACGAATGCTCTCCGTGTTAAGCGGAGGGAGGTCCGTCGTCTGAGGAAGAAATTCCAAAAGGCGCGTCGCCAAAGTGATGTTGATTCTGTTATAGATCAGCTTAGACTCGCCTATAGGCGTGTTGTCTCGTCGTACAAGGAGCTATTGAGGCAGTCGAAGGAAGACGACTGGAGGCGATTCGTCGGTGAGCGCTGCGATGCCCCTTGAGGTAGGGTCTACCGGGTTTGCAGAGGGAAGCGAAGTGACGATATAGCTGGCATCAAGAGAACCGATGCTGACTTGGCGTGACAGTGTTTGTGCTCTGCTAGGTGAACTGTTTCCGAGATCCGAGCTTTCGGTGTCTCCGGACGGTCGCGGAGGGGAAGGAATTCCTCCCCTGAGGAGTTGTGAGATCGAGGAGAGCATGGCGAGGCTCAGGTCTCGGAATTCACCTGGCTGGGATGGGATGACAGGCGAGATGTGCAAAGCCATCTGGCAGGCCATCCCATCTCATGTCCAGTGTTTGTTTGAGTGTTGTTTTCGGGAGTGCTATTTCCCTGCATTCTGGAAGACTGCCAAGGTGGTTGTGCTTCTGAAGTCGCCAGAGAAGGATAAGAGTAGTCTTCGGTCGTACAGGGCGATATTTCTTCTCCCGGCCCTTGGCAAAGTCCTGGAGAGGATTATGGTCCAGCGACTGGGGTTGAAAACATCCCATCTGGCGTCTGACAGGCAGTATGGCTTCAGGACTAGTAGGTCCACCGACGATGCTTTGATGCGTGTGAAGAACTTTGTGGTCCGTTGTCCTAGCAAGTACGTCCTTGGAATCTTTGTTGATTTCAAAGGCGCATTTGATTACCTAAATTGGTCGTCTGTGTTGTCCAAAATTCGTGAGTGTGACTGCCAGGAATTAGCTGTGTGGAAGAGCTACTTCCATGGTAGGAAAGCATTCGTCCAAGTTGTCAGTGAGCGTGTGTGGGTGAATGTTGAGCACGGCTGCCCGCAGGGATCTATCGCGGGTCCATTTATATGGACCCTGATGATGGACGAACTGTTGGGCGAGCTTTCTTCCGTTGTTGAATGTGTAGCTTACGCGGATGATCTCCTCATTCTTGTTGAGGGGAGCACTCGCCTTAAGTTCGAGCAGCAGGCTGCCGAATACTTGCGCGTCGTTAACGCGTGGTCCCTTAAAGTCGGTGTCGCGATCTCAACGGATAATACCGTTGCGATGATGCTAAAAGGCATACTACGTCGTCCGCCTTACGTCAAGCTGAACGGAGTGTCTTTGCAGATCCGGCAGAAAGTGACCTACTTGGGATTCACGATGGCGGAACGCATGTCTTTGGTCGCGCACCTGCGCGAGCTTCGGCTGCGTCTTACTAAATTAGTGTGCATGGTCAGGCGTTTTATGAGATGTGAGTGGGGTCTACGCAGGAGAGCTGCTAGATCCATTTATGTGGGACTCTTCCTTGCGTGTTCTACGTATGGGTCCCCTATATTGTGTGATTTAGCATTGAAGGTGAGGGGCAGGCAGCTGCTCTACGCTTGTCAGCGAGTGGCTTTGTTAGCGTATCTTCCTGTGTGTCGTACGGTCTCGACCGACCCCATGCAGGTCTTGTTGGTTGTTAATCCTCTTGATCTGGAAGTAGTCCGGAGTGCCACGATCTACAGGAACAGGGAACAGGGGCGTACCTTTGCTGCAAACCGATTTAGTAAGAGTTGATCAGGTGGAGGGGTTAGAACCGCTTGCGGTCAAAAGGGTTTTAACTGAGAATGTAACATCTAAGTGGCAGCTTAGATGGGATGAATGTGGGGAAGGTTGGGTCACGTATGAGTACGTTAGAAACGTGTCTGCCAGAGGAAGTTCCGTTGTGGACTTCGGACTCGAGATGAGCTTGCTCCTGACGGGGCATGGTAGCTTGAATGAGTTTCTTTTCAAGCGCAACCTTGCCTCCAGTCAGGGCTGTGTTTTATGTGGTGCTGACTCGGAGGACTGGTTACATGTTCTCTCTGTGTGTCCAGCGTACCGTGACATCCGCAATCTAGAAGACATGGGCGTTCACGTATTGAACGGTATCTTCGATGTTAGCCAGTGCTTTGCTAGCAGTGGGACACTTAAATGCGCTAATGAGTTCGCGCGTGCTGCCTTCCGATGAAGGAGGGAGCTCCTCGACGCTGCTTCGCTTGCAGCTGATGGGCGAATGGCCTAGTGGCCACAGTGATTAGCCACCAGTCTTTTGTGCTTGGTGTTAGTGTTGTCTTGTGATGTCCTTTGTATTGTATTGTACGCAGAGCGGTAGTTAGGTGGTGAAAGGTTCCGTTGCAGTTCTCCGCCTCGGGCTAATTCCAGTTAACCCGTTGGGGAGTTCCGTCCCCACGTACTCGAGGAAGGCGATCAGACCCGAGTCTGCAAGGGACTCATCTGAAGTGGCTCTGCCACGAAGCCTCACCAGAGGTTATCTGCTACTATGGGAACCGGGATGGCCCTCTGAGAACATATGCTCTAGGAGAATTCCTGGAGGATGTGTGTTCTCGACCCGGTTATTTACGCCCGGTTACATCGCGGGCAGAGCTCTTCGGAGCTCAAACGTGGAGTTGCGCTGTACAACTCGGGTGCCGTACCCCTTAGTTGCGGCAGAGGTGTTAGGTAGGTCTCGTATCCACTGATATGAATGCTGAGCCCGCACTCAGTATAAACCAGGACCGTTGTGCTTGCATGGCGGGGCTCTGATTCTGGTCCCAAAATCCATCCACTAGGGTGTTCTTTCTGGTGTTATCAATGTAGCGCCCTCTCATCACTTCTCTTTATTTTTGTTATGGGCACCGTCACACGGGACATCTGACGTCCAGCGCCCTATACACTGCTTTATTCAGATGATGTTTTCTTAGCATCTAATAGCCAAAATGATTCGAGCAACTAGTCCACAAATAGAATGATTGCCTCATGCAACACGGTGTCAGATTGAATCTAAATAAAACTGAATTTTCGACGACCGATCCCCATGAAACAAGCACAATTACTCTCAGCAGCGGCAACCTACCTAGAACTGAACGATTTAAATACCTCGGGTCACCGCCATCAGCCAATGGAGAATTACCCTATGAAATTGCTTCACGCATTAACGCAGCCTGGATGAAGTTGTGCTCCACAACTTGTGTTCTTTGTGATTGGCGTATCAGCGAACGCCACAAATCTAAAATTTATCGCAATGTCGTCCGTCCTGTCGCTCTCTATGGTTCTGAGTGTTGGCCGACTATAAAATATAATGAACGGTGTCTTGCGGTAATGGAGACGAAGATGTTATATTGGACTAGTGACGTGACACGTTTTGATCAGATCCGAAATGAGGATATCCGCGATCGTGATCCGTGATCTTGGAAAAATTGCGAGAGAGGCGTTATTCGCGCTAACGAAAATTCACTTGCCAAGAATGGTCTGAACATCAAAGTCGATGGTAAACGGCGGTGGCTTGATATACTGGATGGGGATTTAGAAACCTCGAGATTGCATTAAGATCATGCATTTGGTAGAACCAAATGGCGAAACCGATCACGACGAGCCGACCCCGTTTATGAACGGGACAAAGGCTGAAGAAAAAGAAAAAAGAAGGTTTAGCAAAAACGGTAATGTGTTCTAAACATCAAATATAAATAGCTGCAAGAATATTCTGAAGAACTCGCCTTGTTTTCACAAATATTTTGCAGTCACGTTTAGTTTGTCATTTTTTTTATATTTGATTAATCTTAGTTTTGTTTTGTTTAAGGTCAGAGCCCAGTTTAACCTAAAAAGGAGTTCACTTTTCTTTTATGTGATACTGATATTTAGTATTTAGGGTTGCATTAAATTTACACGGAAAAGACAGTTTTGAACTACTGTAACTTTATTGGTAATGGTACGATTTTCATCAAACTAGGCAACATTATGCGTCATACTCCGTCTATATTATTACAAATTTTTGAAGCACTAGGTTAAATTCAAGGGGGGTTTCTAATCAGTTTCCCGAATAACACAACAATATAATACTATTAACATAATTTGAGTAGGTATCGCTATGCAGAGCATTTTGAGGCCTGAACATCGTACAAAGGGAGCTTAATGTTTTTTTTTTCAGATTTTAAAGACATCATCATTTTCGACCCCCCACACTCAACGCCTTTCCAACAAATGTCAAAAATAAGATTGGCTTCGAAAACTACTAATCGAAACCTTTCATTTAATACCCAACATGACTATATTCGGAGTGTCAGAAATATAGGCCATGGGCATCTGGAAATATTATATAAAAAACTTAAGTTTGATTTTCAAAGCAAGTAAGCGAAGTATCGGTTTAAAAAATATTTTTGATGCATTTGTTTTCTGCTGGAAAACTCCAAACTCCCAGAAACGTGCGATGTGAGCTGCAACCGCTTGCAACTGTAATGTACAATGAACATTCTACTTCAGCGAAATTCGATCCAGCTCAGCAAGGTTCGTTCACAAACTGCATTTCACATCGCTCCTCCATCTCGCACACAAACACACACACGTACACACCCTTTGGCCTGTACAAAAAAAAACCGACACGCCATTCGATCGGCGGCAAGCGCTAGTTACCTAGTCAATCACCCTGTCCACACGTTTGCAGTACGATGCTTTTTAAGGTTTTGTTTGTAAAACAAAACCTTATTAAAATCGATTCAATGTCTGTCTGTCCCTCTGTCTGTCTCTCCATCTGTCTGTCTGTCTGTCACAGGCACTTTTCTCAGAAACGGCTATACCGATTGACACGAAATTTGGTGAGAAGGTGGGAACTGTGGACCCCCAGACATGCATAATATCCTCCTACGTTGAGATTTAGGGGGGGTCCCCATACATGTAAAAGGGGGATGTAAAAATTTTTTTCACCAAATATAGTCATGTGGGGTATCAAATGAAAGGTCTCGATTAGTACCGGTAGCCGGTCTTAGTTTTGAGATTTGTTAAAAAGGCGGGGAGTGGGAGGGGTGCAAAGTGATGATTTTTTAACGGAGCCATTCTCAGAAACTATCCAACCGAAAAATCTGAAAAAAATCATGAAGCTGCCTTTATACGGTACCCAGGCCTCAAAGTACTCTCCATATCGATATCTGTTCAAATTAAGTTAATAATAGTATATTATCGTATTTTTGGGAAAATTGAGTGAAACCCCTTAAGTTTATGTCAGAGTTATAAAAGTTGATAGTGGTATAAAATATAATATGAAGCATATTATCTCCAAGTTTGATCAAAATCATACTATTATTAACAAAGTTACGATAGCTCAAAGTTGCCTTACCGTGTAAATTTACAACCCGAAGTACTAAATCTGATATGCTAAATGCATATACTTAACGGCCCAGCTTCCGGTTTCCCGACTTGTATAATATCTAGTACTAATGATTTGGCGATGATGAAGAATGTTGTACTCACATTAATAATCCGTAGATAATCCTATGCAGCTGCATTCTCCTATCGTTGTCCCAGTTATGTCCGTAATTCAATGTAGCTCCATAGAGTCCTGCTTGACTGATGCTGAAGAGCTCTGCGTTGAAGTCAGATGATTATTTTTAAGGTTTTGTGTGTAAAACAAAACCTTATTAAAATCGGTTCAATGTCTGTCTGTCTGCCACAGGCACTTTTCTCAGAAACGGCTACACTGATTGACACCAATTTGGTAAGAAGGTGGGAACTGTGGACCCCCAGACATGCAGTGAATAATATCCCCCTACGTTGAGATTTAGGGGGGGTCCCCATACATGTAAAAGAGGGGTGTAAAATTTTTTTTCACCAAATATAGTCATGTGGGGTATCAAATGAAAGGTCTCGATTAGTACCGGTAGCCGGTCTTAGTTTTGAAATTTGTTAAAAAGGCGGGGAGTGGGAGGGGTGCAAAGTGATGATTTCTTTAACGGAGCCATTCTCAGAAACTACCCAACCGAAAAATCTGAAAAAAAAAATCATGAAGCTGCCTCTATACGGTACCCAGGCCTCAAAATACTCTCCATATCGATACGTGTTCAAATTAAGTTAATAATTGTATATTACCGTATTTTTGGGGAAATTGAGTAAAACCCCCCTTAAGTTTATGTCAGAGTTATGAAAGTTAGTAGTAGTATAAAACATAATATGAAGCATATTATCTCCAAGTTTGATCCAAATCATGCTATTAGTAACAAAGTTACAGTAGCTCAAAGTTGTCTTTACCGTGTAAATTTACAACCCGAAGTACTAAATCTGATATGCTAAATGCATATTCTTAACGGGCTACGTACAAATGGGATAGTTCTACACTCAAATATACTCACAGAAGAAACGAACAAAACCTTTCATACCTGAAGCGCCCAACTTCCGGTTTTCCGACTTGTTTAAATATGGCGATGTATATATTCCTATTTATATTTCCCTCCACAAATACTAAATTACTGACCTCATTTGCTCCGCAACAGTTTCCACCATGTGGCCGGTAAAAAACAATGCTTGTTTGTTTCGGATGAGCATAATATTTATGTCTCTAATATGTATGTATATCTTGGAGTTTAAAAAATAAAAAAAAAACATTTTGAATTTTTAGCAATATACGAGTAGAAAAAAGAAGAAGAAGGTTTACTCATATAAGGTAAATGCAAAGTCTTTATACCAGAAGCGCCAAGCTTCCGATATTCCAGTTTGTTTTCCTATTCGTCGCCGGTCGAGGACCTCCAATTGAAAAATTCGATTGAATTAATTGTGATTCAAATATAAATCAAGTATATATAACTACATTATTGAATTGATCTCCTAGGACGAAATGAGGTAAATTAAGTAAAACATAT
This sequence comes from Hermetia illucens, assembly GCF_905115235.1. Classification (NCBI taxonomy): domain Eukaryota; kingdom Metazoa; phylum Arthropoda; class Insecta; order Diptera; family Stratiomyidae; genus Hermetia; species Hermetia illucens. The sequence goes on along the minus strand of NC_051849.1, from coordinate 123,316,270 downwards.
AGATCCTTATTGCTTAGTTATGCCCAAAAAACTTAATTGTTTTATTGTCACATGAAGATAAAGGAAGTGATTATAACAGCAGTATTACGCTGTTGCAGCTATGGTTACATGGTTGTCATTAGACAATTATGATTAGTTCAGTACATGATACGATTGCACGATTATGTAATTAAGGGTGCTCGATTACGATTACAGTCATATAATATTAATATTCAAATTGTCACCACGTAATCATTGATAACAAAACATTGATTTACCAAACTCTAAATTATTTGTGCATTGATGTTTGGAATCTTTACTTTTGATAGTGTTGTGCCCAGATTTTTTATATCCCCAGACGTCAGAGTTCTTTTTTCGAGGTATTATACAATAGTTACTCTTCTCGGTTTTTCATCATATGAAATGATCTTTCTGACGAGTTAGAAAAAAACTAATAACTCAAATAAAAATCCTCAGCAGTTCTTGCTTCGAGATGGAATTCTTGAAAAATATCAGCAGTTATCCGTAAAAGTATATCATTCGGAAATTCGCCTTTATAAATTGCATTACATAACATTTCTACTACATTCCTTCTTAATTTTTTTTAACCTAATTTCAGACATTAGCTTGCCGTCGAAGTTGTTCTGAAGCCAAACTACTTGAAACTATTATGCAGTTACGTAAGAAGAGGCAGTCCAATTTATCAGACACGCGAAAGAAATACTTAAATAAACGAAATTTAATGGAAACTGTACAATTAATGATGGAAAGGTAACCAAACTTATGTAAAAAATATAACGGCAGTTAACAATCAAACTACTTTATAGAAAACCGACGGAAGACGAAAAACGTGGACGTTCTTCGGGGGAGCTATGATTGGATACAGGATAGAGGTGAAGCAGAGGTTGAAAATGTATCTATCTCGATGAGCATATGTAATATAGATATATGTCAATTTTTTTGTTTACTTTGTAGCTATATATCTTCACTTTAAGTGAAAAAGAAATTACCGAAAAGCAATTTAACATACGCTATTGTTGTGCGACCGATATGTACGAACGTTATATTAAACAAGGTAGGTGAAATCTAACAGCCATTATATTTTTCAGATATTCACTATCAAAATCCCTGCAATAATAATAATTGTGTATGTGAGAGGTGAGGGAGAGATAAAGACTCTGAATTCTCAGGCCGTAATGGTCCATTGTACTCGACTCCCCTTCTAATGAAATATTCCAAATTGGTTTATGTATTACAGACTTTCCGCAAGTGGATGTGGTGCTACTCGCTGCGGCTAGAGCACTCACCACCAGTAATTGGATGAAAATATATCGTGGATTCCGCTTCCTTCCTTCTTACTACTCTTGCAGCCTCGCAGTTCTTCAGCAGGATAAATTTTGCAGTATGTTTGTTTAGTTATAACAAGAAAAGTTGGTATGTCTATCAGCATTAAGGCTCTGCCTATGGGAAGCTTGTTTCCGGCTTTTGATGGCGGCATTAGCCAATGCTACTGATACTCCAATTGCTAGTTCCGATCCCGGCGTAGGGGAAATTGAACATTTTTTTGGCAAGGCATCCTACATTTCATTTCTTTCTTAACTACAATGACCAGGTACGGTAGAACTGTACTGAATCTATAAATAACATGCAATCGGTTTCTATATTCCTAAACGATTTTTGAGGTGATGAAAAGACTGGTCGACCCTGCCAGGGCAGCTGAATATCACTGCAGATTGCGATGTGCCTGTCTTTTACCCGCTCGTCAGTCATCGATAATCGCCAGCCTGTAACACCATAGGATATTGTCCCAAGGGAAAAGTCCACTTCTCGTTTTTATTCGAGAGGTAGACTGCTCTTCTTGAACCCTGTTGCATAGGCCTAATAACAGCAACATATAGCTACATTACTACATGAGGTCTAAGTCCCCATGCCAAGGCAAGTTCCGCCTGCGCAGCCCATAAGCTTTAAGAGCTCGTTTCATTTTTACCTCTACATATTTGTTCCAAAGAATCTTCTTGTCTCGAATAACTTCCAGATATTTCACTTCTTTTCGAGAGTTGAAGGATTGTACCCCCCCATCCCTAGAAGGCAAAGACCATTCAGTTTCTTCCCTTTTGTAAATAATATCATTGTAGTTGCATTTGTATTTACTGAAAACCCGCACTTGAAGCACCAAGGGTCTACCAAATCAACGGTGCGTTGTGTATTTCTGCACACCGCTCCGAGATCTTGTCGAACAGTTAGAACGCCCACATCATCCGCATAAGGTTTGGCAGAATTTTCCTTTCACAAAGTAATATATACAGCTCCTTGCGGTAGCCTTTCATTACTTCTATTGTCAGGTCAGGATCAACGGTTAAAGTTTCCCCGACAACATCATGTTCTCTGGTGAAAGTTTTTGGAGAGGCGTACAGTCAAAGAGCCTTTCAATGTCTCAGGGTTGCGTCCCCTATTTTGAAACCCAAAAATGATTAGCAAACGCACATGACTTTCCACGCTGGAGGGCAAGTTGGTTTTCATTTCAGTGGGTACCACCATAGCGTCATACCAGGTGCTTTGATGTGTTAAAAAGACAAGTCAACTGCTTGTTCATTGGAAACCACTGTCCTCAGTTTGTCAGTTCACCCTGCAACATTTTCATGTTGAAAGGTTTGCAAAAACCGCCAACTTTCTCCCTCTCACTTTTGTTACCTGTTCTCCCGGTTTGGGTATTTACAAAGGAGTCCAAAGGACTAAAGAAATCAACAACAGGAACTCAACTCTCGAGTTCGTGAAAACTCCACCGGGTTATCTAAGAGAGTCTTAGCCCACATACTTCAAATCTCTTTTTCGCCTTCTGATAAATAATAATAAGTCTTTATTACTTAAACTGAAATCATTAATATTAGTATGATCCTTTCGCTGAGAAATTATTGGTACCAAGTCATGGGTAAATTTCAGACAAAAAATATTGAAAATTCTCTCAGTCATGGGTAAATTTCAGACAAAAAATATTGAAAATTCTCGCGAAGTAACCAATAACTAGAACATACGGAAATTATAATGTTACTAGCAATATTAGCAGCTACAAAAATTGTTGAATTTGTCTATCTTCTATATAAAAATCATAGAAAGGGACTTAAAAAAAGATACTTCAGTACTCCACTTAATTTAAACGTTTAAAAAATTAGACCAATCTTTTGCTTTTTCTAACGGACAGAGAAACATATATATTATAAAATCAACATAAAAGTAAAAATCGTCCTTATAGCAGTAAAACGATAAATGAAAAACGGGAACAGGCTGGACAGATATTGAACGAAATAAAATTAATTATTAATTAATCTTAAAGAATTATCTTATTATCTCTGAAATACTTTCCCTACTAAACAAACAGTAGCAAAATATCATGGCTTTCGACATTAAAGCAGCCACAGCACTTGTCAAATATGTTGACGGAAACCCGGAGGAAATAGAATCCTTCATTGATTCAGTGTCGTTATTAAACGAACTCCCGCCAATAGAACACAAGGATGTTCTACTCAAATTTGTGAAAACCCAAATAACTGGCAAAGCCAAATTCGCAGTATCCGAGGATTTCACATAATAAATAAATTAATTGACAAACTTAGTGCAAAGTTCTCTCAAGGGTTGAAAACAAGGACAAAATAAACAAAATTAACAGATTTCACAAGCAAATTAGAGGACTTGTCAAGACAATTGACAAGAGGAGCAGAACATGTTTGTAATAGCGAAACTTCTTTTAATTTTCGTGCTAGCAATCTCATCAATCTCTCCAATACAATTTCATTAGATAAACCCATACCCAAATGTGTATTTCACTATAATATAAATAGATGAGATGGCAATTGGAATAATAACTACAAGCATCCAAACCGTCGCAATAATAAAAACTCAAATAATATACGAAATGCGTCACAGTCCCAATATAACCAAAACACTAACAGAAATCAAAATTACTACCGCGGCCAAAATAATAATAGATGGGATTCGAATAACAAGAGTAACCGACAAAATGTAAATTTTTTTGCCTCGGTAGAATCCCAACTCTTTCATTCAATACTAGAAACCAACAAAAATCGGTTGGGGGAACACCAATAAGAGCTAAATTCCACAGAATAAACCCCACTCTTGCAAATATCGTAAGAGCATTTGTTGACATGTGCAACGTAACATTTACCTTCATAATAGACACAGGGGATGACATCTTGATATTTAAATGAGAAAAATAGACAACAATCAAGTGTATTATCCAGGCAATATGTGCACAATTCAAGGCATTACTAGAGTACAGAAAAAATCATTTTCCACTAGACGCAAATATGATTCTAGGTTTGATCCTGAATAAATATAGGGCAATAATTGAATATGATACTTGGATTCTTAACATCAATCATATTCTTCATGAGATCCCAATTCTAGACGGTCCTATACGGACCACAATCTTAATCTAACTCAGATGCGAAGTAATACGCAAATTAAATATTCAAATCTCAAACGACATAGTTATATCCGGATAAGAAATACGTTCGGAATATTCTTAGGAGGATAGTTATCGTTCCGATGCTTGTAGTTCTTCTAAATAAAAATAAAACTAGGTAGCTTTTTCCTACTACAATATATTTTAATAGTTAGTAGGTAGTTAGCAGGATCAATCATTTCTCCGATTAGTTAAAATTCTAGATGCCACATCCAAACCAGTAACAGTAAAAAATCTTTCAAATTATTCGGTATACAATAATACCAATAAATTACACAACTCGAAGAGAACAGAGCAACTTATAAACAAATTAAATTGTCGTAAGTTTGCAGACATTTTCACTATAGAAAATCAGCCTTCAACCACCAACAACTTGAAGCTTACAAAGCAGAAATTAATCGGGGAGTCACACAAATGTTGAATGACGGGATAATTGAGCACTCATTATCTCACTTCAATTCACCAACACTTCTAATTCCGAAAAAGTCATCAACAAAAGATAAACAAGTCGGGAAACCGGAAACTGGACACTACCGGTGTAATAGGTTTTGTGTTTCCCTATGTGAGGAACGACGAGTGCATGACAATTTCACGTGTACATAATTAAATATTCGACTGTGCGCTATCTTTTAAAGATCCATTTACACAAAAAAAAAATTAATCTGTAAAGCAACGTAATGATAATATTATATTCAATCTTATAAGCTTCGTATGTCCGGATAGCTGAGTGGTTAGAGCACAAGGCTGTCGTACGAACGGCCGCGGTTCAAATCTCACTGGAAGCAAAATCACCATTTAAAAAATCCAGCTTCAGTATTTCAACGCTTACGAGCCAAAAACTTAAAATTAAATCCTGACAAATGTAAATTCTTCTAATTAGAAATAACATAACTCGGACATTAGATAGGAATACAACCTGATCCTCCAAAATATGAGATCATAAAACAGTATCTAATGCTCAAAACCCAAGACGACGTCACACGATTCGTCGCATTTTGTAACTATTATAGACATTTTGTCCCAAATTTCGCTGCCATAGCCCTTATATACCTTTAAAATAGTTGTTACCTAAAAATATCAAGTTCAAATGGTCATCGTTGTACACCTCAGCGTTCGAAACTTTGAAATCAGCATCAGCAGCAAATAATAGATGGAATTGAATTGCCAATAGCCTTTGCTACAAGAACAAATCTGCCATTTATCCTCACCTGAGTTGCAAACGCAGAGCTGCATGTGACCAGGCGCGTGTCATGGGTTGCGGATAATGACATGACCCACCGGATCAGCTACGAATATCGTAAGTTAATCTTGTAAATAAGTAGCCGCGGACAAGCAGAACGTTTCCCTTGGTGTTCATCCTCCCTTACAGATTCTTCCCGTTCAGGGGGAGTAAACCTCATTAACAAATCCGTAATCCGGGGTGAAGGGATCGACGCGCCTATCTGATGAATTGCAGTGACGTTACACTGTATTTCAGCGGCTCCCCTCCAAATACCTTACCTACCTTTGGAGGTAACCATGGAACATTGCAACATTGGGACTCTGTTGCAGAGTTGACTGCCTCCCCAACACTCGTGAGAACAAAATTGCGGAAAATATTTCAAATTCTTTTAATGGGACCCCTGGGACACGAAGACAGTACTCAACGCGGTTAAGGGTCGTTCAACAACACCAGTGCGGCTCTTCGCCCTTGGATTTTTTGGCGGTTATGCCGTCAACCACCAGGGACGAGAGACCTAGGCGTCGTATGGTTTGGACGAACCAACTTAACAAATTTATCATCCGCGCCTATTACCCTGTCACGGATTTGGAACGGAATCCATCAGGGTACAGACTTCGACTCCATGACGCGTTCATAACCCGATTTCCGGAGCTAAGTCATGTTCCGGAACAGAACGTCGTCAACCAGTACCGGGTGATAGTGAGTAACAATCGAGTTGCCTTACCAACTAGGCAACAAATCTTCCAAGAGGTTTCACTTGAGCTCGGGCTGGAGTCATCAAATTACCGGACTAGTCAAAGGAGTAACACAAGTACTCCACCTGTAAGGCACTCCATGAATCCAGTAGTCAGGAGAAGCTTAGTAACTGGGGATGTCGACCCAATTTATAATGAGGGTTTGACCGCATTCACAGAGTATGCTGAGATTCTCCAGACGCTAGGCCAAAGATCCCAAAATCGAAGTTTATTTCGGCAGCTACTAACATCATTGCTGCCGTTGACAGAATTTTGGCTGATCGTTTGGCTAGCGAGATTACTGCTACAGAGGTTCACAGCCTGATCTACGTTGCAGCTGCCACGGTTATCCGTCTCCATAATCAACATCTTAGAGCAAATAACAGAGGTATGCGCAGAAGGACTTTACCGTCTCCAATGATATGCCAACCGAAGAAATCCTCGAGGTGCTGAGCAGAAACTTGCGGTATGCTCCATCGCATCCGTAGGTATCAGAAAAGCTTTCAGCGAAGGATAGACAACACCTTGTTCTTCCAGAACCAGCGGGGATTCTACAAAAATCTCACCAATTCAGATAGGGAAAGTAACCTCGATCTGGATCAGGCAGAAGACTTCGTGGAGAACGTGTTTGGAGCGAATCCAGCCGTTGCAATTTAGAAGCAGCGTGGCTCCCACACCTTATGCGTTCATGCGAGGCCCTCCCCGAAATGACCATGTCTGACGTAACTGAAGTCGACGTTGAAGCAGCCCTTAACAAGGCAGGTAACTGGAAAGGGCCAGGAGTTAACAAGATTCACAACTTCTGGCTGAAGCGGTTCAGAGCACTCACAGGATATTGGTAAATCAATTTAATCAGATGATTGCCGATCCTGATTTAGTTCCACCATTTTTCACCAAGGGATAACTTTCCTCATCCCCAAGGAACAGGGTGCTTCTTGCCTTTCAAAATGTCGACCAGATGGTTGTTGATACAAGGTCTTCTCTTCAGTTCTGTGCGCGAACATCTCAAAACATTTTCATGTTCATAAATTGATAGCTGAGTAGCAAAAAGGATGCGCAAAAGGCTCCCGAAACTGCAAATAACAGCTTATAATCGATACGGTAGCTGTAAAGCAGGATGTCCATCAGAAACGAAATATCTCGACAGCCTACATCGATTATACATCAGCCTTTGACTCCATATCACATTGGTGGTTACTACAAGTGTTACGCTTGTATAAAATCAACCCGAATGTTGTTCTTCTTCTGAGAACAGTAATGAAGAATTGGAGCACTATGTTATCGGTATCCTCACAAACATCGGGAGAGATACCAATCAGGCGTGGAATTTTCCAAGGCGACTCTCTAAGCCCACTGTGGTTTTGTTTGGCTTTGAATCCGCTATCCCATCTTTTGCATGAAAGCAAATACGGGTTCCAAGTCAAGCATGGCATATTGTCGAAATGTACATTAAGCCATTTAATGTACAAGACGAGAATCAACTTCGCTCCTTGTTGGACGTCACCATCCAGTTCAGCAGGGATATCGGCATGCAGTTAATAATAATAATAATAATAATCGTTGGCGCAACAATCCATATTGGATCAGGGCCTTGAAGTGTGTTAGAGCACTTCATTCAAGACCGTAACGGTACACTAGGAGGCAATGTGGTCAGCATTGCGCTCGCCCGAGATTATTACCCTGATTTGACTCAGGTACTTATTCACAGCTGAGTCGACTGGTATCCGACGTCAAATCACGATGCAAATTCCACTGCCACCAGTGAGATTTGAACCGCGACCTTCCGTATGACAGCCTAGTGCTCTAACCACTGAGCTATCCGGTCACAGTTAGGTTTGGAGAAATATCTCATAAAAACAATTGTTCAGGGAAAACATACCGACAACGAAGGATACAGCCAAAATAACATCCGAATTGAGGGTATGGATTCGGACGACGTCTACAAATACCTCGGCATACTGCAAGCAACAACACCTGCTGTGGCAATTATGAAATCTAAGTTGCTGGGGGAATTTGAACGACGTCTGGATCTTGTCCTTAAAACTGAGCTGTACGGGAAAAATAAAATCATGGCAATCAACACCTTCGCCATTCCCGTCCTTCTATATACTTTCGGTGTGATACAGTAGAGTAACACAGATTTAGAATCTGTCAATAGGCGGGTAAGGATAGTTCTTGCAAACAACAACATGCACAATAGAGCTGCCGAAAAATTGAGGATACTATCCCACGTCATCAGGGAGGAAGGGGGGTACTTGATTTAAAAACGTTGTACTAAAATCAAGTGCATTCTCTTCGTGAGTTTTCTATGAGAAACAATCCTCTAGCCAAATACATCAGGCTACCGTCATGGCAGATAATAAATTATCTCCTTTGAACTTGAGAAGCAGAGAATGGGATCCCATGTCGAATGTTACTTCAGTCCAACAGAAGATCGACATGTGGAAAGAGAAACCCATTCACGGAGGTCATATAAAAAATTTGTTGTTGTCAGGCATTGACATCGAAGCCCCCAGCAAATAGTTGACAAATGGTGTACTTTTCTATGAGACCGACGCATTCCTAACTTCAATTCAGGATGCTTCGAGTACACCACCATAACTCCGTCTGCAAGATTCTCCATGAAAACCTTGCGTTGAAGTATAACTTAGTGGCAACCTACCATCCTTACTATAAGTATACTCCGCAGAGAATTTTGGAAAATGATCGGGTTCAACTACTGTGGGGTCACACTATTACCACCGACCACAGTGTTAATCATAACAGACCCGATCTAGTTCTGCTTCTGAAGGAAGAACGAGCGTGCTTTATAATCGATGTAGCCGTACCGTTGGACCGGAACACTGTTGAAAAACAGCACGAAAAAATCCGGAACTACGGCTCCTTGGCAGACGATATGAAGCAGACTTGGAGACTACAAAAGATCGAAGTAGTCCCAGTAGTAATTTCAGCGACGGGATTAGTCCCACGGAACTTACATAAAGCGCTGAAAACGCTCGATCTTAGGGCTGGACTATAGATGGAGATGCAAAAAGCGGTCATCCTTGCAACCTGTGCTATAGTCTGAAGAGTCCTGTCCGGTAACAATCTGACCTAGTGGGGTTCAGTCTTGATCCGCACTGTCTTCGATATAAGATCCATGTCTCTGTAGTGTAGAACCTCCGCGTCATTGGCTGAAGTGTTTGCGACAATCGAGATGTATTATAGTAATACATTTTCGCATGGTCGCACACACTTTGCGTTAAAATGCATCATCGCTGTGATGTGGGCCTTTGGATGTTGCCTTCAGCCCATCCTTAGGTTGGTCGCCCCTCGGTCCGGTTGGGCGGGAAGAGGGTCCGTGGGCTTTTTTAACTATATATATATAAGATGTAAAGGAACCATCTGCCAGGTGCTTTATCGAGAACAGAAACTCGACATATCAAATTTCAAAAATATAAAAACATCTTTCAAGTGCAAACTCAAGCAATGACAAGTTATAAATAAATTAAAACTCATTGACACTACTTCAATAAATACAATACTGATAGAAACATGCAGCCTGATCAAATTTTCGAATACTATCACTTAGTGAAGTGACAACATTTACACAGAATTGAAATTTAATATTGGCCAGCATAAAAATAAGATGTAACACATAAAAATAAAGCGGTATATAAATATAATAAATAATCAACTATTGACCAGCATTAGTGCCGGAACTCAGAGAGTTGGAAATTAGATATAAAAAAATTTGCTTCAGACCAAGACTCCGAAACTATCGGCCCAAAGTGAATTATTCACTATAATAGTAAATACAACCGCATTTAAAACGCGACACAAACCTCTAATTAGAATAACGGACAAATTGAAAATAATAGAAATATTGCATAACAATCACTCTACTACAACAGCAGGACCCATTGGACAAAGTAGAATGTATAAAAAATTTCGTGAAATATACAAGTGGAAAACGTGAGGAAAACAATAGCTAATCATATTCAAAACTGTAAAATAAGTATCAAAAAGAAAATGGAGACCACAATAACACCAACTAAGTATTCGATTCAATAGACAGTTGGACCATTTACCAAAACCAACCAAAGTAACAAATACGCTGTAACTATGCAATGCGACCTTGGTAAATATGTAATAATAATACCTATCCCCAACAAAGATGCGAACACTGTTGCAATAGCAATAGTCCATAGGTTCATATTAAATTACGGACCTATGAACAAAATAAAAACAGATCTTGGTACTGAATATAAAAACCAAGTACACACTGAGATGTGTAAATTGGATACAAATAGAACAAATATTGTTTTAGAACGGAACTACAAATGTCAAACGGATTTCTACGTAGTTTTGCTAACGAAAACAAAGATGATTTGCATGATTGCGTGCCATATACACCTCTTCATCGAATTAGGACCACTAACGTTTTTCCAAAATTCAGTTTTCTTTCTTTCAATTTTTTTTTTTAAAGTGAGATGTAGAATAAAAAATACTTTCTTTGCACTCTCTATTATTTTATTAACTCTTCTTCTTTTTCTCCAGCGTTTGTCCCGTTCACAAGCGGGGTCAGCTCGTCGTGATCGGTTGCGCTTTTGGCTCTATCGAATGCCTGAGGCTTTTAAATCCTCATCCAGCGTATCAAGGCACTGTTATTTAGGCCTGCCTTTTTATCGTTTACCATCGACTTCGATGTTCAGACCAATCTTGGCAAATGAATTCTCGTTACCGCGAATTGGTGACCATACCATCAGAGACGTCTCTCTCGCAACTTTTCCTCGATCGGTGTAACCCCATAACTATCGCGCATATCCTCATTTTCGGATGTGATCAAAAACGTGTCACGGCACTAGTCCAACGTAGCATCTTCGTCTCCATTACCGCAAGACGCCGTCATTGTCTTTTATAGTTGGCCAACACTCAGAACCATAGAGAGCGACAGGACGGACACATTGCGATAAATTTTAGATTTGAGACGTTCGTTGATACGTCGATCACAACGAACACCAGTTGTGGAGCGCCACTTCATCCACGTTAATACATGAAGCAATTTCAAGGAGGAGTGGTGAGAGGGTACTTCCTTGATGAACACCAACAGAGACACGAAGCGTTTTGATACACCCGCCATATTTCGAACTTTACTTTTCGGATTGTAGTAGAGCAATTGAACCCAACGCACGAGTTCTTCTGGCACTAAGTGTTGTCGTAAAGCATACCAGATGAGTTCGTGTGGCACACGGTGAAACGCTTTCTCTAGGTCCAGAAATGCAATGTAAAAAGGGCGATGCTTCTCACTGTGTTTCTCCATGAGTAACCTGCATCGTGTACATAGTTCCGCAGTTTTTTGACAAATCTGGCTTGATTCACGGTTATTTCAACAATTTCTCGAATACGGTTGTGGAGAATGCGTTCAAAATCTTCATGGTATCGGAAAGTAATCGGTTCGGAAGGTTCCATATTAAAACAGTGGTACTTTCTTGCCAGTCAGATGGTGTTCTTCCTTCCTGAATAACCCGATTAAAGAATTCACTGAGCCACAGTGTTGGGTCCCAGCTCTTCGCTTTCCAGAGCTCAGATGCGATGTCATCAGGTCCTGTGGCTTTCCCCGATTTCATTTGTTTTATTGCCTCCTCGACTTCAGTTGCACTGACAGTTGAGTCCTTGAGGGTTTAACATGAGCACCTGTCTGGACGACTTAATCTCACGGTCTTCTTAAGACATGGATTGATGCTGGACCACAATCAGAGCCCCGCTGAGACAAGCAACAACGGTACCAGTCTATACCAAGTGCATGGCTTAGCATTCATACTGGTGGATGCAAGACATACCTAAATCTTTACCGAACTAAGGAGTACGGCACCCGTGTTGACTTAGGTATTTTGATACCGATTCTTATGATTCTTTTGATTAAAAAGGCCCTACGTTCAATGAAAAAAGAAAGGTTTTTATTTAGCACTAATTGTAACCAAAGCGTTTAAAAAAGAAAAGAATTGTACGCAGCCAAGGTTGGAGACAGAAGAGGACCGGCTTATTTCCATGCGGTCGTTTCTGTCCCAACCAACGGCACTTTCTCCCCGCCAATCCTCCACTCCCGTGGTTTGGTGCTCAGAGGTGGCGGTGAGGAAGATGGGGCGGCAACCCTGTCGGCCAAACCAAAACCAAGTAGTCGAGGAGAACCTCCATAGTGGTGGCACCGGGAGACGCTGCAATTACTTTGGTTTGCCGGCCGTGATTCAGTAGGCGAATGCTCCAAAGACCTAATTAGGGCGGTCAGACCCGAGTCTGCACGGGGACTCATCTGAAGTGGCAAATTGGTCACGAAACCTTACCAGGGGTATACTGGTACCATGGGAACCGGGAAAGCCCCTGGACTCACATACTTCGGGTGAACTCCTGTTGTATGTGAGGACAGCTCGGTTATTTGCGGTTGGCCCCCTAGTGGGAGTTTCATGGTGGTTGTGGGGGAGGCGGGAAGAGACCCTTCGGGCCTCGACGTGGTGTTGCGTATCAACACGGGTGCCGTACTCCATAGGTCGGTAGAGATTTAGGTAATTCTTGCATCCACCAGTATGAATGCTAAGCCATGCACTTGGTATAGACTGGTACCGTTGTGACTTGTCTCAGCGGGGCTCTGATTGTGGTCACAAAATCAATCCGTGTCTGAAGAGGACCCGTAGGATTAAGTCTCACGACAGGTGCTTACGTAAAACCACTATGGGCTTCACTCCCGTGGGTGAGTTCTAAAAGGTGGAGAGTTCCGCGCCATCTACTTGTATGCATTCGCAACATTCGAAATAAGTTTTCGAATGCTGCGAATCCTGCCGCGCCACATCACTCCGCTCCCAGATGAAACTAGGGGGTTTGGGCGACCGATCCCGGAACTTCGTTCACCGTCAATCCACAAAGCGGACACGACGCTGCTTCGGGACGCAACACGGGTTTCAGCCTGGACAGAGATCTCGAGCTGGAAGAAATGGTCTCCCCGCTCGAGAACGCGGTACGGGCCCTCATATGGAGGCTGCAGCGGCTTCCAGATGGCATCCGTCCCGACCAGACGTGCGTGCACGTGTCCAGTTCCTTGGGCGAACAGGCAGGTGTGGACGAGTATCGGGTGGCGCTTTAATGCGTCGGAGATTGTCCCTCAGCAGTCGCACCAACCCCGACTCTGTGAGACCCGATCTCTTGTCGAAGACCGGATCGCTTGGGAGTCCTGGGTTCTCCCCGTATACCAGCTACGCGGGGCTGGCAGCAAATTCCTCTCAGCGGGTTGTACGTAGGCCGAGTAGGACGAGAGGCAAGACTTGAGTCCAGGACGGATCGTCGCGTGCCATAATGGCGGCTTTCAGCGTCCGGTGCCAACGTTCTAGCATCCCATTGGATTGCGGGTGGTATACAGTAGTCCGCTGGCGTTTAAATCCCAGGAGTTTGCCTAACTCCGAGAAAAGGATAGATTCAAATTGCATTCCCTGGTCAGTGATGATCACTGCAGGGACGCCAAAGCGAGGTATCCACTCTGGACCGAGAGATTCGGCACAAAATTGCGCCGTAATGTCTTTCAGAGGTATTGCCTCAGGCCACCGGGTGAACCTGTCGATGATTGTGAGGCAATACATGTAACCGTGCGAGTCTCACAAAGGCCCTATTATGTCGAGGTGTATCGTGTGGAAACGCTTGGTAGTGCGGGGAAATGAGCCCACATCTTTCCTTACATGCCTGGAGACTTTACACTTCTGGCATGCGATGCACTCTCTGGCCCAGGAATTGATATCCTTGTTCATGGAGGGCCAGAAGTATTTCTCGGTGACTAACCGATTTGTTGTCCTGATGCCTGGATGCGCTAAGTCGTGAACTGCGTGGAACACTTCCTTGTGAAAGGTGGCCGGAATGTATGGCCGAGGTCCCTTTTCCGAGTCTTCGCAGCAGAGCGAGAGGTTTGAGCCAAAGATGGGCAACTCTCGAAATTTGTATTTGGGTTGGATTTGAAGCTCTGAAGTGCTGCGTCATCCTCCTGCGCCTTGGCAATAGCCGAGAAATCGAGTGAGGCGGGGATGTTAACCTCGGAGACACGAGACAAAGCGTCAGCAACTATGTTGTCCTTGCCGGACACGTGCTGGATGTCTGACGTAAACGTATAAAGCTCAGGTGTCGAAGCTGACGAGGGGACGCTTTGTCGGGCTTCTGTTTCAAAGCATACGTGAGAGGTTTATGGTCCGTGAACACTGTGAACGGCCTGCCTTCTAGGGAGAAACGGAAGTATTTGATGCTCAAGTACGCGGCGAGCAGTTCGCGATCGTAGGTACTGTAGTTCCGTTGAGCGGGATTCAACTGTTTCGAGAAGAAGCTCAACGGCTGCCAAACTTGATCCACCTTTTGGTGAAGGGCAGCACCTACTGCGATATCAGAGACATCAACAAAAACGGCTAGGGGTGCATCTTGCAGAGGAAATGCCAAGAGTGTAGCATCAGCCAGTTGCTGTCGGGATTTATCGAACACGCGGATAGCCTCTTCAGACCACACAATCTCTCGTGTGTCTTTTGTTTTGGGGCCAGACAAGTACGCGTTCAAAACGGACTGGTGTTGGGCGGCCTTGGGCAGGAAACAACGGTAGAAGTTTAGCATGTCCAAGAACCTCCTCAACTCCGTCACTGTCTTCGGACGCGGGAAGCTTGTAATTGCTTGCACCTTGTCTGGGTCAGGCTGTATTCCTTCAGGGGAAATGGAGTGGCCGAGGAATCTCACCTGTTTTTGAAGGAACTTGCATTTCTCAACGTTTAGGACTAAACCGGCCTCAAGAAGACGTTGAAAAATGCACTCGAGATGGGCTAAGCGCTCAGACTCAGTGGAAGAAGCGACCAAAACAGCATTCAAATACACGAAACAGAAATCGAGGCTTCGCAGGACTGAGTGAATGAACCTTTGAAAGGTTTGCGCCGCATTGCACAATCCGAAAGTCATTCGGGTGAACTCGAAGAGTCCAAAGGGTGTGCATATTGCCGTCTTTGGAATGTCTTCAGGAGCTTTTAGTGATAAGCCTTGGTTAAGTCCAAGGTCGAAAAGATGCGGCAATTCGCGAGGTGATACGCAAAGTCGTGGATGAGTGGAATTGGATATCGGTCAGGAACAGTCTGTGCATTTAGCCTTCTGTAATCCCCACAGGGGCGCCATTCGCCATTTGGCTTAGGGACCATATGCAATGGGGAAGACCAACAGCTGTTTGAGGGCCTGCAGATACCTTGTTGAACAAGTTGTTCAAATTCTTTCCGCGCAATAGCCAGTTTCTGGGGTAGTAGAGGACGCACCTTCGAGAAGATCGGGGAACCAGTAGTATTAATGTGGTGCTGCACATTGTGCTTCACTGGATTTGAGAGACTACACCCGGTAGAAATCTGGCTGAACTTTTGGAGAAGTGTCCGAACACGAGAGTCGGTGATGTCTTCCAAAAGAACGGAAAGGTTATTATCAGTATGAGATACCACTTGGCCCGACGAATTAAGGTTGGTCGTGGGGTCTATAAGGGACTTATTTTGCAAGTCCACCAGCAACCCATGGTGACACAAGAAGTCTGCGCCTAATATGGGGAAGCTGACATCCGCCAGGATGAAATGTCCTACGCAAACCATGACTCACGTCCACTTGCCTATACCCGTATGTGCTGATGCGGGAGGAATTTGCTGCCGCCAGTTTGAGCGGCTGTGGATAAAGTCGCTTATGCCGAGGTACGGGAAGAACCGAAACCTCCGCACCAGTGTCGACGAGGTAGTTGCGCCTGCTGAGGGGGTCGAAAATAGTTAGGCGACGTGGCGCTGTGCTCTGGGTGGCCGTCGCGAAGACCCCCCGCGGACCTAGTTTTTTGCGGTAGGCGCGAATTTACAAGGTAGCGTACATCTTGTCGCTTTATCTCCGAAGTTACGATGGTACCAGCAAATACCTTTGTCCGCAGGCTGTCTTGACGACCTGCTACCCGAACGCCCTTTTCGTGTGGTAGACCGTGACCGAGCTCGCGATGTGGCACTCGAACGCTGAGCGTCCAACGTCGCCCGCATCTCTGCCACGCTGGCTGTTAAAGCGGCTATCTCGCGCCTTAAGTCGCTCACCTTATCCGACGGTGGATGAACGGCCGCTATGGTTGGGCGTACGTACACCTCCTGCACCTGGACGGCCGTCGCTGCCAGTTCCTCCAAGGAACCGGAGACGCAAGCTAGGATCGCCTGGGTGCCCTCCGGGAGCCTTGCCGACAGGCGCCTGATCAATTCGCTCTTGAGCTGCGAGTATGATGCCGACTTCACTACGTCGGACATCAGAAGAATCGACTCTTCATCCAGGCCGATCACCGCATAGTTGAAGCGGGTCGCGTCCGATGTGATTCCGGACATTTGGAACTGCGCTTCCAAATGTATGAACCACAGCTCCGGGTTCCGTCGCCAAACCGGAGGAACGCGTACGGCGAGGGCGGTCACTTGCGGGTCCGATGGGCCTGCCGCGTCTTTGTTGTTGAACGACATCTTGAGTAACAAAAAGTAGGAGTTTGCAATGAAAACGCGATGAGTTTGTAATGAAAACGCGGTGAATTTGCTCCGACACGGCAGGCCGCACCCACAAATTACCGCACGAATAGAGTAGATAACAACAACCCGAAGCGGACGCTCTCAAGCAGACCGAAATTAAGGAGGAACTCGCCAAGAGAATGGAGAACCCGCGGTGGTTATAAATGCTTCGACGCCGTCTCTTGCAGCGATTATTACTTTAATTATTATTTTTTTTTTAAAAATTGAAAATATGAATATAATTTAATATTACTATTAACTAACTATTTTTTTAAAATTCTAAGTAGTTCTCTAATTAACTTTTTCAATAGTTCACAGCACAGTTGAAATAAAACTTGGAGCAATATAATTCGACAAACTCAGCACCCTAGGCACTTTTCGTTGTTTTGGACGTTGCAATGGTCCTTACAATTAAAGTTATAAAAAAAAAAACAATACTAAAAGTAATGAAATTTCACTAATTCACTAGTTCCCAAAGGCTGGTTCGAATGGAGACTGATGGTGTGTGGCAGTAAATTTGGCCGGTCGGTGCTGCTTTTGTTGACGTGCGGGGCTGCGGTTATGGCGTCGGGGCTGTAGCGGCGGCTTTTTCGGTGGAGGTGGAACCGATATTGGCGCAAACAAGAAACGATCAAAGCAATCGAAGAAGCCCGCCAAGAAGTCAAAGAAAAACGATGAGTCGGAAGATGAATACAGCAAGTAATGGTGTGCGGCGGCCCTTGCGGCAACTGCGGCGTTCTCGGGGTCACCGCTTTAGGTATTTTGATACCGATTCTTATGATTCTTTTGGTTAAAAACGCCCTGCGTTCAATGAAGAAAGAAAGGTTTTTATTTAGCACTAATTGTAACAAAGAGTTTAAAAAAAAAGAACTAGGTTTTATTTTGCACTAATTGTAACCGAAGCGTTTAAAAAAGAAAAGAACTGTACGCAGCCAAGGTTGGAGACAGAAGAGACCGGCTTATTTCCATGCGGTCTTTTCTGTCGCAATCAACGGCACTTTCTCACCGCTAATCCTCCACTCCCGTGGCGAGTTCTAAAAGGTGGAGAGTTCCGCGCCATCTACTTGTCTGCATTCGCAACATTCGAAATAAATTTCGAATGCTGCGAATCCTGCCGCGCCACATTGAAACACAACACCACTCCGATGCCCGAAGATCTCTTCTCGCTTGAGCATAACATTCGAAATAAATTTCGAATGCTGCGAATCCTGCCGCGCCACATTGAAACACAACACCACTCCGATGCCCGAAGATCTCTTCTCGCTTGAGCATAACCACAACCCGCATGAAATTTCCACTAGGGGGGCCAACCGCAAACAACCGCGCTGTACTCACATACAACAGGTGTTCACCCGAAGTATGAGAGTCCAGGGGCTATGCCGGTTCCCATGGTACCAGTATACCCCTGGTAAGGTTTCGTGACCAATTTGCCACTTCAGATGAGTCCCCGTGCAGACTCGAGTCTGATCGCCCTAATTAGGCCTTTGGAGCATTCGCCTACTGCATCACGGCCGGCAAGCCAAAGTGAGTACAGCGTCTCCCGGTGTCACCACTATGGAGGTTCTCCTCGGCCACTTAGTTTTGGTTTGGCGGACAGGGTTGCCGCCCCGTCTTCCTCACCGCCATCTCTGAGCACCAGTTGCGCTGACACTGGTCCAAATGTCGGCAATGATTGTGGAAGTGAATGATGAGCAAATTTTTCAGTTGAAATCTGCTCGAAGTATTCTCGCCATCTATCCGGTGCGGGTCGACGGTTAGTAAGCAAAATACCGTTCTTGTCATTAACACAACAGAAATGTTCGATATCCTGTGTGCGTTCATTACGGCTTTTAGTAAGTCGATGCAGATCTCTCTCGCCATCCCGAGTGTCCAGTTTATCGTAAAGATTTTTGTAATGGTTCGCTCGGGTGACAGCGATCGCTTTTTTTGCTTCCCGGTTGGCATTCTTATAAATTTGCCAATTGGCCAGCGTTTTATCGTCGAGAAATTTGTGGTAGAGGCGTTTCTTTTCACGGACCTTGCCGTACAGCTTACCCGGCTTGATGACCCCGAGAGTTGCAGAGACCGCTTGTGGATCGTGTCTTTCATTTGGTTCCATGATTCTTCCACATTCGTTATGGTCGGCAATCGTATGAGTGAGATCGTTTCTTCTTTCTTCTCACCAAATCGCCACCATTTAATGCGCCGCGGGCCAGTGCATTCCTCACGATGTTTTATCGGTGACTTAATTCGCAGGACGGCAATCAGCGGCCGATGTTGACGTGCGATGGTCTTATAGGGAACGACTGTACAATCAGTGACAGTGGTAAAATGTTGGCGTCTTATGAGAATATAATCCGTTTGCGTTTTACTGCTCCCACTATATAATGTAGGAAGGTGAGACGATCGTTTGATAAACCAAGTATTCATAAGTACAAGGGCATGGGTGTCGGCAAAATCGATTACACGCCCGCCACCCTCATTGCGCACACCCGAACCCCGTTCCCCCATGGTACTGCTTTTTCACCCAAATGACCATTAAGGTCGCCGGCAATGATAATATAGTCGTCAGCAGGCACGTGACAAGTCTTTTCATCGAGAAGTTGCCAGAAGACGTCTTTCTCGGCATCAGGTCAACTTATCTGTGGTGAGTAGGCGGTGAAGAGATCAATAGTGCGATCAACTGATATAATGGTTAGCTTCATCAACCGCTCATCAAATCGTTCGATTTCTTAATGGCATCACGGAAACCCTCTGGGATGGCAATGCCAACACCATATTCAGTGTGTGTGTTACCAAAATAGAGAATTTTATAGCCATTGTTACCGCGCTCGTGTTCAATGTCGCAGCTTTTGGCGCCTTTCCCGAAGGGCTTTTGCGAGTTCGTTTTGTTCGGACTAACTTGCTTACGTCCATGCGTCAGGAACCGTTGCCCATTTGCAAAACAAAACCTCATTAAAATCGGTCAATGTCTGTCTGTCTGTCTGTCCGTCTGTCCGTCTGTCGGTCCTTTTTTTTCGGCGTTGGAAGGTGGAAAGGTTCAAAACCTACTGCTGGCTCCTGCCACGCAGTTATGTGAGACTTCTACTCACTAAAACTACCTCCTTCTCATTCCACTCTCCCCACGGAACTCCTATCAAGTATTGCGTCGCGGGGCTGGATCAGCTTTTAACTGCGGCTCATTATGGTTCTCTCCCTTCCTTGTTTTCGTCGTAGTTCTTCCTGCCTAAGCTGTTGGTGAATAGCTTGCAGTTCCCTTAAAGCCTGGTTCCAGGCATCCGTTGACTCCAGCATAAACTCCACAATGTTTTCGGGTGTTAAACGCCTGTCTGCGACCGCTTCCATTCTTGTTCGGTGCGCGGTGACCCTGGGGCAATCAAATATGACATGCTCCGCATTCTCAGCCACGTTATCACATCTTGGGCAGCATGGTGATTCGTCGTGACCAAATCGATGTAAATAAACACGATTACCTCCATGTCCACTTAAGAATTGTGTTAACTCGTAGCTTAATTCCCCATGGTTTCGTTCAAACCATCTCAGAATATCCGGAATGATGCGGTATGTCCAACGACCAGTTTGGGACTCGTCCCATCGCTTTTGTTTGTTTTTTCGCCAACTTTGATTTTCACAGTTGTGTTCTTTCTTCTCTTGCTAATGAGAACTACTGCTGTTTTATGTTCCGCAAGTGAAAGGCCAGAATTTCTCAATCAGGAATTGATCTCCCATATCACTTCATTTGCATAGATCTCGATTTCGTCTTGGTGCTTTGCAACCACTGTTATTTCGATATCATCGGCGAAGCCAATAGTTGTCACGTTGTCCGGTAGGCGTAGCGCAACACTCCATCGTGCATAACTAACCACAGCAAGGGACGCAGGACAGAACCATGTGGCACTCCGCAAGTTGTCGGGAATATTTTTACCCCATCGTCCGAGTCGCAGTAAAGTCTTCTCGAAACTCGACCACAATGCGTACAATGTACTTCGGAGCCTGTATCTTGTCGAGTGCCTCGAGTGCCCTGCACTATTGAATGCATTTTTATGCCGAAAGTTATTACTGCACAGCATTTTCCTTCTTCTATTCCAGCATATTCATTCTTCTAGCTAGTCAGCCTGCTGATTGCGTCGACAGTTGATTTCGCCTTACGAAATCCGAATTGTTTGTCGGAAAGGCCTCCTTCCTTTTCCGCAACAGCGAGCAGTCTATTATATATTACTCGTTCAAATAATTTGCAGTGGTATTGACCAGACATATCGGCCTATATGAGGAGGGTTGACCCAATGGTTTACCTGCCTTCGCAATGAGTATTAGCTTTTGTATCTTTCATTACTCGAGGAATTCTCCTTCCCTAAGGCATGCCATGAAAACTTGTCGGTCTGTCCGTCTGTCTGTCTGTCTGTCACAAGCACTTCTCTCAGAAATGGCTCTACCGATTGACACGAAATTTGGTGAGAAGGTGGGAACTGTGGACCCCCAGATATGCAGTGAGTGATATTCTTCTAGGTTGAATTGAGGGGGGGGTCCCCATACATGTAAAATGGGGGTGTACAATTTTTTTTCACCGAATGTAGTCATATGTATCAAATGAAAGGTCTCGAATAGTACTTTTCGAAGCCGGTATTAGTTTTAAGATTCGTTAAAAAGGCGGGGAGTGGGAGGGGTGGAAAGTGATGATTTCTTTAACGGACTCATTCTCAGAAACTATCCAACCGAAAAATCTGAAAAAATCATAAAGCTGCTTCTATATGGTGCTCAGGCCTCAAAATACTCTCCATGTTCGATATCTATTCAAATTAAGTTAAGAATATTATATTACCATATTTTTGGGGAAATTGAATAAAAGCGCCCTTAAGTTTCTCCCAGAGTTATAAAAGTCAGTAGTTTTATAAAATATAATATGAAGCATATTATCCCTAAGTTTGATCAAAATCATACCATTACTAACAAAGTTACAATAGCTCAGTTCTACACTTAAATATATTGACAGAGAAGCAAACAAAACCTTTCATACCAGGAGCGCCCAGCTTCCGGTTTCCCGATTTGTTTCAGGACTAATGTGCTTACATTTTCCCGTCTTGAAATTTCATCGAATTACAGAAAAAAATTCACTTTTGCAAATTAAACACTTTTGTCTTTAAAACCACAACTTTTCTGTACCTACAAACAAGTTCACACAAGTCTTCAGTAAATTACCAATAATTACTCTCCTTTTTAATTAGTTTAAATATCTCTATGAGAATCTCAAACAGGTGAGATAATAAAACTGTTTCCCGGAGAAGGGTTAAAGGATGTGGGATTTTCCCGATAGGATTATATTTTTATTATCGTTATAGCGCAAAATTACCATGATTAAGAAAACCCGCATTTCTAGAATGACACAGACAAAATTGTCAGAGAATGGGAAAAGAAATTACTGGTCCTAATTCAATGAACAGGGACTGTACATACATTGCTACCATCGCCCAATTCTGTACATGGATATAGTAACTAGTATTTGGAAAAACAGTAAATATACCCTTAGAACGCTCCAAAATAAACTTCGCCCAATATTTAATTACGACTTATACAATATCGAAATAAGATATAAATTAGAAAATTCCATAAGCTAAACAAATGTTAGAAATATAATTGAAAATAGGATAGAGAGTCTTGTTATCCATCTAACTAGTTCCATTGTATGAAGTTCCTTATACTGTAATATTAGTTGATAATGTAAATTTCTTGTTAAAAACAAGGACAACAAAACAACGAAAATACATAAACACAGCTTAAGATAAATAAAATAATAAATGAAGTTTTGATGTAAATAGAACAACACATTGCTAGAAATACACTTTTATCTTATTATTATTACAATTCATTTTTTTCCAAAAGGGGTAAAGTGTAAAATACTATACATAAAATAATCACATAGTTCATAGGTTCATATAATCAATCAATGTACAATATTAAATTGAACTCACTGTATCTAATAAGTGACATTCATTACATTTTGTATGATATGTCATATTTTATATATCATATTATTTTTTCAAACGAGTCGAATTCCCGTCACTGCGGCAACATCTCGCATTCGATAATACCCTGCGCTATTTACGCGAATACGTGATCCGGTGACCGATGAACGACCCAGAAATTCGACGCATTTTATTTGCAATTCCGCAACGAAATTCTACCTTTAAATTCTTGTATTCCGAAATACCTCGCGAACGACCCAGAAATTCAACACGTTTTATTAACAATTCCGATTTCCAAACCGCGGTGCAATTTAATTCTTTAATTTCGCTATCCTCATCTAGAAATCGGATCTATGGCACAATGCCTCCTCACATCAGAAACTGACGTCATTTGGGGGATCCCCAAATAAACATTGTTATCGGCAAAATGAGAATGCGGTGGAATATCATTATGAAGGTTTCGTTATTGACCTTTCACGAAGGTTTTTTTTTTGAAGAGGTTGAAATCTTCAAAAGACACTGGTGTGTGGGATTTTTACCCAATAAAACCACCCCCGACTCCCTCACTGCCTCGCGGAACCACCATAAGGTATTACATCACGGGGTGGAGTCAGCTCACTCTAGCTTAATCACCTTTCTTCTATACGCGACGCACGTGACCGCGCTTTTCTCCTCTCCTCTGCCTTTCGCAGTTTGGTTTGGATGATGCGACCATGATGTTGACCGCATCCCAATTCTCTTGATGTGCTACCATTTTCGGCACCACATTTTCTGGTACCCGCACCTCTCCTAGAGTCTGCTCTAGATTCCTCCTTTCTTCTACAAATCTCGGACTGTGGAAGAATCCATGCTCTGGGTCCTCTGGGACTCCATCGCAATTTGGACAGTCGGGTGAAGTATCCAATTTAAACCTGTGCAGGTATTGGCGATATCCTCCATGCCCCGTGAGAAACTGGGTGAGATTATAATTAATCTCACCGTGTCGTCTCTCCAACCGCTCCTTGATGGCAGGAGTGAGCCTGTGAGTTCACTGACCCTTTCCCGAGCATTCCCACCGCTCTTGCCATCTATTTATGGATCTCTCCCTCTCAGTCTTCTTCGTCCGTGATGAGGGAGAGATTGGCTTCGCATTGTATATGTTCGTCATCTCATCTGCCAAGATGTCAATCGGGCATCATTCCAAAGATGACGAATGCTGCATCATCTGAGACAGTCCTGAAGGCAGAGCATTCCCTCTGGGCTGTCTTACTGTAGACTGCACTCAGTTTGGTAGCATTCCCTGACATCCGTAACGCCTCCCTCCAAACTGGGGTCGCATAGAGCATAATCGAGGTCACCACCCTGGCTATAAGCAACCTAGAGATATGCCGTGGCCCTCCCACGTTGGGTATCCTCCTTGCCAGGGCCATACTTGAAGTTGATGATTTGTCGCAAACATACTGTACATGTTGCTTATAACTGAGCTTCCTGTCTATCACCACGCGCAAGTATTTATGGTCGGCTTGGAATTGATGATATGATTCCCAATTGTAATGCAGGCGTAATTTCTGTTCCGGCGCTTAGTGATGGGGACCGCTTCTATTTTTTCCTCCGCAAGTTTCAGACCAGGGCTGTTTAGCCAACTTTCAACAGCACTGATTGCCTCGCTTGAGTGTAACTCAGCATCTTTGAGGTGATTTGCGACAACAACCAGCGCTATGTCTCGTCAGCGTAACCCACCACTGTGGTTTCCCTCGGAAGCAGAAAATTAAGTGCATGGTTCTACATGATGTTCCACAGTAGTGGGCCCAAAACGGAGCCCTGCAGGACATCCGCGGAAACAACGTACTCCTGGGGTCCGTCGTCGGTGTCAGAGCCCCCTTTCAGTTAAATACGACAGCGAGATAGGCGGGAATACCAACCTTTGCTAAAGATTTCCGTATTAGATTCCAATTGACCGAATTGAATGCATTTTTCACATCCAGTGTTACTACCACGCAATATGTGCTTCCGTGAATTGGATCTTTGGCCAAGCCAGTAACCAATTTGATGGCATCAATGGTTGATCTAGCTTTACGGAACCCATACTGCCAAACTGAAAGGCCGCCTTGGGTCTCAACAACCGGGAGTAATCTATTATAGATTACCTGCTCTAACATTTTCCCCACCGTGTCCAAAAGACATATGGGTCGGTATGAGGATGGTTCACCTGGAGGTTTACCAGGCTTAGGCAGAAGTGCCAACTTCTGCCGCATCCACGGTGCTAGAAATATCCCCTCGGACATGCACGCTTCAAACAACTCAGCGAACATTACCCGTCTGGATTTCACGGCAAGCTTAAGGACCTTATTCGGTACTCCGCCCAGGCCCGGCGCTTTATTGTCTCCTATTCTACTGCAAATTTCCAGCAGCTCGTCGCTGGTGACTGGAGGAATTGACGTCACATTCAGAGGTAGTTGGACTATGTCGGTACCCTCCTCTTCATCATCAACGGCGCAACAACCGGTATCTGGTCTAGGCCTGCCTTAATAAGGAACTCCAGTCATCCCGGTTTTGCGCCGATGTCCACCAATTCGATATCCCTAAAAGCTGCCTGGCGTCCTGACCTACGCCATCGCTCCATCTTAGACAGGGTCTTCCTCGTCTTCTTTTTCTACCATAAATATTGCCCTTATAGACTTTCTGGGTGGGATCATTTTCATCCATACGGATTAAGTGACCCGCCCACCGTAACCTATTGAGCCGGATTTTATCCACAACCGGACGGTCATGGTATCGCTCATAGATTTCGTCATTGTGTAGGCTACGGAATCGTCCATCCTCATGTAGGGGGCCAACAATTCTTCGGAGGATTCTTCTCTCGAACGCGGCCAAGAGTTCGCAATTTTTCTTGCTAAGAACCCAAGTTTCCGAGGAATACATGAGGACTGGCAAGATCATTGTCTTGTACAGTAAGAGCTTTGACCCTATGGTGAGACGTTTCGAGCGAAACAGCCCTTGTAAGCTGAAAAAGGCTCTGTTGGCTGAACAACCGTGCGCGAATTTCATCATCGTAGCTGTTATCAGTTGTGATTTTCGACAGATAGATAGGAGAAATTGTCAACGGTCTCAAAGTTGTATTCCCCTATCCTTATTCTTCCTGTTTGACCAGTGCGGTTTGATGTTGTTGGTTGATTCGTCTTCGGTGCTGACGTTGCCACCATATATTTGGTCTTGTTTTCATTGATGTGCAGCCCAAGATCTCGCGCCGATTACCGCCTGCTCGATCTGGATGAAGGCAGTTTATACATCTCGGGTGGTTCTTCCCATGATGTCGATATCGTCAGCATAGGCTAGTAGTTGGGTAGACTTAAAGAGGATCGTACCTCTTGCATTTACCTCAGCATCACGGATCACTTTCTCCAGGGCCAGGTTAAAGAGGACGCATGATAGCGCATCCCCTTGTCGTAGACCGTTGTTGATGTCGAATGGTCTTGAGAGTGATCCTGCTGCTTTTATCTGACCTCGCACATTGGTCAAGGTCGGCCTAGTCAGTCTTATTAATTTCGTCGAGATACCGAATTCTCTCATGGGTGTGTACAGTTTTACCCTGGCTAAGCTATCATAGGCGGCTTTAAAGTCGATGAATAGATGGTGCAACCGGTGTCCATATTCCAACAGTTTTTTCCATCGCTTGCCGCAGAGAGAAAATCTTATCTGTTGTTATTTTGGAGTGAAGCCCCTTTGGTATGGGCCAATGATATTCTGGGCGTATTGGGCTATCCGGCCTAGCAAGATAGCGGAGAATATTTTATAGATGGTACTGAGCAACGTGATACCTCTATAATTGCTGCACTGTGTGATATCCCCCTTTTTGTGTATGAGACAGATAATGCCCCTTTGCCAATCATCAGGCATTGATTCGCTGTCCCACACCTTGAGCACAAGTTGATGAACCACTTAATGTAATTGGTCGCCTCTATATTTAATCAATTCGGCTGTAATTGCATCGCCTCCTGGCGAGTTATGATTTTTTAGCCGATGAATTGCACGGACTGTTTCTCGTAAACTTGGTGGTGGCAGTATTTGTCCGTCGTCTTCAGTTGGAGGGACCTCCAACTCGCTGATGTTCTGGTTGTTCAGTAGCTCATCAAAGTACTCAACCCATCGCTCCAATACGCCCATTCGGTCGGAAATCAGATTTCCCTCTTTGTCTTTGCAGGATGAGCATCGAGGTGTATAAGGCTTCATCCTGCTGACTTGTTGGTAAAACTTCCGCGCCTGCTGCGGTTGCTCCCTGTACTTTTCTAGTTCACAGACTTGTTGGTTCTGGTTGGTACCCTCCTCTTGCTAGGGGAATAACCCCTGAATGATTTTCAGCAAGAGGATGGGATATGTGATCTGCGTAGGTGAACGGCGTCTGAATTGTCCCATCACGATTCTGTAGGCACTCTCCCACGGGTTTACGTCCGCTTCTGAGCAGAGCTCCTTAAAGCATTTCCTCTTGCTTCGGTGGATGGCGAGCTTGATGGTTTTGCGGGCTGCCTTATAGGCACGCTTTTCTTGCCCTGAGCGACTCTACCTGTCTGTCTTTTTTAGGAGGTGGAAATCTCCAAAAGATTCTGGCCTGGGCATGCCAGAGTGTGGGATTTTTACCCGCTAAAACCACCCATGACTCCCCCCGCCCCTCTACCCTGTGGAACCACCTTTAGGTATCACATCACGGGGCGGAGTTAGCTTACTTTAGCTGGGACTCCTTCCGTCTACCTGCGGGATTCGTAACCGCGTTTTCCTCACTTCTGCTTTTCGCAGTTTATGCTGGATTACTGCGATCATGGAACTGATCGCATCCCACTCTTCCTGACAGGCTACCATTCTCCGAACAAAATTTTTCGGTGATAACACTTCACCTAGATTTTCCTCTTAGTTCCTCCTTTCTTCCACGAACCTAGGACATTGGAAGAATACGTGCGCTGGCTCTTCTGGATCCCCGTCGCAGTTTGGACAATTTGGCGAGGTGCCCAATTTAAACCTCTACAGGTATTGACTTTATCCTCTATGGCCGGTGAGAAACTGGATGAGATTATTATTGATCTCCCCATGCTTTCTCTCCAGCCATTTCCCGATGGAATTGATCAGTCCGTAAGTCCAACGACCCTTTTCCAACTGGTCCCATCGCTGTTGCCATCTGCTTATGGATCTCTCCCTTTCGGCTTTTTTCACCTACAATAAGGAAGAGATGGACCCGGTATTATAAATGTTCATCATTTCGGTTGCTAGGATGTCAATCGGCATCATTCCCGGGATGACGAACGCTGCATCGTCTGAAACGGTCCTGAAGGCAGAACACATCCTTAAGGCTGTTCTTCTGTAAACTGTACTCAGTTTATGTGTATTGCCTAAAACCTGCAGCGCTTTTTCCCAAACTGGGACTGCATACAGCATGATAGAACTCACCACCCTGGCTGTGAGCAGCCTGCAAGTATCGTTCGGAATCATCCTCGCCAGAGCCACACTCGTGGTGGATGCTCCTTTACAAGTATGCTCTATGTGCTGCTTAAAATTAAGTCCTCCGTCTATCATCACCCCCAAGTATTTGATGACCGGCTTGGAAATGATGATACGATTCCCGATTCTAAGGCAGGCGTAATTTCTTTTGCGGCGATTAGAAATGAGGACCGCTTCCATCTTTTCCTCCGCGAGGGCCAGTTCAGCACTCTCTAACCAAACCTTAACAACACTGATTGCTTCGCTTGAGTACAAATCAGCATCCTCGAGATGCTTTGCGACCACAACCAGTGCTATATCATCGGCGTAACCCACCACCCTGGCCTCCTCCGGAACCAGAAGGTTAAGTAAATCATTATACATGATGTTCCACAGTAGTGGGCCCAGTACAGAGCCCTGTGGGACACCCGTGGAGACAATGTACTCCTTGGGTCCATCATCGGTATTATACCAGAGTGTCCGCTCTTTCAAGTAGCTATCGATAATAGCGGCGAGGTAAGTGTGGAACATCAATCGTCGCCAGAGACTTTTGAATAAGGTTCCGTTTGGC
This sequence comes from Hermetia illucens, assembly GCF_905115235.1. Classification (NCBI taxonomy): domain Eukaryota; kingdom Metazoa; phylum Arthropoda; class Insecta; order Diptera; family Stratiomyidae; genus Hermetia; species Hermetia illucens. The sequence goes on along the minus strand of NC_051849.1, from coordinate 123,287,362 downwards.
CGAATTAGATGCATTCCTCACATCCAGGGGCACCACCACTCAATATTTGTTGGTACATCCCCTTCCGTCTAGAACGGCTCCCCTGGAGGTTTGCCAGCCTTAGACAGCAGCACCAGCTTCTGCCACCTCCATGGTGCTGGAAAGATATCCTTGGACATGCACGTTTCGAACAGCTCCGGGAACATATCCGGTCTACATTTGACGGCAAGTTTGAGGGCCTTATTCGGTATGCCGTCAAGACCCGGGGCTTTACTATCGCCTATTCGATTGTAGATTTTCAGAAGCTCGTCCCTGGTTACTGGTGGAATCGACTTCACATTCAGGGGGCGCTGGAAGGTGTCAGTACCCCCTTCTTGCTTAGGAAATAACCCATGGATTATTTCCAACAAGAGTACAGGCCACGTGTTCTGCGGAGATGATCGGCCTCTGAATCGTCCTGTCACGATTTTATAGGCCCTACCCCACGGATTTATGTCCGCTCCTTAAAACATTCCCTCTTACTCTGCTGGATAGCGAACTTGAGGTTCTTGCGAGCTTCCCTGTAGACATGCCCTTGATCGATCCTACCTATTGCCCTCTGAGCTGTTTGTCTGGCTCTGTGGTAAATCGATCGAAGGCTGGCAAGTTTACTATTCCACCAATAATTGGGTCTTCTAGTGGGGAATGAGCATCTCCTAGGCATCGACGCATCACATGCTTTAGAGATACCCTATATGACATGGAGAGCTCTATCCGTGGAGGTGCCTGCTTTGCTATGCAAGTCTAGCCACACCTCCATGAATGTTTGTTCATCCATCACTTTTGCAGACCATCCTAGTGTTCCTGCCTTGTGGTCCTTAGTTCAAAGGTGATTGCCTGGTGATCGCTATACGTAAAGTCCTCGCTAACTTGCCAGGACATGTCACGTGCCAACGCAGGGTTGACAAAAGTCAGATCTACAATTGAACCAATTCCCCCTTTCCGATAAGTGTTTACATCGCCTTCGTTGGCCAGAGCTACATCCAACTGGGCAAATGCTTCTAATAAGCACCGCCCCCTTGCGTTAGTCTCTTTGCTGCCCCACTCGATAGGCCACGCTTTAAAGTCACCGGCTATCACCTTTGGACCTCGTCCCCCCGCGTTGTGAACAAGATCGTCTAACAGGTATTCAAATTCAGGCAGTGTGAGACTCGGTGGGGCGTAACATCTATATACGAATATATCGCTTATTTTTGCCTACACAAAGCCACTAGCCGCCTGACGCATGCTATATTGTATGGGTTGACGACCGCACATTAGGCATTTGAAGCAAGTCTTTAAAGAGACCTGCTCCCTTAGTCGAAAAACAACCCATCCAATCCGAACCTTCCCCACGACAAACTAGCAGTCGCATTGTGGCCGTTTGAGTACCGCCATAAAGCTTTCTTAGGCACACGATAGATACTTCGCTGAATTGCTGCTTCAAGGCAGTGCAGATATCTTCTCTGGATGTTGCCTCATCGAGATCGTTGCACTGAATATAGCTCCCCCCCCCCCCCCCCTATATGTTCTGACATTCATCAAGGTTGAGAGGTGGCGGCGTTCGATCAACACGTGATCAATTTGGTTGAAAGTGGTCCCGTCTGGAGAGGCCCACGTATGTTTGCAGACCGCTTTCGCGCAAACCAGGTAGTTTCAACAACAATTTCGTGTGACGCTGCTAATTGAGTGATCCGCAGTCCGTTATCATTTGTATTTTGGTGTAAGCTATGGTAGCCAACGTATCGCCTGAATACAGGCTTCTTCCGTACTTGGCTGTTAAAATCCCCAAGTATGATTTTAATATCATATCTGGGACAGGCTTCTAGGGTTCGTTCTACTGCCTCGTAGAAAGTATATTTCTCCGACTCTGCAGTCTCCTCTGTAGAGGCGTGAACGTTAATGAGGTTTATATTTTTAAACTTGGCTGACAAGCGCAAAGTGCATAGCCGTTCGCTTATGTTTTCAAAGCCGATAACAGCAGATTTCATTTTTTGGCTGACTAAGAAACCTACTCTGAGCACATGGTTTACTGGATGGCCACTATAATATATGGTGTAACGACTCTTCTCCAGAAAACCGGTGCCCCTGTCCAACGCATCTCCTGTAACGCTGTTACATCAGCCCTATATTGGGACAGGGTATCGGCTAGCTCAGCAGCTTGATCTCTGTACAGGGAGCGCACGTTCCATGAGAAAATGCGCAAATCGTTATTTCTTTGTCGTTGCCAGATTCCGTCCAGTCCGAAGGTCCTGTTTTGGCTTCGTAACAATTTGTTTTCCGTGTTGGGTTGTCAACTCTATCCAACCCCCAACCTGGAGGACCAGTTGGTACAATTTGTCCCGTTTTTAGGTGCGGGAGACTCCCCTTCATCCTTTTCCGTCTGCAGCTTTTCGTTAAGAAATAGCTCCTAGCGGTCATCACGTGGAGGTGAAGGTAGGGTTTGGTAGTAGAGCTGTTGGTGTTGGTTCAGCAGGCGTTTCCCAGGTTTTATGCTCCATCGTGAGTACCAATCCACGTTTCGCCCTGGGACCTATACTACCCTTTGACCACTGAATGAATGAATGATGAAGGAATTTGTTGGATTTATAGCTAGATACGGATAGAAAAATGCACGTTGAAGTTTCTTACATAAGATCCCTTCTATTCTTGAAGCGCGAGCTTCCGGTATTCCGGCTTGTTTTTATATGCACCGCCAAAATTCGTAGACGGCTTTTAGATTCTGGCTAGCTTCCGTGGCCTGATATCCATTATCAACTCTCAGATGATGACAATGCTCTATTACGTCCTGATCCCTTCCCTTCTCAAAGCTTCTCACCCGGTGCGACATAACTTGTAGGTTTAATTGTCGGAAGTGGCGATAACGAACTTCTAATGAAACACTTCAACCTAAATCTCATCAATATCCACCACTCTAGTACACTGGATCTATTGACCACAAACCTCGTTCAGAGGAAAGAAAATTAAGCATAGCTCTAAAGCTACATAGGCCAGCAATCCGTCCTGCGCTTTCACAACAGCCCGTGTTTGTGGACGGTCTTGAGCTTTCCGGCTATTACCACTATTAAGTATAGTTCCATTACCCAGCTCTCTACTGCATTCGTACGGCGCTCTTCTTCCTCGGGAAGGAGCGGGACTAACTGATGTACTGCGCTATCACTATCACTACCTGCAGTTCTAAGTCCAACCTGCCGTACAACCCCATCGGGACTAGGGAAGGTGTCGACTACTGGAGCCACTCATCAGTTCTGCGGGCTATGACTCCTTTCCTTAATTAGAACCGGGTCCCCTTGCTTAAGCTGCCGCTCTGGGTTCTTCCACCTGCATCGCTTTTGCAAGTACCCCAGGTACTCACTTTCGAACTTTGGCCAAAAGTGAGCTTGTAACTCTCCTATTTGGAGCCACCGTTTTGTCGCGGGTAAATCTAGCTTGAATCCTTTGCCTATTGGCGACGTGCGAAGCTCCCGCTGGATTAAAAAGGTGTATATGAGTTAGCACCTTCAAATCGCTACTATTATCCGTTAGCCGATACAAGGGTCTGCTATTTAGGATGGCCTCCCGGAAACAAATCGCTGCATGAAACTCTTTGTTTATAAGGTTTGCCACAGAAGGCATTTTTTTATAATAATGACTGGCTCTCGGGGGGTTATGATGTCACACGATACGCGAATGCGCCAAGCTTCTATCCACGTTTGCTGACAATTGTTGCCACGCTTCCTTTAAAGACCGTGCAGATTCGTTCCGTTGTCAGACCGGATTGACTTTGGTTGACCTCGTCTACTTGTGAATCTCCGGAACGCAGCCAGGTACGCATTCGTAGTGAGATCAGTACAATTTTTCAAGTTCAGTCTTGGTTTATGTGCATAAAAATATTATATTATGTATAATTTCATGTTTTGAATTCCGAAGGAAGGAAGGGGCTGCTCCATCTGACGGATGCAATTAGCGTAAACTCTGATCTATTTGTTAGTACGTTGCTGCAGATTGGCAACATAAAACCGCTCACCCATCAACGTCATTGTATATTCCACAATGATAATTTGCCTTATGTGTTTGTTTAATTAGTAAATCTGTCAAGTCGGATTTCCCCAAAATAGTGCTTTTGACAAAATGGAACTAGGGCATAGCTCATTTTTCCTCCGACTCGAAGGAGGCCGCTGCCTTCTTCCACAAAAGGGTTGATGGTACTCAACCAATGTTGCTTCTGAAGCCCTTGGTTTAGCCTGGAAATCTGCCTACTGAACAATTCCCTTTGCTGACTCTGCACTGCTATCTCATAGGATTACCACAACTCCTCTGCGGATAAAACGCCTGATTTCCTCGTCCTCCATCTTAAATATCGCCAATTCATCTTAAATTCACCAACCGGCTAAATAAAGAGAACCGGATGATAATATTAGCGATGGTGACTTCCTCCTTCTTGGCGACCGAGACTTGGCTTATGGTAGTATCAACTATAGAAAAAGATGTTGTTGCTAACTCCCCTCGTAAAAACAGAAGCACGTTGAATCACAACTCATTGGATGCAAACTTCTGCAGAAGCATACTTCGAGAAGCACAATAAGGTTCCACTTCGATCGTCGCTGAACCCGACTAATTCAGTAATTTCCTCCTCCTTACTTTACCCGCTCCACAGCTATATGTGGATTTGATTTAGATACTCCAAGGAAGAAAATATTTTCGAAAATTGGCCCTATGTGGGATCGGTAATTTTTTTAGTCCCAATCTAACCCCTTCTGCCACAATCGTGAATATCCATTCGTAACTTCATGATTATTGGAATAGCCATCCAATGGGATCGTAGACCTGAAGCAGCAATACTTAATGCCTTCCTCTTGGTTAGCAGTCCTCACGTAGATTGTAATGTAGCCCGAGGATTTTTAAGGTCGTTCTGGGCCTACCATATTGTATCAACATGCCGTGACTTGTCTATACCCTCCAATATTCACCTCTAGTTGGCGGCCCATTTGGTCGGGGGGGATTTTCCTACTCAAAAGTTGCTGTTACCTTCCGCTGCTCTATGTAGTAAATCCCATCGCAGTTTTAAACACCGGATCCACGCCAACGTTTCGACTCCCATGCTGCGAAAGAAGCATCCCCTAACTTTTGTGTTGGAATCTTTGGTTCCATCGCTGGACGAGTGGTGAATCCTAGAAGACTTCTCGACAAGTGATCACCAATACATCGCATTCGAAGTGGTTGATGCTACTTGCGCCAACCCGGCGATCACTTTGCGTGTGAAATGTCGCGAGGGTAAACATCAGGAAATTCGTCGGGGATCTTGAAACAGAGTCGCGCAGTCGGACGTTTCGGGAAGTTATAGCGTTGCAGCTGACACTGTCGTAAACTCAATGATGAACCTGATAACAACAACGTGAAAGGCTTCCATGCCTTGGAGGGGCCCCAGCCGTGACAAGTCTTCTATGTACAGGTCGCAGAAATTACCGAATTACGAAGCGAGGACGCATGCCATTTGGAGCCATGCTATGATAGCATAAATGGTTTCACTTGCATACAGTTCCACGTCTTGGTAGTGTTTCGTAACTACTACCACCACCAGGTCGTCTGCAAACCCATCAATATTGCTTCCTTTGGCACGCGATGGCCGGGCACTCCGTCCTACATTATGTTCCCCAGCAGAGGCCCCAGTAAAGAGCCTTGGTAAACACCTGGGGTCACGACATATTTCTTCGGTCCGTCGTCCGTCTCCTTCCAAAGAATTCTTCCCGAAAGGTAACTCTCGATTATCCGAGCTAACTAACTAGGGACATCAAGTTTAGTCAGGGTACCTTTAGTCCAATCCCAGTTGGTTGAGTTGAAGGCATTCCTGATATCCAGCGTCACCACCGCGCAGCATTTACCAGCGGCCGATGCCTTCCGGGCCAGATGCACGATCTTTACAGTGGCATCGACTGTGGACGGCGCTCTGCGAAACTCATACTGCCGCTCCGATAGACCACCCGCTAGTTAATTACGTGTTCGAAACGAGCGGGCAGGTTTTTAAAAAGGAGCGCAAGATTTATAACACACTATAAACTTTATTAGAAACGAAAATTTTATTACACGTAACTTATCCACGAAAATATATTTAAGAAGCTGGTCCGCGTGAGGCTACGTTCACCTATATTTATCATGAGTAATTTGCTGATCTCGCATCTGGACTTTGTAATGTATTATTTGCTGATGTGCATTTTGCATTTCCCACGTTTTCCAGAAATTGTCTAATGTTGCACGTTGCGGTTTCGTATTATATTGGGTCAGATACAGACGGATACGTAACTCCCCCTCCCTTCTCTTTGAATTCTCCTGAATTCGATTTTCTACTTCTTCTTCTTTTTCTTCAGTCTTTGTCCCGTTCACAAACGGGGTCGGCTCGTTGTGATCGGCTTCGCCATTTGGCTCTATCGAATGCCTGATCTGGGTGCAATCTTGAGGCTTTCAAATCCCCATCCAGCGTATCAAGCTACCGTTGCTTATTTCTGCCTTTTGGTCGTTTACCATCGACTTCGATGTTCAGACCAATCTTGGCAAGTGAATTCTCGTTTGCACGAATTGCGTGACTATACCATCGAAGACGCCTCTCTCGCAACTTTTCCACGATCGGTGCAACCCCATAACGATCGCGGATATCCTCATTTCGGATGTGATTTAAACGTGTGACGCCACTAGTCCAACGTAGCATCTTCGTCTCCATTACCACAAGACGTCGTTCATTTTCTTTTATAGTCGGCCAACACTCAGAACCATAGAGAGCGACAGGACGGACAACATTGCGGTAAATTTTAGATTTGAGACGTTCGTTGATACGTCGATCACAACGGACACCAGTTGTGGAACGCCACTTCATCCAGGTTGCGTTAATGCGTGAAGCAATTTCATAACGCAGTTTTCCATTGGCTGATAGCGTTGACCCGACGTATTTAAATCGCTCAGTTCTGGGCAGATCACTGCCGCTGATAGTGATTGTGCCTGTTTCATGGGGATCGGTCGTCAAAAATTCAGTTTTGTTTAAATTCAATCTGAGACTGTGTTGCATGAGACGATCATTCCATTTTTGAACAAGTTGTTCGAGATCATTTTTGCTATCAGATGGTAGGAAAACATCATCTGCATAAAGCAGTGTGTAGGGCGCTGGACGTTGGATATCCCGTGTGACGGTGTCCATAACAAGGACAAAGAGGAGTGGTGAGAGGGCACTTCCTTGATGAATACCAACAGAGACACGAAGCGGTTTTGATACACCCGCCATACTTCGAACTTTACTTTTCGGATCGTGGTAGAGCAATTGAACCCAGCGCACGAGTTCTTCTGGCACGAAGTGTTGTCGTAAAGTATACCAGATGAGTTCGTGTGGTACACGGTCAAACGCTTTCTCTAAATCCAGAAAGGCAATGTAAAGAGGGCGATGCTTCTTACGGTGTTTCTCCATGAGTAACCGCGCAGCGTGTATTGCGTCGGTAGTTCCGCAGTTCTTGACAAATCCGGCTTGATTCACGGTTATTTCAACGATTTCGCGAATACGGTTGTCAAGAATGCCTTCAAAAATCTTCATGGTATGGGAAAGTAACCGGATCGGACGGTAATTTGAACATTCTGCTGGACTACCTTTCTTTTTCCATATTGGAACAGTGGTACTTTCTTGCCAGTCAGATGGTGTTCTTCCTTCCTGAATAACCCGGTTAAAGAATTCACTGAGCCACAGTGTTGGGTCCCAGCTCTTCGCTTTCCAGAGCTCAGATGCGATGTCGTCAGGTCCTGTTGCTTTCCCCGATTTCATTTGTTTTATTGCCTCCTCGACTTCAGTTGCGCTGACTGGTGGAGCTGGTCCAAATGTCGGCAATGATTGTGGAAGTGGAGGATGAGCAAATTCTTCAGTTGAAATCTGCTCGAAGTATTCTCGCCATCTATCCGTTGCGGCTCGACGGTTGGTAAGCAAAGTACCGTTCTTGTCATTAACACAACAGAAGTGTTCGATATCCTGTGTGCGTTCATCACGGCTTTGAGCAAGTCGATACAGATCTCTCTCGCCATCCCGAGTGTCCAGTTTATCGTAAAGATTTTTGAAATAGTTCGCTCGGGTGACAGCGACCGCTTTCTTTGCTTCCCGGTTGGCATTCTTATAAATTTGCCAATTAGCAGGCGTTTTATCGTCGAGAAATTTGTGGTAGAGGCGTTTCTTTTCACGGACCTTCAGTTCAACATCATGATTCCAAAGCCAAGTATCTCGGTTGATGTACCGCTTACCCGGTTTGGTGACCCCGAGGGTTGCAGAGGCCGCTTTGTGGATCGTGTCTTTCATTTGGTTCCATGATTCTTCCACATTCGTAATGGTCGGCAATCGTATGAGTGAGAGCGTTTCTTCTTTCTTCTCACCAAATCTCCACCATTTAATGCGCGGCGGGCCAGTGCGTTCCTCACGCTGTTTTATCGGTGGCTTAATTCGCAAGACAGCAATCAACGGCCGATGTTGAGGTGCGATGGTCTCATAGAGAACGACTTTGCAATCAGTGACAGTGGTAAAATGTTGGCGTCTTATGAGAATATAGTCGATTTGCGTTTTACTGCTCCCACTATATAATGTAGGAAGGTGAGACAATCGTTTGATGAACCATGTATTCATAAGTACAAGGTCATGGGTGTCCGCAAAATCGATTATACGCTCGCCACCTTCATTGCGCGCTCCGAATCCCTTTCCCCCATGGCACCTGTTACCGTCTGCCTTTTCACCCACATGACCATTAAGGTCGCCGGCAATGATTATGTAATCGTCAGCAGGCACGTGACAAGTCTTTTCATCGAGAAGTTGCCAGAAGGCATCTTTCTCGGCATCAGGTCGACCTGTCTGTGGGGCATACGCGGTGAAGAAGTGAATAGTGCGATCAGCTGATATAATGGTGAGCTTCATCAGCCGATCATCAAATCGTTGGACTTCTTTAATGGCATCACGGAAACCCTCTGAGATGGCAATGCCAACACCATATTGAGTGTGTGGGTTACTAAAATAGAAAAGTTTGTAGCCATTTTTACCGCGTTCGCGTTCAATGTCACAGCTTTTGGCACCAGACCATCGGGTTTCTTGCAGAGCGCAGATGTCAATGCATCTTTTCCGAAGGGCTCTTGCGAGTTCCTCGGTCTTTTCAGTTAGGGTACCAACATTTAGCGTGCAGACACGTATTTGTTTTGTTCGTTTTGTTCGGACTAACTTGCTTACGTCCTGACGCCGTCCATGCGTCAAGAACCCTTGCCCATTTCTCGACAGGACCGGGGCCCGTCCTGCCGCGTCGACTGAGGTGGACGCCCTAGCATTTCTCCGAGGCTTGCGACTCAATCCGATCATCATGTTTGTAACGACATTCTATGCATTTTCTTGGTCGACCTGTCGCGGGGCCTGTCACCAAGAGAGATCAGGTAGGATTTAGCATAGTAGAATAACTCCAACTATACTCTATTTATCTCTTTCCCTGATCTCAGCATTTTATTTTTGTTTTACTGAGGATTGTACAGAATACGTTGCCTCAAACCCTCCTCCTTTACCTGGGCTTGGGACCAGCATACTATGTTAATAGCATAGCGGAGTTTGCATTAAATTCATTTCCTACCATGATTTTTCCTGAGTTGCCTATTCTAGGAAAATGTTCTTCTTAAACTTCAATAATGGTTGTATGATTTCGGTCGAGCAAGTAATAGGCTGAAACAAATTTGGAAAATGCGTCGCTGGCAGCAAGGAAACAGCATTTCATTATAAAGTAAAGATCCACGTAAATAATTTGATTGTTTTCTGTGGGTGTTTCGGTAAAGCATTGATTTATGACCTTTGGATAAAAGATTTTATTTTTCAAACTTTCTTTAAGGTGATACAAAGAAATTTGCTTCACTGCTTCTACTTCAGTTTTTATATCTTGTGTTCGATGTGAACACCGGAGGAATGTAATTTGAGCATCGTTAGAGTACATTTCTCTAAGTTTCTCTTGCACTATATTGTATTTCGTGTCTGGCAGTTCTGAAAATATTGCTATAACTCCTTTTTAATGTTTTGCGTAAACACAGTACCTTATTAAAGTCGATTTACTGTCTGTCAGTCTGTCTGTCTGTCTTTTTTTTTTAAGGACGTGGAAATCTTCAAAAGACTCTGGCCTGGGCACATCAGAGTGTGGGATTTTTACCCACTAACACCCCCCCCCCCCCCCTACGATGGTCGCGATGGTAGCACATACATACATTGCTACCATCGCCCAATTCTGTACATGATTATATTAACTAGTATTTGGACAGTAAATATACCCTTAGAACTCTCCAAAATAAACCTGGCCCAATATTTAATTATGACTTATACAATATCGAACTAAAATATAAATTACAAAATTCCATAAGCTAAACAAATGTTAGAAATACAATTGAAAATAGAATAGAGAGTCTTGTTATCCATCTAACTAGTTCCATTGTATGAAGTTCTTTATACTGTAATATTAGTTGATAATGTAAATTTCTTGTTAAAAACAAGGACAACAAAACAACGAAAATCCATAAACACAGCTTAAGATGAATAAATTAAGAAATGAAGTTTTGATGTAAATAGAACAACACTCATTGCTAGAAATACACCTTTATCTTATTATCATTACAATTCATTTTTTTCCAAAAGGGGTAAAGTGTAAAATACTATACATAAAATAATCACATAGTTCATAGGTTCATATAATCAATCAATGTACAATATTAAATTGCACTCACTGTATCTAATAAGTGACATTCATTACATTTTGTATGATATGTCATATTTTATATATCATATTATTTTTTCAAACGATTCGAATTCCCGTCACTGCGACAACATCTCCCATTCGATAATACCCTGCGCTATTTACTCGAATACGTGATCCGGTGACCGATGAACGACCCAGAAATTCGAGCACTAAAACCACCCCCGACTCCCGCCTAGCCCGTGGAACCACCTTTAGGTATTACATCACAGGGCGGAGTTAGCTTACTTTAGCTAGATCTCCTTCCGTCTACCCGCTGGGATCGTAACCGCGCCTTCCTCACTTCTTCTGCTTTTCGCAGTTTATCCTAGATTACTGCGATCATGGAATTGATCGCATCCCAGTCTTCCTGGCAAGCTAACATTCTCCGGGCAAAATTTTCCGGTGATAGCACTTCACCTAGAGTTTCCTCTAAGTTCCTCCTTTCCTCCATGAACCTAGAGCATTGGAAGAATACGTGCGCTGGATCCTCTGGGACCCTGTCGCAGTTTGGACAATTAGGTGAGGTATCCAATTTAAAACTGTACAGGTATTGACGGTATCTTCCATGGCCAGCGAAAAACTGGGTGATTTTATAATTGATTTTCCCATGCTTTTCCTCCAGCCACTCCCCCATGGAAGGGATCAATCTGCAAGTCCAACGACCCTTTTCTGACTGGCTTATGGATCTCTCCCTTTCACAGGTGAAAAAAACTGCGATAAGGGAGAGATGGACTTGGTATTATAAATGTTCATTATTTCAGGTTCGTCTGAGACGGTCCTGAAGGCAGAACACACCCTTAAGGCTGTTCTTCTGTAAACCGTACTCAGTTTATGTGTATTGCCTAAAACCTGCAGCACTTTTCCCCAAACTGGGACTGCATACAGCATGGTAGAACACACCACCCTGGCTATAAACAGATTGCAAGTATGCCGCGGTCCTCCCACGTTCGGCATCATCCTTGCGAGAGCTATACTCGTGGTGGATGCTTTCCGTAACGATGTTGTTTCCAAAACAAAACCTTATCAAAATCGGTTCATTGTTGGTCTGTCTGTCACACGCACTTTTCTCAGAAACGGCTATACCGATTGACATGAAATTTGATCAGAAGATGGGAAATGTAAATGCCCAAACATGCAGTGAGTGATATCCTTCTATTTTGAGATTTAGGGGGGATCCCCATACATGTAAAAGGCGGTTGCAAAATTTTTTTTCACCGAATATGGTCATGTGGGGTATCAAGGTCTCGATTAGTACTTTTCGAAGAGATTTGTTAGAAAAGCGGGGAGGGGGAGGGGTGGAAAGTGATAATTTCTTTAACGGACCCATTCTCAGAAATTACCCAACCGAAAAATCTAAAAAAAAATCATGAAGCTGCCTCTATATGGTGCCCAGGCCTCAAAATACTCTCCATACCGATATCTGTTAAAATTAATTTAGTAATAGTATATTACCATATTTTTGGGAAAATTGAGAAAAACCCTCCTTAAGTTTATAAAAGTTGGTAGTAATATAAAATATAATGTGAAGCATATTATCCCCAAGTTTGATACTATTAGTAACAAAGTTACAGTAGCTCAAAGTTGACTTTTCCGTCTTTCATCACTCCCAAGTATTTGATGGCCGGCTTGGAGGAGATGATACGATTCCAATGCAGGCGTAATTTCTTTTGTGGCGCTTAGTGATGAGGACCGCTTCCTCCTTTTCCTCTGCAAGTGCCAGTCCCGCGCTCTCTAACCAAGCCTTAACAACATTGATTGCTTCGCTCGAGCATTCACGCTCGAACGACCCTACCCACTTAAAAACTAAAGGGGCGCTGGTGGTAGGTCAATGGGAGAATCCGTCGAGAACTCCCCGCAACACGCACCTATGCAGAATGGTGTACTTCTGCATGGTTTGAACCAGACTCTGCGAAAGTCCCCGGACATCAAGGGAAGCCGTGAGGGATTTAGGTGCAATACCTGTAGCTGACAATATTATGGGAACTACAACCACCTGCTCGAGACGCCAAATTTCTTTGATTTCCCGAGCCAATGGCTCATAGTTCACCTTCTTCTCCACATATTTCCATTCAATGTTGCTATCGACCCGTCTTGTCAACTAACAGTATGTCAGGCTTGTTATGTGTAGTATGGCGATCAGTCAGAACTTGCCGGTCCCAATACATGCTGTAAGCAGAACTATCAAGCACTGCTTGCGGTTCATATCGGTAAACCGAACATATTCCCATGATCAGCCCATGCTTGTATACAAGGTTTTGATGGATAACCTTACGTACAGCATTATGCCTGGTGCCATAACAGTACAGCCAAAAATGAGATGGTCCAACGTCTCTAATGCCGAACCACACATTCTGCACTGGTAGTTATCCACCCGTTCTTTCATGATGTGCTTTTTATAAGCTCGGATGGCGAACACGCCGTCCTGAATGGCACACATGAAACCCTCCATCTCAGCAAAGAGCTCCCCAGCACATAACCATCTGTTCGACAAATGGCTGACAAAGACAATTCACGTGTTTACCGTGCATTGCCTTCGACTTCCATTCATCGATCCGCTCTTGGTCCGACTTCACCCCACTCAGAGGATTGAAAGATCGATCCTTCAAGTTAGGTGGGGTCACCCCATAGTCTGCCTTACAGACAGCCGCATGCGAGGCACAAGCCTGCTCTTTGCTGTAAAAATAAGCGCGCAGCGAGCCAACTTGGCGATGATGTTGTGCCGCCACGTCAACCACGCGCCTACCCCCGATGTCACGAGGCAGGTTCATCCGATCCACGGCAAACTTTGGATAATGCATTCGGAATTTGGACATAGTTGTCCGTATCAACCGCTGGACGTTTTCTAGATCGGTCTTCGTCCACGGCAATATTCCGAATGCATGAGCCATTGAAGGGATAATGAATACATTCAACGCGCTTATTTTATTCTTGCCCGAGAGATGCGATTTCAGCACCAACCTTACACGTCACAGGAACTCGGACAGCAGAGCATCCTTCAAATCACCGACTCGAGCATGTGTTCCTGTAATAATGGACATTATGAATTTATAGAGGGTTGGTAATCAAGTATTCGATCTTGTGTCTGCGGGGTCCTTCACCGTGTCTGTCTTAGGGATAAGGTAGGTAATCAGCATGCTGGGCGGGTAGCCCCCAAATTCCATCCCAATACTCTTTCGCTTCCGTCACCGAAAACTGTACTGTTTGGACGCTCTGTTGGGATTCGTTGAGAGATCTGAAAAAGCTCCGCTGGTTCCTCGGGTATATTGCATTCTGGACACGTCTGCAATGACTTTCGCCATACCGTTGTAACCCACTGCATATGACAGAAAGTTTCTGCTTTAGTGTGTCCAGAATTTCAACTACGGGTGTCTCACTGCGAATGGCATAGTTCCGGTAAACCTTCTGCACTTTATTTCTCACCCGTCTGCTGGCATTGCCAGTGCTGTCTTAGTGAGTTCCGCCGACATTCTAGACGAATTTTCCATACTGGATCTCTTTGGTCACTCAAACCAATAACACGAAAGCGAATCTTCTGATCTTCTGATCTGATAGTCGCAACTGCACCACAATACACAAGTGATTGTAGTTGCAACAGCGACATATCAGCACACAGCTGAGATGCAGTGTCATCATTGATTTGAGATAGAATTCCCGGAGTTGCTGGAAATGCATAGAGCCTGGGAATACCTAGTCTACGCAAAGGATCCATATCCGAGAATTCTATACACGCTCTTTGGACTTCGTCCCGAACCTTAGCGGAAACCTCTGCTGGACAGTGAAGAAGAGTGCTTCGGCGAGTACTGAAACTGTTACCTGCAATGCGGCGTGGTGTTGTTGATGCCGCAGCCTCTGCCCCCATCGACTCTCGGTCACCAGTTTCCCCGATGACCTCAAGTCGAACACGCTTACGGCCGGGATTGTGTCATTGCGAGTAATAAAGCGGTACTGGTCTGCGACTCGCTGCACAGTCATCTCTGGTGCAACAAGGGGCGGTAAGATGTTGTACCCGCCCCCGCTGTTATTTCGTAGTAGGAGCGGATGATGAAGAGGTTCATTTCTTCAGTCCATTTCATCCGCTGCCTACGTTTCCGATTGAGGATTATTTCTTCTTTCCTGAGTAGAGTCGTTAGAGTAGTTCCGTCTATTGTAATTTATCGTAGTGTATTGTGGCTGTTGTCTTTCCTTGTCTGCTGCGAATCATTTTGAAAAGAATGATAAAGTTTAGGAGAGAAACCTTTCGAGTCAGATCGGGACTGTCTATTTTTATCTTTTATAGCATCCACGTTTCTCGCTGAGTTAATATTTTTAATTTTTCGAAACTCTGGCCTAATACAGGAGTTTTCGTATCTTGCAGTTGCATGGTTTTTATTATTTCCGATATATTGGACAACCCATGTCATTTCTTTACATAAGTTGACCAATAGACAATTAACATTACTTAAGTCTACGTACAAATCATTTTTAAGGTTTTGTTTGCAATTTGGTTAGAAGGTGGGAAATATGAACGGCCAGACATGCAGTGAGTGATATCCTTCTCTATGAATGTCAATATTACCCGAAAGTGGATACTCTCACATAATATATGGATATATTACGTGCTACGTACTAAGAAATACACAAAACCTTTCATACCTGAAGCGTCCAGCTTCCGGTTTCCCGACTTGTTTAGTTAGTTATTATGACTCATATTTACTTTTAGTTGGTTTTATTAAATCAGTATATCCTTCGCGGTTTCTACTGATTGGTAATATTATATTCAATATGTAGAACGCCTAGTCTTCTCGACATAACTGCCTTTGAAAATTTGTTTTTTTTTTTAAAACCGTGTTTCAAGCAGCTATTTCTGCTCTTGTTACTTTATTTTTCTTTAATTAACCGAATACCTACGCGGTAATATCGGCTTAGTTTTTTGTTAGGTTTTAATTTGTTAGTCTGGGTTAGAGCCAGCCTCAGCCACTAATTTAAGAAATCTTAAGGCTTAACTTGTTCCCCAGAAAAAACTTTATTATTAGTTATGCAAATGAACTCGGAATCTTCTTTCTTCCAGAGTTCCATAACGCACTATAAAATTTATTATAATAGAAACGAAAATTGAATTACACGTAACTTATCCACGAAAATGTATTATATTTAAAAGAGTGGTCCGCGGGAGGTTACGTTGCACCTATATTTATCATGAATAATTTGCTGATCTCGCGTCTGGACTTTGTAATGAATTATTTGCTGATGTGTATTTTGCATTTCCCACGTTTTCCACAAATTGTCTAATGTTGCACATTGCGATTTCGTACTCTATTGGGTCAGATATAGACGGGTACGTAACTAGCTCGACGAACGGATGCAGCCTGTTGTATATCATTTTTTCCAACATCTTCCCCATAGTGTCTAAAAGACAGATAGGGCGGTATGAAGAGGGTGCGTCAGGTTGTTTTTGGGGCTTCGGGGGCAGAACCAACCTCTGCCTCTTCCACTGCGCGGGAAACACTCCTTCGGCCATGCACGATTCAAATGTACTTATGTACTATGCGCACCCGATTTTAGCAGTCAACTTCAGGGCTTTGTTCGGAATCCTGTCCAATCTTGGAACCTTATCCCCAATTCGTCCACGGATCTCCCATAGTTCCTCCTCGGTCACCCCGGGGATTGTAAAGATATCCTGTTAAACCATTGGATGAGGTCCACTTTCTTCCTGTTGTTAGAAAAGGATTGCGATCATCTTGAACAATAGTGGCGGGCACGTCATTTGGGGTGATTTTTGTCCACGTTCGTATTTGCTTCAAGGTACAACTACTTGTAAGAGGTTAGATATTGTCTTTGATTTGTAGTCTAGCCTAAAATTGATAGAAGAGTGGCTTACTCCAAACTACAATTTTTATTTTTCAGTGTAGATATATATTTCGGGAGCAACTTACCCCCTTCATCAGTACAAAGCTACTAAAAACGATTCCGATTATACCGTTCTTTTATGCTTAATCACTGATTACTTAAATTACTTTTAAAAAAATTTTAACATATTAACCTAATTACCCCATTACCGCGGAGAGTCTTATTAATTTTGAAGAGCAATTATCTGAATCTGTGTTTAGTAACCACATCGCGTCTTCTCTCAAAATTTCTAGACTTTCCCAAGAGTCCAAGGTTGTCGTTCGGTTTATATGACGCAGGAGCTCAAGATTTTCTCATTGAATGGTATGGGCTTCTTCCACTATATGCGCTGCCACTGATGATCTTATGCACGACTTTTGTTTCCGAACACTACTTACCGCTTCCTTGATGTGTTCATTAAATCTAGTCGTTATCAGGCGTTTAGTCTGTCTTATGTATATTTTATTACAGTCGCTGCACGTTATTTGGTAGATTCCGCTTTTTTCCTCCGCTCCCAAAGGATCCTTAACGCTTCCCAGCAAATTCCGCAAGGTGGACGATCGACCTGAACCTACGACTTTCACTTTTTTATCCAATTCTTGATGTTGTTAAATAGGTAGGAATACGGGATACTTATCCGTCTGGTGGCTGCCTCTTTCTGCTGCGAAAATAGTGTTGTATAGGCATGCCTATTATGTTGCTTGATTTTCCTTCCGATCAATTTCTCA
Organism: Hermetia illucens; assembly: GCF_905115235.1. Classification (NCBI taxonomy): domain Eukaryota; kingdom Metazoa; phylum Arthropoda; class Insecta; order Diptera; family Stratiomyidae; genus Hermetia; species Hermetia illucens. Next base: position 123,270,030 of record NC_051849.1, on the reverse strand, counting down.
ATAGTCTACGGTTGTTCCTTATTGAAACCGTATTCCGAAAGACGGTATGTGATCAGTCGATGAATCGTGCAATTATAGGCTACCATTTTTTGGGAAAATGTATGGTTGTTGCTGTGAAGTTGCTGGTATCGTTCTCTTCGTTGCTGTAAGCTTACGATATTTAGATCTAGGAAGGGTAGGACCCCATCCTTTCTACCTCTAGTATAAACTCGATTTTATGATGAATCTTGGTTATGAAGGAGATGACCATGTCCATATGGTCTCTTCTAACAATCGCAAATACGTTGTCTACATACCTAAACCACACTTTAGGCATTATTCCCCTCGATTCAAGTTCTTCTCATCCCCTTCCTTGTGGATTTTCGATTAACATCTGATTCTTGGAAGCGCAGGATTAAGCATTCGGAGAAGCCGGAGAAGCGGAGAAGTTTCCACTCTCCTGTTTCCGAAAACAGCCGGGTCATACTTAGCTTTTTTCATCACGATGACATTGTTCCCCTTGTCCGCCTTGAGAAAGTATAGCGGTTTATCACGAAGTTCGCGTATTATTTTTAAATCGCGTTTACAAATTTTTACCGGCGCGTAATTCCGAATGATTTTACTTAGACCCGAACGAATTTCATCCTTAGTTTCGTTATCCACGAATCTTATACTCGCCTCGATATTAACCATGGTTTCGTCGGCAACCTTAGTTGGTCGTACCGCGAACGCAAGGCCGTTATTTAACAACTTCATTCCGTTATCAGGCAGCTCAATATTCGTTTTGTTTATTAGGTAGTTATCAATACGCGCGACGTTATTACTACAGACTCGATTCGTTTTTCAGGTTGAAATTTTTTCATTAAGAACGCGGTGTCTCTTTATAATCACACTCAAAAGCCCAGTATAGTTGCGCGGTTAGTTGCTCGATTGACAGACCCGATTGCCATCTTGAGGTGCGTGCTGTATGCCCGTAATGTGATGCTATTCTGTTTAGCGTATTTTTTTTTTTTTTTTGTGCGTACACGGAGGTGGAAAATCTTAGAAAAACACGTCCGCCGCAGCTCCGCCGCCCGAACGGCGGAATTACAGCGGGCGCGTGTGGGATTCACACCCACTAAAAACCACCCCCGGTCTCTCCAGCCCCAGCCCCGCGGGACCACCATTGAGGTATTACTTCGCGGGGTAGGTTTGTTCTTAGGCACTCATCCTTCTCCTATTTGCAACTCCTCCTGCATTTGGATGATTGCGGATCCAACCGCAAGCCACTTCTCCTCGGACTCCAGCATCTCAGTAACCAAGCTCTCCGGGGTCCCGCTCCTGCCCAGCACCTGGTTTAAGCTCCTTCTCTCCATCGCAAATCGTGGGCAGTGAAACATCACATGCCCTGGATCCTCCGGTATGCCATCGCATCTGGGACAGTTCGGAAAATCATCCAACCCAAAGCGGTGCAGATACTGCCTGTAGCAACCACCGTGTCCCGTGAGGAACTGGGTAATGTGGTAGTTGGTCTCCCCATGTTTTCGCTCAAGCCACACCCTAATGTTGGGAATGAGCCGACCTTTCGCAGACTCGTCCCATCTGCGTTGCCAGAGATCAAGCGACTCTGACCTTGCCGCATTTCTACGCTGTGCATGCCCCTCCATATGTCTTGCATTGCACACGACATTCATTTTTTTGGCCAGAATTTCAACCGGGATCATGCCTGCCACCACCAATACTGCCTCATCTGATGTGGTTCTAAAAGCACTGCAAACCCTCAAAGCCTTCCGCCGGTAAACCGAGTTGACCTGCTTCCGTCTCTGAGAGTTTGCAACCACCTCTGCCCACACAGGCGACGAGTAGAGCAGGATGGAACGCACCACTCCGGCTAGCACCAACCTCCGGCAATGTTTCGGCCCACCAATATTTGGCAACATTTTTGCAAGTGCCGTGGTGGCACTGGCTGCCTTTTGGCATCCATACTCTAGGTGCTCCCTAAAACTCAATTTGGTGTCAATTATTACCCCCAGGTATTTGATAGCCGGCTTTGATACGACCGTATGTCCACCGACCTCCACTTTTATAGTGTTATTTTTCCTGCGTTTCGTTATTAAGACCGCTTCCGTTTTCGCGTCCGCCAAGGTCAGCCCGGCCTTTTCTAGCCAGGACTTTACCACTCTCACTGTTTCCGTAGCGTAAACCTCCACATCTTCTGGGTGTTTTGCTGCAACAACCACAGCTAAATCATCAGCAAAGCCGACAATCGTAGTCCCCTCTGGGACGGGAAGAGCAAGCACCCCATTATACATGATATTCCACAACAGGGGACCAAGTACCGATCTCTGTGGTACCCCGGCTGTGACAATGTACTTTTTGTGGCCCTCATCCGTCCTGTACCAGAGAGTCCTCTCTGAGAGCTAGTTTTCCACCAAATTCGCTAAGTATCCGGGGATACCTGTGTCAGCCAACGCCCATTTAATTCTATTCCAGTTGGCCGAGTTGAATGCGTTTTTGACATCCAACTCCACCACGGCACAGCAGCCGCCAAAAATCAGTGCACCTTTTGCCAGGTTTACTACCATGCCAATTGCGTCGTAGAGTGGGCGCGTCGGAAACCAAACTGGCGTTCCGACAAACCATTGCTGGCTTCGACGATGGGCAGGAGTCTGTTGTAGATGACTCTCTCAATCATCTTCCCCATTGTATCCAACAGGCAGATAGGCTTCGGAAGCAACACCAACTTTTGCTTTTTCCACTGGGCAGGGAATATTCCTTCTTTTAGGCGCGCCTCGAAGGTGTTGGCGAAAAAGTCGGGCCTAGTCTTCACTGCCAGTTTCAAAGCTCGGTTGGGGATGCCATCCAAACCTGGGGCCTTGTTGTCACCAAACCTACCACATATTTCCCGCAGCTCCTCCACAGTTACAGGCGGTATTATGCCGTCATTTAGCTGGACAAAAATTTGCCTTCCCCTATTTTCATGGTGAGGGAACAGAGTGGTAACAATCTGTTTCAGGAGGCGCGGACAGGTCACCTGGGGTGATTTCCGCAGCCTTTTCATCACTACTCTGTAAGCCTCGCCCCAAGGGTTTATGTCGGCATGGTCGCACAGCTGTTTGAAGCAGTTCTTTTTGCTCCTCCGAATGGCTTCCTTTAGGCGGCCACGCAATTGCTTGTGTGCCTCCTCTCGACCGTCGCGACAGGGTTTTCTCCTGAGCTTCTGGCAAAGCCTCTTTGCCCGAAAACATGCGGCTCGCAAACTTGCAATTTCGTTGTTCCACCAGTAGTTGGGTTGCCTACTGGGGAGCAATCGCCTTCTGGGCATAGTAGCATCGCATGCTTCCGTCACCCATCGAGTGATCTGGGTGGCTTTCTCTCCAGCCGTACCACTGAGGGATATGTCGGAAAACGTGTCCCCCTCGAAAGCTTTCACTGTCCAGCCAAGCATACCACCCGGCATTCTGCGAAAACTCTTTTTCGAACTCGATTCGCCCTTGATCTCTATGCAGATTGCCTGGTGGTCACTGTGAGTAGTTATAGTCCTCACTGACATGCCAAGCGATTCTACTGGCTAAAGTGGCACTCACGTATGTCAGGTCCACTATAGACCCCAGGCCCCTTCCCCGGAAACTGTACGAAGACCCAACATTCGCCAGTACCACGTCCAGCTCCGCGAATGCTTCGAGGAGAACACGTCCCCTGACATTAGTTATCCGGCTGCCCCATTCAAGAGCCCACGCATTGAAATCGCCTCCTATTATGATAGGCCAACGTCCTCTTGCATCTAATACAAGAGCAGCAAGCATCCGCTCATACTCGACAAGTGTAGCGCTGGATGGAGCATAGCAGCTGTAGATGTGGATGCCCTTCACCTTCGCTCTGATGAAGCCCTCCTCCGAGTAGATCCTGCTCCGCCTCGCAGTGGTTGAGGTTGATTTGTATCAACCTCATCTGCGATTTGTGTTAAGGGCTCTCCTGTATTCCGGGCACCTGCTGCTGCCCGCAATGTGCCGATGGTCCACACCCTCCTTTCCTTTGCACAGTAGACAATTTGGGTCAGCTCCGCAGTCCTTGCTGATGTGGCCTTCCACTCCGCATCTCCTGCATTGCTTTGACCTGTCATTTGGGTTAGTGCATGACTTCGCAATGTGACCAAAGCCAAGGCATCTAAAGCACCGTTTTAACGCCAACTGTTCCCTAAGGCGACACATAACCCAGCCTATTCTCACTCTCCCTGCTGCTAACAGTTTGAGTGCGTTCTCCACTGGTAAGCTGATGATGGCGGTTTGTGTTCCCCCATAGGCTTTCCTTAGCGTTTTCACCACTGACTCTTGTAGTCCGGCAAGATCGGACTGTTTCTCCAACGCTTCGCGAACCTCCTCCTTCGTCGTGATTTCATCTATATCTTTGCAGATTATAGTGATCTCCGGCCTGCTAGCTCTTATGTTGGCTTCCTGCCCTAAAGTCTTCCCGATTTGGCTTAAGAATTTGTCCGCGGTTACATCCTTCGATTTCTTAAGTTCCAACATAAGATCTCCCTTCTGCGACCGTCTAATACGGCTGATGTTGTCTCCCAAATTAGTGAGTTCGGGGTCTGCCTTCACTTTCCTGAGAATGTCGGCGTATGACCCTTCGCCCCGTTTGGAAATGAAAATCACCTCCGGTCTAATCTTCCTCCGATAATTTCTTTTCTGCGGTTCTACCTTCCTGCAAGCTTCCGCATCCGCCTTTGAAGGTTCGATCCCTTTTCTCGAGGTAGCCACTGCAGTATTTTCACTGGCAGCTTCAGATGTACTTTTCATGAACTCCGCCTTTTTGGGAGTTGAGTCCTTTCTTCTTTTCGGGGTTTGCTGGCCTGTTGAGTCATTCAGCTTTTCGCGCAGCCTCTTCCCCGGTTTCTCCCCTTTTGTATTTTGAACCGGCGTTACTTGAGTTGCCTGGTTCACTTTTCCAATCGGCGACTTCCCCACTCGTTCATCCTGGGCCTTGCCGTACGTCAAACGGATGCCTCTTATCATGGCCCTTATATTTTGGTGAATGTTCCTGCGCTCCGTTATAAACTCACACAGCTCCATGATCTTTTTACCGAGGGCAGTAAAGGCAGCTCCAGACTGATCATTGCCCAAAACATCGCTCGGGTGAATCGGCGTCAGGAATTCTTCCTCATCGAAGACTCCCGCTATACGCTTCCCACTGGGGGTAGCGATCGTGGGGGCTTGTGCCCGTGTGGGAGGGGATCTGCGAAAAATCGAGCTCCTTCTGAACGGATCTATCACTGGAGCCAGTTCAAATTCCTCCCGTACGCTTGTAACATTAGATGCCACAGTAGCCAAGGTTTCCACTACTGAGGCACTGCGATCGTTGGATATCGACGGCCGGGAGCCCGCTTGCTCACTCCCAAAAACCGCCGGTACTGGGTTTCCGAAGCCCTGCACCGTAACTTCATTCTTCTTCTGCTCCTCCATGTTTGGTTTTATTTCTGGGTATCCTTCCCATAGCCAATTTTTATCCACGGGTGGGCGTTTACTTCCCACCTACCCGGCCTGCGCATAAACATGCCCATACACGCACATCTCCGGATGCGTGCATGTGCATGACCATGACACATTCGCCGAGCACTCCTTTATCCGCACGAAGGGACGCGCCTGATGGAAGATTTGGCAACTCCACACAGGCTGTTTAGCGTATAGAGAATTAAGAAGAGAATTAAGAATTGTAGTTTTGAGTAAGCCACTGGTCTATCAACTGCTTGTAGCAATTCCGTTTACTTTCCCGTAAAGCCTTCTTAAGGCTTCTTCGCAGATCGTGGTGTTCCTTCTCCGACTGCGTATCTTCTGGCTTCCCTCTGCTCCTGTAGTAAAGCCTCCTCGCTGGCAGATACAATGCTCTCAATTGCGAGATTTCTTGGTTTCATGAGTAGTTTGGTTTCCTATTGTGATGGAACTTCCGTCGCGGCATTGTAGAGTCGCATGCCTCAGTTACTCGTTTCACTTTTTCCAGCGCCATTTCTTTCGGGTCGTATCCTCCTTCTAAAGTCTCCAGGAATGTCTTTTCCTCGAAAGCTTCAATGGGCCACCCAGCTACACTGGTTTTTCCGGTTTTGTTGCTCACTCGACTGTCGCTAACGCTAACGTCTCGCTAACGAGCTACTGAGGTAAGTCAAATCAACGATTAAGCCTAACCCTGTGCCTCGGAAGGTAGGCACGCATTGCCTAATACGATAGTAATTTCGATACTTCCTGCACCTTGTCGTCCTATCGTGCTCACTAGTACATGCTGCCGCAAAGTGACCAAAATCGAGGCATCTTATACATCTCTTGAGAGATACTTCCTTGGTCGATACACTCTATATGCCTTCTTCATCCTTTTGATGGCACTATCTTTTATTAATTGAATTGTTCGCTGAGCGCAGCACAAATATCCTCTCGTAATGTGAGGCTTTTTTCTTCTTGGCCACTTGTTCGACACCAAGGTATTCACTTATTCCATCCCCACTCCGTTTGCCCGCGTTCTCATCTACCTTATGTTGAGGAGGCGTCACCTGCGTCTCCCGCGCGACTTTTCCACATGACACTTGGGCGTTTTTCTCCTTCACCTTCCCAATATAGGACAACTTAATGCCATGTATCAGAGCCCTAATATTTTGGTGGATATTCCGCCTCTCCTTGATGAACTCATAGAGTTCATTTATGCGGTCCCCCAGTGAAACAAACGCTGTTGTAGTTTGCTGCTTTCCACAATCGTCTTTTACAGCGTCAATAATTATATCATTCCAGGGACTCTCCAAGTTCCTTTCCCAATCTCGCGACGAATCTCAACTGCTTCGGGTTGATCTTGCCTTCAGTAGTGACCTCCGAATTTTTGAGCTTTTGCGTAAAGGATCCAGTGTAGATCTCACTTCCATTCCACTAAAATCTCTTGTAGCATTAGATGCCAGCTAATTTTCCCACTACTGAGGCGCTACGGTCACTGGATATTGACAGCCGGGAGCCCGCTTGCCCACACCCAAAAACGGCCGATACTGGACTTCCGAAGCTCTGCATCGTAAAAAAACTACCTTTCTCGTCCTCCATATTTGGTTTGTCTGTCTGTCACATCCGATTTATTCAGAAACGGCGGTGAGAGTATGTAATCTGGTGTTCCCTTTACATGTAGTAAGTGGCGCCATCTTGTGTTAAGTTTAAAGGAGGGCTCCCCATATATGTGAATGGAGGGTGCAAATTTTGTTTCACAGAATGTAGCCATGTGAGGTATCAAATGAAAGGTCTAAATTAGTACTTTTCGAAACTGATTCAATATTTGATATTGGGTGAAACATAGGGGAATGAGGGCTCAAAATATGACCCACAAAAAGTGTAACTGGTCTCGTTCTCAGAACCTATCCAACCGAAAAATCTGAAAAAAATGCATCTCTACTAAATCTAGGCCTCAAAATATATCCGGTTCCGATATCTCCACAAATAAAGTTAATAATAGTATATTTCCACATTTTAGAACCCCCCCCCCCCCTTATGTTCATCTCAAAAGTGCAAAATTTTACATGCGTGTAATGAAAAACATAATGCATAGTTTGGTCAATAATAATAATAATCGTAGGCGTAACAATCCATATTGGATCAGGGCCTTGAAGTGTGTTAGAGCACTTCATTCAAGACCGTAACGGTACACTAGGAGGCAATGTGGTCAGCATTGCGCTCGCCCGAGATTATTACCCTGATTTGACTCAGGTACTCATTCACAGCTGAGTCGACTGGTATCCGACGGCAAATTACGATGCAAATTCCACTGCCACCAGTGAGATTTGAACCGCAACCTTCCGTGTGAAAGCCTAGTGCTTTAACCACTGAGCTATCCGGACACAGTCAAGTTGGTCAGTTTGGTCAAGTTTGAAGAAAATCCAACTATTATTAACAAAATTATAGGGGGTTAAACTTTACAATTTTTTGTGAATTTCGTGCACTCTACAACCTGCATGACGTCATCATCACATATCAATTCGTCAATATCACAACGAAGTGAGTTCTTATGAATGGGGTCGCGAAGAATTATTTTGTTTTAGTTTTTTAGTCATTTGTATATGAATATCATTTACTCCAACCAGACATGTGTGTACGTAGGTATATAGTATATGCGTGCTAATGAACTTTGCGGGTAGTGCCTAATTCTGATAGATATAAGAAGTAAATATGGGTACGATCAATTTATATACGTGCATATATGTGTACAGTATTCGGAAATAGGCAGTTTGTTTGTTTAGGGTGAGCATAATATCTATGGCTGTAATATGTACGTATATTTTGTAGTTTGGAAGAGAATGAATGAATGAATGATGAAGGAATATGTTGGATTTGTAGCTATATAGGAATATAAAAATTTGATAAGTTTCTTACATAAGATGAACACAAAACCTTTATACCCGAAGCGCGAGCTTCCGGTATTCCGACTCGTTTATCCACGGGTGGGTGTTTATTTGCCACCTACCCGACCTGCACATAGGAATGCCCATGCACGCTTATCTCCTGATGCGTTCATGTACATGCCCATAACGCATCCACCGAGTGTTCCCTTATCCGCACAAAGGGACGCACCTGATGGGGGATTTGGCAACTCCACGCAGGCTCTTACTGGTTACAGTGTACCTATTATGTCAAGCAAGTCTATCGTCTTGAATTTCAATAAATTCCCTACTTTCAAGTATTTTAACTCGGCATTTGGTATTCTCCCAAGTGCCTTGACTTACTTTACACAAGTAGCAAACGTAACAGAACCTGTATGGAGGTTTCGTCACACTCCGCACCGAACCGGTAGGTAACGTCCGTGGATATCCCTAGCTTCTCCAGGTGATGGTATAGTCGATAGTGACCAATAAGTATTCCCACCATAATCCGGAGGCTCTTCTAGGTGAAATTTGAACAGTCCTTGTAGCGCTGGTCTACTACTGGTAAGTTCGCCCAGTATAGTTCCTTCAGCTATTCCTCTTTATGTTTTCAATGTGGTAGCCAGCCACGAATCCGTTTCCGATTCCACAGTAGGGTTCTGGTCCGTATCGAGGCGTCCCTGGCCTTTCCTGCCCAGTTCATCCGCTGCCTCATTGCCTTCTAACCCAATATGGCCTAGATCCCAGAGTATCCAGACCTTATTACGCGAGCCGAACCTGTTCAGCATCTCAAGGTATTCCTATACCAGTTTGGAGTTCACCGGATTGGACCTTGATCGCCACTTGGCTATCGGTTAGAAAAGCAATGCTTTGCCCTTATAATCCCTTTATAGGTTGAAAGAAGGACATCTGATCACGGCGTATATTTCGACTTAAAATATGCTAATGTACTTGACCGGAGCACACCCGTTCCCTTTGCTGTGAGAGATCCTTCAGGTAATCAATTGCTAATTTAAGCCGCATGTTAGTAGTGGCGCCATTTTGTGTTGAGGTTGAAAAATTATTTTTCACAGAATACATATGTTCATGTGGTGTATATGAATGACAGAGCTCGATTAGTACTTTTCAAAACTGATCTTCTTTGCTATTTCTGATAATAGGTGAAACATAGGGGAGTGAGGGCTCAAAATATGTGCCCCAAAAAATGAAAAAGATTTCGTTCTCAGAACCTATCCAACCGTAAGGTTTGAAAAAATTCACAAAAGTCCGGCTATACGAAATCTAGGCCTCGAAATACATCCCCTTGCGATATCTGCACAAATAAAATTAACAAAACCACATGACCACATTTTAGAAATTCAGCCGTAACTTATGAAAATCCTGGTGGCACAAAATTTGGCATAAGCATAATTTGGGAAGATTCAACTATTATTAGCAAAGTTATAGATGGTGAAACTTTTCCATTTTATGTGAATTTCGTGCATTTTAAAACGTGTATGACGTCCTCCACGCATATCAAGTAGCCGCATTGTTTTGATTTTTTATTCATATATCATATCAATATCAATTACTCGAGACAGACAAATATATGTATGTATATAGCTTATGAAGTTTGCGGGTAGTGTCTAATTCAGATAGACATATCTGTATATTAAACCAGCGGGATTCAATATACGTATTGAATATGTACGTATATTTGCTTTTGTGCACCAGGTAGATCGAAAACATGCCTACGGTCAATTTATATATGTATGTACATGTATATGTAGAGTATTGGATAATAGGCAATGTTTATTTGGTTAGGGTAAGCATAATACAACGTTTGTAATATGTACATATATCTTTGACTTTGAAAAGATATGAACGAATATTTTGAATTTTTATATATTTATATATGGATGGAAAAACGTGCATAAGTTTCTCGCTTAGGATGAACACAAAAGCGTTATATCCGAAGCGTCCAGCTTCCAGTATTGCGACTTGTTTATCATTGATTCTATCATCTTGCTGTCGAATCCGTTCTTATTGGTCATATCCATGATGTACCTTTTCTCCTTACTAATGTTTTTTGGTAAGACGAGGGTAGTCAAGAGTCGATAGATCATCGTATCAAATGCTACCTTTTTAAAGATTTTGTGTGAAATAGTCGAGTCGATGTCTGTCTCTCCTTATGTCTGTTTGTCACACCCGATTTATTCGGAAACGGCTAGACCGATTGTTACGAAAATTGGTGAGGGCTTGTGCTCTGTTGTGCCTATTACATACAGCAAGTAGTGCCATTTTGTTTTAGGTTTGAGGGGGCTCCCCATACATGTGAATGAAGGGTGCAAATTTTTTTTCACAGAATGTGGCCATGTGGAGTATCAAATGAAAGTGTTCAATTAGCACTTTTCGAAACTGGTCGCATATTTAATATGGGGTGAAACGTAGGGGAGTGAGGGCAAAAAATATGATCCTCAAAAACTGTAGCACGGATCAATCTCGAAACCTATCCAACCGAAAAATCTGAAAAAAATCACAGTGGGGTCTCTAGACAAAGTCTAGGCCACTCTGCATCCCACTCCGATATCTCCATAAATAAAGTTAATAATAGTATATTAGCATATTTTAGAAATTTTGCCGGAAACGCCCCCTTAGTTCATGCTAGAACTACAAAATTTGGCACTTGTATAACGAATAACATAAGGCATAACTTTGAGAAATCCAACTATTATTAACAAAGTTATAGAAGGTGAAACTTTTATATTTTGTGTGCATTTCGTGCATTCTAAAACGTGAGTGACGTCGTCATAACCATCAATTCGTCAATACCACAACAAAGTGAGCTCCCGGGAATGAGAGTCGCAGGGGAACATTTCGTTTTAGTTTTTTAATCATTTATATATTGATATCAATTACTCCAGCCAGACATATATGTATGTATTTATCTGTATATGTAAACGAATCTTTGGGGTAGCACCTAATTCAAGTAGATATATTTATACATTGAAGAAACGGTATTCAATATCCGTACTTGATATGTACATATGCATTCCTTTATGCACGAAGTAAATCGGAAATATGTGTTCGATCAATTTATATACATGCATATCTTCTTCTTTTTCTTCAGCTTTTGTCCCGTTCACAAGCTGGATCGACTCGTCGTGATCGATTTCGCCATTTGGTTCTATCAAATGCCTGATCTGGGTGCAATCGCGAGGCTTTGAAATCCCCATCCAGCGTATCAACCCACCGTTGTTTCGGCCGGCCTTTTTATCATTTACCATCAGCTGCGAAGTCTGTCGATGGCTGGAGCGTGATTCGAGCCCCAAGCGTAACATAGCCATTCTGACCGACAGCCAAGCGGCCATCAAGGCCTTGTACTCAACGACGACATCTTCCCGGTTGGTGGGGCAGTGCAGAGACACGCTCAACCATCTGGGCGGCACACTCAAGATCACTCTCCTCTGGGTTCCCGGGCATAGGAACATAGAGGGGAATGAGCGGGCTGACGGATTGGCCAGGCAAGGCTCTGCTCTTGCCTCTTGGAAGGGAAACCCTCATGCACTTTCTCTGCCATTGCCCGGCTCTGGCTCGAGTCAGGCTGCGGACACTGGGTAAACCATTCTTTGGGGACCTTAGTGAGATTTCTAGCTGCAGGGTCGGAAAGCTGCTTTCCTTCGTGAATGCTACGGCTGGCTCTGAAGATCCAAGCCAGCTGGACTCTGCTTCCCTGTTCCTATAACAACAGTCACGGTCTTAGGAGTTTGTGGCATCAAAACGGCGCACCAAAACGCTAATTGGGCTCCTCTCCCTCTCTCGAAATTTTTCCAAAATCGGTGCAACCCCATAACGATCGCGAATATCCTCATTTCAGATGTGATCAAAACGTGTCACGCCACTAGTCCAATATAACATCTTCGTTTCCATTACCGCAAGACGCCGTTTATTGTCTTTTATAGTCGGCCAACACTCAGAACCATAGAAAGCGACAGGAAGGACGACACTTGCCGTAAATTTTAGATTTGAGACTTTCGTTGATACGTCGATAACAAAGAACACCAGTTTTGGAAGGCCACTTCATCCACGTTGCGTTAATGCGTGAAGCAATTTCATAACGCAGTTCTCCATTGGCTGATAACGTTGACCCAAGGTATTTAAATCACTCAGTTCTGGGCAGATCACTGTGGCTGACAAAAATTCAGTTTTGTTTAAATTCAATCCGAGACCGTGTTGCATGAGGCGATCATTCCATTTTTGAACAAGTTGCTCGAGATCATTTTTGCTATCAGATGGTAGGAAAACATCATCTGCATAAAGCAGTGTGTAGGGCGCTGGACGTTGGATATCCCGTGTGACGGTGTCCATAACAAGGACAAAGAGGAGTGGCGAGAGGTCACTTCCTTGATGAACACCAACAGAGACACGAAGCGGTTTTAATACACCCGCCACACTTCGAACTTTACTTTTCGCATCGTGGTCGAGCAATTGAACCCAGCGCACGAGTTCTTCTGGCACTAAGTGTTGTCGTAAAGCATACCAAATGAGCTCGTGTGGCACACGGTCTCTAGATCCAGAAAGGCAATGTAAAGAGGGCGATGCTTCTCACGGTGTTTCTCCATGAGTAACCGCGCAGCGTATATTGCGTCAGTAGTTCCACAGTTTTTGATAAATCCGGCTTGATTCACGGTTATTTCAACAATTTCGCGAATACGATTGTCAAGAATGGCATGGTGCTCCGAGCTCGAATAACAACACCACCTAGAATCCCTCGGATAATCAGGTGAGAGTTAACGCGGAAGCCATCCATAACGCAGCCCTCCGCAACACCTATAAGAGGGAAATGGATGCTCCAATAAAATGATCTTGACTACCACTTCAAGGCCGGTATCATAAATACGGCCACGAACATACTTGGACCCAGCCGCAAAAACAGTCGGAACGGCTGGCTTGACGATAAATGTAAGCTAGCAACGGGATGGAAAAATGCCGCATACCGAGTAATGTTGCATTCTAAAAGAACGCGGGCACGCACGGAGACTTATCACGAACTCTGTCGAGCGGAGAAGCGACTTCACAGACGGAAACAAGTCGAGAAACCGGAAGGTGGACGCTTGAGATATGAAAGGTTTTGTGTATTTCTTAGTATGTAGCCCATAATATATCCATATATTATGTGAGAGTATCCACTTTCGGGTGATATTGACATTCATAGTCTTCAATTTACAAAGAAGCAACAAATTTGAGGTATTATAACTTTGTTAGTAATAATGCGATTTCCACTTCATCGGTACGGAAGGTATTTAGAAGCCCAGGCACTATATAGTGACAGCCTGCTGATTTTTTCAGATTTTTCAGTTGGCCAGTATCTGAGATTGGCCACCTTAAAGAAATGATCACTTTCTACCCCCCGCACTCCTCACCTTTCTAAGAAATATCACAACTAAAACCGGCTTGTTAGTAATAGTGCAATTTCCACCAAACTTGGTAAGATCATGCTCTATATCACTGCAAAATTTCATGGTACTAGGATGAACTTAAGGGGGGTTTCTAACCAATTACAAAAAATTGTAGTAATATACTATTATTAACTTTATTTAAACAGATATCGGCATGGATTAGGTTTAGGTTAGGTTAGGATTGGAGGTATTTCGGAGCCCAGGCACCATATAGTGGCAGCCTCCTGATTTTTTTCAGATTTTTCGGTTTGGTAGTTTCTGAGAATGGCCCCCTTAAAGAAGTGATCACTTTCAACCCCCGCGCTCCCCACCCTTCCAACGAATGACAAAACTAAGATCGGCTTTGAAAAGTACTAATTGAGACCTTTAATTTGATACCCCACGTGACTATATTTGATGAAAAAAAATTTTACACCCCCCTTTTGCATGTATGGGGACCCCCCCCCCCCTCCCCCTTAAATTCGACGTAAAAGGATGTAATTCACTGTATGCGTGAGCGTTCACAGTTCCCACCTTTCTACCAAATTTGGTGTCAATCGCTATTACCGTCTCCGAGAAAAATTCGTGTGACGGACAGACAGAGAGACAAACAGACGGACAGGAAGACAGACGGACAGACAGACGGACAGTAAACCGATTTTAATAAGGTTTTGTGTTTACGATGGGTTGAACACTTTGATGAGCTACTGAACAACCAGAACATCGGCGAGTTGGAGGTCCCACCAACTGAAGACGACGGGCAAATACTACCACCGCCAAGTATAGAAGAAACAGTCCGTGCATTTCATCGGCAGGAGGCGATGGAATTACAGCCCGAATTGGTTAGATATGGAGGCGACCAATTACACCAAGTGGTTCATCAACTTGTGCTCAGGGTGTGGACAGCGAATCAATGCCTGACGACTGGAAAAGAGGCATTATCTGTCTCATACACAAAAAGGGGGATATCACACAGTGCAGCAATTATAGAGGTATCATATTGCTGAGTGCCATTTATAAGATACTCTCCGCTATCTTGCTAGACCGGACAGCCCCATACGCCCAGAACATCATTGACCCATGCCAAATAAGCTTCACTCCAGGCAAATCAGCAACAGGTCAGATTTTCTCTCTGCGGCAAGTGATGGAAAAACTGTTGATTAGTTGCATCATCTTTTCATCGAGTTTAAAGGCGCCTATGATAGCATAGGGAAAACTGTACACGACCATGACAGAATTCGCTACCCCAACTAAATTGATAAGACTGGCTAGGCTGACCCTGACCAATGTGCGAGGCCAGATAAAAGCAGCAGGTTCACTATCAAGACCATTTGACATCAACAACGATCTACGAAAAGGGGATGCCTTATCATGCATCCTCTTCAACCTGGCCATGGAGAAAGTGATCCGTGACGCTGAGATAAATGCGAAGGGTACGATCCTCTTCAAGTTCACCCAACCACTAGCCTATGCTAACGATATTGCCATCATGGAAAGAGCGACCCGAGACGTATAAACTGCCTTCATCCAGATCGAGCAGGCGGTAATCGGCGCGAGATCTTGGGCTGCACATCAATGAAAGCAAGACAAAGTATATGGCACCAAAAATCAATCAACCAACAACATCAAACTGCACTGGTCAAATGGGAAGAATAAAGATAGTTACTCCTATCTAAGGTCGAAAATCACAAACGATATCAGCTACGACGATGAAATCCACGCACGGTTGTTAGCAGCCAACAGAGCCTATTTCAGCTTACAAAAACTGTTTCGCTCGAAACGTCTCACCATAGGGTCAAAGCTCTTACTGTACAAAAAATGATCTTGCCAGTCCTCATGTATTCCTCGGAAACTTGGGTTCTTAGCAAGAAAAATTGTGAACCTTTGGCCGCGTTCTAGAGAAGAATTCTCCGAAGAATTTAAGGATGGACGTTTCCGTAGCCTACATAATGGCGAAATCTATGAGCGATACCATGATCGTCAGGTTGTGGATAAAATCCGGCTCAATAGGTTACGGTGGGCGGGTCACTTAACCCGTATGGATGAGGACGGTCCAGCACGTCTATAAGGGCAATATCTTCTATGGCAGAAAAAGAAGACGAGGCAGACCCTGCCTGAGATGGAGCAGTGGCGTAGGTCAGGACACCAGACAGTTCTTACGGATATCGAATTGGTGGACCTCGGCGCAAAACCGGGATGTCTGGTTGTTGCGCCGTTGAAGATGATGTACAATACAGTATTTCTTGTCGTTTACAAAAAAATATGAAAGAATATTTTGGGTTTTTAGCCATAAGCGAATGGAAAAATCTACGTAGAAAGTTTCTCACATAAGATGAACGCAAAACCGAAGCTTATAACATTGTTTTTCACAGAAGATGGTCACGTGGTATCAAATGAAAGGGCTCACTTAGTACATTTCGAAACAAATCCTATTATTGATAATGAGTGAAGCATAGGTGAATGAGGGCTCCAAATGTGTGCCCCTAAAAGGCAACAAGTCTCGTTCTCAGAACCTATCCAACTGAAAAATCCGAAAAAAATCACAATGGTGATCCATCTTTATACCTGAGGCGTCTAGTTGCCGGATAATTCGATTTGTTTGTTCTATTGATGACGTGAAAATCTCACTCATTAGCGACGATGATGCATTTCCCATAGCTATGGTTTTAAAAAATCTTCCTCTGAATGTAAAATAGTCTTCATTCATACACAGTTCTGCCGATTTTGTGTATTTTCTGGATTTATTTTTTCATTTCGTAGAATTATTGCAATCAGTTACTTTTTGTTTAGATTGTAATCCTCTATTCTTCTTTTGTTCTTCTTCTTCTCTCTTCTTCTTGCATAACGTTTAATTTATATTCATTTTGTCAAAAATGAGAATGGGGATTTGGGCGGGCCTTGTTCAGGTTTCTACCTTTCAGTAAATAAATCTTTAGAATAACAGAATATGCATTTCCATGGCGCGCAACAGAAACGATATTGTCACGCCGGGGTATAACTTCTTGAAATCATTGAAGCCATAAAACTAAAATCGGAAAAGGAATTTTGATGACTGAATGAAAGATGTGTTATATTTAACAATTTCGAGAGAATATGTATATTTCATGCTTGTATATACATATGGAGTGGCAAGAGCACGAGGCTGCCATACGGAAGGTTGTGGTTCAAATCTCACTGGCCCTGATCCAATATGGATTGTTGCGCCAACGATTATTATTATGTATGATACATATTCTTTTCTGAGAGCTACTTAGTTCCGTCTTCAGTACTAAGTTGGCTCTCTTTGATAATATGAACTAGCACCGCCGATCTTGCCGTATTGGCTTCTTATATTTTTCCATACTTTGCTTATTTTACGTGTTCTTGAAACATTGTCGTGGTGGGCCGTTTTTTTCTATCCTATGTAAACTTTGTTGCAGTCGCCACAACTTATTTGGTATACGCCGCGTTTTCCTTTCCTTTATAGATCCTTTTTAGTACATAGTCGTTTATTGATTGTAATATCTCTATTGAAACTAACTACTTTTATATTAAAATTTTCCATAAATGCTTTTATTTTATAAGACTTGGGTATAGATATGCTGACCATTTTTTTCGTCTCGTGCTCACTTGTTTGACGAATTTTGTTTGTTGATTCCTTCATATTTGACCTTGTTTTCACCTTATTCGACTTCGACACCCATCCCCAAAAAAGCTGTTTTTTGCTGCGACGCTAGATGGCGCTGCGATCATCTTAAAGAAAAAAGTAAACGGCATTTTAACGTACAGACTTAGCTACAGTCCGCAAACTAGGATTATTAAAAAATATTAAAAGCTAAATTTTTGGTGCCTTGTTAAACTTTTTTTGAGAATTTTGGTGAATGGCTCGTAATTATCCTAGTTTAATAATAATAATCGTTGGCGCAACAATCCATGTTGGATCAGGGCCTTGAAGTGTGTTAGAGAACTTCATTCAAGACCGTAACGGTACACTAGGAGGCAATGTGGTCAGCATTGCGCTCGCCCGAGATTATTATCCTGATTTGACTCAGGTACTCATTCACAGCTGAGTCGACTGGTATCCGACGTCAAATCACGATAAAAATTCCACTGCCACCAGTGAGATTTGAACCGTGACCTTCCGTACGACAGCCTTGCGTTCTAACCACTGAGCTATCCGGACACACATCCTAGTTTGCGGACCGGAAAAATATGTTCTGAATAAGCCGTGAAAATTTAAAAAATTTCGTTGGATAGATTTTGGGCTATGGTGGTAACTGACCATGGTGGTAACTGACCATTAATCTGCTATACCTAATTCATAAACCTTAGGTTTCTTCAAAAACCACATGTACAGCCTTATCTTCAATTCTTGTCCTTTTAGCGAAGTCATTCGAACATCATTCGGAATGATAAATAAATCTGGCATGTGACTTATCACGTGTTTAACACTATAATTTCCGAACGACCCCGAGTATCAAAAAATCCCTTTGCTCATATATTCTACACTATATCTAGATACAATGGATGCCAAAAAAAAAATTCAATTCCGCGGATCCGATACACGGGATGACCCCCTTAAGGGATTGTGTGAAATAAGACCTTATTCATTTTGATTCTCTCTCCATTAGTTTCCCTGGTCGTGTGAAACATCATACATAAGATGGATTTTACATATATTGCGATGTACATACATCAATGCCACAATTAGGTGAACCATTTGAGATACATTGGACCCGTATACGTCCACGAAGGTTTTCTTCGTTATTTTTAAATCCGTTTTAGTCTCTCGATACGAGAAATGTATATATATAGACAACAATAATCCGAAACTTTCAGCTCGAATGGCGAAGAGTTATCTGACTGACAACATTCACAACAGGGCATTCACATACCCTTCAGTGGCCTATACAAACCGCTGACTTGAATCTCATCGAATATTCTTGGGAAATCATTGACAAAACAGTCGGGGAACGTAATTCCACAAAAGTAACTGACCTCTACACCGCCAATGATTAGGAGTGTGCGAGATTTTCAATGGATCTGATTTTTTGGCTTGTTGACTCCATGCTTCAGAAATCATTCGAAAGGGTTGGAAAGCATTTGGTTTTGCATGCCTACCAACATAATGTAACCTAAATAAGTCATAAAAAACTAATTTCATTCTTCACCGCAAAATCACTTTAGCCGTACCTGTCACAACTCCCAACTTCTATAAGTAACCGTCCTAATTTAAGACATGAGAAACCATTTTGAACGGATCTTTTCACACAATACGACATGCAGACGGTCCTGGGTCTGAGTTGATCATCTCGGCTATCCGTTACTGCGAGATGGTTCTAGGGCAATTCACATACCCTTCAGTGGCCTATACAAACCGCTGACTTGAATCTCATCGAATATTCTTGGGAAATCATTGACAAAACAGTCGGGGAACGTAATTCCACAAAAGTAACTGACCTCTACACCGCCAATGATTAGGAGTGTGCGAGATTTTCAATGGATCTGATTTTTTGGCTTGTTGACTCCATGCTTCAGAAATCATTCGAAAGGGTTGGAAAGCATTTGGTTTTGCATGCCTACCAACATAATGTAACCTAAATAAGTCATAAAAAACTAATTTCATTCTTCACCGCAAAATCACTTTAGCCGTACCTGTCACAACTCCCAACTTCTATAAGTAACCGTCCTAATTTAAGACATGAGAAACCATTTTGAACGGATCTTTTCACACAATACGACATGCAGACGGTCCTGGGTCTGAGTTGATCATCTCGGCTATCCGTTACTGCGAGATGGTTCTAGGGCAATTGTTTTCTAAAAACACAATGAATCAACAATACAACAACACAATGAATCAAACTTAACTTGAGCACGTTTTTTTTCGCCACTGTATATGTATGAAAGCCCCAGTAGGCGGTAATGAGTAATTATTTGTTTGTCTGTTAACAGTTAAGCTAAAAAGTTCGTAGGCTAACGTAGAAAAAAATCTGTTCTGATAAAATTTGATTTTATTATTTAATATAATAGCCGTCGGGGCGGTATAATGATTATAGCAGTCATACAATTTTTCGATATCGTTCTCATAGTACTTAAGTATTTATCCAATAATAAATACATATATTATAATAAACATTTATAAGGCGCTTTTATTCATTTGCCGTATAGTTTAAATATTCACAAGAAAAACTGAACTTAATTTATAAGACGCTTTTATCCATTTGCTGTATAGTTTAAATATTCACAAGAAAAACTGAACTTAATTTATAAAACGCTTTTATCCATTTGCTGTATAGTTTAAATATTCACAAGAAAAACTGAACTTGTATTGTTGCTTCTCAAACGTTAGAGGCAGAAAAGACGTCTCACTTCATTTGTTTCTTTTCTGCCCCTAACTCATGGCACACTCGCCGGTCCTCCACTCCCGTGTCGTGTTCCGCAAAGTGGATAGATCCGCGCCATCTATTCGTTGGCACTCGCAACATTCGAAATAAATTTCGAATGCCGCGAATCCTGCCGCGCCACATCACTCCGCCCCCAGTTGAAACCTAGGGGTTTCGGCGACTGATCCCCGAACTTCGTTCGCCGTTAATCCACAAAGCGGACACGACGTTGCTTCGGGGCGCACGCGGGTTTCAGCCTGGACAAAGAGACTGCCCTCTTGTGACCACCGATCTCGAGCTGGAAGAAATGTTCCCCCCGCTCGAGAACGCGGTACGGGCCCTCATATGGAGGCTGCAGCGGCTTCCGGACGGCATCCGTCCTGATCAGCACGTGCGTGCAAGTGTCCAGCTCCTTGGGCGAACTGGCAGGTATGGACGAGTGTCGAGTGGGTGGTGGCGCCTTGATGCGTCGGAGATTGTCCCTCAGCAGACGCACCAACCCCGACTCCGTGAAACCCGATCTCTTGTCGAAGACCGGATCGCTTGGGAGTCTTGGGTTCTCCCCGTAAACCAGCTCCGCGGGGCTGGCAGCAAATTCCTCTCGGCGGGTTGTACGAAGGCCGAGTAGGACGAGAGGCAAGACTTGCGTCCAGGACGGGTCGTCGCGTGCCATAATGGCGGCTTTCAGCGTCCGGTGCCAACGTTCCAACATCCCATTGGATTGTGGGTGGTATGCCGTAGTCCGCTGGCGTTTAAAACCAAGGAGTTTGCCTAACTCGGAGAAAAGGGTGGACTCAAATTGCATTCCCTGGTCAGTGATGACCACTGCAGGGACGCCAAAGCGAGGTATCCACTCTCGACAGAGGGCTTCAGCACATGATTGCGCGGTAATGTCTTTCAGAGGTATTGCCTCAGGCCACCGCGTGAACCTGTCGATGATTGTGAGGCAATACTTATAACCGTGCGAGTCTCGCAAAGGCCCTATTATGTCGAGGTGTATGGTGTGGAAACGCTTGGTAGTGCGGGGGAATGAGCCCACTTCTTTCCTAACATGCCTGGAGACTTTACACTTTTGGCATGCGATGCACTCTCTGGCCCAGGAATTGATATCCTTGTTCATGGAGGGCCAGAAGTATTTTCCGGTGACTAACCGGTTTGTTGTCCTGATGCCGGGGTGCGCCAAGTCGTGAACTGCGTGGAACACTTCCTTGCGAAATGTGGCCGGAATGTATGGCCGAGGTCCCTTTTCCGAGTCTTCGCAGCAGAGCGAGAGGTTTGAGCCGAAGATGGGCAACTCCCGAAATTTGTATTTGGGGTTGGACATGAGGCTCTGAAGTGCTGCGTCATCCACTTGCGCCTTGGCAATAGCCGAGAAATCGAGTGAGGCGGGGATGTTAACTTCGGAGACACGAGACAAAGCGTCAGCAACAATGTTGTCCTTCCCGGACACGTGCTGGATGTCTGACGTGAACTGGCTTATGAAGCTCAGGTGTCGAAGCTGACGAGGGGACGCTTTGTCGGGCTTCTGTTTCAAAGCGAACGTGAGAGGCTTATGGTCCGTGAACACTGTGAACGGCCTGCCTTCTAGGGAGAAACGGAAGTATTTGATGGACAGGTATGCGGCGAGCAGTTCGCGATCGTAGGTGCTGTAGTTCCGTTGAGCGGGATTCAACTGCTTCGAGAAGAAGCTCAACGGCTGCCAAACTTGGTCCACCTTTTGGTGAAGGGCAGCACCTACTGCGATGTCAGAGGCATCAACAAAAACGGCTAGGGGTGCATCTTGAAGAGGGAATGCCAAGAGTGTAGCGTCAGCCAGTTGTTGACGGGATTTGTCAAACGCGCAGATAGCCTCTTCAGACCACACGATCTCTCGTGTGTCCTTAGTTTTGGGGCCAGACAAGTACGCGTTCAAAATGGACTGGAGATGGGCGGCCTTGGGCAGGAAACGACGGTAGAAGTTCAGCATGCCCAAGAACCTCCTCAACTCCCTCACTGTCTTTGGACGCGGGAAGCTTGTTATCGCTTGCACCTTGTCTGGGTCGGGCTGTATTCCTTCAGGGGAAATGAAATGGCCGAGGAATCTCACCTGTTGTTGAAGGAATTTGCATTTCTCAACGTTTAGGACTAAACCGGCCTCAAGGAGACGTTGAAAAATGCACTCGAGATGGGCTAAGTGCTCAGACTCAGTGGAAGAAGCGACCAAAACATCATCCAAATATACGAAACAGAAATCGAGGTTTCGCAGGACTGAGTGAATGAACCTTTGAAAGGTTTGCGCCGCATTGCACAATCCGAAAGTCATCCGGGTGAACTCGAAGAGTCCAAAGGGTGTGCATATTGCCGTCTTTGGAATGTCTTCAGGAGCTACTGGAATTTGGTGATAAGCCTTAGTTAAGTCCAAGGTTGAAAAGATGCGGCAATTTGCGAGGTGATGCGCAAAGTCGTGGATGAGTGGAATTGGATATCGGTCAGGAACAGTCTGTGCATTTAGCCTTCTGTAATCCCCACATGGGCGCCATTCGCCGTTTGGCTTAGGGACCATATGCAGTGGGGAAGACCAACAGCTGTTTGAGGGCCTGCAGATACCCTGTTGAGCGAGTTGTTCAAACTCTTTCCGTGCAATTGCCAGTTTCTGAGATGGTAGAGGACGCACCTTCGAGAAGATCGGGGAACCAGTAGTGATAATGTGGTGCTGCACATTGTGCTTCACTGGTTTGGAGAGACTACAGTTGGTAGTAATCTGGCTGAAATTTTGGAGAAGTGCCCGAACACGAGAGTCGGTAATGTCTTCTAAAAGAACGGAAAGATTATTGCCTGGGTGAGATACCATATGTCCCGACGAATTAAGCTTGGTCGTGGAATCTATAAGAGACTTGTTTTGCAAGTCCACCAGCAATCCATAGTGACACAGGAAGTCTGCGCCTAGTATGGGGAAGCTGACATCCGCCAGGATGAAACGCCACGAAAACGTCCTACGCAAGCCAAGACTCACGTCCACTTGCCTATACCCGTACGTGTTTATGCGGGAGGAATTTGCTGCCGCAAGTTTGAGCGGTTGAGGGAAAAGTTGATGATGCTGGGGTACGGGAAGAACCGAAACCTCCGCACCCGTGTCGACGAGGTAGTTGCGCCTGCTGAGGGGGTCGAAAATAGTTAGGCGACGTGGCGCTGCGTTCTGGGTGGCCGCCGCCAAGACCCCCCGCGGACCTAGTTTTTTGCGGTAGGAGAGAATCTACACGGTAGCGTACATCTAGTCGCTTTATCCCCGAATCTGCGGTGGTACCAGCAAATCCCTTGGTCCGTGGACTGTCTTGACGACCTGCTACCTGATCGCCCTTTTCGGATGGCAGACCGTGAGCGTGCTCGCGATCTGGCGCCCGAACGCTGAGCGTCCAACGTCGCCCGCATCTCGGCCATACTGGCTGTTAAAGCGGCAATCTCGCGCCTCAATTCACCCACGTCATCCGACGGTGGTTGAACGGCCGCCAAGGTTGGGCGTACGTACACCTCCTGGACCTGGTCGGCCGTCGCTGCCAGTTCCTCCAAGGAACCGGAGACGCAAGCGAGGATCGCCTGGGTGCCCTTCGGGAGCCGACGCAGCCAGAGCGACTTGATCAGGTCTTCGCCGATCTTGCTCCCACCCAATTGCCTCATTTCACGAAGCAATTGGCTGGGAGTTCGATCACCCAACGTTAAACCCGCCAGCAAGTGGTCTAATTTTGCCGACTCGCTTGCCGACAGGCGCCCGATCAACTCGCTCTTGAGTTGCACGTACGATGTCGACTTCACCACGTCGGACACCAGAAGTATGGACTCTTCGTCCAGGCCGACCACCGCGTAGTTGAAACGGGTCGCGTCCGATGTGATGCCGGACATTTGGAATTGTGCTTCCAAATGCACGAACCACAGCTCGGGGTTCCGCCGCCAAAACGGAGGAACGCGTACGGCGAGGGCGGTCACTTGCGGGTCCGATGGGCCTGCCGCGTCTTTATTGTCAAAAGACATTTTTCTTACAGAGAAGTACGAGATTGAGATGTAAACGCGGTGAGTTTATACTGAAACACGGTGAACTTTACACCGACACGGCAGGCCGCACCCACAAATGCACGCACGAAACGAGAAAAAAACGAAGCGGACGCTATCCAGCGCAGACCAAAAACACCACCAATGAAGATGGAGAACTCGCAATGCTAAACACCTCCACGCCGTCTCTTGCAGCGATTTCAATTTTTTTAACTGAATAAATAAATAAATATTATATATAAATGAATAATAATTTCACTTAAGTATAACTCCTCGACGGCGGCGCTGGTCGAGTTTGTCGGCTGTAGCTGCGGCGTTGGCGGTGCTGGGGACGTCCGTTTGTTGCTGTTGTTGATCGTTGTGGCAATGATGACTAGTCCGGTGCGTGAAAGGTGTTGTGCAGGAGGGCGTGCGTACGGGAAGTCGCGTGAAAATCTACTTCTGGTGAGGGTCCGACGTGTGTCGCGCAGTACACTGTGTAGAGAAGGTTTTCTCGCGTTTTTCTTTCTTGCCTCTGCTCCGACTCGGGATGTGGAGATGCGACACGTTTTCGTGATGTTTACAACGGCACTCCACACTCAACTGTAGATGCGAACGCGTGAAAATCGCTTGCGGTACGGTCTACTGATGTTTTGGATGGATTTCTCAGTCTTTGGAAGTTCTATTTCTGCCGTGTTGCTCGGACGAATTTTTGTCGTTAATAGAACTTCACCAATGTCGGCGATGGTGGACAATTTATCACCTTTTTTATTGACTTAGAGTGAAATACAATTAACTTATAACAACTAAAACGGCGGCACCTGCTGAGGAGGCGGCGATGGTGGCGGAGCCTTCGGCTCCTGCTGCGATAGCGATGGTTGCGGCGGTGATATTGGTGTCGGCTGCGACGGTAGCGGCTACGGCGGTGACGGCGGCGGCTTCGACCTCTGCGGCGATGGTGGAGTTGAGTGCGGCGGCGAAAGTGGCTGCGGCAGCGATGGCGGCTGCGGCTGCGGAACTCTTACTTATCTCCAAGCGGTTGTTGCGGCTGCCTGCTGGGCGATTGTGCTTGCGCAGACTGCGATTTGTTGATGGGGATGATGATGTGCTTGTACAGTTGGGTGGAATTTTAACGGTCGTTGGCATTGGCTTAAACAAATTCGAGCTGCAATGCAGCTTGCTGCGGAGCACCGCTACTGCTGTTCATTGTCCTTTTTGTTGAGTTTTTCAATTTTGCAGGTTCTGGGAATTCGGGATCTTAGTTGTTGATGCTGTTGGTGCGAGTTCCGGGGTCACCAATTAAGTATTTATCCAATAATAAATACATATATTATAATAAACATTTATAAGGCGCTTTTATTCATTTGCCGTATAGTTTAAATATTCACAAGAAAAACTGAACTTAATTTATAAGACGCTTTTATCCATTTGCTGTATAGTTTAAATATTCACAAGAAAAACTGAACTTAATTTATAAAACGCTTTTATCCATTTGCTGTATAGTTTAAATATTCACAAGAAAAACTGAACTTGTATTGTTGCTTCTCAAACGTTAGAGGCAGAAAAGACGTCTCACTTCATTTGTTTCTTTTCTGCCCCTAACTCATGGCACACTCGCCGGTCCTCCACTCCCGTGTCGTGTTCCGCAAAGTGGATAGATCCGCGCCATCTATTCGTTGGCACTCGCAACATTCGAAATAAATTTCGAATGCCGCGAATCCTGCCGCGCCACAGTACTATTTGCCTTTAGCCTCAAAATGGGCCTCAGTTTCCTCGATTACCTCTTCATCGGACAATATGGTGGATGCGGAAGCAATTCGAAACCCCGTTCATGCAATTTTGCTATCGTTCTGATTGATTTGTGATAGGGTGCATTGTCTTGATGAAACATCACTTTCTTTTTTTTCAAATGGGGCCGTTTTTCCAGGATTTCATCCTTCAAACGCTCCAATAACGCTATTTAATAGTCGCTTTTGATTGTTTTTCCCTTCTAAATGTAGTCGATGAACATTATACTATGCGCATCCCAAAATGCTGATGCTATAGTCTTGCCAATCGGCTGTTGAGCTTTTGCACGTTTTGGAGTCGGTTCACCACGTTCAATCTATTCATATAACGATCATTTTGATTCTGGTGTGAAATAATGAGGCCATGTTCCGTCCATTGTCACATATCGATGCTTAAACTCTTTTTTTTTTGGAGGAAGAGCTTCAAACATTGCTCACAATCGCCAACTCATTGTTATTTTTTGGTCTATTGCTAGCTCATGCGCCCCTTTTATTTGGTATAGTGTACCTATTAACTATAGTATGTCAAGCAAGGGTACAATCGTCAGGAATTTTATTATACTCCCTATTTCCAAGTGTTTTAGCTTGGCATTTGGTAAAAAGTATTCCCCCAGGTGCCTCGATTTACTTTGCCCAAGTCGTAGACGCTGTAACAAAACATGTATGGAGGCGTCGTCACAATCCGCACGGAACCTGCAAGTAGCGTCCGTAGATATCCCTAGCTTCCGCAGGTGATGGTTTAGTCGGTTGTGACCACTGAGTATTCCCACCATAATCCGGAAGCTCTTCTTGGTGAGTTTTAAAGAATCCTTGGAGCGCTTGAGCTCGTATCCCTCATAAGCAATCTGGTTTACTCCATTCCTGATAGATTGGCCCAGTATAGTTCCCTTAACCGTTCCTGTTCATTTTGTAATGCCATAATCACGTGCCTTACTATTACAGTATATATGTATATCCAGAGTAGTGTCTTCGGGGTGCAATCCCATTTTTTCTTTGCTATGGCCTCGTAGCTTTCCGACAAGTATTTTCCATATGCATCTTCCGGACTAGTTGTTGGTCTTGTGTAATTCCTAAATATTTGACCTGTTTCTCGTTTGACCACTATGCCATGTAATCTAATCTCTCAGGTCATCAAGCTTTCGCTTCCTAGTGAATGGTACTGCGGTAGCTTTGGTTAGATTGATGCACAGCCCCGCCTTCCTGCACCAGGCATTACTAACCCTTATTCCTCATATTTGTCCCTCCAGATTAAAACAATGTCGTCAGCGTAACCCTAGACTTATATTTCAGTGTTTGCTAGCTCTCCTAGGAATACATCCACTATCATACTCAACATAAGCGCTGATAGTACCCCACTGTGTGGACAACCTTGAGTAGTATTCATTCAGTAAGCCAAAGTGTTTTCCACCGGCTTGCGGGTCATGGCATATTGTATATTTGTATGCCATGCACACAGTGCTAATTATTTTGTTTCTATGGCATCCCATAACAAATCCTTCAGCTGATACAGGGCAATTTCGGTTGACCGTCCTACCCGGTAAGCGTGTTGACACTGATGTAGGTGGTTTCGCATTTGAACGTTAGTTCTAATATAGTTCCTGCCACTTTCTCCACCGTCACGAACGATATTAGGCAAATTAGTCTGAAAGATTTAGGGTGGAAAGGGTTCTATTTAACTGTTTTCCGAAGAAATACTTCTTTTGCCCGCCTCCATCACCCTTAGAAGAAACCCTAAAATAATTTCAAGGTCTCTCTGAAGTACTCATAGTGTGGGGAAGATGTCATCTACTCTGGGTGATTTCAGTGATTTAAAGCTTCCGGCATTATACCCTCGCTTCCAAGTATACTTCATTTACTAGTTTCCAGTTCTCCTTTCTTCACTTTTTGTTCGTTGTTCGGGTGTCAGGCATGTTGTCGTTTTCTGCCGTGGGGTAGAACTCCGGAAAATGAGTTCTGAGAAGCATATGTACGCTGCCCTCCTCATTCTCGGTGAATGCCCCATTTTGCTTCTTCAGACAGAGAGAAGATATTGCTCTGCCTTCGGCTATAGCTTTGTATAGCTCTACGGGTTTTTCTATCACCTTTCCCTTTTTCTATCCCTTCAAAACTTCTCCTTATAAGAGCCTGCTTTGACTAGGGGGGTTATATACCGCCATTTTCTACGTTGCGATATGTGCCTAAGTCACTGGTATCGTTCTCTGAGTTGCATTGATTTCCCAAACACTTTGAATTCGTATTCCTTGGATTTATCCCCTTTTCTTTGATGATTAACTGGATTTACGCCATGAAAATTACCGTTATAGCAGCTGTAAATGGTATTCGTTCAGAAATATCATTTTCGTATTTGTAAATATAAACTAAACCAATTGATAACGACCGTAGTACGCGTTACAAGATTAAATTATATAACGTTTTGCCACTCTCTAATGACTCATTTTACCACGTTTCAGCCAATGGAAGTCTATCTATAGTTACTGAATCAAAAAAATTTTGGCAGACATACCGATTTTCTTCAACAAATATTTTTCGGAAAGTGGAACGAGACTGGAGGATGGTCTATTTAGCAAGATCTGGTAAGTCTCCATATGACTCTCATAATAAAATTTATTACATTGAAATATTTTTCAGAGGGTACGGCAGAAGCAGAAATAGTATGGAAGTTCGATTTTTCAAATTCAGGGTTGGTCGTTAGAAACTACTTCCTAAAGTTTGATATGACAACCTTTAAAAATGGAAATGTAAACGTGAAGCTGATCGCAGATAATAATTCTGAAAATATTAGAGGTTCAAATAAATTTAAACTAATTGCCACATTATCTGGAGGAGAAGGGAGTATAGCTTGGCAACATGCGCAGCTTTTTAGACAAAATTCAAATTCGAATGAATTTCCTTTTGATTTCAATATCCAACTGTCTTCAAATTGAATATGAAATTCGGTTTGTATCCATTTAAAAATACATTTATAAATTTAAACTGAGAAATATGTTTACAAGTTTCTTAACGAATTTGTTAACGCTAAAGCAGTGATACTTATCACCAACTCCGTCGAGCGAAGAAGCGACTTCACAGTAGGAAAAAAGAAGCCTGGGAGGACCAACAGATCTCAGATCAGAAACTCAGAAAATACAGTGAGCAACCGCATCAGGCGCGGAAGTTTTACCAACAAGTCAGCAGACTGAAGCCTTATATACCCCAATGGTTCTCCTGCCGAGACAACAAAGAAAATCTGATTTACGACAGAATGGGCATATTGGAGCGATGGATTAAGAATTTTGATGAACCGTTCAACAACCAAAAAACAGCGAGTTGGAGGTCCCGCCAACTGAAGGAACAAATGCTGCCAAGCATAGAAGAAACAGAATTGATTAAATATTGCCTTGGCTTCACTCCAGGCAAATCAGCAACAAATCAGATTTTTTCTCTGAGGCAAGTGATGGAAAAACTGCTGGAATATGGCCATCACTTGCATCATCTTTTCTTCGACTTTAAGGTCGCCTATTACAGCACGAGTTTCAGCAACATGGGGGTGATTGTGGGATAGGGTGGCACCCAGTTAAGGGTTGACCATCCTGGAATCCCTGGTATCGTTCAAGGCCCTGCCCACCGGTACCAGAGATATCCCCGTTTAGTGAAGATTTGAGCCAATTTGAAGCGTTCCGCATTTTCAATTCCATTTACGATAGGCCTCAAATTAGAAAAGCGGAAAGATTGACTATTGTGCAAAGTAAACTGGGGGGAGATGCAAAACGGGTTGTAGAGTTGTAGAATTCAGGCACTAGGGTTTAACTGTGAGGAAGGGGTTCCGTTCATTCCTATTCTCAACTAGAAGGGACTCGACTCCTCCCTCAAAAATACTAAATCTCTCGCAACATTTGAGAAATTGGATCAGTTATTGGAAAACCAGTTTATAATAATGGTTCACCAAGAAATCTGGCGTCCGAAGTAAACGGGGCTAAGCGGGCTGAACACAACTATGGCAAATTACCCTGGTGACAAAGACCACAGAGGATAGAAAAAGCGTTTGGCATGCTTCATATGGAAAACCAATTATAATCTGCAAGTCGAAAATTGATGGAGAGTTCAAACGAAATTCACATATTGCGCCACTATGTATCTTTTGTGGATCTCACAAATATCGAAAGGAGGAGATATACCGCGGGCTAAAATATCTCAAATGTGAACTTTGTCATGGGAAGCATGAAATGATGCTACACTAAATGGGTTGCCAATTATCCGGGTGTACTAGAAGACGAGGCAGTTGGATGGATAGGCTTACAGAAGGAAGAGCGGGCCATAGAAATGGGTCTGCATTATAACATAGAAACTTACGCAGGAATAGTTCGGAAAACTGATTTCCGGATTGGAGTGTCTTAACTGTCTTAACCGGGGTGGACTGGATATGGGAAACCTAGAAGCTTGCGCAGAAATAGTTCGGAAAACTGATTTCCGGATTGGAGTGTGTTAACTCTCTTAGCCGGGGTGGACTGGATATGGGAAACCGGATAGCATTATTGAGCTAGTTGGGTTCAGTGATGCATCTGAGGAGTTATTTAGGTAAAAATAGGTGAAGTAGGCTAGTCGGGCAAGAAGCGGGGAGTGTACTGGCATGGTCCTGCTAGTGAAGCTGTATTGGGATGTCAACCGAGTCTGGTTAACATCCCCATTAAATTTACAGCTTACACAGATTCCGAAAAAGCTCCGGCCTGGATAAGAAATCAGAAGGAATATTTCTCAACTTCAGACATGACTAATTCTTTTCATTAGATCGAGCTTGAGAAAGAGTCTAGACCATTAACTGCAGTTTCCAACAACGATGGTCATTATCAATTTAAGAGATTATCATTCGGATTAAAATTCTCATCCAAAAGTTTCCAAAGAATGCTGACAATCATTTTAAGTGGTTTAAGTCATGAAGCATTCATGTATGTAGATGACATTATTGCCTTCGGATGCAGTATTAAGCATCACAACGACATCCTTTGCAAAGTATTATAAAGATTGCATCATTTTGAAATTAAACCCAAGTTAATGTCAGTTTTTGAAATCAGAAGTTATACACCTTGGACATTTAATAACTGATAAGGGTATTAAAACGGATCCATCGAAATTCTACACAATTAAAAATTATTCTATTCAAAAATATGCTGATGAATTACGCAGATTTGTAGCATTCTGCAATTATTATAGGCGTTTTATTCCAAATTTTACTGAAACCGCCAAAAAGTCTAAATTCTTTATTAAAAAAGAATGTAACTTTTAACTGCACCGAAGAATGTCAGAAAGCACACGAGACCTTGAAAAATAAATTGATACAACCACCACTTCTCCAATATCCAGATTTCGATAAACCATTTACCTTAATTACTGATGCATCCAATTATGCATTAGGAGAAATTTGATCTGAAGGTGAAATTGGTGAAAACTTACCTATTTCATATGCAAGCAAATCATTATCTAAACACGATATCAATAAACCAGTTATCGAGACAGAACAAAACAAAACCTTAAAAAGTTTTGCAAATAAAACCTTAAAAACTATCAACTGCCTCAAGCCCAGAACAATGATATCCTGCTATAAGCGAAAGACTTGGAAACAAGCGACGGTATCGAAACATCAACTAGTCCATATAATTCACCTCTTCTAGTTGTTCCTAAAAAGGGTGCAGATGGTAATTCGAAATGGCGACTCGTAGTAGATTCTCAACGTCTAAACGACAAAATCGTCCATGACAAATTTCCCTTGACGAGAATAGAGGACGTTTTAGACAGGGTTGGTAGAGCAAGATATTTCTCAACTTTAGACATGACTAACTCTTTACATTAGATCGAACTTGAGAAAGAGTCTAGACCATTAACTGCAGTTTCCACCGATATCAATAAACCAGTTATCGAGAAAGAACTTTGAGCTATACACTGGAGAATCACTTTCTTTAGACCTTATCTTTACGGACGAAAATTTGTGGTCGTAACGAATCATCGACAACTGGTATCTTTATTTACTCACAAAATCCTTCATCGAAACTCTCCCATTATCTGATTATCATTTAACAACTGTATACAAAAAGGCAGCATGAATACGAATTGTCGGCGAGCTTAATGGTCATGTGGGTGAAAAGCCAGATAGGTGCCATGGGAGAAAGGGGTTCGGAGCGCGCAATGACAGTGTCGAGCGTATAATCAATTTTGCGGACACCCATGACCTTGTGCTTATGAATACATAGTTCATGAAACGATTGTCTCATCTTCCTACATTTTATAGCGGGAACAGTAAAATGTCATTCCCTATGAGACCATCGTACCTCAACATCGGCTGTTGATTGCCGTCCTGCGAATTAAGCCACTGATAAAACAGCGTGAGCAACGCATTGGCCAGCGGCGCATTAAATGGTGGCGATTTCGTGAGAAGAAAGAAGAGATGATTTCACTTTAGCGAGATCTTCCTTGCGGGCAAAATAACTAAGAACCAGGGCTGGCTGCAAAGCATTATTCGGATAACACCCTTCGTAGAAACAACGGCAAATCTGAGTTGTCTTTGACAGAAAAGATGGTGCCATCTTATCTGCAGCCGAGTTGCTTTGTTAGGTAAGTATTCTTTGTATCTTCATAGATACCTGGGTTGATATTTATCATCATTTTATTCTTAGCAATCACTCTTCTGTAACTAAGAGACAGAACTTATTGCTTGTCGACTCTGAGAAATAAAATTTATTACACGTGACATTGACCATATACTAATTTTAATCGGCGGGTGTTGCTGATTTTATCATTAAAACGACCAGTGGATACCGTTGTTAGGATCATAAGGCGGAAGTCTAAAGTCTCCGGTCCTTTAATAGCCCTAAAGTTGCAGCAGGCCGAAGATAAGTAATTCGGTGCCAGCAAAAGGCACTGCTTGAGAAGCAGTTAAGAAGGATTCAATAGGGTCAGCCAATGGAAAAATCTCACATGCGTGCCATTCCAAAATAAAGGCCAAACAACGACATTCAAAAGTGGTAAAAGTCAATGTCATCGTATTTGTATGTATGGCCATTAAGGCCCTGCACCTAGGGATTTGTTCTGACTTAAGTACCAACGCGTACCTGACCACCTTCTGAAGATTTACTTGCCGGCGGGACCAACCAAGGTCGGTGCGGTCAGATAATAGCACGAATCTGGTTGGAACAGCTCAAGTCTTAAAGGAGGCATGGCAGCAAGTAGTCATCAACCTAGAAGAGTGCTAGAGATATCAACGAGTCGTATAGCATCATAATCCCCTTAGGGCAAGTCATTTTAGGGGGTTGTTTGAGGCTGCAGTGGGTAGCTTCAAGCGATATGTAAACAAGTCGGCATATCGGAAGCTCGGCGCTTTGGGTATAAAGGTTTTGTGTTCATCTTATGTGAGAAACTCTTTATGCACGTTTTTCTAAGCGTACATAGCTAAAAATTCAAAATAGTCCTTCACATATTTCCCCACTGCAAAAATTACACATGTACATATTAAAGTCATAAATATTGCTAATCCTAAAAAAAACAAACATATTCTACTACCACAAACTGATGCATACACATATACACATGTACCAGGTGCACTAAAAAGTTCGTCGGCTAGCATAGAAAATTTTTTTTTTTTGAAATTTTGTTTTGATTATTTAATATAGTTGCCTTCGAGGGTGATACAACGATTATAGTGGTCATACAATTTTTCGATACCGTTTTTATAGTACGATTTGTCTTTAGCCTCAAAATAAGCCCCAGTTTCGGCGATTACCTCTTCATCGGAACTAAATTTCTTTGCAGCGAGCATTCTCCTGAGGTCTTAGAACAGGAAATTACTGTGGACTAGTCTTCAAACTCTCGCGCCTTGTGAAACTATCAAATCCGGAAATTCTTTTCACTAACGGGAGGAGAGAGGAGGAAGGGAACTGTCAGTTCAAGGAATCCTCTACCATTCGGATCATCCACCGGTTGAGCTTTATCTTCTTTGCAACGAAAAGGACCCCAACGTAATGGGCAACACGGCTCCACCTGTCAGCGCTCCTCGACAATGTTGTCTGGAGAGAGATCCCCTGTGTTTAAATAGAGCTGTTGACGAATCCCATCCCACCTTCCACAAAAAAAAGTGTGATGAGCATTGTCTACAACTCCATTGAAAAAAACACAATCCGGAGCTGGTTACTTTCCAATCTGACAAGTCTGCTTTGTGCCTGTTCGACAGTGCGTCCAGCAACAAACCCCACGACATCATCTGTATAACCGACCAGGCGCGACTTTTCTGGCATGTCGAGTTTAAGTAAACTATCATAGATAGCTTTCCAGAGGTCCGACCCTAGGATGGATCCCTGCGCTACCCCGACATGACCTCCATCCTCCTCAGAACCCCTAGCATTTCATAGAGCAGGGAGCGGTTCCTCAGATAGTCCCTTAATATCCGTAAAAGATAGTTCGGCATGTGGAAAGTATTGTCTAGTGTGCCTAGAATGTTTTTCCGTCTTACGAAGGTAAAGGCGTTTCTGACATCAAGCGTTACGAAGATCACCACCCGTCGAGTTCGGCGACTTTGTGTCTTCGCTCGTCGAACGGCATCCATGACTTCCATGACAGTATCAACTGTGGATCTCCTTGCTCTAAAACCGAACTACCGTGGAGGTAAGTCTCCGACAGCGCTGTTTCTGATAAGCTTTTCGAGCACTTTTCCACAGTGTCAAGCATACAAATTTGACGGTATGAAAGCGGCAACCCAGGGTCACTTTTCCTTGATCAGCGCAAGCCTCGCGACTTTCCAACGAGAAGGGAATGTGGCGCGGCAGGATCTGCAGCATTCGAAATTTATTTCGGATGTTGCGGATGCGGACGGGTAGATGGCGCTGAACGTGGAAACTCTCCACTCACGCGTTTTCAGAACGCACCGGGGAAGTGGAGAGCCGGCGGTAAAAAAGTGCCGTTGGTTGGGACAGTAAGGACCGCATGGAAATAAGTCGGTCTCTTCGGTTCCCAACCGCGACACGGATCACAAGCTCGTGGAAGTTCTGCAAAGTTTGTATTACAAGCGCTCAGTTACATGGCGTCCATATAAATATCAGAAATAAAAGCATGCGAATGTTGTTGGATTAACGTTGTTATTATAATTAGTAGTTTTTTATTGAAACCTTTCGGTACAAATAAATAAAATCCTTTGAAGTGTTTTTAGACGTGCGTCAGTAGTGCAATATAATATGATTCGAGTGTTCTTTTCCAAATGATTACCACTTCCAGTTTTGCATTTATTACTACACAAAGAAATCTCTTAATTCCAAGCTAATTTGGTAGACGTTTTGATCATCTACCAAAGTGGTGACCCCGACGTGATTCACTCAGTCCTGCGAAACCTCGATTTCTGTTTCGTCTATTTGGATGATGTTTTGGTCGCTTCTTCTACTGAGTCTGAGCACTTAGCCCATCTCGAGTGCATTTTTCAACGTCTCCTTGAGGCCGGTTTAGTCTTAAACGTTGAGAAGTGCAAATTCCTTCAAAAACAGGTGAGATTCCTCGGCCACTCCATTTCCTCTGAAGGAATACAGCCCGACCCAGACAAGGTGCAAGCAATAACAAGCTTCCCGCGTCCAAAAACAGTGAGGGAGTTGAGGAGGTTCTTGGGCATGCTAAACTTTTATCGTCGTTTCCTGCCCAAGGCCGCCCATCACCAGTCCGTTTTGAACGCGTACTTGTCTGGCCCCAAAACAAAAGACACACGAGAGATTGTGTGGTCTGAAGAGGCTGTCTGCGCGTTCAATAAATCCAGACAGCAACTGGCTGATGCTACACTTTTGGCATTTCCTCATCAAGATGCACCCCTAGCCGTTTTTGTTGATGCCTCTGACATCGCAGTAGGTGCTGCCCTTCACCAAAAGGTGGACCAAGTTTGGCAGCCGTTGAGCTTCTTCTCGAAGCAGTTGAATCCCGCTCAACGGAACTACAGCACCTACGATCGCGAACTGCTCGCCGCATACCTGTCCATCAAATACTTCCGTTTCTCCCTAGAAGGCAGGCCGTTCACAGTGTTCACGGACCATAAGCCTCTCATGTTCGCTTTGAAACAGAAGCCCGACAAAGCGTCCCCTCGTCAGCTTCGACACCTGAGCTTCATAAGCCAGTTCACGTCAGACATCCAGCACGTGTCCGGGAAGGACAACATTGTTGCTGACGCTTTGTCTCGTGTCTCCGAAGTTAACATCCCCGCCTCACTCGATTTCTCGGCTATTGCCAAGGCGCAAGTGGATGACGCAGCACTTCAGAGCCTCAAGTCCAACCCCAAATACAAATTTCGGGAGTTGCCCATCTTCGGCTCAAACCTCTCGCTCTGCTGCGAAGACTCGGAAAAGGGACCTCGGCCATACATTCCGGCCACATTTCGCAAGGAAGTGTTCCACGCAGTTCACGACTTGGCGCATCCCGGCATCAGGACAACAAACCGGTTAGTCACCGGAAAATACTTCTGGCCCTCCATGAACAAGGATATCAATTCCTGGGCCAGAGAGTGCATCGCATGCCAGAAGTGTAAAGTCTCCAGGCATGTAAGGAAAGAAGTGGGCTCATTCCCCCGCACTACCAAGCGTTTCCACACCATACACCTCGACATAATAGGGCCTTTGCGAGACTCGCACGGTTACAAGTATTGCCTCACAATCATCGACAGGTTCACGCGGTGGCCTGAGGCAATACCTCTGAAAGACATTACGGCGCAATCTTGTGCCGAAGCCCTCTGCCGAGAGTGGATACCTCGCTTTGGCGTCCCTGCAGTGATCATCACTGACCAGGGAATGCAATTTGAGTCCACCCTTTTCTCCGAGTTAGGCAAACTCCTGGGTTTTAAACGCCAGCGGACTACTGCATACCACCCGCAGTCCAATGGGATGCTAGAACGTTGGCACCGGACGCTGAAAGCCGCCATTATGGCACGCGACGACCCGTCCTGGACTCAAGTCTTGCCTCTCGTCCTACTCGGCCTTCGTACAACCCGCCGAGAGGAATTTGCTGCCAGCCCCGCGGAGCTGGTTTACGGGGAGAACCCAAGACTCCCAAGCGATCCGGTCTTCGACAAGAGATCGGGTCTCACGGAGTCGGGGTTGGTGCGTCTGCTGAGGGACAATCTCCGACGCATCAAGGCGCCACCACCCACTCGACACTCGTCCATACCTGCTTGTTCGCCCAAGGAACTGGACACATGCACGCACGTGCTGATCAGGACGGATGCCGTCCGGAAGCCGCTGCAGCCTCCATATGAGGGCCCCTACCGCGTTCTCGAGAGGGGAGAACATTTCTTCCAGCTCGAGATCGGTGGTCACAAAAAGGCGGTCTCTTTGGCCAGGCTGAAACCCGTGTGCGCCCCGAAGCAACGTCGTGTCCGCTTTGTGGATTAACGGCGAACGAAGTTCGGGGATCCGTCGCCGAAACCCCCTAGGTTTCGTCTGGGGGCGGAGTGATGTGGCGCGGCAGGATCTGCAGCATTCGAAATTTATTTCGGATGTTGCGGATGCGGACGGGTAGATGGCGCTGAACGTGGAAACTCTCCACTCACGCGTTTTCAGAACGCACCGGGGAAGTGGAGAGCCGGCGGTAAAAAAGTGCCGTTGGTTGGGACAGTAAGGACCGCATGGAAATAAGTCGGTCTCTTCGGTTCCCAACCGCGACACGGATCACAAGCTCGTGGAAGTTCTGCAAAGTTTGTATTACAAGCGCTCAGTTACATGGCGTCCATATAAATATCAGAAATAAAAGCATGCGAATGTTGTTGGATTAACGTTGTTATTATAATTAGTAGTTTTTTATTGAAACCTTTCGGTACAAATAAATAAAATCCTTTGAAGTGTTTTTAGACGTGCGTCAGTAGTGCAATATAATATGATTCGAGTGTTCTTTTCCAAATGATTACCACTTCCAGTTTTGCATTTATTACTACACAAAGAAATCTCTTAATTCCAAGCTAATTTGGTAGACGTTTTGATCATCTACCAAAGGAAAATTCCCTCTGCGATTTTTCGGGTTACCAATTTGTAACCGAATCCCCTCACCTCGTCGACCAGATCCTGTCAGCAGCGAGCTTTGCTCCTGTTACGCTGCGGAGTCTCCTTTTGGCTGATCTGTACTCTGACATTGTGGCACATGCCCCCTCCCGGTCATTTAGACGTTGTGTTAAGTGGCGGAGCCTGTAATACTAGTTCCGGAGCCCTGCAATTTACACTGCCACCAATACATAAAGGTTTGCCACGTCTCGATGCCCTCCTGGGCATGGAGGCTTCGCAGGTCGTCATTGTCAGGTTCACAGCTGAATTTACGACAGTCTCAGCTGCAGCGCCACCACCCCCAGGAGTACCCTGGGATATGGCAGCGGTTATGAAACTGGGTCCTTGTTTCGGTACTGCTCACCGATAAGCACCAAATCAGCTTTGGTCTCCGCAGCGAACTGCGCTAACAACTCTGGTGCCTATTATTTGTAAAATGCGAATCATGTTGACTGCATCCTAGCTCTTTACAATTCCGCTCAGAAGACTGAACACCGCCCCGAGCCCGCAGTGTGCACAAAGTTCTCATCAGATGCGCCAGGATCCTGGCATAGGACGCAGCTTTCCTTTTCACTACCCAACCAATTCTGATATTCCAGCTGTTTAGAAACTTCCTCGCGTATTGCTTCGTAACTTCCATCACAGCGAGTTTTTGGCCTGTGGAGTTCGCAGGGGTGGTACCAATCCGGAGATTGGTTACCTCCGGGCATTCGCGTTTGATGGCCTCTCCTACCTCGTGCGTTACAGGCTGGAAATCGAAGCTTTCTCTCCCAGAAGCCCCTTGATCGCTTCCCACGGATTTTCTCTTACTCTCCATGTCTGCCTATAATATGAAATCCCGTCCAGGAGCTCCTCCAGCTCCATCAGCCAGTTTTCACCCCTTTGCTAATCAAGAAAGTAAAGTAGCAGTGTCTGGGACATTCAATAAAGTTATTTGATTTATATGACTTGCGGTTTCGTCCAGACAATTCATCAGTTGGAGTTTACTTTGTGATTATTATGCCTGTTTAAAAAGAAATTGTTGAAGTTTTTTGATGTTCCGCTACTACTGATTTGTGTTCGGAGTTTTAATTAACTTCGTGAACATTTTGCTTATGCTTCGAAATCGTGTGAAAGTCTAGGAAGTTTGCAGTTGGTTGTGGTTCGTCAGCATAGGTCAGTAATTGGGTGGACTTAAAGAGGATCGTACCACTCGCATTTACTTTACGGATCACTTTCTCCAGGGGCAGGTTAGAGAGAACGCATAATAGGGCATCCCGGCGGTAAGGGGTATACTCGTACGTTTTTTTCTGGAGGAACCTCGCAGATCGCATGCGCTTCACAGCTGATCCACATTTATTAATAAGCCTTTCCTCTTCAGCTTTCGCCAGAATAGTCGACAGCGCTCCCACTCGGCTTATATTCGAAACCATTTGGTTAGTTTCGGCAGTTTCCACTGTGCCTCTTTCCACAACTATGTACAGCACTGCGTGCTACTGTCTGGATTTCCATGTCAGTTGCAGGTGCCGCATCATTTCTTCTCTGTTTGCGCACCCCGATGTCTCGTCGGGTATTTTAGCCCTCGCTGAGTTCTTCGTTGTGCGCTGTTGTGAGCGACGCATTTTCGTGCTGCGTATAAACACAGCCAAATCACTCTCCATTCCCACTATCTCCTCGTTCGTTTTGTTTGGGTTTGCCATTTGAGTTTTTTACCAGCGCATCGTATGCAAGGGAGCGGCCCGCAATAATCTGGAACGGATACGTCCTCGGGGACAAAGTCCCTACCTCTCACGGACGGATCAGCGCTCGCTCGGGGCAACGCGGGCTACTGATACTATATATAATACAATGCATACTATCCGACCATGGTCCCGAAGGCAGAGATTGGCTCACGTCACCTAGGAGTTTTCGACAGCTCCGGGGACTCCCAGTGCGTCCCGGACGCAGCTATTATTCCAGCTAGGGGCTCAGAACTACCTGGACGTTTGAAACCAAGGAGTTTGCCTAGCTACGTGAAAAGAGGAGGCTTAAACTGCATTCCCTGGTTTGTGATTATTATGGCTGGTACACCAACCCGCGTATGGTTGTGCTGTAATGTCAGTCATAGATATTGCTTCAGGCCACTATGTAAATGTGGTGATTGCGAGATATATTTGTATCCGTTCGAGTCCCACAAAAGGCCAATGATGGCAGGGAAGCACTTGGTCGACTGAGGGAATACGCCTACTTCTTTTTTTTTCTTGCTTGCTGATGTTGCACTTTTGATACGTGACGCACTGTCTGACCCAAGAAATTACATCCTTGTTCATGGACGGCCAGAAGTATTTTCCGGTGACTAACCGGTTTGTCGTGCTGATGCCTAGGTGCGCAAGATCGTGTACTGCGTGAAATGCTTCCTTGCAAAAATCGGTCGGAATAAATGGCCTTAGTTCCTTGTTTGAGGTTCGCAGAGTTTGAGCCGAAGATAAGAAACTCTTTGGAGTTGTTTGTCCTCAGGCTCTGAAGCTCTCCGTCGTCTTTCTGCGCCTCGCCGATTGCCATATGATCAATCACGGCAGGGACTGTTATCTCCGAGATTCGAGACAAAGCGTCCGCAACGGCGTTGTGTTTACCAGGCACGTGGGGGTTGGATGTCGAAAGTAACGTTGGGTTGGATGTCGAAAGTAAACTGGCTGATGAAGCTCAGTTGCCGTGGAGACATTTTGTCGGGCTTTCGTTCAAGCGCGAAAGTAAGGGGCTTGTGGTCCGTGAACACAGTGATCGAGCTGTCCTCAAGGGAGAAGCGGAAGTATTCAACGAGAGGCACGCGGCGAGTAGCTCACGATCGTAGGTGCTGTAGTTAGGCTGAGCATAGCTAGGTGTGCATCTGGCCGAGGAAATGTCAGTAGCGTAACATCAACAAGTTGTTGTTTGATCGTTTCAAACATGTAGACGGCCTCAGTAGACCACGTAACCTCGCGGGAAACCTTGGTTCTGGGCCCAGATAAGTAAGCGTTAAGGATCGCTAGGTGACATTGACATACCCAAGATCCTTTACGGTGGTTGGCAGAGGAAAGCGTTTTATCGCTTCAAACTTGTCTGGGTCTGGTTGAATTCCGTCAGGGGTAATCATGTGGACGAGAAATTTTACCTGCTTCTATAGAAATTTGCATTTTTCAGCATTTTCAACGGCCTCAAGGTGATAATGAAAAATGCACTCGAGATGATCCAAGTGCTAAGATTCGGAAGAAAAGTCGACCAAAACATCATCTCTGTAAATGAAACAAAAGTCTGAGTTTCATAGGTGGACATTTTTCCTGACGACTTTAAATAGACTGCGTGTATTAAGGCTTTGTTCTGCAGGTCCACCAACAGCCCATAGTGACACAAGAAGTCTGTGCCTAAAGTGAGGTTGGTAATGTTTTCTGAAATGAATCGCAACGAAAACTTTCAGCGCAGCCCAAGACTCACGTCCACCCGTCTGCAGCCGTAAGTGCGGAGAGGACTTCGCGGCAGCCAGTCATTCTGTATCGACGCAGTTGGACTGGGAGAAACAACACCTCAGCGCCCGTGTCGGCCAGAAAGCAACGCTTGCTCAGAGGGTCGAATATTATAAGGCGACGTGGTACTGCGCTTCGGGTAGCCGTCGCTGAGGCACCCAGCAACCTTAGTTTTTTGTTGCATTAAAATTGCATCTGGCGATACATTTAGCCGCTTGAACTACCAATTTACGGTGGTATCAGCAAATCGTTGGGGCCGATGAAGATCCCAAACATCAAAAAAGATAAAACGGAGGGAAGGTCAACGAATGCCAAATGTGAAGGACTATTTAATAGTAGTAATCCGGTTAGGACTCAGGGAGAGCAGAGCCCTAAAGCAGAGGAATTACCCTTCACACAGCTTGATGCAAAAATAGTGGAGCTGCCTGAGTTTATCAAGGACAAGCACAACGTACACCAAGCCATAAAAAATATGGTGAGAAGTATTAGAGTGCTCTACAATAAATCGCAGCAGGGGGAACAAAATGCCAAGGGCAAGTAGAAATCTGTTGCCCTAACGATGTCACAAACGACCCAAGTGACACCTAATCGTGCTGCAATCAACCTGCCACCAAACAAGAGAGTACGGGAAAGAGATGTGGATCCTCTGGGGAATCAGCAGGCTCCTAAGAGGAAAAAAGGAATACAAATACCTCCGAAAAAAGGCAACTAAAAGCATCGAAGAGAGAAAGCAGGCCCCCGTGCGAGTTCTGACAATCGACTCGACAAAATCCAAAGGGAATGAAAACGGTGGGTGGACCAAAATAGTTAAGAAAAAGGCAAAGAAAAAGGCAAAAGTGAAAATTCGCCCAGAAGCGATTCTAATCTCCAGCAATCGAAGTTTGTCCTACGCGGAGATCCCGAAAAAGGTCTAAGCCGACCCCAACCTAAAAGAAGAGAATCGAAGGACCCAAAAGGGTAATCTTATGTTTGAGCTGAAAAAAACCAGCTTGGAGAAAACCGATGATTCCGAACTTAGGTTAAGAACTCACTTGGGGAGAATGACACCGCACGGACCCAAAAACATGTGGTCTATATACAGTGCAAGGCCCTTATTTCCAGCCTAGAACCCATGTGCTCTCTGGAAATACGGGATCTTGACTGCCTCACAGAAAAGGTCGAAGTAGAGGAGGCGCTAAAGCGTGAATGTCCAGAGTTAACCAATGCCCGGGTAGCTATTACCTCTGTAAATGCTCGAGGCCAAAAACTTGCCGTGGTGGATGTCCCCGAGCAATATGCGAGGAAACTCCTTAACAGCGGGAGAATCAAAATCGGATGGGTAGTATGCAGGGTACGAATGCGGATAGTCCCCACCAAGTGCTACAGGTGTCTGGACTATGGACACACGTCAGCAGCTTGCAAGGGTCCGGACAGGAGGACAGCATGCCGGAGATGCGGCCAACCGGGTCATCAAGCGAAGACTTGCAAGGAAAGCGAGAGTTGTGTTCTCTGCAGGGATCGTGGTGCGTCTGGCGAAAGCGTCGCACACACTGCGGGCTCGGGACGGTGTCCGATCTTCAGGGCGGAATTGGAGAGGGCTAGGGTGCGAACGCCATGATCCGCATTTTGCAAATTAACATGCACCGGAGTGCAACCGCTCACCAGTTGCTAGCACAGTTCGCTGCGGAAGTAAATGCTGATCTAGTGCTGATTAGCGAGCAATACCGAAACAAGGACCCGTCCTCATGGTATCTGGACTTATCGGGCACCGCTGCCATCTGGGTTCGGGACGACGTTCGACTTCGTGTTCTTGCCGAAGGCCGGGGAGACGGATTTGCCTGGATCCGGTGTTTAGGGATAACGTTTTTTAGCGTTTACCTGACGCCGAATGAGTCGATTCCGGACTTTCAACGTCGGCTTGATGCTCTGGAGGACGCCGTTTCGAGCACGGAGGGACGAATCCTGGTTGGCGGTGATTTTAATGCCAGGGCTCTTGAATGGGGCATGCCTCAATCAGACTCCAGAGGGAAACGGATTCTGGAAATGGCGGCGAGAACCGGACTCGTAATTTTAAACACCGGATCCACGCCAACGTTTCGGCGCTCAGGTTGTGAAGGAAGCATTCCCGACATCACTTTTGCGTCGGAATCTCTGGCATCATCGGTGGACGGGTGGCGAGTCCTAGAAGACTTCTCGGCAAGTGATCATCAGTACATTGCGTTCGGAGTGTTTGACGCTACTTGCCGGCGAGCACCAACACGACGTTCCCTGCGTGTGGAATGTCGCGAAGGTGAACATCGGAAGGTTCGTCGAAGCTCTTGGAACAGGTAGGGCCGCACTGGGGGGCACTCCGGGGGGTGGTGGTGTCGTAGCTGACACCGTCGTAAATTCAGTGATGAATCTGATAACGGCGGCGTGTGAGGCTTCCATGCCCCGGAGGGGCCCCAGGCGCGACAAGCCTTCTATGTACTGGTGGACGGCGGAAATTGCCGACCTACGGAAGGAGTGTCATAAGCTCCGCCGTTTGGCACAACGTTTGTACGCCAACGAGGAGGCATGTGCCATAAAGGCACAATATAGATCAGCAAAAATGAGACTCCGCAGCGCTATAAATAAAAGCAAAGCTCGCGGCTGGCAAAATCTTGTTAATGAGGTGAATGATGACCCGTGGGGACTTGGCTATAAGCTTGTCACTCGGAAAATCGGGGCTCTGCGGAAGCCCTGCATACTGAGCACCGACCAGATGGACCGCATTGTGCGGGCATTGTTCCCCAGACACCCTGTACGGGTTGATGTAAACAGCGCGGAAAGCCTCGTGGATTGCCCCCTTTTCACAATGGGAGAACTCGAAGAAGCGGTTCTCACTATGAAAAACAGGAAGGCGCCAGGCCCTGATGGCATCCCGGCGGA
The DNA here is from genome assembly GCF_905115235.1 of Hermetia illucens. NCBI lineage: Eukaryota > Metazoa > Arthropoda > Insecta > Diptera > Stratiomyidae > Hermetia > Hermetia illucens. The sequence continues at coordinate 123,225,763 of NC_051849.1, read as the reverse complement.
AGTTTACAAACTGGTGTTCCGCCAACGGCCAGAATTGCTGCTCGAAGCGTTCAACGCGTGCTTGAAGGAGGGCATTTTTCCTTCTCGCTGGAAAGTGGCCAGACTCGCGTTAATCCGTAAGGGTAAAGGAGATCCGGAGCTCCCGTCTGCATACCGACCGCTGTGTATGCTTGACACGGCCGGAAAAGTGCTCGAGAAGCTCATCAGGGGTAGACTCGCTGAAGCGATCCGTGCTGCCGGGGACTTATCCGCAAGGCAGTTCGGGTTTAGAACAGGGAAATCTACAGTGGATGCTGTTATGGAGGTCGTAGATGCGTTTAATCGAGCCGGGGCGCACAGCCGCCGATCTCGACGGATAGTGCTCCTCATAATGCTTGACGTCAGAAATGCCTTCAATTCCGTAAGATGGACAGATATGCTGGGCACACTAGAGAACTCCTTTCACGTGCCAAGCTATCTCTTGTGGATAATGAAGGATTATCTGAAAGACCGCTCCCTGTTCTATGAGACGCTAGAGGGCCAGAGGAGGATGGAAATCACGTCGGGAGTAGCGCAGGGATCCATCCTAGGGCCGGATCTCTGGAACGCTTCCTACGATAGTCTGCTGAGACTCGATATGCCTGAAGAGTCGCGCCTGGTCGGTTATGCAGACGACGTTGCGGCACTTGTTGCCGGACGCACTGTTGAACAGGCGCAAAGCAGACTTGGCATATTGATGCGACGGGTAAGCGGATGGATGACTGCTCACGGTTTCAACCTTGCGCTGGAGAAAACCGAAGTAGTCATTCTGACCAGAAAGAGAATCCCGACCTTGCGTCCCATATCGATCGGCGAGTTGACTATAGAGTCAAAACCAGCGGTTAAATACCTTGGTTTAATGCTCGACTCGAAGATGAGCTTCTTCGAGCAAATCAAAGCAGCCGCGGACAGGGCTGCAACAGGAGTCGCTGCCTTGAGTCGGCTAATGGCGAATGTGGGCGGCCCTATATCAACTAGGAGACGTCTCCTCATGGGAGCAACGCAGTCCGTCCTTCTCTATGGTGCGGAGGTATGGGCTGATGCCCTTGACAAGGAGGTGCATCGTAAACGCCTAGCTCAAGTGCAGAGGCGGGGAGCTTTGCGAGTGGCGTCTGCTTATCGCACTGTCTCCGAACCGGCTGTGATGGTGATTGCGGGAGTGATCCCCGTTGCCCTCCTTGCCAAGGAGCGCAAAGCTATCTATCGCCGTAAGGGCGAAAACTTAAGAGAAGTGGTTGCCCGTGAAGAACGTCAACGCACCCTTAACGAGTGGCAAGTTTCTTGGCAAAATGAGCCAAGGGGCAAGTGGACTGCGCGGCTCATCGACAAAGTAGACCCATGGTTGAACAGAAAGCACGGTGAGATTGATTACTTCCTTACCCAACTTCTAAGTGGGCATGGAGATTTTCAGTCTTACCTGCACAGGGTTGGGAAGGCGCGATCTCCTGATTGTGTGTTCTGCAATAGAGTGCCGGATGACGCTGAGCACACCTTTTTCTCTTGCGAGAGGTGGGATGGCCTCCGCCAGCAGCTTTATGCAGACACAGGGGAGCTCTCTCCAGACAACATTGTCAGAGAGATGCTGAAGAGCGCTGGCAGCTGGAATCGTATTGCGCATTATGTTCGGGCTCTTCTTACTACGAAGAAGATTGAACTCGACCGGCAGAGGGATCGGACGGTAAGGGGTTCCCTGAACTAACAACTCCCTTCCTCCCCTCCCCTCCCGTTGGTGAAAGGAATTCCCTGACTTGAAGGCTCCCAAAGCCGGGAGAGCGGGAGGGCTAGCCCGAAGTAATGTGTCAAACGGTTCCAGGCTAGTTCTCTGATGACAGGGAGGTGTTTAGTTGGTAGTCCGCCAGCGTGCTTTTGCGGGAGTCCAACACTCTGTGCGTAAACGCATTCACCTACCCTACTCCAAAAAAAAAAAAATATACAGTGCAAGAATCTCGATGAAGTGACATCCGAAGGAGAAATTTGTACTGCCTTGATGGAATAGTTCAAGTTGGAGGAACTTGTCGAAGAGTCCATTGTGAGTTTGCGGAAAGCCTATGGCAGTACTCAAACGGCCAGATTGTGGTTACCAGTGGACAGAGCGCAAAAGTTATTGGCAGCCGGGAAGGTTTGAATCGTATGGGTTGTTTGCCGTCTGAGAGAGCAAAGTTCTCTAAAGAGGTGCTCCAAGTGCCTCGCGTTTGATCATTTCGCGAAGGCATACACCAGCGGCATTGATCGGTCCGATCGATGCAGAAGGTGTGGGGAGAAAGGTCATATTGCCAAAGGGATCCCAAATGCTTATTATGCGAAGGAAGTGAGGAATTACCGGAATATTGCCGGAAGTGGTAAATGCCTATGAAAAAATGGGGTTTATTCAAATAAACCTTAATCATTGTAGGGTTGCTCCAGATTTACTCGAGCAGACCATCTACGAATCCGAGGTGGAAATCGCTATCATTAGCGAACCCTATAGAAACCGTTATGGTGGTATATGGGTTACAGATTCAACTGATCATCATCATCATCAACGGCGCAACAACCGGTATCCGGTCTAGGCCTGCCTTAATAAGGAACTCCAGACATCCCGGTTTTGCGCCGAGGTCCACCAATTCGATATCCCTAAAAGCTGTCTGGCGTCCTGGCCCACGCCATCGCTCCATCTTAGGCAGGGTCGGCCTCATCTTCTTTTCCTACCATAGATATTGCCCTTATAGACTTTCTGGGTGGGATCATTTTCATCCATACGGATTAAGTGACCCGCCCACCGTAACCTATTGAGCCGGATTTTATCCACAACCGGACGGTCATGGTATCGCTCATAGATTTCGTCATTGTGTAGGCTACGGAATCGTCCATCCTCATGTAGGGGGCCAACAATTCTTCGGAGGATTCTTCTCTCGAACGCGGCCAAGAGTTCGCAATTTTTCTTGCTAAGAACCCAAGTTTCCGAGGAATACATGAGGACTGGCAAGATCATAGTCATAGTCATAGTAAGAGCTTTGACCCTATGGTGAGACGTTTCGAGCGGAACAGTCTTTGTAAGCTGAAATAGGCTCTGTTGGCTGACAACAACCGTGCGCGGATTTCATAATCGTTGTTGTTATCGGTTGTGATTTTCGACCCTAGATAGAAGAAATTGTCAACGGTCTCAAAGTTATATTCTCCTATCCTTATTCTTGTTCGTGTTTGTGTTTGACCAGTGCGGTTTGATGTTGTTGGTTGATTCGTCTTCGGTGCTGACGTTGCCACCATATATTTTGTCTTGCCTTCATTGATGTGCAGCCCGAGATCTCGCGCCGATTGCCGCCTGCTCGATCTGGATGAAGGCAGTTTGTACGTCTCCCATCGTTCTTCCCATGATGTCGATATCGTCAGCATAGGCCAGTAGTTGGGTGGACTTGAAGAGGATCGTACCTCTTGCATTCACCTCAGCATCACGGATCACTTTCTCGAGGGCCAGGTTAAAGAGGACGCATGATAGCGTATCCCCTTGTCGTAGACCGTTGTTGATGTCGAATGGTCTTGAGAGTGATCCTGCTGCTTTTATCTGGCCTCGCACATTGGTTAGGGTCAGCCTAGTCAGTCTTATTAATTTCGTCGGGATACCGAATTCTCTCATGGGTGTGTACAGTTTTACCCTGGCTATGCTATCATAGGCGTCTTTAAAGTCGATGAACAGATGGTGCAACTGTTGTCCATATTCCAACAGTTTTTCCATCGCCTGCCGCAGAGAGAAAATCTGATCTGTTGCTGATTTGCCTGGAGTGAAGCCTCTTTGGTATGGGCCAATGATGTTCTGGGCGTATGGGGCTATCCGGCCTAGCAAGATAGTGGAGTATATCTTATAGATGGTACTCAGCAACGTGATACAACTACTGATGGAGCGGCGATATGGGCTTGCGGTCAGACATACAGCGGCTTTGTGTGGGCGAAAATAAACGGGGTATATGTGTACAGTCGTTACGCCCCACCAAGCCTGATACTGCCCGAATTTGAGGAAATGCTTGACAGTCTTGTTCTGGATGTAAGGGTTCGTAGTCCAAGGGTGATTGCTGGTGATTTCAATGCTTGGGCCCGTGAGTGGGGTAGCAGAGAATTAAATGCTAGGGGGCGCAGTTTAATAGAAGCTTTCGCACAGTTGGATATAATTCTGGCCAACGAACGATATGTAAACACCTTTCAGAAAGGGGGGCTGTCTCAATCGTAGACCTAATTTTTGCCAGCCCTGCGCTGGCACGTGGTATGCCCTGGTGCGTCAGCAAGCACTACACCCACAGCGATCACCAGGCAATCTTCTTTGGGCTATAGGTGGAGTCACCGGGCAAAGGACCATCATGCCTGGAACCGAGAAAGATGTCAGGCTGGTCTGCTAAAGCTATGGATGTGTAGATCTTCATAGAGGTGTGGTTAGACCAACCTAAAAAAGCAGGCACCTCTACGGAAAGAGCTGCTCATGTGGCCCAATGCATCGTCAAAGCATATGACGCGCCCATGCCTAGGAGGTGCTCATTCTCCGGTAGAAAACCAAACCACTGGTGGAATACTGAACTGGCCAGCCTTCGATCAGCCTGTCACAGAGCCAGAAGAGCGGCTCAATCGACCAAGGGCAAAAGTGCGCGCCTATAAGGAACCCCGCAAAACCCTCAAGCTCGCCATCCAATGGAGCAAGAGGGAACACTTTAAGGAGGGAAGCGGATGCAAACCCGTGGGGTAGCGGCTATAGAATCGTGATGGGGCGATTCAGTTACCGATCATCTCCGCAGATCACGTGCCCTTCTCTCTTGTTAAAAATCATCCAGGGGCTATTCCCACAGCAAGAGGAGGGCATAGATAGCTTCCAGCAACCTCTAAACGACATAGCAATACCGCCAGTCACTAGCGACGAGCTGCTGGAGAACTGCGCTAGGATAGGAGATAACAAAGCTCCGGGTCTGGATGGCGTTCCCAATCGGGCTCTTAAACTTGCCGTGAAGTCCAGACCGGACATGTTTGCTGAAAAAAAGTCAAGCGACGACGGCTTTACGGTTTCTTACCAGGGCAGAGGCAAATCTTCAGACGCTGCCTCACCTCTGCCCTGGGAGCAGCGTGACCGTAGCGGCTCGCAGATGTTGAATGCTCCTTTATATAATTCGTAGAACACGACATGCCTACGAATTATATTGAGCGCAAATCCGGTCACGCTGCTCCCAGGGCAGAGGTGAGGCAGCGTCTGACGATTTGCCTCTGCCCTGGTAAGAAACCGTAAAGCCGTCGTCGCTTGACTTTTTTTAAAAGTTTGGGTGCAAGCCCTAAGCGAGGGGTCCGTGGACCAGAAAAGAGGGAGTAAGTTGCTCCCCAGTTGGTCCGGTCCTGCATTAAGTTGATGCGGGCTTAGGACCTCCTTCATTCTCAAAACGAATGTTTGCTGAGTTGTTCGAAGCGTGCGTATCCGAGGGGATATTCCCTGCATCATGGAAACGACAAAAATTGTTGCCATTGCCTAATGCTGGCAAACGTCCAGATGAGCTAACCTCCTACAGACCTATTTGTCTTTTGGACACTGCGGGCAAAATGCTAGGGCGAGTAACCTATAATAAATTACTCCCGATTGTTGAGAGCCAGGGACGTCTCTCAGATCGGCAGTATGGGTTCCGTATAGCCAGATCAACCATTGATGCTATCAAAATGGTTACTGGAATCCACGGAAAGTGTAATACTAGCAAATATTGCATAGTAGTGACACTGGATGTGAGTAATGCATTTGAGAAATTCTGGCGAAGATTGGTATTCCCGCTTATCTTCCAGCTATTGTCAACAGCTATTTACAAGAACGGAGGCTTTGGTATGACACCGATGACGGATCCCAGGAGTACGTTGTCTCCGCGGGAGCTCCGTACTGGGCCCACTAATGTGGATCATCATGTACAACGATGTACTTAATCTTCCCCTCCCCCGATATAGCGCTGGTCGTGGCCGCAAAGCATTTCGAAGATGCTGAGTTATACTCATGCGAACCGGTCAGTGCTATTACGGGTTGGCTAGAGAGTTCTGGTCTGACACTTGTGGAGGAAAAAACGGAAGCGGTCCCCATTACCAAGCGCCGTAAAAGCAATTTTGCCCGTATTCAAATTGAGAATCATATCATCACTTCTAAGCCTGCCATCAAATACTTGGGAGTGATGATAGACGGAAAGCTTAGCTATAAGCAGCACGTGCAGTATGTTTATGATAAAGCATCCACTGCAACTATGACCCTGGCAAGGATGATGCCGAACGTGGGAGGGCCACGGTATGCTTCGAGGTTGCTTATAGCTAGGGTAGTGAGTTCGATCCTGCTTTATGCAGGTCCAGTTTGGGGAAAGGCATTGCAGGTTGCATTTAACGCTAACAAATTGAGTTCAGTCTACAGAAGAACAGCCCTAAGGGTGTGCTCGGCATTCAGGACTGTCTCAGATGATGCAGTATTCCTCATCTCTGGAATGATGCCCATTGACATCTTGGCAGATGAGATGACGAATATATATAATGCGAAATCTATCTCTCCGTTATTGCAAACGAAGAACGCCGAAAGGGAGAGATCCTCTAAATAGATGGCAAGAGCGTTGGGAACGCTCGGGAAAGGGTCGGTGGGCACACAGACTCATCCCGGTAACGTACAGTTAAAGACTTCCACCTCCTCCTCCTCAGACCGAGAGACATTGAACCGATTTTAATAAGGTTTTGTTTTAGAAACACTGTTTCGATGTGTCTGCACTGCACCCACAATGGTTACCAAAAGAGAAACAACCACTCCTTTCATTATTCTAAGCTTTTCTTAAATACAATAATTTTGCCGTGCTCTGCAACGTCTATTCGAATATTTTGTTTACATTCATATCCATTAGCACGATAACAAAACGACATTAAAAAACTTGAGGAATGAAAAAACTGATAAAAGTGCACAAGTGTTGGATGCGAGTTGCTACAATTTAATCCTAAGATATTTATGTGAAATGTATATGTGGATAATATATGATTCTATGTTTTGTTTTTTTGATGATTTGGCTATTTTACAAGTTGAGTGGACTTATCTATCTTATCTTATCTTATCTTATCTTTGGGTACATATATGCTGAGCGTACTGATGATGCTAGCATGTTGAGTGCGATGATCTTCGCAGATGATCGTGAACGTTTTGTTTCACGCAAGCCTTCAATACAAAACCAAAAGAGCAAAGAAAGGCAAACATCCCTTATCGCATTAAATTCATCTTGGCCAAAAAATCAAAAAATGACTGACGGTTTCGTCCAGGGCAGAGGCAACTTATCAGACGCTGCCTCACCCCTGGGAGCAGCGTGACCGAAACTGCCAACAGGAAAACAAACATTTTTGCGAAAACAAACATTTTTATTACACCTATAGACCTACAATGCTAAATTAACCTAACTTATGTACTACCTTAACAGCCTAGCTTAATCTAAGGTATAATCTATGGCTTAAACTAACTTATCGCTAAGGAATAAAAGGAAAAATACATATTATGATATCTGGAGGAAAAGTCGAAAAAAATCTCCATTAGTTGAATTTTTTATAAAAGCGGGCGGGCGGGGAAGGAACTAGGATGTGGGTTGGGATGGGGGGCATGCGGGAGGGGTTTGGGAAAGGAAGCTAGGAGTGGCGCTAAGGATGGGAAGGTTTTGTAAACTTGGATGAGGAGTAGTTACCGTTATAGAAGATTACTCTACCGCCGGGGTCGAAAAGAAGGTTACGGGCCTGGAGAGATACGAGGATTTGCGGGAACAGATGAGTTCGTAGAAGATTCTCTTCGACGATCTCGATCTGCATGGCCTGGGAGATAAGTGGATTTGGGTGGGATATGGCTTTTTCAAGGAATTTGAGGGCATGACGGGCGAAGACGGCGTCGATGCGGGGCGTTTGAGAGGAACCGAAACTGCCAACAGGTGGAAAAACGCTCCCTTTTATTATCGCAAAACACGACAAGGCTGCGAATTATATTGGACTAAAACGCCAGTTGTTTTAGTCTAAGCTAGACTAAGGCTAAAGTTAGGTAATTGTTTAGGACATGCGTGATCCTAAGCCCACATTCACTTGATGGTGGACCGGACTAAGTGAGGAGCAACTTACTCCCACGTTTTCTAGTCCATGAATCCCTAGTTTGGAGCATAGCACCCCAAGCATTAAAAATCAAAAAATCAAAAAATGACACGGTTTCGTCCAGGGCAGAGGCAACTCATCAGACGCTTTAGTCCAATATAATTCGCAACCTTATCGTGTTTTTGCGATGATAAAAGGGAGCGTTTTTCCACCTGTTGGCACTTTCGGTCACGCTGCTCCCAGGGCAGGGGTGAGGCAGCGTCTGATGAGTTGTCTCACCTCTGCCCTCCTGGTCTCCAAAGCCCTTGCTTGGTCGATAGATAGATAGATAGAAACCAAAATAGTCCACATGAGTGATGTTCATATTAAATCGTTCGACTTGAAATTTATCATCGCGATGGAAAAGTTCTAAAAGGCAAACCAAAGAAAAACGTGCGAGAACATTGCTTCAGTCTGAAAATTGGCACAGATGCTCGTCAGAGTTTAATAGCGACGTAGAAGTTTAGCAGGGTCGAACGATCTCCTGTTGGTTTTATTCCTTTGGCCATAGGCCAAGCCTTGGAAGCAGTGCAAAAGTATTGCCAGCCGTTCTCACAGCGGAAACAATAATATACATAGGGTACCGGGATGCAATTGCGGCGATGATGCTTAATAAAGCGGACTTATAATATAATCAAATGGAAGGCGGTATCAACGCCATAATCATCCGTCAGTAGAAAGTAGCGATACTTAAACAGGAAATACCCGATTACTCTAGGGAGGTCCAAACTATGATAGGAGAGATAAGAGTTAAACACAAGCAGCTATATCAGATCCGACATGTACACGAGCTTGTGGAATATGTGGGAAGGATAACTTCTCCTTTGAGGAAGATGCAATTGAGATCTTATCCCTGGTTTACGAAACCATGATCAGATCAGGTCCGGCTTGCTTGCAAGAGATTGTAAAAAGCAAAAAAAAATCCACAAGAGTGGTGTCTACAAAGAAGTTGTCGGGAGAGACCTACGTGGCCCGGATAAGACCAAGCCTTGGGGTTTGTTTTCAGAGGACAGGTAGGTAAAATCCCCATAGTTTGCGACAACACCCAGTTGGGAATTCATTCCCGGTCAGGTTTGTAGCACTTTCCTCCTGTAATCTGAATATAACTATAATACTTTTAACATAACTCAGGGTCCCAGAAGTGCGGGAATCAAATGAAAACAGACGATCCAAACGGCTATTCCCAAGTGTCATCAGCCAGAAAAGTTGAGATTGACTTCACCCGAATGGAGCTCAGAGAAAATAAATGAAACAAGTTGGAATATCGAAAGCTGACGCTTCGCGTATAAAGGTTTTGTATTCATTTTATGTGAGAAACTTTCTACGAACGTTTTGTTATTTATTAGTCAATTCTAAAAGTTGGTAATATACTATTAGTAAGTTTATTGAGCAGATATCGAAATGGCACATATTTTGAGGCCTAGATTTCATCTAAGTGCACGACCTTGATGTTTTTTTCGGAATTTTGGGTTGGGTAGTTTCTGAAAATGAGTCCTGTCTCACTTTAAGTGTGTATATTTTGACTTCCTCCTCACGTACTTTACAATTCACGTCAAAACTAATATCAGCTAACCGAAACCTTTCATTTAATACCCCATACGACTATATCCGGTGATTTTTTTTTTAAATACCCCCTTTGCATATATGGAAAGCCCCGTTTAAACTCCACCTAAATTTATGTCACTCATTATATGCGTGGGATTTCATGGTTCCTATCTGTCCACCAAATTTCGTTCGGATCGGTTTAGCCATTTTGGAAAAAAATGCATGTGACAGACAGACAGTGAATCGGTTTTAATAAGGTTTTATTTTACACCAATTTGGCACGAAATATTGTCCTCTATGCTGGTGCGTAAGTTAGTAGTCCTGGGATGAATTTAAAGGGGGTTTTCAGTAAATTTCTTAAAGTTGGTAATATATTATTAGTTAAGTTTATTTGAGCAGATATCGGAATGAGCCATATTTTGAGGCCTACGCGCACCTTCCTGATTTTTTTTGAATTTTTGGGCTGGGTAGTTTTCGAAAATGAGTACTGTCTCAATTAGTACACAGTGTGTACATTTTAAGTCCGTATTCGCACTTTGCGATTCACATTAAAACTAATATCAGATTTGGAAAGTACTAATCGAGACCTTTTATGCCCCACATGATTATATTCAATGGAAAAAAAAGTGTGATATTGATATTTAGTTGCAGTAAATTTACGCGGTAAAGACAATTTTGAGCTACTGTAACTTTGTTAGTAATAGTATGATTTTGATTAAACTTGGGCATAATATGCTTCATATTATATTCTATACTACTTTATAACTCTGGGATAAACTTAAGGGGAGTTTTACTCAATTTTCCCCAAAAATATGGTAATATACTATTATTAACTTAACTTGAGCAGATATCGATATGGAGAGTATTTTGAGACCTGAAAACCATATAGAGGCAGCCTCATGATTTTTTTCAGATTTTTCGGTTGGGTAGTTTCTGACAATGGCTGCGTTAAAAAAAATCATCACTTTCCGACCCTCCCACTCACCGCCTTTCTAACAAATTTCAAAACTAAGACCGGCATCGAAAAGTACTAATCAACACCTTTCATTTGATACCCAATATGCCTATATTCCCTAAATCTTAACCTAGAAGGATATCGCTCACTCCATGTCTGGGTGTTCACAGTTCCCACCTTCTCAACAAATTTCGTGTCAATCGGTATGGGCGTTTCTGAGAAAAGTGCGTGTAAATAGACGGACAGACAGACAGGCAGACGGACAAACAGACAGATAGACATTGAACCGATTTTAATAAGGTTTTGTTTTGCACACAAAAGTACACTGTACATATTGTATTACGGCGAAAAAAAAAACATTATTGGAAAAAACGTGCTCAAAATAATTGTCTTAGTTTATTAAGGTTTTGTGTGAAACAAAACCTTATTAGAATCAGGTCGATGTCTGTCTGTCCGTCCGTCTGTCTGTGTGTCTGTCTTTTTTTTCAGGAGGTGAAAATCTTCAAAAGACACTGGTCTGGACACACCAGCGTGTGGGATTTTTACCCACTAAAACCACCCCCGACTCCCTTCCTGCCCCGTGGAATCACCATAAGGTATTACATCACGGGGTGGAATCAGCTCATTCTAGTATAGTCACCTTTCTTCTATACGCGGCGCACGTGACCGCACTTTCCTCCTTTCCACTGTCTTTCGCAGTTTCGTTTGGATAGATGCGATCATGAAGTTGACCGCATCCCAATTTTGTTGATGTGCTAGCATTTCCGGCACCAGATTTTCTGATACCAGCTCCTCTCCTAGAGTGTCCTCTAGTTTCGTCCTTTCTTCCACAAATCTCGGGCAGTGGAAGAATACATGCTCTGGCTCCTCTGGGACTCCATCACAATTTGGACAGTCGGGTGAGGTGTACAATTTAAACCTGTGCAGGTATTGGCGATGCGATGCGATTGCCCCGTGAGAAACTGGGTGAGATTATAATTAATCTCACCGTGTCGTCTCTCCAACCACTCCTTGATGGCAGGAATGAGCCGGTGAGTCCACCGACCCTTTCCCGAGTGTTCCCACCGCTCTTGCCACCTATTTATGGATCTCTCCCTCTCAGCGTTCATCGTGCAATAAGGGAGAGATTCACTTCGCATTATATATATCGCCATCTCATCTGCCAAGATGTCAATCGGCATCATTCTAGAGCTTCTGAGCACTCAGGCCGTGTTGGCCCATTGTACACGCCACCCCCGTCTAACGGAATATTCCGGATTCGTTAACGTATCGCAGGATTTCCGTTAGTGGATGTGATGCTACCCGTCGCAATTGGAGAACATCGGCACCAAGGATCTGATGCCTGATGCGTCCATAGGCGCCCATTCACATAGGAAATGCTCCGTGGATTCCGCTTCCTCATTACAGGAGGGACACGTATGTATCATCTTCGGTAATTTCTATTCTGAACATATGCCCAGCTAGTGAATTATGGCCTGTCAGAATGCCCACAATACACCTGCAGGTCCTCCTGCTTTTCGACAGGATAACTTCGCGGTACGTATGTTGAGTTCTGGTAGGAAAAGTTTGGTGTGTCGAGCAGCATTTGGGCTCTGTCACCTGTCATTATGGGAAACTTGTTCCCAGTTTTTGAAAACAGATTTTGCCAATGCTACTGATACCCCAATTTCTGGCTCCGGTCCCGGCATAGGGGAGATTGACCCCTCTTTCGCTAAAGCGACCGAGATTTCATTTCTCTCTATGCCACAGTGACCAGGTACCAGAGTAGTTCCACCGTATTGATCTAGACATAGAGTTCAAACGGTTTCTGCATTCCTGAAAGATTTTCGAGGTGATCAAAGGACTGCTCAATGCCCTCAGTGCAGCTTGACTGTCACTGCAGATTGCGATGCGCCTGCCCTTCAACCGCTCGTCAATCACCCTGTTTGCCACTCTTAGGATCGCATAAAGTTCGGCTTGAAAAACCGTTGCATATTGTCCCAAAGGAAAAGCCCCACTTCTCGTTTTTATTCGAGAGGTAGATTCCGGCTCCAGAACCCTCTTCTGTTTTGAGCCATCGGTGTAGAAGACTTCCGTATATCCCGCCACGCATTCTTCTGGGTCTTCATAGTCCTCTCTACGCTTCAGGGTAACTACATATCTTCTACCAAACAGATGTATGGGGACACGAAATCGGAAGGCATTGTAAGAACTGGATTCAGTCCTCCCAGTAACTCTTCCAATGCTCTGTGCCCCCCACATCCGTTGTTTTCCCATAGATCTAATCGAATTAGCCTATGAGCTGCTCTCACTGCAGTGCTTTGAATAAATATATCCAGTGGCTGCAAATGAGTAGTGCATTCAGAGCTGCGCCGGATGTCGTGCTCATGGCACCAGTGATACCCAGACAAACAGTTCTTTGCAGTGCGATTAGTTTACGGTGAAAACCTTTTTGTCTCACCTTAACCCACTACACTACGGATGCATATACGAACATCGGCCGAATGATGGCAACGTATATCCACATTACCACATGAGGCCTGAGTCCCCATGTCGAGGCAAAGGTCCGTCTGCACAGCCCACTTAATTAAAGCATCATCAACACCATGCGCTCTGGCGGCATCACAAAGGTTTTGAAAAGGCGCACAGTCAAAAGCCCCTTCAATGTCCGCGAACACCCCCATCGCGTACTCACCATTCAAGTTGCATCCTCTATCTTTGTGACCAAAGAATGAAGAGCAGACTCACAGGACTTTCCACGTTGGTAAGCATGTTGGTTTTCACTAAGTGGGTGTGACCTAAGTGCGTTTCCACGAATGTGACGCTCCACCAGTCTCTCCAAACCTTCAGCAAGAATGAAGTCAAGCTGATTTGTCTGAAGTTCTTTGGATTAGAATAGTCATCTTTCCCGAATTCGGTATGAAAACTACCTTAACCTGTTGCCAAGAAAAGGCACGTATCCCAGAGCAAGACATCCTCGAAAATATTTCTTAGAGGTCGCTCTAAATGCTCCATACCCTCCTTTAGCATTGCCCGATAGATGCCATCCATGCCAGGTGCTTTAAAATGTTCAAAGGAAAGTATGACAGCTCTCACCTTTTCATGGGTAACAACCGCTTTCGCAGTGTTCCAGTTCCCCTTGCAACACTTGCGTGTTGAAGGGGTTGCAAGAACCGTCAACTCTCCCCCTACCACTTCTCTCACCCATTCTCCCGGGTGGTGTACTTCCAGGAGGGTCTGTACTGAGTCCAGTCTGGAGCTCGTGAAGAACCGTCGGGTTTTCTAAGAGAATCCAACTTGGCCTACTCATCCTTTTTGAGGACTCTGCACAGCCTTGAAGTCTCCCTTTCGCCTTCCAGTTCCTCACAGTACGCTCTAAAGGAGTCTCGTTTCGAGCACCTCACGAGCCTCTTATATTCACGTTGTGAGTTCCTGAAATTTAACCAGTCTTCGTTCTTGTTACTTTTGCAAGCACGATTTAGAAGTCGCCTGGTTGATTTCCTGAGTTTTTGCAGTTCTCGGTTCCACCAAGGAACCGCTTTACCGCTTTGGCCTCGGAAAATAGGACAAGCCTCTTCATAGCACTCTAAAAGTGTGCAGTTCAGAGTTTTCAATTCATCTTCCAGCACCAAAGGAGTCCTTAGTCGCCTAGGGAACTGTACTTTATTGCCAAGAAGTTCATTGAACTTCTTGGCGCCAAGGCCATACTAGCAGTGGACGATCTATCGCAAACATACTGCACATGTTGCTTATAGGTGAGTTTCCTGTCTATCACCACCCCAAGTATTTGATGGTCGGCTTAGAAATGATGATATGATTCCCGATTCTTATACAGGCGTAGTTTCTCTTCCGGCGCTTCGTGATGAGGACCGCTTCTGTTTTTTTCCTCCGCCAGTGTCAGACCAGAGCTCTCTAGCCAACTTTTAACAGCACTGATTGCCTCGCTTGAGTATAATTCAGCATCTTCGAGATGCTTTGCGACAACAACCTGTGCTATGTCGTCAGCGTAACCCCCCACTGTGGCTTCCTCCGGAAGGGGAATATTAAGTACATCGTTGTACATGATGTTCCACACTAGTGGGCCCAATACGAAGCCCTGCGGGACACCCGCGGAAACAACGTACTCCTGGGGTCCGTCATTGGTATCATACCAGAACCTCCTTTCAGTTAAATAACTATCGACAATAGCAGCGAGGTAAGTGTGGAACACCAATCGTCGCCAGAGACTTTTGAATAAGGTTCCATTTGGCCGAGTTAAATGCATTCCTCACATCCAGGGTCACCACCACTCAATATTTGTTGGTACATCCCCTTCCGTCTAGAACGGCTCCCCTGGAGGTTTGCCAGCCTTAGACAGCAGCACCAGCTTCTGCCACCTCCACGGTGCTGGAAAGATATCCTTGGACATGCACGTTTCGAACAGCTCCGGGAACATATCCGGTCTACATTTGACGGCAAGTTTGAGGGCCTTATTCGGTATGCCGTCAAGACCCGGGGCTTTACTATCGCCTATTCGATTGCAGATCTTCAGAAGCTCGTCCCTGGTTACTGGTGGAATCGACTTCACATTCAGGGGGCGCTGGAAGGTGTCAGTACCCCCTTCTTGCTTAGGAAATAACCCATGGATTATTTCCAACAAGAGTACAGGCCACGTGTTCTGCGGAGATGATCGGCCTCTGAATCGTCCTGTCACGATTTTATAGGCCCTACCCCACGGATTTATGTCCGCTCCTTAAAACATTCCCTCTTACTCTGCTGGATAACGAACTTGAGGTTCTTGCGAGCTTCCCTGTAGACATGCCCTTGATCGATCCTACCTATTGCCCTCTGAGCTGTTTGTCCGGCTCTGTGGTAAATCGATCGAAGGCTGGCAAGTTTACTATTCCACCAATAAATGGGTCTTCTAGTGGGGAATGAGCATCTCCTAGGCATCGACGCATCACATGCTTTAGAGATACCCTATATGACATGGAGAGCTCTATCCGTGGAGGTGCCTGCTTTGCTATGCAAGTCTAGCCACACCTCCATGAATGTTTGTTCATCCATCACTTTTGCAGACCATCCTAGTGTTCCTGCCTTGTGGCTCCGTCCTTAGTTCAAAGGTGATTGTCTGGTGATCGCTATACGTAAAGTCCTCGCTAACTTGCCAGGACATGTCACGTGCCAACGCAGGGTTGACAAAAGTCAGATCTACAATTGAACCAATTCCCCCTTTCCGATAAGTGTTTACATCGCCTTCGTTGGCCAGAGCTACATCCAACTGGGCAAATGCTTCTAATAAGCACCGCCCCCTTGCGTTAGTCTCTTTGCTGCCCCACTCGATAGGCCACGCTTTAAAGTCACCGGCTATCACCTTTGGACCTCGTCCCCCCGCGTTGTGAACAAGATCGTCTAACAGGTATTCAAATTCAGGCAGTGTGAGACTCGGTGGGGCGTAACATCTATATACGAATATATCGCTTATTTTTGCCTACACAAAGCCACTAGCCGCCTGACGCATGCTATATTGTATGGGTTGACGACCGCACATCAGGCATTTGAAGCAAGTCTTTAAAGAGACCTGCTCCCTTAGTCGATAAACAACCCATCCAATCCGAACCTTCCCCACGACAAACTAGCAGTCGCATTGTGGCCGTTTGAGTACCGCCATAAAGCTTTCTTAGGCACACGATAGATACTTCGCTGAATTCCTTCAACTGGAATTGTTGCTTCAAGGCAGTGCAGATATCTTCTATGGATGTTGCCTCATCAAGATCGTTGCACTGAATATAGCACCCCCCCCCCCTATATGTTCTGACATTCATCAAGGTTGAGAGGTGGCGGCGTTCGATCAACACGTGATCAATTTGGTTGAAAGTGGTCCCGTCTGGGGAGGCCCACGTATGTTTGCAGACCGCTTTCGCGCAAACCAGGTACTTTCAACAACAATTTCGTGTGACGCTGCTAATTGAGTGATCCGCAGTCCGTTATCATTTGTATTTTGGTGTAAGCTATGGTAGCCAAAGTATCGCCTGAATACAGGCTTCTTCCCTACTTGGCTGTTAAAATCCCCAAGTATGATTTTAATATCATATCTGGGACAGGCTTCTAGGGTTCGTTCTACTGCCTCGTAGAAAGTATATTCCTCCGACTCTGCAGTCTCCTCTGTAGAGGCGTGAACGTTAATGAGGTTTATATTTTTAAACTTGGCTGACAAGCGCAAAGTGCATAGCCGTTCGCTTATGTTTTCAAAGCCGATAACAGCAGATTTCATTTTTTGGCTGACTAAGAAACCTACTCTGAGCACATGGTTTACTGAATGGCCACTATAATATATGGTGTAACGACTCTTCTCTATTAAGTACATGGTTGTACATGATGTTCCACAGTAGTGGGCCCAATACGGAGCCCTGCGGGACACCCGCGGAGACAACGTACTCCTGCGGTGCGTCATCAGTGTCGTACCAGAGCCTCCTTTCAGTTAAATAACTATCGACAACTGCGGCGAGATAGTCGGTAATACCAACCTTCGCTAGGGATTTGCGTATTAGATTCCAACTGACCGAATTGAATGCATTTTTCACGTCCAGGGTTACTACCACGCAATATTTGCTGGTACTACCCTTTCCGTGGGTTGCATCCTCGACCAAGCCAGTAACCAATTTGATGGCATCAATGGTTGATCTGGCTTTACGCAACCCGAACTGCCGATCTGAAAGGGCGCCTTGGCTCTCAACAACCGGGGGCAATCTATTATAGATTACCCGGTCTAACATTTTCCCCATCGTGTCCAAATGACATATGGAGGAGGATGGTTCACCGGGAGGTTGACCACGCTTAAGCAGAAGTACCAACTTCTGCCGCTTCCACGGTGCTGGAAACATTCCCTCGGACATGCACGCTTCGAACAACTCAGCGAACATGTCCGGTCTAAATTTCACGGCAAACTTAAGGGCCTTATTCGGTACTCCATCCAGACCCGATGCTTTATTGTCTCCTATTCTGCCGCAGATCTCACGCAGTTCGTCTCTGGTGACTGGAGGAATTGCCGTCACATTCAGAGGTGGTTGGAATATGGAGGGCGAACGGCCTCTGAATCGTCCCATCACGATTCTATAAGCACTCCCCCACGGGTTTATGTCCGCTTCTGAGCAGAGCTCCTTAAAGCATTTCCTCTTGCTTCGCTGGATGGCGAGCTTGAAGGTTTTGGGGGCTGCCTCTTTTGGCCCCTGATCGACTCTACCTACCGTCCTCTGAGCCGCTTTTCTGACTCGGTGGCAGGCTGATCGAAGGCTGATCAGTTCATCATTCCACCGGTAGTTTGGTCTTCTACTGGCAAATGAGCACCTCCTAGGCATGGACGCATCACATGCTTTGGCGATGCATTGTGCCAGATGGGCGGCTCTTTCCGTAGAGGCGCCTGCTTTATCAGGTTGATCTAACCACACCTGTATGAAGGTCTGCTCATCCAAAGATTTTGCAGACCAACCTGAAATCTTTTTCGGTTTCGGGTATGATAGCTCTTTGCCCTGTGACTCGATGCATGTCTCAAAGAAGATTGCCTGATGATCGCTGTGGGTGTAGCGTTCACTGACGGACCAGGACATGTCACGTGCCAGCGCAGGGCTGACAAAGGTCAGGTCTACAACCGAACCTGATCCCCCTTTCTGAAAGGTGTTTACAACACCTTCGTTAGCCAAAACCATCTGCGTAAAAGCTTCTATTAAACTGCGCCTCCTAGTATTTGATTCTCTGCTACTCCACTCTAGGGTCCAAGCATTGAAATCACCAGTAATCACCTTTGGACTTCGTCCCCTTGCGTCGTGAACAAGATTATCAAGCATTTCCTCGAATTCAGATAGTGTCAGACTTCGTGGGGCGTAGCAGCTATTTACATATAAACCACTTATTTTCGCCTACACAAAACCCTTGGTTGCCTGACTTGCAGAACATTGTATGACCTGTCGACTGCAAGCCCATATCCCCGCTCCACCAGTCGAATCTATGACCCATATGCCACCGTGACGGTTTCTAGAGGGGTCACATTATAATGGCAACTTCCATCTCAGATTCGAACGTGGTCTGCTCAAATAAATCTTGAGCGACCCTGCAATTTATTAAAATAAACCTCGTTTTCTCATTGCAGTGACCGCCTTCCTAAATTCCGGATATTTGGGGTCCCTATTGCACTCTCTGGCAATATGGCCTTCCTCCCCACACCTCTTGCATCGAGTGGATCGATGTGCCCAAACATGAGGCATTTTGCTCTCTTAAACGGCAGACAAACCCTTCCGGCAGCTAACAACATCTGCGCTGCCTCCGCTGGCACTCGTGTTGTGGCCATTTGAGTGCCACCATAGGCTTTTCGTAGGCCCAGAACAGACCCCTCTGTAAGTTCTTTCAACTTGAATTGCTCTTTCAGAGCAGTACAAATTTCTTCTTCCGATGTGACTTCATCGAGATCTCCTTTCTGGGTTCTTTGGATTCTGTTCACATTTCCGCTCAGATTTTTTGGGTCGGGATCTGCTTTAACCTTTTTGAATATCTCCGCGTAGGACAGATTGCCTTTACTGGAGATAACAATCGCATCTGGACGAGTTCGCACTTTTGCTTTTCGTTTCGCTTTTTTGTTGGTAACTTTAGTCCATCCATCGTTTTCGTTCGTCTTGGGCTTCGCAACGCTGGTCGAGTTTCCTAGATTCGCTGTACGCTTTCCTCCTTCTGAGCTGTTGGTACTGGATTTCAGACTGTCCTGTCCACCTTTTTTTCTCTTAGGCGCCTGCTGATTATTTATAGGATCCCCTCCTTTTCATGTACTCTTTTATTTCGCTGTAATTCGATAATAGTACAGTTAGGCGTCACTTGGGTCGCTTGTGATACCGTTGGCACAGCGGGGTTCGGCGTATCTTTATTATTCTTTTCCTCCATCTGCGATCTATTATGGAGGACTCTAATAGCCCTAACCATATTCTTTATGGCTTGGTGCACGTTGTGCTTGTCCTTGATAAACGCGGACAGTTCAACTATTTTTTCCCCAAGCTGGGTGAGGGGTAACTCCTCCGGATCGGGACTCTGCTCTCTATAAGCGCCGGCAGGGTTACGCCTCTTATACGCTCTTTCACTTTTGGCGTTGATTGACCTTGCCTGTACTTTATCCTTCATCGTTTTTGGCATTGGTGGAGATCTCAAAGTTGATGAGCTTCTTTTGAATGGATCCCTTCCTTGTTCCTGGAGCACCTCCTGCTGTCGAGCATCTTGAACATATGCGGTGGGTGTTGTCACGGTTTTTGTTGTCCAAAAATCTGCCTTCAGTTCATCTTTGTTTGGTCTTGTTATTGGTGTTCTCGGTAAGGTCGTACTTCGCTTGAACACCTCCTTCTCCAGATTCAAATCACTTGTAACATTATGCCAAGGTGGCCAAGTTGTTCACCGAGGCAATACGGTCAAAGGATATCGACGAGCGGGAGCCCGCTTGCTCACTCCGAAAAGCCGCCGGTACTGGGGTTCCGAGCCCCTGCACCGCAAGTTTACTCTTTCTCTTATCTTCCATGGTGATTTTATGTTCTGGGTATCCGTCTCATACCCATTTTGGTCCACGCACCAGAGATGAGCAAAAACTAGCCCATGCACAGTCCGAAAAGAAAAGTGCATGAACACATATTTACACATCAATAAGTATGCCCCAATCCTCCAGCTGGGGTCGCGCCTGATGGGAGATCTGGCCACTCATCACATCTGTCTGTCTGTCCGTCTGTCTGTCTGTCACACCCGATTTATTCGGAAATGACTGGACCGATTGTCACGAAACTTGGTGGGAGCATGTGATATGTTGTTCCCTTTACATGCTCCATTTTGTGGTAAGTTTAAGAGGGGGCTCCCCATACATGTGAATGGAGGGTGCCACATTTTTTTCATAAAATGTGGCCATGTGGGGTATCAAATGAAAGGGCTCAATTAGTACTTTTCGAAACTGGTTCCATATTTGATATCGGATGAAACATAGGGGAGGGGGGGCTTAAAATATGACCCACAAAAAGTGTAACAGGTCTCGTTCTCAAAACCTATCCAACCGAAAAATCTGAAAAAAAAATCACAGCGGTGCATCTCTACGAAATCTAGGCCTCAAAATACTTCCGGTTCCGATAACTGTACAAATAAAGTTAATAATAATATATTTCCACATTTTAGAAATTTACACAGCAACTGTCCTTATGTCCACCCCAGAAGTACAAGTACGGTATCAGGATAAGGGATAACATAATGCACAATTTGATCAAGTTTGAAGAACATCTAACTATTATTAACAAAATTATAGGTGGTAAAACTTTACAATTTTTTGTGAAGTTGGTACACTCTACAACCTGCATGACGTCATCATCACATATCAATTCGTCAATACCACAACGAAATGAGTTCTTATGAATGGGGTCGCGAAGAATTATTTTCTTTTAGTTTTTTAGTCATTTGTATATGAATATCAATTAATCCAACCAGACATGTGTGTATGTAGGTATATAGTATATGCGTGCTAATGAACTTCGCGGGTAGTCCCTAATTTAGATAGATATAAGAAGTAAATCGGAAATATGGGTACGATCAATTTATATACGGCCTAGACCGGATACCGGTTGTTGCGCCGTTGATGATGATGATATATGTGTTCAGTATTAGGAAATAGGCAGTTTGTTTGTTTAGGGTGAGCGTAATATCTATGGCTGTAATATGTACATATGTCTCGTATTTTGGAATACAAAACCTTTATACCCGAAGCGCGAACTTCCGGTATTCCGACTTGTTTTTGATTTATTGTGTTGTTAGAACAGAATTGCCGCAGAACCTGAAGTTCTTTATCGGTAAAGGGTGTGAAAAGGCTCTAGTTAGAGAGTAGTTGCTAAGGACCTCATCATCTCGCGGTCCGATTCCGTAGCCCGACCCCCGTTGCAAAAACGAAGGGAAGCAGACATCCGTGGAAATCAACTGAGACCCAGGATCGTCTGGTTTCTCATGCTTCAGATTAGAACGGGAACTTATGGAAGTTAGGAGTTATTACAGGTACGACTAGAATTATTTTGCGGTGGTTCTTTATGACTTATTTATTTATTTATGTTACATTATGTTGCCGTACGCCTAGGCATACATAACCGCTCTCCGATCTTTTCGATTGATTTCCCCCGTTTCCCAATAATAATTGCACGACAGCGCTGTAGCAGGGAGTCAGCAAACCAGGAAATTAGATCCATTGGAAATCTCGCACACTCTTACTGATTGGCGATGAAAAGGTTAATTGTTTTTGTGAAATTAGGTTCCCTGACCTTTTTGTGGAGTCAGTGTTTTATGTAGGCCATTGCAGGGCATGTGAATGTTGCCAGCCAGCGAACTCTTCGACATTCGAGCTGAAAGTTTCAGATTATTGTCGTGTATCTAAATCCCTTCATGACCCAATTTGTCGTGAGAATGATTATTACAGTATTTGGCTGCAGCCATTACACCCACGACCTTAAACATTGCGCTACGAATTTCTTCCGCTGAAAAGAGCGGCACAGTCTTTGACACTCCATTCAACGTGTCCATTTGCAAATTATAATCTTGCGTAACAATTTATTTCTGATGTTAATGGATTTCGAGTGATTCGGAAAACAATCAGTTTTGTATGCCAAGTCATACGATAACATAATGTAACATAAATATGTCATAAAAAAGCAAATTCCATTGCTTTCCGTCGAAAAAATTGACGAAAATGGCAATAATGCAAGTAGTTACATTATGACAATTTTCACTAAAATTGAAATTACACATCTTATTCTATATAAGATATGCTACAAAATCATATATAACATGATCAAAAATATTTCGCTTTTTTAAGGACGACATATACAATCAATAATCGTCAACACGTTCAGGGTTCTTCAAGGTGAATGGGAAAGTTATTTAACCGTTGTTTTGGATGTTGTGGACTGAAGTTGTAGCAGAACAAGTGTAAGCAGAAGAAGCGTAGAAGGTGTATAAAGAAATTACAGAGGACGCTAGCGGTACGAACCTCGTCAATTTCAGATAAAAGTAGTTAATAAATTAGTCAAGAAAGTAAAGTAGCAGTGTTTCAGACACTCAATAAAGTTATTTGCTTTGTTAAAATGGGGAAAGATAGTGTTTTCACTGAAGCGGAATTTTCAGTCATCGCAAGAGTCGCAGAACAAACCGGTAAAAGAAGTCAAGCATATATTTTCTGTTTCGGATCTTGAACAATCTAGACCTGAGGGTTAGTAGGACAGATTGAAGGTTCTTGCCTCCTTAAATCCAGGAATATTGCTGCAATAATCGACGTAAAAATCGCGGGTACAAATGAAAGATGAATTTTGTTGTTTCGCTGTTACTGATTTTTATCAGGAGTATGAGTTAACTCGTGCGCAATGCTGATCACATCGTCTCCTATAAGTTACTATAATCCTGTAGTTTACCGTTTCGACCTTGAATGAAGTGCTCTAACACACTTCAGGGCCCTGATCTAATATGGATTGTTGTACCAACAATTATTACTATTATGAGTTAAATCCGTGATTATTATGCCTGTGCTCCCAAATTGTGTGGGAGCTAGTAAAATCTATGGTTTAGAATCGTACAATCAGTGACTCAATTGGCGCAAAGAGAAAATTATTAAAATTTTTTGGTGTTCCGCTGCTACTGATTTGTGTACGGAGTTTGATTTAACTCCGTGAATATTAAGTTTAGGTTCACAAATTGTGTGGAAACCTACGAAGTTTGTAGTTTTTTGTGGTCCACTCTGGTATCAGGAATCTGAACTTAGCTTTTGGTTATTGCGCCTATGCTTCCAAATTGTGTGGGAGTTTAGGCAATTTATGGTTTGTTGTAGTTCACTTTAGTGAGTTGTATCAGGAGTCTCGAGTTTAGCTGCTGGTTATATCGCCTACGATTCCAAATTGTGTGGTAGTCTAGGCAATTTGTTGTTTGTCGTGGTCCACGCTGGTGAATTATATCGGGAGTCTGAGTTTAGTTCCCAGTTATCGTGCCTGCGTTTTCAAGTTGTGTGTGGGAGTTTAGGAAAATTTGAAGCTTAAGCTAAAAGTTTATTTACTAAAGGTATGCGCTCCCATTCGTTCTCCGCAGGCAGAATCCTCCTCAAGATTTGGTGTATTTTTGGGAGAATAAGCAGTCACTATTGATTGAGGCCAATCGGAAATCATCAACTTTTATATCTCGATTATACGAACACATAATTAAAGGAAAGGGTAGTGCCAATACTGAAGATGTAGTCAGGGACAGTCAGTAATAGTCAAGACGAAGCGGGCAGAATGTCGTGTTGGTTGGAAAGTCGAATCAAGGGGGGAAATTGTGCAAACCCTCGGCACTGGGACACTTAGGCCCGAGTGGGCGCAAGCGAGTTTCAGTACCACGGAGGTGATTATGGGATGGGGTGACACCCAGCTGTGGGTTTGCCTTCCTGGAATCCCTGATATCGTCCACGGCCCTGCGTACCGGTATCATAATGGATATTTGAGTCAATTTGAGTACTCCCGCAGTATTTTCAATTCGATTTGACGATGGGTCTGAAATTGGAAAGAGCGAAAAGATTGATTATGCTCCAAAGTAAACTGAAGGAAAATGGAAAACGAGTTTTAAGCATGTGGGTGTATACGGAGAAAATTTTGAGAAGGCATGGGATCTTTTGGATAGGCGATACAGCAGTTCTCAGGGATCTTCTGGTAGTATCTCAGAAAAACTCCGGCACTATCGGAAAGGCTTTGAACACCACACGTTTGGTAGCGCAGAATTTAAGAAACCCAGGGTTTAACTGTGAGGTAGGGGTTCCGTTCATTCCTATTCTGCCTGGTGTCCAAAATTAACGGGTCTAAGTGGGCTGAACAAAACCATGACAAAAAGAAGTCTGTTCGGGAAATTACCCTGGTGGCAAAGATCACAAAGGACAGGAAAAAGCGCTTGGCATGCTTCATATGCATGGAGAACTATCGTGTCCTGTAATGTCGAAAATTGATGGAGTCCATCTTAGCTTACTCTAATACAGTTCCCCCAAGACCCGTAATTAGGGTCAGAGCAAAGGATGGTTAGGTAATCTCGAGTTACAGGGTTAGGAGGAATTTCTGCAGGAAATTGTTAGCTCAATATTGCCATTGGAGGATGATGTAGAGATGAAGACCAGGGAACTCGTAGTGAACCGTGTGACAAAAGCGGGACTCTCCAGTTTACCGCAAATGGTGAACTAGTTGTTTCCAGGCGAAAGCCTGGCCGACCAGAGCGCGGAACATTCGGAACATTTTCTAGTGTTGCTCGGGTCAAATATACTGCCCCAACTATTTTAATAAGGGGTGATAGTAGTGGGTTTTTTGCTCAAAATACAAAACTCGGTTGGGTAGTGTCTAGGTCTTCAGAGGCTTCAACGTCGAAGGGGACTGCCACCTGCTTAGTGATAAACGAATTTAAACATAGGTTAGTGAACTTTTGGGATATACGAATCAGTAAGGAGGATGCATCTAAATTAAAAGTGGAACGGTGTGAGAAGCTGTTCCAGACCAAATATTATCGGCAGAAGGACGAGCTATATGTTGTGCCTACTCCATGGCCCAGGGAAAATTCATAATGGGGAACTGTTTACACAAAGCAGTTCAATTTTTTTTGGGCAGGAGAGGAGGTGGTTAAAAAAACTCGGATTTAGGCAGAAATCAAATGACTTTATGAATGTGTATAAGGACTTGGGTCACATGCAAGAATTTCCTAAGGGACTCAGAGCGGATACTATTGGCAAGGTTTACTGCATTCCTTATCTGAGTGTCATTGGCAAGGATGCAACAATAAAACTCAGGAACGTGTTCAGCGCCCCACGTGTTCAATCTCAAGCCATATCACCTGATCCGAGACTCCAAACTCATATTTTCGATTCATAGTCGGATACACATTTTCTGCGGAGGTAACCAAAATATATCGACAGATTTTGCTGCTTCCAGAGAATCAGCTGAAGCTGCGTATTTTATGAAGAAGCAGACCCGAGGAGCCTATAGGGGAATATTTTTTGAAGACTGTCAAGTGCGAAATGGGTCATCAAAAACTTTGTGAAGGATGCCAAGGTAATGATCAGCAAAGTTTCGGAAACGCTGGGTCAACCTACCTTAGGTTGACTAAATGGGCTGCCAATGCGCCGGCTGTTCTAGAAGACGTGGATAAATCGAAGCAGTTGGAGGCTCACATAGACTTACAAAAGGAAAAGCGCGACATAGAAATTTTGGGACTGCAAGTAACGTCAGGAAGGTTAAGGTGGTTGGAGCACTGAGCTGTTGGAGCGGAAGGTCCCTTTCAAATCTCACTGGTGAGGTGGGAATTTGTTATCGTGATTGGATGCCGGATACCACTCGACTCCCCTGTGAATGAGTACCTGAGTCAAATCAGGGTAATAATCTTGTGCGAGCACAATGCGTTACGGTCTTGACTGAAGTGCTCTAACACATTTCAAGGTCCTGATGTAATACGGATTGTTGCGCCAACGATTATTTCAGTACACCATAAAAATCGGCAGTTACAAAGTGGGAAATTATGAAGATAGCGGCTTCTCTATATGATCCCATCGGTTGGCTGCTTTCTGTTATAATGAAATTGTGGGCTTTACAGGACCTCGAAGCTTGTGCAAGAATAGGTCGGAACGCTAACTTCTGGATTGGAGTGTGTTAACTGTCTTAAACGAGGTGGACTGGATATGGGAAACCGGATAGCATTATTAAACTAGTTGGGTTCAGAGATGCATCTGAGGAGTTATGTAGCTGGGTGAAAATAGGAAAAGTAGGTGAGTCGGGCAAGAAGCGGGGAGTGTACTATCTCTCATCTGGAATTAGAGGACATGGTCCTGCTAGCGGAGCTATATCGGGATGTGAATCGAGTCTGGGGAACATCGCCATTAAATTCACAGCTTACATAGATTCCGGAATAGCTTTCGCCTGGATCAGGAATCAAAACGAATTCATCGCGTGCATTCCAGATCAAACCTGACTGACCGCGCGTTGAGAGGTATGCATCGACAGAAGTTCCTGGGGCATGAGGTTTTTGTCTGGCCTCCCTTTTTGTGAGAGGAGATCTCTCATGACTTCTTTTCTGGCAAGCGAGAGTAGTTTTGCACATGTTACCATAGACTATTCTTAATAGGCGGGTATTGCTGATTTCATCATTAAAAAACCTAGTGAATATCGTTGTTAGGTGCATTCTCCTTCTTTGAAGGCCTTAGATTTGCACCAAGCCGAAAATACGGTAATTAGAAGCCAGCAGGAAGCACTGGAAAGCAGTAAGGAAGAATTCAGTAGGGTCAGCCAATGGGAAAATCTCACTGGCTGAGCAGTCTCAATCCTTTCGTGGATGATCTCTCTGGTCTTCTTCCCGCTCTGCAGCAACGAGTTAAAAATGTATTGGTGAGTTAAATGCACCACATTCAGAGGATGAGTTGATTGAACCTAAGATGGCTGTTCTTCCAGTGGAACGGGTGGTGCGGAATTTCGTGTTTGTGCGGGCTATTCCAAATTAAGGACGGAGCAACGATATTCAAAAATGATAAAATTCGATGTTGTCGTGTTTGTATGCATGGCCACTGAGGCCCTGCGCCTAGATATTTGTTCTCGCCTAAGTACCAACCCATATCTGACCACTTTCCCAAGATTTACTAGTCGGCAGGACCAACCAGTAGTCGGTCAGATAATGATACGAATCTTTTTGAGGCAGCTTGAGTCTTAAAAGGAGCAACTAGTGACCAACCTTGAAGAGTATTTGCGACATAAACAAGTCGTGCCGCATCATAATCTCCCTAGGGCAAGTCATTTTAGGGGTTATTTGAGGCTGTAGTGGGTAACTTCAAGCGATATGTAAACAAGTGGGAATATCGGAAGCTTGGTTCTTCGGGTATCAAGGTTTTGTGTTCATTTTATGTAAGAAACTCTCCATTCGCATATAGCTGAAAATTCAATAAATTTCCGAACTGCAAAATATACACATGTACATATTAAAGTAATAAATAGAGCTCATCCTAAACAAACGTTCTACTACCACATACTGATGCAGCCATATGTACCAGGTGGGCTAAAAAATTGGTAAGCTAGCATAGAAAAATTTCTTATTATAAAATTCCATTTTATTATTCAATATAGTTGTCTTCCAAGGCGATACAACGAATATAGCGTTTTTTTGATACCGTTTTTATAGTTCGATTTGCTTTTAGCCTCAAGATAAGTCTCAGTTTCGGCGATTACCTCTTTATCGGCACTAAATTTTTTTCAGTGAGCATTCTATTGAGCTCTGAGAACAGAAAAAAGTCGCTGGGGCCAGGTCTAGAGAATACTGTGAACGCGGAAAGACCTAGTCAGGGAATTTCGCCCTGGTTTTCATTGATTTGGTACACGGTGTATTATCGTGATGAAACAACACTTTCTTTTCCTTCAAATGGAGCTGTTTCTCCGCGATTTCATCCTTGAGGCGCTACAATAACCCTACGTAATAGTCACTGTTGATGATTTTTTCCTTCTCAAGATAGTCGATGAATATTATATCATGCGTATCCCAAAATACTGATGCTATAGCCTTGCAAGCAATTTTTTCCGTCAAAAAGCTTTTTATCCATGTTTTCTAAACTAGCAAAAGCAGCTTCACTCAAAATGCTCTATCTCACAAACAGTTGTCAAACCTGTACACGTGTCTTTTAAAGGTTACGGTTAACTGAAAATAATATGGATTCAATATCACTAGCGCCATCTGTGTATGCAGGTACCCTGCGTCCAAATTGAATTGAACAAAGCTGGTGCTACACATATATATGTATATCTATTTGATTTGGTCACTACGCGGACCTCCGTCAGCATATACACCTGATATACAAATAACTAAAAAGTGAAAAAAATAGGTAGAAATAACATATTCACTCGCTTCCTGCTGTTCTGATGGATTTTTGCCAAAATATACATTGTGTTATTGCTTATAATTGTACCAAATTTTACACTTCCGGAATGAACTTAAAGTGGGTTTTCATTTAAATTTCTAAAATATGGAGATATGGGAATGGGGTGTATTTTGAAGCCTAGATTTCATATGGATGTAACATTGCGATGTTTTTTTTTTTCAGATTTGTCAGTTAGATACGTTTCACCTGGTATCTAAAATATCTGTTTCGAAAAGTACTAACTGAGTCAAAGGACTCAGATGAAAGCATCTGATATCTCTCGCTGAAATTCAGTGAAAAAAATGTACACTCCGCTTTAACATATATGAGGACTCAACTCAACACAAAATACCGCCATACATAAAGTGGGTTACAGACCACACCTCCTCATCAAATTTCGCGACAATTGGCTTAGCCGTTTCCAAGTAAATCGGCTGTGACTGACAGACATACAGACATTAATTCGATTCTAATAGGGTTTTGCTTTACGTATTCAAAATATTAGCGAAAACAAAGCGAGTTCTTTACAATAGAATATTCTTACAACCACTTATATTTGACATTTAGAACACATAACCGTCTTTACTAAATAACCTTTACTAAAAAATTTGCAGCATTTTGAACCTTCTTGAGATTGTTTTGGTTCTTTTTTCGGTCTCATAATGTCCTCTTTTGTGTTCAGATTTTTCCATGACGCCCAAACTTAGATTTTGCGGTAAGGGTTTCGATATATATCGTGTGCTCTAAAAAATTTTCTTTTCTTTTTTTGAAATCAGTAAACCATTACCGAACGTTTAATATGTTTTTCGTGAACAAATGTTGTCAGCAAATCTATGTATATATTAATATTGATATAATACTTGCATTTCATAAGTTTATCTAATCATTTGGACCTTAAGCCATTTGTATTTATGTTTCTGGCAAAGATCAATCACCACAGCACGTGACGTAATGAGATTACTTAGATCAGCGTGCGCGTAAGTTACAAAATATAAATATTAAGGGGGTCATCCCATATGTCGGATTCGTGCAATCAATTTTTTTTTTGGCATCAATTGTATCTAGATAGAGTGTAGAATATATGGGCAAAATGATTTTTTGATATCCGGAGTCGTTCGGAAATTATAGTGTTAAACACGTGATACGTCACATGCTAGAATTATGTCGATCGCCGTAATAAAGCTCGTATTTATCGGTCCGAATGACTTCGTTAAAAGGACAAGAATTAAGCCAAGGCCGATTAATGGTCAGTTAAGATTTTATGGCTAAAAATCGCATTCTACTTTTTAAATGCGTTAGTTTAGCCCAAAATCTATTCAACGAAATTCTTTGAAATTTTCACGAACAGATGAAAATGGGATGTACTTTGAGGCCTAGATTTTGTATATGTAGGTGCATCACAGTTTTCTTTTCAGATATTTCGGTTGGATAGCTTCTGAGAACGAAACGTGTTTTACTTTTTGAGGCTCACATTTCGAGTCACTTCCCTGCGGAACACACAGACATTGAACCACACACAAAACCTTAAAAAGATGGCATCGGCTGCGAATTTAACGTACGAAAACTTCCATATTGTAGTGTGTTCTCGGGAAGCCATCCCCAACAGTCGTCCATTGTACACTCTAACGGACAATCAATTTGACCTCGAAGTGTTGACGCCGGGGCATTTTTGGGTTCAGCTCGGTCTTTTTCGGCTCCTATGAGGAGAGGACCTTCCCGTCACGAAACGATGATTTCAGGTGTAGGAATTACAAAACCATTTCTGGAGGAAGTTCTAAAGCGACTACTTGGGCCATCTCCAGGAACGTTATAAATGAAAAATCCGGTACACCAGGTCCGGGAGGGAGATTTGGTAAAGAGAGAGGTGAGGCATATTAGGTTCAAAATAGCCGGGAGGAATCATATGTATCGAGCAGTTCACAAACTCGTCCCGTTACTTCCGGCGGAAGATCTGCCCGGACAGTCTTGAACTTTACCATCGTGACTTCCTGAATTTCACTGAAGATTTGACGTTAATCTCTCGCAGATGGAAAAGTTCGACGAAATTTGTGAAAGTCAAACTAAAAAAAACGTGCGAAAACATTGCTTCAATCGTAAAATTGGCACAGACCTACGGAGCCCAAATGCTCGTCAGAGTTTAATAGCGGCGTACAAGTTTAGGTTTGTGTTCCGCTGCTATTGATTTTTATCTACAGTTTGAGTTAACTCTGTGATTATTATGACTATGCTCCCAAATTGTGTAGAAGTTATTAAAATGTATGTTTTTGACTTAACTCCGTGCACTTAAAGAAGTTTCAAATCGTTCAAAACAAATGTTTGAAGATCATAATGAATAAGAAGAATCTTTGGCGCAACAATCCATATTGGATTAGGGCCTTAAAGTATATTAGAGCACTTCTTTCAATACCGTAACGGTACACTACGGTGCACAGTAGTAGACAATGTCGTCAGCATTGCGCTCGCCCGAGATTGTTACACTATGTTTGACTCAGGTACTCATTCACAGATGTGTCGACTGGTATCCGACATCAGATTACGATACAAATCCCACTACCAGCAGTGAGATTTGAGCCGCGCCCTTCCGTACGATAGCCTTGTGCTCTAACCACTCAGCTATCCGGACACCAATAAACTATTTTATTTTTCAATACTATTTTATTTTTAAAAGCCTCGCAGGGTTTCCAAAGGAAACTCCATAACTCCAACAACCCTCTGGTGGAAGATCATAGGTTTTTCAATCTTTTTCCTAGAATTAATTAAAGTAGATCTCAGATTGAATTTAAACAAAACTGAATTTTTGACGACCGATCCCCATGAAACAGGCACAATCATTGTCAGCGGCAGTGATCTGCCCAGAACTGAGCGATTTAAATACCTCGGGTCAACGCTATCAGCCAATGGAGAGCTGCGTTATGAAATTGCTTCACGCATTAACGCAACCTGGATGAAGTGGCGTTCCACAACTGGTGTCCTTTGTGATTGACGTATCAACGAACGTCTCAAATCTAAAATTTACCGCAATGTCATCCGTCCAGTCGCTCTCTATGGTTCTGAGTGTTGGCCGACCATAAAAACAATGAACGGCGTCTCGCGGTAATGGAGACGAAGATGCTACGTTGGACTAGTGGCGTCACACGTTTAGATCACATCCGAAATGAGGATATCCGCGATCGTTATGGGGTTGCACCGATCGTGGAAAAGTTGCGAGAGAGGCGTTTTCGATGGTATGGTCATGCAATTCGTGCAAACGGGAATTCACTTGCAAAGATTGGTCTGAACATCGAAATCGATGGTAAACGACCAAAAGGCAGACCTAAGCAACGGTAGCTTGATACGCTGGATGGGGATTTGAAAGCCTCGAGATTGCACCCAGATCAGGCATTCGATAGAGCCAAATGGCGAAGCCGACCCCGCTTGTGAACGGGACAAAGGCTGAAGAAAAAGAAGAGAATTAAAGTAGATCTATTTCCGAATGCAGAACTGTAGCTGTAAAGACACTGTCTGAGCACTAGATTAATATAACAACTGTGATAGTATGTAATCTTGGAATCAAATGCAGTAAATAAATATGAAGTGAAACTCAGGCAAGGGAAGAGTCGAGATCGATTTGAAGAGGCCTGGAAGGAAATCCATCAGATTTCTTTGAAGACAACCGCTTTCTCCTCAGACATCACCAAAGGGAAAAATAGTGTTAATACTGAAGATGTAGTCAGAGACACACCAGGCCCGTCGAGGTTAATTGAAGAGGTTCGTGAAGCGAACGTAACAGCCAAAACGAAGGGAGGAGAATGCCGTGTGGTTGGAAGGCCGAATCAAGGGTCCAAGTAGTCCAAATTCTCGGAACTGGAGCACTTGGACCCGAGTGGGCGCAAGCGAGTTTCAGTAATATAGAGGTGATTATGGGATGGTGTGGCATCTAGCTAAGTGTTGATCATCGTAGAATCCCTGGTGTCGTTCACGGCCCCGCCCAACGGTACCAAAGATACTCCCGTTTAATGGAGATTTGAGGCAATTTGAGTACTCCCGCAGCATTTTCAATTCGGTTTACGATGGGTCTGAAATTGGAAAAGCGGAAAGATTGATTATGTTGTAAAGTAAACCGATGGGAGATGCAAAACGAGTTTTACAACACCTGGGTGTATACGAAGAAAATTATGAGAAGACATGGGATCTTTCGGATCGGCGATACAGCAATCGCGGGGCGTTCATCGAAAAAGAAACCCCTACCAAAAAGGCTTTGGACACCATGCGCTCGGTAATTCAGAATTTGAGGAAAGGAAGGTTTAACTGTGAAGAAAGGATTCCGTTCATTCCTATTCTTTCGACTCCTCCTTCAAAAATCCTAAATCTCCCGCAACTTTGGAGGATTAGGATCAGTTCTTGGAAAACCAATTCATAATAATGTCTCCTGGTTGCAATGGAGGTAGTGGTTCTCCAAAAAATCTGGCGTCCGAAGTTAACGGGTCTAAGCGGACAAGCAAATGGAAATCTGATCGGGAAATTACCCTGGTGACAAAGACAACAGAGGACAGGAAAACACGCTTGGCATGTTTCATAAGCATGGAAAACCATCATGGTCTGTAATGTCTAAAATTCATGGAGAGTTCAAACAAAATTCAAATACCGCATCGCTATCAATTATGCTTCTTCTGTGGATCTCACAAATATCGAAAGGAGGAGATTGATACCAAGCTAAAATATCTCAAATATGAGCAGGGAACGATACTACACTCCGACAAGGATCGTAGAGAGAAGACTTCTATGAAAGAGATCTCTTCACACCATGTCAAAAATTCGTCTGCCTTAAGTTCTTCCAGTACAGTCCTCACAAGAACCGTAATGATTGTCAGGACCAAGGATTGTCAATTTAATCACAATACACTGCTTGGTGGACAGGGAGCCAGAGCAGTTTCGTGACTGAGGATCTGGTCTAGTAGTTACGACTCAACCGAAAAGTATGAATGTGGACGTTTCAGGTTTAGGAGCAATTTCTGCAGGAAAGGTGTCCTCAATTGTTGGCCTAATATTGCAATTGGAGGATGGTGCAGAAATTAAGATCAAAGCGCTTTTAGTGAATCGTGTGACAAAAGCGGGACTCTCTAGTTTAGTAGCATCACATCCACTAACGGAAATTTTGCGATACATAAACGAATCCGGGATATTCCGTTAGACGGGGGAATCGAGTACAATGGACCACTAATGGCTGAGTGCTTAGAGGCTTTGCCTCTCAAAAACAAACGATCATCTGAGCGAAGTGCCAAATAACGGGGCTACCGATCTGTCAAATTCACGAAAAAAATGACCATTGCTGGGTCAGTCTAACTATGACTTGGGTGCGAGAAAATTATCGTTCCAGGTCTGTAGCAACGAGTGAAAAAATAATATTAAGGGGTGCATCAAATGCACCAGATTCAGAGAAGGAGGGGTCCGCTCCTAGAATCGCTGATCTTCCAGTAGAATAAGTGTCGCCGAATTACGTATTTGAGAATGTAGACACTGATTTGTGCGGGCTATTCCAAATTAAGGACGGAACCCTTCGAAATTAAAAAGTGCTAAAAGTCGATTTTTCGTACTTGTATGCTTTGCCACGAAGGTCCTGCATCTAGAGATTTGTTTGGACCTAATTACCAACACATGCCAGACCACCTTGCGGGGATTTATTAGTCGGCCCGAGTCTTAAAGGAGGCATGGCAATAAGTAGCGACCAACCTCGAAAAGTGCTTGGGACATCAGCAAGTCGTATGGCATCATAATCCCCCTAGAGAAAGTCGTTTAGGAGGTTGTCTAAGGCTGCAGCGAGTAGCTTCCAGTGATATGTAAACAATTCGGAATATCAAAAGCTCGTCGCTTTGGGTATAAAGGTTTTGTGTTCATCTTATGTGAGAAACTTCCTATGCATGTTTTTCTATTCGTACATAGCTAAAAATTCAAAATATTCCTCCACATATTTCCAAACTGCAAAATATTCACAAGTACATATTAAAGTCATAAATATAGTTCATCCTAAAAAAAGAAACATATTCTACTACCATATGTTAATGCATAAATACATATGTATCAGGTGGGCTAAAAAGTTCGTAGGCTAGTATAGAAAAATATTTTTTTTTTTAAATTTGGTTTTAGTATTCAATATAGTCGGATTTCCACAGATCCACAGATTCGTAAGTAGTAAGTAAGTAGTAGCAGAGAATTGCATTCGGAACTGGTGACCCCGTCAGCGCTGCGAAAATGAACACCCGTAACCTTTAGAGTTAGTAACGACAGGATGAAGTTTGACAAAGTAATCGTGGAGCTCGACCAAGAAGTTTTGACGTAGGTAACGGACATTATTGAAAGTCCGCCGGAGACAAACAAGTACTTTTCACTTAAAACTCATACTCTAAACGCATTTGGCATTTCAGAGGAGGCAGAGATTCGGAAATTACAAACCGAATTGGAGATTGGTAACCTCAAATCGTCGCAGTTACTGGCAGCGTAGTTTCGGACTTATTCATTAAGCCTTTTTGGTTGCAGCGCCTACCCGTCAGTCAATCTTTCCATGCTGGCGGCCGACAAAATTGTAGAAGTGTGCGATCCATGCTGCGTCACTGTGTTGCTCACCTTCCACGCTCGGTGCCACAGTAGATCTACTATAGGCAGTACCCTTACAAAAATGACCCCACTTGCAAATGTGCTTGCAGAAGCTTATCTGTACACATCAGAGACGCTAAACAAGGAAAAGGCATAATCTTCGTCAAATCGTATTGGTAAGAGAGAGATCGGTGAGCTTTTGCTATTCTGGTACTACGGCGTGCTCACCCACATATCAAAAAGTTTTTTCACGTATTCACTTATCCATAAGCAAAAACTTGCGGATCTCACCAATACATTGGCAAGTCCGGGCGGTATGTCAAACACAGCTGATCGGGTTTTCGGTACATCTCGCTCATGCTCAAGGGCAAAACAATTTGAAATCGTGTGTACTCGCACTGATTTCCCCCCTTGAGGGGCAAGGGGGAGTGAGGTAGCTGTCTAGTATCTAACTGTGCTCGGTGCCACAGTAGATCTACTATAGCCAGTACCCTTACAAAAATGACCCCACTTGCAAATGTGCTTGCAGAAGCTTATCTGTACACATCAGAGACGCTAAACAAGGAAAAGGCATAATCTTCGTCAAATCGTATTGGTAAGAGAGAGATCGGTGAGCTTTTGCTATTCTGGTACTACGGCGTGCTCACCCACATATCAAAAAGTTTTTTCACGTATTCACTTATACATAAGCAAAAACTTGCGGATCTCACCAATACATTGGCAAGTCCGGGCGGTATGTCAAACACAGCTGATCGGGTTTTCGGTACATCTCGCTTATGCTCAAGGGCAAAACAATTTGAAATCTTGTATACTCGCACTGATTTCCCCCCTTGAGGGGCAAGGGGGAGTGAGGTAGGTGTCTAGTATCTAACTGTGCTCGGTGCCTTAAGATCCGAGATTCGATTACGTTCGCGCATCCGAGCCCAGACGTCCCAGAGCACCCCGCCGCTCGCTATCGCATAGAACTCGACGCTCGTCATCCCGTCTGCGAAGGGAATTGTCATGCCGATCTAACGGCACATTTGGTGCAGCCGCACGCAGATGCCGCCATCCGTGCGCGTGCATCACCGGCGAGCAGTCGGAAAACTAAAACGGTCGTTGTGTATTCAGACGCCGCACAACGCCACACCAAGTGGCCGTCTATTCATTCCACTCCACCTCGTACCCAAAAAAGAAGGATCGTGGAGGCCCTGCGATGCCTACCGTCGATTAAATGCCGTTACGAAGCCGGAAAATTCAAGATTTGATCACTAATCTAAAAGAAATAACCATCTTCTTCAAAATTGATTTGTTGAGAGCTTTCCACGAGATACCGGTAGCACAGGGAGATATCGCAAAAATCGCGGTCACGACAACTTTCGGCTTAGACAAGTTTACGGTCATGACTTTTGGGGCCAGGAACGCAGCGCAATCGTTCCAACGATTTATGGACGCGGTTCTTAGAAGATTGGAGTTTTGTTGGTGCTACGTTGACGATGTTCTGGTGGCCTCAGGTTCCGTTGAACAACACGAAGAATGCTTTTCGAAAGGCTAACGAAGTATGGTGTCGTTATCAATCTATCTAAGTGTGTTTTTGGTGTTAACAGTATCGCATAACTCGGGCACACCATTGACACACGAGGAATGTCGCGTCCAGCAGATCGGGTCAGAGTTCTCCGCGAGTTGAAGCAGCCACAAACGATTAGGGAGCTTAACCGGTTGTTAGGAACAATAAATTTTTATTAGCCCTTTGTTAAAAACGCAGCCTCCTTGCAGGAATCGTTATTGGTTTAAAGCGAAGTGATAAATCACAGGCAACTGTACTCCTGAAGCGGTCGAGGCTTTTCGAAACTGCAAAGAGTCTCTAGTCGCTAAGGCACTATCAGCTCCAGGCGTCACTGATGCTAACAACAGATGCGTTAGATGCCACCGTTGGAACAGTGCTCGAGTAACTCCAAGACGGGTAGTGGGTGCCACTCGCGTTTCATCAGCGCAAACTAACGGCAGCGGAGGCGAAATACAGTACGTATGACCACCATCGCGAAACCATCGCTACTGCCTTACGATGGTCAATAGATTATCTCGGTGGCCGGAAGCCATTCCCATTCTTGACTAGTCAGCAGAGGCCGTCACGAACGCCTTTTACACCAACTGGATAGCGCGGTATAGTGTTCCAGAAGTCGTGGCAGCCCATCAAGGGAGGCAGTTCGAGTCCGTGGGGGTAATTTAAGGACCGAGGGAAACTACACTCTGGTTGATGGATGAGCTGACGTTTCCAGGATATTCTGCGGCAGCAGCACCGTCGACATGAACTACCAATTGTTTTCGATTACTTTGTTATCCTTGTTTGTATTTGTTTAACGAATAAAATTCACTCTTAAATTAGATGCCATCGTGTTCAGATGTCTTGTTTGACCTAGTATATTTTCATTTTGTTGCTGTTCGCCCTAAACGGATTGGTTCTCTACATATTCGAAGCTTTCGGTAGCAAGTGGCCGAGAATATCACTTACAGACTCAATATTAGTAGCGCTATCTGTGTCGCCTACGAAATTTTTAGTCCACCATGGTATATACATACGCGAGCAAATTGAATTGAATGGAGCTAATGCAATACATACATTTGTATATCTATTTGATTTGGACATTGCGCGGAACTCCATCTGATGCTGATGTACAAATAACTAAAACTTCCGGGAAACCGGAAGCTGGACGCTTAAGGTCCGAAAAGTTTTGTGTATTTCTTAGCACGTAGCACGTAATATATGTATATATCATGTGAGAGTATCCACTTTCGGTTGATTTTGACATTCATAGTCTTGAATTTGTAAAGAAGTAACAATTTTGACGTATTATAACTTTGTTAGTAATAATGCGATGTCCACTTCATCGGTACGGAAGGTATTTAGAAGCCCAGGCACTATATAGTGACAGCCTGCTGATTTTTTTCAGATTTTTCAGTTGGCCAGTATCTGAGATGGCCACCTTAAAAAAATGATCACTTTCTACCCCCCGCATTCCTCACCTTTCTAAGAAATATCACAACTAAAACCGGCTTCGAAAAGTACTAACCGAGATCTTTAATTTGATACCCCACATGACTATATTTGATGAAAAAAAATTTACGCCCCCTCACTTTATATGAGGATGATGTCATACACGCATAGAGTGCAATCAATTCATATCAAATACAAAACCTCCACACTCTATAACGTTATTAATTGTTGAATTTTTTTCAAGCTTTCCACTTTTTGTTTTACATCAAACCCTAATACAAAATCCAAAGGGCAAAGAAGGGCAAACATCTTTTATCTTATCATTTTCTTCTTGCCCGTTTAAAGTTCAACCATTGCAATCCTACGAAATCCATCTATTCACTATCCACCAAACTAATCCTCAGTGGTTTGGATATTTGATAATTTGGAGGGAGGATCTTCCGCCATGAAGCGGTGGTTTCTGGTGCAGTAATTACAAAACCAATTTTCGAGGAAGTTCGTGAGCGACTACTTGGTTTGTCTGCAGAAACGTTATAAATGGAAGAATACGGGACATCCGGGTCATTTCTGGACTCAAAAGGGGTGGTAGGCAGGTTAGACTTAAAACAGCCGGGAGGGAAAGTGTGCATGGAGCAGTTCACCAACTTGTCTCGTTACTTCCGGGGAAGATCTGTGTGAACAGGAACAAATTGAGCAGTCTTCACCAGACCAGGACCGCAAAGATTAAATGTGGGGTTTTGGCACAAAGGGCAGTAGTACTATACACAATTCTGTTGGCCACCAAATCCCTTGCTTGGTCGATAGATCCCCTGATAGAAACGAAAATAGTCCACGTGAGTGATATTCAAAATAGTTATCGTACCGATGCTTGTAGTTCTTCTAAATAAAAATAAAACTAGGTAGCTTGCTCCTACTACAATATATTTTAATAGTTAGTAAATACGTATTTCGACTTTACTTTCTTCCTCAGTACTTAAGCTACCTTAAGTACTTAAGTACTGAGGAAGAAAGTAAGTAGCTTTCGAAATACGTATTTACTAACTATTAAAATATATTGTAGTAGGAGCAAGCTACCTAGTTTTATTTTTTTAGTGATATTCAAGCTAAAGCTTTTGTCTTGAAATTTACCATCGCGACTTCCGTGAATTTCACTGAAGGTTTGACGTTGAACTCTCAGCAGATGGAGAAGTTCGACAAAATCTTTTCACACAATGCCGACATGTAGACGGTCCTGGGTTGCTGAGTTCCTTAACAACTACTATCTGACAAATCCGTTTTTGAAAACTTTAACGATTAAGGGGTTCAGCTTCTCGAGGAATTATTTTCTAACAACACAATAAATGAAAGAAATTAGTTTGAGCATGTTTTTGTTTTCAAGAAATGAGCCATAAATTGGAAAAATTATTTATTTTTATTTTTTTATTATTATTTATTTCCGAGTTATCACAATCTCGGCAGATGCCGGATTTTACCTAATACTAGCACTAAGTGCCAAGCATTTAGGCTCGGACGATCCTACCTACTTAAAAACTAAAGGGGCACTGGTGGTGGTGGCCGGTGGTAGGTCAGTGGGAGAATCCGTCGAGTACTCCCCGCAACATCGAGCACGTATGCAGAATGGTGTACTTCTGCATGGTTTGAACCAGACTGTGCGAAAGTCCCAGGACATCAAGGGAAGCCGTCAGGGATTTAGGTACAATACCTGTAGCTGACAATATTATGGGAACTACAACCACCCGCTCGAGACGCCAAATTTCTTTGATTTCCCGAGCCAATGGCTCATAGTTCACCTTCTTCTCCACGTATTTCCGTTCAATGTTGCTATTATGGGGGATAGCAACATCAATAATATACGCGGAGCGACCCGTCTTGTCAACTAGCAGTACGTCAGGCTTGTTGTGTGCGGTATGGCGATCAGTCAGAACTTGCCGGTCCCAATACATGCTGTAAGCAGAACTATCAAGTACTGCTTGCGGCTCATATCGGTAAACCGGACATGTTCCCGTGATCAGCCCATGCTTATATGCAAGGTTTTGATGGATAACCTTACATACAGCATTATGCCTGGTGATGTATTGCACCGGTGCCATAACAGTACAGCCAGAAATGAGATGGTCCAACGTCTCTAACGCCGAACCACACATTCTGCACTGGTCGTTCTCCACCCGTTCTTTCATGATGAGCTTTTTATAAGCTCGAGTGGCGACCACGCCATCCTGAATGGCACACATGAACCCCTCCGTCTCAGCAAAGAGCTCCCCAGCACACAGCCACCTGTTTGACAGATGCAAATCGACAAATGGCTGCCAAAGACAATTCACGTGTTTACCGTGCATTGCCTTCGACTTCCATTCCTCGATCCGCTCCTGGTCCGACTTCACCCCACTCAGAGGATTGAAAGATCGATCCTTCAAGTTAAGTGGAGTCAGTCCACAGTCTGCCTTACAGACAGCCGCATGCAAGGGGCTCGCCTGCTCTTTGCTGTAAAAATAAGCGCGCAGCGAGTCGACTTGGCGATGATGTTGTGCCGCCACGTCAACCACGCCCCTACCTCCGATGTCACGAGGCAGGTTCATCCGCTCCACGGCAGACTTTGGGTGATGCATTCGGAATTTGGACATAGTTGTCCGTATCCGCCGCTGGACGTTTTCCAGGTCGGTCTTCGTCCACGGCAATATTCCGAATGCATAAGCCAGTGAAGGGATGGCGAATACACTCAACGCGCTTATTTTATTCTTCCCCGAGAGATGCGATTTCAGCACCAGCTTTACACGTCGCAGGAATTCGGACAGCAGAGCTTCCTTCAGATCACCAACTCGAGCATGGGTTCCTTGCAGAATTCCTAGGTACTTGTAGAAGTCTGTCTCGGTCATAGCTTCGATGTGGAGGTCACCAATGCTATGTCCGGCATGCGGCTCGTGATGACCTTTGCGAATGGCTTGGATTCGACATTTGTCTAATCCAAACTCCATCCGAATATCACGGCTGAACATGTCTATTATTCGCAACAGACTTCTAAGATGGTCGTCAGTACCAGCATACAGCTTGATGTCATCTAGGTACATCAAGTGTGTCAGTTCGCACTTAGCACGTAGGCCATATTTTATTGCAAAACCATGCCCTCTAGCATCATTCAGTAGCCATGAAAGGGGGTTCAGTGCCATACAAAACCAAAGAGGACTCAATGAATCCCCCTGGAAGATGCCCCTCCGAATACGGATAGGCTCTGAGGTATTAACACCCTCAGATGTACGGACTGACAAGGTGGTATGCCACCCTTCCATGACTGTCGCCAAAAACTTTATTAGTTTCGGATCAATGCGATACAGATGTAGGATGTCGATTAGCCAGGTATGCGGAACGCTATCAAAAGCCTTGGCATAATCGATATAGCAACTGAAGAGGTTTCTTTGGCTTCTAGTTGCTTGTCCTACAACTACCGAGTCGATAATGAGTTGCTCTTTGCAACCCCTTGACCCAACTCGGCAGCCCTTCTGCTCCTCGGACAGAATGTTGTTGGTCTCGAGGTGCGCATTGATCCTTCCACTAATAATGGACGTGATGAATTTGTAGAGGGTTGGTAAGCAAGTGATCGGTCTTGTGTCTGCGGGGTCCTGCACCGTGTCCTTCTTAGGGATAAGGTAGGTAATTCCCGCAGTGAGGAAAGGTGGAAATTCCTCCGGCCGACTCATGACCTCATTTATACTGCGTGCCAACCGACTGTGTACACTGGTAAATTTCTTATACCAGAAATTCTGCACCCGATCCAGACCTGGGCCCCTCCAGTTCTTCGAGATGTTTATGGCTCGTCGAACTTCCTCTTCGGTAACATCCGCGAAATTCATGCCAGGTGTATTGGCATGGCGGGTGCCTTCGGCGGTGATCCACTCAGCATGCTCAGCATGCTGGGCAGGTAACCCCCAAAGTCCACCCCAATACTCTTTCGCTTCCGTCACCGAGAACTGTATTGTCTGGGCGCTCTGTTGGGATTCGTTGAGAGATCTGAAAAAGCTCCGCTGGTTCCTCGCGTATGTTGCATTCTGGACACGTCTGGAATAACTTTCGCCATACCGTCGTAACCGACTGCATATGACAGAAAGTTTCTGTTTTAGTGTGTCCAGAATTTCAACTACGGGTGTCTCACAGGGGATGGCATAGTTCCGGTAAACCCTCTGCACTTTATTTCTCACCCGTCGGCTGGCATTGCCAGTGCTGATCTGAATCAGTCTAGCAATGTCCTGCCTTAGTGAGTCCCGCCGACGTTCCAGACGAATTTTCCATGGTGGATCTCTTTTGTCACTCAAACCAATAACGCGAAAGCGAATCTTCTGACCGTGCAATCTGATAGCCGCAACTGCACCACAATACACAAGTGATTGTAGTTGCAGCAGCGACATATCAGCACACAGTCGAGACGCAATCTCATCATTGATTTGAGATAGAATTCCCGGAGTTGCTGGAGATGCATAGAGCCTGGGAATACCTGGTCTATGCAAAGGATCCATATCCGAGAATTCTATACACGCTCTTTGGAATTCATCCCGAACTTCAGCGGAAACCTCAGCTGGACGGTGGAGAAGAGTGCTTCGGCGAGTACTGAACCTGTTGCCTGCAGTGCGGCGTGGTGTTGTTGATGCCGCCGCCTCTGCCCCTATCGACTCTCGGTCACCAGTTTCCCCGATGACTTCAAGTCGAACACGTTCCCTGATGGTGGCCGGGATTGTGTCACTGCGAGTGATGAAGCGGTACTGGTCTGCGACTCGCTGCACAGTCACGTGCGCGAATTGC
This sequence comes from Hermetia illucens, assembly GCF_905115235.1. Classification (NCBI taxonomy): domain Eukaryota; kingdom Metazoa; phylum Arthropoda; class Insecta; order Diptera; family Stratiomyidae; genus Hermetia; species Hermetia illucens. The sequence continues at coordinate 123,182,914 of NC_051849.1, read as the reverse complement.
GGGAAACGCTCGACGAATCTCTGGTGCAATAAGGGGCGGTAAGATGTTATACCCGCCCCCGCCGTTATTTCGTAGTAGGAGCGGATGATGAAGAGGTTCATTTCTTCAGTCCATTTCATCCGCTTCCTACGCGAACCTGCTGAAGTGGTCGCCACAGATTGCGGCGAAACAGCTGCAGCAGGCGGAGCTGTGCTCCTGGTCGTCGTGGCGCCTAGACGTCGAACCGCCCCACGACTAGCGGTTTCGACGCCGTGCTGTCCATTACGAGAGCCCGACCCAGTCACCAAGTCAGACGACTCCCGCCGGTTATCCGTACCGGACCTTAAATCTCTCCTTCTTCTCATTTTTTGGTGGTGCATTTTATCCCTAGCTGCCAGGTGTGTAGATAGCTTCCTTAGTGAGTAATCTGCAAGACTGCAAAGTTCCTGCACTTTCCTCACCTACCCCCTGAGACGCTGCGGTGGCGTACAGCCATTCAGACTGAAGCTATCCATCCCTCCTCCTTTCACAACCGGGCTTGGGACCGGCTTCGGCGGAGTTTTATTATTTATTATTATTTATTTATTATTTTTCTTTGCCCAAAAAATTGACGAAAATCGCAATAATGATAGTAGTTACATTATAACAAACCTTGCTCAAAAATTAAAGTTACACCTCTAATTCTACCAAATCTTATAACATATAAAATGAAGATTAAAAATACATTGGTTCTTTTTAAGGAAAACATCTTTAAAAACTTTGACAATAACTACTGTAAGCACGTAATAGGTGATAACATACTGAAACTCTAAGTTCGGGGAAGCCATGGGAAGATAGAGAAATGTTTACGATGAGCAAGTTCAACTTGGTTTGGAACGTTAGTAAAAATAATAATGACGATGATGAATGTGCATTAAAGGAAGTCATGAATTATGTGTAAATAAAAGTGGGATGGTAATATGGTACTCGTAGCATGAATAAGATGAATAGATGTGCTACAATATTGTACAAAGCAAAAAATAGTAGCCATTGAAATTTCAAGGTTGTTTAAAAAATTAAAAAACATATCAAAATTGTATTATATCAGCTTTGGATAGAAGTTTTTGTGCCAAATTGGTAAACTTAATTGAAATTTAATTTTTTATGTAGAATTTTTTTGAATCATTATTTCAGTAGGTTTAAAGTCTTGACCGTAAAGATTGGTGTAATAGTAGATTGTAAGATTTTTATGGATCATGATAGGTTAAGAGAAAGATAAGATATGACAAGAGGAAGTTAATCAACAGGTTTGAAAATTTTTATTAAGCCCGAGCCGGACAACGTCTACCAAGAGTTTCTTTCTGTGGGAGGATGTTTGGATGAATACTAGATTCCAGAAATGTTCACGCGCTTACATTTAGATCAAGTTGTCAACAATTACGAAGGATGCGGCAATTGCAGGTCGTGAACAATCACATAATAATTTATTAGGAATTTATATTATAACCGACAGTGTCGATAGTCAATCATGTCTGTTTAAAACAGACGACATACGTCTGGTAGTGTCGATTCTCCTCTGTGCCTGTTAGTAAACAGAACGACACTCAATTATCGTCAGCACGTTCCAGGTTCTTGAAGGTGAATGGGAAAGATGTTTAATCGTTGGGTTGCATAACGCGGACTGAAGAAGAACAATGTAACCAGAGGAAGCGCTAGTGGTGCGACGCTCACCAATTTCAGATAGTTAAAATTAGTTAATAAGTCAGTAGTGTGCGGATAGCTGAGTGGTTAGAGCACTAAGCTGTCACGATTCAAATCTCACTAGTGGCAGTAGAATTTGTATCGCGATTTCACGTCGGATACCAGTCGACTCAGCTGCGAATGGGTACCTGAGTCAAATCAGGGTAATAATCTCAGGCGAGCGCAATGCTGACCACAGTGCCTCCTACAGAGTGCTATAATCCTGTAGTGTACCGTTACGGTCTTGAATGAAGTGCTCTAGCACGCTTCAATGCCAATTGGATGGTTGCACCAACGATTATTATTATTAATAAATTAGTCAAAAAAGTGAAGTAGCAGCGTTTGGGACTTTCAATAAAGTTATTTGGTTTATATAGCTTGCGGTTTAGTCCAGGGTAGATGCAATTCATCAGTATGAGTTAATTTCGTGATTATTATGCCTGTGTAAAAAGAAATTGTTCAAGTTTTTTTATGTTTCGCTGCTACTAATTTGTGTGCGGAGTTTTATTTAACTTCGTGAACATTTTGCTTATGCTCCGAAATAGTGTGGAAGTACAGGAAGTTCGTATCCGGTCTAGGACTGCTTTAATAAAGAACTCCAGACATCCCGATTTTGCGCCGAGGTCCACCAATTCGATATCCCTAAAAGACGTCTGGCGTCCTGACCTACTCCATAGCTCCATCTGAGGCAGGGTCTGCCTCGCCTTCATTTTCTACCATAGATATTGCTCTTATAGACTTTCCGGGCTGGATCATCCTCATCCATACCGATTTTTGCTGATTTGTCTGGAGTGAAGGCTCTTTGGTATGGGCCAATGATGTTCTGGGCGTATGGGGCTGTCCGACCTAGCAATATTGCGGAGAATATCTTATAGATGGTACTCAGCAACGTAATACCTCTACAATTGCTGCACTGTGTGATATCTCCCATGAGACAGGTAATGTCTCTTTCCCAGTCGTCCGGCATTGATTCGCTGTTCCATACCTTGAGCACAAGTTTATGAGCCACTTGGTGTAATTGGTCGCCTCCATATTTAACCAATTCGGCTGTAATTCCATCGGCTCCTGGGGACTTACATTCTTAAGCCAATGAATTGCACAGACTGTTTCTTCTATACTTGGTGTTGGCAGTATTTGTCCATCGTCTTCAGTTGGCGGGACCTCCAACTCGCCGATGTTCTGTTTGTTCAGTAGTTCATCACAGTACTCAACCCATCGCTCTGTAGGAAATCAGATCTCCCTTGTTTGTCTCGGCAGGGTATGTATGGACGTGTGTAAAGCTTCATCCTGCTGACTTGTTGGTAAAACTTGCGCGCCTGGTGCGGTCGCTTCTTTGTACTTTTCGAGTTCTTTTCCCGTCTGTGAAGTCGCTTCTCCGCTCGCCGGAGTTCGTGGTAAGTCTCTGCGCGTACTCACGTCTTTTGAGAATGCAGCATTACTCGGTATGCAGCATTCTTCCGTTCTGTTGCTAGCTTACATTCGTTGTCAAACAAGCCGTTCCGATTTTTTTCGCGGCTGGGGCCAAGAATGTTTGTGGCCGTATTTACGAGTATGATAGCGTTCTTCAGGTGATTGTGAACATCATTTGTTGATGGTTCACCTCCAGGATCTCTGTTGACTGCGGTTATTGCAGCACCCATTTCTCATTTATAAGTGTTGCGGAGGGCTATGTTGTTTATGGTTTTAATGTTAACTCTCACCTGATTGTCAGAGAGGATCTTGGGTAGTGTTATTATTCGAGTCTAAGTTTAGCTCCTGGTTACTTCGCCTACGCTCCCAAAGTGTGTGGGAGTTTAGGCAATTTGTGGGTTGTTGTGGTCCACAATAGTGAGTTGTGTCAGGAGTCTCGAGTTTAGCTGCTGGTTATATTGTGGTTTGGTTTGTGGTTTGTTGTGGTCCACGCTGGTGAATTATATCGGGAGTTTGAGTTTAGTTCACGGTTATTGTGCCTGCGTTTTCAAATTGTGTATGGGAGTTTAGGGAAATTTGAATTTAAGCTAAAAGTTTATTTACTAAAGGTCTGCGCTCCTATTCGAGGAGAAGTTGCTGTCCAACTGTTGCTGGCTTTTGATACTTTTGTCCGTTTGAGAATTCAAATCCATCCACTCAACCATCTTTTTAAATATCCGCTCCTTCAACTTGCAAAGAATTGAGTTTGTGGTACGATGGTCAGCCAAGAGGAACGGGTGAATATAGTGGAGTCCTTAAGGGAGAACTTAGTGAAAATCAGGCAGGGGAAGAAGAGTCAAGATCGAGTTGAGGCGCTCTTGATGGAAATCCATCAGTTTCCTTTGAAGACAACCGCTTTTTCCTCAGACAGAATCCTCCTTAAGATTTTTCAGGAAAATAAGAATGATTGAGGAATATGGGAAGGTAAAAACTTTTTTCTCGAATATACGAGGACATCACTAAGGGAGAGAGCTTAAGATGTAGTCAGGGACAGTCCAGGTCCGTCGAGATTAATTGAAGAACTTCGTGAAAGCGAACGTAACAGTCGAAACGAAGCGAGGACGATGCTGTGGGGTTGGAAAGCCAAATCAAGGGTCCAAAATCGTGCAAATCCTTGGAACTGGAGCACTTAGGCCTGAATGGGCGCAAGCGAGTTTTAGTAACATGAACGTGATTATGGGATGAGGTAACATCCAGCTGAGGGTTGGCCACCTTGCAAACTCTGGTATCATCCACGGCCTTGCCTACCGGCACCAGAGTATCCGCTTTTTAATGGAGATTTGAGACAATTTGTGAGTACTCCCGCAGCATTTTCAATTCGGGTTACGATGAGTCTGAATTTGGAAAAGCGGAAAGATTGATTATGTTGTAAAGTAAACCGATGGGAGATGCAAAACGAGTTTTAGAGCATCTAGGTGTATACAAAGAAAATTGTGATAAGGCATGGGATCTTTCGGATCTGTGATGCGGAACGTTCATCGAAAAAGAAGCCCTTATTTGAAAGTCTTTGGACACGATGCACTCAGAAGGGTTTAACTGTGAAGAAGCGATTCCGTTTATTCCTATTCTTTCGACTCCTCCTCTAAAAATCCTAAATCTCCCGCAACCGTGGAAGATTAAGATCAGTTCTTGGGACATAACAATTCATAACAATGTCTCCTGACTGGAATAGAGGTAGTGGTTCTCCAAAAAATCTGGCGTCCGAAGTTAACGGGTCGAAGCTGAACACAGCAACAACAAAAAGAAGTCTGATCGGGAAATTACCCTGGTGGCAAAGACAATAGAGAACGGCAAACACGCTCGGCATGTTTCATAAGTATGGAAAACCATTATAATCTGCAATGTCTAAAATTGATGGAGAGTTCAAACAAAATTCAAATACTGCATCGCTAATTATGCATCTTCTCTGGATCTCACAAATATCGAAAGGAGGAGATTTATCCCAGGTTAAAATATCTCAAATGTGAACTTTGTCATGGGCAGTATGAAACGATACTAAACTACGACAAGGACTATCCACTAACTATGCAATTCCAAAAAATGCCGATGAAGTACGTAGATTTGTAGCATTCTGCAACTACTATAGGCGTTTTATTCCGAATTTTGCCGAAATCGCTAAAGCTTAAATTCATTATTGAAAAAAAATGTTACCTTTAATTGGACAGACCAATGTCAAAAGGCATACGAAACATTAAAAAACAAATTGATAGAACCACCAATTCTCCAATACCCAGATTTTGATAAACCATTTATCTTAACTACGGATGCATCTACACTCTAGGCGCAGTACTATCTCAAGGCGAAATTGGCAACGATTTACCCATTTCATACGCAAGCAAATCACTAGCTAAACACGATATCAAAAAACCTGTTATCGAAAAAGAACTTTTAGCTAAACACTGGGGAATGAATTTTTTTAGACGGTATCTATATGGACGGAAATTCATAGTTGTGACAGATCACAGACTATTAGTTTCTTTATTCACCCATTAAAATCCTTCATCCAAACTTACTCGAATTAGAGTCGACCTATCTGATTATGATTTCACGATCGTATACAAAAAGGCAGCATAAATACGAACGCTGATGCCTTGTCAAGAATCGAACTAGATTCTGACTCCTTAAAAGCAATGATACGTCCAGAAATAGACATTAATGCGAAACGCAAGTTATTAGCAATTACAAGGGGAATGGCAAAAAACCAAAAGGATAACAAACCAGAAGTCTGCAATAAGGGCACCCACACAAAAATAGAATCTGATCAACTCTATTGTTGGGATTACACCAGCTTATCCGACATCACCGGTGTAACAAAATTAAAATTTATCCTGCGCAGTGAAAATAATAAAAATCATGAAAATAAAATTAATATCGTACGTACAAATATAATGGTAGTAGTACATTATAGCGATAAATCTGATGAGAAATCCGTTTCCATCAATGATAAGCGACCAATGGAAAATAAAACCAGATATGGCACAAATAATGAGAAGAATAGTGATAATCCACATTCAAAATACGTTTTGATTATGGAGAGACTATTAAAATTCGCGAAACACCATAACATATCTGAACTCTCATTATCTGATAAAGATGTCATATTTAAGTCTTTAGACAAACAAATATTTAAAAGAATATTTAATAAGTTGCAACAAAGAGGAAGTACGCGTACAAAATTGAAGATAATAATATACAAGCCACCCACAAGGAATATTATAACTCACCCCACGGAGGACACTTAGGGATTCGTAAAACTTTATTGAAGTTTAAACAACGATATTGTTGGAAAAATATGAACAATATGATTAAATCCCACATAAGAAATTGCACAGCATGCCAGATAAACAAACAAGTTAGGCATACTAAAGAAAAAATGATTAAAACTGACACTCCATCAACAAGTTTCGAAATTGTACAAATAGATACAGTAGGTCCATTAAAAATCTCGAATGGATATAGATACATATTAACCCTGCAATGTGAATTAACAAAATTTGTTGTAGCATTCCCAATAGAGAATAAAGAAGCAAATACTATAGCTTTAGGCAAGTTAATGAATTTATACTAAAGTATGAACATTTTAAAACACTTAAATCGGATCTAGGAACCCAATTTACCAATAAGCTAATGAGCGACATATGTGCATTGCTCAGAATAAAACAAATATTTTCTACCCCGTATCATCACCAAACTTTGGGAACAGTTGAAAGAAACCACCGAGTACTAAATGAATACATGTGTTCTTTCGCAGATGATAACCAATGGGATAAATGGGTACCATATTATACATTTGCGTATAACACCACCCCAAATATAGATACTAACTACACTCCATATGAATTAATTTTCGGAAAACTACCATACCTTCCAAATGACATATTGGAAGATAACAGCCCAGTATATAATTTAGACAATTATGCCAACGAACTAAAAGTTAGGTTGAAAATGTCAATAACTAAAGCGCGTAAAATTATTGAAAATGTCAAAATAACAAGGACAAACAAACAAAATTATATAAATCCCTTGAACATAAAAATCGGAGATCAAGTATTAGTCCAAAAATGAAAGTAGGAAAAAACATCAACTTCTTTACAAAGGTCCATACACTGTAGTAGAAGTTGATAAATGCAACACTTTAATTGATATATCAGGAAATTTGAAATCCATACATAAGGATAGACTAAAATTATATAATAAAATGTAAAGTATAAATTTGGAACATAACGTATACGTACATAGGGATAGATTAAAATTATATAACATAAATTTAACACATAAAATACATGTATATGAAATATATTTCATGATTCGTTTTAAATGCAACACATATAAACAGAATCAAACAAGTCGGGAAACCGGAAGCTGGACGCTTCAGGTACGAAAGGTTTTGTGCATTTCTTAGTACGTAGCACGTAATATATGCATATACAATATTATGTGAGAATATCCACTTTCGGATGATATTGACATTTATAGCCTTGAATTTGCAAAGAAGCGACAACTTTGACGTATTATAACTTTGTTAGCAATAGTGCGATTTCCACCAAACTTGGTAGCATCATGCTCTATGTTACACCCTATATTGTTGCGAAATTTCGTGGTCCTAGCATGAACTTAAGGGGGGTTTTGCAGCGAATTACTAAAAATTATAGTAATATACTATTATTAACTTTATTTATACAGATATCAGTGTGGAAGGTATTTCGGAGACTAGGCACCATATAGCGGCAGCTTTTTGATTTTTTTCAGATTTTTCCGGTGGTTAGTTTCTGAGAATGGCCCCCTTAAAGGAATGGTCACTTTCAACCCCCCGCACTCCCCACCTTTCCAACAAATGTCAAAACTAAGACCGTTTTCGAAAAGTACTAACCGAGACCTTTAATTTGATACCCCACATGACTATATTTGATGAAAAAAAAAATTACACCCCCCTTTTGCATGTATGGGGACCCCTCCTTAAATTCGACGTAAGAGGATGTAACTCACTGTATGCGTGAGCGTTCACAGTTCCCACCTTTCTACCAAATTTGGTGTCAATCACTGTAACCGTTTCCGAGAAAAATGCGTGTGACGGACAGACAGACAGACAGACAGACAGACAGACAGACGGACAGACAGACAGACAGACAGACAGACAGACAGACGGTAAACCGATTTTAATAAGGTTTTGTGTTTACACAAAACCTTAAAAAGGGTAGAGATGTAGTGTACTGTACTACAAACTATCGCAATAATATTACCATGCACTGTAAGCTATCAAATCATAAACATTCATTCCAACCCGCGTCATCATCAAAACAATAAATTACGTAACCGAGTAAACAAAACTTTCCAAGATACTTGAACTCGATACGTCCTAGAAATATACTTATATTCTAAAAAACGCCAGTGTGAATAAATCACATGCATTGCATTTCTTGCATGCATTTCTGGCTCGAACAAAATGTGTGCATATGGATATGAGTAATGCATATGCACACGGAATGAAATGTGATATTTGAGGGCACGCGCCTCATGAGAATTAATAGTAAGTGTTCGTAAGTTCGTAAGTTCGAAGTAATTTGGTGTTGAATTACTTTAGAACCAATTAGGTCAAATATTGTTGATAGATTTAGAGTTATTTTAGGTTTAAGAAATTGTATAAAAGAAAATGGAAAGAAGAAATAAATGTTCTTATTGATTCTGACCTTATGCGGTTTATATCTGCATGCCGTATCCTCGCGGCGTAAGTAAAGAACTTAAGATCCAATTAGTAACCACGGCAAGTGTTCAGGGATGAACATATTGCCATCTTATCTGCGGTCCCACCGCTTCGCTGGGTAGGAATTCTAATTCCTTGTGTTCCCTTCTTATTATTTGAACTCTTTCGCTAGCTCCTTGCCATCATCTGAGGATAACTCAGACGGCTCCATTAACAGCTTTAATACCCTGCCAGCTTTAATATTACATGGCGATCCTGCCATCCAACTTTAATATTACATCGGAGAGAGAAGACTTCAATGAAAGAGAGCTCTTCACAACGTGCCGAAAATTCTTAGCTTCTTAGCTTCTCCCAAGAGCCGTAATTAGGGTCATGGCCAGAGATGGTCAGGTCATCTCAAGTTACAGGCTTGTGAGGAATTTCTGCAGGAAAGGTATCCTCAATTGTTGGCTCAACATTGCAATTGGAAGTTGATGTAGAAATGAAGACCAAGGCACTCATAGTGAACCATGTGTAAAAAGCGGGACTCTCCAGTTTACCGCAAAGGGTGAACCAGTTGTTTCCAGGCAAAAGCCTGCCCGACTAGACCACGGAACATTTTCTAGTGCTGTTTGGGTCAAATATACTGCCACAACTATTTTGATAAGGGGTGATAGTATGTGAAAGGTTTCTTGCTCAAAATACAAAACTCGGTTGGGTAGTGCCTGGGTACTCGGAGGCTGCCACATCGAAGGTCACTGCATCTGCGCAGCGATAAAGGAGTTTAAACAATGCACTATTCGCAGTCAGAAATTTAAATGCGTCTTTTCTGGGGATATAACCTGCTGGTTTCAGAAGATCGGCTGAAATTGCATATTTTGTGCAAAGCAGTCTCGAGGAGCCTATAGAAGAATTTTTTGGAGGACTGTGACTTATGAGTTAGATTGCGTTTCTTGAGAAGCAATAAGGTCGCAGAGGATAGGCTCTGATAATGGATCGAAATGGGTTATCACAACGCGAACGCAGATGTCCTAGCGTTCAAATCTCACTGGTATCGGAGGAATTCGTTATTGCAACTGAATGCCAGATACTAGTCGACTCACCTGTGAACGAGTACCTGAGTCAAATTTGGATTATAACCTCGGAGTGGTGAGAGGGCACTTCCTTGATGAACACCAACAGAGACATGAAGTGAACTTTACTTTTCGCATCGTGGTAGAGCAATTGAACCCAGCGCACTAAGTGGCACTAAGTGTTGCCGTAAAGCATACCAGATGAGTTCGTGTGGCACATGGTCAAAAGCTTTCTCTAGATCCAAAAATGCAATGTAAAGAGGGCGATGCTTCTCACGATGTTTCTTCATGAGTAACCGCGCAGCGTGTATTGCGTCAGTAGTTCCGCGGTTTTTAACAAATCCGGTTTGATTCGCGGCTATATCAACAATTTCGAAAATACGTTTGTCAAGAATGCGTTCAAAAATCTTCATGGTATTGGAAAATAACCGAATGGGACGGTAACTTGAACATTCTGCTGGACTACCTTTCTTTTTCCACATTGGAACAGTGGTACTTTCTTACCAGTCAGATGGTGTTCTTCCTTCCTGCATAACCCGATTAAAAAATTCACTAAGCCACAGTGTTGGGTTCCAGCTCTTCGCTTTCTAGAAGTCAGATGCAATGTCGTCAGGTCCTGTTGTTTTCCCCGATTTCATTCGTTTTATTGCCTCCTCGACTTTAGTTGCCCCGACTGGTGGAACTGATCCAAATGTCGGTTAGCTGTTTCCTGTTATCATGAAATTGTGGATTGCAATCTAAGGGCTTTACAGGAACGATACGACTGAGACGATAGGATCTCGGAGCGTGCGCAAGAATAGTTCAGAAAACTAACTTCCAAATTGTAGCATCTTAACTAGGTTGGGATTTCGAGGTGGGCTGGATATGGAAAACCGGAGAGCATTTTGAAAGTAGTTGGGTTCAGTGATATATTTGAGGATGGATATGCTGCAATTATTTATCACCGGGTAAAAATAGGTGAAATTAGCGATTCAGGCAAGAAGCAGGGGTGTGTACCATTCTTAAGCTGGAATTAGAGGGCGGCTAATCCTGCTGGTGGAGCTGCATCGGAACATGATTAAGATTTTCAATGCCTCTGAGATTGATCGCGTGTGGTCCAGATGGAACCCGGCTGCGCGTCGAGAGGTATGCATCGACAGAAGTTCATGGGGCATGAGCTATGGTTGTCTTGAACCCCTGGTGATTCCTTTTCTTACAGGCTAGAGTCGTTGTGCACTTGTAGCCCTAGACCATTCGAAATCGGCGGGTGTTGATGATTATATAGTATATTGTTTATTATTAAACGACTACTGATACGGTAATAAGTTGCCAACAGAAAGTAATGTTTGACAAGGAAGTATTCAGCAAGGTCAGCCAATGGAAAAATCCTACTGGCTGAGCACTCTCAATCCTTTTTGTGGATGATCTCTCTGGTCTTCTTCGAGTAGGGGCGGCTGAATCAGGCCTTGATCCCTTATGAACGAAAGCACACCATCATCTTAGCGAAGTGCCATCTAACAGATCCTAACTGATCTGCCAAATTTGCTGGAAAAATAACCATTACGTTGTCGATTTAACTATGACTTTGATGTGAGGAAAATATGTGCATTAAATGCGCAGAAAGGGTGTCGCTGAATTACGTGTTCGAGATTGAATTGAATTGTGCAGACTATTCCAAATTACAGAAGGAACACTTCGAAATTCGAAAGTGGTAAACGTCCATGTCGTCGTATTTTTCTGTATGAACAAGGCCCTGCATCTCGAGATATACTAGTCGGCGAGGCGGCTAGCCAAGGTCGGTGCAGGCAGATAATGGTATCAATTTGGTTCAGGCAGCACTATTTTCCTTTAGCCTCAAAATAGACCTTAGTTTCGGTGATTACCTCTTCATCGGCACTAAATTTCTTTCCAGCGAGCATTCTCTTGAGGTGTGAGAACGAGAAAAAGTCGCTTCGGGCCACATCTGGAGAATATGGTGGAGGTGGAAGCAATTTTGCCATCATTTTCATTGATTCGTGACGCGGTGCATTAACTTCAAACAGCAGTTTCTTTTTTTTTTGAAGGGACCGTTTTTCCAAGATTTCGTCCTTCAAACGCTACAATAACGCCATGTAATAGTCGCTATTGATGGTTTTTTCCTTCTCAAGATAGTCGATGAATATTATATCATGCGCATCCCAAAACCGTGATGCCGTAGCTTTACCAGCCCACTATTGCATCTTGCACGCTTTAGAGTCAGTCCACCACGTGCAGTGTTCGTTCAGATGACGATTGTGTTAATTCTGGTCTGAAATAGTGGAGCCATGTTTCGTCCATTTTCACATATCAACCCTTAAATTCGGGTGTTTTATGGAGGAAGAGCATCAAAACTCTGCTCAGAATCTCGAACTCGTTGTTGTTTTTGTTCAATTGTGAACTCGGGCCATACCCACTTTGAACAGAGTTTTCGCATACTCAAACATTTATGCACGATATGTGCAGCACGTTCCTTAGATATCTTTAGAGCCTCAGCTATCTCCATAAACTTCCCTTTGGGGTCATCCAAAATTATTTTGTGAACTTTTTTGGGTGCTCGTTTCACCTTGTTTAAACTTAGCAGACCACTTTTGAACGAATAATATTTATCAACCTAACCCTGGCTTCAACACTTTTTTTTTTGCGAAAAGCAATGCTTTATTAGCACATGAAATTCATTTTGATCCATTTTCTTCAAATTAACCAAAGTTGCTCCACTCATAATGTTCTATTCAACAAACTGTTGTTAATTTCCTAGACGTGTCTTTTAAAGGTTACGGTTAACTAAAAATAATATGGGTTTTTGGCGTTAAAATTCAAAAGAACACGTTTGTGTGTAGTCCAAATATAATATTTATTATTTATTTAAACGTTATAATACTTAAAATTCAAGAGTCTGTATTTTTACATTCTTTCGTGACGCCGTGAAGATTCGAGAAGATTTTTAGAAAATAGACGGATCGATCTCCTCTTGTAGACTGCAGCGCTTCGTTTTGATAGTGGTGAAATTAGGAAATTTGAATAGCTCCGCTACATCACTCCCCTCCGAGTGACTTGGCAAATGTCAAATGTCAAGTTGCGATCGTTGCGTGTGTAAACATTGCGTGAACTATGAAATTTCTGAAAAAAATACAAAAAAATATTTATGCTGCGAAAGTTACGGATTTCGTTTTCGTTGTCTTCTTTCCAGGTCCGGGATACGTCTTGAGTGTAGGTGTAGCTGGGTTGGGCTGTGTTATAGTTGAAGATGGGTTGATTGGTTCAGCTTCGATAAACGCCGGTTTAAGCCTTTCGACGTTGGTGCTGGTTGCTTTACCTTTTACGTCGATAACGAAAACGTTGTCTGAAGTTCTTTCGAGCACTCGGAATGGTCCTTCATACGGATGCTCAAGTGGTTTCTTAACTCGATCTACTCGAATAAAGACGTGTGTACAAGTGAACATGTCCTTGTGGATGAAAATTTTCGGCTTTACGTGATGTTTCGTCGGAGTAGGACATACTTTTCGCATGATTTCACGAAATTTTTCTACGAAGAATTTAGGATCTGGCGGCATGCCTTCGTTGAAGAAAAATTCTCCGGGTAATCGAAGTGTGGTACCATAAACGAGTTCCGCTGCTGATGAACCTATGTCTTCTTTAACGCTAGTACGGAGTCCTAATAAAACTGTAGGCAAACTGTCTACCCATTCGGCGTTGTTGTGACACATAATCGAAGCTTTGAATGAGCGGTGCCAGCGCTCAATCATTCCATTAGCGGCTGGATGATATGCTGTAGTTCGGATCTTTTCACAACCTACCAAATGCGATAACGATTTGAATAACATCGATTCGAATTGGGTTCCCTGGTCTGATGTTAAGGGGGTCATCCCGTGTGAAGGCCGTTTTTTTTTGCTTTTTTTTGAAAAATTATTTTGGAGGACTGGATGAAGATAGGAACGTGATTTTTTCACCATATGTTTACTGATGTCTCTAGTATATCTGATAAATTTTTCAGATTGATATCCTAGCTAGTTTTTGGAATACGTGTCAATTTATGCGCCCATCTCCAAAGAAAGGTGTTTTTCTGCTGCCACGCTGGAGGGCGCTGTGTTCATCTGAGGGAAAAAAACTAAACGGCATTTTAATGTGGACAATATTCCACGGTCCGCAAACTAGGATAATTAGAAAATATTAAAAGGTAAATTTTTGGTGGGCTTTTAAACTTAATTTTTTGAATTTTGGTGTTTTTTTACGGCTTTTTTTATGAATAAAAAAAAAAACTACCCGTCCGATCGCAATTATCCTAGTTTGCGGACCGTAGAAATATGTATTAAAGAAGTCGCGAAAATTTCAAAGAATTTGGTTGGATAGATTTTGAGCTATGGTGGCAGCCGATTTTCAAGATGTAGTTTCGAGAAAAACGCATTTGAAAATTTAAATGTGGTTATCAACAGTAAAATTTTAATTCACCATTAATCTACTGTACTTGGTTCATAGAGAGTGCCCTCCGTTTCCTGAAAAAAGTCTTGTAGGGCCGATTGTTGCTCTCTGGTTTCAATTCTGGCTCTTTTAGCGAGGTCAGTCGATGATCGTTCAGACCGCCAAATTCGCACTTCATTACGGCGGTCGACATAAACCTGACATATGTGACCAACTTGACATCCCATTGTCACTAGGATTTTGAGAATGCTATTGAATTCTTCATTGAAAATAATTACAGCCAGAAAAGTGGCTATTTCTACGACCTTGGCCCCAAAATGCAGGTGTTTAGGAGCGAAAGTCCAGATCAATGCATTTAACGACTCATTGATATTCTGGGTTTCTGCTCCTAAACATCTTTTCAAGAGATCATCTCGTGACAAATCTTCGTAGATTGGTTTCATGACTGTTTGAACTTCTTCAGTCAAAGGTGCCTTCTCGTGGTGGAAACTATCCAGTTCTCCTTTAGCTTCCGCTTTGCGCCATTTACAGCAACTGTCCTCGCCTGCTGGACAATTTTGATGCTGTGGATTTTCGTCTGTAGAACATTTATGGAAGAAAGTTGCCCAAATTTCTTGCTTCATTCCTTCTATCGAACTTGCGGGTCGACGAATAGCTAGTCCAAAAAATGTAGTGAGGTCGTTAATAACCTTATCAGTAAGTTGTCCAGCCCCTTTTCCACCAATGCCTTTGTGATTCTTGTTTGCATTTCTTAGCAGATTTCCCATTCTTTTCTCGACATGTCCTACGCATTCCTTTTTTACTACCACGTATATTTTATTATTTACAGAAATTTGTAGAAATACCCGAGAAAACTCCAGCAAAATGCAATATACAATATACAAAACTTGACGCAATTGGAACATCCATGTTCATGCTTGCTAAAAGTTTCTTTGCTGATGTTGATGTGAAGTCCTTTTTCTTCTCTGATAAGTATCGATTCCCATGAAATACTCGTTTTTTAGTGCGAGCATGACGTTGAACGTTAAAGCGATCTCCCTTCGTACGATCCATTTAAAAAAATCACTGAACACACAAACAGCACAATACTTACAACAAAATGTAACTGAGTATAGCTTGAAAGCCTTTCAGTGCTCACTCTAGACTGGATTATCCTTTTTATTCCAAACGGCAAATAAGTTTAGACAATTGATTGGTTTTTCATCTTTTTATGTCTATACCTGTGTTCGAATTTATAAGGCTCAGGTAAAAAACTTACAGGTAAAAGAAGATTCGATGCTCTTTCTCATCGAGTACTCTAGCCGCGGCTGCAAACTCCTTACCTGTTTAACACTGTAATTTCTGAACGACTCGAAATATCGGAAAATCCCTTTGCCCACATATTCTCCACTATATATAGATACAATTCATGTAAAAAAAAATCGATTTCTCCAACCGGACACACGGGATGACCCCCTTAAGACTGTAGGTGCTCCAAATCTTGAAATCCATGTAGTGTAAAATGCGTCAGCAATGGCATCTGCAGTGATACTCTTAAGTGGGGCTGCTTCCGGCCACCGTGAGAACCGGTCGATCATCGTAAGCACATAAGAATATCCTTTCGACTGCGTCAAAGGTCCTACAATATCGATGTGTACGTGACTAAATCGTGTGTCTGGAACTTGTATGTGTTCATGAGAGGGTTTGGCGTGTCTAGCGATTTTGCTTCGTTGAATGCTAGACAAGTACGTGACCATTCGGTGATGTCTTTAGCCATCGACGGCCAAACGAATTTCCGTTGTATCGCCTTCTTCGTGGCTCGACCACTGGGATGCGATAGTCGATGGGTCGTATCGAAAATTTTCTTTCTGAGTGTTTTGGGTATGTATGGACGAATTTCTTTTGTAGAAATGTCGCAGAATACAAAAGTTTCGGTATCGTCTATGCGAAGTTTACGTAAGTCCAATGATGTATTAGAACGTAGGATGTCCTGAAGTTCATCGTCATCTTTCTGAGCACGAGCTAGTTCTTCCGTGGTGAAAGTCGTAGGTAGGTTTACATTTCCAATACGGGAAAATGCGTCGGCAACAATGTTATTGTCTCCCGTGATGTAGACTATGTTGGTTGTAAATTGACCTATGTAGTCTAACTGTCGAAGTTGCCTAGGAGAGGCTTTCTCGGCTTTTTGCTCAAAAGCAAACGTTAGCGGCTTATGGTCGGTTTTGATAATGAGAGTTCTACCCTCGACCATATGCTGGAAGAATTTGATGCAACTGTAAATCGCTTGAAGTTCGCGATCGTACGTGCTGTACTTTTGTTGGGCATTGGTAAATTTCCTGGAAAAATATCCAAGGGGTTCCCAGTTTCCGTTGTGAAACTGTTCTAAAACTCCACCCATGGCTGTGTCTGATGCATCGCTTTGTATCGAAAGAGTCGCGTTTGGAATTGGATGTCGTAGTAAAGTTGCATTTGCAATTTGGTTTTTGCACTCTTCAAACGCTCTTTCCGCTCGTGGATTCCACTTAACTGGTCGTTTGTCTCGCTTAGTAGATCCAGTGAGGAGTTCGTGCAGAGGTGCTTGAATCTCGGCTGCATTCCTGAGTGATTTCCTATAGAAATTAATAGCGCCTAAGAATCTTCTGAGTTCGGCTATGGTTAAAGGTTTGGTGTAATTTGCCAACGCCAAAATTCGATCGGGCATTGGCTTCGAGCCGTTCTCATCAATCTGGTATCCAAGGTACCGGACTGATGGTACACCAAAAACACATTTTGAAACGTTGATACATAAGCCATGCTGCCGTAGTCTTTCGAAAATGATCCTTAAGTGCTGTCGATGCTCTTCGTGATCTTTCGATGCGATCAAGATGTCGTCAATGAGAGCAAAACAAAATTCCAATCCGCGTAAGGCTGTATCGATGTAACGCTGAAATGTAGGCGCAGCGTTGCGCAATCCGAAAGTCATAACGTTAAATTCGAATAATCCGAATGGGGTAATGACTGCGGTTTTAGGAACGTCTCCAGGTGCGACTGGTATTTGGTAATACGCTCGGATCAAGTCTATCTTCGAGAAAACTTTCTTTCCGTGTAGCTGGTGTGCAAAGTCTTGCAAGAAAGCGATAGGGTATCTATCCGGAATAGTAACGGCGTTCAGTCGACGGTAATAATAATAATAATAATAATCGTTGGCACAACAATCCATATTGGATCAGGGCCTTGAAGTGTGTTAGAGCACTTCATTCAAGACCGTAACGGTACACTACAGTAGATTGTAGGAGACAATGTGGTCAGCATTGCGCTCGCCCGAGATTATTACCCTGATTTGACTCAGGTACTCATTCACAGCTGAGTCGACTGGTATCCGACATCAAATCACGATACAAATCCCTCTGCCACCAGCGAGATTTGAACCGCGACCTTCCGTACGACAGCCTTGTGCTCTAACCACTCAGCTATCCGGACGTCGACGGTAGTCGCCACAAAATCTCCACTGTCCGTTCTTTTTGGGAACCATGTGTAGTGGACTGGCCCACTGACTACTGGATGGTTGGCAAATCCCTTGTTGGATCATAAAATTAAATTCGTTCTTTGCCTCTTGCAGTTTTTCCGGTGATAGTCTCCTTGCACGCTGAGCTATTGGCGGTCCTTCAGTGAGGTTATGATGGAAGACGTTATGTTGCGCTAGCTTTTTAATGCCGGTTGGTATCGTAATGTCCTTGTATTCGCTCAGAATATCGTTATATATCGTATGACAAATCGTTGATATTGACTGCGTTGTGACATTTACGAGTTTACCGCTTTGAGATAAATTAGTTGTTTGATCACTGATGTTTTTGCCTCGCAAATCTACCAGCAAACCAAAATGCTGCAAAAAATCAGCTCCTATTATCGGTTGAGCTACGTCGGCAATAACAAAATTCCAAAGAAAGGAACGTCTGAGTCCAAAATTTAAATTAAGAAGTTTTTGACCATACGTATTTATGACTGAATTGTTAGCGGCAAACAGTTTGAGTTTGGATGGTGCTGAAGATTGTCCTGCCAGATTGCGAGGAAGTACCGAAATGTCGGCACCGGTATCCACGAGAAAAGATATTCCCGATTTCCTATCTCTAATAAGTAAGCGGGCTTTTTGTGGATCGTCGCCTTCGGCCGCTTGAACTCGAGACGACGGTATTAGTTTTCCTGCTGCGTAGCAGGCTGCTTCCACTGGCACGGTGATCGACAGTTTTTGGCGTTTTTACCAAAGCGTTTGTGGTAATAGCAAAAACTATCTCTGTTGTTCGATACTGTGCGTCGATTAAGCGAATTTTTCCGCGAGCGTGATCCTGAACGAGATCGCGTATGTAATCGCATCTCTATCTTATTAAGACGATTAGTAATTTCTACTAATGGATCGTTGGGCTTATCGGTTGTAGTTGATTGCTTAACCGTAGACAAGCTGGCTGGTTGTTGTAAGTCCAACATCATGTCGGCCATTTTAGCCAGTTTTTCAACGTCGGTTTCCGAAGAAATACCGAGAACCACTCGTATTTGCTCGGGGAGTTGCTCAAGAAGCAATGTTCGAAGAATGGCGTCTGTAACTTGTGTTCCACCGGTGTTTCTAATGTGCTGCATGTAATATGATGGTTTACTGTAGCCTATACTTTGACCTTGTAGCACTTCTTCGAAAGCAGAAAGAATACACTGCTTAACCGCCTCGTATTTGTTGGAATCTGGAGGATTTCGGGCTATGGAAATGACATGTGGAAGTACCTCTTGGTCCGCGTGTAGGATGACATACCTGAATTTGGTTTCGTCCGCAGTAATGCCGTGCGTGTGAAATGCGGCTTCGACTTGTTCGAACCAAAATGACGGGTCTGGTTTATAAAATGCCGGAAATTTAACGATACGCGCAGCTTGGATCTACAATGCGTCACTAAAGACTTCGGGCTCCACTGTATTACTTGGCTTGGGAAGTGAATTGTTGCTTTTCGAATCGTTTGTCGACATGATGTCTACTTGCACTAAAGTTTTTGCGCGTGTCTGTCCGAATACTGCGAATGTGAGTACAAACACAATGCTTCCGCTCCAAAAATGCGTACGTGCACTGCGAAAAATTGAAATGCACTCGCGTCGGTTGGTCACCAATTAGGCGTTAAAATTCAAAAGAACACGTTTGTGTGTAGTCCAAATATAATATTTATTATTTATTTAAACGTTATAATACTTAAAATTCAAGAGTCTGTATTTTTACATTCTTTCGTGACGCCGTGAAGATTCGAGAAGATTTTTAGAAAAAAGACGGATCGATCTCCTCTTGTAGACTGCAGCGCTTCGTTTCGATAGTGGTGAAATTAGGAAATTTGAATAGCTCCGCTACAGGTTTTTGGCGTTAAATTCAAAAGAACACGTTTGTGTGTAGGCCAAATATAATATTTATTATTTATTTAAACGTTATAATACTTAAAATTCAAGAGTCTGTATTTTTACATTCTTTCGTGACGCCGCGAAGGTTCGAGAGAATTTTATGAAAAACTAGACAGATCGATCTCCTCTTGTAGACTGCAGCGCTTCGTTTCGATAGTGGTGAAATTAGGAAATTTGAATAGCTCCGCTACAGGTTCAATTTAACTAGCGCCATCTCTGTGTTAACCTACAAAGTTGTCAGCCTAGCTGGTATATGCACACATACGTGCGAAATATGTACATGAACTACCTCGTTCTGTAAAGTAAAAGACCGGAGTTACACGTTTTAAAGAAAACTTGTTTATTCTCGAGAATCTAATTATAATCAGCGATATTAGAATTACTTTGTTCTAGTGACGATCTAATTTAGAATACTGGCAGCGAGAAGATAGGCACCGAATATCTTTATTACCTTAAAATGCTGACTGTGCGCCTGGCACCTTGGAATTAAGGTGCGAAACATACTTTCTCACGTTTTGCATGTTGGGGTCATGTTTCTGGAATGCAGACGCCGATGCGTCCGCATCTTATTTGAATTCTATATTGGGCTCGTACATACCTTCTCTCCCCCTGTACATTTAGAATTCTCCTGAATTCTATTGATTATATCGATTTTAAATTTTTTTTCCATTTTTACTTTTTTTATACAAAATCAATTCAATGACGAAAATTATTATTAACGGGATAGCACTTAAACCAATTGCTGTTGATAAATTTTTGTGAGTATTCAGTTCTTCTATTTTATTACTGTTTTCTACATTTTAAATTTTGTCTGCGAAATTTTGAAAGTTTCAATTCACAGGATAAAAGAAACGTTCAGCAAATTTATCTTTGGTGTTTGAAAAATAGTGATCTAAGCTCTTGATTTTACAATTGCTGCGGTGGATGAGAACATTTTTGTTAATGGTTAAGTTTCTATCGTCACAGCTTTGGTTTAATTTTAAATCTTTAGCATTTTTAATCGTTTCTTCGTCAATTTGTATAATTTCAGTATTTTGATTTTTTTCTAGTTTAAAATTTTGTCGAAATATGCAATGTTTGCTTATAGTCAATTCATTTAGGGTTTTTCATAGTTCATATAAATATCAATCAGGTTAATGAGTCTTCGTTTCTGTCGGTTTGTAGGAGGAGTTTGTCTAGGCATTATTGTCTTAACTTTGTATGTCAGATGTTTAAGTTCTGTCAACAGTAAGTTTTCAAGGCGGTTATCTAAAGAGTCTACATTGGTTGAGAACTTATTAATAACGTTCAGGATGTTTTGGGTGTTAATTATATATATTGTTATGTCTGTTTTGGTCACTACGTATGCGTTGGCCAACTTGATTTCAACATAGTTGGCTTGTTCGTTGATTTCGTGGACTGTTAGATACCCTATAGTTGGAGTCATTGTCAGTAGAAGTACGAACATCTGAAAAATATAAAAATAATTTTGCTTTTATAATTTCTAAAATCATTTGTTGCCGAAAACGATTACTACTGATATACTTTGCAAACATACAACTAAACACTCCATAATCACTTCCGTTCGTTTGTTGGGGAACACAACATTTTCCTTCGTGAATATCTCTGGATTTAGTGGTTCCTTTTTCTTTTCTAATGATTCATTTCGTAAATAAGCTTCAAGTACTTCTAACAAATGAGAATTTGGTTGGCCCATGGAATCAAAATATCTGATTTTTTTATTTTTTAGATCAATTATGGCTATACACCTGGACCTGGTCAACACGGACTGGAACCAAAATGATATCATATGAAAATAATTCTGCGTTCCTGGTCCATCTGCGAACCGCACTGTAACCTGAATGCAGAAGTCGCGGAACAAAGAAAGTAATTGCGTAAACTTTGTGCATCTTATTATTTCGGCCACTATGTTCCATTAAAAGACTGATATAAAAGTTGATGATGTTATCATTTAACCATTCCTTGCCTACAAATGTTTTAATATCCTCTCGAGTTATATTGATACCGAATTTTTTAATAAGAACTTTATTTAGAGGTTCATTGTTAATCGCGTTTTCGATTATTGCTTCTTGCTCTTCTGTAGGGAATTTTTCATTTTCGCCATGAGAATCTGCAAACTTAGGTTTCCTTCTTATATTTGTTGGGTGACCGTTATTTAATTTGGCCTTTATAGAAAGAGATATAGATCTTGGGAGATGTTTGTGTCGAACTGCCTTGTAGTTCTTGATAAACCCTGACGTTTGCGTTTCTTCATAGCTTTCACGATTTTTGTTGACCTTTTTCAAGTATTTTTCCTTTATTTCCTTCAAGTTTTTCCTTATTTTATCGAAATCTACTTTTTGATGTTGTACTTCCAGTGGAGTACACTTGATAATCGAATGAAACCTTTTATTGTAATTATTCATAGCTTTTGCACCATTTGTTTTACTGAAATTTTTGTTTTATTAAAAATTAACGTCCTAAACTTGTCCACTATTGTTTTGTGGAGGCTTTCCACGTCTGGGATGCCTGTATGGCTATGTGCCTCTGTTAAATGTAAAGCAACGTCCTCTGACTGTAGATATTCTTTTATTCGGATTCATTTCCACCGACTAATTTGCGGGGTTTTCCAATTTTTGCAATAACGGTTGTTGCGCCGTTGATGAAGATGAAAGTTTTTATATGAACAGTGTGGATTCCTCTTTTTAGTTCCATCGATTAAGTCAACCTTCACCACACATCCTACATATTGCTGACCTTCCGACGTACAACACGGTGGCTGCACTGCTTGGCTTCTACATATTAGCGCCCGCGACATTTTCCTCACATACGCCGAACGTTTGACGTGCAAAAGCACGCCCACCGCACCGCCTGCGTGGCCGTCATAGCGTTGTTTCGAATCCATCGACATTGCGAATCTGGGAACAGTTACCGCGCAGCAGACACAACACAGAGCGTAACATCAATTAGATTGCCTCGAAACTCAGTTTAGCGCTGATGTTGTCAAATAGTTGGCGAACTCGCCGCGGACATTTTAGAACAAGTCGCCGACATTGTTCAATCACCTCCGGCTTTGGACAAACATAATGCTATCAAAGACAGGCTAATATCCGTCTACGTACCGTCCGAAGAGGGGGAAATTCACGAGCTTCTTACCGCATCTGAGATCGGAAACCAAAAGCTTTCGCAGTTGCTTCAAACCATACAGGTTAACACGAGCAGCAGGCTAACTGGCCTAGCCGCTTATACGCGCGAGTGCAATCTATTTTGACAGTTTCGGATCAAAATAATCTGTCAGAATTGCTTAGAATCGCGGATCATATCGTCGAAATTTCATTCTTGAAAACATTACGCACATCTCCCCACTATCTTTGACAGCGACGAAACCTTCTGTGACGCAACAGATTGCAGAACTGCGCACACAGGTTCACCACCTGCAGCAGCAGCAGCCGAACAGCAATGCCAGCCATAACGACCGTTCACGCCGCCGTCCACGGTCCATTAACCGAAGCGACAAAGCAGGCGCTGCCGCCGAGTGTTATTGCTATTATCACCGCGAATTTGGTGCTAGCGCGAATTACGATATCCAGGTATAGGAATATTAAAAAAAATGAATTAAATTTATAAAGACGTTTATTTCTGGACAAAGTTATAAAAATTACTCGCAAAGCTTATAGTCAATCGTTCAATTTATTCAAGAATTTCTGTTTACGTTGCAGCATGTGCCGGATGCAATATTTAGGTTGGTTGCAGGAAGTGCAACGTTTCATTTAGCAGTATTAAATTTAGGTTATTTTAACTAGCATGCAACAAGTTTTTATATGATTGAATCAATCTCGCATTTCCGATTTTAAGTGGTAGCAAGCCTTTGCTGTTCGTTAAGTCCTGTACCTCGATTTCCTGCCCGGTTATCGGAAGTATTATTATCAGTAGGAGCCTGGAATTTCTGATTTTTGTTAGTGATTAAGGTTATGTTATTATCATGTTTAACTTTGTGCTTGGTAAACCTAGGGTTTAGTTTATTTCTGCGTGATTTCTTTCTAAATATAATAGAGCCTGTATTCATTTTATAGGGTTTATCTCTATTCGTATTAAGTTTGCTAATATTTTTGATTGTCTGAGTTTCCAGATTTTCCTCGATTTTTGGAAATAGTTCTGATTGAAAGCAGTTAAGGTTGTCAAGATATTCGTGCACACTATTTTGTTGTAATTGATCATTAAATTTATATGTCCGTCTATAGAATACTTCAAAGGGTGTCAAATTCGTGGCGGAATGGATAGCATTGTTATACGTAATCTGAGTTTCGTCAAGTATTTTGTCATGATTTCTGTCTATATTCTTGTATTTGTCGGTAGATTTCGGTTAGACTTGAATGCAATCTTTCGACGGGTGAATTACTGGAAAATTGTTGATATGAGGTGATATGATGAATAATGCCATACTGTTTGCAGAAGTCTACAAATATGTTAGCAGTATATTCTGTTCCTTGGTCTGTAATAATTTTCTTGGGAATACCATGTGTACTAATGAAATGCTTCAGAGCTTTAATTATGAGAATGCTAGTTATAGAAAGAAGTGTATAGGCGGCACCGAATTTCGAAAACTTATCAATTATTGTCAGAATTTGTTTCCCATTGATAGTATAAGTATTTAGATGAAGTATATCAAGAGGTTTATTTGGAGTTTCCAGAACTTGAAATTCTATTCGAGAAGGATTTCTGTCGTATTTCAAAGTTTGACATTTGTCGCAATTGTTGATGACTTCGGTTACTTTTTGTTTCAAAAAGGAGAAGTAATATCGTCTTTTCAGATGTAAAACGGTTTCGTTGATGCCGCGGTGATTATTATGAATGTGGTAGTCTCTAATAATTTTGTCCCGATCATCGTCTTCAGTTATATCCTGGAGTATCTCAGTGCAACGTATTAACTTCAGGACTTCACTTCGTGAGAAATATTTGGAGTACACCTCCTGGACTATTTTAAAATTTTCGTCGTCTGTATGGATTGCGTTGAGTTTATTAGGTGCAAAATGTTTTTTAAAAATTCCGAGTACATTATCTTCGGTAAATTTTGGGATACGAATGGCGCACCTTTGTTTATTTCTAAAAAGAACTTGAAGGTCGTTTCTCTGAAGTCTCTAATATTATTTCAATGTTGAATTCATTGAGTGGCCTTTCTGAAATTGAGATTCCATCGAGGTTATTTTCATCTGCAGAGTGGATTGTTGAACCGGAAGTACCTTGTATAGACATGCGAAATGTACCTGGAACATCTATTTGACTTTCATTAATGTGGACCTCATGTAGATTGCTTTGAAGGAAGGGTTTAATGCGAATAAGTGCGTCGGCATTACTGTTCAAGCGAGCTTTCTTATACACGATTTCGTAATCATACTCCTCTAATTTTAATCTCAATCGAATTAGTTTCGAGTTAGGATCCTTCAAACTCATAATCCATAATAGTGGTTTATGATCAGTGACTATCTTAAACCTTCTGCCAAATAAATACGATCCAAAGTATTTGGTTGCCCATACTATCGCCAAGAATTCTTTCTCGATGGTTGAGTAGTTAATTTCTGAACTGGTCATAGTTCTACTAGCATAGCACATAGGTCTATTACTCCCTATAGGTCCCTGTGATAGCACTGCACCTATGCTGGCGTCTGTGGTAAGTACAAATGGTTTAGTAAAGTCAGGGAATTCAAGGATTGGATCGTTCATCAAGAGCTCTTTACACAGCTTGACGGTCCTGGTATAGTTTTCGTCTAAAACAACTTGGTTTTCCTTTTTTAGGCATATAGTTGATAGTTTAGTTAACTTAGGAAAATCTTTGATGAACTTCCTATAATATCCGAGAAGAAAGACTTTATTTCCTTCTGTCTTCTTGGAATAGGAAAATCTCTGATAGCTCTTATTTTATCGGGGTTAGATCTAACACCATGTCTCGATAGGATATGTCCGAGGAAAGCTACTTCCTTGTGATGGAATTCCGACTTATCTGGTTGGATTTTAAAATTTGCTTTTCGAAATCTGTTGAAAACTTTTTTTAGGTTTTCGATGTGTTCTTGAAACGAAGTTGAGTATATGATTATATCGTCCAGATAAACCAGACACTGTCCCAATTAGATCACCTAGTATATTGTCCATAACTCTCTGGAAAGTGGATAGAGCATTTTTAAGCCCAAAAGGTATGCGAATGAATTCATAACGCCCCCTTCCACAGTTAAAGCCGTTTTCTGGATGTAGACTGGGTCCATCTCAATTTGGTGGAAACCACGGGCTAAATCAAGTGTGGAAAAGTACATACATTTTCCTAACTTGTCCAAGATGTCAGTAATATTGGGTAATGGGTATTTATCTCCGATCGTTTTCTCGTTTAGTTTCCGAAACTCTATTAGTAAACGCCACTTTTGTTTCCCGGTGGCATCCGACTTCTTCGGAACGATCCAAACGGGGGAACTCTGTGGAGAAAAGTTTGGTCTGATGATTCCTTGATCTAACATTTGTTTAATTTGTTTCTTTCTTTATGAATATAGAGATATCTGTAGGATTTTGTATACACTGGCATTTCATCAAATATTCTAATCATATGTTTGATTTTATTATAATAGTAAATGAGAGCTCTTCACCTTCTTTGTCGAACAAATCGTTAAACTCATGAAGAATTTTATGCAACGCCTTTGTTTCCTCAGGGTTGAGATGTGAAATTCGGAAATTTTGAAAGTTGTGTTTTGAATTCATCTCTAAGTCTAAATCTGCCTCGTGATTTATTATGTTAAAATTAATCACTTCCGCATATGTATTTGAAGAGAATTTTGTAGCTTTGATAGGTTGTTCAATTAGAATGGTTTTGTTGGAGTTTGAAAGGTTGATAACTTCCATTACACTAAACCAATTCTTTGATGAATAGATTCCTTCTGGAATTACGACTTCTGGTTCGATTTCAGTCGTTCTGATATATATATCACCTTCGTAATTGTCCACTGGAACTTTTATTATTATTTTGACTTCGCCGGAATAACGTATTTTTCTGAGGTTAGATTTGGCTTTGAGTCAAGAGTGAGTAGAGAATTATTTGTTATGAGGACATTATTTACAAGATCAATTTTTGCTCCTACTTCCGTAAGGGCATCTAAACCCAATAGGCCATCAAAATAGCTATGGAATCTGAACAGTAGAAATCTTAGTTGGCCAAACCGATTGAATTCCTCAAAAATTGGTAGATAAATCTCTTTGTCCAACTTGTGCGGTTTCAGAGCTGTGGTAATTGTTATGGGACTAATTGAATTTACGAAGTTCGGGTCAACAATTTCGGGATTTATAAATGAAGCTGATGCTCCAGTGTCTATTAGAAATTTGAATGGTTTACCGAAAGGAGAAGTTATATTTATGTAGGGAAGATTGGAGCCATACTTGTTCAAGTCTATGTAGCCGGTTGGTGGTTTGAGGCACTTGAAGTAAAATTTGTGTCTTCAATTTCATTGATGATTGTTTCAATCGCCTGTACCTTTTCTGTTTCTGGAATTCTCGGCACCTCCGTAGGATAAGATAAATCATTACAACATTCCGTTGGGAACGTAGTGTATGTATCATCGTAGGGATAATATGAACTCAAATCTTGATTATTTAGTGTGTAATCAAGAATATTTACCGGGTTCATAAAATCTTCGGTGACGCTATATAATTCTTTATTTGTGAACCTTGGTGGATTACTTGGTCTGAAGGAATTTTGATTTACTTTTTGGTTATTGCTAGGCCTAGGTTGAGTGGGTTGAAACTGTCCTAAGGATGTATTCAATGGTTCAGGTCTGTTCATTGTTGGGTTAGGAAACCGTTGAAAATATGGCTGGAAATTATTTGGCCTTTGGTATGGTAGCTGGGGTCTTTGAAATAGTGGCTGAGAATTATTGGGTCTTTGGAAGGGTTGTGTTAAATGCTGGGGTGGACGGAGTTGGAAGAAATTATTATTATTGGGAAAGTTTGCCGTTGGCCATCGATATGCGTTAAAATTAGGCAACAGTTGCGGAGGTTTTGGTAATTGGGAAGGTTGCGACCAGTTAAAGTGTCCTTGCTGCGGCCTAAGTACCGATTTAGGATATGATGGATATGCAGGGGTTTTGTCTGCCGCTCCTAAAGGAGATGAAATCAGTTTTTCGTTCCCTAATTTACTGTATGCGATCTTCTGCTCATCGATACAATAAGAGAATGGTTCCTTTACTCCTGATAGAGACACTTTCAACCCTAAACTAGCATGTATCTGCTTCGTGCAAATTAGTGTGGTTGTTCAAACTGAGACGAGATTGATCACCTCACTGTAGAACTTTCGAACCGACTTATTTTTCTGCGATAAGCTGTACAAATCCTGAATAAGAATCGTTTCTTTTATCGGAATAGTGTAGGATAAGATTTTCTTTTATTTGGTCCCACACCAGCGGAGTTCCATATATGTTCAGAGCTTCGTTTGCTGGGCCAACGATCTTATTCCTAATTGCTCTTAGGAGAAGTTGCCCGTACGGTGTTCCACTTGTAACCGATATCAAGGATAGCACCTCGTCTACGTTGTCAATAAAATAAAAAAAATAAAAATTTGTTTTTTTTCTTTTAGCAGTATTAAATTTGGGTTATTTTACGTAATTTGCAAAATTGATATGGGATAAAATGTTATGTTGGGTATTGACGCCGGATGTGGGTTTAGGTTGTTACGCCGGATGTTACTCGCACGTAATTGCAGGAAATCTTGTGCATTTTAGCAAACTATCCAGACGGAAAACTAGCAGCCACGCTGTTGGGCTCGGCCAACAGCAGCGTAGCTTTTTCGTAGCAGATTCCTCCACCTGGTTACACTTTCTGATCGCAACAGGAGTTGGCGTGTCCGTCATTCCGTGCTCAAAGTTTGATAACAAATCCAGGCCATCTGGTTATACACGTAATGGACACACACGTCTGCCAGCAGTCGGCTGGATCAGTTAAATCGTACAGAACGTTGTTTCTTCGGTAGTCTGCCATTCCGATTACCACAGCTTGCTGAAGCAGTATCCTGCCATAACTAATCCATCAATTCCGAGAGAGCAACCAAAACATGGCGTCGTTGACCATATCCTTACCACCACAGACTCAATCCGGAGAAGTTAAAAACCGCGAAAGCAGAATTTGAATATTTGCTGCAGAAAAGATTTTGCCGTCCATTTAAAAATCCATGGAACTAGGTGTAAAAGTTCCAAAAAAGGAACAAGGCTATTGGCGCCCCTGTGAGGATTCCCGCACACTTAATGCCGCGACTAAGCCGGATCGGTACCAGGTGCCTCAGATACAAGGCGTCGTCACAAACTTCGCCGGAAAAGTCCTGTTTTCGAAAATTGACCTGCTTGGAGCATTTCACCAGATTCCTGTCGCCGAAGAGAACATCTCCAAAACCTCTGTTCGGACTGTACGAATTTACGGTAATGACATTCTGATTGCGCAACGTGCAAACAAACACGGCATCTCACCTCCAGAATCGCCCGTAGAGGCGATACGACAAATTAGGAAACCGCCGCACTGTATGGACTTCAGAAGCTGAAACCGCTTTTGAAAAGTGTAGCCGCAGCCTAGCTGAGGCAACATTGCTGGTGCACTATCAACCGGACCAACCAATGGCTCTGATCACCGACGCATCCGATGTGGTAGCAGGCGCAGTGCTTGATTAATTGCAAAGTAATCACCGATGGCTACCTATCGCTTTTTACCAGAGAAAACTCACCTATAGCGTGTACGACCACGAATTTGCAATCAACGGCAGCGTTGGTCATTTTAGACATCTGCTAGAAGGTTTCCAGATCGTAATCAGAATGGACCACAAGCCGATTACCTTCACCTTTTCGCAGAAGGCGGACAAGGCATCGCCACGTCAGCTCAGGCACCCTAACTATATTTTGCAATTCACCACGGATATTCGTTATATTATATATAAGGCGAAGCTAACATTGTAGCTGATTCACTTTACCGGGTTGAAACTATAACTTTGCTAGCGTTAATTAGCACCGACGAGTTAGCCAGCGAACAGCAAGCCGACATAGAGCTTCATACGCTGTTGGACGACAACTCTAGTTCCCTTCGGTTCCAGCCGTTCAGTATCGGTAACAGCAGTAAGCTACACTGCTACACTTCGGCGAGTCACATCCGGCCTTTCGCACCAGCGGCACTACGTAAGCGAATCTTCGAATGCACCATCGATGCTCACGAGCCATTAGTAAAAAATTTGTTTGACTAAGAATGCGGAAAGACGTGCATTGTTTCGCTTGAACGTGCCTTCCCTGACAAGGATCCAAGACTGGCAGGCACACAAAAAACGAGTTCCAATCATTTCGAACGCCCGATAACCATTGATCCCTTCACGTGGTTATCATTATTGCTTAACTATGGTGGGCAGATTTTCATCGCTGGCCCGAAGCAGTGCCTTTGCCAGACCAAAGTGCTAACTCTATCGCCGACGCCTTTTTTATGCTGCATGCATTTCCCGCTATGGAGCTCCTAGCATCGTCACATCCGACCAGGGAACTCAATTTGAATCCGGGTTCTTCATGTCGCTTACGAACCTCCTGAGATGCAAACGTGCGCGTACCTCTCCGTACCATCTGGCATCCAACGGATTAGTCGAAAGTTTCCATTGGTCCCTAAAGGCAGCTTTTATGTGCTACGAGGACAACTCCAATTGGGTTGCAATTTTGCCCACTGTTCTTTTGGGCCTGCGAAATTCGTTCAATGAGGACTTAGGTTCCAGCTGCGCTGGTCTCCTTTTTAGAACCACTCTGCGATGTCCCGGAGAAATGTCCGTCAAGGATAACATCGACAGCGATCCAAAGTTGTTTATCGACCAATTTCGTCAACAAATGCGAGAAATTCGACCAACGCCCGTGATTTATCGCAACGATCGTACCATCTTCGTCCAAAACAGTCTTAAAGCGTGCTCTCACGTTTTCATGCGAGTGCCCCCAGTAAAGAAGTCATTTTCGCAACCATACACCGGACCCCACCGTGTAATTCGCCGTATATCTAGTGCGCCCTACACGATTGACGTCAACGGAAGGAGTTGTAACGTCTCCACAGAGAGGCTCAAGTTAGCGTTTAGTT
Organism: Hermetia illucens; assembly: GCF_905115235.1. Classification (NCBI taxonomy): domain Eukaryota; kingdom Metazoa; phylum Arthropoda; class Insecta; order Diptera; family Stratiomyidae; genus Hermetia; species Hermetia illucens. The sequence continues at coordinate 123,152,131 of NC_051849.1, read as the reverse complement.
CCACCGATGTTCCTTTGATCCATTCCCTGATGAGCGAGACATCACTAGCGAGAACGAGATACCACCGATGTGTTCCAACCACATCAGACAATATAACTGAGCCACTTAGCAAATGGACAACTCAGCCAGCGTCACCCGCTGAGTCAATTCATCGAATGCCGACGCCTCCATCGTCGTCCGGGAACCTCAGCACCAGAATTAGTTGGAAGCCACTCAATCCACCACCAGCACGGATTCGATGAACGCACCTACCACCTTCCCTTCATTGATATGACACACCAGTCACTTAATCATTAACGCTTGGCACGAGCGGAAGTGTTGTATAACGAATACTGCATTTTTTATCTCCTTGTTATTCTTTAAATGTGAATAAAGTTTTTATATGTACAGTATGGATTCCTTCTTTTAGTTCTATTGATTAAGGCAACCTTACCCACCTATCCTACATGTATATCTATTTGATTTGGGCACTACGCGAAACTCCGTTAGTATATACACACCTCCCTAGTCTAATTAATATAAACAACTAAAAAAAGCTGGCGCTTCAGGTATAAAAGTTTTGTGTTCATTTTATGTGAGAAAATTTCTACACACAGTTTTCCATTCGTATATGGCTAAAAACCCAAAATAATCTTTCATATTTTTTTCAAACTACAAGGAATACGTACCTACTATCCAGATGCAGATATTATGCTCACCCCAAACAAACAAACAAACGTGTTTATATATGCACGTATATAAATTGATCGTACACATATTCCCGATTTACTTCATGTACAAAAGCATTGAATACCCGCTGGTTTAATGTACAAATATATCTATCTGAATTAGGCACTATCCCAAAGCTTCATTTACATATACATACCATATAAACACATCAATATATCTGGCTGGAGTAATTAATATTGATATATAAATGATTAAAACACTAAAACCGAATGTTTCGCTGCGAAATTCACACAAAATGTAAAAGTTTCACCTTCTAAAACTTTGTTAATAATAGTTGGATTTTCTTCAAACTTCCCAAAGTTGTGCTTTGTATTATCCCCTATGCAAGTCATCATCATCATCAACGGCGCAATAACCGGTATCCGGTATAGACCTGCCTTAATAAGGAACTCCAGACATCCCGGTTTTGCGCCGAGGTTCACTAATTCGATATCCCTAAAAGCTCTCTGACGTCCTGACCTACGCCATCGCTCCATCTCAGGCAGGGTCTCCCTCGTCTTCTTTTTCTACCATAGATATTGCCCTTATAGACTTCCGGGCTGGATCATCCTCATCCATACGGATTAAGTGACCCGCTCACTGTAACCTATTGAGCCGGATTTTATCCACAACCGGACGGTCATGGTATCGCCCATAGATTTCGTCGTTATGAAGACTACGGAATCGTCCATCCTCACGTAGGGGGCCTATGCAAGTGCCAAACTTTATAGTTCTAGCATGAACTTCAGAGGGGTTTCCGGCAAAATTTCTAAAATATGCCAATAATAATAGTATCAACTTTATTTGTGCAGATATCGGAACGGGATGTATTTTGAGGCCTAGATTTCAGTTAGATACACCACTGTCATTTCTTTCAGATTTTTCGGTAGGATAGGCTCTGAGAACGAGACCTGTTGCACTTTTTGAGGGTCATATTTTGAGCCATCACTCTTCTACGCTTCACCCGATATCAAATATGGAAACAGTATCAAACACATTCTGTGAAAAAAAAATTTTCTCCCTCCATTCACATGTGTGGGGAGCTTAACTTACACTTAACAAAAAAGGGGGCCAGTTACTGTATGTAAAGGGTACAACAGATCACATACTTTCACCAATATTCGTAACAATCGGTTTAGCCGTTTTCGAATAAATCGGGTGTTTCAGACAGACAGACGGACAGACAGACATCGAATCGATTCTTTCTTTTTCTTTTTTAAGGTTTTGTTTTCCACAAAACCTTGAAAAAGGTAAAAATAATATATTCACATTCTTCCTACTGTTGATGAGCCCGCTTGATATGAGGATGATGTCATACACGCGTAGACTGCAACCAATTCATACAAAAAATGAAACCTTCACGTTCTATAATGTTGTTAATTGTATTTGAATTTCTTTCAAACTTTCCATTTTTTGTTTCAAAAGTCAAGTCTCAATCATCATCATCAACGGCGCAACAACCGGTATCCGGTCTAGGCCTGCCTTAATAAGGAACTCTTTACATTCCCGTTTTGCGCCGAGGTCCACCTATTCGATATCCCTAAAAGCTGCTTGGCGTCCTGACCTACACCATCGCTCTACCGCAGGCAGGGTCTGCCTCTTCTTCTTTTTCTACCACAGAGATTCCCCTTATAGACTTTCCGGGTGGGATCATCCTCATCCATACAGATTAGGTGACCCGGCCACCGTAACCTATTGAGCCGGATTTGATCCACAAACAGACGGTCGTGTATCGCTCATAAATTTCGTTGTTATGTGGGCTATGGAATCGTCCATCCTAATGAAGGGAACAAAAATTCATCGGAGGATTCTTCTCTCGAAGGCGACTAAGATTTCGCAGTTTTTTGTTAAGAACCCAAATCTCCGAGGAAAACATAAGGACTGGCAAGATCATTGTCTTGTACATTGTTTTCGTTTGACCAGTGCGGTTCGATATTGTTCGTTCTTTCGATTTTGGTTTTGGGGCTGAGTTGCCACCATGTACTTCGTCTTGTCTTTATTAATGTGCAACACGTTCGGCTTATACATATAAGTGTAAGTCCCTGGTATAATGTATTTCAGACTACTGGCTTCAGTGCGGTGCTGATATTTCCTGATGTTTTTAGAATGCAGTATACTAAAACGAAGAAGGCAAATTTGATGCTATAACTTTGCTAATACTAGTAGAATTCATATCAAACTTGACCTATGACATCCATCAAAATCCAATAGCGCTCCCATCAAAATACTACAAAAAAAGCGCAAAAAGTGGTTAAGCCGATCGCGCGTCTTAGACACTGAGGTTTTAAAATCATTTTATTTTCAAGAAATTTCTCAATTGTTCTCGCTCTGGAGTATCTTCAGTCGAATTCCGGAGCTCCCACAGTCAAGTTCGGGGGATATTCTATCCTTTTATCCAGATTACCCGCAGAATCAAGAGTTGGACCATTCCTGTCAAGATACGAGTACACGAACGCTTCGGGAGGAATGAAGCATGTCGTGAGTGTTTTCTCGAAATACCCATCATTTGTAGAACGGTTGCGAAACCCAAAGGTTCTCACCATGCGAAATGGATCGCACTATATGATTCCGAATCAACCTGACGATAACTGTGTCGATTCTTGGCACATCAGCAGCTGTATGCATCTCCTCATACTGGTAATTCTCTCATGAAAAGTGGTAATGCAGGTTAGACTCTAAACAGTCGGGAGGGAAAGTGTGCATCGAGCAGTTCACCAACTTGTCCCGTTACTCCCGGCTAAAGTCGAAAGTCCCCCATTGACCAGACCATTACCAGAAAAACCGCAAGGATTAAATGTGGGGTTTTTGCGTGACGAGTGAGTGATGTTCAAGCTAAAGCGTTTGACTTAAAATTTACAATCGCGACTTCCGTGAATTTCACTAAAAATTTGCCGTTGATCTCTCAGCAGATGGAGAAGTTCGATAAAGTCTTTTCACACAATACAGACGGTTCTGGGTCTCAGTTGATTTTCTTGCATGTCCACTATCCTCCTCTCTTGCAACTGAGTTATGGAATTGGACTGGCAGATGCTGAGTTCCTTAGCCACTATTCTCTGACTTCTCGGGCAATTGTTTTGTAACAACACAGTTGTTTTTGTCAACAGATGATCAGTTAGAAAAAATATTTTGAGTTCATTTTTCTTTCGCCCAAACAATCGACGAAGATGGCAATAATGAAAGTAGTTACATTATGACACTTTTTCAAAAACTGAAGTTACGCATCTAATTCTATATAAAATATGCCGCAAAATCATATATAACATGAAGATCAAAAGGACATTCGCTTTTTTTTTAAGGAAAACGTCTTTAAAAACTTTGAGCACGTTTTTTTCCGTCTCTGTATATTTCCACAATCATAATGGCTGCAATAGTCACAGTAAGCAAGTAATTGGTAATACCATGGTTATATATAATCTGACCGTGAGTTCTGCGGCCAAGTTGAAATAAAATTGGAAGCGTAAGCTACAGGGTGCGGCAGCATAACTTCCTTTTTTCAAAACTCAATAAAAACTATTGTATGCATTGGAAAATATTTATTTATTTTTTATAATGTAGGTACATGTCTAAAGTTTTTATTTACATTGTTTTGAAGATAAAATCTGTTAGATGACGTCCCCCATTCCCCATACATTGCGTAAACCGATTTCTGGCGTTTGTCATGACTCTTGTTAGCATAGCAGGTGTTATGTTGGCAATTTCTTCTTGCATGTTGGTCTTCAAAACTTGTAGGGTTTTTGGATGGTTCACATAAACACGGGATTTCAAAAAACCCCATAGAAAAAAATCACGAGGAGACAGATCGGGAGAGCGTGCCGGCCATTCCAAATCGCCCCTAATTGAGATAAGGCGCACTGGAAAGTGTTCCCTCAAAACAGCCATCGATGCTCTTGAAGTGTGTGCTGTTGCACCGTCTTGTTGGAACCAAATGTCTCCCAAACCCAAATTTTCTAGCCGTGGGAAAAAAAATTCTGTAGCATGTTTACATACCGGTCCGAATTCACTGTCACTGTAACCTCATTTTCCTCAAAAAACCACGGACCAATAATTCCAGCTGAGGAAATTGCACACCACACTGTGACTTTGGGTGAATGCAAAGGCGTTTGATACAATTGTCGAGGGTTGGTGTCAGCCCAGTAGCGCATGTTTTGTTTGTTAACCGACCCACACAAATGAAAATGGGCTTCATCGCTAAAAAAAACAATAGCACCCTCGGGAACGACATCAAGAAAAAGCTCACACGCGTTCATCCGAGAATTGAAGTCACGTTCTGAAAGTTCCTGCACTATCGCCATCTTATAGGGATGAAAATGAAGATCATCACGATGAATTCTTCTCACAGAACGATCGGATAATCCAAGGGCAGATGCGTGTTTGCGCGCAGAACGCCGTGGCGATCGCAACATTGACGCTCTCACTGCTTCAATGTTCTCAGGTGATCTTACGGGCCGAGGAACTCCGGTTCTTCACTATTCCAACGCATGATGGCGACTGAACTGTGTCGGGACAAAACTTTACAGTATCCCTTCTTGAACGAGACCACTAGCGCTCCGCTATGACATCAACTAACTGAGTGGCGCGCATTTTAAAAAAGGAAGTTATGCTGCCGCACCCTGTATTATATAAGATATTCGGAATTGAGTTAAACCCTACGGTCGGAGAAGCCCTCGGAAGAAATTTGAGAAATACTTACGCTAGGCTAAAATATCTCAAATGTGAATTTTCTCATGGGCAGCATGAAACGATATTACACTTCGACAAGTATCGAAGAGATAACCCTTCTGTTGAAGATAGTTCTTCCCACCATGCCGAAAATTCGTCCGCCTTAGCTTACTCCATTACAGTTCTCCCAACAGCCGTAATTATGATCAGGGCAAAGGACGGTCAGGTAATCTCAGTACGTTGGTTGTTGGACCAAAGAGCCAGAGCAGTTTGACTGATCTGGTCCAAAAATTACGATTCAACAAATGTGGTAGTTGCAGTCTTGGGAGCAATTTCTACAGGAAAGGTATCTTCAATTATTGGCCTAACATTGCAATTGGAGGATGGTGCAGAAATTAAGACGGAGGCACTCGTAATAAACTATGTGGCTGTTGTCACATGCTTTATTACTAGTTTACCGCAAAGGGTCAACCAGTTGTTACCGGACAAAAGCCTGGCCGACCCGGCCACGGAAAATGCGTCCCATGTTGCAGTGTTGCTCTGGTCAACTATATTGCTTCAGTTATTTTGAGAAGGAGTGCTAGTGAGTGAGTTGTTTCTTCCTCAAAATAAAAAACACGGTTGGGTAGTGTCTAGATCCGCAACGGTTTCTACATCGAAGGTCACAGCCACCTGCGTAGCGATAAACTTTTGGGATATAATTGATAGGCCAGTAGCTTCCTCCAAACTATTATACAATTTTTATTTATCAATGCAGATATATACTTCGAGAGCAACTTACCCCCTTCATCAGTACAAAGCTACCTGGAATATGCCAATCAGTAAGGAGGATGCATCTGAATTGGAAGAGCAACGGTGTGAAAAGTTGTTCCAAACAAAGTATTATCGATATGGCCCAGGGAAAAGTATTTTCACAAAACAGTTCAACATTTTCTTGCACAGGAGAGGGAGTAGCTAAAAACAACCGAGCTTAAGTAGAAATCAAATGATTTTATGGAGAAGTATAGTGACTTGTGTGGTATTGTCACTCTAAGTAAGTTATACGCACAAAGGAAACTTAATATGGAGTCTGTCTGCAGGCAATTCTAGGCGACTCAAGTTTATAAGTATTTTTTGCTGTATGTTAATTATTTAGATTTGAACCACGGAAGGCCGCGGTTCAAATCTCGCTGGTGGCAGTGGGATTTCTATCGTGACTTGACGTCGGATACCAGTCGACTCAGCTGTGAATGAGTACCTGAGTCAAATCAGGGTAATAATCTCGGGCGAGCGCAATGCTGACCACATTGCCTCCTAGTGTACCGTTACGGTCTTGAATGAAGTGCTCTAACACACTTCAAGGCCCTGATCCAATATGGATTGTTGCGCCAACGATTATTATTATTATTAATTATATTTAATCTGGGAATCACCTTATGTACGGGTTTGTGAAGTGTGCTTCGAGGCTTTGTGTAAGATTACTTTCAAGTGTGATTTTGTATACTCATTTTACGTACTCTACACTTGGATCACATCTACGAAGTTCCTAAGGCACTCATAGCGGATACTAGTTTCAAGGTTTACTACATTCCTTATCTGAATGTCATTTCCAGGGATGCAACAACAACAAAACTCAATGCCTCAAGTTCCAGCTCGAATGGTGTTAATCTTAGCTATATCACCTAGTCAGAAGCTCCAAGCTCATATTTTCGATATCGACATTCATAGTCGGAAATTTAAGTACGTCTTTTCGGGGGATATGACCAAAATTCATTGTCAGATTCTGCTGCTTCAGGAGCATTAACGGAAAGTGCATATTTTGTGGAAAGGCAGTCTTGAGGAGCATATAGAAGAATATTTTTGAAGACTGTCACTTATGGGGTAGATTGTGTTCCTTGATAAGCAATAAGGTAACGGAAGATAATGATAATCAGGTAGCGGAGGATAATGGCTCTGATAATGGAACGAAACGGCTCATGAAATCATATGGACGATTTGTTGTATGGTGCGTCAACTGTGGAGGATGCCAAGGTAATGATCCGGAAGGTTTCGAAAACGCTAGAAAAAGTAGGTTGGTCTTGACTAAATGGATAGCCAAATAATTGGGTGTATTAGAAGATATGGTGTCAAATCTCACTGGTGGCGGAGGGATTTGTTATCGTGACTGGATGCCGGATATTAGTCGTCTCAACTGTGAATGGGTATCCGAGTTAAATTACGGTAATAATCTCGAGCTAGGCAATTGTCTCCTACGGTGTACTGTAGCCTACCGTTACCATGTTGAATGAAGTCCTCTAACACACTTCAAGGCCCTGATCCAATATAAATTGTTGCCCCGACGATTATTATTGATATAACCCCCGAGAAGATTGCTTTCATTACACCATACAAGTGGATCGGAAAGCAGCAGTTGCGAATAAACAAATTCTGAGGATGGCGGCTTCCTTATACGGTTGGCTGTTATCATGAAATGGTAGATTGCAATCCAAAGGCTTTATAAAAAGGGTACGACTGGGACGATAGGATCTCGGAGCTTGTGTAAGAACAGTTCGAAAAGCTGACTTCCAAATTGGAGCATCTTAACCAGGTTGGGATTTCGAGGTGGATTGAATATTAGAAACCGGAGAGCATTATGGAACTAGTTGGATTCAGTGATGGAGTTGAGGACGGATATGGTGCAGTTACTTATCACCGGGTAAAAATAGGTGAAATAGTCGATTCAGGCAAAAAGCGGTGGTGTGTACTATTCTTAAGCTGAAACTAGAGGGCGTTGTCCTCCTGGTGGAGCTACAACGGGACGTGAAGCGGAGACTGGAGGACATCCCCATTCAATTTACAGCTTATATAGATTCCGAAGTAACTCTTGATCAGGAATCAGAAGGAATTACACAATAGAGTAATAAAGCGTCGAGTCGCGACTATACGTAAGATTTTCATCCGCTCCGAAATTTACCGCGCGCGTGCCAAATGGAACCTGGGTGACTGCGCATCGAAAGGTATGCATCGACAGAAGTTCGTGGAGCATGAGGTATGGTTCTCTGGTCCCCCTTTTCTAAGAGGACAACTGCCGGCGACTCTTTTTTTACACGCGAGAGTAGTTGTGCACTTGCGATCATAGACCATTCGGAATCAGCGGGTGTTGCTGATTTCATAGTACATTTTTCATTATTAAAACGGCTAGTGAATACCGTTGTTAGGTGTAATCCAAAGTCCAAAGTCTCTTGCAGCAGGCCGAAAATACGGTAATTATGTGCCATCGGGCAGCATAGTTTGACAAGCAGTAAGGAAAGATTCAGCAGGGTCAGCCAATGGAAAATTCTCACTGGCTGAGCACTATTAATACTTTTGTGGATGATTTCTTTGGTCTTCTTCGAGTAAAGGGCGACTGAGTCAGGCCTTGATCCCTTATGAACAAAAACATCTCATCATCTTAACGAAGTGCCATGTAACAGGTCCTAACTGATCTGCTAAATTTGCCATAAAAATGACCATTGTTATGACTTAGATGCGAGAGAATTATTATATCCCGGATCTGAAGAAACGTCAAAAAATGTATGATATTAGAGAGTGCATGAAATGTTCGAGATCGTAGGTACTGATTTGTGCAGGCTATTCCAAATTAAGGAAGGAACACCTCGAGATTGACTGGCAACTACGGCGGATAGTAGGCAACTACTATCTCGTTGGCATGGTGTTCCGAACTCAAATAACAACGCCACCCAGAATCCCCTCTGACAATCAGGTGAGAGTTAACACTGAAACCATCCACAACACAGCCCTCCGCAGCACCTATAAGAGGGAAATGGATGCCGCAATAACCGCAGTCAATAGAGATCCCGGAGATGAAGCATCAACAAATGATCTTCTCCGGAAGAACGTTATCATAAATACGGCCACAAACATTTGTGGCCCCAGCCGCAAAAAGAGTCGGAACGGCTGGTTTGACAATGAATGTAAGTTAGCAACGGAACGGAAGAATGCTGCATACCGGGTACGGACGTGGGCACGCGCAGAGACTTATCACGAATTCCGGCGAGTGGAGAACCGACTTCACAGACGGAAACAAGAAGCCTTGGAGAACCAATAGGTCTGTAAACTCGAAAAGTACAAAGAAGCAACCGCACCAAGCGCGCAAGTTTTACCAACAGGTCAGCAGGATGAAGCCTTATACACCTCGATACACATCCTGTCGAGACAAAGAGGGAAATCTGATTTCCGACAGAATGGGCATCCCCTTTAAGTCCGCCCATCTACTGGCCTATGCTGACGATATCGACATCATGGGAAGAACCACCCGAGACGTACAAACTGCGTTTATACAAATCGAGCAGGCGCCGTGGGATCAATGAGGTAAGACTGAATATATGGTAGCAACGTCAGGACCTAAAAACAAACAACCAACAACATCAAACCGCACCGGTCAAACAGGAAGAATAAAGAAAGGAGACTACAACTTTGAGACCGTTGACAATTTCTCCTATCTAAGATCGAAAATCACAACCGATAACAGCTATGATGATGAAATCCGCGCACGGTTGTTGGCAGCCAACAGAGCCTTTTTCAGCTTACAAAAACTGTTCAGCTCGAAACATCTCATCATAGGGTCAAAGCTCTTACTGCACAAGACAATGATCTCGTCAGCCCTCATGTATTCCTCGGAGACTTGGGTTCTTAGCAAGAAAAATTGCGAACTCTTGCCCGCGTTCGAGAGAAGAATCTTCCGAATAATTTTTGGCCCCCTACATGAGGATGGACGATTCCGTAGCCTACAAAACGACGAAATCTATGAGCGATATCATGACCGTCTGATCATGGATAAAATCCGGCTCAATAGGTTACAGTGAGCGGGTCACTTAATCCGTATGGATGAGGATAATCCAGCCCGGATAGTCTATAAGTGCAATATCTATGGTAGAAAAAGAAGACGGGGTAGACCCTGCCTGAGATGGAGCGATGGCGTAGGTCAGGACGCCAGACAACTTTTAGAGATATCGAATTGGTGAACCTCGGCGCAAAACCAGAGTGTCTGGATTCCTTATTAAGCCAGGGCTAAACCGAATACCGACTGTTGCACCGTTGATGATGATAATGATTATTTTTTGGTTAGCATTATTGACTGGTTTTGATGGGGTTGAGATGTGATATTAGTCTGACAGTGGTGTAGATTTAATTTTCTCCGGGTTGTACTCCTTTGTTTTCATTCACAGTTTCTGATATTATTTCTGTGTTTAGTTTACGAATGAGGTATTAGTATTGTTTTATTATCTGGATTATGGGGGGATTATGGGTTAGTGTCCAGCTATCGTAATCAATTGTTGATTTCTATTTGGTTAGGAAATCGAGTTCGAGTATGCCATCTGCTTCCATTGGGAAGTTGTTTGATTTTTTTTTATTTTTATTTTTGACAGACAGAAAAGTATATATCATATAAGTCGACATTATATGCAGTTTCTTTTCTTTCATCTCAATTTTAAATTAACACTTAATACGATACGATGCACAACGGTTTTATCAATAATATGAAGGAAAATTGTAGGATGTTTGAACTTAGTTGCTAAGGGACGTATTACGTACGGCAGTTTCTCACCATTTCACAAGCCGCCATTTTTGTATATCTTCGCGCAAACTAGCTGTACCGGCAAATATAATCAATGGAAACTTGACGCTGATGATTACACAAAATCGTGCATTCACAATTTCTCAGCGGTTTCCTGTCCGCCAACATCAAAGGACCCAAGGGCCAACAAAAATTAGGCGCGCAGAGGACCGCGGTCATAATTTGATCGAAGTTTTTGCGATTGCAAAACGCGATGGACCAAAATGACTCCAACTAACCCCAACGGTTTCTAGAACTTCCTTCGTAACCGCAAATTTACACACAGCCACATCCAGTCGGCAACGTCGTCGTAACACCCGACATTGCCCCCCTAAACCGCAATTCACTTCGACTCAATCCAAAGTGACTTTCATTCCTCCCATCTTCTTCTTCCTACTTGATACTCCGCCGCCATGTTGGGCGGTAAAAAACGGAGCAAGGCAGCCGAAACTTTATAACTGAAATCTGAAATTTCAAATTTGAATCTCCAAACCTCGAATACCGTCACTAAAATTATATCAATGTACCATTTTTACACACAGTTTTTTAAAGATATACCATATCAGAAAATACTCAGAAAAATATTTTGTTTTGTACTGCTCCTACTTAAACGCTAACATTAAGTCGATTGTATTTGTTAAGCGATTCTTTTGGGTTTATTTTCTTTATTTATCTGTTTTTATTCTTGTTACTTCGTCTTTATAAATAATATATATTTATTTTTTTCTCCGTTGCTGCTAGCTAATGTTGTCAGCTGCTGGTATTTTCGTATTGATGATTTTAGGGTGGCTCGTTTGCCTGCAGGTGGTTGGCTGTCTTGCAGTTTGACGTCTGCGGTACTCCTCTATGGTGAGGGGTTATGGTCCCACCCTGATTTTGTTGGTATTGGTAGCTTTGGATTTTGTTCCAGTGATATTTTTTCGTGGGGTCTCCCTGTCGAGAGTTTGTTTGTCCAGGACGCCACGGTTGCCATGTGGTATGATCCAATGCCACGGTCGTCTGCTGGTGTTATCTTAGAGGAGCTTTGACGTGGAAACAGCTCGGAAGCTGTTGTCCGTTCTCCTAAAGGAGCTCTAGAACTGTACCTCTGGCCTGCGCAGAATCATAGGAACGGACAGCCTTTTTCCGTATACGCAGAGAAGCTCAAAAGCTGTACCTCTGCCGTACGCTTAGGTCCAATCAAACATTGTTCTCTTTTGAAGCCTAAGTTTATCTGTGTACTTTGTTCTAATTAATTAGCCATTCCACTATTTTCATATAAAAGTTTTTCTCATACAAACCTTCGTTCAAATTCCACAGTTAGTAATTTTCTCACACTAACTTTTTCCCAAGGTATCATAGATTCTTATTTCAACGACCTTTCTGTGGTGTTATTTTTTTCCACAGATCTCTAAGTAAGCTGTTATAACCTATTCGCACAAGTAAAACTTGATATGCAGTCTGTCTGCAGGAAATTCCTAAGTTTATACTTGTGCACTAGGCGATTCAAGTTTATAAGTATATTTTGCTGTATGTTTATTATAGTTAACCTTATGTACGGGTTAGCGTAAGATTACTTTTAAGTGTGGTTTTGTATATTTATTTGATGTATTCTACACTTGGGTCACATGCAAGAAATACTTAAGATAGTCAGAGCGGGTACTAGTGGCAAGGTTTACTACATTACTTACCTGAGTGTCATGAGAGTGGCTCCAAACTCATATTTTCGATATTGAAATTCATAGTTGGGAATTTGAGTACGTCTTTTCGGGGTATATAACCAACATGCACTGACAGATTCTGCTGCTTCTAGAGTATCAGCGGAAACTAAGTATTTTGCGGAAAAGCAGTGCCGACGAGCCTATAGAAGAATCTTTTTGAAGACTGTCATTTATGGGATAGATTGTGCTCCTTCATAAGCAACAAGGTAACGAAGGATAATGCAATCAGATCATCATCAACGGCGCAACAACCGGTATCCGGTATAGACCTGCCTTAATAAGGAACTCCAGACATCCCGGTTTTGCGTCGAGGTCCACCAATTCGATATCCCTAAAAACTGTCTGGCGTCCTGACCTACTCCATAGCTCCATCTTAGGCAGGGTCTGCCTCGCCTTCATTTGTTACCATAGATATTGCCCTTATAGACTTTCCGGGTGGGATCATCCTCATCCATACGGATTAAGTGACCCGCCCACCGTAATCTATTGAGCCGGATTTTAACCACAACCGGACGGTCATTGTATCGCTCATAGATTTCGTTATTGTGTAGGCTACGGAATCGTCCATCCTCATGTAGGGGGCCAAAAATTCTTCGGAGGATTCTTCTCTCGAACGCGGCCAAGAGTTCGCAATTTTTTTTGCTAAGAACCCAAGTTTCCGAGGAAGACATGAGGGATTGGCAAGATCATTGTCTTGTACAGTAAGAGCTTTGACCCTATGGTGAGACGTTTGAAGCGGAACAGTTTTTGTAAGCTGAAATAGGCTCTGTTGGCTGACAACAATCGTGCGCGGATTTCATCATCATAGCTGATATCGGTTGTGATTTTCGACCCTAGATAGGAGAAATCGTCAACGGTCTCAAAATTGTAGTCTCCCACCTTTATTCTTCCCGTTTGACCAGTGCGGTTCGATGTTGTTGATTGGTTGGTTTTTGGTGCTGACGTTGCCACCATAGACTTGCCTTCATTGATGTGCAACCCAAGATCTCGTGCCGCCTGCTCGATCTGAATGAAGGCAGTTTGTACATCTCCCGTCGTTCTTCCCATGATGTCGATATCATCAGCATAGGCCAGTAGTTGGGTGGATTTGAAGAGGATCGTACCTCTTGCATTTACCTCAGCATCACGGATCACTTTCTCGAGGGCCAGGTTAAAGAGGACGCATGATAGAGCATCCCCTTCTCGTAAACCGTTGTTGATGTTGAATGGTCTTGAGAGTGATCCTGCTGCTTTTATCTGGCCTCGCACATTGGTCAGGGTCAGCCTACTCAGTCTTATTAATTTCGTCGGGATACCGAATTCTCTCATGGCCGTGTACAGTTTTATCCTGGCTAAGCTATCATAGGCAGCTTTAAAGTCGATGAATAGATGGTGCAACCGGTGTCCATATTCCAACAGTTTTTCCAACGCTTGCCGCAGAGAGAAAATCTTATCTGTTGTTATTTTGCCTGGAGTGAAGCCCCTTTGGTATGGGCCAATGGTGTTCTGGGCGTATGGGGCTATCCGGCCTAGCAAGATAGTGGAGAATATCTTATAGATGGTACTGAGCAACGTGATACCTCTATAATTGCTGCACTGCGTGATATCCCCCTTTTTGTGTATGAGACAGATAATGCCCCTTTGCCAGTCGTCAGGCATTGATTCGCTGTCCCATACCTTGAGCACAAGTTGATGAACCACTTGGTGTAATTGGTCGCCTCCATATTTAACCAATTCGGCTGTAATTCCATCGGCTCCAGGCGACTTAGATTCTTAAGCCAATGAATTGCGCGGACTGTTTCTCCTAAACTTGGTGGTAGCAGTATTTGTCCGTCGTCTTCAGTTGGAGGGACCTCCAACTCACCGATGTTCTGGTTGTTCAGTAGTTCATTAAAGTACTCAACCCATCGCTGCAATATGCCCATTTTGCCGGAAATCAGATTTCCCTCTTTGTCTCGGCAGAATGAGCATCGCGCTGTATAAGGCTTCATCCTGCTGACTTGTTGGTAAAATTTCCGCGGCTGGTGCGGTTACTCCCTGTACTTTTCTAGTTCATAGACTTTTCGGTTCTCCCAGGCTTCCTTTTTCCGTCTGTGAAGTCGCTTCTTCGCTCACCGGAGTTCGTGATAAGTCTCTGCGCGTGCCTGCGTTCTTCGAGAATGCAACGTTACTCGGTTTTCGGCATTCTTCCGTTCCATTGCTAGCTTACATTCATCGTCATACCAGCCGTTCCGACTCCTTTTGCGGCTGGGGCCAAGTATGTTTGTGGCCGTATCAATGATAATGTTCTTCAGGTGGTTGTGAAGATCATTTGTTGATGCTTCATCTCCAGATCCTCTGTTGACTGCCGTTATTGCAGCATCCATTTCCCTCTTATAGGTGTCGCGGATGTTGTTATTCGAGCTCGGAGCACCATGCCAACGAGATAGTGATCCGAGTCTATATTGGCCCCCCCCTATATGTTCTAACATTCATCAAGGCTGAGAGGTGGCGGCATTCGATCAACACGTGGTCATTTTGGTTGAAAGTGGTCCCGTCTGGAGAGGTCCATGTATGTTTGTGGACCGCTTTCCGCGCAAACCAGGTACTTCCAACAACCATTTCGTGTGACACTGCTATTTGAATAATCCGCAGTCCGTTATCATTTGTATTTTCGTGTAAGCTATGGGAGCCAACGTATCGCCTCAATACGGGCTCCTTTCCTACTTAGCTGTTAAAATCCCCAAGTATGATTTTCATATCATATCTGGGGCAGGCTTCGAGGGTTCGTTCTACTGCCTCGTAGAAGGTATCCTTCTCCGACTCTGCAGTCTCCTCTGTAGGGGCGTGAACGTTAATGAGGCTTTTATTTCTAAACTTGCCTCGCAAACGCAGAGTGCTTAGCCGTTCGCTTATATTTTCAAAGCCGATAACAGCAGGTTTCATTTTTTGGCTGACCTACTCTGAGCACATGCTTGACTGGATGGCCACTATAATATATGGTGTAGCGGCTCTTCTCTAGGAAACCGGTCCCTGCCCAAAGCATCTACTGTAACGCTGCTACATTAGCAATTCCAAGCCCAATTCATGCAATTTTACCATCGTTTTCTTTAATTTGTGACACGGTGCATTATCCTCATAAAACAGCACTTTCTTTTTCTTTGAATGGGGCCATTTTTCCGCGATTTCATCCTTCAAACGCTTCAGTAACGCTATGTAATAGTCGCTGTTGATGGTTTTCCCCTTCTCAACAAAGTCGATGAATATTAACGACGCGCATCCCAAAATACTGATGCGATAGCCTTGCCAGCCCCTTGTTGTGTCTTTACGCGCTTTAAAGTGGGTTAACCACGTGCAGTCCACTCATATGACGATCGTTTTGATTCTGGTACGAAGTAGTGGCGCCTGGTGTTTTATGGAGGAAAATTATCAAAACACTACTCGGTATCGCCAACTCGTTATTGCTTTTCGTCGATGGTGAAGTCGCGCGATAACCACTTTCAACAGGGTTGATTTTCCTGCTGCGAAGTCCGAATAATGCTTATCAAGCCAACCCTGGTTTCAACAGTATTTTATTTTATTCGGAAGAAAGCAATGCTTTGAAATTCCTTTTTATCAATTTTCTTCAAATTAGCAAAAGTTGCTTCACTCAAATTGTCCTATCCCACAAACAGCTGTCAAGTTTGTACACGCGTCTTTTGAAGGTTACGATTAACTGAAGTAACGCGATGGCGAACATCCGAGGAAATCAACTGAAACCCAGGACCGTGTGCATGTCTGTCCACAGATGTATGGGTTTATGACACACATGTCGACGGACGGTTTTCAGTTGATTTCCTCGGATGTCCGCTACCGTTCTTTCTTGCAACGGAGTTCATGTTACGCAATCGACTACGAGATGCTGAGTTTTCTAAAACAATAATAATAATAATCGTTGGCGCAACAATCCATATTGGATTCAATAATAAACTAAGAAAATTACTTTGAGCACGTTTTTAAGGTATTGTGTGAAACACAACCTTATTAGAACCGAGTCGATATTTGTCTGTCCATCTACTCGTCTGTTTTTCTTTTTTTTTCGGCGTTGGAAAGCGGAAAGGATCAAAACCTACTGCTGGCTCGTGCATGCAGTTATTTTAGACTTCTGCTCACTAAAACCACCTCCTTTTCATTCCACTCTCCCCACGGAACTACTATTATATATTACGTCGGGGCTGGATCAGCTTTTAAATGCTGCTAATTATGGTAGAGAGACGTACAAACTGCCTTCATCCAGATTAAGCAGACGGCGCGAGCTCTTGGGCTGCACATCAATGAAGGCAAAACAAAATATATGGTGGCAACGTCAGCACCGAAAACCAGCCAACCAACAACATCAGATCATACTGGTCAAACGGGAAGTATAAAGAGAGGGGACTACACCTTTGAGACACAGTTGTTGTCAGCCAACAGAGCTTATTTCAGCTTACAAAAACTGTTTCGCTTGAAACGTCTCACTTACTGTACAAGATAACGATCTTGCTAGTTCTCATGTATTCCTCGGAGACTTGGGTTCTTAGCAAGAAAAATTGCGAACTCTTGGCCGCGTTCGAGAGAAGAATTCTTCTAAGAATTTTTGGCTCCCTACATGAGGATGGACGATTCCATAGCCTACATAACGACGAAATCTATGAGCGATACCATGACCGTCCGGTTGTGGATAAAATCCGGCTCAATAGGTTACGGTGGGCGGGTCACTTAATCCGTATGGATGAGGATGAGTCAGCCCGGAAAGTCTATAAGGGCAATATCTATGGTAGAAAAAAAAGACGGGGCAGACCCTGCCTAAGATGGAGCAATGGCTTAGGCCAGGATGCCAGACAGATTTTAGGGATATCGAATTGGTGGACCTCGACGCAAAACCGGGATGTCTGGAGTTCCTTATTAAGGCAAGTCTAGACCGGATACCGGTTGTTGCGCCGTTGATGATGATGATTAATTATGGTTCTCTCGCTTTCTTGTTTTCGTCGTAGTTCTTCTTGCCTAAGCTGTTGGTGAATTGCTTGCAATTCCTTTACAACATCCGTTAACTGCAGCAGTAACTCCACAATATTTGCGGGTGTATGCCACCGCTTCCATTCTTATTCGGTGCGCCATGAACCTGGGGTAATCAAATATGACATGCCCTGCATTCTCAGCCACGTTACCACATATTGGGCAACATATTGACTCGCCGTGACCAAATTGATGTAATTAAGCACAATAACCCCCATGTCCACTTAAGAATTGCGTTAACTCGTAGCTTAATTCCCCATGGTTTCATTAAAACCATCTCCGAATATCCGAAATGATGCAGTATGTCCAACAACCAGGTTGTGACTCGTCCCATCTCTTTTGGCACTCTTCGATAGATTCTCACCGTGCCAGCTGCCGTCGAAATACGCTAGAATCTCCAGCTGCATACGTTTTGTCGTAGAGTCGCCGGCCTTCGTGCGCCAATATGTCGATGGGGAGCATCCCTGCTAGTACATACGCTGCTTCTCCGGATGTTGTCAGATACGCACTGCATACCCTTACTTAGCCAATACGCCATTCCCAATTTTCTCGGCAATCATCGGCGTCATGACAATTGGTCCAGCCGTTTCAGAATAAATCGGGTGTGACAGGCAGACAAACAGGCTCTGGCTATAATATAAGAAGAAAAATGCTGCGCAGTAACAATCCTCGACGTAAAAAATGCGTTCGTTACTGCAAAATGGAAAAAATCATAGAGGCACTCGACAAGCTAGAAGCCCCGAAATACATTGTACGCATTGTTGTTGAGTTTCTCCATAGGAGAAGACTTTACTGCGACTCGGACGATGGGCTAAAAATATTCCCGACAACTTGCAAGGTACCACAGGGTTCTGTTCTAGGTCCCTTACTGTGGCTGGTTATGTATGCTGGAGTATTGACGCTAGGCCTTCCGGACATCGCGACAACTATTGGCTTCGCCGATGATATCAGAATAACAGTAATTGCAGAGCATCAAGACGAGGTCGAGATCTACGCAATTGAAGCGTTATGGGAGACCAATTCCTCGTTGAGAAATTCCGACCTTTCACTTGCTGAACATAAAACAGAAATCAGCAATCGAAGAAAGAACATAACCATGAAAACCAAAGTTGGCGAATAAAAACAATTAACTCCCAACCATCGCTCCAATACTTGACTGACAGAAGGCTCAACTTCAAAAAACATATTGAGCGCGCCGCAACTAAAGCGCAACACCACGAACATTGGTGGGCCAAGACAACGTCGACGTATTCTGCTTTATAGTGTAGTCAGCTCCAGTTTGACAACTGTTCTGGATAACAAAGTAAACTGCAGAAAATTGGGAATGGCGTATCGGCTAAGTGCACTCCGGGAATGCAGTGTGTATCTGACAACATCCTGAGAAGCAGCGTATGTACTAACTAGCAGGGGTGCTCTTCATAGACATCTTGGCGAACGAAGGCCGGCGACTCTACGACAAAACGTATGCAGCTGGAGATTCTAGTGTATTTCGACATATGTATTTCAAAATATGATCATCAAAAAGTGTAACAGGTCTCGTTCTCAGAAACTATTCAACCGAAAAATCACAATGGTGTTAGTAGAAGAAATCTAGGACTCAAAATACATCTCGTTCCGATATCTGCACAAATAAGATTAATAATAGTATATTAGCATACTTTAGAAATTTATCCAGAAACCCCCTTGAGTTGCTAGGACTATAAAATTGGCACTTGCATAAGGGATAACACAAAGCATAATTTTGGGAAATTTGAGGGAAATCCAACTATTATTAATAAAGTTATAGAAGGTGAAACGTGTCAATACCACACAAAGTGAGCTCACGTGAATAGGAGGTCGCAGGGAAACATTTCGTTTTAGTTTTTTAATCATTTATACATCAAAATCAATTTTACCAGGTAGCCATATGTATGCATTTATATTGATACGTAAATGAAGCTTAGAGGGTGATGCCTAGTTCAGATAAATATATTTGTACATCAGAAAGAAATTGAGAAATGCTTACGATGAGCAAGTTCAACTTGGTTGGAATGTAAGCGAAAATAATAATGACGATGATGAATATGTCATTAATTAACTCATGAATGAAGTGTAAATCTAATAAAAGTGTGATGGTAATATGATAACATGAATGAGGCATGAAAGAATAGATGTGCTGTAATGTTGTGGAAAGTAAAAAATAGTATCAATTGAAATTCCAAGGTTTTTTGAAAAAGAAAAAAAAAAAGAAAAATTAAGTTATATCGGCCTTAGATAGAAATTTTTGTGAAAATGTTAAATTGTAAAGACCAATTTGATAAACTTAATTGAAATTTAATTTTTTATGTAGAAACACAAACTTTTTTGAATCATTATTTCAGTAGGTTTAAAGTGTTGATTATAAAGATTGGTTTAATAGTAGGTTGTAAGATTTTTATGGTTATGGTTATAGGTTAGTAACAAGTCGGGAAACCGGAAGCTGGGCGCTTCAGGTACGAAAGGTTTTGTGTATTTCTTAGTACGTAGCACGTAATAAATGCATATATTATGTGAGAATATTCACTTTCGGATGATATTGACATTCATAGTCTTGAATTTGCAAGGAAGCGACAACTTTGACGTATTATAACTTTGTTAGTAATAGTGCTATTTCAACCAAACTTGGTGAGATTATGCTCTATGGTATAGCCTATATTGTTGCGAAATTTCATGGTGCTAACGTGAACTCAAGGGGGGTTTTGCAGCCAATTACTAAAAATTATGGTAATATACTATTATTAATTTTATTTGTACAGATATCAGTATGGAAGGTATTTCGGAGCCCAGGCACCATATAGTGGCAGCCTCCTGATTTTTTTCAGATTTTTCGGTTTGGTAGTTTCTGAGAATGGCCCCCTTAAAGGAATGGTCACTTTCAACCCCCCGCACTCCCCACCTTTCCAACAAATGTCAAAACTAAGACCGGCTTCGAAAAGTACTAACCGAGACCTTTAATTTGATACCCCACATGACTATATTTGATGCAAAAAAAATTTACACCCCCCTTTTGCATGTATGGGGACCCCTCCTTAAATTCGACGTAAAAGGATGTAACTCACTGTATGCGTGAGCGTTCATAGTTCCCATCTTTCTACCAAATTTGGTGTCAATCGCTATAACCGTTTCCGAGAAAAATGCGTGTGACGGACAGACAGAGAGACAGACAGACAGACAGACAGACAGACGGACAGACAGACAGACAGACAGACGGTAAACCGATTTTAATAAGGTTTTGTGTTTACACAAAACCTTAAAAAAGACAACATATGTCCAGAGGTGGTTAACCAACACGATGGAAGAATTTTCATTAACCCCGAGCCGGGCAAAGTCTACCAAGAGTTTCTTTCGCCCGGAGGATGTTTAAATGAATACAAGATTCCAGAAATGTACCCATGCACGCACGTATATTTGGATCAAGTTGTCAACAATTGCGAAGCATGTGGAAATTGCAACTCATGAGCAATCACAATAATTTATAATGAATTTACGTTATAGCCGAGAGTATTGATAGCCAGTCATGTCTGTTTCTAAACAGAGCGACATACCCGTAGTGTCGATGCTCACCTGTGTCTATTAGTAAATAGCACGATATATACAGTCAATAATCGTCAGCACGTTCCGAGTTCTTGAAGGTGAATGAGAAAGTTATCTGGCCGTTGTTTTGAATGGCGCGGGCTGAAGTTGAAACAGAACTGGTGCAAGCAGAAGAAGCGAAACAGGTTATGGGTATAAAGTACAACGGACGCTAGTGGTACGGAGCTCGTCAATTTCAGATAGGTAAAATAGTTAATAAATTAGTCAAGAAAGTAAAGTAGCAGTGTTTGAGACACCTAATAAACTTATTTGTTTTATATGACTTCCGGTTTCGTTCAAAGCAGATGCAACTCATCAAACGCTGCCTGCGCCTTCGATTCTCAAACAATAATTTTATTTGTTTTGTTAAAATCGAAAAAAAATAGTGTTTTCACTGAAGCGGAATTTGCAGCCATCACAAGAGTTGCAAAACAAACCGGCGGAAGAAATCAAGCATATATCTTCTGTTTTAGCTTCCCACGACGGATTCATTTGCTGCGAGTCCAATAACGGTCCTTGAAGTTTAGTAGGGCAGATCCAAGGAGTGCCGACGCCAAATCAGGAAATCTAGGTGAACAAGTGGTCTTTCGAGTCGCATTAAATCCAGGGATTATCGGGAATTTTCACGAAACTTGGTAAGATCATGTTCTACGTAATAGCCTACATTACTACTTCGTATTGTTAGGATGAACTTAAAGGAGTTTTCCACACAATTACTAGAAATTATAGTAACATACTAACTTTATTTGAGTAGATATTGGTATGGATGGTATTTCGGAGCCTAAGCTCCAAAAAGTGGCAGCCTCTTGATTTTGTTCAGATTTTGCGGTTGGGTAGTTTCTGAGAATGGGTCCGTTAATAATTTGATCACTTTCGACCCACGACACTCCCCACCTTTCCAAAAAATGTCAAAACTAAGTACTAATCAAGACCTTTCACTTGATACTCCACATGACTACATTTGGTGAAAAAAAAATTACACCCCCTTTTGCATGTATGGGACTCTCCCCCTTAAATTCGACGTAAAAGAATATAACTCATTGTATGGGTGAGCGTTCGCAGTTCCCACTTTTGCACCAAATTTGGTGTCAATCGCTACAACCGTCTCGGAGAAAAATGCACTGTCGACGGTGCAGAATGTTTGTGGCCGTATTTATGATAACGTTCTTCAGGAGAAGATCATTTGTTAATGCTTCATCTCCAGGATCTCTGTTCACTGCCGTTATTGCGGCATCCATTTCCCTCTTAAAGGTGTTGGGGAGGGCTGTGTTGTGGATGGTTTCAGTGTTAACTCTCACCTGATTGTCAGAGGGGATTCTGGGCGGTATTGTTATTCGAGCTCGGAGCACTATGCCAACGAGATAGTTATCCGAGTCTATATTGGCCCCCTATATGTTTTGACTTCATCAAGGCTGGGAGGTGGTGGCGTGGTCAATTTGGTTGAAAGTGGTCCCTTCTGGGGAGACGATTGTTTGTGGCCCGCTTTCCGCGCAAACCGAGTACTTCCAACAACCATTTCGTGTGACACTATTAATTGAATAATACGCAGTTCGTTATCATTTGTATTTTGATGTAATCTGTGAGAGCCAACGTATCGCCTGAATACGGGCTCCGTCCCTACCCTACTGATTTTGATATCATATCTGGCACAGGCTTCGAAGGCTCGTTCTACTGCCTCGTAGAAGGTATCCTTCTCTGACTCTGCAGTCTCCTCTGTAGGGGCGTGAATGTTAATGAGGCTTATGTTTCTAAATTTGCTCCGCAAACGCAAAGTTGCATACACCGTTCGCTTATTTTTTCAAAGCCGATAACAGAAGGTTTCATTTTTTGGCTGGCTAAGAAACCTACTCTGAGTATATGATTTACTGTATGGGCACTATAATATATAGTGTAGCGGTCTTCTCCAGGAAACCGGTCCCTGTCCAACGCATCTAATGTAACGCTGTTACATCAGCCCTATATTAGGACAGGGTATCGGCTAGCTGCTGGGCAGCTCGATCTCTGTACAGGGAGCGCACGTTCCATGAGAAAATGCGCAAATCGTTATTCCTTTTTCGTTGCCGGGTTTGTCGTTGTAAAATTTATCCAGATCGGGCTCCTGTTTTGGCTTCGTAACTTCGATTCTCCGTGTAGGGTTGTCAGCCTTACCCAACCCTCAACCTGGAGGGCCAGTTGGTACAATTTGTCCCGTTTTTAGGTGCGGGAGACTCGCCTTCATCCTTCTTCGTCTGCAGCTTTTTTTTAGCTCCCAGCGGTCACCACGTGGAGGTGGAGATAGGGTTTGGTAGTAGAGATGTTGGTGTTAGGCGTTTCCCAAGTTTTATGATCCATCGTAGGTACCAATCCACGTTTCGCCCTGGAACATATACTACCCTTTGACCACTATTATTTATATATCTTCTGTGAATCTCACAAATATCGAAAGGAGGAGGTTTACGCCAGTCTAAAATATCTCATGTCAAGAGAGTTGAGTGGTTAGAGCACAAGGCTGTCGTACGGAAGGTCGCGGTACAAGAGTCGCTGGTGGCAGAGGGATTTGTATTTGGCGTGGGATACCAGTCGACTCAGTTGTGAATGAGTACCTGAGTTAAATCAGCGTAATAATCTCCGTTACGGTCTTGAATGAAGTGCTCTAACACACTTTAAGGCCCTGATCCAATATGGATTGTTGCACCAACGATTATTATTATTATTAATGATCTCGGGAGAGTGCAATACCGACCATATTGCCTCCTACAGTGTACTGTAATGTACCGTTACCGACTTGGATGAAATGCTCTAACACACTTCAGGGCTCTGATCCAATATAAATTGGTGCGCCAACGATTATTATTATTATAACCCCCGGGAAGATTGCTTTCAGTACACCATAAAAGTGGACCAGAAAGCGGCAGTTGCGAAAAGATAGATTCTGAGTAAAGCGGCTTCTTTATACGATCCCTTCGGTTAGCTGCTTCCTGTTATCATGAAATTGTAAATTGCAATCCAAGGGCTTTACAGGAAGGGGCAAGAAGCCGGGGTGTGTACTATTCTTGAGCTGGAAGTAGAGGGCGTGGTCCTGCTGGTGGAGCTACAGCAGGACGTGAAGCGGAGCGTGGGGGCATCCCCATTGAATTCACAGCTTACACAGATTTCAAAGTAGCTTTCGGATCGACCAGGAATCAGAAGGAAGTAGATATGAGAGTAGTAAAACGTCGGGTGGCGGCTATCCGCAAGATTTACGACTCCTCCGAAGTTCATCGCGCGCGGGCCATTTGCAACCCGGTTGACTGCGCCTCGAGAGGTATGCATCGACAGAAGTTCGTGGAGCATGAGGGATGGTTCTCTTGTCCCCCTTTTCTAAGGGAAGAGTCCCCGGTGATTCCTATTCTTGGAGGCGAGAGTAGTTGTGCACATGACATGACACAGACCATTCGAAATTGGCGTGTGTTGCTGATTTCATAGTACATTTTTAAGGTTTTGTGTAAACACAAAACCTTATTAAAATCGGTTTACCGTCTGTCTGTCCGTCACACGCATTTTCCTCGGAGACGGTTATAGCGATTGACACCAAATTTGGTGCAAAGGTGGGAACTGTGAACGTTCATACATACAGTGAGTTACACCCTTTTACGTTCAATTTAAGGGGGGGGGTGTCCCCATACATGCAAAAGGGGGAGTGAAAATTTTTTTTTCCTCAAATATATTCATGTGGGGTATTAAATTAAAGGTCTCGATTAGTACTTTTCGAAGCCGCTCTTAGTTTTGACATTTGTTGGAAAGCTGGAGTTCGAGAGGTTGAAAATGATCATTTCTTTAAGGGGACCATTCTCTGAAACTACCCAACCGAAAAATCTGAAAAAAATCAGGAGGCTACCACTATACGGCGTCTTGGCTCCGAAATACCTTTCATACCGATGCCTGTTCAAATAAAGTTAGTAATAGTATATTACTATAATTTTTCGTAATTGGCTGGAAACCCCCCTTATATTTATCCTAGCGGCACGAAATTTCGCAGTGATATAGGCTAGGGATAATGTAGAGCATGATTATACCAAGTTTGCTGGAAATCATACTATTACTAACAAAGTTATAATATGTCAAAGTTGTTGCTTCTTTGAAAATTGAAGACTATCAATGCCAATATCACCCGAAAGTGGATACTCTCACATAATATATGGATATATCACGTGCTACGTACAAAATCTTTCATACCTGAAGCGTCCTGCTTCCAGTTTTCCGACTTGTTCATTATTAAAACAACTAGTGAAATTCGTTGTTTGGTGCATAAGGCGGAAATCCCAATTCTCTGGTCTTTTAACGGCCCAATTTAGAGTAGGCTGAAAATACGGTAATTAGGTGCCAGTAGGAAGCAATGTTTGACAAGATGTAAAGAAGGATTCAGCAAGGTCAACCAATGAAAAAATTTCACTGACTCTCAATCCTTTTGTGGATTACTGCTCTGGTATTGGCTGAGTCAGGCCTTGATCCCTTATGAACAAAAACACCTCATCATCTTAGCGAAGTACCATCTATCTGATCTTTCAAATTTGCCAGAGAAATGACCATTGTGGGGTCGGTCTACCACTTTGAAGAGAGAAAATTATTATGTCCCGGCATTGCAGGAACGAGTCAAAAATTGAGGAAAGGAACGGACACTAGTCGGCGGGGTAAACCAAGGTCGGTGCGGTCAAATAATGGTACCAATCTGGATGAGGCAGCCCGGTTTTTAAAGCAGGCATGTCAATAAGTAGTGACCAACCTCGAACAGTACGTGGCACATCAGCAAGTCGTGTGGCAACAGTCGGAGGTTTTTTGAGGCTGCAGTGGGTAGCTTTAATCGATATGTAAACAAGTCGGAATATCGGAAGCTCGACGCTTTGGGTATAAAATTTTGTGTTCATCCTGTGTGAGAAACTTTCTATGTACGTTTTTCTATTCGTACATAACTGAAAATTAAAGTCATAGGTATAACCACATACTGATGCATACATATGTACCAGGTGGGCTAAAAGATTCGTAGGCTAGGATAGAAAAAAAATTCTTATAAAATTTGATTTTATTTTTCATTTGCTGTCGTGAGAACAGGAAAAAGATTTTGCAGACTCGGGTTTGATCGCCCTCCTCGAGTACGTGGAGATGGCACTCCCCAACGGGTTAACTGGAATTAGCTCAAAATGGAGAAATGTATCGAAACCTTTCCACCAGTCAGCTTGCGTTCTGCGTACAATACAACATGAAAGACGTCACAAGACAACACTAACACAAAACACACAGTTCTGTCTACCACAGCTACTATGGCCATTCGTCCATCATACTGCAAGCGAAGCCACGTCGAGGAACTCGCTCCTTCGTCAGAATGCAGCACACGCGATTTCATTAGCGCATAGAAGTGTATCAATGCTAGCAAGGCACTGGCTAAAATCAAAGATACCATCCACCACGTGAACGCCTACGTCGTCTAGATTACGAATATACGCTGAACAGACACAGAGGACATGGAACCAGTTCTCTAAGTCTGCTCCACACAGAACCCAACCCTGACTGAAGGCAAGGTTCCGCGAGAAGAGAAACTCATTCAAGCTGCCATGCTCCGTCAGGAGGAAGCCCATCTCAGGCCCGAAGTCCACGACGGAACTTCCTCTGGCAGACACATATCTGACGTACTCATACGTGACCCAACTTTTCCCACATTCGTTCCATCTAAGCTGCCACTTAGATGTTACACTCACATCTAACACCCTTTTGATCGCAAGCGGTCTTAGACCCTCCACCTGATCTACACTTACTAAGTCTGTTTCTAGCAAAAGTACGCCCCTCCTGATCCTGTAGGCCGTGGCACGCCGAACTACCTCCAGATCAAGAGGAGGAACACAAAACAAGACCTACATGGCGTTGGTCAAGACCGTACGACATACAGGAAGGCACGCTAACGCCACTTTCTGACAAGGCTGCCGTACGGAAGGTCGAAGTTCAGTTGAATTTGTATAGTGATTTGACTTCGGATAACAGTCGACTTAACTGTGAATGTCAAATCAGGGTAATAATCTCGGGCGAGCACAATGCTGACGAGTCGATTTTTCCCCTCAACAAGAATGAGGAGATCATCCGCGTAGGCAACAGATTCAGCAACGATAGAAAGCTCACCCAACAGTTCGTCTATCATCAGGTTACATAGAAATGGACCTGCGATACGGAAGCCATACTGTCTGTTAGATACCAGATGAGATGTTTTCATCCTCTACAGGACCTTTCCAAGGGCCGGGTGAATAGATATGGCCCTGTACGACCGAGAATTATTCTTAATCTTCTCTGGTGACTTCAGGAGCACAACCACCCTGGCAGTCTTCCAGAATGCAGTGAAATACTCCTCCCGAAAGTAACATTCAAACAGATACCGGACATGAGATGGGATGGCCTGCCAGATAGCTTTGCATATCTCGCCAGTCATCCCATCCCAATCAGCTAACATTCGAGATCTGAGCCTCGCCATGCTGCCTCGATCTCACAACACCTCAAGGCAGCAATTTCTTCCTCTCCTTCAGCGCGAGCGTCAGGAGACATAGCCTATGTTGGTCAATATCAACATCAGGGAGGACAACACTTAGACATCGCGCCTTTTGGAATCTCTTCCTCAAGCGACGGACTTTCTTTCGCTTAATACGAAGAGCATTCGTCTACCACGTGACATGCTTATGAGCCCTTCGTTCGGATTTTGTAAGCATGCCATCATTGACGCTACACAACCACTCATTCAACAACTGCCCGGGATAAATGGTGTTCCGCGAATACGCAGAACTCCCTCATCCAGGGTACGCGATATACTGCTCCAGGTCGTCTGTGGGTGGACAGTACATGCTCGAGCAAAACCATCGTGCTAAAGGCTCCATGATTGAGACACATACGCCCCAATTATTAGTGAGACTCTCAACACAGACGCAATCTAGACGCGTATCATTAATGACGACGGCCGCCTTGGCTGATCCCTTAGCAGTGAACACCCGCATGTCTCCGAGGCAGCCAGTAACTGTCCAGGACTCCTATCGCATGGCTACGCTTATGTTGTACTCGCCCATCACGGCAGCGGCTCTGGCGCAGTTCAACTGCAGCAGTGTGGGCGACATGGCGCTCAGTGGCGGGCGTTTACCCTAACCACCACTGTGGCGTAAATCGGGGGAAGCATATGCCCGGCCGGAAGTTCCCGGAACGCATAGTTCCGGCAGTGAAGCTCGTTACAGCACGAGGAGGCCATATGGCTATTCTGGCGGTCAGCCATGCAGTGTTCAAAATCAAGACACCTAAAACATGCAGGGAGCAAGTCATGCGAACAGACCCTGCAGCTAAACCATTTTACATACATCCTTTCGGTGGATGTCAACTTATCAATCACTGCTGGCGGGCTCTCAATCCCAGAATCGCTGACTGCCTCAGGACGCGACCATATTGGGCGACTTACAACCTTCGCCTCCTTCTTGAATCGCTCGAAGGCAGACGATGGTCCCAGCTTCTGGGCGACTGACACCTCCAACCCCTGTTGGGAGAACTTCGGATTCTCCACGCACCCCCCGGACTTCAGCGGGTTCACGGTATGAACCGTAACTCCCAATGCAGGAGCTACTTCGCGCATCACCACCCGCGCAACTTCTTTTGGGGAAGCCTCCTTGTTGCGGCTTTTCACCACAACCGACCATATCTCGGCAGCGAAGACTGTCGGCCTACCGCCACCGACTAAATTAGTCAGAGGCAAGGGGGCAAGTTGGCTTGGCCCTTTGCAGCCATCAACCCGTCATCTTGGACAACATATTGCCGTACTCCAAAATTACCTTCGAGACAACCTCGCCCATTGTCTCTGTCGACGCGCCACTTTTTACCAGGATCTGGACAAGCAGGTCGTTTATCTTTTCCCCTTCCTCAATTTCTCCACCCTCAACAGGCGGGCTCACCCTTCTTGCCTTTCGTGCCCCGCTTCTTCACAGCTGAGCCAGCCACCTCACTACCGGAAGTTGAGTCGGTGTACGAACTCTGACCCTCCTCCTTAGCGTTGTTTGGGACTTTCTTCCCAACACCGGCGTCTTTCAACGCGACAAACGCCTTCTTCTGGTTGACTTTTGAAACCTGGACACAGTCGTCAAGAGCCTCCACCTCGCTCTCGCTCGACGTTCCGCACCCCTTACCTGCCGGCTCCTTGCGAACACGTACCGCCTCCAATGGGCCTCCTTGGGACCAGAATCCTTCTTTTTTCTCGGCGGCAAACCTCGTACCTTTCACAATAGGAATTCAATATTATTAGTAAATTCGAAGAAGCTAACCTACAACAGATACAAACAAATAGGGAAATCGAAAGGTTGACCCTTCAGGTATAAATGGATTATTAATATTTCATTCGAATGCCAATTATTCTTGCTAATTATGACGTCTATAGAGGTATCACGTTGCTGAGTACCATCTATTAGATATTCTCCGCTATCTTGCTAGGCCGGATAGCCCCATACGCCCAGAACATCATTGGCCCATAACAAAGAGGCTTCACTCCAGGCAAATCAGCAGCAGATCAGATTTTCTCTCTGCGGCAAGCGATGGAAAAACTGTTTGAATATGGGCACTAGTTGCACCATCCATTCATCGACTTTAAAGCCACCTATGATAGTATTTTTTTTTTTTTTTTTTTTTTTTTGGAGTAGGGTAGGTGAATGCGTTTACGCACAGAGTGTTGGACTCCCGCAACAGCACGCTGGCGGACTACCAACTAAACACCTCTCTGTCATCAGAGAACTAGCCTGGAACCGTTTGACACATTACTTCGGGCTAGCCCTCCCGCTCTCCCGGCTTTGGGAGCCTTCAAGTCAGGGAATTCCTTTCACCAACGGGAGGGGAGGGGAGGAAGGGAGTTGCTAGTTCAGGGAACCCCTTACCGTCCGATCCCTCTGCCGGTCGAGTTCAATCTTCTTCGTAGTAAGAAGAGCCCGAACATAATGCGCAATACGATTCCAGCTGCCAGCGCTCTTCAGCATCTCTCTGACAATGTTGTCTGGAGAGAGCTCCCCTGTGTTTGCATAAAGCTGCTGGCGGAGGCCATCCCACCTCTCGCAAGAGAAAAAGGTGTGTTCAGCGTCATCCGGCACTCTATTGCAGAACACACAATCAGGAGATCGTGCCTTCCCAACCCTGTGCAGGTAAGACTGAAAACCTCCATGCCCACTTAGAAGTTGGGTAAGGAAGTAATCAATCTCACCGTGCTTTCTGTTCAACCACGGATCTAATTTGTCGATGAGCCGCGCAGTCCACTTGCCCCTTGGCTCATTTTGCCAAGAAACTTGCCACTCGTTAAGGGTGCGTTGACGTTCTTCACGGGCAACCACTTCTCTTAAGTTTTCGCCCTTACGGCGATAGATAGCTTTGCGCTCCTTGGCAAGGAGGGCAACGGGGATCACTCCCGCAATCACCATCACAGCCGGTTCGGAGACAGTGCGATAAGCAGACGCCACTCGCAAAGCTCCCCGCCTCTGCACTTGAGCTAGGCGTTTACGATGCACCTCCTTGTCAAGGGCATCAGCCCATACCTCCGCACCATAGAGAAGGACGGACTGCGTTGCTCCCATGAGGAGATGTCTCCTAGTTGATATAGGGCCGCCCACATTCGCCATTAGCCGACTCAAGGCCGCGACTCCTGCTGCAGCCCTGTCCGCGGCTGCTTTGATTTGCTCGAAGAAGCTCATCTTCGAGTCGAGCATTAAACCAAGGTATTTAACCGCTGGTTTTGACTCTATAGTCAACTCGCCGATCGATATGGGACGCAAGGTCGGGATTCTCCTTCTGGTCAGGATGACTACTTCGGTTTTCTCCAGCGCAAGGTTGAAACCGTGAGCAGTCATCCATCCGCTTACCCGTCGCATCAATATGCCAAGTCTGCTTTGCGCCTGTTCAACAGTGCGTCCGGCAACAAGTGCCGCAACGTCGTCTGCATAACCGACCAGGCGCGACTCTTCAGGCATATCGAGTCTTAGCAGACTATCGTAGGAAGCGTTCCAGAGATCCGGCCCTAGGATGGATCCCTGCGCTACTCCCGACGTGATTTCCATCCTCCTCTGGCCCTCTAGCGTCTCATAGAACAGGGAGCGGTCTTTCAGATAATCCCTCAATATCCGCAAGAGATAGCTTGGCACGTGAAAGGAGTTCTCTAGTGTGCCCAGCATATCTGTCCATCTTACGGAATTGAAGGCATTTCTGACGTCAAGCGTTATGAGGAGCACTATCCGTCGAGATCGGCGGCTGTGCGCCCCGGCTCGATTAAACGCATCTACGACCTCCATAACAGCATCCACTGTAGATTTCCCTGTTCTAAACCCGAACTGCCTTGCGGATAAGTCCCCGGCAGCACGGATCGCTTCAGCGAGTCTACCCCTGATGAGCTTCTCGAGCACCTTTCCGGCCGTGTCAAGCATACACAGCGGTCGGTATGCAGACGGGAGCTCCGGATCTCCTTTACCCTTACGGATCAACGCGAGTCTGGCCACTTTCCAGCGAGAAGGAAAAATGCCCTCCTTCAAGCACGCGTTGAACGCTTCGAGCAGCAATTCTGGCCGTTGGCGGAACACCAGTTTGTAAACTTCCGCCGGGATGCCATCAGGGCCTGGCGCCTTCCTGTTTTTCATAGTGAGAACCGCTTCTTCGAGTTCTCCCATTGTGAAAAGGGGGCAATCCACGAGGCTTTCCGCGCTGTTTACATCAACCCGTACAGGGTGTCTAGGGAACAATGCCCGCACAATGCGGTCCATCTGGTCGGTGCTCAGTATGCAAGGCTTCCGCAGAGCCCCGATTTTCCGAGTGACAAGCTTATAGCCAAGTCCCCACGGGTCATCATTCACCTCATTAACAAGGTTTTGCCAGCCGCGAGCTTTGCTTTTATTTATAGCGCTGCGGAGTCTCCTTTTTGCTGATCTATATTGTGCCTTTATGGCACATGCCTCCTCGTTGGCGTAGAAACGTTGTGCCAAACGGCGGAGCTTATGACACTCCTTCCGTAGGTCGGCAATTTCCGCCGTCCACCAGTACATAGAAGGCTTGTCGCGCCTGGGGCCTCTCCGGGGCATGGAAGCCTCACACACCGTCGTTATCAGATTCATCACTGAATTTACGACGGTGTCAGCTGCGACACCACCACCCCCCGGAGTGCCCCCCAGTGCGGCCCTACCTGCTCCAAGAGCTTCGACGAACCTTCCGATGTTCACCTTCGCGACATTCCACACGCAGGGGGAACGTCGTATTGGTGCTCGCCGGCAAGTAGCGTCAAACACTTCGAACGCAATGTACTGATGATCACTTGCCGAGAAGTCTTCTAGGACTCGCCACCCGTCCACCGATGATGCCAGAGATTCCGACGCAAAAGTTATGTCGGGAATGCTTCCTTCACAACCTGAGCGCCGAAACGTTGGCGTGGATCCGGTGTTTAAAATTACGAGCCCGGTTCTCGCCGCCATTTCCAGAATCCGTTTCCCTCTGGAGTCTGATTGAGGCATGCCCCATTCAAGAGCCCTGGCATTAAAATCACCGCCAACCAGGATTCGTCCCTCCGTGCTCGAAACGGCGTCCTCCAGAGCATCAAGCCGGCGTTGAAAGTCCGGAATCGACTCATTCGGCGTCAGGTAAACGCTAAAAAACGTTATCCCTAAACACCGGATCCAGGCAAATCCGTCCCCCCGGCCTTCGGCAAGAACGCGAAGTCGAACGTCGTCCCGAACCCATATGGCAGCGGTGCCCGATAAGTCCAGATACCATGAGGACGGGTCTTTGTTTCGGTATTGCTCGCTAATCAGCACTAGATCAGCATTTACTTCCGCAGCGAACTGTGCTAGCAACTGGTGAGCGGTGGCACTCCGGTGCATGTTAATTTGCAAAATGCGGATCATGGGGTTCGCACCCTAGCCCTCTCCAATTCCGCCCTGAAGATCGGACACCGTCCCGAGCCCGCAGTGTGTGCGACGCTTTCGCCAGACGCACCACGATCCCTGCAGAGAACACAACTCTCGCTTTCCTTGCAAGTCTTCGCTTGATGACCCGCTTGGCCGCATCTCCGGCATGCTGTCCTCCTGTCCGGACCCTTGCAAGCTGCTGACGTGTGTCCATAGTCCAGACACCTGTAGCACTTGGTGGGGACTATCCGCATTCGTACCCTGCATACTACCCATCCGATTTTGATTCTCCCGCTGTTAAGGAGTTTCCTCGCATATTGCTCGGGGACATCCACCACGGCAAGTTTTTGGCCTCGAGCATTTACAGAGGTAATAGCTACCCGGGCATTGGTTACCTCTGGACATTCACGCTTTAGCGCCTCCTCTACTTCGACCTTTTCTGTGAGGCAGTCAAGATCCCGTATTTCCAGAGAGCACATGGGTTCTAGGCTGGAAACAAGGGCCTTCTCCCCCAATAGCCCCTTGACCGCTTCGCAGAACGTGCTCTTGATCTATGATAGTATAGCCAGGGTAAAACTGTACACAACCATGAGAGAATTCGGTATCCCGACGAAATTGATAAGGCTGGCCCTGACCAATAAAAATAGCAGGATCACTCTCAAGACCATTCGACATTAACAACGGTCTACGACAAGGGAATGCCCTATCATGCGTCCTCTTTAACTTAGCCCTCGAGAAAGTGATCCGTGATGCTAAGGTAAATGCGAGGGGTACGATCCTCTTTAAGTCCACCCAACTATTGGTTTATGCTGACGATATCGACATCATGGGAAGAACGACGGGAGATGTACAAACTGCCTTTAACTAGATCGAGCAGGCGGCGAGATCTCGGGCTGCACATCAATGAAGGCATGACAAAGTATATGATGGCAACGCCAGCAGCGAAAACCAACCAACCAACAACATCAAACCGCACTGGTCAAACGGAAAGAATAAAGATAGGAGACTACAACTTTGAGACCGTCGATAATTTCTTCTATCTAGGGTCGAAAATCACAACTGATAACAGCTATGATGATGAAATCCGCGCACAGTTGTTGTTAGTCAGCAGAGCCTTTTTCAGCTTACAAAAACTGTTTCGCTCGAAACGTCTCACCATAGGGTCAAAGCTCTTACTGTACAAGACAATGATCTTGCCAGTCCTCATGTATTCCTCGGAGACTTGGGTTCTTACAAGAAAAATTGCGAACTCTTGGCCACGTTCGACAGAAGAATCCTCCGAAGAATTTCTGGATCTTACATGAGAATGGACGATTCCGTAGCCTACATAACGACGAAATCTATGAGCGATACCATGACCGTCCGGTTGTGGATAACATCCGGTTACGGTGGGTGGTTCAATTAATCCGTATGGATGAGGATGATCCAGCCCGGAAAGTCTATAAGGGCAATATCTATGACAGAAAAAGAAGACGAGGCAGACCTTGCCTGAGATGGAGCGATGGCGTAGGTCAGGACGCCAGACAACTTTTAGGGACATCGAACTGGTGGACCTCGACGCAAAACCGGAATGTCTGCAGTTCCTTATTAAGGCAGGCCTAGACCGGATACCGGTTATTGATGATGAATTATGACGTCTGCATCTTATTTGCATGGCCTAAGATGCAGTGAATTCGCGCGAAATTGATAAGTTTGAGCTACTGTAACTTTGACACTGATAGCCGGATTTCCATGAAATTTGGCAGGCGTATGCGTGTCCTCTGAAAAAACTCATGCAAATTTATGTCACTCACCATATGCGCAGGATTTTATAGTTCCAATATGTCCACCAAATTTCGTTCGGATCGGTTTAACCGTTCTGGAGAAAAGTGAAATTAACAGATAGACAAAGTGAGATGAGTGAGGTGTTTTTTTTTGGTTTTTATCTATATTCTAGAACATTCTTTTTTATTTTTAAGTGACACTGGGCTGTTTTAGTAGTCTCCTGGCCTAGGGGTCAGGTTGGGAAGCTAACCTTCCTTTATAATTTGGCATCTGCAATGAGATCTCCTCTTTTACTGTCCGTAATTTTCAGGCCTCTGTGGATGTTTTCATTTTTCATATACATACCAAGGTGCATCGATGATCATCCGTAGTACCTTGGACTGGGCTCTCTGCAGCAACTCGATACTAATATCACACCTAAGTGTGCACGCTGAACCTCAAAGCTGAAATCCATATTGACATTCTGACGGCTTTGTAGAGGAAGAGCGTTTACAGTTTAGAGTTTTTATTTAGAAGTCAATATATTTATTTTTCTCAGCTTCGTTTGTATTGCTCCATGTTAATTGTCTATCCAGATGCAAACCGAGGTACTTTACCTCATTCTGTTGCGGGATAATTATACCATTGATTGAGACCTTAGCACAACTCTGTCGATTCAGAGTGAAAGTGACATAATAGCACTTGGTTTCCGTCACGCGGATTTTTCATTCTGTAAGCCACTTTTCAATTCGTCTTAGGTCGATTTGTAAGTTTTCTGATGCAACCTGGGGTTTGGTGTGTATAATTAAAATAACAGTATTATCTGCAAACGTAGACCACTGAGCAATACTTTCTTTCCTCCAGTGCACTCCTTATCTCAGAGACGATCCTGTACACTTGTCCGATTGTACCATGCTTCTCTCGAAAGCCAAACTGGTGCTGAGGAATTACTTTGGTGAGATTTTTGAAATTTGATATTTTTCGAACACCTTTGTGAGGATGCGTAGCAGATTTATAGGCCTGTAGGGTACAATCTGCGGTTGGTCCTTCCCACATTTACCAATCATTATAATTTCTGAAACCTTATAGGCCTTTGGGATTGGATTGAATATGTGAGTCACGTGAGTGATTACAATCACTGAAAGTTTCTTTAACTTTTTTCCCGAGATTAAGCCATATCCTGAAGATTTCTTTGGATCTACTTGTTCTTTAAAGGCCCGAGCAACTTGTTTGGCTCTAAATGACAAACTGCCAGTCTTCTTGTAGTTTTCCGCAGGGAAAAGTTAAATAAGCCAACAGGCGGTAAACCTCGTAAGTAGCTTCGTAACTCCCTTAAGGGCTTCATGAAGCGATCGACTTGCTTTGGCTAATTTTTTTTTGGTCTGGAAATCTGTAAGCCTTCCATTGTATTCTCAACTTCTGCTTTACTTGGACCAGCTGTTGAGAAGTCATTTTAAACTTTTGAGGACAGTGGATCGCGGTGATGATTATTTCGCTGGTCCATTCCATTAGTCAGATTGAAGATGTTTGGAAGTAATCTTTTAAAAAATGGTATTTAATGCGGGATCTGGTCAATATTCCGATACCGGGCTTTCCCTTCCGAATGCTAAGTGTCATAAAACCAATACCTATCAATTTGAAAATTGTTTCTGTCAGTCAGATGCATTTCGGATATAAGCATCATGTCGATTTCTTTGTCAAACAGGTATCGCATTTCCAGTTTTCGCTGGCTGTGCCGTTTTCATTCCAGTGACATGTTTTGAACTGGATCGGTTGTTTCTGAGAAGAACGTGATTATGCATCACGTTTTTCATCGAAACCATAAACTTGTTCATCGTTTGAATCAGTGTAAGAAGAAGCCCTTCCAAATTGTGAGATGGGACATTTGCTTTTTCTTGGCTTTGAGGTGCGAATTTTAAAATGCTAGCATAGCTCACACCTTGCCGAGCTACGTCGAACTATGCCGGTGAGAGTAATATTTGTCTCGGCACGTATAATTCGTTGTTTCCTTTGCGATTTTCGCTTAGTTTCAGCATAGACTGTAGTTGGCCGTGTCTGGTTCACCACGAATGCTACAGTTTTTGGCATTAGTATCTTTCTTACTTTTCGTGCAATGTTGCATGCAACACTGGGCAGATTGCACTATGTTTTTGTTTGTCCAAATTCTTGACAACTCTGACACTACACCGGGCCAGGTCTTTGAAGCAGCTAGCGTAGGTTATATGTATATTGCGTGCGTTTCACCCTTCTTTAATTTTATTCCATCAGGTTCGAGCTCCCTCGGTACAACGGATGGGTAATTCTGTCGCGGTTTACCATATTATGTATCGAATTTACTTGGAATTTTAAACCATTCACAGCTTCTTTAGTTTCTGACAAATGCACCCTTAATTCGGTCCCTTTCAGCACTACTATAATACCCTTGGAGATTTTCAATTGGTATGTGTAGTACTGTTTACCTTTTCTATCAAAACTGGATATTACTTTTCTGTAATTGACACCTTACCTTTGACGAGTGGGACGATGTGGTAAGTGTTTTTACCAATTAATCTTGTGAGATTATCGACAAGTTCACTGAAGTTTTATGCCTCAGGTATATTGACGACGGTTTTTATTTTGGAGTGATTTCACCCAATATTTTTTCTTGGTTTGCAGCAGCAGCAGTGCAAACCTATTTTGACTCGGGCTGTCCTTTTGTCATGTTTCACTAGTTTGGGTGTATTTTTCCCAGCGGATGATGGCTTCTGTTATGTTTGTAAACCAGAATATACCTGTCCAGACCAGTCTGCGTTTTCATGGTCTTGGCTCGCGCTCTGTACGTTTGGATCATTTTTGTTCGTAGTTTGTTCATGATGGGCATTTGTTTTCGCCTCGGAGAATTTGTGGCGGAGCGAGAAACTTGCGTGTCGGACGCGGAGGCCATTGCATGGACAACTTTTAAAAGTGAAAATCGTTTTCCGATTTCAGTAGAGAATGAAGCGTAGAAGAAGGAAGTTGAACCGATTGCGTGCCGGACAGAAATCCAATATGGATTGTTGCGTCAACGGTTATTATTATCCTTATTACCTGATTTATCAGAATCTATCACAATCACTTGGTAAACACTAATACCTAAATGAATATTAGTTTTTAAATAGTTGTTAATTTAGGAAAATCAAAAACTGATTAAGCGACAATCGAGTTTTGACGACCTGGTGCTCGGCTAAAACCCATTCTTCTACATCAAATTAGGTGTTAGCCATCAAGTTCATTATTTTGTTTTCCAAGAAACCTTCAAAACGTACCTTTCGACCGTCTAAAACCTCAAAATGTACTTATGTGCGTTGATTGAGATGGCTGAGCGCTAGCCTATCGATCTTGTTAACCCGGTTTCGAAAAAAGATCGTCATGGACGTTTTTGGTTTTCTTTATGCTACTCCACTTCTGTAGGCTTATCACTTGCACAGCTTTGGGTACGATGATAATAACATTGAAATACCCTCTTGTTGAAAACTGCGCCTGTGTGGATGTCCAATACTCACGGCATGAGACATTTTGGGTACGATTGCTGAGTGGTTAGAGGGCAAGGCTGTCGTACGGAAGGTCGCGGTCCAAGTCTCACTGGTGACAGTGGGATTTGTATCGTGATTTGACGTCGGATACCAGTCGACTCGGCTGTGAATGAGTACCTCAGTCAAATCAGGGTAATAATCTCGGACGAGCGTAATGCTGACCATATTGCCTCCTACAGTGTTCTGTAGTGTACCGTTACGGTCTTGAATGAAGTGCTCTAACACCTTTAAGGCCCTGATCCAATATGGATTGTTGTGTCAACGATTATTATTATTATTATTGGGTACGATTACGAAAGAACTTAAGGGTTGTCGCAAATCATTCGTTTCTTTGGTCGAGAACATTTACGTTTGGCTTCTGATTTACGATGACGAGCACGATTAATCACCGAAATATGCCGACATGGACCACTTCCTTTATTAAAAGTGAAATCATCTGGGAAATTGTTCCTTGATACCCCTACTTGTTTTCTTGGAAAACTGGGATCTGAGAGTAGTAGAGGGTTACAATTTTTAAGATCCCGGAAAAGGGCATGCGTTTATAGTGCCTGCTGTCGCAAATAATATCGGTAACATACGACGTATTGGATATGGATTTGGATGTGGCAGAGAGGGTCGGACTATATATAAACACTAAAAAAGTCAACGTTTTTAAATCTGGTAAATGGCACTTTTCCAATCCACCTTCCTGGATGAACTAATGAATTTGCACAACCTCGCCGTGTTGTTCAGGCTGGACGTACGGATCCTCATTGAGTCCTTTTATTATTTTGGGAGGTTTACTTTCCCGAAAGATAGCCAAATTTTCTAAAAGGTTGTAAGGTTACATTCTAAAAACCAATAATCGATTAAGTCTGTCGAGTCAGTGAATATGAAATAGGGCAACGTTTTGAAATTTTGCTCCATAATATATATTTTAATTGCAATGAAATCATCTCCTATATCTGAATAACAAGCTGCAAAATAGACCGTTAATGTACATCTATTAATAGTATTCCAATCCAAAATATTACCGAAGGAAGTAGAAACAAATAGAAACTGGAGGGGTTATCTTTTCCTTTTTTTACAAAGAATCAATTGAATCTTCAAAAGATATTGTATGAATAATCAGTAAATGACAAAGTTTTATAAAACATCAAACAAGTTCATTGGAATGCCATAAAACTGCTAAAAGAAACGTTTAGGAAATTGGCTTTGCTTCTGAATTAGACGGCGAGGACTGGGATGCTCCATGAGTTTCGTTCAAGGCTTCATTAAAGCTAGACACCGAATTAGATCGTGAGGTTGTAACTTTTGTCTAAAGAAGAGAAAATTGCAGTAAATGAAAATACGTTAGAATATTCTTACCTTCACGTTCTCATATGCTGATCCTACTTTGTCCTCTATTGATCGCATTGACTCGGAATTCTTAATTTGTGAAATCTTGCTTGAAATCCCGCTGGTTAATCCACCGAAAATCGATGACGCTTTCTCACTCGTTGACTTTAAAACCGATTCCGTCTTTTGATATCTAAAAATTAGTATATATAATATATAAGTTCCTGTCGAGAAATGGGCAAGGGTTCTTGACGCATGGACGACGTCAGGACGTAAGCAAGTTAGTCCGAACAGAACAAACAAAACTAATAGGTGTCTCCACGCTAAATGTTGGTACCCTAACTGGTAAGACGGAGGAACTCGCAAGAGCCCTTCGGAAAATCTGATCTGATATCTGCGCTCTGCCAGAAACCCGATGGTCTGGTGCCAAAAGCTGCGACATTGAACGCGAACGCGGTAAAAATGGTTACAAACTCCTCTATTTTGGTAACCCATACACTCAATAGAGGGTTTCTGTGATGCCATTAAAGAAGTCGAACGATTTGATGATCGGCTGATGAAGCTCACCATTATATCAACTGACCGCACTATTCACTTTTTCATCGCGTACGCACCACAGAAAAGTCGACCTGATGCCGAGAAAAATGCCTTCTGGCATCTTCTCGATGAACAGACTTGTCACGTGCCTGGTCATGTGGGTGAAAAGGCAGACGGTAACAGGTGCCATGGAGGAAAGGGTTCGGAGCGCGCAATGCGGTTGGCGAGCGTATAATCGATTTTGGGGACACCCATGACCTTGTACTTATGAATACATGGTTCATCAAACGATTGTCTCATCTTCCTACATTTTATAGTGGGAAAAGTAAAACGCAAATCGATTATATTTTCATAAGACGCAGACATTTTACCACGGTCACTGATTGCAAAGTCGTTCCCTATGAGACCATCGATCGCACTCATACGATTGCTGACCATAACGAATGTGGAAGAATCGTGGAATCAAATGAAAGACACGATCCACAAAGCGGCCTCTGCAACCCTCGGGGTTACCAAGCCGGGTAAGCGGTACATCAACCGAAATACTTGGCTTTGGAATGATGATATTGAAATGAAGGTCAAGCGGAAAGGAAGCGCCCTCTTACCACTACTCTTTGTTTTGTTGTGGACACCGTCACACGGGATATCCAACGTCCAGCGCTCTACACACTGCTTTATGCAGATGATGTTTTCATACCATCTGATAGCAAAAATGATCTCGAGCAACTTGTCCAAAAGTGGAATGATCGCCTCATGCAACACGGTCTCAGATTGAATTTAAAAAAAAACTGAATTTTTGACGACCGATCCCCATGAAACAGGCACAATCACTGTCAGCAGCGGTGATCTGCCCAGAACTGAGCGATTTAAATACCTCGGCTCAACGCTATTAGCCAATGGAGAACTGCGTTATGAAATTGCTTCACGCATTAACGAAACCTGGATGAAGTGGCGTTCCACAACTGGTGTTCTTTGTGATCGACGTATCAACGAAAACGTCTCAAATCTAAAGTTTACCGCAATGTTGTTCGTCCTGTCGCTCTCAATGGTTCTGAATATTGGCCAACTATAAAAGACAATGAACGGCGTCTTGTGGTAATGGAAACGAAGTTGTTACGTTGGACTAGTGGCGTGACACGTTTTGATCACATCCGAAATGAGGATATCCGCGGTCGTTATGGGGTTGCACCAATCGAGGAAAAGTTGCGAGAGAGGTGTCTTCGATGGTATGGTCACGCAATTCGTGCTAACGAGAATTCATTTGCCAAGATTGGTCTGAACATCGAAGTCGATGGTAAACGACCAAAAAGCAGACTGAAACAATGGTGGCGTGATACGCTGAATGGGGATTTAAAAGCCCCGAAATTGCACCCAGATCAGGCATTCGATAGAGCCAAATGGCGAAACCGATCACGACGAGCCGCCCCGCTTGTGAACGAGACAAAGGCTGAAGAAAAATAAGAATAGTATATTAGAATTAGAATTACAAAATGGCACTAGCATAGTGGATAACATGTGGCATAGCTTTGGGAAGTTTGACGGAAATCCAACTATTATTAACAAAGTTATAGAAGGTGAAACTTTTACATTTTGTGTGAAATTCGAGCATTCTATCTAGTATATGACGTCATCATAAGATAAGGGCTCACGTGAATGAGAGGTCACAGGGAACCATTTCGTTTTATTTCGTATTGATAATACCGACTACTCCAGCCAGACATATGAAGGTATTTATATGGATATGTTAATGAAGCTTTGGGGTAGTGCCTAATTCAGATAGAAAAATTTGTACATTGAACCAGCGGTATTCAATATACGTACTTTATATATACATATGTATACTTTTATGCACGATCAATTTATATATGTGCATGTATAAGTATAGTATTCTAAGCAATAGGCTTTGCTTACGGTGAGCATTATATCTACGTCTGGAATACATGTACATATTTCTTGTAGTTTGAAAAAAAATATAAAGGAATATTTTAGGTTTTTAGCCATATACGAATGGAGAAATGTGCGTAGAAAGTTTCTCACATAAGATAAACACAAAACCTTTATACCCGAAGCGCTAGCTTCCGGTATACCGAATTATTTGTTAAGGTTTTGTGTGAAACAAAATGGGAAGTTTGAAAGCGATTAAAGTTTTACTAGCAAAGTTATAGAGGGTGAAAGTTTTGCATTTTATATATTTACTAAGTGGCTTTTGCCTTTTTAATGTTTTGTGTGAAACAAAATCTTATTAGAATCGAGTCGATGTTTGTCTGTCACACCCGATTTATTCAGAAACGGCTAGACCAATTTTCACGAAAATTGGTGAAAGCGTGTGATCTGTTATCTTTACATGCAGCAAGTGGCGCCATTTGGTCTTAAGTTTAAGAGGGGCTCCCCATACAATGGAGAGTAAAAAATTACAAACAAATGAAAGGGCTCAATTACTACTTTTGATATCGGGTGAAACGTAGGGAAGTGGGGCTCGAAATATGACCCCCAAAAAGTGTAACAGGTCTCGTTCTCAGAACCTATCCAACCGTAAAATCTGAAAAATAAATCACAGTGGTGCATCTCTACGAAATCTAGGCCTCAAAATACTTCCGGTTCCGATATCTGTACAAATAAAGTTAATAATAGTATATTTCCACATTGTAGAAATTTACACGGCAACTTCCCTTATGTCCATCCCAGAAGTACAAGTACGGTATGAGGATAAGGGATAAAATAATGTACAATTTGGTCAAGTTTGAAGAAAATCCAACTATTATTAACAAAGTTATTGGAGGTGAAACTGCTATTTTTTGTGAATTTCGTGCATCCTACAACGTGTATGACATCATTATGACATATCAATTCGTCAATACCACAACGAAGTAAGTTCATATGAATGGGGTCCTAAAGAATTAATTTGTTTTTGTGTTTTGGTCATTTGTATATGAATTGAATTACTCCAAACAGCCATGTGTGTATGTAGGTATATAGTATATGCGTGCTAATGAAGTTTGCGGGTAGCGTCTAATTCAGATAAATTTATTTGTACACTAAACCAGCCATATCTAATATACGTACTATATGTGTACATATGTATGCTTTTGGGCACGAAGTAAATCGGAAATATCAGTACGATGCATACATATGTACAGTATTTGGAAATAGGCAGTTTTTTAGTTTAGGGTGAGGATAATATTTATGGCATGTTCTATGTACGTATGGCTTGTAGTTTGGAAAAATATGAAGGATTATGTTGGATTTGTAGCTATGTACGGATAGAAAAATGTGCATTGAAGTTTCTTACATAAGATGAACACAAAACCTTTATACCCGACGGGCGAGCTTCCGGTATTCCGACTTGTTTGATTTTTTATCAAGGTTTTGTGTGAATCAAAATGGGAAATTTAAAAGCAATTAAACTATTATTAGCAAAGTTAGAGAGGATGAAAGTTTTGTATTGGACTCTTAGACATGTTCGACATCATCCTCATATAAGGTTCATTTGAACAGTAGGAAGCATGTGCAAATCTTATTTTTACCTTTTTTTATTTTTTTAGTTATTTGTATATCAGCATCAATAATTCGATGCAGCCACACATATGCATATGTAAGTAAATGCTAATAGAGTTGTCGGTAGTGGCCAATTTAAATAGATATACGTATGTGTGTGATAGCACCAGCGGCCTTCGATTCAATTTGCGTGCGGAGTGCGCGCATATATCCATACGTGTGCATCACTGTCAACATTATCATCAACGGCGCAATAACCGGTATGCGATCTAGGCCTGCCTTAGTAAGGAGGTGTAGGTTACGGAATGCATCAGTATGAGGTAGAAAAATACTTTTATTTGTTTAGTAAGCGCCAATATTTAGGACTTTACCATATATATATTTTGCAATTTTGAAATATATAAAGGACTATCTTGAATTTTGGACTGT
This sequence comes from Hermetia illucens, assembly GCF_905115235.1. NCBI lineage: Eukaryota > Metazoa > Arthropoda > Insecta > Diptera > Stratiomyidae > Hermetia > Hermetia illucens. The sequence goes on along the minus strand of NC_051849.1, from coordinate 123,107,946 downwards.
GTGCGAATGAAAAAAACGTGCATAGGAAGTTTCTCACATAAGATGAGCATAAAATATTTATACCGAAGGGTCGGGCTTCCGGTATTCCGACTTTTTTGTATCTGTTTTAGGTGATCTTCACATTTGTTAATAATGTTGAACTCCTACAAAGAAGAGTATGAAATTCACTGTTTTCAATACAGTGCTGTCCAGATCAAATTATTTGTGTAAATGGCTCTTTAAAAATAGAGTAGTAGAGTAGAGAGTGTATGTTTAACTAGATACACGCGCACAAAACCTTTATCTAGCTTCCGGTTTGCCGATTTGCTGGAATCTTACCGATCAACCACTTGTTCCACACGCTGGGAAAGGTCCCGGGTTCCCAAGTCTCCCGTACGAGCGGTGACTAGCCACTTCACCGACAAGAAGGGGAACCCCACTGGATGTGCTATGGTTAAGAACCGTGGTGAAATGCTGCTCGTCATCGTGGCCTTTCACAGGACCATCGAAGGATTTGCGACCACATGCAAGTACATTCGTAATGTTTTTTGTGTGAAATTATTGCATTCTGCCGGATCTTTAATTTTGTAGAACCAAACAAATTTGACAGTTTTGTGCTTTATATTGTAACTTATATTACTGCGTTCAGATGGGTTAGTGGTTAGAGCACTAGTCCGTCGCACGGAACGTCGTGGTGCAAATCTCACTGTTGGCAGTGGGATGACTGGGTGTCAAATACCAGTCAGCTTATCTGTAAATGGGTACTTGAGTCAAATCAGTTTAATAATCACGGACGAGCACAACGCTGACCATCCTGCCCTGTTGCTTTCCTCGGCTACATTTGTTTGATTGCCTCTTTAAGTTCTTCCGTAGTATTACACAAAATGGCAGCACCGCAATAGGGATAAATGAGCGATTCCTTCTATGGATATCTGCCCAAACTATTTCTGCTATCTGGCTATCGCGACTCCTCCGTTGTTAAGTAAAAAAACATCCATTTCGACAAATGGATGCAGATCTCTGTCACCTTCGTGGATAATGTTCGGGTTTTATGCACAGCGCAGCAATCACCGATTGATATTGAAGTGCGCAGTATCGCGAACATTTTTAGAATTAACCAAACCGACATATTATTGAGTGCATCGACACGGATTTATGTTGCCAAAATTGACTAGATTGCTTACGATCGGCCGCCGTTTTTGTATGTATCAAAGACTGCCTATCATATTTCGATAGGATCGGGGCATATCCTCCCCGAAAATAACATCAAAATATTATTGATTGCGAGAGCTGTTTTTACACAAGGCGTCGCAAAATTTTTTTGTATAAAATTGAAATGAACAGAGTAAAAATATTTTTTAGAGTTCTATTATAAAGCACAGATATTAGGTTATTTAATATGAAAATATAAAAAGTGTGATTTCTTATTCAATCCAAAAATCCAAAAAAATGTCTGAAATATTCGCACAAATTTTTCAGATCGACAGCTCAAATTGCATCACACTCATCCTGTATTTCATCAACCAACGATTCTCCACAAACGGATGCATTTTAAGGTTTCGTGTGAAACAAAACCTTATTAGAATCGATTCAATGTCTGCCTGTTTATTTGTCACACCCGATTAACTCGAAAACAACTGAACCGATTGTCGTGAAATTGGGTGATTTATTTTACATCTAGTAAGTGGCGCCATTTTGTGTTCCGTTTGAAGTGTGGCTCTTCATACATGCAAAAGGAGAATGTAAAAATCTTTTTTACAGAATATGGTCATGTGGGGTATCAAATGAAAGGGCCCGATTAGTACTTTCCTAAACCGAAAAAAGTGAAACAGGTCTCGTTCTCAGAACATACCCAAACGAAAAATCTGAAAAAAATAACAAAATCACAATCTATACGAAATCTAGGCCTCAAAATACATCCCGTTTCGATATCGGCCCCAATAAAGTTAATAATAGTATATGAAATTTTGAAATTTAGGCGAAAACCTCCCTTAAGTTCATCCTTGATAGTATAGGACATAATTTTGAAAAGTGAAATCCAACTATTATTTACAGCACAATATCTGTCGTTAATATGTAAATATCTCTGGGAGATATTTCCAGTTAAGAAGCTGTGTACGAATAGAAAAACGTACAAAGAGAGTTCTTCATATAAGATGAATACAAAACCTTTATACCCGAACCGGCGAGCTTCCGGTATTTCAACCCAACAAATTGTAATCATTTTTTTCTCAGATTGTTCACTCCACCAGCTATCATGACTTTTAGGTTGAATATTGATATTGGATGTGAAGAACTTACGCAGTCACGATCGCCATGTAAAGATCTAACGGAGACAAAACAATGTATACCATCCCGTTGATATACTCGAGAGACCACGTTGCTAGTAGGAGCGATCTTTAGCCGGAGAAGTTATAATGAACAACTCCAGGCTGAAGGGCTACAGGGAGCTACTAAGTGCTTTGGCTCTACTGTGGGAGAGGAAGGAAGGTCGGAGCAGCTTTTCAACAAAACTCCGGACAATCCGGGTAGAGGGCAGATAAATGCTTTAACTCTACTGTTATTAAAAGAAAATTCTAAGACGAACTCTTTATTTACAAATTTTACTAGTTTACACGAAAATAAGTGATAAATAATCACTTTTCCTAAAACTACTTTTGCAGCAATATTTCCTAAACTAATTTTCCCACAATACTCTATATTATTTTTCCATATCCAGAGAATTATTTTGTTCTCATATTTTTAATATGTTTTCATATATCAAAGAGTCAACCAATTAAAAAATTCGACATATGCTGCAATTAACTTTGAAGGCAAATATCTCGAAACCCAGATTATATTTTTAGATAAATAATTGAGGAAAAAATAATACATTTGGATGTGCATTTTCTACGGTTATTATTATTTTATTAGTTTTATTTTAAAAAATAGATTTCAGATCTGATAAATCTATCTGATAATCTGATCGATCTGATAAAACTAAAAGATGAGCGTTTTGTACACTAAAAAAACTTGGACATTTAAAATTTAAATTGATATTTTGTATAGTGAATATTAACTTTTAAAATTATGACACAAGTTTACAAGTTTTTCGGCACCTTCGGCAGGAATAAATCTCCACATTTCTTTCATGTAATTCTTCAAACCTTTTGTGCTCTTTACCTCCCTTTTATGTAACTCATTTTCGACGTGTGTCCACTAGTCTCCTATCGGATTTAAATCCGGGCTCTGGGGAAAAGCCTTTTTTGACATTATACAGGATATATCCCTTAACGACCATAGCTATGTGTTTTGGATTATTGGGATGGACTAACATCATATTAAATAGCAAGCCCAATAGCTACTGTAGCTGGTATGTGCTGTCTTACTACGTCAAAGCAGCTTACTTTTCTTGGAGAGTATAGAGTGGTTCTGGTACTTTAGATGCCATAAAACAACGCACCATGATGCTACCACCGCCGTGCTTAACTGTTGGCTCAATATAAGAGTAGAAACGATTCGCGCTCGATGATGTCACCGTGTTTTTCTCCCCGCTTTGTGAGAATTCCATTTTTAACCCATTATAATAACCAAATGAGCGTTTCAAATTGTTTTTTTTTAAAGGATATGGTAATTTTGCAGGTGATACTACTATTTCAATCATTTTCTAACGCGGGGAGTTTATTATTAGTTTTTTTTGCAGATATCGCAGGGGAGCGTATTTTGGGGCCTAGTTACTATGAGAATGGATTACCATAATTTTTTTTTTCAGATTTTGCTGTTTAGTAGTTTCAAAGGGTAGTATAGGTCCCGGGGCGAAACGTGGATTGGTACCCACGATGGAGCATAAAACCTGGGAAATGCCTGCTGAACCAACACCAACAGCTCTACTACCAAACCCTATCTCCACCTCCACGTGGTGACCGCTGGGAGCTCTTTCTTGATGAAAAGCTGCAGACGGAGAAGGATGAAGGCGAGTCTCCCGCACCTAAAAACGGGACAAATTGTACCAACTGGTCCTCCAGGTTGGGGGTTGGGTAGGGCTGACAACCCTACACGGAAAACAACCGTTACGAAGCCACAACAGGAGCCTCGGATAGGACGGATATTACAACGACGGACCCGGCAACGACAAAGGAACAACGATTTGCGCATTTTCTCATGGAACGTGCGCTCCCTGTACAGAGATGAAGCTGATAAGCAGCTAGCCGATACCCTGTCCCAATATAGGGCTGATGTAACAGCGTTGCAAGAGATGCGATGGACAGGGACCGGTTTCCTGGAGAAGAGCCACTACACCATATATTATAGCGGCCATCCAGTAAACCATGTGCTCGGAGTAGGTTTCTTAGTCAGCCAAAAAATGAAACCTGCTGTTATCGGCTTTGAAAGTATAAGCGAACGGCTATGCACTCTGCGCTTGCGAGGCAAGTTTAGAAATATAAGCCTCATAAACGTTCACGCCCCTACAGAGGAGACTGCAGAGTCGGAGAAGGATACCTTCTACGAGGCAGTAGAAAGAACCCTCGAAGCCTGTCCCAGATATGATATCAAAATCATACTTGGGGATTTTAACAGCCAAGTAGGGAAGGAGCCCGTATTCAGGCGATACGTTGGCTCCCATAGCTTACACGAAAAAACAAATGATAACGGACTGCGGACTATTCAATTAGCAGGGTCACACGAAATGGTTGTTGGAAGTACCTGGTTTGCGCGGAAAGCGGTCCACAAACATACGTGGGCCTCTCCAGACGGGACCACTTTCAACCAAATTGACCACGTGTTGATCGAACGCCGCCACCTCTCAGCCTTGATGAATGTCAGAACATATAGGGGGGCCAATATAGACTCGGATCACTATCTCGTTGGCATGGTGCTCCGAGCTCGAATAACAATACCACCTAGAATCCCCTCTGACAATCAGGTGAGAGTGAACACTGAAGCCATCCACAACACAACCCTCCGCGACACCTATAAGAGGGAAATGGATGCCGCAATAACCGCAGTCAATAGAGGACCTGGAGATGAAGCATCAACTAATGATCTTCACAACCACCTGAAGAACGTTATCATGGATACGGCCACAAATATACTTGGCCCCAGCCGCAAAAGGAGTCGGAACGGCTGGTTTGACGATGAATGTAAGCTAGCAACGGAACGGAAGAATGCCGCATACCGAGTAATGTTGCATTCTCAAAGAACGCGGGCACGCGCAGAGACTTATCACGAACTCCGTCGAGCGGAGAAGCGACTTCACAGACGGAAAAAGGAAGCCTGGGAGAACCAACAAGTCTGCGAACTAGAAAAGTACAGGGAGCAACCGCACCAGGCGCGGAAGTTTTACCAACAAGTCAGCAGGATGAAGCCTTATACACCTCGATGCTCATCCTACCGAGACAAAGAGGGAAATCTGATTTCCGACAGAATGGGCATATTAGAGCGATGGGTTGAGTACTTTGATGAGCTACTGAACAATCAGAACATCGGCGAGTTGGAGGTCCCGCCAACTGAAGACGACGGACAAATACTGCCACCACCAAGTTTAGGAGAAACAGTCCGTGCAATTCATCGGCTAAAAAATCATAAGTCGCCAGGAGCCGATGGAATTACAGCCGAATTGGTTAAATATGGAGGCGACCAGTTACACCAAGTGGTTCATCAACTTGTGCTCAAGGTATGGGACAGCGAATCAATGCCTGACGATTGGCAGCGAGGCATAATCTGTCTCATACATAAAAAGGGAGATATCACACAGTGCAGCAATTATAGAGGTATCACGTTGCTGAGTACCATCTATAAGATATTCTCCACTATCTTGCTAGGCCGGATAGCCCCATACGCCCAGAACATCATTGGCCCATACCAAAGAGGCTTCACTCCAGGCAAATCAGCAACAGATCAGATTTTCTCTCTGCGGCAGGCGATGGAAAAACTGTTGGAATATGGACAACAGTTGCACCATCTGTTCATCGACTTTAAAGCCGCCTATGATAGCATAGCCAGGGTAAAACTGTACACGGCCATGAGGGAATTCGGTATCCCGACGAAATTAATAAGACTGACTAGGCTGACCCTGACCAATGTGCGAGGCCAGATAAAAGCAGCAGGATCACTCTCAAGACCATTCGACATCAACAACGGTCTACGACAAGGGGATGCGCTATCATGCGTCCTCTTTAACCTGGCCCTCGAGAAGGTGATCCGTGATGCTGAGGTGAATGCAAGAGGTACGATCCTCTTCAAGTCCACCCAACTACTGGCCTATGCTGACGATATCGACATCATGGGAAGAACCACCCGAGACGTTCAAACTGCCTTCATCCAGATCGAGCAGGCGGCGCGAGATCTTGGGCTGCACATCAATGAAGGCAAGACTAAATACATGGTGGCAACGTCAGCACCGAAGACGAATCAACCAACAACATCAAACCGCACTGGTCAAACACAAGCACGAACAAGAATAAGGATAGGGGAATACAACTTTGAGACCGTTGACAATTTCTCCTATCTAGGGTCGAAAATCACAACCGATAACAACTACGATGATGAAATCCGCGCACGGTTGTTGTCAGCCAACAGAGCCTATTTCAGCTTACAAAGACTGTTCCGCTCGAAACGTCTCACCATAGGGTCAAAGCTCTTACTGTACAAGACTATGATCTTGCCAGTCCTCATGTATTCCTCGGAAACTTGGGTTCTTAGCAAGAAAAATTGCGAACTCTTGGCCGCGTTCGAGAGAAGAATCCTCCGAAGAATTTTTGGCCCCCTACATGAGGATGGACGATTCCGTAGCCTACACAATGACGAAATCTATGAGCGATACCATGACCGTCCGGTTGTGGATAAAATCCGGCTCAATAGGTTACGGTGGGCGGGTCACTTAATCCGTATGGATGAAGATGATCCCACCCGGAAAGTCTATAAGGGCAATATCTATGGTAGGAAAAGAAGACGAGGCAGACCCTGCCTAAGATGGAGCGATGGCGTGGGCCAGGACGCCAGACAGCTTTTAGGGATATCGAATTGGTGGACCTCGGCGCAAAACCGGGATGTCTGGAGTTCCTTATTAAGGCAGGCCTAGACCGGATACCGGTTGTTGCGCCGTTGATGATGATGATGATGAAAACTAACAGTTGCTTTGAAAAGTACTAATAGAGTCTTTCATTCGAAACCCCACATGGCTATATTCGGTGAATAAAATTTGAACAGTTCTTTTAGGTGTATGGAGACCTTCTTCCTTGAGATGCTTTATGGCATCCCGACATATCGAGTACTGCTGCCATCTGGAAGTAGTCTGCGAGGAAGTAGATTTGTCTGGGTTTGGTGTTTAGCGTTAAAGTTTGTTAGCGTTTACTTGAACCTGAATGTGACGATGCCGGACTTTCGGTGTCAGCTTGATGCTCTGGAGGATGCCCTTTCGGGCATGGAGGTCATCTTAATGTTAGGACTCTTGAATGAAGCGTGCCTCAGCCAGACTCCAGAGGAAAACGGATCCTGGGAATGGCGACGAAAACCGACATCGTGATTTTAAACACCGGATCCACGCAAACGTTGCGAAGGAAGCATCCCTGACATAATTTTTGCTTTGGAATCTCTGCTACCATCGGTAGATGAGTGGTGAGCCCTAGAAGACTTCTCGCGTTCGAAGTGATTGACGGTACTTGCCGGCTTGCACAAACTCGGCGCTCCCCCTGCGTGTGGAATATCGCGACGATGAACCATCAGGAAATTTGACGAGGTTCTTGAATCAGACAGAGTCGTGCTTCGGGGAGTGGGGTAGCGTTGTAGCTCAGTAATGAACCTAATAACAACAGCGTGTAAAAATTCAATGCCCTGCAGGGGCCGCAGCCGTGACAAGCTTTCTTTGTACTGGTAAACGGAAGAAATTGTCGACCAATGGAGGGAGTGCCATAAGCTCCGACGTTCGGTCCAACGTTTACAAGCCCGCGAAGAGGCATGCGCCATAAAGGCAGAATTTGATCAACGAGTTGAATTAGGACCCGTAGGGACTTGGCTATAAACTTGTCACCCGGGAAATCGGGGCTCTGCGGATGCCCTGCATTCTAAATCCGATCACATGGACCCCATGCTACGGGTATTCCCCAGACATCCCGTACGGGTTGATGAAAATGGCGTGGATAACGTCAGGGATTGACTCATTTTCATAATAACAGCTTGAAGACTAGGTTCTCATTATGAAAAACAAGAAGGCGTCAGGTCCTGATGGTATCCCAGAGGAAGTTTACAAACAAACGTTCAACATTTGTCTGAAGGAGGGCAGAGAAAAGTAGACCCGAATCTGCCGTCTGCATACCGACTGCTGCGTATGCTTGACACGACCAGAAAAGTGCTCGAACAGCTCATTAAGAGCAGATCCGCTGAAGCGATCCGCGTTGCCGGGAACTTTTCCCCAAGGCAGTTCGGTTTCAGAGCAGGGAGATCTACGGTGGATGCTGTAATGGAGGTCGTGGAAGCGGTTCATCGAGATGAGGCACAACACGTTGCGACATTTGTTGCTGGGCGCACAGTTAAACAGACGCAAACCAAACTTGGCATATTGATGAGACAGACCGTGCTACAATATATATATATATAGAATATATTCTTATGTAGTGTAATGAATTAATATATACAATAATATCCCATTATTAACTTTATTTCAGCAGAGTAGGACATATTTTAAGGCATAGCTTTCATATAGTCTCATCGATATTTTTTTTTAGATTTTTTGGTTCACATGTATGGCAGCTCCGCCTTTAGACAGAACACAAAACTATGCCCCTTGTTGCATTTAAAGCGACTTATAGACCCTACATCACTATCGTGATAATAGCTTCAGTTATTTCCGAATAAATTGGGTGTCGCAGACAGACCTTGAATCGATTTTAAAAAGATTTTCTTTTACAGGAAGCTGCAACAAATTGCGATAAATGGATTGGTATTTGCGTGAAAATACACTTGAAACGACTGATTAGCAGGAAACAGGTTCATTTCCGGTCTGAATTCTCCTGTACCGACTACCCTTTGGATCAATGTGGAACAGTAAGCGAAGTTTCGACCACCACAAGAGTCAATCAATTTCAAGGAAAATTTTTTGACAAATGTAAACAAAGGAGAGCTGAGTTTATTTTAGGGTCATTTGGTTTTTACTTTTAGGTAAAAGCAGATAATATAAAAAATAGTTAGTCTTCGGTTAGTAGAAACCTAGACCTATCCTATTTATTTATATTCAAAATGGAGTATACAATTACTGAGAAACTTTCTGAATATTACTACTACTTACATTGGGGCATCGTGAACCGCTTTAGCAATTTCCCCGACCTTAGTTTCAACCGTGTGATAACTTAAATGAAACAAAATAAAAATATAAACAAATAAAAAAAAATGTGCGAACTGAAACCCCTTGAGTTCTGTTAACATTAACTGATCCGCTGTGTGTAATTTGTAGACAAATTAATATTTTCTACTTACACTTGACTTTCTTTTACAGTTTTGATGCCTTGATTCATGTCGTCAGTTATCTCTTTCCAAACTGTAATTCCCAATTTCCGTTTTAAGTCGGATGCGTGACGAACTTTTGAGGCTAAAACTGTTCTTAGGGTGTTGATTTCCTCTTCAACACGAGCGAGTTCCTAAAATCAACAATAAATAATTTTCATCAAGAATTTCCATTAATATAATATGTTATTTACCTGGCTCCATTCCGCTCGTTGCTTTTCCTGCTCTTCAGTGGTCAGCTTTGCAAATTCAGCAGCAATGTCTGCTGATGCCACAGATGATGGAGAAACTGGCTCTGACATTTTGCCTATATTATCTGAAATTGACAAATTGAAATTTCACAATCACAAACATGATATTTTCTTTCAAGTTTAGCTGTTTTCAGTTTTACATTATGTAGAAAGTAAGTTGAAAATCCTTCCCTTCGGACACCATCTTGTCGTGGTGGGGGGGCTTGCAGTAGTTTACTACTACACTAAGGATGTCCAAAAACACATGGAGATGGAAACAACGGATTGTAATTCTCCAAGTGGTGAGTAGTCACAGACTTCGAATTCACCCGCGACTTTTCGAAGTCAAGTCGTGATCGAGGCACGGATTTGGGAGGGCTCACCAGATTCGCGTTCCATCACGGAGAAATCGCTGGACGACATGCTCTCGACTTCAGTGGAAAGCCTGTATCCCAGTGTCTACGACGCGGTCAGCCGTAAAAAGAAGAGTACAGTAACGCTCTTAATGAGAGGAACTGCAAGCCTGACTACGCCTCTCGGTGACAATGTTGCCTAATTATTCCAGAAAATGGGAGAGGTACGCTTGGCAGAAGGAAATTTCACCTGCAAAGGGGAGGAGACTACAGGCTAAATCTTGCCTGTCAGAACCTTATCTTTCGCTTCTGCTGGGGAAAACGGAAAAAAGGGCAGCTCATGAAGTGGACGCAATTGGTCTAATATTGGTATATAGCTCGGATATCCTATATTCGTGGGGCCACGAAGAGGTGAAGAATTTGACATAACAATCTGCACTACAAGAGTTGATTATAGACTGGCGAGTGCTAGATGAAGTTTCACTTTCAGATCATCTTTATTTGGAATTGGGTCTGACTCTTGCAGGCGATGTGCAAAATAAAGACGAAATTCTGAGAAAATGAATTGGAAAAGGCCAATGAGCTACTTGGCAATAAAGTGAAGCTCCCTAGGCAATTAAGGACTCCTTTGGTGATAGAAGATCAATTGGAAACTCAGAATAGCACATTTTTAGAGCGCTTTGAAGGGCTTGTTCGATTTCGCGAGGACAATGTGGTAAAAAGGTTCCATGATGGAACCGAAAGCTGCAAAGACTCAGGCAATCAACTAGACGACTTCTGAATCGTACTTGTAAAAGTAATAATAATGAAGACTGGTTAAACTTTCGGAACTCACAGTGTGAATATAAGAAGCTCGTAAAACGCACACACTAAATGAAAACCAACACTTACCAGCGTGGAAAGTCCAGGGGATCTGCTCTTCACTCTTTGGTTTCAAAGAAACTCAACTCTGAAAGGCAAATACGCAATGGGGGTGTTCGTGGACAATGACAGTGCCCATTTCCTGGGAGCATGATGTTGATGAAACTCTAATTAAGTGAATCTATGCTAACGCAGAGATTGCTGTTTACTGAAGTGGGTGTCGATTGCGGTGCCGTTGATTTGATTGACAGTTGGCGCCTCAGGCATGGACTTTCAGTAAATTCAAATAAATCTAAATTGGGATTATGTTATTTACAAAAATTAGGAAACTGAATGATCTTCGCCTTCCAGAGATGAGGGATATAACTCTCCGAAGAAGTGAAATATCTGGGAGTTATTCTAGGAAAAAAAGCTTTTTTGGAACAAACATGTAGAGGTGAAGGTGAAACGAGCTCCCAGAGGTTATGGGCTATGTAGCCGAACCTTTGTCTCGACATGGGGACTTAGGTCTCAGGTAGTAATCTGGATATATGTCACTATCATTAGGCCGATGTTCTCTTACGGATCCGTGCCCTGTTGGGTTAAGGTGTCATAAAATAGTTTTCACTGTAAACTAGCCACACTGCAGAGAACTTTGTGTCTGGGTATTACCGGTGCCATGAGCACGACATCCCGCGCAGTTCTAAATGCATCACTCAATTTGCAGCCCTTGGATATATATATGTTACGATTCTAAAATCACATTATCACGTTGAAGAAAAACGTGACTTGATTACACGCGCTTTAAAATTTTTGTCTACGTTCAATTTTTTCGCAGACTTTGGAATTCATTACTTTTCCAAATTCAATAATGCTTAGTAATCGGTTTTTTCTTTTAAATGTAGCTTGCGGGCTAGACATGTCGCCCAGTTTATGTTAACTAACTTCAGCGGAAGCTCTGTCGGTTTGGAACCTTAAATAAAACTTACTCCGGAAATAATTTAGATCTGTGTCTATCTTCCCTAGAAGGTTCACTTGGTCATTGCGAACAGCAAAATAATTTAGATCTGTGTCTATTTGTAATAGAAGCAAACAATTTAGATCTGTGTCTATTATTACTAGAAGAAGAAAGTTCACTTGATCAACTGGAACAGCGAATAATTCGATCAGATCATCACCTCCTCCGGAAGCAATCATTGTTGGGAATCCCTGACCTTGGATTCCTTCATAACAAATTTTTGGTGGCAGCGATGGGATCCACACAGTATCGAATTCTACGGAAAGCTGTTGGATTCCGATAACATAATCATCTTCTTCGACGCAGAGCTCTCCAGCATCAATCCAGCAGGACCCTACGGAGCTACATTGGATCACGGACACAACTGGGACAGTGGTAGGAGAATGCAGCTACACAGGACTATCTACGGATTATTAATGTGAGTACAACATTCGATGATGACGATTATGAAGCCAAATCTTTAGTTCTAAATTTTATAAAAGTGTTAGTTAATTAAGTACTAGCTAAATTAGTGAGAAGTGAAATAGTCCGTAATATTGTGTGCAGAAGATAATTGTAACTTTCTCCTGTTTGTTTGTTCTCTTGTTTCCAAAGTTCACTAGGAAACAAATTAAATCCTTTTTTTCGCGTCAAAGGTTTCTTGTGAATGAAATTTTAGCTTTGTCTTTTCATTGAAGTTTGCGTGTGAAATTTTTCGGAATAAAAGAACATATCATTAGAGATTTTAATGAGTGATCTTTTTACTGTGTGGGTTAAGGATAGAAAATATCGGGCATCGTTCAGTGAAATTCTAAGCCTTGAGTCGAAAAGTGACGTAAAAGTTCAAATTAATATTGGAAATTCTGAGCACCTTTTGAATTATAGGGAATTTCTCGGATTTTACGGTAGATCCACATTTAGTGAAATCGGTAACCATTGTGTTAATAGTCTGAGTTCCGATTCGGATACACCTGGTGAAACAACGATTACTGAAAACAGTATGTGCTCTTTAGGGGATTTGTTCAAGTTTGTTCAGCCCTTCTCAGGGAAATCTGACGATGTGTTCAACTTTTTAAACAGTTGTACGCAGGCCATGGAATTGGCCACAGAGGAGCAAAAGCCTGTGTTGTTTCGGTACATTCAAACACAAATCAAAGGTGATGCTCAACTTATTCTGATGAATAAGGAATTCAGTGGGTGGGAAGATTTAAAATCTGAGTTAAAAACAGTGTATCAGGAACCGCACAGTGCACTCCAATTACATCGAGAACTCGTTAGTATCAAACAAGGACATGACGAGACTGTTGTTTCATACACCCAGCGTATGCAAACCTTACAACGCCGCATCTTACAGCTAAGAAGTGGCAGAGTTAAAAAATAATTTCAGGCTGGTGAAATTAATTATTTGAATGAGGAAACCCTTACAGTCTTTATTAATGGACTGCGGCAAACCCTTTCTACTTACGTCATAACGCAGCGACCGAGAACGGCAGAAGAAGCGAGTAGGCTTGCTCAGGAAGAAGAGCAACGGCTCAACATGTTTAAAACTAATACCAGTAGGGATTTTTCTAACAGAAATCGTTTACCTAAGGTTAGCCATGTAAAATCGTCTGTAAAATGTTACAGCTGTGGCAAACTTGGCCACATAGCGCGGAATTGTAAATCAAGTGGACACCTTAATCAAAATAAGTCAAATTCCAACAAACAAAGTAATAATAACAACAATAATCGCAATCAAAGTAGAACAGAAAGTGTAAACAGTGAAAATGTAGAATCTAACAAAAAGAATGAAAATACGAACAGCAATTTTAAAGTAAACGCCGTCAATAAAGTACTTGAAATTCGTAAGGAGATGATAAATAGTCCGTACATATTTATCAAAGTTAACGGTGAATATATCAAGGCACTCATCGATACCGGAGCAGATGTAAGCCTGATTTTAAAAGAAAAGGTGTATGAGCACCAGGTCAACCAGTGTGCAAAAATTAAATTCAATGGTATAGGAGGAATAAGCGAAAACTCTATCGGGAAAGCTGAAATCGATTGTTTAATCGGAAATACGCAGCACAGCATAGAATTTCATGTTGTTGAACGGTACATTCTGCAAGATTTTGATGTTCTTCTTGGCATTGATTTCCTCAAAAGAAACGAAGCATCTTTCAACTTTAAAAACAACATTCTTACTTGTGGAAATGAGGACATTAAAATTGAAAATGACGACTTCTTAGTTCCAAGCAGACATGAAGTTTTGCGTTTTGTTCGCGTTAAGGGTAAAATAGGGGAAAATGTTCTCGTACCCGAAACAAAGTCAGACTGTTTCATAGTCTCGAATAGTGTTGGCACCATTGACAAGACTGAGAGTTCTAATAACCATTTTAAACACAGGAGCCTCTAATGTTGTGTGTAGGGTTAATGCATTACAAGTACATCGGGTTACAGAGGAAGTGATACCTGAAAAACCGATAGACAAAATAATGATCAGAGATGAACACATGAATAAAGAAGAAAAAGCTTCCATTTATGAAATCGTAGAGAAATACAAAGATATTTTTAAGGAAGTTGACTCTAAAAACTTAACAAAGGCTGCAGTGCATTCTATGGATACAATCGAAGGTGCAAAGCCTGTTCATGTTAAAATTTATAGATACCCCAAGATACATGAGCAAGAAGTGAAGGAGCAGATTGAAAAATTGTTGAAAGATGGAACCATAGCAGAAAGTAACTCTCCTTGGAATTCACCATTGTGGGTAGTTCCAAAAAAAACAGGATGCATCGGGAAAGACCAAGTGGCGAATGGTCATTGATTATAGAAAACTCAATGATCTTACCATAACGGACAAGTATCCTTTGCCTAATATTTCTGAAATATTAGATCAACTAGGTAAAGCAAAGTACTTCAGTACACTTGATCTCACATCAGGGTTTCATCAAATTCCGGTCAAGGAATCTGATAAACCAAAAACTGTATTCAGTACTCCGTACGGGCATTATGAATATAACCGAATGCCTTTACTTAAGAATGCACCATCATGCTTCCAAAGGATGATGAATAGCGTCTTGAGCGGTCTCCAAGGAACGAGATGCTTCGTTTACCTGGACGACATTGTTGTGTACGGCTATGATCTCGAAGATCATAATACTAGATTACCCGAAGTGTTTCAGAGATTAAAAATTAATAATCTGCGCCTACAACCTGACAAATGTGAATTTTTGCGCAAGGAGGTTGCCTACTTAGGGCATATCATTACGGAAGATGGAGTTAAAATGGACCCGAAAAAAATACAAGCGGTGGTAACGCTAGAGCCACCCCGGACACAAAAGGAAGTGAAATCCTTCCTGGGTATGACGGGATACTATAGGAGATTCGTGAAGAATTATGGAAAAATTGTCAATCTCATTAATAAATTACTAAAGAAAGATACTGAATTCGTTTGGACGAACGAATGCCAAAAGGCATTTGACATCATTAAACAAAAACTTACAGCGGAACCAATATTAAAATATCCCAATTTCGAGAAAACTTTTACACTTACGACTGATGCCAGTGGATACGGCATTGGAGCGGTCCTTAGTCAAGAGTACGATGGGAAAGACCTTCCAATTCAGTTCCTATCCAGATCCTTGAATTCAGCCGAGAAAAACTATTGCACATATGAGAAGGAATGCCTTGCTGTCGTATGGGCAGTAAAGCAATGCCGACCTTACCTCTACGGAATGCCATTTGTGATCAAGGCAGATCACAGCCCACTTCAGTGGCTCAAAAACTTAAAAGAACCTAGTAGTCGACAAGGTAGATGGCGAACAATTTTAGAGGAATATGACTACGAAATTAAGTATCTGCCTGGAAAAGAAAATTATATTGCCGACGAGTTAAGTCGCAACAGAAACATAATGATAACCAATGTGATCGATGACCGGGACGAATCCAACAAAGGGGATACCAAGTCTGATGATCACAATCAACCAAAGAATCATGAATTATCCTTCGAAGAAATTGATAGCAATCCCAGAACAATAGGTGGTAACAGAGTTTCTAAAGGAAAATTAGACAAAATTCCAGACCATAAAATTATTGTAGTAGACAAAACAGACAGACTGCAACTTATAAAGAAGCATCATGATGGATACATCGGCGGGCACCGAGGCATAAACGCGGTGGAAACAGCCATAAAGGAAAACTATTATTGGTCTAGTATGCATAAAGATATTTCAGAATACATAAAAAATTGTGAGCATTGCCAGAAATTTAAAATCATACGTCAAAATAAGAACTTGCCAATGGTAATTAGTGAACTGAAAAGTCAACCTTTCGAGCGTATATCAATCGATATCGCGGGACCATACAGATACTCGGGGGCGAATAGTAGCGCTATCTATAGCCTTACCATACAGGATAATCTTTCTAAGTATATTCGCTTCGCACCATTGCAGGATACAACTGGCGAGACAGTAATGGAAACAATCTTGAAATATTGGATCTCATACTTTGGAGCTCCAGTTGAAATACTGTCAGATAATGCACCAAATCTGACAGCTGGTTGCTTGCAAAAATTTTGTAAGAAGCTGGGAATAAATATGATATCGTCCAGCTCCTATCATCCACAAACAAATGGAGCAGTAGAACGCTCACACGCCAGACTAGCCGAATATTTAGGAACAACAATGGATGAATTAAAAGATGACATGGACTGGGAGACTAGGTTGAGTCTTGCTTGTCTTTGTTACAACCAGACAATACACAGCACGACCTGCTATTCTCCTCATGAATTACTATTTGGTATTAAGCCTAACGTATTTAAAGTTCCACATACCAGGGACATAGCAGAGGACAGAATCGATCTCATTACAAACCACTTAGGAAACATAAGAAAAAATGCTTCCAAAAATGACTTAAATGAGAAAAATAAATCCAAGCAAAGATATGACAAGACAACTAGTAAAACCATTAACTATGAACTAGGTCAACTAGTGTTAGCGAAAAACTTTGCCATTTCAAATAATAAACTTAAACAAAAATGGATCGGACCTTATAGGATAGTTAAGTTAGGACCACATAGTGTAGTTATAAAAGATTCAAGAGACACTCGCAATAAATTTAAAACTTTTAATAAAAAAAATATTAAACCGTATATGAAACGTGACGATGAACATATTACAGAATCGCCGCAACCTGGACCATCGAGGCCTTGAATATTAGAAAGTTGGACTTTCCTGGCGTTTATTTTAAACATATGGGGGAAACTCATTTCATAAATAGTGAAGTAAGTTTAATCAGAACATTAGACATAACGGAAATAGAAATGGAAATAGCGAATATAAGACAATTAGTTTTGAGTATTAATAATCTATGTATCGAGGAACTTAAACAATGTAAAACCCTTAAATTAAACAGTGAACTTCATATTCGAAGACTAAATAATAACTTAAATAGCGTCTATGGTCTTTTGGGAATCAGCCCAAACATTCGACTCAAACGTGGACTCGTTAATTTGGTGGGCTCAGGCTTGAAATTTTTATTTGGTACTATGGATGCAACCGACTCTGAAAAAATGAAAGCAGTTTAAGACACAGTTGAAAAGAATGAGCTCAATGTTAAAATCGGGATGGAGAAAAATTTACTTTTGATAAAAGAAATCAATAAACAGTCTAAAATGATAAATATGGAACAGGACACAATTACATCACGGATAAATGAAATCATCAATGAAATCGAGGAAGCTAATAATCATGCAAATGAACATGAAAAACTGATCAGATTGGAATTATACTACGAAGAACTTTTCTCAAAAATAAATCATAAAATCGAGGTTACTGATATGAAAATTGAAACTTTTCGAGACTCTCTATTATTTTTACAAACGGGAATTCTACATCCGTTTATTTTAGAACCGGAGCAACTTCTGGAACAACTGAACAGATTGCAGGAAAAAGATAATTTAGCCATTGATCCTTTAATAAGTAACTACCAACAATTAATGAAGGATCTAAAGTTGTGTGGCGCGGCAGGATTCGCAGCATTCGAAATTTATTTCGAATGTTGCGAGCGAATAGATGGCGCGGATCTATCCACTTTGCGTGGCACGCCAAGGGAGTGGAAGATCGCAGTAATTATGTTTTTCAGACCTGTCACTGAATTTAATTATTAAGTTGAAAATTGCTAAAGAATACGGAAGTCCTTTTTGAATTAAAAAATAGAATTTGAGTTAAGTTTGCTGTATAGAATTCGCGTTGAGTTTGCTGTATAGAATTCGCATTGAGTTCGCTTAAATATTTTAATAAAAATATAAGTAATCATAATTACTTAATTGGTGACCCCGGAACTCGCACCAACAGCATCAACAACTAAGATCCCGAATTCCCAGAACCTGCAAAATTGAAAAACTCAAGCACATCATCATCCCCAGCAACAAATCGCAGTCTGCGCAAGCACAATCGCCCAGCAGGCAGCCGCAACAACCGATTGGAGATAAGTAAGAGTTCCGCAGCCGCAGCCACTTTCGCCGCCGCACTCAACTCCACCATCGCCGCAGAGGTCGAAGCCGCCGCCGTCACCGCCGTAGCCGCTACCGTCGCAGCCGACACCAATATCACCGCTGCAACCATCGCTATCGCAGCAGGAGCCGAAGGCTCCGCCACCATCGCCGCCTCCTCAGCAGGTGCCGCCGTTTTAGTTGTTATAAGTTAATTGTATTTCACTCTAAGTCAATATTAAAAGTGAATAATTGTCCACCATCGCCGACATTGGTGAAGTTCTATTAACGACAAAAATTCGTCCGAGCAACACGGCAGAAATAGAACTTCCAAAGACTGAGAAATCCATCCAAAACATCAGTAGACCGTACCGCAAGCGATTTTCACGCGTTCGCATCTACAGTTGAGTGTGGAGTGCCGTTGTAAACATCACGAAAACGTGTCACATCTCCACATCCCGAGTCGGAGCAGAGGCAAGAAAGAAAAACGCGAGAAAACCTTCTCTACATAGTGTACTGCGCGACACACGTCGGACCCTCACCAGAAGTGGATTTTCACGCGACTTCCCGTACGCACGTCCTCCTGCACAACACCTTTCACGCACCGGACTAGTCATCATTGCCACAACGATCAACAACGGCAACAAACGGACGTCCCCAGCACCGCCAACGCCGCAGCTACAGCCGACAAACAACGAGGAGTTATACTTAAGAGAAATTATTATTCATTTATATATAATATTTATTTATTTATTCAGTTAAAAAAAAATAGTAATAAAAAAATTGAAATCGCTGCAAGAGACGGCGTGCAGGTGTTTAGCATCGCGAGTCCTCCATTCTCATTGGTGGTGTTTTTGGTCTGCGCTGGATAGCGTCCGCTTCGTTTTTTCTCGTTTCTTGCGTGCATTTGTGGGTGCGACCTGCCGTGTCGGTGTAAAGTTCACCGCGATTCAGTATAAACTCACCGCGTTTACATCTCAATCTCGTACTTCTCTGTAAGAAAAATGTCTTTTGACAATAAAGACACGGCAGGCCCATCGGACCCGCAAGTGACCGCCCTCGCCGTACGCGTTCCTCCGTTTTGGCGGCGGAACCCCGAGCTGTGGTTCGTGCATTTGGAAGCACAATTCCAAATGTCCGGCATCACATCGGACGCGACCCGTTTCAACTACGCGGTGGTCGGCCTGGACGAAGAGTCCATACTTCTGGTGTCCGACGTGGTGAAGTCGACATCGTATGTGCAGCTCAAGAGCGAGTTGATCAGGCGCCTGTCGGCAAGCGAGTCGGCAAAATTAGACCACTTGCTGGCAGGTTTAACCTTAGGTGATCGAACTCCCAGCCAATTGCTTCGTGAAATGAGGCAATTGGGTGGGAGTAAGATCGGCGAAGGCCTGATCAAGTCGCTCTGGCTGCGTCGGCTCCCGGAGGGCACCCAGGCGATCCTCGCTTGCGTCTCCGGTTCCTTGGAGGAACTGGCAGCGACGGCCGACCAGGTTCAGGAGGTGTACGTACGCCCAACCTTGGCGGCCGTTCAACCACCGTCGGATGAGGTGGGTGAATTGAGGCGCGAGATTGCTGCATTAACAGCCAGTATGGCCGAGATGCGGGCGACGTTGGACGCTCAGCGTTCGGGCGCCAGATCGCGAGCACGCTCGCGGTCTGCCATCCGAAAAGGGCGATCAGGTAGCAGGTCGTCAAGACAGTCCACGGACCCAGGGATTTGCTGGTACCACCGCAGATTCGGGGATAAAGCGACAAGATGTACGCTACCGTGTAGATTCTCTTCTACCGCAAAAAACTAGGTCCGCGGGGGGTCTTGGCGGCGGCCACCCAGAACGCAGCACCACGTCGCCTAACTATTTTCGACCCCCTCAGCAGGCGCAACTACCTCGTCGACACGGGTGCGGAGGTTTCGGTTCTTCCCGTACCCCAGCATCATCAACTTTTCCCTCAACCGCTCAAACTTGCGGCAGCAAATTCCTCCCGCATCAATACTTACGGATATAGGCAAGTGGACGTGAGTCTTGGCTTGCGTAGGACGTTTTCGTGGCGTTTCATCCTGGCGGATGTCAGCTTCCCCATACTAGGCGCAGACTTCCTGTGTCACTATGGATTGCTGGTTGACTTGCAAAACAAGTCTCTTATAGATTCCACGACCAACCTTAATTCGTCGGGACATATGGTATCTCACCCAGGCAATAATCTTTCCGTTCTTTTAGAAGACATTACCGACTCTCGTGTTCGGGCACTTCTCCAAAAGTTCAGCCAGATTACTACCAACTGTAGTCTCTCCAAACCAGTGAAGCACAATGTGCAGCACCACATTATCACTACTGGTTCCCCGATTTTCTCGAAGGTGCGTCCTCTACCATCTCAGAAACTGACAATAGCACGGAAAGAGTTTGAACAACTCGTTCAACAGGGTATCTGCAGGCCCTCAAACAGCTGTTGGTCTTCCCCACTGCAAATGGTCCCTAAGCCAAACGGCGAATGGCGCCCATGTGGGGATTACAGAAGGCTAAATGCACAGACTGTTCCTGACCGATATCCAATTCCACTCATCCACGACTTTGCGCATCACCTCGCGAATTGCCGCATCTTTTCGACCTTGGACTTAACCAAGGCTTATCACCAAATTCCAGTAGCTCCTGAAGACATTCCAAAGACGGCAATATGCACACCCTTTGGACTCTTCGAGTTCACCCGGATGACTTTCGGATTGTGCAACGCGGCGCAAACCTTTCAAAGGTTCATTCACTCAGTCCTGCGAAACCTCGATTTCTGTTTCGTATATTTGGATGATGTTTTGGTCGCTTCTTCCACTGAGTCTGAGCACTTAGCCCATCTCGAGTGCATTTTTCAACGTCTCCTTGAGGCCGGTTTAGTCCTAAACGTTGAGAAATGCAAATTCCTTCAACAACAGGTGAGATTCCTCGGCCATTTCATTTCCCCTGAAGGAATACAGCCCGACCCAGACAAGGTGCAAGCGATAACTAGCTTCCCGCGTCCAAAGACAGTGAGGGAGTTGAGGAGGTTCTTGGGCATGCTAAACTTCTACCGTCGTTTCCTGCCCAAGGCCGCCCATCTCCAGTCCATTTTGAACGCGTACTTGTCTGGCCCCAAAACTAAGGACACACGAGAGATCGTGTGGTCTGAAGAGGCTATCTGCGCGTTTGACAAATCTCGTCAACAACTGGCTGACGCTACACTCTTGGCATTCCCTCTGCAAGATGCACCCCTAGCCGTTTTTGTTGATGCCTCTGACATCGCAGTAGGTGCTGCCCTTCACCAAAAGGTGAACCAAGTTTGGCAGCCGTTGAGCTTCTTCTCGAAGCAGTTGAATCCCGCTCAACGGAACTACAGCACCTACGATCGCGAACTGCTCGCCGCATACCTGTCCATCAAATACTTCCGTTTCTCCCTAGAAGGCAGGCCGTTCACAGTGTTCACGGACCATAAGCCTCTCACGTTCGCTTTGAAACAGAAGCCCGACAAAGCGTCCCCTCGTCAGCTTCGACACCTGAGCTTCATAAGCCAGTTTACGTCGGACATCCAGCACGTGTCCGGGAAGGACAACATTGTTGCTGACGCTTTGTCTCGTGTCTCCGAAGTTAACATCCCCGCCTCACTCGATTTCTCGGCTATTGCCAAGGCGCAAGTGGATGACGCAGCACTTCAGAGCCTCAAGTCCAACCCCAAATACAAATTTCGGGAGTTGCCCATCTTCGGCTCAAACCTCTCGCTCTGCTGCGAAGACTCGGAAAAGGGACCTCGGCCATACATTCCGGCCACATTTCGCAAGGAAGTGTTCCACGCAGTTCATGACTTGGCGCACCCCGGCATCAGGACAACAAACCGGTTAGTCACCGGAAAATACTTCTGGCCCTCCATGAACAAGGATATTAATTCCTGGGCCAGAGAGTGCATCGCATGCCAAAAATGTAAAGTCTCCAGGCATGTTAGGAAAGAAGTGGGCTCATTCCCCCGCACTACCAAGCGTTTCCACACCATACACCTCGACATTATAGGGCCTTTGCGAGACTCGCATGGTTATAAGTATTGCCTCACAATCATCGACAGGTTCACGCGGTGGCCTGAGGCAATACCTCTGAAAGACATCACGGCGCAATCATGTGCTGAAGCCCTCTGTCGAGAGTGGATACCTCGCTTTGGCGTCCCTGCAGTGGTCATCACTGACCAGGGAATGCAATTTGAGTCCACCCTTTTCTCCGAGTTAGGCAAACTCCTTGGTTTTAAACGCCAGCGGACTACGGCATACCACCCACAATCCAATGGGATGTTGGAACGTTGGCACCGGACGCTGAAAGCCGCCATTATGGCACGCGACGACCCGTCCTGGACGCAAGTCTTGCCTCTCGTCCTACTCGGCCTTCGTACAACCCGCCGAGAGGAATTTGCTGCCAGCCCCGCGGAGCTGGTTTACGGGGAGAACCCAAGACTCCCAAGCGATCCGGTCTTCGACAAGAGATCGGGTCTCACGGAGTCGGGGTTGGTGCGTCTGCTGAGGGACAATCTCCGACGCATCAAAGCGCCACCACCCACTCGACACTCGTCCATACCTGCCAGTTCGCCCAAGGAGCTGGACACTTGCACGCACGTGCTGATCAGAACGGATGCCGTCCGGAAGCCGCTGCAGCCTCCATATGAGGGCCCGTACCGCGTTCTCGAGCGGGGAGAACATTTCTTCCAGCTCGAGATCGGTGGTCACAAAAAGGCGGTCTCTTTGTCCAGGCTGAAACCCGCGTGCGCCCCGAAGCAACGTCGTGTCCGCTTTGTGGATTAACGGCGAACGAAGTTCGGGGATCAGTCGCTGAAACCCCCTAGGTTTCATCTGGGGGCGGAGTGATGTGGCGCGGCAGGATTCGCAGCATTCGAAATTTATTTCGAATGTTGCGAGCGAATAGATGGCGCGGATCTATCCACTTTGCGTGGCACGCCAAGGGAGTGGAAGATCGCAGTAATTATGTTTTTCAGACCTGTCACTGAATTTAATTATTAAGTTGAAAATTGCTAAAGAATACGGAAGTCCTTTTTGAATTAAAAAATAGAATTTGAGTTAAGTTTGCTGTATAGAATTCGCGTTGAGTTTGCTGTATAGAATTCGCATTGAGTTCGCTTAAATATTTTAATAAAAATATAAGTAATCATAATTACTTAAGTTGAAAGCTTTTATTAAAGAAAAGAAAGTATATGTTGTGATAAGCATTGATACAGTCACGAAAGAAAATTTTGATTTATACGAAGTTCTTGTCTTCCCGTATATAAAAGAAAATAATGTAATAACTGTAGAAAATCTTCCAAGATATTTAATAGTCAGCAAAGATCATGAACATTATGCAACGTCAAATGACATTGATTGTAAAATTTTCGTAAATAAAAATATTTGTAGACCAATACCTGTAAAATCTATCTATTCAAAAACTTGTATCACAGAACTGTATTTTAGACATCATGATAAATTTTGTCAATTTCGAACACTAAACCTTGAATTAGATATAATGCACAAAATAAACAATTTACAACTCATTATCTCTAACTCAGTTGAAACTAATTACGAACATCGATGTAATAAAACTGAAAATTCAAAACTATTAGGAACTAGGACACTTGCCGAAGATTGTTCTATACATTCTGTAAACCATGATTATATCCCAGTTAAGAAAGGAGAACAAGTAAATTCTGCAAAAGACCGACTAGTAGAACTAGAAAATTGTTGTTTCAATTTGAATCTTGATGATATAAAGCAAAGTAACGTTAAAAATTTAGCATTAGCATCTGATAATATCCACGAGTTGAAAGACTTAACGGCTGAAGTAGCAGAACAATCCAATTTTTGGGAAAATAATATCAACCCTTTGCCTAAATTGATGTATGAAAATAAATGGTATAGTACAACTTTGGGAACTATAATTGCAATTGGTATCATCTATTTTGTAGTCAAGTGCTGTTTTCGAGAAAATGCTAAATTCACCTTGTTCAAGAAGTGCTTTTGTATAAACAGAAAGAAAAAACTTGCCATTCATCCAAAGGTAGAATATTTGAAAGAGAAAACATCTAGAGAAACAACTATTGAGAATCTACCACGTCTAAGGATCAACCTGTAACTTATGTTAACTAAAAAATTATTAATTGTAATAAAATACTGTAAAATCCTAGAAAATAAGAAAGTAAATATTTTTGTAAAGAATAATGTGAAAAGGAAAAAGCGATTACAAAAGGATACAAAATTTCATTAAGTTGAGGGACCAACTTCCGTGTAACAAAGGGCAGTTGTTACGATTCTAAAATCACATTATCACGTTGAAGAAAAAGGTGACTTGATTACACGCGCTTTAAAATTTTTGTCTACGTTCAATTTTTTCGCAGACTTTGGAATTCATTACTTTTTCAAATTCAATAATGCTTAGTAATCGGTTTTTTCTTTTAAATGCTTGCGGGCTAGACATGTCGCCCAGTTTTTGTTAACTAACTTCAGCGGAAGCTCTGTCGGTTTGGAATCTTAAATAAAACTTACTCCGGAAATAATTTAGATCTGTGTCTATCTTTCCTAGAAGGTTCACTTGGTCATTGCGAACAGCAAAATAATTTAGATCTGTGTCTATTTGTAATAGAAGCAAACAATTTAGATCTGTGTCCATTTTTACTAGAAGAGAAAGTTCACTTGATCAACTGGAACAGCGAATAATTCGACCAGATCATCACCTCCTCCGGAAGCAATCATTGTTGGGAATCCCTAACCTTGGATTCCTTCATAACATATATATATATATATATATATATACCTGGCGTACCAGGTTTATCCTTACTTGAGTTGCAAACGCAGAGCTGCATGCGACCAGACGCGTGTCATGGGTTGCGGATAATGACATGACCCACCGGGTCAGCTACGAATATCGCAAAGTTAATCTTGTAAATAAGTAGCCGCGGACAAGCAGAACGTTTCTCTTTGTGTTCGTCCTCCCTTACCGATTCTTCCCTTTCAGGGGGAGTAAACCTCCTGAACAAATCCGTAATCCGGGGTGAAGGGATCAATGCGCCTATCGGATGAATTGCGGAGACGTTACACTGTATTTCAGCGGCTACCCTCCAAATACCTTCCCTACCTTTGGAGGTAACCATGGGACAATGTAACATTGAGGCTCTGTTGCAGGGTTGACTGCCTCCCTAACACTCGTGGGAACAAAATTGGGGATAATTTTTCAAATTCTTTTGATGGGACCCCAGGGACACGAAGGCAGTACCCAACCCGGTTAAGGGTCGTTCAACAACACCAGAGCGGCTCTTCGCTCTTGGATGTTTTGGCGGTTATGCCGTCAACCACCAGGAACGGGAGACCTAGGCGTCGTATGGTTTGGACGAACCAACTTTACGAATTTATCGTCCGCGGCTATTACCGTGTCACGGATTTGGAACGGAATCCATCAGGGTACCGACATCGACTCCATGACGCGTTCATAACCTGCTTCCCGGAACTAAGTCATGTTCCGGAGCAGAACGTTGTAAATCAATACCGGGTGATAGTGAATAACAACCGAATTGCCTTTCACTTGAGCTCGGGCTGGAGTCATCAAATTACCGGACTGACTAGTCAAAGGAATAACACAAGTACTCCACCTGTAAGGCACTCCATGAATCCAGTAGTCAGGAGAAGCTTAGTAACTGGGGATGTCGACCCAATTTATAATGAGGGTTTGACCGCATTCACAGGGTATGCTGAGATTCTCCCAGACGCTAGGCCAAAGATCCCAAAACCGAAGTTTATTTCGGCAGCTACTAACATCATTGCTGCCGTTGACAGAATTTTGGCTGATCGTTTGGCTAGCGAGATTACTGCTACAGAGGTTCACAGTTCGATCTACGTTGCAGCTGCCACGGTTATTCGTCTCCATAATAAACATCTTAGAGCGAATAACAGGTATGCGCAGAGGGACTTTACCGTTCTGGGTGTTTCGACTCAACAAAGGAGTCGAAAAGTTGAGAAAGGAGATTGGTCGTGTTACGCAAGCACTCCTTGGAAATCTATCATCAAGAGTGAACAGATGCGTTGCCAACATCATTGGAATCTACCATCTGTCCAATGATATGCCAACCGAAGGAATCCTCGAGGTGCTGAAGCAGAAACTTGCGGTATGCTCCAATCGCATCCGTAGGTATCAGAAAAGCTTTCAACGAAGGACAGACAACACCTTGTTCTTCCAGAACCAACGGGGATTCTACAAAAATCTCACCAACTCAGATAGGGAAAGTAACCTTTATCTGGATCAGGCAGAAGACTTCTGGAGAAGTGTTTGGAGCGAATCCAGCCGTTGCGATTTAGAAGCAGCGTGGCTCCCACACCTTATGCGTTCATGCGGGGCCCTCTCCGAAATGACCGTGCCTGACGTAATTGAAGTCGACGTTGAAGCACCCCTTGACAAGGCAGGTAACTGGAAGGCGCCAGGAGTTAACAAGATTCACAACTTCTGGCTGAAGCGGTTCAAGAGCACTCACAGGATATTGGCAAATCAATTTAATCAGATGATTGCCGATCCTGATTTAGTTCCACCATTTTTCACCAAGGGGATAACTTTCCTCAAAGAACAGGGTGGCTCTTGCCCTTCAAAATGTCGATCAATTACTTGTCTTCCTACCATCTACCAGGTGTTCACTTCAGTTCTGTGCGCGAACATCTCAAAACATCTTGATGTTCATAAATTGATAGCTGAGCTGAGCTGAGCAGAGCTGAGCAAAAAGTATGCGCAAAAGGCTCCCGAGGCTGCAAAGAACAGCTTATAATCGATACGGTAGCTGTAAAGCAGGCTCTCCATCAGAAACGAAATATCTCGACAGCTTACATCGATTATACATCAGCCTTTGACTCCATATCACAGTCGTGGTTACTACAAGTGTTACGCTTGTATAAAATCAACCCGAATATCGTTCTTCTTCTGAGAACAGTAATGAAGAATTGGAGCACTATGCTATCGGTATCCTCACAAACATCAGGAGAGATACCAATCAGGCGTGGCATTTTCCAAGGCGACTCTCTAAGCCCATTGTGGTTTCGTTTGGCTTTGAATCCGCTATCCCATCTTTTGCATGAAATCAAATATGGGTTCCAAATCAAGCATGGCAAGCATTGTCAAAATGTACATTAAGCCATTTAATGTATATTGACGACATCAAATTGTATGCCATGCAGTTGGGTTTGGAAAAATGTCGCATAAAAACAATTGTTCGGGGAAAACACACCGACAACGAAGGATACAGCCAAAATAACATCCGAATTGAGGGTATGGATTCGGACGACGTCTACAAATACCTCGGCATATTGCAAGCACCAACACCTGCTGTGGCAATTATGAAATCTAAGTTGCTGGGGGAATTTGAACGGCGTCTGGATCTTGTCCTTAAAACTGAGCTGTACAGGAAAAATAAAATCATGGCAATCATCACTTTCGCCATTCCTTCTGAAGGAAGAAGGAGCGTGCTTTATAATCGATGCAGCCGTGCCGTTGGACCGGAACACTGTTGAAAAACAGCACGAAAAATCCGGAACTACGGCTCCTTGGCAGACGATATGAAGCAGACTTGGAGACTACAAAAGATCGAAGTAGTCCCAGTAGTAATTTCAGCGACGGGATTAGTCCCGCAGAACTTACATAAAGCGCTGAAAACGCTCGATCTTAGGGCTGGAATATAGATGGAGATGCAAAAAGCGGTTATCATTGCAACCTGTGCTATAGACCGAAGAGTCCTGTCCGGTAACAATCTGACCTAATGGGTTTCAGTCTTGATCCGCAATGTCTCAGCTCAGCTCAATTTATGAACATCAAGATGTTTTGAGATGTTCGCGCACAGAACTGAAGTGAAGACCTTGTAGATGGTAGGAAGACAAGTAATTGGTCGACATTATGAAGGGCAAGAGGCACCCTGGTCATTGGCGAAAAATTGTGGAACTAAATCAGGATCGGCAATCATCTGATTAAATTGATTTGCCAATATCCTGTGAGTGCTCTTGAACCGCTTCAGCCAGAAGTTATGAACCTTGTCAACTCCTGGCGCCTTCCAGTTACCTGCCTTGTCAAGGGCTGTTTCTACGTCGACTTCAGTTACGTCAGGCATTTGGGTGTGAGCCACGTTGCTTCTAAATTGCAACGGTTGGATTCGCTACAAATACTTCTTTAGAAGTTTTCTGCTTGATCCAGATCGAGGTTACTGTCCCTACCTGAGTTGATGAGATTTTTGTTGGTTCTGGAAGAACAAGGTGTTGTCTGTCCTTCGCTGAAAGCTTTTTTGATATCTACGGATGCGATTGGAGCATACCGCAAGTTTGTGTTTCAGCACCTCGAGGATTTCTTCGATTGGCATATCATTGGACAGATGGTTGTTTCCAATGATGTTCGCAACGCGTCTGTGCACTCTTGATGATGGATTTCCAAGGAGTCCTTTCTCAAATTTTCCACTCTTTTGTTGAGTCGATACACCCAGAACGGGAAAGTCCTTCTACATTCTTCTATATTTCTATTATTCGAGACGAATTATCGTGGCAGCTGCAACGTAGATCAGACTGTGAACCTCTGTAGCAGTAATCTCGCTAGCCAAACGATCAACCAAAATTCTGTCAACAGCAGCAATGATGTTGGTAGTTGCCGAAGTAAACTTCAGTTTTGCAGTTCTGCGTTTGCAACTCAGATGAGGATAAACCTGGTACGCCAGGCATATATATATATATATATATATATATATATATATAGGGGTGCAGAGCATTTGAAGAATTATTGGTTAAAAACTAAATCCAGTGTTTACAATGGCCTCCGATTCTTGGGTCACCATATATTTGTTCGGCAGAAGATCATCGTCGCACGTAGAGAAAACTGTGACGAAACAGAGAATTGCATGTCAGGATATACAATCCTTTGATTACTTAAAAATTCGTTCAGAAATGTAGAAACCAATTGAACTCTATTTCTAGATTCAATACGATGGAACTATTCTGGCTACCTGGTCATTGTGGTGTAGAGGGAAATGAAATCTCGGATGCCTTAGCAAAAGAGGTTTCAATTTCTCTTATGTCCAGATCGGAACCAGTAATTGGGCATTGGCTAATGCTGCTATCAAAAACTGGGAATAAGCTTCCTATAATGGTAGGTGGCAAAGCCCTAATGCTGCTAAACACACCAAACTTTTCCTGTCAGAACCAAACAAATCTACTGGAGTCTTTATTCTGTCTAAAAGTAGGAAACCTTGCCGGAATATTGTGGACATTCTGACTGATCATAATTAATTAGCTAGGCATATGTTCAGAATAGGGAGTCTTTAAGGGGGTCATCCCGTGTGAAGGCTTCTATTAGAGTTTATTTGTGAAGAACTGGATAAAGATACAAATACAAATTTTTCACCATATATTTACTAACATCTTGAGCATGCGTAGTAATTTTTCTAGCCCGATATTATGGTACATTATTCAAATACGGAGCAATTTATACACCCAACACCAGAAAAAGGTTTTTTGCTGCCACGGTAGAGGGCGCTGTGATCATCTTAAAGAGAAAAGGTAAATGGCATTTTAACGTGCGGACTTAAGTATAGTCCGCAAACTAGTATTATCAAAAAATATTGAAAGCTAAATTTTTGGTGCCATGTTAAACTTTTTTTTGTGAATTTTGGTTTTTTCAAGGTTTCCTTAATGAATAAAAAAAACTACCGAATGAATCGCAATTATCCTAGTTTGCGGACCGTAGAAATATGTTCTGAATAGCTTGTGAAAATTTCAAAGAATTTCGTTGGATATATTTTGGGATATGGTGGCAGCAGATTTTCAAAATGCAGTTTCGAGAAAAATGCATTTAAAAAGTAAAAAGTGATTTTTAGCCGTAAAATCTTAACTGACCATTAATCTGCTATACCTAGCCCATAAACCTTAGGATTCTTCAAGAAACATATGTACAACATTGGCTTCAATTCTTGTCCTTTTAACGAAGTTGTTCGAACGTCATTCGGACCGATAAATGCGCGTTTTATTACGGCGATCGACATAAATTTGGCATGTGAGATATTACGTACTGTGATTTCCGAACGACTCCGAATATCAAAAAATCACTTTGCCCATATATTCTACACTAGATCTAGATACAATTGATGCAAAAAAAATCGATTCGCGGATCCGACACAGGATGACCCCCTTAAGCTGATACGTGTCCATCCTGTAATGAGGTAGCTTGATCCAGGGAACATTTTCAATGTGAGTCCCCCGCCTATGTAGCGTCAGACATTATATTTCTGGTGGTGATGTGCTCCAACTGCAGTGGATATTCCGGGAGAGTCGACTGCAATGGGCATCTAGGATTTGAGTCCTCAGAGGCTTTGCTTCTCCCCGACCTCAAACACACAAACAAATTGAAAATCAGAAGCTCAGCACTTCAAGTGTGAAGGATTGAGTCCACAATTGCTCAATTTTCCATGCAGCTCGTAATGTATTCACTTAATTGTGATACTGATATTAAACTTCTTGGGTTGCAGTAAATTTGGAATAACTAGGATTTAGGATTTCAACTAGTCATGGTAATATCACGCTTTTTTAGGGTCTCCGTCTGTCTGTCGCACCCAGAGAAACGATTGTATCATGGTAGAAAGGTGGCAACTGTAAACGCCCGCGCATACAGTGTATTACATCGTTCGATGTGGAACTTAAAGGGGTCTCCGTACATGCAAAGTGGGGGTATAAAACTTTTTGCACCAAATATAGTTATGTGGGGCATCAAATGAAAGGCCTCGATTAGCACTTTTGCTGAATTATGACATTTGATGGAAAAGGGGGCTGGAAAGTGATCATTTCTTTCAAGGACCCTTTTCAGAACCTACTCAACCCAAAAACCTGAAAAGCTATTACTATACGGTGCTTAGGCTCCGAAATACCCTCCATACCGATATCTGCTCAAATAAAGTTAATAATAGTATATTACTTTAACTTTTAGTAATTGACTGTAAAACCCCCCTTAAGTTCACCCTAGAATCATGATTTGGCAGTAATATACGTTATGATATAAAGCATGATCCCACCCACTTTGGTGAAAATTCCACTATTAGCAACAAAGTTATACTAGGTCAAAATTGTCGCTTCAGTGTTAATTTTAAGACTTTGAATGTCAGTATCACGCTAAAGTGAGTATTCTGACATAATATATATATTCATATACATTACGTGCTAGATACAAATGGAAAAAATGTAGACTCAAGTATTTAAGGCCTGTATATCGTATAGGAGCAGCTTTCCTTCAAATTGTTCGGTTGTAGTGGTTTCTGAGAATATGTCCGTAAAATAAGTGTTCACTTTCTAGCCCCGTAACTCCATTTCCTTACAGAACTATTGTTAAAACTGATGCCGGCTTCAGAGAAAACTAATTGAGGCCCTACATAGTTATATTCGGTGAACAAAAATTAAACTGCCTTTTGTATGTATGTTAATAGATATGCTTCTGTATGCTGTGAGTTGCGTTCATAAAGGATAGAACCACTATTTTTTTTGAATTTTTTTATAATTACTGAAATGTTTAATTATATTAAGATTTTTTTTCTGGAAGTATTTTCATAGATAACCCATCTACTCCAAATTTTTTTTTAAATTTTGTTTATCGTATTACTACAGTATTCATTTATTTTAAATTGTTCGTTTTTCCATCCGTTCATAAACAATAGTACCACTTATCTTTTTTAACTTTTATTGAATTTTAAATGAAGAAAGCAAAAATAAAAACCATTTTATTTAATAGTGATTCGTCTTCCCACCGGTTTTGATAACTAAGTTGGGACATTTTGGCAAGCAGAAACAACATTCTTGATCGTTTGACGATCAATTTTGGCTCAGGCATCCTTGATTGTCCTTTTAAACCTTCCAATGTGTTAAAATGCAACGAGTTATGGCGCAGAATTTCTTGGTAGCCTTTGGAATTGTTTCGTGTCCCTTTATTGCATAACCTTGGAGTTGCCGACGACCAGAAGATTTTCGTGTACGGTAAGCCATAATACCATGGCTTCAGCCAAAACGGCGTACAATTTTACAGTTGGACAGGTCCCCTTCAATGAAGCGGGGAAATTTGACCCTTCTCATATTCATTTAATGCACTTGTTTTCCCAAATTTAACTGATGTATATTATATAGACATAAGTTGAAAAAAGAGAACTAGGTTTTTTTCCATATCCTGTAAATCTTTTTATTTTTCCCCCGCCTACGATCGTTTCGGAGACCACGTGCCTCCTTCCTCTGTGCTAGTACCTAATCAGGTGCTAGTACCTGTAGTACTAGTACTAGTATGGACTAGGTATAGCAGATTAATGGTCAGTTAAAGTTTTATGGCTAAACATCGCATTCTACTTTTTAAATGCGTTTTTCTCGAAACTGCATGTTGAAAATCGGCTGTTGTTACTTGATGTTGAAGCTATTTAACGAAATAGGTGGACACATTTTCCGTTTTAGAGTTAATGTAACATGACAGCTTTTGCTTTCGTTTGTGCGAACTTTTCATGTCGTCAGCCATTGCTCTAGCTTTTTGAGATATAATTCCAAGCATCTCGAGGCATCCTCAGGATTTTTGTGAGAACTAAAGGACGGCGTGTAGTCCGCCAACGTAGATATAAGCAGGTTGTGGTCAACTGCCATGTCGGAAACATACATCAGATCCAATAATGGTCTTAGTACGCTTCTTTGGAGGACACTTTGTGTGAAACAAAACCTTATTAAAATCGATTCAATGTCTATCTGTCTGTCACACCCTTTTTACTCGGAAAGGCTCGACGAATTCCAGCATATAACATCTGCGTGCAGGATGTTGAGCAGTACCGAGTACACCAATCGTCATAACTCCGTCTGCAAGATTCTCCATCAAAACTTTGTGTTGAAGAGGAGACCATCCAGCACATAACATCTGCGTGCAGGATGTTGAGCAGTACCGAATACACCAATCGTCATAACTCCGTCTGCAAGATTTTCCATCAAAACCTTGCGTTGAAGTATAACTTAGTGGCAACCTATCATCCTTATTATAAGTATACTAAGCGGAGAATCTTGAAAAATGATCGGGTCAAACTACTGTGGGATCACACTATTGCCACCGACCACGATGTTAATCATAACAGACCCTGTCTTGTTCTGCTTCTGAATCGTGAATGAAGTGCTCTAACACTTTTCTAGGCCCTGAGCCAATATGGATTTTTGCACATTATTAGTATTATTATTATTTTGTGCACGGGGTAAAGTGAAATGCGTGAAGATGAGTTAGATCAATTTGGATGGGCAACGTTTGTTTATTCAGGATTAGCACAATATTGATGTCTTCGACATGTATGTGCATAGCAATTAATGAAGGAATGTTTTGCATTTTTAGCTATGTACGAATGAAAAACCGCGCATAGGGAGTTCCTTACAAAAGATGAACACAAAACCTTTTATCTGAGGCGCCCAGCTTCCAGTATCCCAACTTGTTTCACTTTTAATAGGATAGGAAGCAGGCTTATCGGACAATACGAGGCTACTTGCGTCGGATCTTCCGGATAAGTGATGCGCTCTAGGGTTATTTTAGTTATTATCCTTACGGCGGCAAGGAGCACGCAGATACCCCTTCAATTGTCACATTGAAAACGGGTGTCGGATCTTAAACGTTTTCGGATTCCCAAAATTTCCATACAAATGGCAACTGCCCCCACTTTTTGTTTTACACAAAGCGTTAATAATGGTCTAATATATGGATGCCATGAGCGTTACTCCAGGACTTTCCGACTTTGGCATTGTTCCTCCTCTGTTCTGCGCCATTCGTCAACCACCTTTTACAGGGAATTCCAATGCATGACGTAGCCAGAAAAGCAACTGTCCCCCTTCTGGATCCACTGCGGCTTCTGTCGTCTAATCAATATGTCTATAGGTATCTGGTCCGTACGCCGATGAAGTTTCAGTGAACTGGGTGTAGTCAGAGCTCACTTTGGCATCCAAACAACCGATCCTTCCAGATCAACGATTTCCACAAGATTGCCACTTTTTGGAAACCTTTCTTAAACTGCACGTTGCTGCTCATAGAAATCTTCCTCCTCTAAATCGAAAATCTGCTTTGATACTTGCAACGCTCTTAATTTGAACCGGTACCTCGAAGTCAAGATCCCGTCAGAAGCAAGTGCCAAGACCAGGAGAACACATTTCGTGGTAGCTGTCAATTTCGATCCGGGAATGGATTCGCGTCTACCACCACTACGTTTTTCAGAATACAAGGGAGTACTGTTTAGTAGAACTCCGCCATGCTATTAACATAGTATGCTGGTTCCAAGCCCAGGTAAAGGAGGGTTTGAGGCAACGTACTCTATACTATCCTCAGTAAAACAAAAATAAAATGCTGAGATCAGAGAAAGAGATAAATAGAGTGTAGTTGGAGTTATTCTACTATGATAGATCCTACCTGATCTCTCTTGGTGAC
Source organism: Hermetia illucens (assembly GCF_905115235.1). Classification (NCBI taxonomy): domain Eukaryota; kingdom Metazoa; phylum Arthropoda; class Insecta; order Diptera; family Stratiomyidae; genus Hermetia; species Hermetia illucens. The sequence goes on along the minus strand of NC_051849.1, from coordinate 123,073,140 downwards.
AGGCCCCGCGACAGAACGACCAAGAAAATGCATACAATGTCGTTACAAACATGATGATCGGATTGAGTCACAAGCCTCGGAGAAGTGCTAGGGCGTCTACATCAGTCGACGCGGGAAGACGGGCTGCGGTTCTGTCGAGAAATGGGCAAGGGTTCTTGACGCATGGACGACGTCAGGACGTAAGCAAGTTAGTTCTAACACAACGAACAAAACAAATAAGTGTATGCACGCTAAATGTTGGTACCTTAACTGGAAAGACCGAGGAACTCACAAGAGCCCTTCGGAAAATCTGATCTGATATCTGCGCTCTGCAAGAAACCCGATGGTCTGGTGCCAAAAGCTGCGACATTGAACGCGAATGCGGTAAAAATGTTTACAAACTCCTCTATTTTGGTAACCCATACACTCAATAGAGGGTTTCCGTGATGCCATTAAAGAAGTCGAACGATGTGATGATCGGCTGATGAAGTTCACCATTTTATCAGCTGATCGTACTATTCATTTCTTCACCGCGTACGCACCACAGACAGGTCGACCTGATGCCGAGAAAAATACCTTCTGGCATCTTCTCGATGAAAAGACTTGTCACGTGCCTGCTGACGATCATACAGTCATTCCTGACGACCTTAATGGTCATGTGGGTGAAAAGGCAGACGGTAACAGGAGCCATGGGGGAAAGGGGTCCGGAGCGCGCAATGAGGGGGGCGAACGTATAATCGATTTTGCGGACACCCATGACCTTGTACTTATGAACATATGGTTTATCAAACGATTGTCTTATCTTCCTACATTTTATAATGGGAACAGTAAAACGCAAATCGACTGTATTTTCATAAGACGCCAACATTTTACCACTGTCACTGATTGCAAAGTCGTTCCCTATGAGACCATCGCACCTCAACATCGGCCGTTGATTACCGTCCTGCGAATTAAGCCACCGATAAAACAGCGTCAGGAACGCACATACAATTGTCGACCATTACGAATCTGGAATGGAACCAAATGAAAAACACAATTCACAAAGCGGCCTCTGCAACGCTCGGGTCACCAAGCCGGGTAAGCGGTACATCAACCGAGATACTTGGCTTTGGAATCATGATGTTGAAATGAAGGTCCATGAAAAGAAACGCCTCTACCACAGATGAACAGAGAACGCCTGCTCATTGGCAAATTTATAAGAATGCCAACCATAAAGCAAACAAAGCGGTCGCTGTCATCCGTGCGAACCATTTCAACAATCTTTACGATAAACTGGACACTTGGGATGGCGAGAGAGATCTGTATTGGCTTGCTTAAAGCCGTAATGAATGCACACAGGATATCGAACACTTCTGTTGCGTTAATGACAAGGTCGGTACTTTGCTTATCAGCCGTCGAGCCCCAACGGATAGATGCCGAGAATACTTCAAGCAGATTTCAACTGAAGAATTTGCTCATCCTCCACTTCTACAATCATTGCCGACATTTGGACCAGTTTCACCAGTCAGCGCAACTGAAGTCGAGGAGGCAATAAAACAAATGAAGTCGGGGAAAGCAACAGGACCTGACGACATCGCATCTGAGTTCTGGAAAGCGAAGAGCTGGGACCCAACACTGTGGCTCAGTGAATTCTTTAAGCGGGTTATTCAGGAAGGAAGAACACCATCTGACTGGTAAGAAAGTACCACTGTTCCAATATGGAAAAAGAAAGGTAGTCCAGCAGAATGTTCAAATTACCGTCCGATCCGGTTACTTTCCCACACCATGAAGATTTTTCAACGCATTCTTGACAACCGTATTCGCTAAATCGTTGAAATAACCGTGAATCAAGCCGGATTCGTCAAGAACTGTGGAACTACTGACGCAAAACACGCTGAGCGGTTACTCATGAAGAAACATCGTGAGAAGCACAGCTACATTGCCTTTCTGCATCTAGAGAAAGCTTTTGACCGTGTACCACACGAACTCATCTGGTATGCTTTACGACAACACTTAGTGCCAGAAGAACTCGTGCGCTCGGTTCAATTGCTCGACCACGATGCGAAAAGTAAAGTTCGAAATATGGCGGGTGTATCAAAACCGCTTCGTGTCTCTGTTGGTGTTCATCAAGGCAGTGCCCTCTCACCACTCCCTTTTGTTCTTGTTATGGACACCGTCACACGGGATATCCAACGTCCAGGGCTCTACACACTGCTTTATGCAGATGATGTTTTTGTGCCTGTTTCATGGGGATCGGTCGTCAGAAATTCAGTTTTGTTTAGATTCAATCTGAAACCATTTTTGGACAAGTTTCTCGAGATCTTTTTTGCTATTAGATGCTAGGAAAACATCATCTGCCCAGAATAGTTAATAACAGTATATAACTATGTTTATGGGAAATTGACTAAAACCCTAAATCCTAGAGTTATAAACAGGTCGGAAAACCGGAAGCTGGCACTTCGGGGATAAAGGTTTTGGATTCAGAGAAATTTTCCACACTTTTCGAATGTGGCTAAAACCCCAAAATATTCCTTCATATTTTTTCAAACTACAAGGTATGCCAACATATTACAAACGTATTATGCTCAGCCTAAACAAACAAACAGTGCCTATTACCGAATCATGTGCATGTACATGCCCGCATATAAATGGATCGAACACATATTTCCAATTTACTTCCTGCAAAAAGGCATACATGTGTACATATACAGTACATATATTGAATACCGCTGGTTTAATGTCCATATCTATCTGAACGTATACACACATGCCTGTCTCGAGTAATTGATATTGATATACTATAAATGATTAAACTACTAAAACGAAATGTTTCCCTGCGACCCCCATTTATGAGCTCACTTTATTGTGGTATTGACGAATTGATATGCTTGAGAGTTCTCACAATCATATTTTTAAGGGAAACCAATTCGGTTTGCTTCGTTTGTATCTAAAGTTCTTACACGTCTAATATCTAGACACTAGGCAAGTAAATCCTTGTGCAAATTTCCATATGCAACCGCACCTAACGTGAGAATTTTACCTGAAGATTAATTTGCTAAGTATGTATTTGTCTACATAGAAATCTATTATAAATTTAAATTAGTAAGAAAATAAAATGTTAGATATTGCCTTCTGTTTGTAGTTAAGTCTAAAATTGATAGACCAGTAGCTTACTCCAAACTACAATTTTATTTTATTATGTATATATATATTTCGGGAGCAACTTACTCCCTTCATCAGTACAAAGCTTGCTCTCGAAATATATATATATACATAATAAAATGAAATCCCCCCCCCCCTCCCGAAATATATATATATACATAATAAAATAAAATTGTAGTTTGGAATAAGGTACTGGTCTATGAAGAAAATAAAGTGGGCCTGTAACTTACATCAAAAGGGTTTCCATCAAGATCCGACAACAGTCGAGAAATATTCGATTTAATCAAGTTCCGACAACAGTCGAGAAATATTCAATTTAATCAAAAAATTGATTTATACACTAGATCCGACAGCAGTCGAGAAAAAATCAAATAAACCATTATTTGATGTGATTGATATGTTATGATGACGTCATACACGTTTTAGAATGCACAAAATTCACATAAAATGTAAAAGTTTCGGCTTCTATCACTTTATTAATAGTTGTTTTTCATTCAAACTTCCCGAAGTTATGTTTTATATTGCCCCTTATACCAGAGCCAAATCTTGTACTCCTAGGATGAACTTAAGGGAGGTTTTCGGGGAAATTTCTAAAATACAATATATGCTATCATTATCTTTATTTGGGCAGATATTGGAATGAGATGTATTTAGTGTATAGATGAACCATCGTAATTTTGTTCAGATTTTTCCGCTGGATAAATTCTGAGAACGAGACTTGCTTCACTTTTTGGGCTCACATTTTGAGCCCTCACTCCCCTGTTTCACCCAAATATCAGAAGTACTAATTGAGTCCCTTCATTTGATATTAAACATGACCATATTATGTGAAAACAAATTTTACACTCCCCTTTCGCATGTATGGTGAGCCCTCTTCAAGTTCAACACAAAATGGCACCACTTGCTACGTTTCCACCAAATTTCGTCCTACATTTTATAGTGGGAATAGTAAAACGCAAATCGACTATGTTCTCATAAGACATTTTACCAATGCCACTGATTGTGAAGCTGTTCCCTATGAAACCATCGCACGTTAACATCGGCCGTTGGTTTCCGTTCTGCGAATGAAGCCACCGATAAAACATCGTGAGGAACGCACTGGCCCGCGGCGATTCCGTGAGATCAAAGAAGAAATTATCTCACTCACATTACCGACTATTACGAATGTGGAATGGTGGAACCAAATGAAAGGCACGATCCGCATAGCGGCCTCTGGAACCCTCAGGGTCACCAAGTCAGGTAAGCGGAACATCAACCGAGATACTTGGCTTTGGAATGACAATGTTGAAATGAAGGTCCATGAAAAGAAACGCCTCTACCACAAATTTCTCGACGATAAAACACTGACCAATTGGCAAATTTATAAGAATGCGAACCGGAAAGCAAAGAAAGCAGTCGCCGTCACCCGAGCGATCTATTACAAAAACCTTTACGATAAACTGGACACTCAGGATGGCGAGAGAGATCTGTATCGACTTGCTAAAAGCTGTAACGAACGTACACAAGATATTGAACCGCGGTACTTTGCTTACCAACCGCCGAGTCGCAACGGATAGATGGCGAGAATACTTCAAGCAGATTTCAACTGAAGAATTTGCTCATCCTCCCTACAATCATTCCCGACATTTGGACCAGTTCCACCAGTCAGCGCAACTGAAGTCGAGGAGGCAATAAAACAAATGAAGTCGTCGAATGAAACGGACGGACGACATCGCGTCTGAGTTCTGGAAAGCGAAGAGCTGGGACCCAACACTGTGGCTCAGTGAATTCTTTAAGCGGGTTATTCAGGAAGGAAGAATACCATCTGACTGGCAAGAAAGTACCACTGTTTCAATATGGAAAAAGGAAGGTAGTCCAGCAGAATGTTCAAATTACCGTCCGATCCGGTTACTTTCCCATACCATGAAGATTTTTAAACGTGAATCAAGCCAGATTTGTCAAAAACTGCGGAACTACTGACGCAATACACGCTGCGTGGCTACTCATAGAGAAACACCGTGTGAAGCATCACTTTCTTTACATTGCCTTTCTGGATCTAGAGAAAGCGTTTGACCGTGTGCCACACGAGCTCATTTGGTATGCTTTACGACAACACTTAGTGCCAGAAGAACTCGTGCGCTCGGTTCAATTGCTCGACCACGATGCGAAAAGTAAAGTTCGAAGTGTGTGCTTCTGGTGTTCATCAAAGAAGCGCCCTCTCACCACGTCTCTCTGTTCTTGTTATGGACACCCTCACACGGAATATCCAACGTGCAGCGCTCTACACACTGCTTTATGCAGATGTTTTCCTAGCATCTGATAGCAAAAATGATCTCGAGCAACTTGTCCAAAAATGGAATGATCGCCTCATGCAACACGATCTCAGATTGAATCTAAACAAAACTGAATTTTCGACGACCGATCCCCATGAAATAGGCACAATCACTGTCAGCGGCAGTGATCTACCCAGAACTGAGTGACTTAAATACCTCGGGTCAACGCTATCAGCCAATGGAGAACTGCGTTATGAAATTGCTTCACTAATGCAAACTGGATGAAGTGGCGTTCCACAACTGCTATTCTTTGTAATCGACGCCCTCTATGGTTCTGAGTGTTGGCCGGCTATAAAAGTCAATGAACGGCATCTTGCGGTAATGGAGACGAAGATTTTGCGTTGGACTAGAGGCGTGACACGTTTTGATCACATCCGAAATCGTTATGGGGTTGCATCGATTGTGTAAAAAATTGCGGGAGGGGCGTCTTCGATGGTATGGTCATGCAATTCGTGCTAACGAGAATTCACTTGCCAAGACCAAAACGCAGCCCGAAACAACGGTGGCTTGACACGCTAGATGGGGATTTAAAAGTCTCGAGATTGCACCCAGATCAGGCATTCGATAGAGCCAAATGGCGAAACCGATCACGACGAGCTGACCCCGCTTGTGAACGAGACAAAGGCTGAAGAAAAAGAAATCCTCGAGATGCTGAAGCAAAGAGTTGCGGTATGCTCCAATGCCATCCGTAGGTATCAAAAGCGCTTTCAACGAAGGACAGACAACACCTTGTTTTTCCAAAATCAACGGGGTTTCTACAAAAATTTCATTAACCCAGGTCGTGAAAATAAACTTAACCTGGATCAGTCAGAGACTTCTGGAGAGGTGTTTGAAGTGAACCCAGCCGTTGCAATTTAGAAGCAGCGTGGCTCCCACCCAATGACCATGCCTGACGTAACTGAAGTCGACGTAGAAACAGCCCTTGACAAGGCAGGTAACTGGAAGGCGCCAGAACTTCTGGCTGAAGCTGTTCAAGAGCATTCACAGTATATTGGCAAATGATTTTAATCAGATGATTGTCGATCCGAAATTAGTTCCAGAATTTTTCACCAAGGGGATAACTTTCCTCCTCTCCAAGGAACAGGGTGTCTCTTGCCCTTCAAAATATCGACCAATTACTTGTCTTCCTACCATTTACACGGTTCTCACTTCAGTTCTTTGCGTGAACATCTCAAAACAAGGATGCGCAAAAGGCTACCGAGGCTGCGAAGAACAGTTTATAACCGACACGCTCGCTGTAAAGCAGGCTGTCCACCGAAAACGAAATATCTCGACAGGCTAGATCAATTATAAATCAGCCTTTGACTCCATATCACATTCGTGGTTACTACAAGTGTTATGCTTGTACAAAATCAACCTGAATGTCGTTCTTCTCCCAAGAATCGCGATGAAGGATTGGAGCACGAAGCGATATCCCATCTTTTGCAAATACGGGTTCAACAAGTCAACCATGGCATATTTGTGAAATGTATATTAAGTTATTTAATGTATATTGACGACATGAAATTTTATGTCAAAAACTCAACTTCGTTCGTTGCTAGACATCACCATCCAGTTCAGCAGGGATATCGGCATCAGCAAATGTTCACAATGAAAACACACCGACAATGAAGGATAAAACCATAATAACATCCACGCAATAATTAAATCTAAGTTGCCGGGGAATTAGAACGGTGGAGCTTAAGTACTGAGGAAGAAAGTAAGTAGCTTTCGAAATACGTATTTACTAACTATTAAAATATATTGTAGTAGGAGCAAGCTACCTAGTTTTATTTTTATTTAGAAGAACTACAAGCATCGGAACGATAACTATTTTAAATCTAAGTTGCCGGGGAATTAGAACGGTGTCTGGACCTTGTCCTACAAACTGCGCTGTTCGGGAAAAATTAAATCATGGCAATCAACACCTTCGCCATTCCCGTTCTTATATATACCTTGGGTGTGATATAGTGGAGTAATATGGATTTAGAATCTGACAATAGACGGGTAAGGGTAGTTCTTGCAAACAAGAACATGCACAACAGAGCTGTCGAAAATTGAAGGTCACTATCCCACGTCATCAGAGAGAAAGGGGGGTACTTAACTTTAAAACATTTCACTATAATCAAGCATTCTCTTCGTGAGTTTTTCTTCGAGAAACAATCCTCTACCTGATTAAATCAGGCTACGGTCATGGCAGACAATATATTGTCTGCTTTGAACTTGAAAAGCGGAGAATGGAGTGCTATGTCGAATGTTACTTTAATCCAACAGAGAAACCCATTCCCGGAAGCCATATAAAAACTTTGTTGTTGCCAAGCATTGACATCGAAGCCTTTAACAAATGGATGACTAATGGTGTACTTTTCTATGAGATCAAAGCAATCCTAACTTCAATTTAGGATGCTTTGCTCCCAACAAAAAAGTACAAGCGTACATCCTCCATCCATGAACCCTCAATCACCACCTCCAGTTGTAGGTTATGTAACTGTGAAGAGGAGACTACCAAACACTTAACATCTGCGTGCAATACCGAGTACACCAATCGCCATAACTCCGTCTGCAAGATTCTCCATCGAAACTTTGCCTTGAAGTATAACTTAGTGGCATCCTACCATCCTTATTATAAGTATACTCTGCAGAGAATCTTGGAAAATGATTGGGTTAAACTATTGTGGGATCACACTATTGCCACCGATCACAGTGTTTATCAAAAAAGGCCCGATCTATTCTGTTTCTCAAGCAAGAACGAACGTGCTTCACATTCGATGTAGCCGTACCGTTGGACCGGAACACTGGTGAAAAACAACCGAATTTGGAGAAATGTCGCATAAAAACAATTGTTTGGGAAAAACACACCGATAATGAAGGATACAGCCAAAAAAACATCCAAATTAAGGGCATAGATTCGGACGACGTCTACAAATACCTCGGCATATTGCAAGCAATAACACCTGCTGTGGCAATAATTAAATCAAAGTTGCTGCGGGAATTTGAACGGCGTCTGGATCTTGTCCTGAAAACTAAGCTATACGGGAAAAATAAAATCATGGCGATCAAATCCTCTAGACAACTACATCGGGTTACATGAAAAGCAGAGAATGGGATTCCATGTCGAATGTTATTCCAATCCAACGACATGTGGAGAGAAAAATCCATTCACGGAGCTCACATTGAAAATTTGTTGTTGCCAGTCATTGACATCGAAGCCCCCAACAAATGGGTTACCATTCTATGAGACCCACACGTTCCTAACTTCAATCCGGGATGTCCGCTCCCAACAAAAAAATATAAACGGTACATTCTTCACGATTCCTCAATCACCAAGTCCAGTTGTAGGTTATGCAACTTTGAAGAGGAGACCATCCAGCACATAACATCTGCGTGCAGGATGTTGAGCAGTACCGAGTACACCAATCGTTATAACTCCGTCTGCAAGATTCTCCATCAAAACCTTGCGTTGAAGTATAACTTAGTGGCAACCTGCAATCCTTATTATAATTACACTTCGCAGAGAATCTTGGAAAATGATCGGGTCAAACTACTGCGGGGTCCATTTACTACTACTACTACTATTACTATTGCCACCGACCACAGGGTTAATTCCAATAAACTCGCAAATCGCAACATAATGAACAATAAAATTGATAATTTCGTTACAGTTCCAACCTCTTTTCCTCATTTAAACAAGTCGGAATACCGGAAGCTGGCGCTTCGGGTATAAAGGTTTTGTGTTCATCTTATGTAAGAAAAATGTTACACCTTCCATTCACATGTATGGGGAGGCCCCCGTTAAACTTAACACAAAATGGCGGCACTTGCTGTATGTAAAGAGAACAACAGATCACATGCCACCACCAAGTTTCGTGACAATCGGTCCAGCTGCTTCCGAATAAATCGGCTGTGACAGACAGACATCGACTCGATTGTAATAAGGTTTTGTTTCACACAAAACCTTAAAAAGGGGGTAATTACGGCCTGAATAAAGCGCGAAAAATCTGCGCACAATCATTATGTATGTACAACCTCGTATTATTGCAATGGTCCTATAAAAATCCTGATTAAAAGTAATTCAAAATTGGAGTCATACCGATATTTGGATGACGACTTCAATAATAAATAATAAATCTAATGAACAAAATTTTCTTCGCCTACAATTTCGAATCCGAAACAAACAATTAGTCTGCGATCTTATGTTGGTGCTAGCTGCAGTACCATCATCAATTTCGAGATAAACTAACAATTTTCAACATTGATACATATCTGATGTATTCAACAATTAGAGGCATCGTGCATGAATTTCAGGACTAATACATTATTTAGATTCGCATTCAAGAGCAGAAGTTCTCTCATAGCTCAATTCCATCCATTCCATATAACTTAAGCGATTTTCATATTTGAAACTGAGTTAACTTTGGAAAATTGAAATATCGACCAAGATTTATTTATAAATAGAAAAAAACTGTTAGATATAAATATCGATTGAACCGATCGAGTCATGTGGATCCTTCAATTAAAATCGAGAACCTACTTTCCAAATACTTCTTTCATTCTTACCTCCAATGTTTAAGAACTTCTTATAATTTTCACTGCTTGAAATTCTTGCTAAATATGGCTTTGAAAAATCGGTGAAGGTCACTTTAACGTCTCTTACAGTTTTTTTTGGTGAAGAACTTCAATCGCCATCCTTTCGCAATTGATAATGTTCTAGATTGATTTATATTTTTAACTTGTTTTCCGAATTCCGTTTCAACAACCTGTAATTCCTGCAAATCGTCAAAAGCAGGAACATCAAAAAAAATTTGATCTAAAGTCAAAGACCTTAAGAAAAATTCAGTATCGTCTGGCCATTCACAGTTATTACAATTATCTACACATTTGTGATCACACTCAGTAATTTCATCTAAAGAAGGGGTAACACAGTTTTCTAACTTTGGTATATATGGGTCTTCAATATATTCCGAACATTCATTTTCACACATTTTATGCTCCTGATATTAATTAACGCTACATTACAACATTATTATTATCATCACTCAATTTAGAAACTTCAGTCGAAGAATTCCACGTCTAACATTTTGAGAGTTTAAGCATACGATGACTGGTGAATGGTTTGCTACTTGGCCGAGTGAAATCGCGATATGCTGAAGATAGACATACTATCTGGCAGCATCAAACCAAGTAATAAAAACCAGCCCGTATCCGTAAAAGTTGTTAGTGTTGATTGTACACAAAACTTGAAATTTCAACTGCTTAAGAAATAGTGATTCCATTAGAATTGTTTTTTCCGAAAGTTTATCATTTAAAAAGAGCTTCTCTTTTGGATGTGCAATCCACGTGGTTTGTTTTTATTTTTTTTATTAATTGCTTTTATATAACATTAAATTTTTAGATTTATATCAATTATAGATAGATAAATAGATCTTAATACACTATTCACGTTTAAGGTTTTGTGTGAAACAAATTGAATTGAAATCGATTCAATGTCTGTTCGTCGGCCCGTCTGTCACATCCAATTTACTTCGAAAGTTATGGTCACGAAATTTGGTGAGAATATACGGGCTAAGAAACACATCATTCTGTTTAAGGGGTGGCTTCTCATATATACCGAGGGGGGGTCTGGGCAATACATTTTTTTCTCAGAATATAATCATGTCATGGAGGTGGTCGGCATATCAAATGAAAGGTCTCAATTAATCCCATCCCATCCCAAAATACATCCCATTCGGATAGCTGCTAAAAGGAAGTTAATAACCTTTACCATATTTTAGAAATTTAATCTCCTTAGGGGACATTCCAATGTTTAATTTTGTTTCGATTTTTTTTCTTTTGACATATTTTGATAGATAATACGTTCAAGAATAACTGTGTAGAATATTATATTACAGCGCCAGTAAAAATTATTAGACACTCCGTAATTTTAAGGTTTTTTTGTGAACCGGGAAACTTATACCCATTAGCCGGGTATATGAATAATCAATGTACGGATTATCCAGATTCCACCGTATTACCATATTTTAGAAATTTACCTGACAAACCCCTTTAAGTTCATCCTAGGTGTACAAATGTATATATATGTATATGCAGCTTGGTATGTAATAATTCTGGGAAGTTTGAAGGAAATTCAACTATTTTTGAAGAAGTTATAAAATTTGAAAGTTTTTCAACATAGTTAAATTTAGTGACATGTATGACGTCATCGTCAATACACAACAAAGTGAGTTTATATGAATGGGGGCGAATGGTTACATCTTTTTCCTCGTTTTAGCTTTTTTAGTCATTTGTATATTAGGAACAATTATTCGAGACAGACTTATGTACACTACCGCCAAAATGTTTGGAAACAAACATATTTCTGCGGATCTTTTTATTGTCTGCGGAAAAAATGTTAATGAATATGTTTCAAAATAAAAATATATATGCTCTTGCCATAAAAGAAATAACAATCGTTGGTGCAACAATCCAATTGCATCTGGGCTTCATTCAAAACCCTGCTATGCACTACAAGATTACGGTACCCCATAGGAGACAACATGGTCAGCATTGCGCTTGCTTGTGCTTATTACCCTGATTTGACTGCGGTACTCATTCACAGCTGAGTCGAGTGCGATGTATCCAACCACGATACTAATCCTACTGCCTGCAGTAGGATTTGAAATGCGACTCTCTATATGACAGCGTAGCGCTCTAACCACTGAGCCATCTAGACATATATATAAAAGAAATGAAATGCCATCACGTATTATATCGCGCTTGGGTTTATGACACATCAGACCTCCTTTGTTTTATAATAGGTAAATTGATCTGTTATTACAATTTATTAGAGGCCCTTTTCAGTTAGTGTCATACGAAAGGTGGCGATTCCAATCTCACTGGTGGCAGTGGGATTTGTATCGTGAATGGACGTTGGGTACTAGTCAACTGAGCTGTGAATGAGTACCTATGTCAAATTAGGGTAATAATCTCGGGCGAGCGCAATGCTGAGCACATGGCCTCCTACAGAGAGAGTAGTTTAACGTTACGGTCTTTAATGAACTGCTCTAGTACACTTTATTATTTCAGTTACAATTAAGGCCATGATTAGCTTTTTTCGAAATTGTGTTTTTTTGGAAATCAATTTTTTAAATAGAAAATCTGCCAATTTTCTTGTATAATGCCTAAATGATACCAATGAAGTGTTGAGCAACGTAATGCTATTAGCGATTTATCCTGAAGAAGGCTATATAATGCGTCGAATTTCCGAAAGGCTCGGGAGTATCGTATATATTATACACTTTCAAGGAAATGAGAAACCTGGACTAAAGGCCAGAAAAAGATCCAGTCGACCCAAAGCTTCAGCAAAACAAGTCGAGAAATCGGAAGCGCTTCAGGTATGAAAAGCTTTGTATGTTTCTTATGTAAGTATATTTGAATATAGAGCCATTCCATTTGTATGTATTCCGTAATGCATATGCATTTAGCATGTCAGACTATTCACTTCAATGTATTTAATATCCTGGATAGCAGTAAATTTACAGGGAAAAGACAACTTCAAGCTACTATAACGTTATCGGTAATAGTACGATTTTGATCAAATTTGCAAATATCATGCTTCATAATATAGTGTATATTACTTTATCACTCTAGGATAAACCTAAGGGAAGTTTCTAATCAACATAATATACTATTTGTAATTTAATTCGAGCAGATATCGATAAGCAGAGTATTTCGAAGCCTGGAGACCGTACAGAGGCAGCTTCGTGATATTTTTCAGATTTTCCGGTTGGACAGTTTCTGAGAAGGTTTCGGCAATCCTGAATGATTTTCGTGGTGATCAAATGACTACTCAACGTCCTACGTGCAGTCTGGCTATCAATGCAGATTGCGACGCGCCTGTCCTTCAACCACTTATCAATCAACCAGTTTGTCGCTCATAGGATCGCAAATACTTCAGCTTGAAAAACTGTTGCATATTCTTCAAAAGAAAAAGCCCACTTCTCATTTTTATTCGAGAAATAGACGCACCCTGGCTTCAGAACCCTGTTCTGTTTTTGAGCCATCGGTGTAGGAGAGTTTCATATATCTCGTCACGCATCCCTCGGCGATTTACCAGCTCTCTCTACGTTTCAGGGTAACTTCATACCTTTCCCCCCAGCAGCACAGCCGTGAGAGTTTGATCCAATTTTACCTCTACTGTTTCTTGCAAAGGAGCTTTTTATCTAACGTGGTTTCCAGATATCTCACTTCTTCCGAAAGTTGAAGGGTTATACCCATCATCTCTGGGAGGCAAAGTCCATCCAGTTTTTGGAAATAATACCATTGTGGTTCTATTTGGATTAACTGAAAGTCCATGCCTGATTTACCAAATGACAATCAAATCGACGACACGTATATTTCTACACACCGTTCTGAGATCCTGATACCCAGCAAGAATAGCCACGTCATCGACATACTCCACAGAAGTGGCGATGGCACGCCTCCTGGGGACAGTTTTTCGTAGCTTCTACTGCTTTGTTGCTTCAACCAGCAAGAATGATGTCAAGCTAATATGTATGTTTGAAGTTCTTTGGTTTCGGTATTAAGACCACCTTAACGTTCTGCCAAGAGATACGCACGCAGGCCTAAGCAGGACATGCTATAAAAATATTTCTTAGCAGTTGTTCAAAGTGCTCCATATCTTCTTTTAGCATTGTGGATAGATGCCATGTTCAAACGACAGTATGGCAACTCTCACCTTTTCATTGGTAATAACCGCTTTCGCAGTGTTCCAGTTCACATTGCAAAACTTACGTGTTGAAGGGGTTGCAGGAACCGCCAACTGTCCTCCTTCCACTTCTCTCATTAGTTCTCCCGAATAGTGTACTTCCAAGGGGGTCTGTGATTTCCGGAAGTTTAACCAGTTTTCATTCTTATTGCTTTTACAAACCCGGTTCAAAAGTTGCATGGCTGATTTCCTGAGAATGAATTCTATTTTTGAAGCGTAGATTGTTAGATCAATTACTTCACTTCTTCTTGGTCGGTCGAACGTAGCGGCGCACCCTACGTTTGCAGTCATGAGACCAGCTGAAGTGATGAAATCAAATAACTTCTCTCCTCTGGGATTGCATTGCAGCAAATATGTTAAGCATTCACATCGCAGCTTGTTAAGAGTTCGAGACCACTTGATTCTGCATATACTACAAAATCCCTTAGTTCTAGCGTCGGTAGAGGACATAAAGAATTATAGGGTAAAAAAGCAGAGGCAACTATGATGTTGACCGTAATTAGGTTCTGGGAACAGAACCGTCTCAGCGAGGTTGCCTCTAACCGGCTTGACATCAGAACACAAACTTTCTGTCTTATGGATTAGCGTAAAAGATCCACTTAACACCTTCACAGGTTTGCGGTTTGCATAGATCCCATCTCATGAACTGGCATCAAGTCAGTTTCGTTCACGTCTCTGGCTTCTCTTTTTCCGCGTGTTCTGTAAATGGTGTAGGAGAACTTACTAGCAGGTAGGATTTACTCTGTAGTCCATTTGCCAGTGCAAGTCCCCATACGGGGATTCTGGCACTGTATACACTATCCTCCGCGCGCAGCTCCATCGTGGGAAAGCGCATCGAAGATTCTGCAATTTGCTCTATCTTGTGTGAGTCGAAGACCACCATTGTTCTTCGGTCTCAAAATGGAAATGGTGCTCTACAGTTTCGATATGCTATATATCGAACTTGTCAGTGCTAATGAAGGGAACAAGTGGTTCCCGAAATATCGGTATTTGCAAGAATAAATATCCACACCAACGAAAAAGAAACAACAAGTTTTTTATTATTTCAGTATATACTGGGTGTTGAGCTGAAGATAGAAAACTTCCTAAATGTGCATTTGGGGGGGAGGGGTGGTATCTTGATCTCTGCAACACGTAACAAAGCGTCAGCAACCACGTTATCTTTTCCAGACACGTGTTGAATGTCGGAAGTAAACTGACTAATAAAGCTTAAATGCAGAAATTGGCGAGGGGATGCTTTGGCGGGCTAAAGTGAGTGTTTATGGTGAACAACTGTGAACGGCCTGACTGGAAGGGAGTACCAGAAGTATTTAATTACGACGTACACGACTAATAACTCACGGTCATAAGTGCTGTAGTTGAGCGGAATTCAGTTCTTTTGAGAAGAAACTCAACAGCTGCCAGATTTGGTTCATGCTTTGGTGAAGAAGCGGAAAGCTCGAGGTTGGATACGTTCAGGGGTAATCAGCTGGCTAGGAATTTCACCTGCGATTGTAAAAATTTGCACTTTTCAACGTTAAGTACTAGACCGGCCTGAAAGAGGCGTTGAAAAATGCACTCGAGGTGTTCTAAATCGTCTTAGAGGAACATCATCCAAATATACGAGACAGAAGTGGATGATTCGCAGCATAGAGTGGATGATTCACTTGCGCCGCGTTGCACATTCATCACTCAAAAGTTACCGTAGTGAACTCGAAGGGTCCGAAAGGTGTGCATATTGCCGTTTTCACAATATCTTCGGGGGCTACAGGGATCTTATGGTATGCCTTGACTAAGTTCAAGGTCTAGAAAACACTTCAGTTTACGATGGAGTGTACAAAATCGCGGATGAGTGGGCTAGGGTATCATCATCATCAACCGCACAACAACCGGTATCCGGTTTAGACCTGCCTTAATAAGGAACTTCAGATATCCCGGTTTTGCGCTGAAGTCCACCAATTCGATATCCCTAAAAGCTGCCTGGCGTCCTGACAAACGTCATCGCTCCATCCCAGACAGGGTGTGCTCGTCTTTTTTTTTCTACCATAGATATTGCCCTTACAGACTTTCCTGGCTGGATCATCCTCATCCATGCGGGTTAAGTGACCCGCACATGCGACCTGTTGAGCCGGATTTTATCCACAACCAGTCCGTCGTGGTATCGCTTATAGATTTCGTCGTTATGTAGGCTACGGAATCGTCCATCCTCATGTAGGGGGCCAAAAATTCTTCGAAGGATTCTTCTCTCGAACGCGGCCAAGAGTTGGCAATTTTTCTTGCTAAGAACCCAAGTCTCCGACGAATGGATGAGGACTGGCAAGATCATTGTCTTGTACAGTAAGAACTTTGATCCTATAATGAGACGTTTCGAGCGGAATAGTTTTTGCAAGCTGAAATAGCTCTGTTGGCTGCCAATAATCGTGCGCGGATTTCATCGGCATAGCTGTTATCGATCGTGATTTTCGACCTTAGATGGAGAAATTTTCAACGGTCTCAAAGTTGTAGTGTCCTATCTTTATTCTTCCCGTTCGACCAGTGCAGTTTGATGTTGTTCGTTCTTTCGGTTTTGGCGTTGACGTTGCCACCGTGTACTTCGTCGTGCCTTCATTTATATGCAGCCCGAGATCTCGCACCGCCTGCTCGATCTGGATGAAGGTAGACTGTACATCTCGGGTTGTTCTTCCCATAATGTCAATATCGTCAGCGTAGGCCAGTAGTTGGGTGGACTTGAAGAGGATGATCCCACTCGCATTTACGTCTGCATCGTGAATTACTTTCTCCAGGGCCAGGTTGAACAGGATAGGACATCCCCTTGTATTAGATCGTTGTTGATGTTGAATGGTCTCAAGAATGATCCAGTTGCTTTTATCCGACCTCGCACATTGGTCAGGGTCAGCCTAGTCATTCTTATTAATTTCGTCGGGATACCGAATTGTCTCATGGTCGTGTACAGTTTTACCGTGACTATGCTGTCATAGGCGGCTTTAAAGTCGATGAAAAGATGGTGTAACTGATGTCGATATTCCAACAATTTTTTCCATTGCTTGCTGGATTTAGGGACCATGTGAAGTGACGAAGACCAACAATTGTCTGAAGGACTGCTTAAGAAGTTTTACGAATTTTTTCCGCGCAACTGCGACCTCTGCAGTGGTAATGAACGCACCATAGAGAAAAGTGGGGAGCCAGTAGTGTTGATGTTGTGCTGCACATCATGCTTAACGTGGTCAGAGAGACTATGCTAGGTAGTGAATTTGCGGTATTTTTGAAGAAGTGCGTGAATACGTGCGATAGAACGATGGAAAGAGTGCTGGGTGGACAGGATGAGATTTTTCCTGACGACCTAAAGGAAATTGTGGGGTCAATGAGGGACCTATTATGTATATCCATTAGCAATCCATAGTGGCATAGGAACTCACGCCTAACAGGGGTATGCTGATGTCCGCGATAATGAAGCGCCAAGAAAACGCTCGTCGAAGTACTAAACTCAAGTCTACCTGCCTGTTGCCATACGTGCGGACCGACGAAGAATTTGCTGCACGAGTTTCAACGGTTGCGATATTAAATTATGATTCCGGTTTACGGGAATACCCGAGGCTTTAGGGCCTGTATCGACCAGTTACTTACGCCGACTCAAGTGGTCGTAGATTGTGAGGCGACGTGGTGCTGCATTTTGGGTAGCAGTACTTGCCGAAGATCGCGCCGACCTAATATCCGTTCACCTACCCAGAGACGGCGGCTGTTAATGCTGCCACCATCTGCTGCAGCTGAGCCACCTGACTTCAGTGGTCGCGAAACACCTCGCCAACCATGGTTCGCACGTGAACCTCATGAATTTTGTTCGCAGTGACGGCGTGAGCCACAAACGCTGTAGCAGGTTGGTCCGAATTTATCACCTAACTGCTTAATTTCACAGAGCAGTTGGGTTGGCGCACGGTCATCTAGCGTTAGTTCTGTCAGTAAGTTGTAAGTTTTGCCGTTTCACTTGCTGACAGGCGTTTCATGAGCTCCTCTTTTAGTCGCTTATAAGAGTAGTCTTCGAGGACGTCGAAGAGCTTGTGCTCAATTGCCAACTCGTCTAACTCGACCAGTGCTTAATTAAAGCGAACGGCATCCGCTTGTGAGCGGAGGAGAAGGAAAATTGTCCTGTGCCGTCTCTTCCGGCGTTTTTTAAATAATATTTGGAAGAGAAAAAGGTAGCGCCGACTCTTGCGGCCAGATGAGTTTAACTTTTCACAAAAACTTTTGAATTTAAACAAGTCAATAATGTTTACATAATAAAAAAATGTAGGTTGTTGCTGGAGTTGCCGAAACTTCTTCGAAGTGTACCTGTTTTTCTTTTTTCGGTGGTACAACTTTTTCAGTTGACTTATTCTGCTGTTCAGGTCGGGTTTTGCTGGTTTTTCATAAATTTTTCCCGAATTTGTGGACGATAGAGTATGTATTTGTATATGCTAATGAAGTGGCCAAATCAGGTAGTTGTATTTGAACGTTAGCACCATCGGTATTCAATATATGTATATGTATTCGTGCATGGAGTAAATCGGAAAAAGTGGACGATCAATTTATATATCATACATATGTACGCACAGTATCTGATAATAGGTAATGTTTTTTTTCTAGGGTGAGGATAATATCTCTAACCAGGTCTGTTATGTATACAGATTTCAGTTATCTATAAGTTTAAGGACTATTATCTTACTGTTGTTACGTAACGTATATGTGACCGCAGATTTTATTTTACACAAATCTTTAAAAAATATTAAGGAATAGATGGAACAGAAAAAATTTTTAAGTGTGGAAAATTCCTGTAGATAATAGCCTTGAAAATAACCGCAGTCCTGGTCTAGTAAATTGCTGTAGACATATATAACCGACCATAATATGGAAAGTTTCCTATATGAAAACGATTAGGGTTTACTCTGCCACCTGAGGCAGGTTTTTGATTAATGTTTTTAATTATTCTCAATACATTTATCTGACAGTGCACCAGACTCATTAAATATTTGTAAAACAAAAATTTATTCAATTTAATTGGCATTGTTTGAATGACTACTTTTAAGAAGAGAAAGTTGTAAGTTAAGGAAAAACATGAAGTTAGATAGAACCATTGAAACTCGTACTATGCACGGATCAAGTAAGGTGAAATATAAAAGAGAATATATATTTTAGGGAAGAAATTGACGAACGGACATGGGACTGACAATATTCAGCAGAAAGAAGGAAGAACCTAGTGAAGATATACAAGGGATAAATTATACATTAAATGACAAGAAATATAGGAAACAAATTGAAAAGATAATGAAAAACGATACTGCTGACAAATTTTTACTGTTTACAACTAAAATGAAGGCGTCTATCAGAACGAAGGACAGCTCTCCAAATTGGACCAAGCAGTATACATATCACTATAGTGATGACGAATATGTCAACAAAGAAATAGAGAAGTTGTTGAATCATAAGACCAAGCAAATCGCTATACAACTCACCTGTACGGATCGTGCCGAAAAAATAGACTGTTGAGAAAGGTAACAGATAGATACCCAATATCAGATGTGAAATTTTCGACATTGGACCTTCAATTTTGATTTCACCAGATTAGAGTAGATGAGGACATCGAAAAAACAGCACTCAGTATAAATGGAATTAAATATGAATTTGAAAGAATGCCATTCGGATTAAATCTTTCAGCGATGCAGCACTCAGTATAAATGGAGTTAAATATGAATTTGAAAGAATGCCATTCGGATTAAATCTTTCAGCGATGCGTGGATATTTTAAGACTATATATAGGAAAATTTGTATATGTCTATATAGACGACGTGTTAATATTTAATATAATTTGTCTCCGCCTGAAGAACATATTGAATATATTTGAATTATAACGCTAATATAAAGGTTTCGTCAAATAAAAGTCATTTCTTCTAATCAGAGATAGAGAGAGGACAATATTATCAAAAAGAATAAAATCACAATGGATCCGATAAGGATTCAAACCATTGAATCCTTCCCCACTCCTACTGATCTGAAATCTCTAAGATCATTTCTAGCACTAGCATCCTATTACTGAAAGTTCATCTAAGATTTCGCCAAAATTGCGAAACCTTTGATTTTATACTTGCAAGGACAGAACGCCCAAGTTAGAATAAATAGAAGTAAGAAGGTTACAATTTACTTAAATAAAGAGGTTTAGAATCTCCAGAAAGTTTAAAAGGAAATCCTAAAGAAAAAGTAGAATTATATTTACCTGATTATAATAAACTGTTCCAGCTTACGACATGTGATAGTAATATAGCAATAGGTATTGTATTTAGTCAAAACAGGAATCTAGGACGCAGAACAAGACCAAGCAGAACTATTCTACCAATTGGAAGACGTTATTGGCTATAGTTTGGTCTTTGCAGAAATTGAGGGACCACTTGTACGGAATAGCGGACTTGACAATTTATACAGATCAGCAGAATTTAATACTTAGTAGGAGCGAAAAAAATTTATAAACCTGGTCATCAGAACGTTGCGGCAGACGTCGAAGACAAAGAAAAACAGTTGTATATAATTCAAGACCCACAATCGAGCACACAGGAATTATAAAAACAATCTAAGATCTAGAAACAGAATTTTATTGGCCGAACATGAAGGCAGACGCGAAACATTTTCCGGAAATTTGTGAGAATTGCTCGGACTCCTTAAACAACACACATTAGGAAAGACACCATCACCAGAAGGACCAGGGGAGAATATTCACATGGATATATTTCATGGAGGAAAGGAAGCCTCTTGATAATAAAATATATGTATCTTCATAAAATCTCGGATAAAAGCAATGTGACAGTACACTTAGAACATATTTACAGACAGGTATTTTCTAAATTAAAAATCTAGTAACTGGCAACGAGAGTATCTTCATTAGTAAGGTAATGAAAATTTTATTGGACAAATTAAAAATTGGCCATCATACGACACCAGTGAATCATTCTACGATTAACGGAAGCGTAGAAAAACCCACTCTATTTTTTCAGAAATTAGCAGAGTTCTAGCCAATCAAAATAATACTCAACCACATGGAGGAATTTATAATGTAGTTTTCGAATATAATCATACTCTCGATAATAAATCTAAAACCATTTCAATCAAGAAAAGCACCTGCATATCAATCGTTAGTAGAAATTCAAGAGAGAGTTATTAAATACCAGAATAAAAATCGGATCTTCAAATCATTTCAGCTGAACGAAATCATATTCGCAAAAAGTAACAGGCGAAACAAACTAATACTAATATCAATAATCGTTGGCGCAACAACCCAATTTGATCAGGGCCTTGAAGGGTGCTAGAGCATTTCATTCAAGACCGTAACGGTGCACTATAGCACTATGTTGGCACTGCCGGAGACAATGTCACGATACAAACCCACTGCCACCAATGACAGCCCGTATGACAGCCTTGCGCTCTGACCACTCAGCTATCCGGACACAAACTAGTATCAAGATATATTAATACACTGTTAAAGAAGATCAGAGGGACACCATCTTAACGAGCACGGGGAAGATTATCTACAAGGATATTATCCGAAAAAAAAAAAAAAAAACAAAATTCAGCATGGACCTAAAAATTTTGATACTAATTACAATAGCCAGCCGAGTTGAAGGAGAAGTAAATATTACAAACTTAAGGGGGTCATCCCGTGTTCGAATGACTTCGATAAAATCATAAGATTTGAAGCTAAGACTTTACTTGTGTTTCTTCAAGAAACCTAAGGTTTATGGACTAGGTATAGCAGATTTATGGTCAGTTAACATTTGATGGTCAAAAATCGCATTTTACTTTTAAATGCGTTTTTCTCGAAACTGAATGTTGAAAATCTGCTGCCACCATAACCCAAAATTTATCCAACGAAATTTTTTGAAATTTTCATGATTTATTCAGAATATATTTCTACGGTCTGCAAACTAGGATAATTGTCTGTCACACCCGATTTATTCGGGAACGGCTTGACCAATTGTCATGAAAATTGGTGAGACCATTTGATCGGTTGTTCCTTTTGCATGGCGTCATTTTGTGTTAAGTTTAAGGAAGGGCTCCCCATACATGTGAATGGAGGGTGGAACATTTTTTTCACAAAATGTGGCCAAATGAAAGGGCTCAATTAATACTTTTCGAAACTGGCTCCATATTTGATATCCGGTGAAACACAGCGGAGTGAGGTCTCAAAATATGACCATCAAAAAGTGTAACAGGTCTCGTTCTCAGAATCTATCCAACCGAAAAACTTGAAAAAAATCACAGCAGTGCATCTCTACAAAATCTAGTCCTCAAAATAGATCCGGTCCCGATATCTGCACAAATAAAGTTAATAACAGTATATTTTCATATTTAGAAATTTACCCGGCATTTACATTTTTCTTTAAGATGATCCTTTATACATTTGAGAAATCAGTTTTTTTGGACTACATAACAAATCTATCACATTTTAGGCTAGCTATAGAAGATATTCAGATTCAAGGCCCTGATCCAATATGGATTGTTACGGCAACGATTATTATTATATAGAAGATATAAAGAATGGAGATTTTGAAGAGAACGATAAAAGCGTAGTAGGTAGAATAGAGGCATTATTAGACCACCTAGCGGAACATAATAGGGATAGACGAGCATTAAACTATAATAAAATTGATCACAGGCAATCTTGACCACGACGACCTTGTGGAAATTAAGAACGCCATTAAGATGATAATGAAATGAAATGAAAAACAGCGTACATTAAACACAGCCTTTGGGAAACGATTCGAAATGATCAGGAAAAGTAGCACTCATTATTCGCACATTTTAGACGAAGTTTATATTGACCTTAAGAATCTGATGGAAGCCGTTAACTTAGCCCGAAATCAAATTTATCTTACCACAATTATAAATTTAGACAAAGTCCGAAATTTTGGAATGTTCAAACATTTTTGTTTTTAAAATATCCTATCATAACCAACAAAACGGAATACTATCAAATAACCACTTTAGCAAATAAATATGGAAAGTATATTATGAAAAAAGAAATTGTTATACCAAATAATAAATACATTTCCATCGAACAATGTAAAAACTATCTAAACAAAAATATATGCAAATTATCCAAGCTTAATTGTACGATACCGACGCCTGAAAACAGAAAATCATATTGTTATATTATACAGGAAAATAATGCAAACTTTTTACAAATCAATTCCGGTTCTATAATTGCATCTGGAACAAATATGGACCATCAGACTTTAATAGGTACATACTTAATAACTTTCACAGATTACGTGAGAGTAAATGAAGAAAATTGTGAAAACAAAGTGAAGGATATCTTGCACAATTTTAAATTAACAGAAATAGAAATATTAACTGTATTAGAAATAGAATCGAAATTTAAATTCTCAAATATACAGTCAATGAACAAATTTATAATACCACTCGAAAACAATCCTATAAAAAGCTCACTCAAAATAATTGGAGCAATAGCAGTTTCAGTCTTAATAGTATTTTTGATCATTAAACTATTGAAAACGACGAATGCAAATTGAATAAGAATACGAAGTTCAGCTACAAGTGTTAAAAGAAAAGGATGCACACAACACTTATTTAGAAGCGAGGACACTTTTCCTTAAGGAGGAGAGTTAAGGCCAACCTTTGACCTTCAAGATAAAGATATAGTTTGAAGAAATAATTTACTCTAATAGTATGGGAAAATATTGATAAGAAAAGATGCATCTTCAGGAAATATATAATAGAGATTAGAAAAGATCTATCTCAGTTAAAAAAAAATGTATGTGCACGTAATAGGGATAAGATAATGTTAATGTAGTGTATATTGATCTAAGAAATATATATAAGTGGAATATTTTTCGTAACAGACATATAGTTCCTTCCGAGTTCTCGAAGAGAACACACGTCAGCAGAACCCTCTCAAGACCTGTTTCGTCCAACAAGGTAATTAAAAGAAAGGAACCAATTAAAGACAACCCTAGGTACGGACTAGAACTAAAACAGGAGAAGGCAGCGGCCC
This sequence comes from Hermetia illucens, assembly GCF_905115235.1. Taxonomy (NCBI): domain Eukaryota; kingdom Metazoa; phylum Arthropoda; class Insecta; order Diptera; family Stratiomyidae; genus Hermetia; species Hermetia illucens. The sequence continues at coordinate 123,048,974 of NC_051849.1, read as the reverse complement.
AGCAACTGGATTGCCAGCAGGGCATCATAAAACATTCCTTGGTAATCCGCGGTCTCCACAGAGAGACAGACACGGCCAAGACTTATAAATCTTGAGCAACTCCAGTTAAAATCTAATTACCTAAATTTTGGTGGCGACTTCAACTCGAGGCACATTTCCTGTTGCGATTTGCCGAAAAATCGAAATAGAGTTAGAAGCCGGGCGCTTCGAGTATAAAGATTTTGTGTTCAGCTTAGGTGAGAAACTCGCTAAGCACGATTTTCCATTTGTACATAGCTAAGAATATAAAATATTCCGTCATATTTTGCCAAACCCCAAGATACGACATAAATGATGTGCCCACGCTAAATAAACAAACATTGTCTATTACCGCATTACGATGAATGCATAGATATATGAGCATCTAAATTGATCTAATGCATGTTCACGTATTCGCACTTTACTCCGTGCACAAAAGCGTACATATATATGTTAGGTAAGTAAAGCGCTGGTAACCCGATCACACATGTCTATTAAACCCGCAAGTTTTATTAGCGTATACATATCCATACACATGTCCACCTGGAGTAATTGACACTGAAATGCAAATAACTGAAAAAAGTAAAAAAGGGAAAGTTAGAACGTTCTAATCGATCCCGTCGTTCATACAAGTGCACTTTATATGATGATGATGCCATACATGCCTTGGGTGTCGACAATTTACCTAAAATGCGAAATTTCGACCTTCTATAACTTTGTTAATAATAGTCGGATTGCTTTCAAACTTTTCGGGATTATTCCTACATTTTCGTGTATGCTGACGTACTCCTGGGATGAACTTAAGGAAGGCTTTCCGGTAAATTTGGGATTTCATGCAGCTGCATCACTATGATTTTTTTTTCATATTTTTCAGTTGGGTTCTGAGAACGAGACCTGTTTAAATTTTTTGGACACATATTTTGTGTTCTATCTCGCCTATGTTTCACACAATTTCAGAAAAAAGACGAGTTTCGAAGAATACTAATCGAACCATTTCATTTGATACCCCATATGATCATGTTCTATGAAAAGAAAATTTACACCCTCTTTTCGCATGTATGGGGAGTCCATTTAAAATTCAACACAAAATGACGCCACTCATTGCATGTAAAGGGACACACAGACCACATGTTCTCAGCAAATTTCGTAACAATCAGTTCAGCCGTTTCTGAGTAAATCGAGTGTGACAGATAGATGGTCAGACGGATAAACAGACATTGAACTGACTTTAATAATGTGTGTTTACACAAAACCTTAAAAATGGATCCACAACCAAGACCCATTAAATCAGCTTGGGATGATCTTGCCCGACACACCGACAAAGCCTGAAAGTTAATCCATACTTGACTATTTCCTAATGTCCGCAGAAGCTACACTCACACTACAGGTGTTAGTGTGCAAAAACCTTTACCAGGCATGTCCGATCACTTTACACTGGACCTCAAACTTTCCTTCGCCTCTCAACTGCAGAAGCGAGTACGCAACAAAATTAGATCCTTCGCCCACACTAACTGGGATAAGTTCAGGTCAGAATTTGCGCCACAGCTGAACTCTGCTACACTCTCAAAGCTCCTCAAAGTCGATGAGATTCAGTTTAATAAACTGCCGCACGAAATAATGAAACATCTGAAAGTCAGACAGATTCGGGGTAGAAATCTTAAGCGCAATTTCTATAAAAATGGCAACAGAATTAAAACCGAATGTAAGGTATTAATTTCTTGGATTAACTGCCTAAGCACACGAATCGTCAAATGGTTGAACGACTCCGTAACAAGGAACTCAATTACAAGCTAGTAGATGTGAATCCCGGACCTAATATGTTTGGACATATAAATAGGTTGACAGGCAGAAACAGATCCAGAAACTTCGTTCTCACCAAGAACAATGAAAACATCAGCAGCGACGCTAGGAAAGCTACTTGTGGAGTTTTTCCTCACCCAAATTCACTTCCGCCTAGAAACGACCTGGCCGTCATTTTGATTGTAGACTCGAAAATCAAAGACTTCAGTCACATTCACTTAAATTGACTACCTTCTCCGCCTCCTACCCTTGCTCCAAATCAAAGAACCCAAAAACTTTTTTTAGCTTATCACAGCTCGCCGCTATCACAAAAAACCTTAACGGTAAAAAATTAACCGGGCCAGATGACATAGCAAATATTGTCACCAAAAACCTCCCTAAGCCATCAATGAAATTCCTTCTTGCAGTCTTCAACAACTGCATTAACAATGTTTTTTTTTCCCGTAACTTGAAAAGTAGCGAAGATAGTTGTCATTAAGAAAAAAGTAGAGAAATCGGAAGCTCGGCGCTTCAGGCATGAAAGGTTTTGTTTGCTGTGAGTATATTTGAGTGCAGAACTATCCCATTTGTACGTAGCCTGTTATGTACATGCATTTAGCATATCAGTTTACTGACTTTAGTGTGATATTGATATTTTGTTGCAGTAAATTTACACGGTAAAATCAAATTTGAGCTACTGTAACTTTGTTAGTGATAGTGGGATTTTGATTTGGGGATAACGTGCTCCATATTATATTCTATATTACCAGAAATTTTTGGAACTCTAGGGTAAACTTAAGGGAGTTTTTACTCAATTATATAGTAATATACTATTATTAACTATACTATACTACTATAAGTATAGTATTATTAACTTAGTTTGAGCAGAGTGTTTTGAGACCTGGACACCGTATAAAGGTAACTTCATGATTTTTCGGTTTCATTTTCGACCCCTCCCACTTTTTGCCTTTTCAACGAATGTGAAAACTAAGCCTGGCATGGAAAAGTACTAATCAAGACCTTTCATTTGATACTCAACATGAATTAATTCGGTGAAAAATAATGCTTTCCCCCCCTTTTGCATGTATGGGGACCCTCCCCCTTAACTTCAACGTAGAAAGATGTCACTCACTGCATATCTGGGCGTTCACAGTTCCCACCTTCTCACCAAATTTCATGTCAATCAGTATAGCCGTTTCTGAGAAAAGTGCGTGTGACAGACACACATTGAACCGATTTTAATAACGTTTTGTTTTGCAAAGAAAACCTTAAAAAGGCGGCTCTCGCGAACCACAAAATTTCAGGACCGTCTCTCTCCTTTCTAACTAGGGCAAGAAGAGAAAGCATGAACAGTGGGGTTAGTCCAACACTGCGATCAGAAAAGCAATATCCCGAATCACTAGTTTGGGTTCCAGGCTAACACGCACTAAGCTACTTCTATGACATAGTGAGCAGCAGACTTAACGTCAACAACAAACCCACTGTAGTCTGTACGTTAGATCTTGAAAAGGTCTTTGATTCCGTGTGGGTTAATGGACTCATGTTTCTTGAATTTCCTATTCCGGCAATCAGACTTGCAATAAGTTTCTTCGAATATAGGCACTTTTACGTCAGCGTGCGAAATGAATATATGGATCTCCTACTGGTCACTTCCGCAGTACCGCAGGGATCCATTTCAAGACCTACACTTTACGACATTTTCCGGGCTGACGTTTTAATCCCAGAGAGCCGCACAAAACTATTACAATTTGCCGACAGACACACTCATCTTCTCGTCTAGTCTCCGACCCAGTAAGGCAGTTAATGCTACATATTTAGAAGTATTTAGCAGATCTCTGCATATACTACCAGACCTGGGGCATAAAAATCAATAAGTCAAAAACACAGATCATCACTCTTCGGAGAAAATCCAGATACTTGGGATCTAGATCTATCCACAGAAAAGCTTAACACTTAAAATTACGCATCGGGAAAACATTAGTATTCGAAAAGAATAGGACTTTGCACTAAAACTAAGCTGACCTTGCATTAAGTTCTTATAAGACCCATTCTTTGTTATGGAGCCCCTACATGGATCACTTGCTCGACCAGAACTATGAAGAAATGTGGATCCTTCGAGCGCAGCATCTGGAGACTTTGTACCGGCATGTCGTAAAATTGGAAAATCAAGAAGTGCGGTCGCAACGCCGGAGTGTACCGGCGAGCAAGAATAAAGCCTCTTAGCCCGATAGAGAGATTCTTTGAAAGAACGGAGAATCATTCTAATCCACTTATGAGGCAACTTCATCTGGAGGGCAAATTGTGACCACCGAACTAAAACCGGCCATTTTCTGCCTCTTCAACACTCCTTGCCTAGTAGGGATACATAGGGAATAAACGCAAGATTTGTAAGCGCTATTGTAAATCTTTGATTTTAGCATTAGATTTAAGAATTATTATTAGATTAAGTGTGGTCAAAGGGTAGTATAGGTCCCAGGGCGAAACGTGGATTGGTACCCACGATGGAGCATAAAACCTGGAAACGGTTGCTGAACCAACACCAACACTGCTACTACCAAACCCTATCTCCACCTCCACGTGGTGACCGCTGGGAACTCTTTCTTAACTAAAAACTGCAGACGGGAAAGGATGAAGGCGAGTCTCCCGCGCCTAAAAACGGGACAAATTGTACCAACTGATCCTCCAGGTTGGGGGTTGGGGGTTGAGTAGGGCTGATAACCCTACACGGAAAACCGAAGCCACAACAGGAGTCTCGGACTGGAAGGAATAACGATTTGCGCATTTTCTCATGGAACGTGCGCTCCCTGTACAGAGAAGAAGCTACCAAGCAGCTAGCCGATACCTTGTTCCCATATAGGGCTGATGTAACAGCCTTACAGTAGGTGCCTTGGACAGGGACCGGTTTCCTAGAGAAGAGTCGCTACACCATATATAATAGTGGTCATTCAGTAAACCATGCGCTCGGAGTAGGTTTCTTAGTCAGCCAAAAAATGAATCCTACTATTATCGGCTTTGAAAATACAAGCGAACGGCTATGCACTCTGCGCTTGCGAGGCAAATTTAGAAATATAAGCGTCGTTAACGTTCACACCCCTACAAAGGAGACTGTAGAGTCTGAGAAGGATACCATATACGAGGCAGTAGAACGAACCCTCGAAGTCTGTCCCAGATATGATATCAAAATCATACTTGGGGATTTTAACAGTCAAGTAGGGACGGAGTCCGTATTTAGGCGATACGTTGGCTCTCATAAAAGATTGCGGATTATTCAATTAGCAGTGTCGTACGAAATGGTTGTTGTATCTGGATTGCGCGGAAAGTTGTCCGCAAACATACGTGGGCCTCTCAAGACGGGACCACTTTCAACCAAATTGACCAGGTGTTGATCGAACGCCGCCACCTCAGCCTTGATGAATGTCAGAACAGATAGGAGGGCCAATATAAACTCGGATCATTATTGTTGGCATGGTGCTTCGAGCTCGTATAACAATACCACCCAAAATCCCCTCTGATAATCAGGTGAGACTTAACACTGAAACCATCCACAACACCTAAACGAGGGAAATGGATGCCGCAATAACGGCAGTCAAAAATGTTCAACGATGAATGTAAGCTAGCAACGGAACGGAAGAATGCTACATACGCGAGCACACGCAGAGACTTATCACGAACTCCGTCTAGCGAAGAAGCGACTTCTGAGACGGAAAAAAGAAGCCTGGGAGAACCAACAGGTCTGTGAACTCGAAAAGTACAAAGAGCAACCGCACCAGGCGCGCAAGTTTGAATAACAAGTCAGCAGGATGAAGCCTTATACACCTCGATGTTCATCCTGCTGAGACAAAGAGGGAAATCTGATTTCCGACAGAATGGGCATATTGGAGCGATGGGTTGAGTACTTTGATGAGCTACTGAACAACCAGAACATCAGCGAGTTGGAGGTCCCTCCAACTGAAGACGACGGACAAATATTGCCACCACCAAGTTTACGAGAAACAGTCCGTGCAATTCATCGGCTAAAAAATCATAACTCGCCAGGAGGCGATGCAATTACAGCCGAATTGGTTAAATATGGAGGCGACCAATGACAGCAAGTGATTCATCAACTTGTGCTCAAGGTATGGGACAACGAATCAATGCCTGACGGCTGGCAAATAGGCATTATCTGTCTCATACATAAAAAGGGCGATATTACACAGTGCAGCAATCATAGAGGTACCACGTTGCTGAGTACCATCTATAAGAAATTCTCCGCTATCTTGCTAGGGCGGATAGCCCCGTATGCTCAGAACATAATTGGCCCATAACAAAGAGGCTTTACTCCAGGCAAATCAGCAACAGATCAGATCAGCGATGGAAAAATTGTCAGAATATGGACATCAGTTGCACCATCTGTTCATCGATTTTAAAGCCGCCTATGATAACATAGCCAGGGTAAAACTGTACACGGCAATGAGTGAACTCGGTATCCCGACGAAATTGGTAAGGCTGACTAGGCTGACCCTGACCAATGTGCGAGCAGGATCACTCTCAAGACCATTCGACATCAACAACGGTCTACGACAAGGGGATGCCCTATCATGCAGCCTCTTTACCCTGGTCTTGGAAAGAGTGATCTGTGATGCTGAGGTAAATGCGAGAGGTACGATCCCCTTTAAGTCCACCCAACTACTGGCCTATGCTGACGATATCGACATCATGGGAAGACCGACTCGAGACATACAAACTGCCTTCATCCAAATCGAACAGGCGGGGCGAGATCTTGGGCTGCACACCAATGAAAGCAAGACAAAGTGTATGGTGGCAATGTTAGCACGAAAACCCAACCAACCAACAACACCAAACCGCACTGGTCAAACGGGAAGAATAAAGATAGGACACTACAACTTTCAGACCGTTGAAAATTTCTCCATCTAAGGTCGAAAATCACAATCGATAACAGCTATGCCGATGAAATCCGCGCACGGTTATTGGCAGCCAACAGAGCATATTTCAGCTTGCAAAAACTATTCCGCTCGAAACGTCTCATTATAGGTTCAAAGTTCTTACTGTACAAGACAATGATCTTGCCAGTCCTCATCCATTCGTCGGAGAAGAATCCTTCGAAGAATTTTTGGCCCCCTACATGAGGATGGACGATTCCGTAGCCTACATAACGACGAAATCTATAAGCGATACCACGACGGACTGGTTGTGGATAAAATCCGGCTCGATAGGTTACGGTGGGCGGGCCACTTAATCCGTATGGATGAGGATGATCCAGCCAGGAAAGTCTATAAGGGCAATATCTATGGTAGAAAAAGAAGACGAGGTACACCCTGCCTGAGATGGAGCAATGGCGTAGGTCAGGACGCCAGGCAGCTTTTAGGGATATCGAATTGGTGGACCTCAGCGCAAAACCGGAATGTCTGCAGTTTCTTATTAGGGCAGGCCTAGACCGGATAGCGCAATTTTTTAAATAAATATGTTTCTTTTACAACTATAAAGTTGTCAAGATCTATGTGTAGTGTAAACACACTATAAAAAATTAAATCAGAGAAGGCCTGGCAGGCGAAACATTTGTAACAGCCACCCGTTTTTAAGGTTTTGTGTAAACACCAAACCTTATTAAAATCGGTTTACTGTCTGACCGTCACGCACACGGGGTCGTAAATGATCATTTCTTTAACATTCTCAGAAAATACTCAACCGAAAAATCTGAAAGAAAAATCAGTAGCTGCCACTAGATGGTGCCTGGGCTCCCAAGTACCTTCCATGCCGATATCTGTTCAAATAAAGTTAAAAATAGTATATTACCATAATTTTTAATGATTGGCAGCAAAAACCCCCTTAAGTTCATCTTAGCGCCACGAATGTAGCGATGTAGTCTATAATATAGAGCATGATCTTACCAAGTTTAGTGGAAATCGGACTATTCCTAACAAAGTTATAATACGTCAAAGTTGTTGCTTCTTTGAAAATTTAAGACTATGAATGTCAACATCACCCGAAAGTGGACACTCTCACATAATATAGTATATGGATATATTACGTGCTACGTACTAAGAAATACACAAAACCGTTCGTAACTGAAACGTCCAGCTTCCGGTTTCCCGACTTGTTAATAAATATTTAAGATAGATAAGCTACATTTAAGCTAGAAATAAAAAATAATCTGTATTAAATGTAAAGACACTGAGAAAATAAATTTTAAAATTCAAAATTCAAATTTGTAACAGAGTAAAGTGATGACAAAGTAAAGAGCGGTCACTCTGATCGCGACTTAGAATTACAAGAAAATCATTTTCTTATATCTTATTTTGTTTTTCACAGAACCATTACTTTAATTCGCGCGAAGTCACAGTAGTATGAGTGTTTGAAGTTCTTCTTCCATAAAGAACCCGAATTTATGAATCGATGCGCGACAAGGGCAGAAACACACCAGAAACAAAACAATCGTCAACTGAGGACTGCACGTGCAGTCGGCTAGCAAGGCTATGGCATCAGTATTTTGTGATGCGCATGGTATAATATTCATCGACTATCTTGAGAAGAGAAAAACTATCGACAGCGACTGCTACATATCGTTATTGGAGCGTTTAAAGGATGAATTCGCCGAAATAGAAGGTGTTATTTTATCAAGACAATGTTAGGGGCACAAATCAATTAAAACGATGGCAAAATTGCATGAATTAGGCTTCTAATTGCTTCCGCATTGACTGTATTCTCTAGAAGACAAATCGTACTATAAAGATGGTATCGAAAAATTGTAAGACCGCTATAATCGCTGTATCGCCCTTGAAGGCAACTATATATATTGAATAATAAAATCAAATTTGATCGAAAAGAAATTCTATGTTAGCCTACGAACTTTTCAGCCCAACGGCGCACCATTGTGATTTTTTTCAGATTTTTCGGTGGGATGGATTCTGCATTTTTCGGGCCATACCTTTTGAGTCCTTCGCGCAGATAGGCGAGTGAGGACTCAATATCAATATCAGAAATTTCATTGGTCACCCCACATTATCATATTGTGCTCGTTCATTTGTTGTGAAAAAAATGCATGTATGAGCACCCCTCCCCCTCCTTAATCTCAACAGAAAATACAAAACCTTAAAAACAAGTCGGAATACCGGAAGCTGGACGCATCGGGTATAACGATTTTCCATTCATACATAGGAAGAATTGCCAAATATTCCTTCATATGGCTAACTGCGCCTTTCATATGAGTTCACTTTATATCATGATGACATTATACACGTGTTGGATTCACGTGAAATGCGGAATTTTGACCTTCTATAACTTTGGTAATAATAGTAGCATTTACTTCAAACTTCTCAATTAAGAAGTATATTATTGCTTATAATGGTACCAAATTCTTTGCCTCTTGGATGAACTTAAGAGAGTTTCAGGCAAAATTTCTAAAATATGGTAATATTATTAACTTTATTTGATCGGATATCGGAAAGTAAGTATTTTGAAGTCTGAATTTTGTGTATGTGCATTTTTTTCAAATTTTCCGGTTGGATAAATTCGGAGAACGAGACCAATCACACTTTATCATTCAATCTCCCCTATCATTCACCCAATATCAGAAATAAGACCAGTACCTAAGAATCGAGCCATTTGATACTCTACACGACCATACTCTGTAAAAAAAAAATTGTACAGCCTCCCTTCACATGTCTGTGGAGCCATGCAATGCTCCAAAACGTTCTTACACTGGGTCTGGCCCATGGTTCCTTCAGCGGTGCACACCTCGCCTTGTCCCTCCGTCTGTCTGTCTGGCACACCTTATATCTCAGAACTGGTTACTCTTATTGATACGAAATTTGGAGAAAGGTGTATTGCATGCAAGGAGTAACATGGTTTCACGTTGGTTTAAGGGGGCTACCCATACATTTAAAAAGGGGGCGTAACATTTTTTGACGTGCGGGGTATCCAATGGCCATGATTAGTACTCTACGAAGTCGAAATTAAATTTGACATAGGTTGCAAAAGGCAGATGTGCGGAGATCCGAAAAGGGGCAGTTACTTAAATGACGCATTCTCAGAAACTACCTAACTCTATAATCTGAAAAAAGTATGGTGGTCCATGCGCACGGTATCTAGGCCTCAAAGTAATCTTCATACCGATCTCGGTTTAAATAAAGTTAATAATAGTATATTACCATATTCATCATAAGTATACTTTTTTAGAAGTTGACCGGGAACTCGACGCTCTAGGTACGGTTTTGCGCATTTCTTGGGTAAGTATAATTGAGTGCAGAACTATAGTTGATGGCCGACTATTATACTCAATAAAATATAACTCAAATTCTTGACTATTTGTTCTTGTTAATACTTCCATATTAAATCATTCGAACTTTTGATTATTTTGTTATTGGAAGGTACCCTCTGGTAATTTCCTGAGCAATTTTCAAACAGCATGTATCCTTATTTCCGAAAGCAATTGCCGCAATGTTTGCCCTGTAATGTTAAACAAATTGAAAACGGGCCATTAAATATCGTTATTTATCGAAAAACACCTTGACACCATGCATTCGCAAAAAAATCTAAAAGAAAGTTATACTCATGCTCCTATACGAAACCTAGACCTCAAAATACACATCTCATTCAAGCCAATAGTTTTAAATACACTATACCAGAGTCCTTTATGTGCACTATATCAGAGTTCTAGGCGGTCAAAGAGTAGTATAGGTCCCAGGGTATATAGGAGGGAGCTGAACCGCACAGGAAAATGAGATTGATACAAATCAATCTCAATCACTGTGAGGCAGCTCAGGACCTGCTCTCGCAAACCATTCGAGAGTCGAATGTCGATGTCGCGGTTATTTGCGAGCCATACAGAAACTACGGCGGTGCGACTTGGGCGGTGGATGCGTCTGGCAACGCGGCAATCTGGGCGTGCGGAAGACAGGCCATTCAGGAAGTCATGGCCTCCCCGGCAGCCGGTTTTATAAGGACGAAGGTCAACGGTGTCCATATTTACAGCTGCTACGCTCCTCCTAGTGCAACCTTAGCACAATATGAGGAGATGTTAGACAGTCTGGTGTTGGATGCTAGAGACCGCAGCCCTAAAATCATTGCAGGCGATTTCAACGCGTGGGCCCTGGAGTGGGGAAGCCGATCGACGAACACCAGAGGTCAAATTCTGTTGGAGTCATTTGCGGAGCTGGACATCGTGCTGGCCAACGTTGGATGCGTGCCCACCTTTCGAGGAAGAGGGTCGGGTTCGATCGTTGACCTGACATTTGTTAGCACTTCACTGGTGAGGGGGATGGCTTGGCAAGTGAGTGAGCACTACACCCACAGTGACCACCAGGCCATCTTCCTCCACATTGGGAACCGGGGAAGCAGTCAACGACGCTCTGGAGGTGGAAAGGCTAAGGCGGTTGGCTGGTCCATCAGAGCTTTCGACGAGGAGACATTCCTGGCCGCATTGGAGGGAGCCCATGATCCGGATGGAACAGCGGTGGAAAGGGTCACACAGCTGTCTCAGCGTGTAACCGAAGCATGCGACGCTACGATGCCACGACGACGTTTGCACCACGGCAAGAGGCCAAACTACTGGTGGAACACGGAGATCGCTGCCTTGAGATCCTCTTGTCTCCGAGCGAGGAGACTTTCCCACAGGACAAGAGGAAGGCCGGAGCACCAGGAGCGTGAGGAAGAATACAGGGATCTGCGAAGCAACCTTAAGAAGGCCATTCGGAGAAGCAAGCGGGAATGCTACCAGAAGCTCTGCATGGAGGCTAATACGAATCCGTGGGGTACAGCCTACCAAGTTGTAATGAAGAAGATCCGCGGGCGAAAATCACCTCAGGTGACATGCCCACGGCTCTTGTTGCAAATAATTGCAACTCTTTTCCCGCAGCAGGAGCAGGACGAAAGAGGACCCCAACTGGCAGCTCAGCAGGACGTCTTCTCGATCCCTGATGTTACCGAAGAGGAACTTTGGGAAATCTGCAGACGTATTGGGGACAGCAAGGCTCCGGGATTGGACGGAATTCCGAACAGGGCTCTGAAGGTGGCAGTCAAGGCCAGACCAAGGTGGTTCGCAAGCACATTCGAATCGTGCATGGCGGAAGGAGTGTTTCCCGCCCAGTGGAAGAGGCAGAAACTGGTCTTGCTACCGAAGCCTCGAAAACCACCCGGCGTGCCCTCTTCATATCGCCCTATTTGTCTCTTAGACACCATGGGGAAGATGTTGGAGAGGGTGATATACAACAGGCTGCTCCCGTTCATCGAACTTGCGGGTGGTCTTTCAGAGCGGCAATATGGGTTTCGGCGAGCCCGTTCTACGGTCGATGCAGTAGCAAAGGTCGTGGAATTGGCTCGAAATGCGATGGCCATGGGCAAATGCTGTGCTCTGGTGACGCTGGACGTCAAAAATGCTTTTAACTCAGCCAACTGGGGCTGGATTAAGGGCGTTTTGGCCAAACTGGGTGTTCCTAGCTACTTGGCTCGGCTCATCGAGAGTTACTTTTCGGATAGACTTCTCTGGTACGAGACGGACGACGGGCCGAAGGAGTACATTGTGACAGCAGGTGTGCCTCAAGGTTCTGTATTGGGACCGCTGCTGTGGAACATAATGTACGACGGAGTGCTTGGCCTACGCGTGCCGGAGGAGACAACGCTGATTGGTTTTGCGGACGACTTGGCGGTAATTGCAATTGCAAAGCATCCCGAGGACGTGGAGCTTTATGCAAATGAAGCCATTCATACCATCAAGTCATGGTTACGAATGGCCAAGCTGGACCTGGCGGACGAAAAGACGGAGGCGGTCCTCATTACCAACCGTAGGAAGAACAACACGGTTACCATCCGGGTTGGTAATCGTGAGGTCGTCTCAAAATCGGTTGTCAAATACCTGGGGGTGATGATCGATGCCAAGCTGAGTTTCAAGGGACACTTGGATTATGCGCGAGAAAAGGCAGCAAATGCCAGCTCATCCCTTGCAAGGATGATGCCTAACGTGGGAGGGCCGAAGTATAGTCGCAGGCTACTCATCGCGGGAGTGATGAGGTCGATCCTGCTATACGCGGCCCCTGTCTGGGCGGGAGCGTTGAACCACGCGGTCAACCGGAGGAAGATATGTTCGGCATACCGGCCAATTGCGCTAAGGGTGTGCAGCGCATTTAGGACGGCGTCGACGGAGGCAGTGTGTGTTATCGCAGGAATGATCCCTATAGATCTTCTAGCGAGCGAGGCACACTGGCTCTACGAAAAACGGAAGGCAAATCCAGCCGAGGTGAATGCGGATTTCCGAAAAGCCATCAGGAGAGAGTTGTGTGGCAAGTGGCAACAACGATGGGATAACTCCGACAAGGGCAGGTGGACCCATACATTGATCCCGTGCATCGAGAAATGGGTCAACCGAAAGCACGGAGAATTGAATTACCACCTGACACAGTTCCTTACGGGACACGGTGGCTATAGGAAGTACTTGCATCGCTTCGAGTTGGACGAGTCTCCCAACTGTCCTGAATGCGGTGCTACACTCGAGGACCCGGAGCATGTTATGTTCTATTGTCCCAGATTTCTACAGCAGAAAAGGAGGTTGAACAGCATCTTAGGGGCGGACATCGAGCCCTCCAACCTGGTGGAAGAGATGTTGAAGTCGGAGGAAAACTGGATGGCGGTAAATGAGGCAGTAGCCGTGGTGCAGACAAAACTCCTGGAGTTGGATCGAGCTCGGAAGGCGGCGCGACGGAGACGTGACATGGACGAGCTGGTATAGCGAACCAGAGCCTCCCCCGCGAAGTAATACTTCACGGTGGTCCCGCGGGGAGGGGCGGAAGAGTGGGGGTGGTTTTAGTGGGTGTGAATCCCACACACTGCTGCAACCTGGCGCAGCAGCGTCTTTCTAAGATTTCCACCTCCATCCATTAAAAAAAAAAAAAAAAAAAAAAAAAAAAAAAAAAAAAAAAAAGGTCCCAGGGTGAAAAGTGGATTGGTACCCACGATGGAGCATAAAACCTGGAAAATGACAACAGCAACATCAACAGCTCTATTACCAAAACCTATCTCCACCTCCACGTGGTATTCGCTGGGAACTCTTTCTTAATGAAAAACTGCAGACGGAGAAGGATGAAGGCGAGTCTCAGGCGCCTAAAAACGGGGAATTGTATCAACTGTTCCTCCAGGTTTTGGGTTGGGTAGGGCTAACAACCCTGTATGGAAACCGGACATTGCGAAGTCATGAAAGGAGCCTCGAACAGGAAGGATTATATAACGACCAACCCGGCAACGAAAACAGAACGATTTGCGCTCCCTGTACAGATTGAATGCTGCTCAGTAGCTACCCGATACTCTGCCCTAATATAAAGCTGATGTAACAGCTTTGCAAAAGATACGTTGAACAAGAACCGGTTTCCTGGAGAAGAGTTACTACATCATATATTATAGTGGCCATCCACCAGTAAACCATGTGCTCGGAGTAGGTTTCTTAGTCAGTCAAAAAATTAAACCTGCGGTTATCAGCTTTGAAAACATAAGCGAAAGGTTGTACACCAAATAATTGGTCGACATTTTGAAAGGAAGGGACAATGTCAATGTGAATGTCAATACCTGATATCTTCCTCTGTGCACTGTTAGTGATGGATTTCCAAGAAGTGCTGCGGTACCAGTCTGGCCTAGGGCGTTTCAGTCTTGATTCATACCGTCTTCCATTTAAGATCTATGTCTTTGCAGTTTAAAACCACCGCAACACTGATTAAAACGTTTGCGAAAATCGAAATGAAGCAATATATTTTCGCATGGTCGCACACACCTTGCGTTGAAACGCATCATCGCTGTGATGCGAGCCTTTGGATGCTGCCTTCGGCCCATTCTTAAGTTGGTCGTCAGTCGGTCTGGTTGGGCGGGAAGAGCGTCAGTGGGCTTTGTGCACTATATATATATAAATATGATAAATAATAATAATCGTTGGCGCAATAATCCATATTGGATCAGGGCTTTGAAGTGTGTTAGGACTTTCTTCAAGATCGCAACCGTACACTACAGTGCACTGTAGGAGGCAATGTTGACAGCATTGTTCTTGCCCGGAATTATTACTCTTATTTGCGGCCTTCCGCTACGACAGTCCAGCGCTCTAACAACTGATCCGGACATATACATGTGTAAAAATAAATACATATACCACGGGCTTGCATGCTAGTTAGGCTTAAGAAAGTAGGGGTTGCGGAATTCGCACGAGTGAAACGAAAAATAAAAAACAAGCAAGAAGCTGAAGGGAAAAGGAAGCCTGGTAGAACCAACAAGTATGTGAACTTAAATAGTACATGACGGACAAATGATGCCACCGCCAAACATGTCCGTGCAATTCATCGGCTTACAAAAACATAAGTTGCCAGGAGCCGAGAGAATTACAACCGAATTGGTTAAAGATGGAGGCGACCAATTACACCAGCGATTCATCAATTGATGCTCAAGGTGTGCGACAGCGAATCAATGCCTGACGACTGGCAACGAGGCATTATCTGTCTCATACATATAAACATCTATAAGATATTCTCCGCTATCTTGCTAGGTTGGGTAGCCTCATACGCTCAGAGCATCATTGGCCCATATCAAGGAGGCTCCACTCCAGGCAAATCATCAACAGATCAGATTCTCTCTCTTCTCTTTGTGGTAAGCGATGGAAAAACTGTTGGAATATGGTCATCAGTTGCACCTATGACAGCATAGCCTGGGTAAAACTGCCATGAGAAAATTCTGTATCCCGACGAGATTGACAAGACTGATTAGACTAACCCTGACCAATGTGCGAGGCCAGATAAAAGCAGCGAAACTATTCAATATCAAAACGGTCTAAGACGTTGCGTCCTCTTTAACCCGGCCCTGGAAAAAGTGATCCACGATGCAGATGTTGACGCAAGAGGCATCATTCTCTTCAAGTCTACCCAACTACTGGCCTACGCGACATTATGGGAAGAACGACCCCAGATGTACAGGATAATGCCCAATTTAAATCAATATAATTGTCCCTACAATAAACTTAAGGAGGGTTGTCAAATAAATTTCTAAAATATGGTAATATGCTATTATTAACTTTATTTCAGAAGATATCAACAATGGGATATATTTAGGGGCTAGATTTTGAAAAGGTGCATCACTGTGATTTTTTTTCTGATTTTTCGGTTAGACCGATTCAGAGAACGAGACCTGTTCCATTTTTTCATGCACACATTTTGAGTCCTCACTCCTCTGCGTTTCGCTCAATATCAGATATAAGGTCATTTTCGAGTACTAATTGAGTCTTTTCATTTGATGCCCCACAAATGTAAAAATGGCTGTAAACTTCTCTATTTTCGTAACCCACTCACGCAATACGAGTTGGCATTGCAATCACTGAGGTTTTCCGTGATGCCATTAAAGAAGCTGATGAAGCTCACCATTATATCACCTAATCGCACTTTTCACTTCTACACCGCCTACGCACGGCAGAAAAGTCTTCCTGATGCCCAGAAAGATGCCTACTGGCCGCCCTCGATGCCTGTAACGTGCCTGTTGATGATTGGTCAAGTGGGTGAAAAGGCAGACGATAACAGGGTGGTGAGCCTACAGTCGAACACCCATGACCTTGTAATTGAGAATACATGGTTCATGAAATGATTGTCTCATCTTCTAACGTTAGTGGGAAAAGTTAAACGCAAGTCGACTATATTCTCATAGACGCCGATATTCAACCACCACCACTGATTGCAAAGCTGTTCCCTATCAGAGCATTGCACCTCAACGTCGGCGGTTAATTACCATCTAGCGTGTGAAACGCACCGGCGTGTAGCACGTTTAATGGTGGTGATTTCGTGAAAAAAGGGAAGGTATTATCTCAACTATGTGATTACCAATCATTACGAATGTTGAATCATGGAACCAAGTTAAAGATATGATACACAAAGCGGCCTCTGCAACCCTCGGAGTTACCAAGCCAGGTAAGCGGTTGCTGAACCGAGATGCTTGGCTTTGGAATAACGATGTTAAAATGACGGTCCGTCAAAATGTAATGAATATTGATTGCCTAAAGGAGCCGCTTTCCACTAGGCTTTCATCAAATAGACAGTGTAGGCTGCCTTTCTTAAAGCAGATGGATTCCCGAAGCTTTCATCAAAAGTTTCCAAGTCGGGAAACCGGAAGCTGGACGTTTCAGGTACGAACGGTTTTGTGTATTTATTATATAACGGCATTTGAGTGTGCATTTGTCCCATTAGTACGTAGCACATAATATATGCATATATTATGTGAGAGTATCCACTTTCGGGTGATATTAACATTCATTTGACAATTTGCAAAAAAGCGACCACTTTGACCTATAATAACTTTGTTAGTAATAGCCCTATGTTATAGCCTATATTGGTGTTCGTTGCGCTAAGAAGAACTTAAGGGGGGTTTTGCAGCCAATAACTAGAAATTATAGTAATAACGTTATTTGAAAAGATATCGGGATGGAAGATATTTCGGAGCCTAGGCACCATATAATGGCAGCCTCCTGATTTTTTTTCAGATTTTTCGGTTGGGTATTTTCTGAGAATGTTAAAGAAATGATCATTTACGACCCCCCACTCCGCACCATTCCAACAGATGTCAAAACTAAGACTTCGAAAAATCGAGACCTTTCATTTGGTACCCCATATGACTGTATTTATTGAAAAAAAAATTTACGCCCCCTTTTGCACGTATGGGGACCTCCCCTTAAATTTGACATAAAAGGATGTAACTCACTGCATGCATGAGCATTCATAGTTCCCACCTTTCCACCAAATTTGGTGTCAATCGCTATAACCGTCTCCGATAAAAATGCGTGTGATGGACAGAGAGACAGACAGTAAACCGATTTTAATAAGGTTTTAATATAATAATAATAACAATCGTTGGCGCAACAATCCATATTGGATCAGGGCCTTGAAATGTGTTAGAGTACTTCATTCAAGACAGTAACGGTACACTACAGTACACTGTAGGGGGCAATGTAGTCAGCAGCAGATTATTACTCAGGTACTCATTCACAGCTGAGTCGACTGGTATCCGACGTCAAATCACGATACAAAACCCACTGCCACCAGTAAGATTTGAACGACGACCTTGCGTATGATAATAAGGTTTTGTTTTACATGAAGTGAAGGAATATTGGGTGGACCTTGGGGATCACCCGCCCAGCATGCTGAGTGAGCCCGCCACTTCGCTGGGCGTGAACTTCGCGGATGTTATCGAGGAGGAGATTCGACGAGCCATAAACAGCTCGAAGAAATGGAGGAGTCGTGGTCTGGATCGGGTGCAGAATTCCTGGTATAAAAAATTTAGCAGTATACAGTTCGTTTTCACATAGCATAAATCAGGTCATTAGTCGGCCGGAGGTATTTTCACCCTTGCTCACCGCGGGAATTACCTACGTTGTCCCTAAAAAGACACGGTGCTGGATCCCGCGGACGCAAGGATTGGCAATTTCATCTATTGTCGGTGACAGTATTGCTCCTCATGCATTTTCTGAAGCATCTGTGGATATTGCAAATTTTTTGAAGTCAGGGCGGAGACATTAATACCGATTCCAAGTTTCGAACACTAATATTTTTATGTAACAACTGGTTTAAAGGTAGGGCTATGTCAGCGAAATTTGGGATAAAACTTAGTTTTTGGGAATGGGATACTGTTTTATGACCTCATATTTTAAAGGATCAGGTTGTATTCCTTTCGATGAAATCTGATATGCGAGATATGTTACTACTCATTGGAAGTATTTACATTTATCAGGATTTAATTTTAAATTTTCGGCTCGTAAGGTTTGAAATATTGAAGCTAAATCTCTTAAGTGGTGGTTTTTCGAACAACCAGTGACTATTATGTCGTCGATGTATACATGTTTCATGTGATAAACATGATTATGCTATTGTCATCATTCTCTATAAGCTATTTAGATTGATGTTTAATGAGATTTATGTCTTTGGTTTGTAGAGAAAATTATATATTTCCGTGAAGATTGTTTTAGAGATATTAGATGAAATCTAGATAGTAAGTCTAAAGTGGAAAAATATTTTCTCGACCCATTTGGGCAAGAATATAATCTATCCTGGCAAGTCGGAATTAGTCTGCTACTACTTTTTCGTTGAGATTATGAAAATTTAATACCAAACGCCATTTTAAAGATTTCATTGAAAACAAAACCTTATTAAAATCAGTTTAATGTCTGTCACGCATAATTATCTCAGAAATGATTTTACCGATTGATTGGAAGGTGGGAACTGTGAACGCCCACGCATGTATTAACTTACATAGTTCTATGTGCAACTTAAGGGGGGTTCCCCTATATGCAAAAGAGGGGTGCACAATTTTTTTGCAACAAATATAGTCATGTGACATACAAATTGATTTCAGTTCGGTTTCGATTGGGAAACGGAAGATTGAATAAAGGGGACATTCTCACAAACTACTCACAAAAAAAATCATTATGATTTTTATATATAACTTCTAGGCTGCTCAAATAAATTGGAGAATAGTATATTAACATATTTTTAAAATTTACTAAGCACCCCCCTTAAGTTCATCTTGGGCCGTAAAATTACCGTTACGGACTTGAATGAAGTCGTCTAACACACTTTAAGGCCCTGATCCAATTGAATTGTTGCGTTTATTATTATTATAGAGCATAATACCACCTAGTTGGAAATCGCACTTTCATTAACAGAGTTGTACTAGATCAAATTTGTTACTTTTGTGCGAATTTCCTGCATTCCAAGCCTTTGAATGTCAATAGCATAATAAAGTGAATGGTTTGATAAACTAACTACATAAACATTACGAGCTAGGTAGAAGTAAGACAAATACCCACTTAAATATGATTATATAAGAAATACACAAAGCCTTTCATACATGAAGCGTAAGCTTTCGGTTTCCCGAGTTGTTATATAGAAGATAGATAAATTCCACAATTTTTATAGTTACTATTATTGCTAGTAACACACCAGGGGGAAACGTGGATTGGTATCCAAAATGGAGCATCAAACCTGGGAAACGCCTGCTGGACCAACACCAACAGCGCTACTACCAAAACCTATCTCCACCTCCCCGTGGTGGTCACTATGAGCTCATTCTTAATGAAAATCTCCTGGCGGAGAAGGATGAAGGGGAGTCACTCGCACCTAAAAACGGCACAAATTCTGGTCCTCCAGGTTGGGGGTTGGATAGGGCTGACAACCCTACATGGAAAACTACCGGTTGCGAAGCCACAAAAGGAGCTTCGGACTGGATTGACAACAAGGGAATAATGATTTAGGCATTTTTTCATGGAATTTGTGCTCCGTTTACAGAGATGGAGCTGCCAAACAGCTAGCCGATATCCTGTCCCAATATAGGGCTGATGTAACAGCATTACAGGAGATGCGTTGGACAGGGACCGGTTTAGTGCGGAAGAGTAAACCATGTATTCGGAGTAGGTTATTTTAGTCAGCCAAAAAATGAAACCGGCTGTTACCAGCTTTGAAAAAAAGGTGAACGGCTATGCACTCTGCGCTTGGCAGGCAAATTAAGAAATATAAGCCTCAAAAACGTTCACGTCCCTACAGAGTCGGAGAAGGATACCTTATACGAGGCAGTAAAACCAAACCCCGAAGCCTGTCCCAGGTATGATATCCAAATCATACTTGAGGATTTCGACAGCCAAGTAGGGACGGAGCCCGTATTCAAGCGATACATCGGCTCCCATAGTTTCCATAAGGATATCAATACGCACGGAGTGGTTGTTGGAAATACCGGCTTTGCGTACCTCCATAGCTTACATCAAAATACAAATGGTAATGGACTGCGGATTATTCAATTAGCAGTGCCACACGAAATGGTTGTTGGAAGTGACTGGTTTGCGCGGAAGACGGTATATAAACAAAGGTGAGCCTCTCCAGACAGGACCACTTTCAACCAAATTGACCACTTGTTGATCGAACGCCGCCACCTCTCAGCCTTGATTTTGTTAGCATGGTGCTCCGAGCTCAAATAACAACACCACTCAGAATCCCCTCTGGCAATCAGGTGGGAGCTAACACTGAGAGGGAAATGGATGCGACAATAACGCAGTCAATAGAGATCCTGGAGATGGAGGATCAACAAATGATCTTCACAATGACCTGAAGAACGTTATCATAAATACGGCCACAAACATACTTGGCCCCAGCCGCAAAAGGAGTCGGAACGGCGATGAATGTAAGCTAGCATTCTCAAAGGACGCGAGCACGCGCAGAGACTTATCACGAAATCCGGTGAGCGAAGAAGCGACTTCTGAGACGGAAAAAAGAAGCCTGGGAGAAACAACAAGGAGGCTTCAATCCAGGCGAATCAGCAACAAATCAGATTTTCCCTTTCCGGCAAACGATGGAAAAACTATTGGAATATGAACATCAGTTGCACCATCTTTTCATCGACTTTAAGGGGGTCATCCCGTGTGAAGGCCGTTTTTTGCCTTTCTTTGAAAGATTATTTTGGGAGACTGGATAAAGATAGAAACGTGATTTTTTCACCATAAATTTATTGATATCTCTAGTATATGTAATAAATTTTTCAGCTTGATTTCGTGGCTAATTTTCGGAATACGTGTCAATTTATGCACCCATCTCCAAAAAAAGTGTTTTTCTGCTGCCATGCTGGAGGGTGCTGTGTTCATCTGATTAAAAAAAACTAAACGGCATTTTAATGTGGACAATATTCCACGGTCCGCAAACTAGGATAATTAGAAAATATTAAAAGGTAAATTTTTGGTGGGCTTTTAAACTTAATTTTTTGGATTTTAGTGTTTTTTTACGGCTTTTTTTATGAATAAAGAAAAACTACCCGTCCGATTGCAATTATCCTAGTTTGCGGACCGTAGAAATATGTATTAAAGAAGTCGTGAAAATTTCAAAGAATTTGGTTGGATAGATTTTGAGCTATGGTGGCAGCCGATTTTCAAGATGCAGTTTCGAGAAAAACGCATTTGAAAATTTAAATGTGATTATCAACAGTAAAATTTTAACTCACCATTAATCTGTTATACTTGATCCATAGAGAGCACCCTCCGTTTCTTCAAAAAAGTTTTGCAAGCCCGATTGTTGCTTTCTGGTTTCAATTCTGGCTCTTTTAGCGATGTCAGTCGATCGTCGTTCGGACCGCCAAATTCGCGCTCCATTACGGCGGTCGACATAAACCTGACATATGTGACCAACTTGACATCCCATTGTCACTAGGATTTTGAGAATGCCATTGAATCCTTCATTGAAAACAATTACAGCCAGAAAAGTGGCTATTTCTACGACCTTGGCCCCAGAATGAAGGTGTTTAGCAGCGAAAGTCCAGATCAATGCATTTAACGACTCATTGTTATTCTGGGTCTCTGCTCGTAAACATCTGTTCAAGAGATCATCTCGTGCAAATCTTCGTAGATTGGTTTCATGACTGTTTGAACTTCTTCAGTCAAAGGTGCCTTCTCGTGGTGGAAACTATCCAGTTCTCCTTTAGCTTCCGCTTTGCGCCATTTGCACCAACTGCCCTCGCCTGCTGGACAATTTTGATGCTGAGGATTTTCGTCTGTAGAACATTTATGGAAGAAAGTTGCCCAAATTTCTTGCTTCATTCCTTTTATCGAATTTGCGTTTCGGCGAATAGCTAGCCCAAAAAATGTAGTGAGGTCGTTAATAACCTTATCAGTAAGTTGTCCAGCCCCTTTTCCACCAATGCCTTTCTCATTCTTCTTTGCGTTTCTAAGACGCGTTCCCATTCTTTTCTGGACATGTCCTACGCATTCCTTTTTTACTACCACGTATATTTTATTATTTGCAGAAATTTGAAGAAATACCGGAGAAAACTCCAGCAAAATGCAATATACAATATGCAAAACTTGACGCAATTGGAACATCCATGTTCATGCTTGCTAAAAGTTTCTTTGCTGATGTTGATGCGAAGTCCTTTTTCTTCTCTGATAACTATCGATTCCCATGAAATACTCGTTTTTTAGTTGAACGTTGACGTTAAAGCGATTGACGTTGAACGTTAAAGCCATCTCCCTTCGTACGATCCATTTAAAAAAATCACTAAACACACAAACAGCACAATACTTACAACAAAATATAGCTGAGTATAACTTGAACGCCTTTCAGGGCTTACTCTAGACTGGATTATCCTTTTTATTCCAAACAGCAAATAAGTTTAGACAATTGATTGGTTTTCCATCTTTTTATATTTATACCTGTGTTCAAATTTATAAGGCTCAGGTAAAAAATTAACTGGTAAAAAAAGATCCGATGCTCTTTCTCATCGAGTAATCTAGCCGCGGCTGTAAACTCCTTACCTGTTTAACGCTGTAATTTCTGAACGACTCGGAATATCGGAAAATCTCTTTGTCCACATATTCTCCACTATATATAGATACAATTCATGCAAAAAAAAAATCGATTTCTCCAACCCGACACACGGGATGACCCACTTAAGGCCGCCTATGATAGCATAATCAGGGTAAAACTGGACACGGCCATGAGAGAATTCGATATCTCGACGAAATTGTTAAGACTGCAAGGCTAGATAAAGGCAGCAGGATCACTCTCAAGACGATTCGACATCCACAACGGCGTAAGACAAGGTAAATGCGAGGGGCACGATCCTTTTTAAGTCCACCCAACTACTGGCCTACGACGATATCGACATCATGGGAAGAACGACCCGAGGCGTACAAACTGCCATCTATATCGAGCAGGCGTCGCGAGATCTTCAACTGATCATCAATGACAGCAAGACAAAATAATTGGTGGCAACGTCAGCACCAAAAACTAACAAACCGACAACAACAAATCGCACTGGTCAACCGGGAATCACAACCGATAACAGCTACGATGATGAAATCGGCGCATGGTTATTGGCAGAAAACAGAGTCTATTACAGCTTACAAAAAATGTTCGACTCGAAACCTCTCACCACAGGATTAAAGCTCTTACTGTACAAGACAATGATTTTGCCAGTCCTCATGTATTCCTCGGAGACCTGGGTTCTTAGCAAGAAAAATTGCCTCTTCGAGAGAAGAATCTTCCGAAGAATTTTTGGCCCCCTACATGAAGATGGACGATTCCGTAGCCTATGTAATGAAGAAATCTATGGTAAAAAAAGCAGGCGAGGCAGACTGCCTGACATGGCGTAGGCCAGGTCGCCAAGCAGCTTTTAGGGATATCGCATGTGTGGACCTCGCCGCAAAACGATGATGCCTGGAGTCCCTTATTAACGCAGGCCTAGATCGGATACCGGTTGTTGCAGCGTTGATGATGATATTGTTTTTCTAATCAAAAGAACATCGTTTTTAAGGTTTTGTGTAAACACAAAACCTTATTAAAATCGGTTTACCGTCTGTCTGTCTGTCTGTCTGTCCGTCACACGCATTTTTCTCGGAGACGGTTATAGTGATTGACACCAAATTTGTTAGAAAGGTGGGAACTGTGAACGCTCACACATACAGTGAGTTACATCCTTTTACGTTGAATTTAAGGGGGGGTCCCCATACATGCAAAAGGGGGGTGTAAATTTTTTTTTCATCAAATATAGTCATGTGGGGTATCAAATTAAAGATCTCGATTAGTACTTTTTGAAGCCGGTCTTAGTTTTGACATTTCTTGGAAACGTGGGGAGTGTGAGGGGTTGAAAGTGATCATTTCTTTAAGGGGGCCATTCTCAGAAACTACCAAACCGAAAAATCTGAAAAAAATCAGGAGGCTGCCACTATATGGTGCCTTGGCTCCGAAATACCTTTCATACCGATATCTGTTCAAATAAAGTTAATAATAGTACATTACTATAATTTTTTGTAATTGCCTGGAAACCCCCCCTTAAATTCATCCCAGCGGCACGAAATTCTGCAGTGATGTAGGCCATAACATAGAGCATGATCGTACCAAGTTTGATGGAAATCGCACTATTACTAACTAAGTTACAATACGTCAAAGTTGTTGCTTCTTTGAAAATTGAAGACTATGAATGTCAATATCACCCGAAAGTGGACATATGCAAATATTACGTGCTACGTACTAAGAAATACACAAAACCTTTAGTACCTGAAGCGTCCAGCTTCCGGTTTCCCGACTTGTTCTATTTACATTTATGCATTGTTCACATTCTTCTGTACATCTTTGTCGTGTAGTTAATTTGTTTTTTCATTTTTTTCAGCGCGTATTGCTGCAAATTGGAGTTTTTGTTTTGTAGCTGGCGCAGGAGGAGTATGTCCTGCCCTGATGTTAGTATGTGTGGCCGCTATTGATTGGTGCCTGTTGTAGCGTTCCTTACGTTTGCAGTACTCCTCGATAGTCAATTTCTTCTGGTCCGGCGAGTTCGTTTGCGTTTGAAATAGCTAGGCATAATGATGGTTTCTACTGTGGTGGGCTTGTGCTGACGGCGTATATAATAATGTTCTCCACCTGTTTTTTCTGCTGTTCTTCAATCGTTCTGAAGACTTTATTAAATTGTTCGTTGACCTCCTACATATCGCAATGACTTTCCGTCCCCACGTACTCGAGGAGGGTGATCAGACCCGAGTCTGCAAGGGACTCGTCTGAAGTGGCTCTGCCACGAAGCCTCACCGGAGGTTATCTGGTACCATGGGAACCGGGATGGCCCTCTGAGAGCATATGCTCCAGGAGAATTCCTGGAGGATGTGCTCTCGGCCCGGTTATTTGCGGTGGGTCCCCTAGTGGGAGTTTCATGGTGGTTGTGGTTATGCCTACATCGCGGGCAGAGCTCCTCGGAGTTCGAGCGTGGAGTTGCGCTGCACAACTCGGGTGCCGTACTCCTTAGTTGCGGCAGAGGTGTTAGATAGGCCTCGCATCCACTGGTATGCATGCTGAGCCTGCACTCAGTATAATCCAGGACCGCTGTGCTTGCATGGCGGGGCTCTGATTGTGGTTCCAAAATCAATCCGTGTCCGAAGAGGACCGTGGGATTATACCTTCACGGCAGGTACTCACGTTAAACCCCCAGGACTTTCATATCGCAATGACTTTGGCGAAATTCCATGTAAAAGGAAATTATGTTTGGCGAGTTTTCAGATTGTCACGATCGCCATTTAATGAATAATGGTCGCTAAAGGAAACCGTCATCCGCTAGGCGGTTAACAAGATTTAGTCCTTCTATTTGTTTTTATATATTTAACCGGTACAGCTAAAAGCTGTCGCTCCTGGCTGAAGTGCGAGGGGTGCAGCAAATATGGCAGCAGCAATATGGCTCCACTTGAGTCGACTGAGGAGAATTGAAGCAGGTAAAAAACTTTAGTTCCGAACAATTCCTATATGTTAAACAAGTCAGAATACCGGAAGCTCGGGCTTCGGTTGTAAAGGTTTTGTGTTCACCTTATGTGAGAAACTTCTATGCACATTTTTCCATCCGTATATAGCTACAAATCCAACATATTCCTTCAGATTTTTCCAAACTACGAGATATAGGTACATATTACGGCCATAGATATTATTCTCACAATAAAGAACCAAACTGCCTACTACCGAATACTGTACATATACATGCGCATATATAAATTGATTACAACCATATTTCCAATTTACTTCGTGCTCAAAAGGATACATATGTACATATATAGTACGTATATTGAATACCGCTTGTTTAATGTACAAATATACGTATCTGAATACTGAATGAAGCAGTCTGGTGGGGACTACCCGCAAACTTCATTAGCACGTATATATACCTACAAACACATATCTCTATCTGGAGTAATTAATATTGATATACAAATGACTAAAAAACTAAAACAGAATGTTCCTTTGCGCTCCCATTTATCTGAGCTCACTTCGTTGTAGTATTGACTAATTGATATGTAGCGAAAACGTCATACACGTTGTAGAATGCAAAATAATCACGAGAAATGGCAAAGTTTCACCCTCAATAACTTTTTTAATAATAGTTGGATTTTCTTCACACTTGACCAAATTGTGTCTTGTGTTATCCTTTACAAAAGTGCAATTTTGTACTTCTAGGATGAATTGGGGGGTTGCCGAGTAATTTTCTAAAATATGGAAACATATAGGGTTGGGGAAGAAATAATGTCGTATTTTGTCGATAGATGGCGACACTTAAACAAGTGTCTCTTTGATAGTGTTGTGATCGTACGTTTCAGTCTCAAGTTATAGCGCGTCAAAGATGGAGTCCCCCAAGAAAGAAATTCGTCATAAAAATTCGGCTGAAAAAATTTGTGAAGTTTATGGGCCCGATACTGTAACGATTCGCACAGTACAGTGTTGGTTCGATCGATTTAGTCCTGTCGAAGATACACGCCGTACGGCCAATCGTCGAAATCATCCAAGTAGACCGGCATGTGAGCATTCGCTCGATTGGCCAGGAACTGGGTATAGGCCATAAAACCGTTTGGAACCATTTGCAGAAGATTGGATTACAAAAAAAGCTGGATGCTGGGATGCCACACGAGTTGACGCAAAAAAATCTCTTGGACCGAATCAACGCCTGCGATGCACTGGTGAAACGGAACGAATTCGACCCATTTTTTAAGCGGATGGTGACTGGTGATGAAAAGTGGATCACGTACGACAACCTCAAGCGAAAGAGATCGTGGTTGAAGCGCGGCGCGTCGGCCCAAACCATCGCCAAGCCCGGATTGACGGCTAGGAAGGTTTTGCTGTGTGTTTGGTGGGATTGGAAGGGAATCTTCCACTATGAGCTGCTCAACTATGGCCAGACCCTCAACTCGGTCAGCTACTGTGAGCAACTCGACCGTTTAAAGCAGACGATTGACCAGAAGTGGTCAGAATTGGTCAATAGGAATGGTGTTGTGTTCACCAGAACAACGCTCCGCCTCACACATCTTTGATGACACGCCAGAAGCTACGGAAGCTTGGATGGAATGTCCTATCGCACCCACCGTATATAATTCAAAACGCTACTGGTGCTATTAAGTTGGCCACAAAAGAGGCCTGAGAAAACTAGCTGTCTGAGTTTTTTGCAAATAAGGAGGGGAGGTTTTATTAGGGGGGTGGATAATGAAGTTGCCTTCTAAATGGCAACAAGTTTGCGAACAAAACGGCGCAGATTTGACTTAAGTCGGATTATTCTAAGTATGTTAAATAAAGCGTCAAATTTCGATCATAAATACGACATTTCTTTTTCCACAACCCAATACTATTATTATAGCCGACCCCGTTTGTGAACGGGACAAAGGCTGAAGAAAAAGAAGGAAACATACTATTATTAACTTTTTTTGTTCAAATATCGGAACCGGATGTATTTTGAGGTCTAGATTTCGTAGAGATGCACCACTGTATTTTTTTCAGAGTTTTTAGTTGGATAGGTTCTGAGAATGAGACGTGCTTCACTTTTTGAGCCGTCACTCCTCTATGATGATGATAATTTTCGGAAAGTACTAATCCAGCCCTTTCATTTCATATGTATGGGGAGCCCCCGTCAAACTCAACACAAAATGGCGCCACTTGCTATATTAAAAGGGATTCACACACCACACCTTATCAAATTTCGTGACAATTAGTTTAGCTGTTTTCGAGTAAATCGAGTGTGACAGACAGAATGGAATGGATTTTAATAAGGTTTCGTGTTTACATAAAACCTTAAACAAGTGGGGAAACCGTTCAGGTATAAAAGGTTTTGTGTTTCCCTACGTGAGGAGCGATGAGGGCATTAAAGTTCCGTGTGTGCATAGCTAAAAATTCAATTGTTTTCTTCTTGCTAAAAAGCCATCTAGACAAGTAATTTGATCTGGAAAGTACTGTATTGATAATAGTCAACCGCATACGCTTCACACTCAGTTTAATATAATTAGCAAATGGGAAGAACTTAATCTACAACAGATACAAACAAGTTGGGAAACCGGGAAGTTGGGTGGTTTTGTGTATTTCTTATATAAAGACATTTGAGTGTGCATTTGTCCCATTAGTACGTAGCACGAAATGTATGCATATATTATGTGAGAGGACCCACTTTCCGGTGATATTGACATTCATGGTAATGAATTTGCAAAGCAACAACTTTGAACTATTATACCTTTGTTAGTAATAATTCGATTTCAAACTAGCTCTATGTTATACCCTGCATTGGTGCAGTAGTGTTAGAATGAAATTAAGGGGGGTTTTGCAATTACTAAAAATTATAGTAATATACTATTAGTAACTTTATTTGAACTGATATTAGTATGAAGTGTATATCGGAGCCTAGGCACCATATAGTGGCAGCCTCTGGATTTTTTTCAGTTGGGTAGTTTTTGAGAAAGGGTCTATTAAGAGAGATAATCGAGACCTTCTTTTGATGGAGAATCACCTAAATTCGACGTAAAAAGATGTAACGCACTGTATGCTGGAAGTTTGGACTAGTATAACTTTAGCGTTAATGGCCAGGTTTCCATGAAATTCGCATGTGTATGCAGGATGTTTTTGCAAAATTTGGTATTTCTAGGATGAGCTTAAGGGGGTTTTCCAGTCAATTTCTAAAAGATGGTAGTATATTATTAGCAAGTTTATTTGAGCAGATATCGAAATGGCACATATTTTGGGGCCTAGATTTCATCTAAGCGCACCACCCTGATCTTTTTGGATTGGGTAGTTTCCCAAAATGAGTCCTGTTTCACTTTAACTGTTTAAATTTTGACTAATTACTGGCGCATTTTACAATTCACGTTAAAACGAATATCTGCTTCGGAAAGCACTAACCGAGACTTTTTAATACCCCACACCACTATATCCGGTGAAAAAAAAATTGTTTAATCTCTGCTTGCATGTGTGGGAAGCCCCTTTAAACTCCACCTAAATTTACGCCACTCTCTGTATAAGGATTTCCGAGTTCCCATCTGTCCACCAAATTTCGGTCGGATCGCTTTAGCCGATGCCATTCCCCATGTCAGAACGCATTGTTGGCAATCGTATTTGCGAAATCGTTCAAAAAACCGTGAATTAAGCCGAATTTAATTGCTATACCATCCGAAAAGTAACGTTCGCAGTGTGGGGTGTATTGAACCCGCTTCGTGTCTCTATCGGTATTCATCAAGGAAGCGCCCTCTCACCACGGATTTAAAATTTTTTGCAGACGGAGCAAACAAAATTCGTAGCTGCTTTCGGTCACGCCGCTTTGCAGGGCAGAGGCGGAACTGATAAGATCGCGTCTGCGATCAGCCAAAAATATTTTTAAAAGTATTGAGCACTTGCCCAAGAAAAAGAGCGATCCGTGCACTACACCGATGGGGCAAATTGTACCTCAAATCAGAGCGACCCGCCATTAAGTACATGGCTCGTTCAGGACTAAACTATCCCAAAACAAAAAGGGTATGTGTCTTAGCTGAAATCAGTAAAGCATACAAATCTGGCCTCTCCCATGAATATAATTCATGCCCTTAGCCGCGTGTTCTGGAAGTTTCTTGATGAATTCCATTCCATTTGCTTGGACTTTTTGAATGGGGTTGTGGTCATTTAACCTTCATATCATGTTCGAAATGTTTATTTACAGAAGGAAGTTTCAAGTTGAGATTCCCTGAAATTACAATCACTTCCAACGTTTCCTCTCTGCCAGAAACGCATAAAATTCAATTTTCATCCAACACTTTTTTCCACTGACAAGAAAACTGTCAATTGACAGCAACTACTACAATCCCATCAGCAGCCATGGATCTTCGTGAGGTAATTGTGGTCGAAAACAATGACGCCATGATGACACCCATGGCTAGCCGAGGTCGTCAAATGAGACGACACAGGCGGCGCAGCGAGCGCTAAATAGTACGTGCCTCTTGTAATAGATTAATTCCTCCGTAATGGATATATAAACACAGCACAAAATGTAATATCTCGTTAGCGATTGCGTCAATTGCTTTCGGAAATAACGGTACTTACTCGGTCGTAAGTTGTTCAGCGGATTACCAGCGGGTACCTTCCAACAGCAAAATAATAAAAAAATCATTGAATTTAATGTCGAAGTATTCATGAGAACACTTACAAAACCAAGTATGGATAAGAAGCGATTGAGGACAATAATCTGGCCACTCACTGTAGTTTTGCACTCTAATATGCATAGAAATGCCCATAACCTTTTATACCCCAAGCCCCAGGCCCCAGGTTTTCAACTTGTTTTAATTAATTGCTGTATTGTGCCGGAAAAACTCTTTAAAATACTCTGGAGGATGTAAAGTGGTGCAATTAACTTAGATATACAGTAGCGATAAAAAACCACGGGCATTTTATTTTCGAATAGGTGGTTCCGAGGCGCTTTTCGATAAGGAGCGTTACCTAACGGGCCGTTTCTATAGTCAAGTCTGCTTCTTATCATCAACCAAGGGGCCGTACTTCCGGATTTTTTTTTCCAGCTTTTCAACAGTATTCCAGTCAAACAATACGGCTATATCGATTATGAAGCACATCCGTTCTTCCTTGAGAAGCAACAACAACATGCTCCGCATTCTCAGCCACGTTATCACATCTTGGGCAGCATGGCGACTTGTCGTGTGCAAATCGATGTAGGTACGTCCGATAACCTCCATGTTGACTTAAAAGCTGCGTTAGCTCATAGCTTAGTTCCCCGTGGCTCCTTTCAATCCAACTTCGAATCTGTGGAATGATACGGTAGGTTCAGCAGCCAGTTTGCGTCTCGTTCCATCTCTTTTGTCATTCTGCGATGGATTTCCGCCGTGCTAGTTGCCGTCGAAGAATGCTAGACTCCCCGATTTCATACATTTTTTTTCGTAGAGACGGCAACCTTCATTTTCCAAGAGTCTATGGGGATGGTCCCTGCCAGTACATATGCTGTTTCTCGCGATGTTATTCGATAAGCACTGCCTACCCGGAGTGCACTTAATCGACACGTCATTCCTAGTTTTTCGCAGTTTGATTTGTTTTCCAGAACACTTGCCCAAACTGGAGTTGCTTAGAGTAGCACGGAACCAACTACCCTTGAAATAAGGCGACGTCTTGGTACACTAATGTTCGGTAGTATCCTCGAGATCGTTACAGCGATGGAAGACGCTTTAGTGCGCCCTGTGGTCAGTGGCAACAGTGTGATCCTACAGTAGTTTAGCCCGATTATTTTCCAAGATTCTCTGCGGAGTATAGTTATAATAACGAAGGTAGGTTGCCACTAAGTTATACTTCAACGCAAGGTTTTGATGGAGAATCTTGTGGACGCAGTTATAACGATTGGTGTACTCGATATTGATACTTTACAGTTGCATAACTTACAACTGAAGTTGGTGATTGAGGAGTCATGAAGGATGTATCGTTTGTAATTTTTTGTTGGGAGCGAAGCATTCTGAATTGAAGTTAGAAATGCTTCGGTCTCATAGAAAAGTACACCATTAGTCAACCATTTGCTGGAGACTTCGATGTCAATGCCTGACAACAACAAATTTTTTATATGACCTCCGTGAGTGGGTTTCTCTTTCTACATGTCGACCTTCTTCGATGGTATGGTCATGTAATTTGTGCTAACGAGAATTCACTTGCCAAGATTTGTCTGAACATCGAAGTCGATGGTAAACGACCAAAACAACGGTGGCTTGATACGCTGGATGGAGATTTAAAAGCCTCAAGATTGCACCCAGGTCAGGCATTCCAAAGAGCCAAATGGCGAAACCGGTCATGACGAGCCGATCCCGCTATTGGACTGAAGTAACATTCGACATAGGATCTCATTCTGTGCTTCTCAAGTTCAAAGGAGATAATTTATTATCTGCCATGACGATAGCCTGATGTATTTTGCTGGAAGATTGTTTTTCGAAGAAAAACTCACGAAGAAAATGCACTTGATTGTAGTGCAATATTTTCAAATCAAGTACCCCCTTTCTCCCTGAAGACGTGGGATGGTGATCCTCAATTTCTCGGCAGCTCTATTGTGCATGTTGTTGTTTACAAGAATTACCCTTACCCGTCTATTGATAAATTCTAAATCCGTATTACTCCACTCTATTACACCGAAAGTATTATATATAGAAGGACGGGAATGGTGAAGGTGTTGATTGCAATGATTTTGTTTTTCCCAAACATCATCATCATCAACGGCGCAACAACCGATGTTCGGTCTGACTTAATAAGCAACTTCAGACATCCTGGTTTTGTGCCGAGGTCCACCAATTCGATATCCCTAAAAGCTGTCTGGCGTCCTGACCTATGCCATTGCTCCATCGTAGGCAGGGTCTGCCTCGTCTTCTTTTTCTACCATAGATATTGCCCTTAAAGACTTTCCGGGTTGGATCATCCTCATCCATACGGATTAAGTGACCCGCCCACCGCAACCTGTTGAGCCGGATTTTATCCGCAACCAGACGGTCATGGTATCGCTCATATATTTCGTCGTTATGTAGGCTGCGGAATCGTCCATCCTCATGTAGGGGGTCAAAAATTCTTCGGAGAATTATTCTCTCGCATATTGGTCAGGGTCAGCCTAGTCAGTCTTATCAATTTCGTTGGGATACCGAATTCTCTCATGGCCGTGTAGTTTTTTCCAAACAGCTCAGTTTTAAGCACGAGATCCAGACGCCATTCAAATTCCCCCAGCAACTTAGATTTCATCAGCAGGTGTTGTTGCTTGCAATATGATGAGGTATTTGCATCGTCCGAATCCATACCCTCAATTTGGATGTTATTGTGGCTGATGTCCAGCAAGGAGCGAAGTTGGTTTTCGTCTTTGGCATACAATTTGATGTCTTCAATATACATTAAAGGACTTAATGTACATTTCGACAATATGGCATGTTTGACTTGGAACCCGTATTGGCTTTCATCCAAAAGATGGGATAGCGGATTCAAAGCCAAACAAACCCAAGTTGGCTTAGAGAGTCACCATGGAAAATGCCACGTTTGATTGGTATCTCTCCTGATGTTTGTGAGGATGCCGATAGCTTCGATAAGTGAGTCAACGAGATTTTTATAGAATCCCCATTCTGAAAGAGCAAGGTGTTGTCTGTCCTTCGCTGAAAACTTTTTTGATACCTACGGATGCAATTGGAGCATATCGCAAATTTCTGCTGCCGCACCTCGAGGATTTCTTCGATTGGCATATCATTGGACAGATGGTTGTTTCCAATGATGTTCGCAACGCATCTGTGCACTCTTGATGATGAATTTCCAAGGAGTGCTTGCGTGGCACGACCAATCTCCTTTCTCAAATTTTCGACTCTTTTATTGAGTCGAAATACACAGAACGGTAATGTCCCCCTGCGCATACTTCTGTTATTCGCTCTAAGATGTTGATTATGGAGACGAACAACCGTGCCAGCTGCAAGCTATATCAAGCTGTGAACCACTGTAGCAGTAATCTGGCTAGCCAAGATTCTAGAAACGGCAGCAACGATTTTAGAAGTTGCCGATGTAAACTTTATTTTTCGGATCTTTGACCTAGCGTCTGGGAGAATCTCAGCATATTTTGTGAATGCGACCTGGAATGCGGTCAAAGCGAAGTCGACATCCTGAGTTTCTAAGCTTTTCCTGACTACTAGGTTTATGGAATGCCTTAAAGATGGAGTACTTGTGTTGCTCTTTAGACTTGTTCGGTAATTTGATGAGTCCAGACCGAGCTCAAGTGAAACCTCGTGGAAGATTGGTTGCCTAGTTGGTAGGGCAACTCAATTTTTTTTTTCACTATCACCCGATATTGATTGACATCGTTCTGCTCCGGAACATGATGAAATATGTGACACGATAATAGGAGCGCACGATAAATTCATTGAGTTGGTTTGTCCAAATCATATGACGCCTAGGTCTTCCGTCCCTGGTGGTTGACGGCATAACCGCCAAAACATCCAAGAGCAAAGAGCCGCTCTGATGTTGTTTTGCGACTCTTAACGATGTTGGGTTCTGCCTTCGTGTCCCTGGGGTCCCATTAAAATTGTTATAAATGTCCCCAATTTTTTTACCACGAGTATTTGGAAAGCAGTCAACCCTGCAACAGAGTCGAATGTTGCACTGTCCCATGATTACTTCCGAAGCCAGAGAAGGAGCCGGTGAAATACAGTGTATCGTCACTGTAATTCATCCGATAGGCGCGTCGATCCCTTCACCCCTGATTAGGGATTTTTTAAGGAGGTTTACTCGTCTAGAAAGAAGGAAAGGGTTTACGAATACGAACACAAATAGAAACGGGCTTACCACTTGTCCGCGGCTACTTTACAAGATTATGTTACGGTATTAGTAGTTGGCTCGGTGGGTGATGTCATTAACTGCAACCTATGGCACGTACCTGGTTGCATGCAGCTCTCCGCTTGCCACTCAAGTCGCGATTAACCTGGTACGAAAGGAGGTTCCCATACCGAGAACCGAACCCGGGTCCCCTGGGTGAAAACCAGGTATCCTACATAATTATACATAGTTAAAAAAGCCCACGAACCCTCTTCCCGCTTAGCGGGACCGAGGAGGATAGGCTCAAAGCTACATCCAAAGGGCCGCATCACAGTGATTAAGTGTTTCAACGCAAAGTGTGTGCGAACAAGTATTGCTACATCCCGATTGTCGCAAATACTTCAAGCAATGACGCAGTGGTTCTAATATGTAGAGACGTAGATTTTAAATGGAAGACGGTACGAATTGAGATTGAACCCCGCTACGCCAGACTTACTGGAAAGGACTCT
This sequence comes from Hermetia illucens, assembly GCF_905115235.1. Classification (NCBI taxonomy): domain Eukaryota; kingdom Metazoa; phylum Arthropoda; class Insecta; order Diptera; family Stratiomyidae; genus Hermetia; species Hermetia illucens. The sequence continues at coordinate 123,013,636 of NC_051849.1, read as the reverse complement.
TCCGACTATACTACAGCTTGCAAGGATTCTCGCTTTTTGCATCTCCATGTATAACCCGGTCCTTAGGTCGAGCGTTTTCAGTGCTTTATGTAAATTTTTCGAGACTAATCCCGGCGCTGAAACTACCACTGGGACTACTTCGATCGTTGGTAGTCTCCAAGTCTGCTTCATATCGTCAGCCAAGGGGCCGTAGTTCCTGATTTTTTCTTCCTGCTTTTCGAAAGTTTTCCGGTCCAATGATACGGCTACATCGATTATGAAACACGCTCGTTTTTCCTTCAGAAGCAGAACTAGACCGGGCCTGTTGTGATTAACATTGTGGTCGGCTGGCCCGACCATTTTCGAAGATTTTCTGCGAAGTATGCTTAAAATAAGAATGTTAGGTTGCCACTAAGCTATATTTCAACCCAAGGTTTTGATGGAGAATCTTACAGACGCAGTTATGACAATTGCTGTACTCGGTGCTGCTCAACATCCTGCACGCAGATGTTATGTGCTGGATGGTCTCCTCTTCACAGTTGCATAATCTACAATTGGAGTTGGTGATTGAGGAGTCGTGAAGAGTATACTGTTTATAATTTTGTGTTGGGAACTAAGTTTCAATTGAAGTTGGAAATGCTTCTTACTCATAGAACAGTACACCATTAGTCAACCATTTATTGGAGGTTTCGATGTCAATGCCTGACAACAAGAAATTTTTGGTATCACCTCGGTGAATGGGTTTCTCTTTCCACATTCCGACCTTCTGTTGAACTGAAGTAACATTCGACATGGGATCCTATTCTCTGCTTCCCAAGTTCAAAGGAGATAATTTATTATCTGGGATGATGGTAGCCTCCCTCGTGACGTGGGATGGTGATCCTCAGATCGGCAACTCTATTGTACATCTCGTCTGCAAGAACTGCCAGATTCTAAATCCGTATTACTCCACAGTATCAGAATGAAAGTACAGGGTGCGGCAGCATAACTTCCTTTTTCAAAACTCAATAAAAACTATTGTATGCATCGGAAAATATTTATTTATTTTTTATAATGTAGGTACATGTCTAAAGTTTTTATTTACATTGTTTTGAAGATCAAATCTGTTAGGTGGCGTCCCCCATTCTCCATACATTGCATAAACCGATTTCATGATTCTTGTTAGCATAGCAGGTGTTATGTTGGCAATTTCTTCTTGGATGTTGGTCTTCAAATCTTGTAGGGTTCTTGGACGGTTCACATAAACACGAGATTTCAAAAAACCCCATAGAAAAACAATAGCACCCTCGGGAACGACATCAAGAAGAAGCTCACACGCGTTCATCCGAGAATTGAAGTCACGTTCTGAAAGTTACTGCACTATCGCCATCTTATAGGGATGAAAATGAAGATCATCACGAAGAATTCTTCTCACAGAACGATCGGATAGTCCAAGGGCAGATGCGTGTTTGCGCGCAGAACGCCGTGGCGATCGCAACATTGACGCTCTCACTGCTTCAATGTTCTCAGGTGATCTAACGGGCCGAGGGACTCCTGTTCTTCCTTTTGTCGCACTTGCAGTTTGTCTGAATGTAGTGACCCATGTAACAATTGATTTGCGGTCTGGACGGGAGCCAACGGGGCTAAATTAAAGCGATTCCGAAATGCACGCTGTGTTGCAATAACCGAACATCCGCTTGAAAAGTAAACCTCAACGGCAAAGGCACGCTCCTCACTATTCCAACGCATGATGGCGACTGAACCGTGTCGGGAGAAAACTTTACAGTATCCCCTCTTGAACGAGACCACTAGCGCTCCGCTATGACATCAACTAACTGAGTGGCGCGCATTTTAAAAAAGGAAGTTATGCTGCCGCACCCTGTATATAGAAGGACGGGAATGGCCAAGTTGTTGACTGTCACGCTTTGATTTTCCCCGAAAAGCTCTGTTTTTAGGACAAAATACAGACGGCGTTGAAATTCCCCGAGCAACTTAAATTTCATTATTGCCACTGCAGATATTGTTGTCTGGAATATTCCGGGGTATTCGTAGACGTCGTCTGAATGCATACCCTCAATTTGGATGTTATTTTGGCTGTATCCTTCGTTGTCGGTGTTTTTTCCGCGAACAATTGTTTTTATGCGACGTTTTTCCAAACCCAACTGCATGCCAATATCTCTGCTGAAGAAGCGAAGTTGATTCTCGTCTTTGCATACAATTTGATGTCATCAATATACATCAAATGACTTAATGTATATTTCGACAATATGTCATGTTTGACTTGGGAACCGTATTTGCTTTTATGTAAAAGATGAGATAACGGATTCAAAGCCAAAGAAAACGATAATCGAGTTATAGAATCGATTTGGAAGATGCCATGTCTAACTGGTATCTATCCTGATGTTTGTGAGGATATCGATAGCTCTTCTTCATCGCTGTTCTCAGGAGAAGAACAAGAAGGTTTTGTACATGTGTAATACTTGTAGTAACCACGAATGTGAATCGATGTAGGTTGCCAAGATATTTTGTTTTTGTTGGACAGCTACCGTAAGCTGTTCCTTACAGCCGCGGGAGCCTTTTGCGCATCCTTTGATCCTTGATAATGAGATGACCCATCGGGTCAGCTCCGAATAGTGCAAGGTGATCTTGTAAATAAGTAGCCGCGGACAAGCGACAAGCCTGTTTCCATTTCTTTTTGTCTTCCTAAAATGCTTCCATCCTTCTGGGAGAGAAAACCTCCTTAAAAAATTCCAGCGGCCTCCCTCCAAATACCTTCCCTACCTTTGGAGGTAATTATGGGGCATTGCAAGATTGGGCTGTGTTGCAGTGTTGATTGTTTCCTCACTACTCGTGGGAAAAAAATGGGGATAGTAATTATATACGAAGATAGTACCCAACACGGTTCACAGTCGCTCAACAATATCAAAGCGATTCTCAGCCCTCGGATGTTTTGGCAGTTATGCCGTCAACCACCAGGGACGAAAGACCTAGATTTCGTATGGTTTGGACGAAACAACCCAACGTATTTGTCGTCCGCGCCTATTATTGTGTCACGGATTTGGAACGAAATCCATCAGAGTATAGATTCTGGTTCCAAGACGCGTTTATAACCCGAACAGAAAGTCGTCAAACAGTACCGGGTGATAGTGAATAACACCCGAGTTGCCTTACCAACTATGCAACAAATCTTCCATGAAGTTTCACTTGAGATCGGTCTGGAGTCATCAACTTATCGGAGGAGCAACACAAGTACTCCAAATGTAAGGCATTCTATGAAATGAGGCTTTGACCGAATTCCAAAATATGCTGAGATTCTCCCAGAAGTTACGCCAAAAATCCCAAAACTAAAGTTTACTTCGGCAACTACGAACATCATTGCTGCCGTTCATAGAAGGAGTCTCCATGGGCAACCCAATGTCACCACTGGTCACGGAAATGTTTACGGCATACGTGGAATCAATCATTGAAGAAAAGGGGATAAGGCCCAGGATTTGGTTCAGATATGTCGATGATATATTTGCCATAGTGGAAAAGGACAAGGTCGACAACACGTTAACAGAAATCAACAGGATACACCCGAAGATTCAATTCACAATAGAAAAGGAAGAACATGGATTACTACCATTTTTGGACCTACGACTAAAAAACAATAACGGAAAACTCGAATTCGAGATATACAGGAAACAAACGGAAACCCAAAGAACGATGCCAGCAACTTCGGCTCATACCGCAACACAAAAAATGGCTGCCTACAATTCAATGGTACACCGTCTCTGCACATACCCCCTAAACAAGTATGGCTTCCATAAAGAAAGAATGTTCATACTTGATACAGCAATCAAGAATGGTTACACGGTCGAAATAATCGAAAAACTGATTAAGAGAAAGCAAGACCAGATATGGAAGAACCAACATTCAACATTGTTCGAGCATGAAAGCACTCTAGGTGATGCAAAATGGGTGAGCATACCATTATCCAAAGACTTTTATAGAATAATATCCTTCCTAAGAAAATAGAATATAAAACTGTTGATAATTGATGGCCATCAACCCAAAAGTTATAAGACCATCCCTACCTGCATGTGGACCTTTTTACGTTTTTCTCTTTACCTGTTAGGATGTGTACGCAAATACGGATCTTTAACTTTTAAACAACTTTTTATAATCTGCCCCTACAGACCTTTAAATTGTTTTATTTAAAAATTAGGAAAAACTTTCTTATGATTTAGTAGTTTAACTACTGAGGAAGAGAGTAAGTAGCTCTCGAAATACGTATTTACTAATTATTAAAATATATTGTAGTAGGAGAAAGCTACCTAGTTTTATTTTTATTTAGCTACATCAGGTTAAAGTCATGACAGATAATAAATCGCCTCCCATGTTGACGGAGGTCATATATAAAATTTCTTGTTACCACTTCAATCCAGGATGCTTCGCCACAGCAGAAAACTACAAACGGAACATTCCTCACGACCTCTCAATCACAAGCTCCAGCTGTAGGTTATGCAACTGGGAACAGGAGACCATGCAGCACATAACATCTGCGTGCAGCATGTTGAGTAATACCGAGTACACCAGTCGTTATAACTCCGTTTGCAGGGTTCTCTATGAAAACCTTGCATTGAAATATAAATTAGTGGCAACCCACCATCCTTACTATAAATATAGGCCCGATCTAGTTCGGCTTCACAAAGAAGAACGATTGTGCTTCATACTCGACGTAGCCGTACCATTGGAATACTGTTAAAAAGCAGCAAAAAAAAATTCGGAACTACGGCTCCTTAGCGGACGATATATAGCAGACTTGGAGACTACAAAAGATCGAAGTAGTCCCACTTGTGATTTAAGCGAGAGGATTAGTCCCGCAAAGTTTGTGTTATAGCCTTGTCCGGTAACAGTCTGGCCTTGTGATTGTGATTATATATCGCATGATACTGGCAGGATTGACGGTATTGAAATCAACAAAATTATAGTACCTCAAATTAGTACTTTTCATGACAGAATTAACAATTAATATACATTCGTTACCACCTTACATCACAAATAATTCCATTACATTACTAACTGCCGAAATCATTTCGCGATGTGCGGATTGGCTCGACGTGTAAGTGTCATTTATTGTATCTTGACGATATTAAATATATGCCAAAGGTGAGAATCAACTTCGCCTCCTTGATGGAGATCACCATCCAGTTCAGCAGAGATATCGGCTCGTAGTTGGGTGTGAAGAAATTGAGGAGTCCTTCTCCTCCTCGTGTTCGTTTGTCTTCGACTGACACCGTCAAAAATTGTTTTTTGATATCATGGACGCCACACTTGCGTGCGTCCGACACACAAGTTGCTCGTTCCGTCACAAAATGCAGCATGAAAACAATTCTTCGGGGATTGAAGGTAGGGATTCGGATGACGTCTACAAGTACTTCGGCATATTGCAAGTAACAACACCTGCTGAGGTAATCATTAAATCTAAGTTGTTAGGGGAATTTGAACGAAGTCTGGATCCAGAAAAAGAGCTGTTCGGTAGGCTATCGTCATGCCAAATAATAAATGGTCTCCTTCAAATTTGAAAAGTAGAGAATGGTATCCCATGTCGAATGTTACTTCAGTCCAACAGAAGATCAACATGTGAAAAGAGAAGCCTATTTGCCGAGGTCATATAAAAAATTTGTTGTTGTGGTATGACGCGTTCATAACCCGTTTCCCGGAACTAAGTCATGTTCCGGAGCAGAACGTTGTTAATTAATAATATAATAATTGATAGTGAAAAATTATCGAGTTGCTCTATCAACCAGGCGACACTCCAGGTCGCATTCACAGCATATACTGAGACTCTCCCAGACGCTAGGCCAAAGATCCCAAACCTGAAGTTTACTTCGGCAACTACCAACATCATTGCTACCGTTGATAGAATTTTGGCTGATCATTTGGCTAGCGAGATTACTGCCACAAAGGTTCAAAGCCTGATATACCTTGCAGCTGCCGTGGTTATTCGTCTCTATAATCAACATCTTAGAGCGAATAACAGAGGTATGTGCAGGAGGGCTTTACCGTTCTGTGTATTTCGACTCAACAAAAGAGTCGAAAAGTTGAGAAAGGAGATTGGTTGTGTCACGCAAGTACTTCTTGGAAATTCATCACCAAGAGTGCACAGATGCGTTGCGAACATCATTGGAAATAACCATCTGTCCAATGATATGCCAGTCGAAGAAATTCTCGAGGTGCTCAAGTAAAAACTTGGGATATGCTCCAATCGCATCCGTAGGTATCGAAAAAGCTTTTAGCGAAGGACAGACATCTGTTGCTCCAAAACCCAAGGGGGATTCTATAAAAATCTCAACAACTCAGGTAGGAAAAGTAACCTCGATCTGGATTAGGCAGAAAACTTCTGCAGAAATGTTTGGAGCGAAGCCCTTTGGAAGGCACCAGGAGTTAACAAGATTCACAACTTCTGGCTGAAGCGATTCAAGAACACTCAGAGGATATTGGTAAATCAATTTAATCAGATGATTGTCGATCCTGATTTAGTTCCAGAATTTTTCAGAAAGGGGATAACTTTCTTCGTCCTCAACAAACAGGGTGCCTCTTGCCCTTTAGAATGTCGACCAATTACTTGTCTTCCTACCATCTACAAGGTCTTCACTTCAGTTTTGTGCGCGAGCAACTCAAAACATCTTGATGTTTATAAATTGATAGTTGAGGAGCAAAAAGGATGCGCAAAAGGCTCCCGAGGTTACAAATAACAGCTTAGAATCGATACGGTCGCTATGAAGCAGATTGTCCATCCAAAACGAAACATCTCGACAGCCTACATTGATTATAAATCAGCTTTTGACTCCATATCGCATTCGTGGTTACTACAAGTGTTACGCTTGTACTAAATCAACCCGAATGTCGATCTTCACCGGAAAAGAGTGATGAAGAATTAGAGGAGAGATACCAATCAGGCGTGGCATTTTCCAATTCGACTCTCTAACCCCACTGTGGTTTTGTTTGGCTTCGAATCCACTATCCCTTCTTTTGAATGAAAGCAAATATGGGCTGCAAGTCAAACATGGCATATTATCGAAATGTACATTAAGTCATTTAATGTTTATTCAGCATCAACGGCGCAATAACCGGTATCCATTCTGGGCCTGCCTTAATAAGGAACTCCAGACATCCCGGTTTTGCGCCGAGGTCCACCAATTCGATATCCCGAAAAGCTGTCTGGCGTCCTGACCTACGCCATCGCTCCATCTTAGGTAGGATCTGCCTCGTCTTCTTTTTCTACCATAGATATTGCCGTTTACTGTATATTGACGACATCAAATTGTATACTAAGGACGAGAACTTCGCTCCTTGCTGCACATCACCATTCAGTTCAGCAGGGATATCGGCATGCAGTTGGGTTTGGATAAATGTTGAATAAAAACAATTATTCGTGGAAAACACACCGACAACGAAGGATACAATCATAATAACATCCGAATTAAGGGTACATCCTTCATGACTCCTCAATCACCAACTCCAATTGAGGGTTATGCAACTGTAAAGAGAAGAGTCTCCAGCACATAGCATCTGCGTGCAGGATGTTGAGCAGTACCGACTACACCAATCGTCATAACTCCGTCTTCAAGATTCTCCATCAAAACCGTTGAAGTATAACTTAGTAGCAACTTACCATCCTTACCACTTACCACTCCGCAGACAATCTTGGAAAATGATCGGTTCAAACTTCTTTGTGATCACACTATTGCCACCGACCACAGTGCTAATCACAACAGACCCGTGTAGTGTACTGTACTACAAGCTATCGCAATAATATTACCGTGCACTGTAAGCTATCAAATCATAAACATTCATTCCAAACCGCGTCATCATCAAAACAATAAATTATGTAATCGAGTAAACAAAACTTTACAAGATATCATTCCAAGGTACTTGAACTCGATACGACCTAGAAATATATATTCTAAAAAACGCCAGTGTGAATAAATCACATGCATTGCATTTCTTGCATGCATTTCTAGCTCGAACAAAATGTGTGCATATGGATATGAGTAATGCATATGCACACGGAATGAAATGTGATATTTGAGAGCACGCGCCTCATGAGAATTAATAGTAATTGCAGTGTTCGAAGTAATTTGGTGTTGAATTACTTTCGAACCAATTAGGTCAAATATTGTTGTTGGTAGATTTAGAGTTATTTTAGGTTTAAGAAATTGTAAAAAAGAAAACGAAAAGAAGAAATAAATGTTCTTATTGATTCTGACTTTCGGCAGTTTGTTTCTGCATGCCGTATCCTCGCGGCAAAGTTTAGATCATAAGATCCTATTAGCAACCACGGCAAGTGTTCAGGAATGAACATATTGCCATCCTATCTGCGGTCCCACCGCTTGGCTAGGTAAGGAATTTATTGATTCCTTGTATTCCCCTTGTACATTCGAACTCTTTCGCTAGCTCCCTGCCATCATCTGAGGATAACTCAGACGGCTCCATCAACAACTTTACTACCCCGCAACCTTTATTATTACACCCGATCTAGTTCTGTTTCTCAAGAAAGAACGAGCGTGCATCATAATCCATGTAGCCGTACCGTTGGACCGGAACAGTATTGGAAAACAGCAAGAAAAAATCTGGAACTACGGTCCTTTGGCGGACGATATGAAGCAGACTTGGAGACTACAAAAGATGGAAGTGGTCCCAGTGGTAATTTCAGCGACGGGATTAGTCCCGCAGAATTTACATAAAGCGCTGAAAACGCTCGACCTTAGGGCTGGAATATACATGAGGATGCATTCATGTGATATTGACATTCAAAGAATTGAATTGCTGGAATGAACTTAAGGGAAGTTTTGCAGCCAATTACTAAAAATTATAGTAATAGACTAGTATTAGCGTTATTTAAACAGATATCGGTATGGAGGGTATTTCGGAATATAGGCACCATATAATGGTAGCCACGTGATTTTTTTCAAATTTTTCGGTTGGGTAATTTCTGACAATGGGCCCGTTAAAGAAATGCTTATTTTCGATACAAATCCTTAACAAGTCGGGAAACCGGAAGCTGGACGCATCAGGTATGAAAGGTTTTGTGTATTTCTTTTATAAAGAGATTTGAGTGTGCATTTGTCGCATTAGCATGTAGCACGTATCATATGCATATATTATGTGAAATATCCACTTTCAAGTGATATTGACGTTCATAGTCTCGAATTTGCAGAGAAGCGACAGCTTTGACCTAGTATTACTTTGTTAGTAATAGTGCGATTTTCACCAAATTTGGCAGGATCATGCTCTATGCTGTAGCCTATATTGTTGCAAAATTTTGTGATTCTAGGGTGAACTTAAAGGGGGGTTTTCCTGTCAATTACTAAAAATTATAGTAATGTACTATTATTAACTTTATTTGAATAGGTATCGGTATGAAGGGTATTTCGGAGCCTAGGCACCACATAGTGACAGCCCCCTGATTTTTTTCAGATTTTTCGGTTGGGTAGTTTTTGAGAATGGGTTCGTTAAAAAAATGACCACTTTCAACCCTCCGCACCCCCCACCTTTTCAACAAATGTCAAAACTAAGACTGGCTTCGAAAAGTACTAATCGAGACCTTTAATTTGATACCCCACATGACTATATTTGATGAAAAAAATATTTACACCCTCCCTTTGCATGTATGGGGACCCCCCCTTAAATTCGTCGTAAAAGGATGTAACTCACTATATGCGTGAGCGTTCACAGTTCCCACCTTTCTGCCAAATTTGGTGCCAATCGTTACAACCGTCTCCGAGAAAAATGCGTGTGACGGACAGACAGACAGACAGACGGACAGACAGACAGACAGTAAACCGATTTTAATAAGGTTTTGTTTTACAAACCATACAGCACATAACATCTGTAGTCATTACAACGTCTGCAAGATTCTCCATCAAAACCTTGCGTTGAAGTATAACTTAGTGGCAAATTACCATACTCCCGCCGAATAGGTAGCTCTGAGGCGTTTTACGATAACAACCGTTTTCTAATGCGAGTTTTTTAATTTATTTTGGGTTTATTAGCATTAAAGGGCAAAAGTTTCATCATTTTGACTAGTATTCGCAGATCAATTGTTGAAATAGGGCAATCTGTAATGACAAGGATGGTTTTGAGAGATTAAATACGGTCACTTATAAAAGAATTAGGGCTCATAAGCATCCACTTTTCTACCAAATTCCGTATTAAATGGTTTCTGAGATATAAGGTATAACAGACCGATGGACGGACAGAGAGACAGTAAACCAATTTTAATAAGATTTTGTTTGATATAAAACCTTAAAAATGTTCACTGCTAAAGAACAGGTTGTTTTACTTGTAGTACTTTGCCCCTTCATAATTTTTAAAAGGGGCTGATCGCGTTTTTCCAAAGGAGCTTACTCCGTAAGGGCATGTGGAACCCATTTGTCGAGTTTTTTCACCATTCCAAGTTGTTGCAAGTGCCGGGAAACTGTCGAATAGTGTACACCCAGTGTCTCTGCAATATTTCGCACAGACTGACGTGTGTCGGATTCGACTAGTAAACGCAGCTCGTCGTTGTCAATCGATGGTCCTGAATGTCCATGTGGCTCAGTTTGAAGGTTTACGTCGCCTGACAGGGAGTTCGCTTATCGTATCAGCTCCAAATGCGCTGTTAATGTTCTTGATCGCCTCCTTTATGATCGAGTTTGAACTCATACAGAAAAAGTATACGTTCTTCGCTCTTTTCCATCCTTTTTTCCTTTCTATTCACTGTTCACAACGATGGCCAAAACAAAAATGACTCCTTGATGTAAGAGTATTTATACTTCATTATCCGACACCAACATAGTGGTGGTTTGATACAGCAAAATCGCAACTAACTTCACCTGATTGCCAAATCGGCCATTTCATGTGCAACAACCTAATAGAATGAACTTAAGGGAGTTCTTAGTAAATTTTCAAAATATACTATTGTTAGCTTTATTAGCGTGAGGAACGCACTGGCCCGCGGCGCATTAAATGGTGGCGATTTGGTGAGAAGAACGAAGAAACGATCTCACTCATACGATTGTCGACCATTACGAATTTTTTTTTTTCGTGGAAGAATCATGAAACCAAATGAAAGACACGATCCACAAAGCGGCCTCTGTCACCCTCGAGATCACCAAGCCGGGTAAGCGGTACATCAACAGAGATACTTGACTTTGGAATGATGATGTTGAATTGAAGGCCCGTGAAAAGAAACGCCTCTACCACAAATTTCTCGATGATAAAAGGCCTGCTAATTGGCAAATTTATAAGAATGCCAACTGGTCGCTGTCACCCGAGCAAACCATTACAAAAATCTTTACGATAAACTGGACACTCGGGACGGCGAGAGAGATCTGTACCGACTTGCTAAAAGCCGTAACGAACGTACACACTTCTGTTGCGTTAATGACAAGAACTGTTGACGAAGATGTTGCGTTGGACTTGTGGCGTGACACGTTTTGATCACATCCGAAATGAGGATATCCGCGATCGTTATGGGTTTACACCGATCGTGAAAAAGTTACCAGAGAGGCGTCATCTATGGTATGGTCATGTAATTCGTGCTAACGAGAATTCACTTTGCCAAGATTGGTCTGAACATCGAAGTCGATGGTAAACGACCAAAACGCAGGGCGAAGCAACGGTGGCTTGATACGCTGGATGGGGATTTAAAAGCCTCAAGATTGCTCCCAGATCAGGCATTCGATAGAGCCAAATGGCGAAACCGATCATGATGAGCCGACCCCGCTTGTGAACGGGACAAAGGCTGAAGACAAAGAAGATTTGAGCATATATTTTAACGGAGAGTAGACCTAGATACCATGCGCATGCGCAGGCATAATTTTTTTTTTAATTTTCCGTTGGGTAGTCTCTGAGAACTGGTTCTTGATGTAATTGACCCTTTAATGCAACTAAATTAAACAAGCCGAAAACTGAAAGTGTTTCATTCAAATATATATTTTACCTACGTTAGTATCAGCGGTATTAAACTTTTATACTTATATATGCATATATGTATTGTTTCATGCATACAGTAAAGTGGGAAGATTCAGATGCGTGCGTAAGAAACCGTAAAACCGTGATCGCCTTATATTTTTCAAGTTTGGGTGCTAAGTCCCAAACGAGGGGTCCGTGGACCAAAAAAAGAGGGAATAAGTTGCTCCCCATTTGGTCCGGTCCAGCATCAAATTGTTGCGGACTTAGGACCCCACAATTCTCAAAAAAATATATTCAGCTCTGGCCAAGCTTTGGTGAATAGTATGGGATTTAAAATGTTTTTTTTTTGTGGAATGCCGAAAGTGGAAATGTGTCATCTTCTGTGTCATTATGTGAAAATGAGTAAAACTTTCCAAAGTACTACCGGGAAAATCAAATAAGATACTACAAACCAATTGCACAAGAATGTCTAAAAACAACATCAAACATGAAAACTTCGCAGGTGCGGCAACAATAATTTTCTAAATTTTAGTCCGCCAGAAATCCTAAAACGGCAACTCTTTTCTTTCTAAATTTGATATCGCCAAAATCGGAGGCGGCAACCATAACCTCTTCTATTGAAAACGATCCGCGATCCGCTCCCATTAACATAAAAAAAATCAAAAAAGAGCAAACGCGACAACTCAGTTCACAAATTGCCAACAACAATGATGGCAATATTGTTCCCACCACGTAAACATTACTCAAATTTCAGAACATCTCCTAGTCCTAAAATGTCCAACCTATTTTTTACACAAAACTTTTCAAATGTAATACGCTTACCTTTCGGTCTTTTTCAATTGTTAATTATCAATCAAAACCACTGAATAATTCATTAGTTAATTAGTTCTTCAATTAACTGATTGCATGCAACCATTAGTCATCAAAAAATTAGTTGCACATTTTCGACCAATTGAATTTCTGACTTTCAGGTTCTGAAGGTCAGTAGCGCGTGATCGACAACACGATGAAATTCGGTAACACACGAAAAAAGAATCGCGATTATTGCATTCCGCTTATGTGGGAGTACGCCGAAAAAGATTCATAGTTTGTTAAAAAAGGTGCCGGTAAACGAACGATTCGTTTATAGAATATTAGCTGGATACTGCGAAACAGCTGATGTGGCTGACAGGCCGCGGGAGAGACGTGAGTGTGTTCGTCGCAATCGTCTCCACAAGCAGAAACAAATGTCGGCGGAAGTGGGCCTCTTATATTACTAGATCTCGGTCTCGATGCGTATCAGCGGTTCGTTAGTCATATGTTAACGCCAAAACAGAAGGAAACACGGCGAGCTTGGTGTGCTGCTCTTCTGCAACGATTTCCCGGAAAAAATATCGCAAAATGATCGAGTATACGCTCACAATTGTTATGAAGCCAAAGAAAATGCTCTGCCAGTCCAACGTCGTCACCATTCGACTTCTGTCATGGTATGGTGGAGCGTCTCATATCATGGAGTAACTGATATTCGTTTTTGCGAACCCGGCGTCAAAACCAATGCGAGCATGTACGAAAAGATGTTAGAGGATGTAGTGGAGCCATTAAGTGAATCTCTATTCGCTGGAAAGCCGTGGTGCTTCCAGCAGAACTCGGCACCCGCTCACAAAGCCAAGATGATTCAGTAGTGGTTAGCGGCGCATGTTTCTGACTTCATAACCGCGGATGGATGGGCCTCAGGCAGCCCAGATTTGAATCCTCTGGACTACGGCCTTTGGGAGTTGAGGATGACTGCCTGTGATCGAACACCGATTTGAAGAGTTTGATCGATGGATGGCCTCACAGACTTCGGACTGCTAGCGGCGTCAATTTTGAATATTTTTTTTTTCGTTTGAAAGCTCTATGTTTCCCTTTTCTAATGGTGTACTTTTCGATTAATTTGGTTTATTACTAGGTGAGAAATAAAAATTTGTTTGACTGACAGAACTTGCATGCAACCATTAGTCATCAAAAAATTAGTTGCACATTTTCGACCAATTGAATTTTCAATTGTTAGTTGCACCTAACTTTTGAATGAATTAGTTTCATTCATTAGTCGGAACTAACTTTTGCGCAACACTGATTTGAAGTAGTTGAAAAATATGACAAAATAAAGACAAGTCGGGAAACCGGAAGCTGGGCGCTTCAGGTATGAAAGGTTTGGTTTGCTTCTTGCGTGAGTATATTTGAGTATAGAACTATCCCATTTATACGTAGCCCGTTAAGAATATGCATTTAGCATGTCAGATTTAGTACTTCGAATTGTAAATTTACACGGTAAAGACAACTTTGAGCTACTGTAACATTGTTACTAATAGTATGATTTTGATCAAACTTGGAGATAATATGCCTCATATTATATTTTATACTACTACTTTTATAACTCTGAGGCAAACTTAAGGGCGGTTTTACTCAATTCCTCCAAAAATATGGTAATGTACTATTATTAACTTAATAGATTAGATATCGATATGGAGAGTATTTTGAGGGCTGGGCACCATATAGAGGCAGCTTCATGATTTTTTTTCAGATTTTTCGGTTATGTAGTTTCAGAGAATGGGTCCGGTAAAGAAATCATCACTTTCCACCCCTCCCACTCCCCGCCTTTTTAACAAATCACAAAACTAAGAGCGACTTCGAAAAGTACTAATTAAGAGCTTTCATTTGATATCCCACATGACTATATTTGATTAAAGAAAATTGTACACCCCCTTTTGCATGTATGGGGCCCCCCTAAATCTCAACGTAAAAGGATATCACTCACTGCACGGCTGGGGGTCCATAGTTCCCACCTTCTCACCAAATTTCGTATCAATCAGTATAGCCGCTTCTGAGAAAAGTGCCTCTGACAGACAGACATTTCCGACTTACTTCCTGCACAAAAGTATAGATATGTACATATACAGTACGTACACTGAATACCGTTGATTTAATCTACAAATATATCTATCTGGATTAGGCCAAAGTTTTATTAATATATACATATAAATACATACAAAAATCTGTCTCGAGTAAATGATATTGATATATATATATGATCAAAAAATTAGAACGAAATGTTTCCTTGGAGGGGGGGTTCTTCATAAGAACTAACCTTGCTGTGCTATTGACGTATTGATATATTATAATGACGTCATACACGTTTTAGAATGCAAGAAATTAAGATAAAATGCAAGTTTCACCTTCTATAACGTTGTTAATAATAGTTGGATTTGCTTCAAACTGCCCAAAGTTATACCCGTTATCCCTTATGCTTGTGCCAAATATGCTAACATACTATTATTTATCATACTTTATTTGTGCACATTTCGGAACGGGATGTATTTTGAAGCCTAGTTTTCGTTTAGATAGGTAGGTTCTGAGAACGAGACCTGTTACACTTTTTGGCGGTCATATTTACTCCCCTTCGTTTCATCTGATAACAAATATAGCACCAGTTCTGGAAAGGAACCCTTTCATTGGATACCCCACACGACCATATTGTGGGGAAAAAAATCGGCTATTCGAGATACAGTGCAGGTTTGCGCGGGGGTGCTTAGCCTCGCTTGGAGCACGGAGCGTTTTTTTCTTGTTTTCTACACACTGTATAACAACAAATAAATTTAAATTTGGAATTAATCGCCAATCGAGTAAAGCTCGAATTCGATTCCCACTTAAAGCGGATAACTTTTTAGAAACTACAATATTATAATTTCATTTTTAAGATTTTTGTAAACAGCAAGCAGATGCCTCCTTGACTGATCTGAGTGTAAATGTCACGCGGATAAAACGAACGCAGAAAGGCGACCTGCTGTTCAAACTTAAAGCTGGTGACGATGGAGGTGAAGACCTACGGCAAAAAATGAAGTGTCACTAAGTGAAGCTACGGCGATTAAAATGACTAAGAATTCGGTGGTGATCGAATGCAAGGATTTGGATGAAGCCACCTCAAATCTGAGATCTGCGAAACCTTGCAGACTCAATTAGGATTACAATCAGTGAGTCTAATGTGCTACGACTCAGAAAGGCGTACGGTGACACGCAGATAGCGTTGATAAGTCTTCAGTGCATAAATGCTATAAGCGTTTGCAGTTTGGCCTGTGCCGCAAATGTGGAGAATAAGGCCATTTTGCAAAGGACTGCAACGGAATGCCCAAGTGCATATTCTGCGTGGAAACAAAAAATAGCGACAGCGCCCACATAGCACACAAGCAGTAAATGCCCAGTGTTCAGAAAGGCGTTCATAAATGAGGTTAAATGAAGTTTATGCAACTCAATCTGAATCACTGTCGAGCGGCCCAAACCTACTTTCCCAAAGCGTATTCGAAAACAATGTCGATGTTGCTATTGTATCCGAACAACACGAAAATCTGCAAACGCAGCACCGAGTCTTGCATTAGAGAAATTCACGTCATTGTTGGAGAAACTTATCTTTCAATGTAAGTCGCTAAAATCCGAAAGTAATAGCCGGCAACTTCAACGTATGGGCAGAAGAATGGGGCAGCAGAGAAACCAACGCAAAGGGACGAATATTGCTGGAGACATTTTTGCGTTTGAACTTGGTACTTGCCAACTCGGGGGGAGCCAACACATTTCGGCTGGGAGGATTTCAATCGGTTGTAGACCTCACCTTCGTAAGTGGTAAGGCCGAAACACAACAGTGGGATGACTGCGTGCGTGCGGAGTGAGAGACCTGTCAAATGAAGTTCATTGAACGGACTTGTATGAAGCAATATACAATACGATGCGCAATGCGGCAGGCAAAAAAATTTTGAAAATTGAACTTTTGCGGTGCGTGAAAGATAATAGTTTGTTGACAATTGACGTCATTAACAATATGGCGACGCTTTTCGTTTTCAACAGTTATTGTTGAATGTCATAAAATTTAAATGAATTCGTTTTGAGAACTGCGGAAAGCACTATTTGCGTTGATGTGCTAATTATTAATATCACTTGCATTAGTTCCATCGCTTCCATTCATAAAAAATAAATTTAAGCAGGCGGTAGGTGCACTCCTAGTCGCATTTAATTATGCAGTTGAGGAGTCTACTGTATTTCGACGGCATTTGGAACGGTGGGAATCCATCGAAGTGTGGCAAAAGAGTCACAAACTGGTCGTTGTACCTAGTGTAGCCATAAGTTCTGTCAGTCAAACAAATTTTTATTTCTCACCTAGTAATAAACCAAATTAATCGAAAAGTACACCATTAGAAAAGGGAAACATAGAGCTTTCAAACGAAAAAAAAAATATTCAAAATTGACGCCGCTAGCAGTCCGAAGTCTGTGAGGCCATCCATCGATCAAACTCTTCAAATCGGTGTTCGATCACAGGCAGTCATCCTCAACTCCCAAAGGCCGTAGTCCAGAGGATTCAAATCTGGGCTGCCTGAGGCCCATCCATCCGCGGTTATGAAGTCAGAAACATGCGCCGCTAACCACTACTGAATCATCTTGGCTTTGTGAGCGGGTGCCGAGTTCTGCTGGAAGCACCACGGCTTTCCAGCGAATAGAGATTCACTTAATGGCTCCACTACATCCTCTAACATCTTTTCGTACATGCTCGCATTGGTTTTGACGCCGGGTTCGCAAAAACGAATATCAGTTACTCCATGATATGAGACGCTCCACCATACCATGACAGAAGTCGAATGGTGACGACGTTGGACTGGCAGAGCATTTTCTTTGGCTTCATAACAATTGTGAGCGTATACTCGATCATTTTGCGATATTTTTTCCGGGAAATCGTTGCAGAAGAGCAGCACACCAAGCTCGCCGTGTTTCCTTCTGTTTTGGCGTTAACATATGACTAACGAACCGCTGATACGCATCGAGACCGAGATCTAGTAATATAAGAGGCCCACTTCCGCCGACATTTGTTTCTGCTTGTGGAGACGATTGCGACGAACACACTCACGTCTCTCCCGCGGCCTGTCAGCCACATCAGCTGTTTCGCAGTATCCAGCTAATATTCTATAAACGAATCGTTCGTTTACCGGCACCTTTTTTAACAAACTATGAATCTTTTTCGGCGTACTCCCACATAAGCGGAATGCAATAATCGCGATTCTTTTTTCGTGTGTTACCGAATTTCATCGTGTTGTCGATCACGCGCTACTGACCTTCAGAACCTGAAAGTCAGACGGAAGTGGGGCATGGTTACGTACTCTCCGTGTGCAGTGTTACCAATTTCGTCGGCCTAATATTTCTCGCTATACGCATCGACTGACAGAACTTATGGCTATACTATGTATGTACCGCATCATTCCGAGTATTCTGAGACGGTTTGAACGAAGCCACGAGGCATTAGGCTACGGGTTAACGCAATTCCTGACTGAACACGCAGGTTATTGTGCTTATTTACATCCGATTGGTCACGACGAGCCACCATGCTGCCCAAGATGTGTTAATGTGGATGAGAATGCAGAGCATGTCATATTTGATTGCCTCAGGTTTATCGTGTACCAAACAAGAATAGAAGCGGTCGCGCGCGTAACATACGAAAATATTGCGGAGTTCATGCTCGAGGTGTAAAAGAACTGCAAGAACTACGACGAAAACAAGAAAAGAAGGGAACCACAATGAGCCGCAGTTAAAAGCTGAAGTGGAATGAGAAGGAGGTGGTTTTAGTGAGTAGAAGTCTCACATAATCACAATGTCGAAAAAGGAGTCGGGAAACCGGAAGCTGGACCCTTCAGGTATGAAAGGTTTTGTGTATTTTTTTAATAAAGACATTTGAGTGTGCATTTGTCCCATTCGTACGCAGCACGTAATATACGCATATAATATGTGAAAATATCCATTTCAAGTGATATTGACACTCAGTCTTGAATTTGCAAAGTGACAACTTTGACCTATTATAAATTTGTGCTATGCGATTTCCACCAGAGCATGATCCTTGGTAGGATCATACATCGATTCTAGCCTATTTCAATTTTCCCCGGAGCTAATTGTACTAGAAAAGCGATCCACACCGATAATTACACTGTTTTCCTAGCAATTAGCATTCTTCATTTATTATCTACCACTAATAAGTCCATCGTCATATAATTCTCTTCTACCGAGGTGATTATCGTTCGAAATCAAACTTGCAGAAATACACGTACTGTGTGGGCATTTAGGTTTTATGACATTTTTGTTTTAAAATAATGAGGAAAACAAAAATATTTATAAAATTAAATTAGAAAGAAAAATGTATCGACTGTCCATTTGCCTTCTAGCAAAGACTGACTAACTATAGCTCCGGACCGTATGACGTTCGTGAACCCCATGAAGTGGATGGACGACGAACGCGGTGAACGTAGTTCCGTTTGGTAAAGAGCGTATTATGTTCACTTCCAAACTGAACGAGTTTGATAGCTATGCCAGCGTTTAACTGCCAGAACGGCATTTTGAGGAGGTAATTATTTAGGGAATATAACGGTGGCTTCATACGCTAGATGGGGATTTGAAAGCCTCGAGATTGCACCCAGATCAGGCATTCGATAGAGCCAAATGGCGACCCCGCTTGTGAACGGGACAAAGGCTGAAGAAAAAGAAAAATTATTTAGGGAATATCTACTCTGTATATCATATAATGTTACGACTATCTCAATAATCTCGTCCTTTTGAGTATCGAAAAGAATTAATTCTTGGTTTGACATTTAGTCTCGATTTTTTTTAAGTAATGACCTACCAGGAGACATGGGTCGTCGCGAGCGAAGTGCAATCGAAAACTGACGTTTACGGATAACGCTCGCGGTTAGACGCAAACGTGAAACGGGACGCTTCGCCAGAATCGCGAGCGTTGTGAACGTCAAAGGGCAAGCAGTTTATATGTCAAAAAAAAACTAGTGAACATATGAAATGTGCATATGTATTTACAAATTCCACCAACTGAAAATATAACCGAATTTTGTTAGTTCATAAGAGAAATATCATTAGCAGTCTTAATAGCTATTAGTAATAAGGGACTTAGTACTTTATAAGCAATCCGTATTCCAAAATCATTTAGTACTTTTTAAACAACCCGTATTTTAAATTCAGAATATCCTTTACGCGAAAAGTGGTTTTAGATTCTACCTGCTGGTGGAAGTTTGGAGAATTATGTTCCGGTGAGATAGAAAGCATCAAAAAAGTTATAGTCGCAGCGGACAATGCGCCGATAGACCAAAGTGTACGTGGAATACAAAAACGTATGTACATTGCAAACATACGTACGCTGAAATCGCAGCGAGTAAAGCTTATAGATGAAATTGTTCGAGCAAGCCTTGCCTCATGCTAAAAACCCTGTAGACTAGTTAATCAGTTTTAAAAATGCCTTTACCTGATTAAGCACACAAGATACCTTCGGTGAAAAGTGTAATGAAACGTCAAACCAATGTCTTCCTTATTAAAGCTATTTCAAACTTTTATACTAAACACTTACAGTCTTCAGTAGCAGCCATTCAACTCGATCTGCTAGTTGGAAAAACTTCCAATAATAACTTATTAATAATTCGGACTAAAAAGCTAATTCATAAACAATCTGAAATCACTTCAATTTTAGGGTCATACAAAACTAGACTGTTGGATGCGTTCGGTTACAATTTCCACTAGTTGTATACACTTAACCGCTTTCAAATCTCGCTAAGCCTAATTGCCGTTCCGTTTGACAATGGTGTTTAGCTACGGTTGGCATGGTGATGTCACAACACATCGTTGCTAATAGGCGTGTCAGTGGAAAAAAGTATTGAGTAGAAATTCGGCGCTATGTAGAGCCTCGGCCTCTTGGAGAGGAAATGATAGAATTGATTGCAACTTTAGGGAATTCGAAACTTCCATTGTGAACATGTCATGACAGTTAAACGGCCGCAACGCTATTAAACTCGTTCCATTTAAAAAAATGTAAATAAAAAAGCTCTAAAATAAACGGACCAGCATTCATCGCGGTTGTAACGTGGTCTATTCAAACGCCTAAACGCGCACAGCAATGACAACTGTTGGATTATTAAGGCCTATTCACACTCAGCTGTAATCTGACAGTGCTGTGGCCGGCACGTGATCCACACGGCAAACTGAAGAAAATTTGGAATTTGGATGAACTGATTCACACTAGACCGGCACGTGAAAATGACTGCTTTCGGTGCACTCGACAGGGAAAATGCTTCATCTCCAGCAATAACGCTTGGAACTTCAATGTTTATGTTTGGTAGGGTAGATCCAGCTAGCATATTCAGTATTCCATCTTGTAGTGATTTTACCAGCGTATAAACCTCTCTTTTACTATAATAAAATTTTATTAACGTCATTTTCTGTGTCCGGATGACTCAAGTGTTTAGAGCGCTCGCTGTTCAAATCAAGGAAATAAGGACCCTCACAATAACTCACGTTATTGTGACTCGATGTTGTATATCAGTTGACTGGGCTGTGAATGAGTACCTGAGTCAAATCAGGATATCAGGCGAGCGCAATGATGACCACATTGCCTGCTAGAGTGTACTGAATGAGGTGCTCTAATAAACTTCACGGTCCTGATCCAATATGGGGTTGCACTGCCAACGATTATTATTAACGCCACAAAGAACGCCACTTCATCGAAGCGATTTGATATTCATAACGAAGTTCATAAGTGATTGATCACATTGAGATATTGAAATTGGCTAGTGCTGGGTAGGTCACTTCCCTTGACAGTGATAGGGTCATTAGGATCGGTCGTCCAAAATTCTGTTTTATTCAGATTCAATCTGAGTGTGCTTGTGGAAGTGGAGGAGGATTTCCGTAGAAATCTGCTCGAAATATTCTCTCCATATATCCGTACCGGGTCGCCTATCTGTAAGCAAAGTACCGTTCTTATTGACTGCTAAACAGTGATCGCAGTCGCGTAGCAAGGTATAGAAACCACGCGGATAGGTCCTTTTTGTGGCAACCGCCAGACTTGCCGTTGCCATTCAGGGTAGGGCTCGTGCGATTTGCAATTAAAGTTTGTTGGGAATCCAAGACCACTTCTGCCAAGTCGCGCTTACCTTTCGCCAGCTGAAGTCGCGGTTCGCGGCCGTGAAGGTTGCCTTCACCGAGCAGTCAACATCATTGTATTTCTCGTCGGTTGGGCACTTGATCTTGTCTAGTTTGGTTGGTTTGTCCATTACTTGTGTACAATCTGACGAAGAAACACTTTGTTTTGAATAGCCGACAGTGATCACGGATTGAAGCGAACGCTCCACACACGAACACAAGCAAGATCGCAAGTGGACGCAGTGCTCGCGGAGCCCGGTGAATAAAGGCGAAGGATAAAAGATTGATATAGCTTTCTTGCTGTGAGTATCTTTTTCTAGCACTTTGAAGTTTCTATGAAAAGGAGAGAATATCATGTGGAAGTCTTTACTTCATATTATTTAACTGAGATTCAAACTCCTAGAGAGTGCACTGCAAATAAAAAAAGCCATTGGTTTATATTTAAATTGGGAGACCGGAGAAACAAAACCGAAAAAAAAAATATACCAATGATTCCAATTATTTATTTCTAATAGGCGCTAGAATGTGTTTTAGAAAGTAAAAGCAGTATATTTTATAGAAGAATGTATCTGCTTAGGTGATAGTTCCTAGTGGATTTGTCGAGTTGAAAAAAAATATTGATATGAAGAAGAAAGGATGACGGGGGCCATTCGTCATGTGGATGGCCGAATCAGCTCAGAGCTAATCCTTCCCCGTCCAAACAGCCCGCGTTAAGTTTTTCTGATTCATTCCCCTGCCTTATACGGCCGTTTGGCATTTTAGCTCCTTTGGGGAATGAAATCTCTGTTCCAATGAAAAAACTCTCCTAAGGGTCCAATTTGTTGGGCTTGAGTCAAGCTGATACCACAAAGAGGACATGTTAATAAAGAATTAAGATATATGTAATTCTAATATAATTAAGATAATTAAATGAAAATAGTAGAGATTTAGATTTAGGTAATTGTTGGGATTATTCCGCTGAAGAAGGCAGCAAGTGGCTGCCGAAATACGTACTCGGTATTAGTAGAATAAGTTTGTTTGTTCGGACATACCATCAGGTTTCTCGGAGAGCGTATTGATATGCGTCTTTTTCCAAGGGCTCTTGCGAGTTCCTCGGTCTTGCGAGTGTGCAGACGCGTATTTGTGTTACTTGGACTAATTTACTTTCATGCTGACGCCCATTGCCCATTTATCGAATGGACTGGAGCGCGCGTCGTCTGAGGTGAACACCCTAGCATTGTTAAAGGCGATTATTTTTGGTTTTAACGACGTTTAATGTTTTTGTGGTTGGCCTGTCGCGGGACCTGTCCTACACATGCTATCTATGTATGTGCACACGTAAATTGACCCAGTAGAAAATATGTCAGCGCTGCTGCAGTAGTTTGTTAATTCTTCAAATGAAACATTTGAAATTGTAAGATCTTGCCAAAAGTAATATGCAAATCGAATAAATAGTCTTACTTCAATATTACTTCCGGTAATATATGGACGATGTGGTGTCAATTGGTTCGGTCAGGATTAATATTACACGTTACCCAATCGTGTACTAGTTATTACTTTTGTAAGGACCCCTTGTTTTCAGTTGTAAAATGTCGTAACCTGCAGCATTTTGAGATACTCAGCGAAGCAAACGAAGCTGAGTCCAGCTGAAGTTTGTAATTCAAAGTGAGTGCATGTGAAGTGATCCAGAAAAAAGCGAAGTGAAAGTATCTAGAAAACAATAAAAATGAAACGATAAGTTCTAATATTTAAGTTTTTAACGATGCTATTATTTATATTTATAATAGTATATTTTGAAAGATGAAAAAGGGAGGAATAAGTAGAAAGCATTTGCGTCATTTAATAGAAAAAAGAAAAATAAATGATGTGGGAACTATTAAATCGAAGTTTAAATAGTGAACTAGAAATTGTGTTACCTTTCGCTGTTCGAAGTGATAGAGAAAGTGAAGTTCATGTTAACCGCAACCAAACAATTTATGGAAACCGCGCCGAAAACTAAATTACCAATTTGGCAATAGATTGCGCAAACCATGAAAGGAGTTTAAGTGAGAAATTGGCCGAATGGTGCCGAGAATGAAAACCAACAAAGAAATGTTGCGAAAAGCTTTTGAAAACGCTTCATTTAGAAGAAAGATGAAACAATATAGTTATAAGAATTGCCATTCCAAGTGAATATTATCACCTTAGAATAGAAAAACAAGTTAAAAAATTCTCATCTAAGGGGGTTATCCCGAGTGAAGTCCGTTTCTTTTGCTTTTTTTTATAAATTTTTTGTGAAGAACTGGATGTAACGTATTTTTCAGCCTGATAGCATTGAAATACAGAGCAATTTATACATCCATCTCCAAAAAAGTGTTTTTCTGCTGCCACGCTAGAGGGCGTTGTGATCACCTTAAAGAAAAAAAAAAGAAAACGTCATTTTAACGTGCGGACTTAACCACAGTCCGCGAACTAGGATTATTAAAAAATACTGAAAGCTAAATTTTTAGTGTCTTTTTAAATTTTGTTTTTGCGAATTTTGTGTCTTTTCAAGGCTTCATTAATAAATAAAAAAACTACTGAATGAATTCTCAAGGTTTCTTTAATGAATAAAAAAACTACTGAATGAATCGCAATTATCCTAGTTTGCGGACGGTAGAAATGTTCTGAATAAGTTGTGAAAATTTCAAAGAATTTCGTTGAATAGATTTCGGGCTATGGTGGCGGCAGATTTTCTATTGAAATTTGCAGTTTCGAGAAAAACGCATTTAAAAAGTAGAATGTAACTTATAGCCGTAAAATCTTAACTGACCTTGGGTTTCTTCAAGAAACAAACACACAATTCTTGTGCTTTTAGCGAAGTCATTCAAATGTCATTCGGACCGATAAATACGGGATTTATTACGGTGATCGACATAAATCGAGCATGAAAGATATTACGTGTTTATAATTTCTATAATACTCTACACTATATCTAGATACAACTGATGCCAAAAAAAATTCGATTCCACGGATCCGACACAACCCGTTGAGAAATTATGGCACGGTTCTTATTGATATTGGAACGACCTTTCGCTTTTTAAAAGTTCCACTAAATCATGGTGGCCTATATTATGTAAAATTGTTAACATAGAAAATGTTGAAACATTTTTCATCGGCGCGTATTTGGGAGACAAAAAGCCAGTTGATGTAGATAATTATCTACATGATTTCATTGATGAGATGAAAATTCTAGTGGAAAATTGGACAGTGATTGAGGATAGAGTTATTGGCGTAAACCCGTTTGTTCCCATAAAGATAACAAGCTTCCTAGATTGCGAAGAAGGATACGTTATCGGGAAACAACTTTTCGAGTTCCGAAATCGTTTTGAAAATGTCCTGCCAAGGCGCAACCTTAATAAAAGCCTTTTAAGAAAATGTATTGCGACATTAGGGATAGAAAATGTACCAGCTATACATTTAAAGAGATTCTTAATCCCTACAGAGTTTAACTTAACACTTGTTTTTAGAAATATTTTTCATTGCTAATGTAATAAAAGAACTAACAGATTCGAAGGAACGAATTAATAGTATTAAGACCCAAAAAGAAGAGATAAGAAAGCAACGAGAGTAATTAATTAATTTAATAACCGAAAATTCTTCTTTATTTAAGGAAACAGTAACCAAAAATACTATGGCGGATACAACGATTTCTGTATTTCTTATTAAAAATAAAGAATCGTTGCAACAACTGGATAAAGACTAACAAGAAAACGAAAATGGAATTGTTAGCAAAAATAGTTAATATGTTTATACATTAATAACATGTCTTTTTATACATAGATAGCAACAGTGAACAAAATAGTGTCACGAGGAACTTTGAAAAAACAACCTATAACTTAATTTAATTATGATGGAAGAGAGGAAACAGTCCTTTAAGGATCTCAAAAATATTAATTCCGCATTACTTAGTAATATTATTTATAAAATGTGTATTTTTTTTTTTAAATGTTATTGTCAAATTTGTAGGAGTCCTGCACAAGGACGAAAGAGAATATGTTGACAACATAAGAGAAGCATTTCGGGCTGTCAAAAATAGACTATAAAACTGAATGCGTGTAAAAGAAGAAACTTATGCAGAACAGTACTACAAGCATTGCGCCTTGAATTTAATATTATCTTCTATTACGTTATTACTTATTTGTATTAATATGGAAGAATTTACTTATGTTATAAATTTATGTACATCAAGGAATTTAATTTCAATGTTTTTCTATTTTATTTTTCTTATGTTAGGAATTAAAAAGATTACATGGGAATATCATTCACAAGTGTTTAACATAGTTCTAAAAAACAGGTTCTTTTGTCTAAATCATAGGTCACCTGAACCATAAAATATATGTATGTATAATGTACATACATATGCTTTCAGCGAAAACGTTCCCATCATGAAGTAAGTTCTTACCATTGGGTTTAAACAATTCCGAGACTACGTTTTTCAAAAACTTGCAGGTTGCGCGATCTGTCGGATTACGGCTGAAGTACGTCTTCTCGACCGAGTGCAGAAGTTTCATTGCGTTGACGCGAACGCGAGGTGTTCAAACCAGTGGTGGAATTTAGCGTGTTAAGACCTGTTGTCACGACTTTTAAAACGAAGCAGAGAGTGGCAATAAAATTTCTTGTTAAGTGCAGAAAAAATGCATAAGTAATGGTAATGGGCCAAGGTTGTAGCGACATGGTAATGACATGACAGCACCAACATGGCAACGCCTTTCAACAGCTGATATGCTCAACAAAGTAACGTCACTATATGGATCGGCAAGGATATAAATTCGACGCCATCCGACTCTTTTAGACACTCTTTCTCTCGACCTTCTCGGTGTTTGTAACTTGATTGTTTTTCTCGAATTTGAATAAATAGGTAGAACCTAAAAACGTACTTTTTTCATGTTTCTGCATTGGTGACCCCGACGACTAGAGTTAAAATAAAAAGTGCAGTGATCTTAAATTTACATACGTTTAATCGACACCAAGCGCGAGTTTCAAAATGGCCACTGAATCCAAATCGCCATAGACGCCGAAAACATCCCTTCAGAGTGATTTCCTGCCGCCGATAGCTAATCGACCAGCAGGCGTATTCGTGGAAGCGGCACGCATACAAAAATTTCCGTCATTTTATCGACCCGACCCGGCATTTTGGTTTGAGCAGGAAGAGGCTGCGTTCCACACTAATCACATCACGTCGGACGAAACAAGATTTAAGTACGTGATACAATTTGCCGAGCCGGAAATCCTTCCGCATGTGATCTCGATAGCACGCAATCCTCCGGCAACAAATAAGTACGAAGCCGTGAAGGAGAGGATATTGGCAGCATTTGCAGAGTCCGCCGAATCCAAGCTGCGACAACTTTTCCAAGGGAAGAATTTGGAAGGAAAGAGACCATCGCATTACCTGCAGGACTTGCGAAACACTGGCGGGGAGCAGGTAACTGACGCCATGCTAAGATCGTTGCTACTTGAGCAATTGCCCGAAAATATTCGAATGGTGTTAGCAATTTCTAACGAGGCAGACGTCGATAAATTGGCGAAAATGGCGGATTTAATGATCGAGATGCAACAACTGCCTTGCATTTCCACCGTTCAGAAGGCACCCACGGAAAATGATGTCTTGGAGCAAATATTGAGCCGAATTGACGGACTGGAAATCACGACACGCAACCGGTCCCCATCCAAACAACGGAGCACCAGAAGGCAAAGATCAGGTTCACAGAATCGAGGGTTTTGCTTCTTTCATCAACGGTTTGGGAAACAAGCACGTAATTGCCGACCGCCATGTAAGTGGCAAAATAATTCCGCGACTTCGGAAAACTAAATTCGTCGTCCCGAATTTCGGCGGGCGAGGACGACCCCTCTCACAGTAAACCCAGCCGATTATTTGTACTCGATCGGAAAAGCTGCATGCATTTACTGGTGGATACCGGTGCTGATATTTCAGTTTTGCCTATAGACAAAAATCAGCACACGCCAATGCAATTTCAGCTTTATGCCGCCAACAATACGCCGATCAAAACATATGGACATCGCATCATAACGCTCGACCTCGGCTTACGACGACCGTTTACCTGGAGGTTCGTTTTAGCGGATGTTCGACAACCAATAATCGGTGTCGATTTGCTGCACCATTATGGCTTATTAGTGGACCTACGCAGGACGAAGATAATCGACGAAAAGGCCAACTTATCCTGCATCGCAAAGCTTACCGGCACCATACCTTGTGGTATGGCAACACTGAAGTCTAGCGAAAGTTATCATGACATTCTGAGAGATTTTGTCGACATCACAATTCCATCTGACGAAGCGAAAGTGATGGCTCATGATATCTACCACCATATCCTGACTAAGGGACCGCCTGTTTTTGACCGAACCAGACGATTGACGCCCGAAAAACTGCGCGAAGCAAAGGCCGAATTTGACTACATGCTACAACAGGGAGTTTGCCAACCATCGAGTAGCCCATGGGCGAGCCCGTTACACTTGGTACGGAAGAAAAACGGACAATGGAGACCATGTGGAGATTATCGGCGTTTGAACGCTATCACCGTCCCAGATAAGTACCCCATCGCTCACATTAGTGACTTTGCGCGCAAACTGAGTGGATGCAAGGTATTTTCCACGATTGATCTGACAAGAGCATACCACCAGATTCCTGTAGCACCCGAGGACATTCCCAAAACAGCTGTCATTACTCCTTTTGGGCTTTTTGAGTTCCGAGTAATGACGTTCGGTCTACGTAATGCCATACAAACTTTCCAGCGGTACATTGATCATGCACTCCGTGGATTGGGTTTTTGCTATGCATACATCGATGACATTCTTATCGTTTCTAAATCGAAGGAGGAGCATCGTTATCACTTATTGACGATATTTAATCGACTCCGTGAATACGGATTATCCATCAATGTCGATAAATGCATCTTCGGAACATCTTCTGCCGAATATTTAGGATATTTGGTGAGCGAAAATGGCATCAAGCTTCTTCCAGGTCGAATGGAAACCATTTTGAATTTCGGAAAACCGTCAACAATTGCCGATTTGCGACGATTTCTAGGAGCTGTTAATTTCTATAGAAAATCGTTGCAGAATGCAGCCGAAATTCAAGCACCTCTCCACGAGTATCTCATTGGTGCAAGGAAACGGGATAAACGCAAAATCGAATGGAATCCGCGAGCAGATGTCTCATTTGAAAAGTGCAAACAGCAAATTGCTAACGCTGCGTTACTACGACATTCCATTGAGAATGCACCATTGGCCATCAAATCAGACGCATCGGACACGGCTATGGGAGCAGCTCTCGAACAGTGGAACAACGATGTTTGGGAACCGCTCGGTTTCTTTTCGAAGAAGTTTTCCGATACACAACGTAGGTACAGCACTTACGATCGAGAACTCCAAGCAATCTACAGTGCAGTCAAGTTTTTCCGCTACAGGGTCGAAGGTCGTCCGTTATTAATCAAAACCGATCATAAGCCGATAACGTTTGCCTTCCAACAGAAAGCCGATAAAGCTAGTCCACGGCAATTAAGGCAACTAGACTATATCGGCCAATTCTCGACCAATATCATATACGTCACTGGCGAGGAAAACGTTACAGCAGACGCCTTGTCCCGAATTAGTGCTGTTACATTGCCGGTTGCCTTAACGCCCGAAGAATTAGCTACAGCGCAACGAAACGATGAGGAACTCCAACATCTACTGCGTTCTGAAACGACCTTGGATTTGAAAAAGTTGCGAGATGACGACAAGGATACAATGTTGTACTGCGACGTGTCAACTTCCCAAATACGGCCGTATATCCCAATACTTCTCAGGAGGAGAATATTTGAGATTACTCACCGACTATCTCATCCAAGCGGACGCGTCACGAAGAAGCTGATTTGCCGAAAATATGTCTGGCCTAGTATCTCCAAGGACATTTTCGAGTGGGCACGAACATGTCTAGCGTGTCAACGAAGTAAGATTGGACGACATGCAAAACCATCGCATGGCCAAATCGATATGCCGGACACGAGATTCAGTCACGTACATATCGATATTGTCTTACCGCTAACGCAATCACAAGGTCACTCGTATGTATTGACTATGATCGATAGATTTACGAGATGGCCTGAAGCGGTTCCGATACGATCAATTACGGCAGATGTTATCGCAGACGCATTCTACACCAACTGGATTTCACGATTTGGAGCACCTTCTATATTAACATCGGACCAAGGATCCCAGTTCGAATCCTTGATCTTCCAGTCGCTGACGCACTTAGTGGGTTGCAAAAAGATTCGAACCACTGCATACCGTCCTGCTTCTAACGGATTGATTGAGCGATGGCACCGATCGATGAAAGCAGCTATTATGTGCCACAACAACCGTGAATGGGTCGAAGTGTTGCCAACGGTTTTGCTCAGTCTTCGTACAAGCGTTAAGGAGGATATTGGCGCAACAGCTGCTGAGCTAGTCTATGGGACAACGATTCGCATTCCTGGAGAGTCCTTTCTTGACGAGGAAATGCCTCCCGATCCGAAATTTTTCGTTGAGAAATTTCGTTACCATATGACGCAAGTTCGTGCAACGCCAATCTCTCGACATGATAGAAGGGAGGTGTTCGTCCACAAGGATCTTTCTACATGCTCACACGTGTTCGTGCGGATTGATCGAGTGAAGAAGCCGCTAGAGCATCCGTACCAAGGACCATATAAGGTGTTAGAAAGACTTTCCGACAACGTTTTTAAAATGGAAATTCAGGGCAAAGCAACAAATATCAGCGTCGAGTGACTAAAACCTGCCTATTTCGAAGTAACATCTGATCCAACGGAAGCAACCCAACGACCAATAAGTTTGGCTCCCAAAACGTATGTAGGACCAAGAGCGAAACCAGCGAGTGAGAGGCGAGTAATATTCGATACGTAGTTTTCCAGCCGTTAACCGTCAAAACTACTCAGGAGGGTGCAGTGTAGCGACATGATAATGACATGACAGCACCAACATGACAACGCCTTTCAACAGCTGATATGCTCAACAAAGTAACGTCACTATATGGATCCCATGAGTCGTCTGCCATCTGCCGTCTGTCGTGCGCCATCTCTCGTCTGCCGGCTGTCGTCTGTTGTCTGCAATCTGTCGTCTGCCATCTCTCTTCTAGCGTCTGTCATCTGCCATCCATCGTCTGTTGTCTTTCGTCGGTCATTTGCCGTCTGTCATCTGTCGTCTCCCGTCTGTCGTTCGTCGCCCGTCATCTGTCGTCTGCCATCTCTCGTCTGTTGTCATTCGTCTGACGCCTGTCGTCTGTTGTCAATCGTCTGTCGGTTGTCGTCTGTGGTCTGCCATCTCCCGTCTGTCGTCTGTTGTCGGTCGTCTGTCGGCTGTCCTCTCTCGTCTGCCGGCCGTCTCCTGACGTCTGCCATCTGTTGCCTATCGTCTGTCGGCCTTCGGCTGTCGTCTGGTGTCCCACAATACATACCCCGCAATCCCACAGCCCTTTTCATCCCTCCCCCCTTGGGTCACTGTCCTCGGACAGGCCCAAAACGAATAAAAGGTAGCCCTTTCTCAGAATGCTAACACCATTGAGAAAGGACTGCGCTTTACTCCAATTCCGTTAATCAATCATGTCCACCGGTGCCTAAAAACTCCCTTTCTCCCGTTTCCCAGTACGGAGTACTATTTTGTTTTATTTATTTATTCTCCGTAGGTTAGCGTTACTAATTAAGTATAGTCACGCTTGAGCTTTTAAGTTATTATTCCTTTGTACAGCACATGTATTTCTTTTCTTTGCTCAATAAATAAATCTGAAATCTGTCGTCTGATGTCTGCCGTCTAGCATCTGTCGTCTGCCATCTGTCGCCTGAGTTATGGGTTATACATTAACCCTTTTTAAAAAAAAACGAAAGTTTAAGTTTTTTAAGGATTTATTAGGGCAGCGTTTCTGCCAAAATCCCGATTAGAACTTCTACTGTTAATTTCTATTTCTGACTTATACATTTTATTTTATGCTTACTATGAAAATGCACATCCGGCATGTGCTAGAAAAATATCTGATACAATGAACTTGCCGGAAAAATGGATTTTATTACGAATTTGTAAAAAGTGCAATTTAGAATAAATTTATGTTTACTTAAGGTAAAAATATGAATTGTAAGTAAATGATAAATGTTATGAGGATATAACCGCCTCCTAGTGGTTGAGCTGGCAGGAGCTATGGGTTTAACATCTCGTCGATTGATAAGCTTTGCGCTGAATCTCCGAAGTGTTGATGTATAAAATATGATGATAAGGATGGAGATGATGGTAAGTAGTGTGTAGATGTCCTTTTGTTCTATCGGTATTGGCAGGGTATCGTTGGGTTGTCTCTTCACGAAGTGGTATTTTTGAAGCTCTTTGAATTTAATATCGGGTCCTTTGATTGAAGTTACATTTATCTTATTTAGAGTTGTGGGATATATATTCATTTCGTTCCAATGAAATAACTTCTTGGAGCTGTAGATCACATTGTTGATTGTGATTTCACAATCCTTGAATTGGATGAGGAAAGTTCCATTTAGCACCATGCTATCAGGTCCACAAGTGGTGTTAATCGTTGTTGCTGGGGTGTTAATCAGAACTATGTGGTTTGGTTCTGGCTCGCAAATTTCCATTTCGTTCTCCCAGTTATAGGATTCGCAATGGGCTGGTTTGTTGTTCAACAGGTTTCCGATGCATCTCGAATCGGTCGAGTCCTGGAGGTCAGCTGTTTGGGGACAATAGTATGTACCCTCGATGTTTTCGCATCCGCTGTCGACGTTTTGAATATGTTTGGGGTTCAATAGGAGGTAGGGTTTGGCGGAGATGATTTTACTGTTTTCTAGCGGTAAAGGGATAATGTGGAAGATTGTGAAGGACTCATTATGAAGGACCAGGATTTGGATACTAAAGATTATGTTTGTTCCATTTGCATAAGCCTGGAGCTTCAATAATTCGTACATGTGCTCATTAGACGTTATATTTAGGGATTGGTTTTCGAACATTAGTTGTATTTCGGATAGTTCGTTACGATCTAATATCATTTTATATATTATGTTCAGTTTGGCCAAAATAATTGCTTCCGATATTCCGGTCAAATGATCGTTAAGAAGGTCAATATTGTAGTTAATTTGGTTTAGAAATTGGCTATATTTCCAATTAGTATTGTCTTGTTTGATTTTGTTTTGTGCTGTTTTTGTTATTTCCAAAGTACTACTAATTTCTTCATTCTTCCCAAGTGTGTCAAGTGTCTTTTGTATTTTCTGGATATTGTCAGCGTATTTGTCAAGTTGCACGGTATGTACCAATTCGTTATAAGATGTTATAAGTCTAGCGTCTTCAAGTCGTATAGGTAATAACCCGTTCTTATTCGAGAGGTCCTGGACGTTCATTCTCTGCCCGTATGTTAGTATTATTTGTCTGGAATTTGCGTTTCTTTTTTAGTTTAGCTTTATGTATTTTTTGGTCTTTATCTGTAATTATTGTTACTAGGTTATTTTGTTTTACTTTATGTTTACTCAATCTACGATTTAACTTATTTCTCCTACACTCTTTTCTATATACTGTCGAATTTTCATTATATGTTTCTGGATTTCCTCTATTTTGGTTAAGCTTTTCTATTCTTTTGTTTGAATTTCTTTCGAGTAGTGCTTTTATCTCTGGGTATAATTTGGATTGGAAATCTTTCAGTTTTTCTAAATATTCGTGGTTATTTGTGTGCTCAATAGTGTTATTAAACTTATATGTCCTTCCGTAGAAAAGTTCGAACGGTGTGAGTTTGGTAGCCGAATGTATTGAGTTGTTATACGTTAAGATAATTTCGTTCAGGGTGTCTTCTGGATCTTTCTCTTTATTTTTATTATATATTATTCGGTAGGTTTCTGTGATTGTAGAATTGAGCCTTTCAACTGGAGCGTTGCTGCTCGTTTGTTGGTATGAAGTTATATGGTGGTGAATGCCGTATTGCCTGCAGAAATCCTTGAATAGGGTAGATGTAAACTCAGTACCCTGATCGGTAACTACTGTTACTATATTTTTAGGAATGCCGTGAAGGCTAATGAAGTGTTTTAATGCCTTTATTATTGATAAAGTATTTCGAGCCATGAGACGGTAGGCTGCAGCAATTTGAAGAATTTGTCAATGATCGAAAGTACGTACTGTTTATTTATTCTGTATATATCTATGTGTATGATGTCGAGGGGTTTATCTGGTATTACAAGAGTCTGAAACTTTGGTTTCTGGGGGTTTCGGTCGTACTTTAGTGTTTGGCATGTTTCACAATTATTAATAATTTGGGTAATTTTAGTTTTTAGAAATGGAAAATAGTAACCTCTTTTGAGGTGTGCCACAGTCTCGTTTATACCCCGATGGTTATTGTTTATGTGGTACTTATTGATCAAAGCATCTTGTTCATCCAACTCTTTAATTTCCTTTAAGATTTCTGTACATCTAATCAACTTGAAGGTGCCCGATTGGGAGAAATGTTTTGTATACACTTCCTGTATTATTTTGAATATATCGTCTGTAGTGAAGACAGCTGTAAAACGGTTAGAAGGAACAAATTGTTTAAAGATTTCTATGAAGTTCGCTTCTGAATAATCTTGCATTTTGATAATCCGTCTTTGTTTGTTCTTAAAAGGCATTTCAAGGGATGTTTGTGGTCTATTTGCAGATTTTTCTAAGATAATTTGGAGTGAAAATTCATTCAAGGGTCGTTGGGAAATGGGAATACCTGTATTCATATCCTCATCGGCTGAATGTACTGTTGACCCTCTTGTAGTGTGTGTGGAAGGATTTGGGTCTATTGGGCTATTTTCGCTGACATTAACATCAGCTCTGATATTAGTTTTCTTACTCCTATTCTCGCAGATTTTAATTCTACTCAAGGCGTCGGCTTTACTGTTTTGACTGCCTTTTTTATATACCACTTCGTAGTCAAATTCCTCTAATTTTAGTCTCCAACGAACAAGTGTGGAGTTGGGATCTTTGAGACTTAGCATCCAAGTTAGAGGTTTGTGGTCTGTGACGATTTTGAATCGTCGCCCGAACAAATAAGGACGGAAGAATTTAGTGGCCCATACGGTGGCCAAAAGCTCTTTTTCAATAGTGGAGTAATTAACTTCCGAATCGGAGAGTGTTCTGCTTGTGTAGCAGACAGGCACATCGTTACCTATAGGACCTTGTGATAGAATCGCGCCAATTGCGAAATTACTCGCACCCGTTGCTAGAAGAAACGGTTTTTCAAAGTCCGGGTGTTGGAGGATTGGCTCGTTTATGAGTATGTCTTTACATGTGTTGAAAGATTTAATATAACGGTCGTTGAATTCGATGGTTCGTCCTTTCTTAAGGCATTCAGTCAATGGTTTGGTAAGGTTAGCGAACCCCTTTGTAAACTTCCGATAATAACCAAGGAGACCGAGAAAAGATTTTATTTCTTTAGAAGTTTTCGGTAAAGGGAATTCTTTAATTGCTTGGACTTTATCTGGATTAGGTTTTATCCCTCCGGTTGTTATTATATGTCGAAAGAAAGCAATTTATTTTTTGAGAAATTCCGATTTATCTGGTTGCACCTTTAGATTGGCTTCACGCAACCTCTGGAATACCTTCTTTAAATTCTCTATATGTTCCTGTAGGGAAGTTGAGTAGATGATAATATCATCCAAATAGACTAGGCAGATCGTTCCTTGCAGGTCCTTAAGTACGTTGTTCATTACCCTCTGAAAGGTCAAAGGGGCGTTCTTAAGTCCGAAGGGCATTAACAAGTACTCATAATGACCGCCTCCTACAGTGAATGCCGTTTTTAAGGTTTTGTGTGAAACAAAACCTTATTAGAATGGTGACGGTGTCTGTCTGTCCGTCTGTCCGTCTGTCTGTCTGTCTGTCTGTCTGTCTGTCTGTCTGTCTGTCTGTCTGTCTGTCACACCCGATTTATTCGGAAACGGCTAGACCGATTGTCACGAAAATTGGTGAGAGTATGTAATCTGGTGATCCCTTTACATGCAGTAAGTGGCGCTATCTTGCGTTAGGTTTAAGGGGGGGCTCTCCGTACATGTGAATGGAGGGTGCAAATTTTTTTTTCACAGAATGTAGCCAAGTAGGGTATCAAATCAAGGTCTCAATTAGTACTTTCCGAATCTAGTTCAATATTTGATATTAGATGAAACATAGGGGAGTAAGGGTTGAAAATATGACCCACAAAAAGTGTAACACGTCTCGTGCTCAGAACCTATCCAACCGAAAAATCTGGAAAAAATCACAGTGGTGCATTTCTACGAAATCTAGGCCTCAAAATATATCCGGTTCCGATATCTGAACAAATAAAGTTAATAATAGTATATTTCCACATTTTAGAAATTTATCCGGCACCCCCCCTTATGTTCATCCCAGAAATACAAAATTTGGCATGAGTATAACGAAGAATATAATGCACAGTTTGGTCAAGTTTGAAGAAAATCCAACTATTATTAACAAAGTTATTGGGGGTGAAACTTTACAATTTTTTGTGAATTTCGTGCACTCTACAACCCGCATGACGTCATCATCACATATCAATTCGTCAATACCACAACGAAATGAATTCTTATGAATTGGGTCGCAGACAATTATTTTGTTTTAGTTTTTTAGTTATTTGTCAGCCAGACATGTGTGTATGTAGGTATATAATATATGCGTGCTAATGAACTTTGCGGCTAGTGCCTAATTCAGATAGATATAAGACGTAAATCGGAAATATGGGTACGATAAATTTAGATACGTGCATATATGTGTACAGCAGGTAATAGGCAGTTTGTTTGTTTAGGGTGAGCGTGATATCTATGGCTCTAATATGTACGTATGTCTCGTAGTTTGGAAAAATATGAAGGATTATGTTGGATTTGTAGCTATATACGGACAGAGAAATATGCGTCTCTTACATAAGATGAACACAAAACCTTTATACCCGAAGCGCGAGCTTCCGGTATTCCGACTTGTTTGTACATCCCGGGGATCCATTTCAATTTGATGGAAACCACTAGCCAAATCTAGGGTTGAAAAGTACATTGATTTCCCAAGTTTGTCTAGAATGTCGTTGATGTTCGGTATTGGATATCTGTCCGTGATTGTCTTCTCATTAAGCTTTCTATAATCAATCACCAAACTCCATTTCCTTTTCCCGCTAGCGTCCAACTTTTTTCGGGACAATCCACACAGGAGCACTCCAAGGAAAGTAGCTAGGACGAATCACTCCTTATTTTAACATATCAGTGATTTGTTTCCGGACTTAGGTAGATTATCAGTGGTTTTAATCTGATGCTTTATTTGATTAGTAAAGCTCAAATCTTGGCCTTCTTTGAAGAAAATATCACTGAATTCGTGATAGATTTTAAACAATTCTTTTCTTTCCTCGTCATTAAGATGTGAGGTTCGAAGAGTTTGGTTCTCACCGTATGGTAACTGTTCACTATGTGGATGGGATTCATCATAACTGATACTAAAGTTGTTAATTTGGACATAGTTACTAGAAATATTTTCGGCTTTCAGAGGGTGCTCAAGGAAAAGAGTTTCTTCATCTCTTGCCGAATTCGTTGCTTCCACTAGAGCATACCAATTATGAGCGGTATAAATCCCTTCTGAAATCATAAGGCCTGGGGTGACTTATACATAGTCCTAATGTAAATATCTCCGTTTTCTATATCGACGGGTAATTGAACAACTCTTTTTGATTCTGGAGGTATTGTATATTTTTTTGACATGAAACAGGGTTTAAAATAGATTGGAAGGGTAGTATTTTGAGTTATAAGGGTTTTGTTGGCAATGTCAACCTTGGCACATAGATTACTGAGAGCATCTATTCCCAATAATCCATCAAAGTATCCGTGGAATCGGAAAATGAGGAAGCGAGTAGAACCCTCTTGTTTGAATTCTGCAAAATTTGGAGGTGTTATCTTCTTATTCAGTTCATGTTCCGAGAGAACAGTTGTTATAGAAACTGGTGGTATTTTCCGAACGTCTTCAGGGTGAACGTATTCTGGGTTAATGAAAGATGAGGATGAGCCGGTGTCTATAAGGAACTATAATGAGCGTCCAAATGGTGAGGAAATTTGAATATATGGTAGGAGATGGCTATGTTTATTTACGTCTAAGTACCCAATTGGTTTTTCGAGGCACTGTACTGAAAATTTTCATCGTCAATTACTTCCTCTATAGGGTTATTATTTTCATGATCAAGAACGCTTAATATAATTCGTAGTCATGTCGTGTTCTATGAATTATATAAAGGAGCACTCAACATCTGCGAGCCGCTACAGTCACGCTGCTCCCAGGGCAGAGGTGAGGCAGCGTCTGACGATTTGCCTCTGCCCTGGTAAGAAACCGTACAGCCGCCATCGCTTCACTTTTTTGAGTTCCTTACTCGTGAATTTCGGTAGTCCACTAGATCGGAAATAACTGTTTTGTGATTGTATGTTCTGTGGTTGACCTCTGTGTACATTACCAGAACCAATTTCCATTGGCTCAGGTCTTGGAGCCGGTCTATTAAACTGGTTGTTGAAATGCGTTGGTTTTTGTTGAGGATTTGGAAAGTAGTTTTGTAATTGGATAGGTCTTGTGGAATGATTTTGGAATTGAACGGGTCTTGTAAAATTGGGATTGTTATTTATCCCTGCGAACGGTTGAAATTGGGGTACCTTGATTGGAAAGGGTTTGTTTGAGAGAACCTTAGTGGTTGCATTGGCTTATAAGGAGGATTTTGCACGGGTATTGGGTTTCTAAGGTGGGGTGCATGTTGGGTTTCTAAGGTGGGGTGCGTGTTTTGGACACTAGGAAACTGCGACAATTGTTTCGGAGGCTCACTAGTTTTGAATTGTAGTCTTCCGACAGTGGATTTAGAGTAAAAAATGTTTTGTTCTTTTATGCAACAGGCGTATGCTGTTGCTCGAGATTCGGGTTTCATGGCACGAACCGTGGAACCAAGTGGTTCTCTCAAGCCGGAAAGAAAGGTGTTAAGGCACATTTCTGCATATAATGATTTTTTTGCACTGCGTACATTATTGTCAATTTCGTGTATGTTTATGTGGTTGCCCATACTGGAGAGTAACTCTACGATTTTTCCATAGAACTTTTCCACTGGATTGTTATTTTGTCGGGTCTCATGTAGGTCTCTTATGAGGGAGATTTCATTCCTTTTACCTGCGTAATGCAGAGTAAGGTTCTCTTTTATTGAGTCCCAAATCAATGGAGTGCCGTACATATTTAAAACCTCATTAGCGGGCCCTACGATTTTGTTTCGAATCGCTCTTAAAAGCAATTGCCCGTATGGCGTTCCGCTAGTAGGTGCTATTAACGACAAGATTTCTTCGACATTGTCGGGGAAATCGAAAAGAAGACGCGGATTTCCATCGAATTTTGGAAGATCCTTTATGGGGTCTTGTACTCTAAGGGAGTTGAAGATGTCAACTGTTGTGACATATTATTAGAATTTGGATTATTACGCGGTATAGAATTTACAAGGTTAGTGTTATTTGAATTATTTTCGTTGAAAAAATAACAAATTACATTAATATTATCGGCACTTTCACTTATATTTTCCGTTCTAATACTATCACTTGACCGGTTTAAATTTCTATTTTCAGCATAACTTCCTTTTTTCAAAACTCAATAAAAACTATTGTATGCATCGGAAAATATTTATTTATTTTTTATAATGTAGGTACATGCCTAAAGTTTTTATTTACATTGTTTTGAAGATCAAATCTGTTAGGTGACGTCCCCCATTCCCCATACATTGCGTAAACCGATTTCTGGCGTTTGTCATGACTCTTGTTAGCATAGCAGGTGTTATGTTCGCAATTTCTTCTTGGATTTTGGTCTTCAAATCTTGTAGGCTTCTTGAACGGTTCACATAAACACGGGATTTCAAAAAACCCCATAGAAAAAAATCACAAGGAGACAGATCGGGAGAGCGTGCCGGCCATTCCAAATCGCCTCTAATTGAGATAAGGCGCTCTGAAAAGTGTTCCCTCAAAACAGCCATCGATGCTCTTGAAGTGTGTGCTGTTGCACCGTCTTGTTGGAACCAAATGTCCCCCAAATGCAGATTTTCTTGCCTTGGAAAAAAAAATTCTGTAGCATGTTTACATACTGGTCCGAATTCACTGTCACTGTAACCTCATTTTCCTTAAAAAACCAGAGACCAATAATTCCAGCTGAGGAAATTGCACACCACACTGTGACTTTGGGTGAATGCAAAGGCTTTTGATGCAATTCTCGAGGGTTGGTGACAGCCCAGTAGCGCATGTTTTGTTTGTTAACCGACCCACACAAATGAAAATGGGCTTCATCGCTAAAAAAACAATAGCACCCTCGGGAACGACATCAAGAAGAAGCTCACACGCGTTCATCCGAGAATTGAAGTCACGTTCTGAAAGTTCCTGCACTATCGCCATCTTATAGGGATGAAAATGAAGATCATCATGAAGAATTCTTCTCACAGAACGATCGGATAGTCCAAGGGCAGATGCGTGTTTGCGCGCAGAACGCCGTGGCGATCGCAACATTGACACTCTCACTGCTCCAATGTTCTCAGGTGATCTAACGGGCCGAGGGACTCCAGTTCTTCCTTTTGTCGCACTTGCAGTTTGTCTGAATGTAGTGACCCATGTAACAATTGATTTGCGGTCTGGACGAGAGCCAACAGGGCTAAATTAAAGCGATTCCGAAATCCACGCTGTGTTGCAATAACCGAACATCCGCTTGAAAAGTAAACCTCAACGGCAAAGGCACGCTCCTCACTATTCCAACGCATGATGGCGATTGAACCGTGTCGGGACAAAACTTTACAGTATCCCCTCTTGAACGAGACCACTAGCGCTCCGCTATGACATCAACTAACTGAGTGGCGCGCATTTTAAAAGTTATGCTGCCGCACCCTGTATTTCTCACGCTATCTAAAAATCTACGACGGGCTGTAGGGTACGGTTTAGGGCTGGGGATTTTGTTTTTAGGAGGTGACATTAAGGAAATATCCAAAATTATCGACTTACGTCAAGATGTACAGCTTTGTAAACATCTCTCTTCTCTGGTGCTCTTCTATTCGCTGTGCTGGACAGGTGTTGCACTTTATTACGTTATCTTCACGTAGCTGCAGATAGGCAGATAGTCCAAAAATTGCGATATTCACTCGCGAATCCCGATAAACCGTCAGAATTAAAGTTTTTCAAACTAAAATAATCCTGTCACGAACGAACGAACGAATTACACTTTCCGCCCCGCTGTTAGAATCGACTGCGCCAGTTATGGGTTATACATTAACACTTTTTAAAAAAAAACAAAAGTTTAAGTTTTTTAACGATTTATCAGGGTAGCGTTTCTGCCAAAATCCCGAATACAACTTCTGCTGTTAATTTCTATTTCTGACTTTTATACATTTTATTTTATGCCTACTTCGAAAATGCACAGCCGGCATGT
The DNA here is from genome assembly GCF_905115235.1 of Hermetia illucens. Classification (NCBI taxonomy): domain Eukaryota; kingdom Metazoa; phylum Arthropoda; class Insecta; order Diptera; family Stratiomyidae; genus Hermetia; species Hermetia illucens. Next base: position 122,972,347 of record NC_051849.1, on the reverse strand, counting down.
GGTAGAAAAATATCTGATACAATGAACTTGCCGGAAAAATGTATTTTATTACCAATTTGTAAAAAGTGCAATTTAGAATAAATTTATATTTACTTAAAGTAAAAATATGAATTGTAAGTAAATGTAAGATGTCGATGGTCGTTATGAGGACACAACTCCTGTCATCTGCCGTCTGCCATCTGTCGGCTGTCGCCTGTCATCTCTCGGCTGTCATCTGTCGTCAGCAGTCTATCCCCTGCGACGGCAGACGTGCCGTGTCTCATTTTTCGGCTGTTGTCTGTTGCCTGCCATCTGTCGTCTGCCACCTGTCATCTCCCATCTCTCACCTGCCGTCTGTCGGCGGTCGTCTGTCGTATGTGGGCTGCCATCTGTCGTCTGCCATCTCACGTCCGCCGTCCGTCTGTCGAATGTCGTCAATCGTCTCTGTAGTAGCGCGATAATGAAACACAAATATTCGTTCGCTAACTACAGCGTAAATATAAATTTATTGAGACGTGATAAAGTGCACAGACAGAAACAACGTGAACAACTTCAATCGTGGGGACGGACGGAACGACTTCTTTAAAAATGATGACGGCGGTTGTCCACTTGCGATGTGCAGCACTCCAAGCGGTGAAATTGGGAACGGGAAATGTCAGTTTCGGTTGCCACATTATCCCCCTCCTAGCGAACACATGATGGATTGTCAACAAGACAGAATGTTGTTTGCGATTCGTTTGTCAATAATCGAGATGATCGAGGTCATTGAGCGATTGTGACTTTCTTGCTTTTCGGTCCAGAATATGTTCGCAATGGTCGATTTGTTAATTGTGATTCGCTTCGATGTTGGATGATAGCTGGTTCGATGAAGTCGTCGTCCTCTCGGATTGTGTACGCTGGTTTGAGTCGTTCGGTGGATACGACAACAGTTTTGTCGTTGCGTCTTATCATAAACACTCGATCGCTATTTCGCTTTACAACCTCGTAAGGTCCCATGTAAGGACACTGTAGCGGCTTCCGTGAGGTATCGTCTCGAAGGAAGACATGCGTACAGGAGTACAGATCCTTGAAGACGAACATGCTGTCTGCGCTATGATGTTCGACCGGTGTGACGCGAAGTTGCTGCATATCTCGCCTGAATTTTTCGACGAATATCTGCGGATCGTTTTGCATTTCGGTGTCAAGAAATAGTTCGCCAGGCAAGCGAAGTGTTGTGCCGTATACGAGTTCGGCTGGTGAGCACTTCAAGTCGGATTTTACTGATGTCCGTAAGCCGAGTAGTACTGTTGGTAGAGTCTCAACCCATCGGTGATTCTCATGGCACCTAAGCGCAGTTTTTAAAGATCGATGCCAGCGTTCTACCATGCCGTTGGCCGCTGGGTGATACGGAGAACTGCGTCAACTGAGTGAGAGCTCGAAAGAGGGAAGATTCGAACTGCGAACCCTGGTCTGTAGTGACGGTGCGTGGGGATCCGAATCTTGATATCCAATGCGAATAGAATGCTGTTGCGACAGTTTCTGCAGTTATATCGGATATTGGGACAGCCTCTGGCCATCTGCTGAATGGGTCGACCATTGTCAGTAGGTAGCGATGTCCTTGGCATGGTGGCAACGGGCCAACTATGTCCAAGTGGACGTGCTCGAATCGGCTGCTCGATTGTGCGTACTGCAGTGGTATGTTTCGGACGTGGCGATGTATTTTTGCCCTTTGGCATTGAATACAGTTTTTGGCCCAGGTGGTGGAATCTTTGGCGATTCCGGGCCAGACATATTTCTTCCGCATTGCTTTGCTGGTTGCTCGGCCACTGGGATGTGATGGGCCATGAAAAACGTTGAATACTCTCCGCCTGAGAGAGCGCGGTACGTATGGTCGTATGACTTGCGCGGATGTGTCACAGTAGACTGGCTTGTCGCTGTTGCTGAAGGTGAATTGCTGCAGGACAAGCGAGGATGTGGATTTTAGCAATTCTTGAAGTTCTTGGTCGTCTGCCTGTGCGTCGGCGATTTCAGTGATCGTGACCGCGGCCGGCATTGCGATGGCTTCGATTTCGATTCTAGACAGTGCATCCGCGACACAATTCTCCTGACCGGAGACATGGACGATGTCGGTGGTGAATTGTGAGATGTACTGAAGCTGTCGGCACTGTCTCGGTGATGCTTTCTCCAATTTTTGTTGAAAAGCATATATCAGCGGTCGATGGTCGGTGCGTATCGTGAACTCACGTCCTTCTAGCATATGTCGAAAGAATTTCACGCCATTGTATATTGCGAGTAATTCCCGGTCGTATGTGCTATATCGGGCTTGGGTTTCGGATAGCTTCTTGGAATAAAACCCAAGTGGTTGGCGAAGTCCATTGTGGAATTGCTCGAGAACGGCACCAGTTGCGATGTTGGATGCATCGGTGGTGATTGAAAGTTTGGCGCCGGCAACTGGGTGTGCCAACATCGTCGCGTTAGCGATTAGTCGTTTTGATTCTTCAAAAGCATACTCGGATGCGGGATTCCAAACGATCGGACGTTTGTCGTTCTTTCGGCTTTCTCGCAGATAGCTGTTGAGGGGTGCGAGAATTGTAGCTGCTCCCGGCAGAAATAATAATAATAATCGTTGGCGCAACAATCCATATTGGATCAGGGCCTTGAAGTGTGTTAGAGCACTTCATTCAAGACCGTAACGGTACACTAGGAGGCAATGTGGTCAGCATTGCGCTCGCCCGAGATTATTACCCTGATTTGACTCAGGTACTCATTCACAGCTGAGTCGACTGGTATCCGACGTCAAATCACGATGCAAATTCCACTGCCACCAGTGAGATTTGAACCGCGACCTTCCGTATGACGGCCTAGTGCTCTAACCACTGAGCTATCCGGACACAGACGGCAGAAACCTTCGGTAAAAGTTGATTACACCGAGATACCTTCGCAACTCGATGATGTTCGTAGGTTTTGGATACTGTCTGATCGCTTTGACCTTGGCCGGGGATGGTTCGATTCCGTCGCTCGAGATCTGGTGAGACAAGAATTCTATCTTGTTAACACCAAATACGCATTTGACTGGGTTGATCTTTAGTCCGCACATACTAAGTCGTTCGAAAACGATTTTGAGGTGTTCCTCGTGTTGTTCGAATCGGACGCGATAAAGATGTCGTCGAGGTATGCCCAAACGAAATCGAGACCGCGAAGTGCATTATCGATATGTCGTTGAAACGTCTGTGCAGCATTACGGAGTCCGAATGTCATTACCAGGAATTCGAATAACCCGAAAGGGGTTATCACAGCTGTCTTTGGAATGTCGTCGGGCGCGACTGGGATTTGGTGGAAAGCTCGTATAAGATCAATCACCGAAAAAATATTTTTGCCAGCGAGATGTTGTGTGATGTCGTGGATGTGCGGTACCGGATAGCTGTCGGGCACGGTGATTTTGTTGAGACCGCGATAATCACCGCACGCACGCCATTCGCCAGATTTTTTTGCTTTTAGCAACAATGGACTTGCCCACGGACTGTTCGATGGCCTGCAGATGCCTTTTTCCATCATATATTCGAATTCGGCCTTAGCTGCTTTATATTTGTCGGGAGGCAGTCGTCGGGGTTTTTCCGAAACCGGTGGTCCAGTTGTAATGATATGATGACATACCTGCGGGCTGATCGTCGTAGGCTGCAAGACAGTCGTTGTTATTTCGGGAAACTGTGCTAGAAGTCGATGGCACAGTTAGATACTAGACAGCTACCTCACTCCCCCTTGCCCCTCAAGGGGGGAAATCAGTACGAGTACAAACGATTTCAAATTGTTTTGCCCTTGAGCATGAGCGAGATGTACCGAAAACCCGATCAGCTGTGTTTGACATACCGCCCGGACTTGCCAATGTATTGGTGAGATTGGCAAGTTTTTGCTTATGGATAAGTGAATACGTGAAACAACTTTTTGCTATATGGGTAAGCACGGCAGTAGTACCGGAATAGCAAAGCTCACCGATCTCTCTCTTACCAATTCGATTTGACGAAGATTATGCCTTTTCCTTGTTTAGCGTCTCTGATGTGTACAGATAAGCTTCTGCAAGCACATTTGCACGTCGCAGTCCGAAATCGAGATTCAGAAGCTTTTCTCCGAATGTATCGATGGGAGATCCGTTTGCAGCGAACAGTTTCACGTCTGACGGGCTAGTGTTTTTCGAAAACATCTTCATCGGAACCACTGAGACGTCGGCTCCACTATCGACAAGAAAACGCAATCCATGACGGTGATCTCTTACGAGTAGGCGGTTTGATGGAGTCTTGTCGTCCTCAACCGCAGAAAGTGACGACGAGGTGATTAGTTTTCCGGCTGTCGAAAGGTGCATGGCGCACGACAATTCCTTGCGCAGTTGCCGAAGCGGCGATGATAGTAGCAAATATCGTTGGCGCCGGGTGACGATGGCAACGATGCGCTGGTTGTTCGTCGCCGTCCCGTAGGGCGAAATCGAGATCGTTGTCTCTGTCGGTTGTTTCGTAGTTCAGCCGTTAGTTGCTCGATTTTCTTGTTGATGACCGCAAGCTCTTGTTCGAACCGGTTTTCATTAGACTCGGACGAGCTGATGGCGGCCACGTGTGAATCGTTCACGCGCATGATCTTGTCGGCCATTTCGGTCAGGGCGTCTACGTCGATGTTGGTCGCTACCATTAAGATTTCACGCGCTCTGCTTGGCAGCTTTTTTTAGCCAGAACGTTTTTAGCGTATCGTCGCTAAGCTGACCGTCGACCATACTCCGCATCTGACGCCACAGGCTAGACGGCTTCAGATCGCTCAGTTCTAACTCCGATAGAGCCCTACTTAGCAGATTTTCTGGTGAGTCACTGAACCTGATGATGAGTTTCCGCTTGATTTCGTCGTATTTTTTCACTTCAGGCGGCTTCTCCACTATGTCGGCTACCTCCTCCATGACGGTGGCATCGAGCGCCGCGACAACCGCGTGGAATTTGTTGTTGTCGCTTGAAATGCGGTTCACAACGAAGTGCGTTTCAATATGAGCGAACCATAATTGTGGTCGTTGTCTCCAAAAATTCGGAAGCTTTAAGTTATGTATGGCTTCGACGAACTGAGACACGGCTTGACGAGCTATAAATGGATTGGGGCTAGCGCAGTTTTCTGCCAGCGTCTCGTCCAGGTCTTCGGTATGCGCGTTGGTGTAGGTAGCCATCTTGACCAAACTCGCACGATTCGAATCAGATATTATGATGCGGTTTTCACAATTCAGAACTTCCGAAACAAGGGTCGCACCGACTTCCGAAAATCACGTCGGGGTCACCAATTGTAATAGCGCGATAATGAAACACAAATATTCGTTTGCTAACTACAGCGTAAATATGAATTTATTGAGACGTGATAAAGTGCACAGACAGAAACAACGTGAACAACTTCAATCGTGGAGACGGACGGAGTGACTTCTTTAAAAATGATGACGGCGGTTGTCCACTTGCGATGTGCAGCACTCCAAGCGGTGAAATTGGGAACGGGAAATGTCAGTTTCGGTTGCCACATCTCTCGGTTGTCGTCTGCCATCTCTCGTTTGTCTTCTCACGTCTGACGTCGGTCGGCTGTCGCCTGTTGTCGGTCGGCTATTCTCTGTCGTCTCCCGTCTGCAGTCCGTCGTCTGTCCCTCTCGCTTGTCGTCCGCCATCTATCGCTTGTCGTCTAGCGTCAGTCGTCTCTCATCTATCAGCTGTCGTCTGCCATCTCTCGTCCGCCGTCCGTTGTCTGTCATCTACCATTTCTCGTCTCCCGTCTGCCATCTGTCGCCTGTTGTCGCTCGTCTCCCGTCCGTGATCTGCCATCTGTTGTCGGTCGTGTGTCCTCGCATGCCTCCTGTCGGTCGTCTTTCGCCTGTTGTCGATCGTATGGCGTCTGTCGTCCGTCAACTGTCGTCTGTCGCCTGTTGTCGACCGTCTGTCTCTCTCGGCTGTCGTCTGTTGCCTGCCATCTCTCGTCTGCCGTCTGCCATCTCTCATCACCCGTCTGTCGTCTGCCGTCTCTGGGTTGTTGTCGGCCATCTGTCGCCCGTCGGCTGTCGTCTGACATCTGTCATTTCCCATCTGTCGTCTGCGACCTCTCGTCAGCCGTCTGTCAGCCGCGTCCCATTTGTCGTCTGTCATATCCCGTCTGTCATCTCTCGTCGGCCACCTGTGGTCTCTCTGCTGTCATCTGCGACCTCTCTTCTGTTGTCTGTCGTCTGCCATCTGTCACCTCCGATCTGTCGTCTGCCATCTATCGCCTGTCATCTGCCATGTGTCGTCTCTCTGGTGACGTCTGTCTGCTGCCATCTATCGTCTGGCGTCTGTTGTCGGTTGTCCGTTCTCTGTCGTCTCTCGGATGCCATCCCTCGTCTGTCGTGTGTCGTCCAATCTGTCGTATGCCATCTCTCGTCAGCCGTCTGTCGTTTGTTGTCCGTCGTCTGACGTCTCTCGGCTGTCGTCTCTGCGCTGGCATCTGCGATGTGTTGTCTTTCACCTATCGTCTGTTTGCGGTCGTCTGTCGCCTGTTGTCGGTCGTCTAGCGTCTGCCGCCTGTCGGCTGTCGTCTCTCGCCAATCGTCTGCAATCTGTCGTCTCTCCGCTGGCGTCTTTGTGTGGCAGCCCTGAATTGCATTCTAACGAACACAGCGCCGTGAGAGTCAGTGCTTGATATTGGAAGTAATGCAAAGGAAAATAACCGGCGATCGCGATACAGAGGATACTCATACGAAGAGAGTTGTCACGACAAGAGTGAATTTAGTTTTACAAATGTAATCGTATTAAAGCTAATAAACAAGTAAGATCCCGAGCCGTTCTAGTTTTAATATATATTGTAGTAGACACTACAAATTGGTGACCCCGCATAAAAGACAATTATTCAGTGAGTGCAATGGCTACAAGTGATAAAGTGAGTGAGGAGGATATACAAACTCCGAAGATAGATACGCGTAGAAGACTGGAAGAATTTTTACCTCCGCGTTCAGACGTGCGTGTAGACTCTATTCGCGACGTGAAACTTCCGCCATTTTGGGCACCGAGGCCTACGTTGTGGTTCGCGCAAGTGGAAGCACAATTTGCTTCAAATCGCATTACAACAGACAATGCTAAGTTCAACGCAGTGATTTCCTGTCTAGATTTTGCGATACTAGAGCAAATCGCTGATGTGGTAGAAAAACCTCCATTAGTGAATAAATACGACGAATTAAAGCGTCAGCTCATTCAACGATTTACTGATACACCGGAAACGAGTCTAACAAAAGTTCTAACAGAATTGGAGTTAGGTGACAAACGACCATCTCAATTTTATCGGGAAATTAAATCAATGGCTGGTGATCAATTGCCTGAAGATGCGGTGAGAGCGTTATGGTTGAGACGGTTACCCTCCCGCGTGCGTGCGATTTTAACTGTGTCAACCGATACAAAAATGAGCGTTCTCTCAGAAATGGCCGGCCGTATAATGGACGAATTTAGTGCGACATCGTCTGTGTCAAGTGTAAGCCGAAACGTGGAATTTACTCAGATTCCAAAAGAGGAACCTGCAAAGAAAAACGTGTTGGACGAAATTCTGGAACGTTTGAAGAAATTGGAAATGGGTGCACGACGAGAGCGAAGCCGTTCGAACAACCGACAACGTTCACGATCACGATCCCGACAATATGGTAACAGCGATTGGTGTTATTATCATCGTACTTTCGGGAATAAAGCCAACAAGTGTCGAGAACCGTGCTCTTTCGTTCAATCGAAGCCGGCGGAAAACTAATTCTGCCATCGTCAATACGTACGGTCAGCGATGGCGTAATGAAGAACCGTCTTTTGGTATCGGATAAGTCAAACGGGATTACATTTCTCGTCGACACAGGTGCCGATATTTCAGTTATTCCGCATACTAACAACAAGGATGTGGCTTCTTCTTTTTGCCTTTACGCCGCAAACGGTTCAATCATACAAACTTTCGGAAAAAAAACACTGAAACTTGATTTTGGACTTCGCAGAAAATTTCAATGGACATTTAGTGTTGCAAAGGTGTCGAGACCAATAATTGGGGCCGATTTTCTCAATTTTTATAATTTATTGGTCGATTTGCGTCGAAAACGACTTGTTGACGGTGAAACATCATTAGAAGCAGCTACAACAACTACAATCGATTCTGCACCAACATTGTCAACTATTCGAAGAGGAGACGAGTTTCATGAACTCCTTGCAAAATTCCCGTCAATAACGAATCCGAGTATTAAGACCGCAATTCGAGAACATGTCGTCAAACATCACATTACGACTCGAGGCACACCAGTAGCAGAACGACCAAGACGTCTACCATCGGACAAATACGCAGCAGCCAAACAGGAATTTCAACGAATGGTGGAGGATGGAATCTGTCGTCCTTCCAGTAGTCAATGGGCTAGTCCATTACACCTGGTAGAAAAAAAGTCACAGGAATGGCGGCCTTGTGGGGACTACCGTCGACTAAATGCGATAACGATTCCCGATCGTTATCCTATTGCGAATGTTGAAGATTTTACCTACAACCTCGAAAATAAAAATGTGTTTACAACGATTGATTTAGTTCGAGCATACCATCAGGTACCAGTTGCCGAAGAAGACGTCGCCAAAACAGCAGTAATCACACCATTTGGATTGTTTGAATTTATTTATATGCCATTTGGTTTACGAAATGCCGCTCAAACTTTTCAACGGTATATAGATATTGTTTTGAGAGGCCTCGACTTTTGCTTTGGATATTTGGACGATATCCTTGTCGCTTCGAACAGCCTGGAACAACACAAGCAACATTTAGAAGTTCTTTTTAAGAGACTGAGCGAATACGGCATCAAAATCAACCCGAGTAAATGCCATTTTGCCAAAGAAAGTGTACAATATTTGGGTTATACGGTCAACAGCGAAGGGATTCAACCTTTGTCCACGAAAGTCGATGCGATACGAAACGCGAAACGCCCAGAAACTATTATGGAGCTTCGAAGGTATTTGGGACTTCTAAATTTTTATCGTCGCTTCATGAAGAATGCAGCTGAAGTACTGTTACCATTGAATAAATTGATTGGTAATAGTAAGAAAAACGATCGAACACGAATACAATGGACACAACAAAGTGAAGACGCATTTGAGAAAAGCAAAGGCTTGCTCGAAAGTACCGCATTGCTTTCTCATCCGATTTTAAATGCACCAATAGCGTTATGTACCGATGCGTCGAACTTTGCGATGGGAGCTGTACTGGAGCAGCAGCAAAATGCGACATGGAAGCCTTTAGGTTTCTTTTCAAAGAAATTCAGCAACGCACAAAGAAATTATAGTACTTATGACAAAGAACTTCAAGCGATTTATTCTGCTATTAAATATTTTCAGAGTCGACTTGAAGGAAGGCAATTTCTGATCAAAACGGATCATCTTCCATTAACACATGCGTTTTTACAGAAATTATCGAAGCCTACTCCACGACAGGCACGACAACTTGCATATATTTCGCAATTCAATGCTGAAATTATGTATGTTAAAGGAAGCTTGAATATTGTCCCAGATGCTTTATCACGGTTAGAAGGAATTGAAACAACTGCGCTGGATCCGGAAGAAATTGCAGTTGAACAACAGCGGGACGAAGAGTTAAAAAATCTTTTGGATTCGACTACATCATCACTTCAACTGAAAGAATTTCCTGTAGATAATAATCACATTTTATATTGTGATGTTTCAACAGGCACCGTAAGACCGTTTATTCCTAAACAACTTCGACGAAGAGCATTCGACTCAATTCATCGATTATCGCATCCAGGAGTAAAAGCGAGTAAGAAGTTGATTCGCAAACGATATGTGTGGCCGCAAATGGATAAGGACATAGCAATATGGACTAAAAATTGCATTAATTGTCAGCGATCGAAAGTACATCGACATACCGTACAATCACCAATGCATTTTCCGTCGACAGACAAACGATTCGAACATGTACATATTGATATTGTCGGACCACTGCCAGCTTCTCAGAATTTTCGATATCTGTTTACAATGATCGACAGGTTTTCGAGATGGACTGAAGCTGTTCCTACAACTGACACGCTTGCTGACACAATTGCAACTGCATTCTATACATCATGGATTGCCAGGTTTGGAACACCTCGAATTATAACTAGTGACAGAGGAAGTCAATTCGAATCTTCGCTATTTCGATCGTTAACGAAGTTAATCGGTTCAAAGAACATCAAGACAACAGCATATCATCCTGCTTCGAACGGAATGATCGAGCGATGGCATCGAACATTGAAAACAGCTTTAATGTGCCACGAAACGATGAATTGGATTGATACGTTACCTACCGTTTTGTTAGGACTACGCACCATGTACAAGGAAGAAATGAAGTGTTCTCCTGCCGAAATGATTTACGGGACATCGTTGCGACTGCCTGGAGATTTTTTTGTGGAAAACAATGCTCCAAATGATCCATCAATCTTTCTTGAAAAATTCAAACGAGACATTCGTCGATTGAAGCCTACACCAGCGTCACATCATCGAACAGACAGCATTTTTGTACATAAAGATTTGCCGAAATGCAGTCATGTTTTTTTAAGAGTGGATTCGTGTAAAAAACCACTGCAACAACCGTACACTGGCCCGCACGAAGTAATCAAGAGAATATCGGATCGCGTGTACACAATAAAAAAAGACGAAAAGGAAATTAACGTTTCAATAGAAAGACTGAAACCAGCATTTATCTTGAATGAAAATTTGGATTTTTTGCCAGACAACGCAAAATTAATAGCACCACGACCACTGGTTCGAAAAACATATTCTGGACCCAAAACAAAAAAAGTACGATTCGAGACAAATGCTTAGGGGGGAAGTACTGTGGCAGCCCTGAATTGCATTCTAACGAACACAGCGCCGTGAGAGTCAGTGCTTGATATTGGAAGTAATGCAAAGGAAAATAACCGGCGATCGCGATACAGAGGATACTCATACGAAGAGAGTTGTCACGACAAGAGTGAATTTAGTTTTACAAATGTAATCGTATTAAAGCTAATAAACAAGTAAGATCCCGAGCCGTTCTAGTTTTAATATATATTGTAGTAGACACTACATTTGGACTGTCGTCTGCCATCTGTCGTGTGCGTCCGCCATTTGTCGCCTTCCGTCTGCCATCTGTCGGCCGCCATCTGTTCTGTGCCGTGCGTCGTCTGTCGTGTGTCGTCTGTGATCCGTCGTCTGCCATCTCTCGTCTGTTGTCGGTCGTCTGATGCACAGTAGATCTACTATAGGCAGTACCCTTACAAAAATGACCCCACTTGCAAATGTGCTTGCAGAAGCTTATCTGTACACCTCAGAGGCGCTAAACAAGGAAAATGCATAATCTTCATCAAATCGTATTGGTAAGAGAGAGATCGGTGGGCTTTTGCTATTCTGGTACTACGGCGTGCTCACCCATATATCAAAAAGTTGTTTCACGTATTCACTTATCCATAAGCAAAAACTTCCCAATCTCAACAATATATTGGCAAGTCTCGGCGGTATGTCAAACGCAGCTGATCGGGTTTTCGGTACATCTCGCTCATGCTCAAGGGCAAAACAATTTGAAATCGTGTGTACTCGCACTGATTTCCCCCCTTGAGGGGCAAGGGGGAGTGAGGTAGCTGTCTAGTATCTAACTGTGGTTTGATGTCTGTTGTCTATCATCTGTCGTCTGTTCTCGGTCGCCTGTCGTCGGCCGTCTGTCGTCTGGCGTCTACCATCTGTCGTCGGCCGTCTTCCATCTGTCGTCTGCAGTCTGCGATTTGTTGTCTGGCATCTATCATCTCTCGCCTGCCATCTGTCGTTTGCCATCCCTCGTGTGCCGTCTGGCATCTGTCGTCTACTGTCGGTCGTCTGTCATCTGGCGTGTGTCGCCTGTCATCTGTCGTCCATCGCCTGTCATCTATTGTCGGTCGTCTGGCATCTGGCGCATGCCGCCTGTCGTCTTTCGGATGTCGTCTGCCATCTCTCGACTGTCGCGTGTCGTCTGTCGTTTATCTGGAATCTAGAGTCTGTCGCCTGTCGGCTGTCATCTCCCGTCAGTCGTCTCTCGGTTATCGTCTGCCATCTGTCGCCTATCGTGTGTCGTTTGCCGTCTGTCGTCTGCCGTCCATCCCCTGTCGTCTGTCGTCAACGATCTGGCATCAGTCGGCTGTTGTCTGCCATCTGCCGCCTGTCGTCTGCCGCCTGCGGCCTGCTGCCTGTTGTCTGTCGTCTGACATCTATCGCCTGTCGTGTGTCGTCTCTCGGCTGTCGTCTGTCGCACAGTAGATCTACTATAGGCAGTACCCTTACAAAAATGACCCCATTTGCAAATGTGCTTGCAGAAGCTTATCTATACACATCAGAGACGCTAAACAAGGAAAAGGCATAATCTTGGTCAAATTGTATTGGTAAGAGAGAGATCGGTGAGCTTTTGCTATTCTGGTACTACGGCGTGCTCACCCATATAGTAAAAAGTTGTTTCACGTATTCACTTATACATAAGCAAAAACTTGCCAATCTCACCAATACATTGGCAAGTCCGGGCGGTATGTCAAACACAGCTGATCGGGTTTTCGGTACATCTCGCTCACCCTCAAGGGCAAAACAATTTGAAATTGTGTGTACTCGCACTGATTTCCCCCCTTGAGGGGCAAGGGGGAGTGAGGTAGCTGTCTAGTATCTAACTGTGGTCTGTCGTGTGTTGTCTTTCGTCTGCCATCTCTCGTCTCCCGTATGTCGTCTGTCATTTGCCGTCTGCCATCTGTCTTCTCCCGTCTTTCCGTCTGTCCGGCTCTCGGTTTTTTTTTTCCTTTTTAAGGTTTTGTGTTTACACCGTTTACCGTCTGTCTGTCTGTCTGTCCGTCTGTCTGTCTGTCCGTCACACGCATTTTTCTCGGAGACGGTTATAGCGATTGACACCAAATTTGGTAGAAAGGTGGGAACTGTGAACGCTCATACAGTGAATTACATCCTTTTACGTCGAATTTAAGGGAGGGTCCCCATACATGCAAAAGGGGCGTGTAAAATTTTTTTTGATCAAATATAGTCATGTGGGGTATCAAATTAAAAGTCTCGATTAGTACTTTTCAAAGCCGATCTTAGTTTTGACATTCATTGGAAGGGTGGGGAGCGCGGGGGGTTGAAAGTGATCACTTCTTTAAGGGGGCCATTCTCAGAAACTACCAAACCGAAAAATCTGAAAAAAATCAGGAGGCTGCCACTATATGGTGCCTGGACTCCGAAATACCTTCCATGCCGATATCTGTTTAAATAAAGTTAATAATAGTATATTACTACAATTTTTTGTAATTGGTTAGAAACCCCCCTTAAGTTCATCCTAGTACCATGAAATTTTGCAGTGATATAGGTTATAATATAGAGCATGATCTTACCAAGTTTGGTGAAAATTGCACTATTACTAACAAAGTTATAATACCTCAAATTTGTTGCTTCTTTGAAAATTGAAGACTATGAATGTCAATATCACCCGAAAGTGGATGCTCTCACATAATATATGGATATATTACGTGCTACGTACTAAGAAATACACAAAGCCTTTCGTACCTGAAGCGTCCAGCTTCCGGTTTCCCGACTTGTTGTTTTTTATAGGTGGAAATCTTCAGAAGAATCTGGGCTAGACACGCCAGAGAGTGGGATTTTTAGCCACTTAAACCACCCCCGACTTCCCCCCTACCCCGTGCAACCTCCTTTAAAGATTACATCACGGGGCGGAGTTAGCTTACTTTAGCTAGGTCTCCTTTCATCTACCCGCGGGGTTCGTAACCGTGTCTTCCTCACTTCTTCTACTTTTCGCAATTTATCCTGGATTACTGCGATCATGGAATTGATCGCATCCCAATCTTCCTGACAGGTTACCATTCTTCGGACAAAATTTTCCGGTGACAGCACATCACTTAGAGTTTCCTCTAGGTTCCTCCTTTCTTCCACGAACCTAAGACACTGGAAGAAAACGTCCGCTGGGTCCTCTGGGACCCCGCAGTTTGGACAATTAGGCGAGGTGTCCAATTTAAACCTGTACAGGTATTGACGGTACCCTCCATGGCCGGTGAGAAACTGGGTGAAATTATGATTGATCTCCCCATGCTTTCTCTCCAGCCACTCCCTGATGGAAGGGATCAACCTGTAAGTCCAACGACCCTTTTCTGACTGGTCCCATCGCTGTTGCCATCTGCTTATGGATCTCTCCCTTTCGGCTTTTTTCACCTGAGATAAGGGAGAGATGGACCTGGTGTTATAAATGTTCATCATTTCGGTTGAAGGCATCCCCCTTAGGGATTTTCTTCTGTAAACCGTACTCAATTTATGTGTATTGCCTAAAACATGCAGTGCTTTTCCCCAAACTGGGACTGCATACAGCATGATAGAGCTCACCGCCCTGGCTATGAGCAGCCTGCAAGTGTGCCGCGGGCCTCCTACATTCGGCATCATCCTTGCCAGAGCCATACTCGTGGCGGATGCTCTTTTACAAGTATGCCCCAAGTATTTGATACCCGCTTGAAAGTGATGATCCGATTCTAATGCAGGCGTAATTTCATTTGCGGCGCTTAGTGATGAGGACCGCTTCCTTCTTTTCCTCGGCGAGTGCCAGTCCACCACTCGCTAACCAAGCCTCAACAACACTGATTGCTTCGCCTGAATACAACTCAGCATCCTCGAGATGCTTTGCGACCACAACCAGTGCTATATCATCGGCGTAACCCACCATCGTGGCCTCCTCCGGAACTGGAAGGTTGAGTACATCATTATACATAATGTTCCACAGTAGTGGGCCTAGTACAGAGCCCTGTGGGACACCCGCGGAGACAACGTTCTCTTTCTCCTTCATCGGTATCATACCAGAATGTCCGCTTTTTCAAGTAGCTATCGATAATAGTGGCGAGGTAGGTGGGAACACCAATCGTCGCTAGAGACTTTCGTATAAGGTTCCAATTGGCCAAAGTAAATGCATTCCTCACATCCAAGATCACCATCACGCAATATTTGCTGGTACATCCCCTTCCGTGAATTGCATCGGCCAAGCCAGTAACCATTTTGATGGCATCAATGGTTGATCTGGCTTTACGGAACCCATACTGCCTATCTGAAAGGCCCCCTTGGCTCTCGACGACTGGAAGTAATCTATTGTAAATAATCCGCTCCAACATTTCCCCATAGTGTCTAGGAGACATATGGGTCTATAGGAGGACGGTTCCCCTGAAGGTTTGCCAGCCTTAGGCAGCAGCACCAGCTTCTGCCGCTTCCATGGTGCAGAAAAGATACCCTCCGACATGTACGTTTCGAACAGATCCGCGAATATATCCGGTCTACATTTGATGGCAAGTTAGGGCCTTATTAGGTATGCCGTGAAGACCCGGGGCTTTACTGTCGCCTATTCGACTGCAGATCTCCACCAGCTCGTCTCTGGTGACTGGTGGAATCGGCGTCACATTTGGGGGGCGCTGGAAGGTATCAGTACCCCCCTCTTGTTTGGGAAATAACCCCTGGATTATTTTCAACATATATATTGCCAGGCCATGTCACGTGCTAACGCAGGGCTGACAAAAGTCAGACCTATAATTGAACCAGTTTCCCCTTCCCTATTAGTGTTTATATCGCCTTCGTTGGCCAGAACCACAACCAGCTGGGCGAATGCTTCTAATAAGCACGGCCCCCTTGCGTTAGTTTCTTTGCTCCACTCGATAACCCACGCATTAAAGTCACCGGCTATCACCTTTGGAATTCGTCCCCATGCGTCGTGAACAAATCGTCTAGCAGGTCTTCAAATTCAGGCAGTGTGAGGCTCGGTGGGGCGTAACAGCTATTTACGAATAATACCGGTTACTTTTGCTCACACAAAGCCTTTAGCCGCCTGACCCATGCTATATTGTATGGCTTGACGACCGCACGCCCATATCGCCGCTCCACCAGTCGAATCTGTGACCCATACACTACCGTCAAGATTTCTGTACGGTTCGCTAATGATAGCAATCTCCATCGCGGATTCGTAAGTGGTCTGCGCAAGCAAATCTTGTGCGACCCTGCAATGATTAAGGTTTATTTGTATTAACCTCATTTTTTCATTGCAGTTAGCGCCTTCCTAAATTTTGGGCATTTACCACTTCCGGCAATATG
This sequence comes from Hermetia illucens, assembly GCF_905115235.1. Taxonomy (NCBI): domain Eukaryota; kingdom Metazoa; phylum Arthropoda; class Insecta; order Diptera; family Stratiomyidae; genus Hermetia; species Hermetia illucens. Next base: position 122,956,256 of record NC_051849.1, on the reverse strand, counting down.
CCGGTTATCCCTTCCCTCCTTTTCTTCGCACAAAATGCATTTGGGGTCTCTATTGCACTCCTTGGCAATATGTCCTTTTTCCCCACATCTTCGACATCGATCGGACCGATCGATGCCGCTAGTGCATGCCTTCGCGAAGTGTCCAAACATTAAGCATTTAAAGCACCTATTTAAAAAGATCTGTTCTCCTAGTCGGCAAACAACCCATCCAATTCGAACCTTCCCCACGGCCAACAACTTCTGCGCTGACTCCACTGGCAGTCGCATTGTGGCTGTTTGAGTACCGCCATAAGCTTTTCCTAGGCTCACGAATTCCTCCGAATTCCTCCAACTTGAATTGTTGCTTCAAGGCAGTGCAGATCTCTTCTCTAGTTGTTACCTCATCGAGATCCTTGCACTGTATATAGACTTGATGTTTTTGGGAACGAACCGCGAAATTCTCCCCAAGTGAGTTTATAACTTGGTTACGAAAGCCGTCGGTTTTTCCCACGCTGGATTTTTTCAGCTCAAACATGAGATCCCTCTTCTGGGTCCTCCCGATTTTGGTGACACTTCCGCCTAGGTCGGGGTCAGATTTCACATTCTTCAGTATCTCCACATATGTTAGATGTCCTTTGCTAGAGATTACAATTGCCTCCGGGCGAATTCGCACCTTTGGTTTCTTATTTCTTTTTTTATTCGCGACCTTAGTCCAATCATCGTTCTTATTTTCTTTCAGTTTCGGTTCACAAGCCTTTACTACTTTTGGTACTTTAGGCCCTTCTGAACTTTTAGTTCCGTTTGTTGGACTGGTCAAGACCCCTTTTTTCCTTTTTGGGGCCTGTTGATTCCCCACAGCTTCCCCCTCCTTGTCTCGCACTCTTTTACTTGAGCGAAGGTCGGCAACTTTGTACTTGGGCCGCCTGTGACACTGTTGAGGCCGGGATGTCCGGCTTTTCCTTAGGCTTTCTTATTTCTTCTATTTCTTCCTGCGACCTATTGTAAAGCACCCAGATGACTCTCACCATGTTCTTAATGGCTTGGTGCACGTTGTGCTTGTCCTTGATGAATTCGGACAGCTCAACTATTTTAGTCCCGAGCTGCATAAAAGGTAGTTCTTCTGGGTCAGGGCTCTGTTCTCAGTGAGTCCTGCCCAGATTACTTCTTTTACTGACTCCTTCACCTTTTTCAGTTGCTGAGCTCCCATGAGCTTTCTCTTTTGCCGGCTTTGATATTGGAGGAGATCGTAGAATTGATGAGCTTCTCCTGAATGGATCTATTTGCTGCTGCTGGAGTACCTCTTGATCAGATCCTATGGGTGTCGAAATCGCCTTTTTTGGTCAGCTATCTCCTTTTAGCCCATCATTCTTTGCCTCTGCAATTGGTGGTCTTGGCAGAGTTGTGCTTCGTTTCAACATCTCCTTCTCCAAATCTTAAAACACTTGTAGTATTAGACGCAACGGTGGCCAAGTTGTCCACCACCGCGGCACTGCGGTCGAGGGATATCGACAGCCGGGAGCCCGCTTGCTCACTCCCAAAAGCCGCCGCTACTGGGGTTCCGAGCCCCTACACCGTAACTTTACTCCTCAACTCGTCCATGTTGGTTTTATTTTCTCGGTGTCCTTCCCATAACCATTTTGGTCCACGCACCAGAGATGAGCAAACAGTACCCCATGCACAGTCAGAAAAGAAAAGTGCATGAACACATATTTACACATCAATAGGTATGCCCCAATCCGCCAGCTGGGGTCGCGCCTGATGGGAGATCTGGCCACTCCTGACAGTCGCCTGTCGTCCGTAGTGTGTCGTCTAACGCCCGTCGTCTTTCGGCTGTCATCTGCCGTCTGTCGTCTGCCATCTGTCGTCCGTCGTCTGCCATCTTTCGTCGCCGTCTGTCGTGTATCGTCTGTCGCCTGTCATCTGCCATCTGTCGTCTGTCGTCCCCATCTGTCGTCTCTCGTCCGTCGTCTGTCATCTGCTGTCTGCCATCTGGCGTCTGCCACCTCTCGTCGGCCATCTGTCATCTGACGCCTGTTGCCGGTCGTCTGTCATCTGCCGTCTGGCGTCTGTCGCCTGTCGTCTGCCATCAGTCGCCTGCCGTCTGTCGTCGCCATCTGCCGTATGTCATCTGTCGTATGCCATCTGTCGTATGCCATCTCTCGTCTGTCGTCTGCCATCTGTCGACTGTCATCTGCCGTCTTCCATCTGTCGTCTCCCATCTCTCGTCCGCCGTCTGCCATCTCTCGTCTGCCGTCTGTCGCGTGTCGTCTGGCGTCTGTCGTCTCTCGGCTGTCGCCTGTTATCGGTCGTCTGTCATCTGCCGTCCGCCATCTGTCGGCTGTCATCTGCAGTCTGCCATCTGTCGTCTGGCTTCTGTCGCCTGTTGTCAGTCGTCTCGCGTCTGTCGCCTGTCGTCTCTCGTCAGTCGTCGCCGTGTGTCGTCTTTCGTCTGCCATCTCTCGTCTGCCGACTGTCGTCTATCGTCTGCCATCCGTCGTCTGACGCCTGTGGTCTGCCATCTGCCGTCTGCCGCCTGCACCTGCCGTCTATAGTCTGCCATCTCTCGTCTGTTGTCGGTCGCCTTTCGTCAGTCCTCTGTCGGCTGCCGTCTGGCGTGTGTCGGCTGCCGTCTGCAATCTGTCGTCTGCCATCTGTCGTCTGTTGTCAGTTGTCTGGCGGTTGTCGTCGGTCGTTTGTCCGTTGACATTTCAATCAATTTGTTGGCATTTAGACTGTCATTTTCAATGTTCCCCATCAGATTTCAAAGAGACATTTTCCATGAAAATTACAGAAAATTGTGGGACAATGTAGAATTGTATGAGAATAGGCGTATTTTCATTTCAAATGGTATAATCACACCTACCAGCTTCATTTCATTTAGATGTTCTGATATAATGAAGGGAAAAATCACTGATCACTGACGGGAATACCCGTTGGAATTTGTTCATATTGCACTGCCATATAAAGCGTTTTTCGCCAATGTGAAAGGGATGATTTATTTATAAAATGAGAAAATAAGACAATCTTGAATTTAAAGAATATCCAGATGGTTTTCTTTTATAAGAATATAATTACTTGGTGGAAATCAATTTTATTCACAAATTTTATTAGAAGAAATGGAAAGCTTAAGAAACACTGACGGAAATGTGCGTTGTGATTTGCTTCTGTTTCTTTACATTTACACTGTAGTGTTCAATGTGAATAGTGCATCGTGTTTCATCTCAGAATTTCTGTTAAATTCCACCTTCCACTCTCCCCGCGGGACTCCCATTTGGTATTACGCCGCGGGGCTGGATCAGAATTTATTCTGCGCTCATGTCAACATTCGTGTTCCTCTCGCGTTCATTGTTTTCGGATGACTTCCTCCTGCCTAAGCTTCTTTCCGACGGCTGTAACCACTTTTTCAACTTCGGTCCATATCCCCTTGGCTTTCACCATAAGCTCCATGATATTTTCGGGTGTAAAGTGCTCCCCGGTTGTAGCTTCTAATGTAGCCCTTTGAGTTTCGAATCTCGGGCAGTGAAAAAAGACGTGTTGTGCGTCCTATGGAATGTTTGTACACTGTGGGCAATATGGCGAATCATCACGTCCAAATCGATACAGATATGCTCGATAGCCTCCGTGTCCGCTCAAGAATTGAGTTAGGTCGAAACCTACTTCACCGTGCGGTCGTTCCATTTCCGGATATCCCATATGATTTTGTGAGTCCAACGGCCTTTTTCTCTCGAAAAGTACAGGGAGCAACCGCACCAGGTGCGGAAGTTTTACCAACAAGTCAGCAGGATGAAGCCTTATACACCTCGATGCTCATCCTGCCGAGACAAAGAGGGAAATCTGATTTCCGACAGAATGGGCATATTAGAGCGATGGGTTGAGTACTTTGATGAGCTACTGAACAACCAGAACATCGGCGAGTTGGAGGTCCCGCCAACTGAAGACGACGGACAAATACTGCCACCACCAAGTTTAGGAGAAACAGTCCGTGCAATTCATCGGCTAAAAAATCATAAATCGCCAGGAGCCGATGGAATTACAGCCGAATTGGTTAAATATGGAGGCGACCAGTTACACCAAGTGGTTCATCAACTTGTGCTCAAGGTATGGGACAGCGAATCAATGCCTGACGATTGGCAGCGAGGCATAATCTGTCTCATACATAAAAAGGGAGATATCACACAGTGCAGCAATTATAGAGGTATCACGTTGCTGAGTACCATCTATAAGATATTCTCCACTATCTTGCTAGGCCGGATAGACCCATACGCCCAGAACATCATTGGCCCATACCAAAGAGGCTTCACTCCAGGCAAATCAGCAACAGATCAGATTTTCTCTCTGCGGCAGGCGATGGAAAAACTGTTGGAATATGGACAACAGTTGCACCATCTGTTCATCGACTTTAAAGCCGCCTATGATAGCATAGCCAGGGTAAAACTGTACACGGCCATGAGGGAATGCGGTATCCCGACGAAATTAATAAGACTGACTAGGCTGACCCTGACCAATGTGCGAGGCCAGATAAAAGCAGCAGGATCACTCTCAAGACCATTCGACATCAACAACGGTCTACGACAAGGGGATGCGCTATCATGCGTCCTCTTTAACCTGGCCCTCGAGAAGGTGATCCGTGATGCTGAGGTGAATGCAAGAGGTACGATCCTCTTCAAGTCCACCCAACTACTGGCCTATGCTGACGATATCGACATCATGGGAAGAACCACCCGAGACGTTCAAATTGCCTTCATCCAGATCGAGCAGGCGGCGCGAGATCTTGGGCTACACATCAATGAAGGCAAGAGAAAATACATGGTGGCAACGTCAGCACCGAAGACGAATCAACCAACAACATCAAACCGCACTGGTCAAACACAAACACGAACAAGAATAAGGATAGGGGAATACAACTTTGAGACCGTTGACAATTTCTCCTATCTAGGGTCGAAAATCACAACCGATAACAACTACGATGATGAAATCCGCGCACGGTTGTTGTCAGCCAACAGAGCCTACTTCAGCTTACAAAGACTGTTCCGCTCGAAACGTCTCACCATAGGGTCAAAGCTCTTACTGTACAAGACTATGATCTTGCCAGTCCTCATGTATTCCTCGGAAACTTGGGTTCTTAGCAAGAAAAATTGCGAACTCTTGGCCGCGTTCGAGAGAAGAATCCTCCGAAGAATTTTTGGCCCCCTACATGAGGATGGACGATTCCGTAGCCTACACAATGACGAAATCTATGAGCGATACCATGACCGTCCGGTTGTGGATAAAATCCGGCTCAATAGGTTACGGTGGGCGGGTCACTTAATCCGTATGGATGAAGATGATCCCACCCGGAAAGTCTATAAGGGCAATATCTATGGTAGGAAAAGAAGACGAGGCAGACCCTGCCTAAGATGGAGCGATGGCGTGGGCCAGGACGCCAGACAGCTTTTAGGGATATCGAATTGGTGGACCTCGGCGCAAAACCGGGATGTCTGGAGTTCCTTATTAAGGCAGGCCTAGACCGGATACCGGTTGTAGCGCCGTTGATGATGATGATGATGATGAACGGCCTTTTTCTGACTCATCCCACTTCTCTTGCCATTCCACGACAGTTTCAGCTCGTGCGAACTGTCGTCGACGGGCAGGAGATTCTCCGGTGAGGTACGTTCGATCGTAAAGTCGTTGTATTTCTTTCGCCAGAATCTCAATCGGGATCATTCCTGCTATCACGCAAGCTGCTTCATTAGAAATTGTTCTGTAAGCGCAACATGTTCGGAGTACACTTATGCGATACGCAGTTCCAATCTTTTTCTTATTTATTATATTTTCCAGTGCATCTGTCCCATACTGGTGCTGCATACAGTAGGATCGAACTGACCACCCTTGAAATAAGGAGTCGACGGCTCGGCCTTGGGCCGCCTATATTTGGTAGCATTCTCGCAACCAGCGCTCCGATGTTATATGCCTTGGTTGCTGCACCCTCCACATGCAATCTGAAATTCAACCTCTGGTCAATCATTACACCTAAGTACTTAAGTGCAGGCTTGGAATAAATTGTTTGCGTTCCAACTTTGATCTTCATGGAAGTGCACTTTCTCCTCTGTCCGTCTGTCTTTTTTTTTCGGCGTTGGAAGGTGGAAAGATTCAAAACCTACTGCTGGCTCCTGCCACGCAGTCTGTCTGTCTTTTTTTTTTAAGGAGGTGGAAATCTTCAAAAGACTCTGGCTATAAGTAACCTAGAGGTATGCCGTGGCCCTCCCACGTTCGGCATCATCCTCACCAGGGCCATACTAGCAGTGGATAATTTATCGCGAACTTACTGTACGTGTTGCTTATAGCTAAGCTTCCTTTCTATCACCACCCCCAAGTATTTGATGGCCGGCTTGGAAATGAAATGATTCCCGATTCTAATAAAGGTGTAATTTCTCCTCCGGCGCTTAGTGATGAGGACCGCTTTTGTTTTTTCCTCCTTGTGAAAGAGTCTAGGGTCACTAGAGCGACATTTTTGTTGTCTCCTAAGAAGTGGGACATAAAAGCCCTAGTAGGGCTTTCAACGGGACACTGCTCCTTAAACTACCATATGAAAAAGCTTGGGGTAGTGGTTTCGGCTATGTACAGCCAATGTGAGGAGACGGCCCTGCACTTTTTATGCAGACACCTTACCAAGTTTTTAGCATTTTCTACTTTTCCGAATTTTCAGAGCAAATTGTTTAGAACATTTTTTTCCAAATTTAAACACCATAATTTATTGATGTTAACTAATAATAATAATAATAATCGTTGGCGCAACAATTCATATTGGATCTAGGCCTTGAAGTGTGTTAGAGCACTTCATTCAAGACCGTAACGGTACACTATAGTATACTGTAGGAGGCAATGTGGTCAGCATTGCGCTCGCCCGAGATTATTACCCTGATTTAACTCAGGTACTCATTCACAGCTGAGTCGACTGGTATCCGACGTCAAATCACGATACAAATTCCACTGTCACCAGCCTTGTGCTCTAACCACTCAGCTATCCGGACACTGTTAACTAATATTTAATTTTAAAGTATTTACTCCTCACGATACCCCATACGAATACCTCAAAACGAAACCAAGAACTTCGCAAATGCGCAAATCACTACCTGGGTACTTTTTGTGATTCTTCGATTCTCTAGTTTGGTTGTTTTATTTTGATTCTGTTTCGAATGAGTGAATCTTTGATTCAGTAGCAAGTCAGACAAATGAATACTCAATATTCATTGTATATCTTATTCGAAAATTAGAATATGATTTATTAGTACAGTGAATGGAGCCATTTTTGAGTGCATTCATGCAGGTCTCTAGTAAGTAACTATAAAATTTTGCTTCTTTGAACCTTCATAACAGAACTCGTAATTCCTAGGAATCATTTACACCAAATTTGTAAATCACGAGGATTGTGACTACAAAATTCGTGAAAGTGTGTTTCGATAATCGCAAGTGGTAAGTAGCTATACGACTTTGCTTCTTTAAACCTTCATAACAAGATTCTTAATTTCCAGGAATAATTTGAAGCAAATTGAAAAATTCAATTTTCGCCCATGTCGCGTCTCCGTCGCACCGCCTTCCGAGCTAGATCCAACTCCAGGAGTTTTGTCTGCACCACGGCTACTGCCTCATTTACCGCCATCCAGTTTTCCTCCGACTTCAGCATCTCTTCCACCAGGTTGGAGGGCTCGATGTCCGCCCCTAAGATGCTATTCAACCTCCTTTTCTGCTTCAGAAATCTGGGACAATGGAACATAACGTGCTCCGGGTCCTCGGGTGTAGCACCGCATTCAGGACAGTTGGGAGACTCGTCCAACTCGAAGCGATGCAAGTACTTCCTATAGCCACCGTGTCCCGTAAGGAACTGTGTCAGGTGATAATTCAATTCTCCGTGCTTTCGGTTGACCCATTTCTCGATACATGGGATTAATATATGGGTCTACCGGCCCTTGTCGGAGTTATCCCACCGTTGTTGCCATTTGCCACACAACTCACTCCTGATGGCTTTTCGGAAATCCGCATTCACCTCGGCTGGATTTCCCTTGCGTTTTTCGTAGAGCCAGCATGCTTCGCTCGCCAGAAGATCTATAGGGATCATTCCTGCGATGATACACACTGCCTCCGTCGACGCCGTCCTAAATGCGCTGCACACCCTTAGGGCAATTGGCCGGTATGCCGAACTTATCTTTCTCCGGTTGACAGCGTGGTTCAACGCTCCCGCCCAGACAGGGGCCGCGTATAGCAGGATCGACCTCACCACTCCCGCGATGAGTAGCCTCCGACTATACTTCGGCCCTCCCACGTTAGGCATCATCCTTGCAAGGGATGAGCTGGCATTTGCTGCCTTCTCTCGCGCTAATCCAACTGTCCCTTGAAACTCAACTTGACATCGATCATCACCCCCAGGTATTTGACAACTTTATATGAATGTACTTATAGTTATGTATTTATAGCCAGAGTTATATGTAGTGATAGTTATATATATATAGATATCGTTTTATGTAGTTATAGTTATATATATAGTTATGTATTTATAGCCAGAGTTATATGTAGATATAGTTATATATATATAGATATAGTTTTATGTAGTCATAGTTATATATAGTCATAGTCGCATGTAGGTAGTCACCTGTGCGAAGTTGCCAAATCTCCCATCAGGCACACCCCTTCGTGCGGATAAGGGAACGCTCGGCGGATATGCTATAAGTGTGCACGCATACGGATGCCTGCGTGCATGGGCATACTTATGCGCAGACCGGGTAGGTGGGAACAGAAAGCCCACCCGTGGACAAAAATTGGCTATGGGAAGGACACCCAGAAATAAAACCGAAGATGAAGCACAGGAGGAAAGATAAAGGTATGGTGCAGGGCTTTTCGTAGTAGTGGAAAGCTGGGCCTCATAATTGAAAGTCCTACTCCCAAGGGGAAAAGTGCAGGAAGAAAAGGAAGAAACTATGACGCCTAGCTAACCGGGCGTGGCGATGCAGCGACCAATCGGGAGGAAGGCCCTGCATGAAAGAGGATTGACGGCGGCAGGCATAAAGGCGGCCCAGGCAACATAAGTGACGACATTCAAAACACGGGAGAGGAGAAAGCGAGGAAGAAGCTCCGGAATGCCCCAGCTACGAAGCGTACTCAAGATAGTCTCCCTGCTCACACCCTCGAAAGCTCTTTTGAACTCTACGCACTGTTCCCAAATGATCGGTAGGTTGTTGATGTGCTCAAAGCTGGATGACCCGGAGCGGATAATAGTCTGCTATCTGTTAGCTGCCGAAGACACTATTTGAGTTGCAAGTGCTAATTATTAATGTTACTGCATTAGTTCCGTTGCTTCCATTCATAAGAAGTTGGGGTACCGGAAGCTTCGCGCTTCAGGTATGAAAGATTTTGTTTGTTTCTTCTGTGAGTATCTATCTCATTTGAACGCAGCCCTTTATGTATATGTATTTAACATGTCACGCTACTCCCTTTGGTGTGAAATTGATATTTAGTTGAAGTAAATTCACACGGTAAAGTAAACTTTCAGCTACTGTAACTTTTTTAGTAATAGTACAATACGATTTTGATCAAACTCGGAAATAATATGCTTCATACTATAATCTGTATTACTTCAAATTTTTATTGCTCTAGGGGTTTTTTACTCAAGTTCCCCAAAAATATAGTAATATACTATTATTAACTTAATTTGGGCAGATATCAGCACAGAGAGTATTTTGAGGCTTGGACACTGTATAGAGGCAGGTTCATGATTTTTTCCAGACTTTCCAGTTGGGTAGTTTTTGAGAATGGGTCCGTTAAAGAAATCATCACTTTCGCACTCCCCGCCTTTCCGAGAAATGTCAAAACTTAGACTGGCATCGACAAGTACTAATGAAGACCTTTCATTTGATAACCAACATGACTATATTCGGTGGGAAAAAGATTTACACCCCCCCTAATATCGCGTTCACAGTTCCCACATTCTCAACAAATTTCGTGTTATTCGGTATAACCGTTTCTAAGAAAAGTGCATGGGACAGAAAACAGAGGGACATGTAGACATTGAACCTATTTTAATAAGGTTTTGTTTTGCAAACAAACAAGTTATCCAGCGACTTATCATTAAAGTTGTTATTATTTTTTTGCAAGTTATGATTATATCATTTCTTTTATATGAAAACAAAATCCAACGGGTATTCCCATCAGTGTCAGTGATTTTTCCCTACATTATAACAGAACATGTAAATGAAATGAAGCTGGTAGGTGTGATTATACCATTTGAAATGAAAATATGCCTATTCTCATACAATTCTACATTGCCCCACAATTTTCTGTAATTTTCATGGAAAATGTCTCTTTCAAATCTGACGGGGAACATTGAAAATGACAGTCTAAATGCCAACAAATTGATTGAAATATCAACGGACATTTCAATCAGTTTAATCAATGATTATTACAAAAAATCCAATTGAAATCGGTTCAATTTTCCCCCACCCTACCATAATTTCTTAAGTCGAAATACGTCGATTTCAGCCAATTTGCAAAGTGGCTCGTGATTTCCCGCAAAAGCCACTGTTCTGATGGGTTTTTAAATTTGGCGGGCATCATTGTGAAGGACAATGTTAACGTCAACAATTTCAAAATCATCCAGTTTTTCCAGTAATTATAAGATAAAATGTTATTGAAATCGGTCTCCCCCTAGTTAAAATGCTATCTTAAGCCGAAATGCGTCAGTTTCAACCAATTTTTTAATTTCCTTCGTGATTTCCTGCAAAAGCCCCACTCAGGAATCATTACCCTCGGCTGTCGTCTGCCATCTGTCGTGTGTCGTCTGTTGCCTGTCGTCTGCGATCTCTCGTGTGTCGTCTGCCATCTCTCGGCAGTCATTTGCCATCTGTCGGCTGCCGTCTGCCATCTCTCGTCTGTTGTCGGTCGTCTCACGCCTGCCATCTGTCGCCTGTCGTCTGCCATCTCTTGTCGGCCGTCTGTCGTGTGTCGCTTGCTGTCTGCCTTCTGTCGGCTGCCATCTGTCGTCTACCATCTCTCGTCTGTTATCTGTCGTCTGCCATCTCTCGTGTGTCGTCTGCCGTCTGTCGCCTGCCGTATGTCGTCTGCCATCTGCCGTCTGTCGTCTCTCGTCTGTCGCTTGTCGTCTGTCATCTCTCGGCTGTGGTCGGTCGTCTGTCATCTGTCGTCTCCCATCTGCCGCCTGTCCTGTATCGTCTGATGTCTGTCGTCTCTCGGCTGTCGTCCGTCGTCTGCCATCTGTCGTCTGCCGCCTCTTGTCTATCGGCTGTCGTTTATCGTCTGACGTCTGTCGTCTCCCGTATGTCGGCTGTCGTCTGACGTCGGTCATCTGTGGCCAGTCGTCTGTCATCTACCGTCTGCCATCCGTCGCTTCTCGTCTGACGTCTGTCATCTGTCGCTTGTCGTCTCTCGGCTGTCGTCTGCCGTCTATCGTCTGACGTCTGTCGTTGGTCATCTGCCGTCTGTCAGCTGTCGTCTCCCATCTGTCGTCTCTCGGCTGTCGTCTGTCGTCCGTCCAGGCTTGGTCGGCTCGTCCTGGTCGCTTTCGCCATTTTTTTTCGCCGAGTGCCTGATCTGAAAGCGGACTGCCTTTTGGTCGTTTACCATTGACTTTGATGATCACTCCAATCTTGGGAAGTAAATTGTCTTTAGCGCGAATTACCTGACCATACTATCGAAGACGCGGCTCTCGCAGTTTTTCCACGATCGGTGCAGCTCCATATCGATAGCTTATATCCTCATTTCGCGGCTCTCGCAGCTTGTCCACGATTGGTGTAACTCCATATCGATTGCTTATATCCCCATTTCGGATGTGATCGAAACGTACCACGTCACTAGTCAACACAACATATTCGTCTTCATTACGAAAAGACGCCATTAATTGTCTTTTATAGTCGGCCAACACTCAGAACCATAGAAGGCGATAAGGAGGAGGACATTATGGTAAATTTTAGATTTGACACGTTGGTTGATACGTGAATCACGGAGAACATTAGTTGTGGAACCCCACTTCATCCAGGTTGCGTTAATGCGTGAGGCAATTTCATAACGCAGTTCTCCATTAGCTGATGGAGTTGACCCGAGATATTTAAATCGCTCAGTTCTGGGCAGGTCACTGCCGCTGACAATGATTGTGCCGTCGTCAGAAATTCAGTTTTATTTAGATTCAATCTGAGACCGTGTTCCATGAGGCGATTATTCCATTTTTGGACAAGTTGCTCAAGATCGTTTTTACTATTAGATGGTAGGAACACATCGTCTGTATAAAGCAAGCAATTGAACCCACCGGACGAGTTCTTCTGGGACTAAGCGTTGTCGTACAGCATTCCAGTTGAGTTCGTGTGGCACACGTTCAAACGCTTTCTCTAGATCCAGAAATGCAATGTAAAGCTGCCGATGCTTCTCACGGTGTTTCTCCATGAGCAACCGCGCATCGTCTGTTGCGTCAGTAGTTCCGTAGTTCTTGACAAATCTGGCTTGACTTACGATTATTTGTCAAGAATACTTTCAAAAGTCTTCATAGTATGGGAAAGTAATCGGATCGGACGGTAATTTGAACATTCTGCTGGACTACCTTTTTTTCTATATGGGAACTGTGATACTTTCTTGCCAGTCAGACGGTATTCTACCTTCCTCAATACCTGGTTAAAGAATTCACTGAACCACAGTGTTGGGTCCCAACTCTCCGCTTTCCCGAGCTCAGATGCAATGTCGTCAGCTCCTGTGGCTTTTCCCGATTTGATTCATTTTATCGCCTCGCCTCCTCGACTTCAGTGGCGGTGACAGGTGGAACGGCTCCAAATTTCGGTAATGATTGTGGAAGTGGAGAATAAACAAATTCTTCAGTTGAAATTTGCTCAAAGTATTCTCGCCATCTATCCTTCCCGAATCGACAGTTTGTAAGCAAAGTACTGTTCTTGTCATTAACACAACAGAAGTGTTTGATATCCTATGCGCGTTCGTTTCGGCTATTTGCAAGTCGATACAGATCTCTCTCGCCATCCCGAGTGTCCAGGTTATCGTCAAGATTTTTGTAATGTAATCGCGAAAATGAGATCATTTCTTTTTTCTTCTCACGGCGTCTTATGAGAATATAGTCGATTTGCGTGTTACTGTTCCCACTATAAAATATAGGAAGATTAGACAATCGAACCTCATTCCACGATGGCACCTGTACCGTCTGCCTTTACACCCACATGACCATTAAGGTCGCCGGCAATGATGATATAGTCGTCAGCAGACACGTGACAAGTCTTTTCATCGAGAAGTTGCCAGAAGGCATCTTTCTCGGCATCAGGTCGACTTATCAGTAGTGCGTACGCGGTGAAGACGTGTGCGATCAGCTGATATATGGTAATGGTGAACTTCATCAGCCGATTATCAAATCGTTCGATTTCTTTAGTGGCATCACGGAAACCCTCTGCGATGGCAATGGGAACACCATGTGTAGTCCGCCAAAACAAAGAAGTTTATAGCCATTTTCGTTCGCGTTCTCGTTCAATATCGCAGCACTAGACCATCGGGTTTCTTGGAGAGCGCAGATATCAATGCGCCTTTTCCGAAGTGCTCTTGCGAGTTCCGCGGTCTTTTCAGTTAGGGTGCCAACATAGAAATACAAAATTTGGTACGGTTGTAAGTAGAAGACAGTGCATAATTTTGGGAAGTTGACAAAAATCCAACCATTACCATCAAGGTTGTAGGAGGGCAAAATCGTGAGTTCTACGTGAATTTATGGCACTCTAAGCCATGTATGATGTCATCATCGTATAAAGTGAACTCATATGAAGGGCGGAGTTGGGGTATGGTAATACATATGTATATCAAGGATATTTTGATTTGAAGATATACGCGAATGGGAAAAAGTGAATAGGAAATTTCTCACACAAGATGAACACAAAACGTTTAGATGCGCCTTGTTTAAGGAAGTATCTTCGATAAGGCATAACTTTCATGCCAAATTTTACCTCCTTCCGATATAGAAAGGCGGGGAAAACACTGTAAGGAGCCATTTTTAAAAAGGAAAACTTGAAGAGATTCTGTAAGGAAGCGGAGTCCGACCGAGGAGGCGCGTAAAAGACACTCATGATATCAATTAAGGATAAACACTCACCGCCGATCACCAGGCGTGATTTGCTGCGGAATATTACTATCGCCCTTTTCCACAAGTTTCAGTGGAATCGGACTTTCCCACTGTTAAGGTAGATGCTGATGAAAGCCCCGAATTAACCACAGAAGAATTCTTTCCAAAATATTAGGCGATGACGGCCTTACGGTTTCTTACCAGGGCAGAGGCAAATCGTCAGACGCTGCCTCACCTCTGCCCTGGGAGCAACGTGACCGAAGCGGTACGCAGATGTTAAATGTTCCTTTATATAATTCGCAGAACACAACATGACTACGAATTATATTGATCGTAAATCCGCCCTGTTAACCAGAGCTGATAATATATTTTTGAGAATTGTGGGGTCCTAATTCCACATCAATTTGATGCCAGACCGAAGCAAATGAAGAGCAACTTACTCCCTCTTTTCTAGTCCACGGACCCCTCGTTTAGGGCTTAGCACGCAAACTTTCAAAATATTAGGCGATGATGACTTTACGGTTCCTTACAGGGCTGAGGCAAATCAACAGACGCTGCCTCATCTCTGCCCTGGGACCGACCGAAACGGCTCGCAGATGTTAAATGCTCCTTTATATAATTCACAGAGCACAACATGACTTCGAATTATATTGATCGTAAATCCACCTTGACCTATTGAATATATTTTTTTGAGACTTGCGGGGTCCTATGGAGGGAAGGTCCTAAAAGAGGGAGTATGTTGCTCTCCATTTGATCTTGCCCGGCATCAAGTTGATGCGGACTTAGGACCCCGCAATTCTCAAAATAATTCCTTCCAGCTGTGAAGAAGATTGCCAAAACTAAAGATCCCGCATAAAGCGCTGTTAGAGGCAGTGAAAACAGATTCAAATTATCTCGCTCAAGCATTCATGGCGCGCTTCAATGAAGGGACTTTCCGGAACAGAAGCTAGGGGCAATTGTCAAATCAAAGAAGCCTTTGGGCGATCTTCCTCTTATAGCCCTGTATGTCCTTTATACCGCATCGGAAAAACAGGCTTAGACCGATCACGGGATGCGAGGGTGGCTCAGATAGGCAGTTCGAATTAGTTATTCTCGATGTAAGAAAAATTTTCCATTATGTAAGATGGAGCAAAATAATTGACGTTTTAGCCAAATTAGACACTACTACCTGGTGCGCACAGTCATAGAATTGCTCCGAGAGAGGCTATTTTTTTACGTATTCTGTACTTAAATTTCATCGTCGTAGGTGTTCTCGGTTGTGATTTTCGAGATAAGAGAAATTATCAACGTTCTCAAAGTTATAGTCTCCTACCCTTTTGCTGTCTGTCCGTCTGTCTCAGTCACACGCATTTTTCTCGTAGACGGTTATAGCGATTGACACCAAATTTCATAGAAAGGTGGAAAGTGTGAACGCGCACACATACAGTGAGTTACATCCTTTTACGTTGAACTTAAGATAGGGTCCCCATACATGCAAAAGAGAGGTGTAAAATTTTTTTTCATCAAATATAGTCATGTGGGATATCAAATTAAAGGTCCCGGTTAGTACTTTTCCAAGCCGGTCTTAGTTTTGGCATTTGTTGGAAAGGTGGGGAATGCGGGGGGTTGAAAGTGGTTATTTCTGGAAACCACCCCTTAAGTTCATCCTAGCACCACGAAATTTTGCAGTGATGTAGGCTAGTTTGCTGGAAATCGCACTATTACTAACAAAGTTATAATACGTCGAAGTTGTTGCTTCTTTGAAAATTGAAAACTATGAATGTCAATATCACCCGAAAGTGGATACTCTCACATAATATATAGATATATTACGTGCTACGTTCTAAGAAATACACAAAAGCTTTCGTACCTGAAGCGTCCAGCTTCCAGTTTCTCGACTTGTTCTTATTTGACCAGTGCGATTTGATATTGTTGTTCTTTGTCATTTGGCCTGACGTTGCCACCATGTACTTCGTCTTGCCTTCAATAATGTGCAGCTCGATTTGGATGAAGGCAATTTGTACATCTCCGGTTGTCCTTCCCATCATGCCAATATCGTCAGCATAGGCCAGTAGTTGGGTGGACTTAAAGAGGATCTGGCTGTTGCTTTAACATCTGCATCGCGGACCACTTTTTCTAGGACGAGGTTAAAGAGGAAGTATAATAGCACCCCTCTTTACCTTAAACCGTTGTTGATATTGAATGATGTCAACAGTGTCAGGGTCAACCAAGTAAGTCTTAATAGTTTCGTTGGGATACAGAATTCTCTCATGGTCATGTACAGTTTTATCCTGGAGTCGACGAAAAGATGGTCCAACTGATGATCATAGTCCAATAGTTCTTCCATCGCTTGCCGCAGAGAGAAAATCTGATTTGTTTTTAATTTGCCTGGAGTGCCTCTTTGGTATTGTCCGATGATGTTCGGGACGCATGGGGCTATCCGGCCTAACAAGATAACGCAGAATATCTTATAGAGCGTAGAAAGCAACGTGATGCTGGGTGATATCTCATCTTTTATGTGTGACATAAATAAGGCCCTTTTGGCAATCGTCAGGTATTGATTCGCTGTCCCAGAGCTTGAGTATATACTGATGAACCGCTTGATGTATTTGTTCGGTTCGTCTCCATATTTAACCAATTCGGCTCCTGGCGAATTACGATTTTTAAGTTGAGGGATTGCAGGAACTGCTTCTTCCATGTTTGTTGGTGGCAACGTTTGTTCATCGTCTTCAGTTGGGAGGACCGCCAACTCGCCGACATTATGGTTGTTGAGCAGTTCATACTCAACCCATGACTCCGACCATTCTGTCGAAAAGCAGACTTCCATCTTTGTCTCGGCCAGATGAGCAGAGGTATATAAGGCTTCATCTTTCTGACTAGTTCGATTCTCCCAGGCTTACTTTTTCTTTCTGTGAAGTCGTTTCTCCACTCGACGGAATTCGTGGTCGTGGTCTCATCGATTCGAGGTGGTACTGTTATTCGAGTTCTAACTACCATGCCATGAGATAGTGATCGAAGTCTATATTACCTCCCCCCTTTATGTTCTGATATTTACAGGGTTCAGAATTGGTGGCGTTCGATTAGCACGTGATCAATTTGGTTGAAAGTAGTCCCATCTGGAGGGGCCCACAAACCAGGTATATCCAAAAACTATTTCATTTGACACAGCTAGTTGGATAGTCTGCAATCTGTTGTCATTGGTAGTTTTGCTTAAGCTTTAGGAACAAACGCATCGCCTATATAGCGGCTGTTAAAATCTATGATATGTATGATTTTGATATCACACCTGGGTCAACCTTCGAAGGTTCACTCTACTGCCTCTCCGACTCCGCAGTCTCCTTTGTAGGGAAATGAACGTTAATGAGGATTATATTTCGAAGTTTGCCTCGCAAACGCAGAGTGCACAGCCTTTCACGTATGTTTTAAACCCCAATAAAAACAGGTTTCATTTAAGCTGGTAAGGAAACCTACTCCGAATACATGGTTTACCGGATGGTCACTATAGAAAGTTATATGATGTAGCAGCTCTTCCCCAAAAAACCGATACCTGTTGAACGCGTCTTTTGCAACGTTTTTACATCAGCCCTATATTGGAAGAGGATATCGGCTAGTTTTCATGGAAAAATGTGCAAATCGTTGTGTATTTTCGTTGCCGGGTTCGTCGTTGCGGTATCAATCCAGTCCGAGGCTCTTTTCGTGGCTTCATAACTTTTGTTTTCCATGTAAGGTTGTCAGCCCTACCTAACCCCCAACCTGGAGGGACAGTTGGTACAATTTGGACCGTTTTTATGCGCGGAAGACTTGTTTTCATCCTTCTCCATCTGCAGTTTTTTATTACGAAGAACTCCCAGCGATCACCGCGCGAGGGTAAGATAGCAGGCGTTCCCCAAGTTTGATGATTCATCATGTATACCAATCCACATTTCGCCCTGGAACCTATTCTACCCTTTGACCGCCGAGTTACTATATTGTTGGTGGAAATGTTACCTAATGTAGATAAGCAAGGCAAAGCACTTTAGATTATGATAGGGTCATACACGTCTTAAAATGCATCGGATCGGAATGAATTTTGAACCCTAGATTTCGAAAAAATACACCATCGCGGTCCTGTTCAAATCTTTCGATTGCATAGGCTCTGAGAGAGACCAGATTCACTTTTCGAGGCAAACATGTTGAGCCCCAATTCCTCTATGTTTCATCCCATATCAAAAACAGGATCGATTTCAGAAGGTACTAATAGGGTCCTTTCATTTGATACCCCACGTGGCCATATTATGTAAAAAAGTATTCATCCCACTTTGCACGTGTGTGGGAGCCACCCCCTAAAACTCAACAGAAAATAGCGTCATTTACTATATATACAGGGAACCATAGACCACATGTTATCAACAAATTTTGTGAGAATAGATTTACCAGTTTCCTAGTAATTCAGGTGTGACAGACAGATGTTGAATCTGAATCCAAATCATTAACAAATCAGCATACCGGGAGCTGGATGCTTCAGCTATAAAGGTTTCGTGTTCTTCTTGTGTGTAAAATTTTTTAGGTAAGTTTTTCCATTCGTAGATAACCAAAAGTTCAAAATATTCCTTGGCATATTTCTAGATTCCAACTTCGCCGTTCATATGAGTCCACTTTATATAATCATGACGTCATACAGGCCTTAGAACCCATTAGAGTCTCGTGAAATTTCGACCTTCTACGACTTTGTTGGTGATAGTTAAATTGCCTTCAAGCTTTTCAGAATTATGTCGTATATTATCACCTATCCAAAATGCCAGATTTTGTACGTCAAAGATAAACCTAAGGTGGGTTTTTCGGGAAATTTCTCAAACATGAGAATATGCCATTATTAACTCTATTTGACCAGATATCGAAACGCTATGTATTTTGAGACCTAGACTTCATATAGGTGCACCATTGGCAAGTGAATTCTCGTTAGCGTGGATTACCTGACCATACCATCGAAGACGCCGCTCTCGCAATTTTTCTATGATCGGTGCAACTCCATATGGATCACGAATATCCTTATTTCGGATATGATCAAAACGTGTCACGCCACAACGCAACATCTTCGTCTCCATTACCGCAAGAAGCCATTTATTGTCTTTTATAGTCGGCCAACATTCCGAACCATAGAGAACAACAGGACGGATGAGATTGCGGTAAATTTTGGATTTGAGACGTTCGTTGATACGTCGATCACAAAGAACACCCTTTCTGAAAGGCCACTTCATCCAAGTTGCGCTAACGCGTGAAGCAATTTCATAACGCAGTTCTCCATTGGGTGATAGCATTGACCGGAGATATTTAAATCGTTCAGTTCTGGGCAGGTCAATGCCGCTGACAGTGATTGTGCCTGTTTCATGAGGGTTGGTCGTCCAAAATTCAGTTTTATTCAGCCGTGTTGCGTGTAGCTATCATTCCATTTTTTGACAAGTTGTTCGAGATCATTTTAGCTATGAGACGCCAGGAAAACATCATCTGCATAAAGCAGCGTATAGGGCGCTAGAAAGCAGTGTATAGGGCGCTAGACGCTAACAAGAATAAATACTAGTAGTGAGAGGGCGCTTCCTTGAAGAACACCAACAGAGACACGAAGCGGTTTTTGTACACCGGCCATACTTCGAGCTTTACCTTTCGAATCGTGGAAGAACAACGGTTGAGTTGTAGAGTTCTTCTGGCACTAAGTGTAGTGGTAAAGCATACCAAATGAGTTAAGTCCTTTTTTGTTTTTTTTTGGGAGTAGGATAGGTGAATGCGTTTACGCACAGAGTGTTGGACTCCCGCAACAGCACGCTGGCGGACTACCAACTAAACACCTCCCTGTCATCAGAGAACTAGCCTAGAACCGTTTGACACATAACTTCGGGCTAGCCCTCCCGCTCTCCCGGCTTTGGGAGCCTTCAAGTCAGGGAATTTTTTTCACCAACGGGAGGGGAGGGAAGGAAGGGAGTTGTTAGTTCAGGGAACCCCTTACCGTCCGATCCCTCTGCCGGTCGAGTTCAATCTTTTTCGTAGTAAGAAGAGCCAGAACATAATGCGCAATACGATTCCACCTGCCAGCACTCTTCAGCATCTCTCTGACAATGTTGTCTGGAGAGAGCTCCCCTGTGTCTCCATAAAGCTGCTGGCGAAGGCCATCCCACCTCTCGCAAGAGAAAAAGGTGTGTTCAGCGTCATCCGCCACTCTATTGCAGAACACACAATCAGGAGATCGCGCCTTCCCAACCCTGTGCAGGTAAGACTGAAAACCTCCATGCCCACTTAGAAGTTGGGTTAGGAAGTAATCAATCTCACCGTGCTTTCTATTCAACCATCACAGCCAATTCGGAGACGGTGCGATAAGCAGAAGCCACTCGCAAAGCTCCCTGCCTCTGCACTTGAGCGAGGCGTTTACGATGCACCTCCTTGTCAAGGGCATCAGCCCATACCTCCGCACCATAGAAAAGGACGGACTGCGTTGCTCCCATGAGGAGACGTCTCCTAGTTGATATAGGGCCGCCGACATTCGCCATTAGCCGACCCAAGGTCGCGACTCCTGCTGCAGCGCTGTCCGCGGCTGCTTTGATTTGCTCGAAGAAGCTCATCTTCGAGTCGAGCATTAAACCAAGGTATTTAATCGCTGGTTTTGACTCTATAGTCAACTCGCCGATCGATGTGGGACGGAAGGTCGGGATTCTCCTTCTGGTACAGTTAAGTCCTTGAGTGTTTTACGTAGGTACCTGTCGTGGGGACTTAATCCTACGGTCTTTTCAAGACACGGATTGATTTTGTGACCACAATCAGAGCCCCACTGTGACAAGCAACAACAGTACCAGTCTATACCAAGTGCATGGCTTAGCATTCATACTGGTGCATGCCTAAATCTCTACCGAACTAAGGAGTACGGCACCCGTGTTGAAAGGCAACACCACGCCGAAGCCCGAAGGTCTATTCCCGCTTGAGCATAACCACAACCCCCATAAAGCTCCCACTAGGGGGCCAACCGCTAACAACCGAGTACACATATTCAACAGGAATTCTCCCAAAGTGTATGAGTCTAGGGGCTATCTCGGTTCCCATGTACCAGTATACCCCTGGTAAGGTTTCGTGGACGAACTCACTTCAGACGAGTCCCCGTGCAGACTCGGGTCTGATCACCCTAATTAAGCCTTGGAGCATTCATCTACTGCATCACGGCCGGCAAGCCAATGCGATGCAGCGTTTCCCGGTGCCACCACGTGGAGGTTCTCCTCGGCCACTTGGCTTTGGTTCAGCCGACAGGGTTGCCGCTCCATCTTCCTCCCCGCACCTCTGAGCACCACCGCTCTGCGTACAATACAACACGAAATACGTCATAAGACAACACTAACACAAAACACACAAGAACTGTAGCTGTCCATCACGACCACTATGGCCATTCGCCCATCATTCTGCAGATTAAACAGGGTCGAGAAACTGCCATCTTCGTTGGAAGGCAGCACACGCGAATTTGTTAGCGCATAAAAATGTATCACTGCTAGCAAGACACTGGTTAAAATCAAAAATACCCGTCTAGATTACGGATGTCACAGTGCGCTGAACAGACACAGAGAACATGGAACCAGTTCCCTCTGCATATCCGGTAGACCCAACCCCATGGGTTATCACTACCCTCACCAACGAATCGCCTCCAATTTTCTTATTTAGACTGCCTCTACAGATCTTTATAAAACGAAATACCTCCTTTATAGGCGAGCCTAAGTTGGTCAAGATCAACATCAAGATTGACAACCCTTAGAGAGCGCGCCCTTTGGAATCTTTCCTTTAGGCGACAGACTTCCCTCCGCTTAATACGAAGCGCATTCGTCCTCCACGTGATATGCTTACGAGCCCTTCGTTCGGGCTTCGTAAGCATGTGATCGTTGGCCCTACACAACATCCAACAGTTCAACCTTTTCATCCATAGACAAAAAGACAAACTCAGAGAGAGGAAAGCGACCGGCTAACTCCTCCATGCGAGCAACATGTTCTACCACGCGTATTCAAACCCGTCGGCATAAGCGGGTGATCAACATTCACATTCCAACCCCTATTAACCGGCACGACCTCAACAGGAGTGTGGTCACTCACATTGTATCCATCCAACATTTAAACAAAACAAATCGTGCTTTAACAGCACTTTGGACAAAACCTCCCCCCTACGTATAGCACGGTGGAAAGATGTGCGCTGGGCAATC
Source organism: Hermetia illucens (assembly GCF_905115235.1). NCBI lineage: Eukaryota > Metazoa > Arthropoda > Insecta > Diptera > Stratiomyidae > Hermetia > Hermetia illucens. The sequence goes on along the minus strand of NC_051849.1, from coordinate 122,934,014 downwards.
TTTCTGTGCCACATAGGGAAGGCCGAATTCGCAGTTCATTCCCAGGATGAATCGTCATCATCATCATCATCAACGGCGCAACAACCGGTATCCGATGTAGGCCTGCCTTAATAAGAAACTCCAGACATCCTGGTTTTGCGCCGAGGTCCACCAATTCGATATCCCTAAAAGCTGTCTGGCGTACTGACCTACGCCATCGCTTCATCTTAGGCAGGGTCTGCCTCGTCTTCTTTTTCTATTACAGATATTGCCCTTATAGACTTTCTGGGTGGGATCATCTTCATCCATACGGATTAAGTGACCCGCCCACCGTAACCTATTGAGCCGGATTTTATCCACAACCGGACGGTCACGGTATCGCTCATAGATTTCGTCATTGTGTAGGCTACGGAATAGGATGAGTGGTGTTCCGCAAATACGCGGAACCACTTCATTCAGGTACGCGATATACTGCTCTAGGCCGTCTGTGAGTGTACATATCCGAGTAAAACCACCGTCCTAAAGGCCCCGTGATTGCATACTTACACCCCACTCATTAGTGAGGCTGCAACATGGCTACGCCAATGTTGTACTCGCGCATGTGCCGGCCGAAATCCCGGCAGCGGCTCTGGCGCAGTTCAACTGCAGCAGTGTGAGCGACGTGGCGCTCAGTGGCGGGCATTGACCCGAGCCACCCTTGCGGCGTAAATCGGGCAAAGTATCGACCGGAGCATATACACGGCGGGAAGCCCCCGGAACTCACAGTTCCGGTAATGAACCTCATTACTCTAATAGGAGGCCATATGGCCACCCTGCTAGCAACGAGCACAGACACAGTCCTTCGCACGGCAGTCAGCCACGCGGTAATCAAAGCCAAGTCATTTAAAACACATAGGGTGCAAGTCATGCGACCTGACCCTGTAGCGAAACCATTTTACATAAACCCTTTCGGTGAATGTCAACTTATCAATCACTGCTGACGTGCCCCCAATCGCAGCATTGCTAACTGCCTCAGAACCCGACCATATTGGGCGACTTATAATTTTCGCCTCCTTCTTGAATCGCTCGAAGGAGATCTGTTCCCCCAAGTGATTTTCATGAATCTGCTGCATCAGCTCACCGGTGCTAATGGCACGAGGTCCCAGCTTCCTTGCCACTACTACTTTCAACCTGTGTTCGGAGAACTTCAGGTTCTTCACAAGCTGTGTCCGTTCCTTTTCGGAGGGCACGCGTAAGGCCACCCAGCGTCTGTTAACACGACAAACACCTTCTTCGGGTTGACTTTCGCAACCTGGTCTCCTTCTGCTCTCGCTCGAAGCCCCCCACCCCTTACCTGCTGGTTCCTTGCAATCCCGTACCGCCTCCCGTTCCACCTCATATGACGTCCACGTTTCCTAGGACCAGCCTCCTTCTTTTCCTAGGTGGCATACCTGCACTAGTTCTGTCAGTCTGTGATCGGGTCTAATTCCATCTTCCGAGCACACGTGCCCCAAGTAAGGCTGGCTGCAATCTAAAATTAGCTTCACAGAATCGTTGAAATATCCCCTTGACTTTCAATTTTGCTCATCTAGGCTTTTGGCAAACACCGCTACATCATCTAGGTATACGAAACACTTAATACCCTGTAAATCTGGCAAGACCTGGCTCAGCAAGAACTGAAAAAATGCCAGATCAATCTTAATACCAAAAGGTAATCTCTTAAACTACAGATGTTGGTACAAAAAACTGAATAGAGTTTTACCCCTATTCTCCTAATCAATCAGAACCTTCCTTCACTTCCGCCAAGTCAAGGGTGGAGGAATATTTTGAATTCGCAGGTTCGCCCAAGTTATCCTCATTCCGTGGCAGTGGATATGACATAGGTACCAGTTTTGTATTAAAGACCCGGAAATCAAGGCGTAGCCGAAAAGTTTTTTTCGCCGCCCTTCAGTCGCTTGTTTGCCACCGGATTGAGCGGCTAATTGCACGGGCTATTATAATAATAATCGTTAGCGCAACAATCCAATTGGATCAGGACCTTGCCCCACTGAGATTTGAACCGCCGCCTTCTGCTACGACAGCCCAGCGCTTTAACCACTTGCGCCATCCGGACACACATTTTTAATAGCCAGATAAAATTCTTTGCTTCTATATAATGCAGAGAATTATAACTTCTACACAGCTTAGTTTTCCTCCACTGTTGAACGGGCTATTACTCGGCTCAATTATATAGTCTTCTAACAATTTATTAATCTGCGCCTACAATCATCTCGATGAACCTGCAGTCACCGCTGCCGGTAATAGGGGTATTGTCAAGGGCAGCTTATCGCCAGGAGGTAGGAACATATCATTATACTCAAGACATAGCTGAGTAATACCATCCTTCCCCTCCAGGTTAAGCGCATCCGTTAACCCTAACACCTCCGTCAACCATTTTAGTCTTACCGTGTTAATGTCCGCCAAAGTCTATAGTCTGATAACTTTTGAAATTCCAGTCTAAAATTTCCAAGATTCATTTCATCTTCATTTACATTAATGAGCCCAACAAAAACCGACCAATCCCGCGGCTTCACTATGGCATTACTCAGAAATACGCCCGGTACCACTTCTTGACAAAAGCAAACCCAAGCCCCCTTAAACGCTACAGGTAACTCTACGATCCTCTCTTCCCAGGAACACAACCTAATACCTCCTCCTTCTGGTTCCCCTTATCTCGAATTTTCTCGGTCCCTAAATTCTGTCCTGTTGTGACTTTCTCCCGCACTTATTCCATGCAGCCCCTTTAAGACTAATTGAATATCCTCTGGCCTCTCATTATACTCTTTCGTCTTCTGTACTAACGAGACATTCCCTGTACAATCTTCACCAAATTGTGGCGCAGCAGGGTTAACAATATTCGAAATTTATTTCGAATGTTGTTAATTCAATTCACAGTTGCCACCACCAGTGTTCCCTGTGGCGGAATAGGCCTTCATTGGCCGAAAAAAAATAATAGAAGTTAGAAACTTTCTAATGACAATTTGGGGTTTGAAGAATGCATTGTAAATATTGATGTATTATAAATATTGATGTAAATAAAAATAAAATGTTTTTAATTTAAACTAAAGTGGTGACCCCAAGTGTGAACTTAAATATCAAATAAACAAAACCTCGCGCGCACAGCAAAAAAATGAATTTCAATTAGAAATCGGTTTTGAGGCGTTCAAGCACGGCGACGGCAGTTTTTTCTCAACCCAGAAAAAAAATTCCACTGGCCGCGAAGAGTTCTGGCTGAAAAGCAGGTGAAAAAGTGCGGAGATTTACGAAAGCGACGGCAAACTTGCCGCAGCACCCCGGCTTCGAATGAGTGATCGCAAGGAATTCTGCCGAGGACGCCCTGTATCAGCGCCGAATGGAAAGTTCGTGCAGTTTATTTCGCTGGGAGAGACGCGAAATATTCCTTTGGTCTTTGTGTGCCCCCGATGTCTAGTGTTGAAATCATTCATCAGACCGTTGAGCCGCCAGCCCCTAAAATGCGGAAGCTGACGTCGACGACGAGCCGCCGTCAAGGATCAATCGCACGCTCAGAAGCTCCAACCTCAAAAAGAAAAACGCTGTTACTGCATGCCACCGCAGGAAAAAATCAAAAGGAGTTTTGAGTACTTATTATTATTTATTACTTCATTTCGCATACAATAAGTGTTAAAATTAATAATCATCAAACCGTCGCAAGCGATGGCATTGATACTCCTTGGATTTCCGCTGTTTTGGCAAGTTTTCATTTTGGTCTCCGCATCAGACGTCCGCTTCGGGGTACGTCAGTGGTCTCTTTTTCTGTCGAACGGGGTATTTGTGGGTGAGGTCTACCGTAGTCAGAGTAGGGCCTTCTAGAATTCAGCCTTGGACAAAACTCGCTTCGTAATCTTAGCTGTTGTGATGTCGATGAACGACAAAGACGCGATAGGCTCATCGGACCCTCACGTGACCGCCCTCGCTGTGTGCGTCCCTCCATTTTGACGACGGAATCCGGAGCTGTGGTTCGTCCATCTAGAGGCGCAATTCCAGATGTCCAGGATCACAGCGGACGCGACAAAATTTAATTACGCGATTGTGGGCCTGGTGGCCGACATAGTAAAATCGGCCTCCTACACGGTATTGAAAAGAGAGATGATCAAGCCCCCTGTCGGTAAGTGAGTCAGCTAAGCTGGATCACTTGCTGAGAGGTTAGACGTTGGGCGATCGAACTCTCAGCCAATTGCATCGCGGAATGAGGCAACTGGGTTGGAGCAAGATCGACGCCGATCAGTTAAAGTCGCTCTGGCTGCGACGAGTTCCGAAGAGCACCCAGGCGGTCCTCGCGTACGTCTCCGATTCTTTGGAGGCACTAGCAGCTGCGGCCGATAAGGTGCATGAGGTGCACGCGCGTCCAACTATAGCGGCCGCTCAGCAGCCTTCTGACGAAGTTAGCGAGCTGAAGCGCGAGATGGCCGCGCTTCTGGCTAGTGTGGCTGAAATGAGGGCGACGCTGGACGCTCAGCTTTCGGGCGTCAGGTCACGAGCTAGCTCGCGGTCTTCTGCTACAAAAAGACGATCCGGTAGGAGGTTGTCAGGACAACCTACGGACCGAAGCATTTGTTGTACCATCGCAGATTCGACGAAAAAGCCACCAGATGTACGATCCCGTGTAAATTCGCGCCTACCTCAAAAAACTAGGTCCGCGGGGGGTCCTGGCGAGGGTCACCCAGAACGTCGCCTAAAAATTTACGACCTTATCAGCAGACGCAACTACCTCGTGGATACTGGTGCGGAAATTTCGGTTCTCCCGTACCCCAACACCATAAACTATTTCCAAAATCCCTGAAACTAGTAGCGGCAAATGCCTCCCGTATCAACACCTACGGGTATAGGCAAGTGGACGTGAGTCTTGGCTTGCGTAGGACGTTCCCGTGGCGATTCATCCTGGCGCAAACTTCTTGTGCCACTATGGGTTGCTGGTGGACTTGCAGAACAGGTCCCTTATAACTCCAAAACCAACCTTAATTCGTCAAGCCAAATCGCATCGTTTCCTAACAACAATCTTTCCGTACTTCTGGAGGACATGACTGACTCGTGTTCGGGCGCTCCTCCATAAACTCAGCCAGATTACTACCGAATGCAGTCTCCCTAAAGCTGTGAAGCACAAAGCCACATTAACACTACTGGTTCCCATATCTTCTCGAAGGTGCACCCCTTACCATCCCAGAAGCTGGCTATTGCACGGAAATAGTTCGAAAACTTATGCAACAGGGTATCTGCAGACTTTCGGACAGCTCGGTCTTCCCCACTCTATATCGTCCCTAAGCCAAACGGTGAATGGACCCCCTGTGGGGATTGCAGAAGGCTGAACGCACAGACTGTTCCAGACGGATATCCTATTCCTTTCACCCAGGAATTTGCGCATCATCTCACAAATTGCCGCATCTTTTCGATTTAACCAAGGCGTATGACCAAATCCCTGTAGCTCCAGAAGACATTCCAAAGACGGCAATATACACACCCTTTGGACTGTTCGAGTTCACACGGATGACTTTCGAGTTGTTTAATGCGGCGCAAACCCTTCAAAGGTTCATTCACCCAGTCCTGCGAACTCGACTTCTGTTTCGTATATTTGGATGATGTTTTGGTTGCTTCTTCCTCAGAGTCTGAGCACTTAGCCCATCTCGAGTGCATTTTTCAACGTCTCCTTAAGGCCGGTTTAGTTCTAAACGTTGATAAATGCAAGTTTCTCCAAAAACAGGTGAGATTCCTCGGCCACTTCATTTCCCCTGACGGAATATAGCCTGACCCAGACAAGGTGCCGGCAATCACAAACTTCCCACGTCCGAAAACTGTGAATTATTCGAGGAGGTTCTTGGGAAACTTCTATCGTCGTTTCCTGTCCAAAGCCACACAAAACCAGTCCGTTTTGAACGCGTACTTGTCTGACCCCAAAACAAAGGACACACGAGAGATGGATGACGTAGTACTTCAGAGCCTCAAATCCAATCCCAAATACAAATTTTGGGAGTGGACCATCTTTGGCTCGAACCTCTCTCTCTGCTGCGAATATTCGGAAAAAAGACCCCGTCCATACATTCCGGCCACCTTGCTCAAGGAAGTGTTCCACGCGGTTCACGACGTAGCACATCCAGGCATCAGGACGTCAAATCGGTTAGTCGCCGAGAAATTCTTCTGGCCCTCGATGAATAAGGACATCAACTCCTGGGCCAGAGAGTGCATTGCATACCAGAAGTGTAAGGTTACCAGGCATGTAAAAAAAGAAGTGGGCTCATTTCCCCGCACTACCAAGCGGTTCCACACTATACATCTCGACATCATAGACACCTTCCTTCTATCATGTCGAGAGATTGGCGTTGCACGAACTTGCGTCATATGGTAACGAAATTTCTCAACGAAAAATTTCGGATCGGGAGGCATTTCCTCGTCAAGAAAGAACTCTCCAGGAATGCGAATCGTTGTCCCATAGACTAGCTCAGCAGCTGTTGCGCCAATATCCTCCTTAACGCTTGTACGAAGACCGAGCAAAACCATTGGCAACACTTCGACCCATTCACGGTTATTGTGGCACATAATAGCTGCTTTCATCGATCGGTGCCATCGCTCAATCAATCCGTTAGAAGCAGGATGGTATGCAGTGGTTCGAATCTTTTTGCAACCCACTAAGTGCGTCAGCGACTGGAAGATCAAGGATTCGAACTGGGATCCTTGGTCCGATGTTAATATAGTAGGTGCTCCAAATCGTGAAATCCAGTTGGTGTAGAATGCGTCTGCGATAACATCTGCCGTAATTGATCGTATCGGAACCGCTTCAGGCCATCTCGTAAATCTATCGATCATAGTCAATACATACGAATGACCTTGTGATTGCGTTAGCGGTCCGACAATATCGATATGTACGTGACTGAATCTCGTGTCCGGCATATCGATTTGGCCATGCGATGGTTTTGCATGTCGTCCAATCTTACTTCGTTGACACGCTAGACATGTTCGTGCCCACTCGAGAATGTCCTTGGGCATACTAGGCCAGACATATTTTCGGCAAATCAGCTTCTTCGTGACGTGTCCGCTTGGATGAGATAGTCAGTGAGTAATCTCAAATATTCTCCTTCTGAGAAGTATTGGGATATACGGCCGTATTTGGGAAGTTGACACGTCGCAGTACAACATTGTATCCTTATCGTCATCTCGCAACTTTTTCAAATCCAAGGTCGTTTCAGAACGCAGTAGATATTGGAGTTCCTCATCGTTTCGTTGCGCTGTAGCTAATTCTACGGGCGTTAAGGCAACCGGCAATGTAACAGCACTAATTCGGGACAAGGCGTCTGCTGTAACGTTTTCCTCGCCAGTGACGTATATGATATTGGTCGAGAATTGGCCGATATAGTCCAGTTGCCTTAATTGCCGTGGACTAGCTTTATCGGCTTTCTGTTGGAAGGCAAACGTTATCGGCTTATGATCGGTTTTGATTAATAACGGACGACCTTCGACCCTGTAGCGAAAAAACTTGACTGCACTGTAGATTGCTTGGAGTTCTCGATCGTAAGTGCTGTACCTACGTTGTGTATCGGAGAACTTCTTCGAAAAGAAACCGAGCGGTTCCCAAACATCGTTGTTCCACTGTTCGAGAGCTGCTCCCATAGCCGTGTCCGATGCGTCTGATTTGATGGCCAATGGTGCATTCTCAATGGGATGTCGTAGTAACGCAGCGTTGGCAATTTGCTGTTTGCACTTTTCAAATGAGACATCTGCTAGTGGATTCCATTCGATTTTGCGTTTATCCTGTTTCCTTGCACCAATGAGATACTCGTGGAGAGGTGCTTGAATTTCGGCTGCATTCTGCAACGATTTTCTATAGAAATTAACAGCTCCTAGAAATCGTCGCAAATCGGCAATTGTTGACGGTTTTCCGAAATTCAAAATGGTTTCCACTCGACCTGGAAGAAGCTTGATGCCATTTTCGCTCACCAAATATCCTAAATATTCGGCAGAAGATGTTCCGAAGCTGCATTTATCGACATTGATGAATAATCCGTATTCGCGGAGTCGATTAAATATCGTCAATAAGTGCTTCCGATGCTCCCCGTTCCATTTAGAAACGATAAGAATGTCATCGATGTATGCATAGCAAAAGTCCAATCCACGGAGTGCATGATCAATGTACCGCTGGAAGTTTGTGCGGCATTACATAGACCGCTGTTTTGGGAATGTCCTCGGGTGCTACAGGAATCTGGTGGTATGCTCTTGTCAGATCAATCGTGGAAAATACCTTGCATCCACTCAGTTTGCGCGCAAAGTCACTAATGTGAGCGATGGGGTACTTATCTGGGACGGTGATAGCGTTCAAACGCCGATAATCTCCACATGGTCTCCATTGTCCGTTTTTCTTCCGTACCAAGTGTAATGGGCTCGCCCATGGGCTACTCGATGGTTGGCAAACTCCCTGTTGTAGCATGTAGTCAAATTCGGCCTTTGCTTCGCGCAGTTTTTCGGGCGTCAATCGTCTGGTTCGGTCAAAAACAGGCGGTCCCTTAGTCAGGATATGGTGGTAGATATCATGAGCCATCACTTTCGCTTCGTCAGATGGAATTGTGATGTCGACAAAATCTCTCAGAATGTCATGATAACTTTCGCTAGACTTCAGTGTTGTCATACCACAAGGTATGGTGCCGGTAAGCTTTGCGATGCAGGATAAGTTGGCCTTTTCGTCGATTATCTTCGTCCTGCGTAGGTCCACTAATAAGCCATAATGGTGCAGCAAATCGACACCGATTATTGGTTGTCGAACATCCGCTAAAACGAACCTCCAGGTAAACGGTCGTCGTGAGCCGAGGTCGAGCGTTATGATGCGATGTCCATATGTTTTGATCGGCGTATTGTTGGCGGCATAAAGCTGAAATTGCATTGGCGTGTGCTGATTTTTGTCTATAGGCAAAACTGAAATATCAGCACCGGTATCCACCGGTAAATGCATGCAGCTTTTCCGATCGAGTACAAATAATCGGCTGGGTTTACTGTGAGAGGGGTCGTCCTCGCCCGCCGAAATTCGGGACGACGAATTTAGTTTTCCGAAGTCGCGGAATTATTTTGCCACTTACATGGCGGTCGGCAATTACGTGCTTGTTTCCCAAACCGTTGATGAAAGAAGCAAAACCCTCGATTCCGTGAACCTGATCTTTGCCTTCTGGTGCTCCGTTGTTTGGATGGGGACCGGTTGCGTGTCGTGATTTCCAGTCGGTCAATTCGGCTCAATATTTGCTTCAAGACATCATTTTCCGTGGGTGCCTTCTGAACGGTGGAAATGCAAGGCAGTTGTTGCATCGCGATCATTAAATCCGCCATTTTCGCCAATTTATCGACGTCTCCCTCGTTAGAAATTGCTAACACCATTCGAATATTTTCGGGCAATTGCTCAAGTAGCAACGATCTTAGCATGGCGTCAGTTACCTGCTCCCCGCCAGTGTTTCGCAAGTCCTGCAGGTAATGCGATGGTCTCTTTCCTTCCAAATTCTTCCCTTGGAAAAGTCGTCGCAGCTTGGATTCGGCGGACTCTGCAAATGCTGCCAATATCCTCTCCTTCACGGCTTCGTACTTATTGCCGGAGGATTGCGTGCTATCGAGATCACATGCGGAAGGATTTCCGGCTCGGCAAATTGTATCACGTACTTAAATCTTGTTTCGTCCGACGTGATGTGATTAGTGCGGAACGCAGCCTCTACCTGCTCAAACCAAAATGCCGGGTCGGGTCGATAAAATGACGGAAATTTTTGTATGCGTGCCGCTTCCACGAATACGCCTGCTGGTCGATTAGCTATCGGCGGCAGGAAATCACTTTGAAGGGATGCTTTCGGCGTCTCTGGCGATTTGGATTCAGTGGCCGTTTTGAAACTCGCGCTTGGTGTCGATTAAACGTATGGAAATTTAAGATCACTGCACTTTTTATTTTAACTCTAGTCGTCGGGGTCACCAATGCAGAAACATGAAAAAAGTACGTTTTTAGGTTCTACCTATTTATTCAAATTCGAGAAAAACAATTAAGTTACAAACACCGAGAAGGTCGAGAGAAAGAGTGTCTAAAAGAGTCGAATGGCGTCGAATTTATATCCTTGCCGATCCATATAGTGATGTTACTTTGTTGAGCATATCAGCTGTTGAAAGGCGTTGCCATGTTGGTGCTGTCATGTCATTACCATGTCGCTACAGAGACGACAGACGGCAAACGACACACCACACACGGCAGACCGCAGCCGATAGACGAGACATGGCAGACGACAGATGACAGACGACAGATGACAGAAAACGGACGACCGACAACAGGCGACAAACGACGGATGGCTGACGGCAGACGACCGACGTTAGACGTGAGAAGGCAGACGACCGACAACAGACGAGAGATGGCAGCCGAGAGACGACTGACGACAGGCGAAGGACACCAGATGGCAGACGAAAGGTGGCAGACGACAGGAGGCAGATGGTACACGACAGCCGAGAGACGACAGGCGCCAGACGGGAGATGGCAAACGACACACGGCAGACGATAGATCACGGACGACAGGTGACAGGCGAGAGACGAAAGGCGGCAGAGGGGAGGCGACAGAGGACAGCCGAACGGCGACAGACGCCAGACGATCGACAGCAGGCGACAGCCGACGGACGGCAGACGACCGACGTCAGACGGGAGAAGACGGACGACCGATAACAGAGGACAGATGGCAGAAGACGGCCGGGAATGAACAGCCGAAAGACGGCAGGAGACAAGGCACACACGACAGATGACAGACAACAGAATACAGATAGTAGACGAGAGACGACAGGCAAGAGATGACAGACGACAGATGGCAGACGAGAGATGACAGATGGAAGACGACATACAACAGACGAGAAGTCGCAGACGACAGATGGCAGACGACAAACGACAGATGACAGACGGCAGACGAGAGTTGGCAGACGACAGATGGCAGTCGGCAGATGACAGCCGATTGATGACAGATGCCAGACGACAGATTGCAGGCGACAGATGGCAGACGATAGACAACCGACGGCAGGCATCTAATACTACAAGTGTTTTAGATTTGAAGAAGGAGATGTTGAAACGAGGCACAACTCTGCCAAGAACACCAATTGTAAAGGCAAAGAATGATCGGCTAAAAGGAGATAGCTGGCCAAAAAAGGTGATTTCGACACCCATCGGATCTGATAGCAGCAGCAAATAGATCCATTCAGGAGAAGCTCGTCAATTCTACGATCTCCTCCAATATCAAAGCCGGGAAAAGAGAAAGCTCATGGGAGCTCAGCAACTGAAAAAGGTGAAGGAGTCAGTAAAAGAAGTAATCTGGCCAGGACTCACCGAGAGCAGATCCCTGACCCAGAAGAACTACCTTTTATGCAGCTTGGGACTAAAATAGTTGAGCTGCCCGAATTCATCAAGGACAAGCACAACGTGCACCAAGCCATTAAGAACATGGTGAGAGCCATCTGGGTGCTTTACAATGGGTCGCAGGAAGAAATAGAAGAAATAAGAAAGCCTAAGGAAAAGCCGGACATCTCGGCCTCAACAGTGTCACAGGCGACCCAAGTGACACCCAAGCACAATGTCGCCGATCTTCGCTCAAGTAAAAGAGTGCGAGACCAGGAGGGGGAAGCTGTGGGGAATCAACAGGCACCAAAAAGGAAACAAGTCGGAATACCGGAAGCTCGCGCTTCGGATATAAAGGTTTTGTGTTCATTTTATGTAAGAAATTTCAACGCATATTTTGCTACCCGTATTTAGCTACAAATCTAACATAATCCTTCATATTTTTCCAAACTACGAGACATACGTACATATTACAGCCATAGATATTACGCTCACCCTAAACAAACAAACTGCCTATTTCCGAATACTGTACACATATATGCACGTATATAAATTGATAATACGCATGCCGAATTTTGTACTTCTGGGATGAACATAAGGGGGGTGCCGGGTAAATTTCTAAAATGTGGAAATATACTATTATTAACTTTATTTGTGCAGATGTCGGAACCGGATATATTTTGAGGCCTAGATTTCGTAGAGATGCGCCACTGTGATTTTTTTTCAGATTTTTCGGTTGGATAGGTTCTGAGAACGAGACCTGTTACGCTTTTTGGGGGTCATATTTAGAGCGCTCACTCCTCCATGTTTCACCCAATATCAAATATTGCACCAGTTTCGAAAAGTACTAATTGAGACCTTTCATTTGATACCCCACATGATTACATTCTGTGAAAAAAAATTTGCACCCTCCATTCACATATATGGGGAGCCCCCCCTTAAACTTAACACAAGATGGCGCCACTTACTGCATGTAAAGGGATCACCAGATTACATACTCTCACCAATTTTCGTGACAATCGGTCCAGCTGTTTCTGAATAAATCGGGTCTGACAGACAGACAGACAGACAGACAGACAGACAGACAGACAGACGGACAGACGGACAGACAGACACCGTCTCGATTCTAATAAGGTTTTGTTTCACACAAAACCTTAAAAAGGGGTCTTGACCAGTCCAACAAACGGAACTAAAAGTTCAGAAGGGCCCAAAGTACCAAAAGTAGTAAAGGCTTGTGAACCGAAACTGAAAGAAAATAAGAACGATGGTTGGACTAAGGTCGTGAATAAAAAAAGAAATAAGAAACCAAAGGTGCGAATTCGCCCGGAGGCAATTGTAATCTCTAGCAAAGGACATCTAACATATGTGGAGATACTGAAGAATGTGAAATCTGACCCCGACCTAGGCGGAAGTGTCAGCAAAATCGGGAGGACCCAGAAGGGGGATCTCATGTTTGAGCTGAAAAAATCCAGCGTGGGAAAAACCGACGGCTTTCGTAACCAAGTTATAAACTCACTTGGGGAGAATGTCGTGGTTCGTTCCCAAAAGCATGAAGTCTATATACAGTGCAAGGATCTCGATGAGGTAACAACTAGAGAAGAGATCTGCACTACCTTGAAGCAACAATTCAAGTTGCACTTCGCGAAGGCATGCAGTAGCGGCATCGATCGGTCCGATCGATGTCGAGGATGTGGGGAAAAAGGACATATTGCCAAGGAGTGCAATAGAGACCCCAAATGCATTTTGTGCGAAGAAAAGGAGGGAAGGGATAACCGGCATATTGCCGGAAGTGGTAAATGCCCAAAATTTAGGAAGGCGCTAACTGCAGTGAAAAAATGAGGTTAATACAAATAAACCTTAATCATTGCAGGGTCGCACAAGATTTGCTTGCGCAGACCACTTACGAATCCGCGATGGAGATTGCTATCATTAGCGAACCGTACAGAAATCTTGACGGTAGTGTATGGGTCACAGATTCGACTGGTGGAGCGGCGATATGGGCGTGCGGTCGTCAAGCCATACAATATAGCATGGGTCAGGCGGCTAAAGGCTTTGTGTGAGCAAAAGTAACCGGTATTATTCGTATATAGCTGTTACGCCCCACCGAGCCTCACACTGCCTGAGTTTGAAGACCTGCTAGACGATCTTGTTCACGACGCATGGGGACGAATTCCATAGGTGATAGCCGGTGACTTTATCGAGTGGAGCAAAGAAACTAACGCAAGGGGGCCGTGCTTATTAGAAGCATTCGCCCAGCTGGTTGTGGTTCTGGCCAACGAAGGCGATAAAAACACTAATAGGAAAGGGGGATCTGGTTCAATTATAGGCCTGACTTTTGTCAGCCCTGCGTTAGCACGTGACATGGCCTGGCAAGTTAGTGAGGACTTCACGTACAGCGACCACCAGGCTATCAACTTTGAACTAAGGACGGAACCACAAGGTAGGAGACCCGCACCCCGAAAGCCGAAATCCAGAAGGACACCAGGATCGTCTGCCAAAGCGATGGATGAGCAGACATTCATGGAGGTGTGGCTAGGCTTCCCTAGCAAAGCTGGCACCTCCACGGATAGAGCTCTCCATGTCACACAGAGCATGCGACGCATCGATGCCTAGGAGGTGCTCATTCCCCACTAGGAGACCCAATTATTGGTGGAATAGTGAACTTGTCAGCCTTCGATCGATTTACCACAGAGCCAGACGAACGGCTCAGAGGGCAATAGGCTCAGAGGGCAATAGGTAGGATCGATCAGGGGTAAAAGGAGCATGCCTATTGGGAAGCTCGCAAGAACTTCAAGCTCGTTATTCAGCGGAGTAAGAGGGAATGTTTTAATTGGCTCTGTTCGGAATGAACATAAACCCGTGGGGTAGCGCCTATAAAATCGTGACAGGACGATTCAGAGGCCGATCGTCTCCGCAGATCACGTACCCTATACTCTTGTTGAAAATAATCTAGGGGTTATTTCCCAAACAAGAGGGGGGTACTGACACCTTCCAGCGCCCCCCGAATGTGACGCCGATTCTACTAGGCACCAGGGACGAGCTGGTGGCAGGTCTCCAGTCGAATAGGCGACAGTAAAGCCTCGGGTCTTGACGGGATGCCTAATAAGGCCCTCAAACTTGCCGTCAAATGTAGACCGGATATGTTCGCGGATCTGTTCGAAACGTACATGTCGGAGGGTATCTTTCCTGCACCATGGACTATGGGGAAATGTTGGAGCGAGTTATTTATAATAGATTACTTCCAGTCGTCAAGAGCCAAGGGGGCCTTTCAGATAGGCAGTATGGGTTCCGTAAAGCTAGATCAACCATTGATGCCATCAAAATGGTTACTGGCTTGGCCGATGCAATTCACGGAAGGGGATGTTCTATGAAACACTAGAGGGTCAAAGATGGATGGAGGTCACGTCGGGGGTAGAACAGTGATCCATCCTAGGGCCGGACCTCTGGAAAGCTACCTATGACAGTCTGCTTAAAGTCGACATGCCAGAAGAGCCGCGCCTGGTCGGCTAAGCAGATGATGTCGCAGCGCTTGTTGCTGGACGCACTGTTGTACAGGCGCAAAGCAGACTGGGCATATTCATGCAACGGGTAAGCGGGTGGATGACTACTCATGGTTTCAACCTTACACTGGAAAAAACCGAAGTAATCATCCTGACTAAAAAGGGAATTCCGACCCTGCGTCCAATATCGTTCGGCGAGTCGATCATTGAGTCAAAATCAGCGGTAAAGTACCTCGGATTGACTCTCGACTCAAAGATGAGCTTTTCTGAGCAAATTCAAGCAGCAGTGAATAAGGCTGCGGCTGGAGTTTCGGCGTTAAGCAGGCAAATGGCAAACATTGGGGGTCCTACGTCTAGTAGGCGACGTCTCCTGATGAGCTCAACGCAGTCTGTCCTGCTCTACGGCGCAGAGGTAAGGGCTGGCGCTCTTAAAAAGGAGGTATATCGTAAACGCCACGCGCAAGTACATAGATGGGGAGCTTTTCGGGTGGCGTCTGCGTACCGCGCTGTCTCTGAATCGGCCGTGATGGTGATCTCGGGAGTTATCCCCGTTGCCCTTCTTGCTAGGGAGCGTCAGGCCATATACAAGCGCAAGGGAGATGAGCCAAGGGAAGTGGTTGCTCGTGAAGAATGGCAACACACTCTAGACGAGTGGCAGCTCTCTTGGCAAAATGAAAGTAGAGGCAGATGGACTGCGCGGCTCATCGGCAACTTAGGTGAGTGGCTGAATCGGAAGCATGGTGAGACTGACTATTTCCTTACTCAATTTTTAAGTGGGCACGGAGGTTTTCAGTCTTGCCTGCACAAGATTGGAAAGGCGCGTTCTCCGTGTGTTTTGCAATGGAGTTGTGGACGACGCCCACCACACTTTTTTTCTTGTGGAAGGTGGGATGGGGTTCGTCAACAGCTCTATTTAAACACAGGGGATCTCTCTCCAGACAACATTTTCGAAGAGATGCTGAGGACTGCTGACAGGTGGAACCGTGTTGCCCATTATGTTCGGGCCCTTCTCGTTGCTAAGAAGATAGAACTCGACCGGTGGAGGAGGCGGATGTCAGGGGGTTCCTTGAACTGACAGTTCCCTTCCTCCTCTCCCCTCCCGTTCGTGAAAGGAATTCCCTGATTTGAAGGCTCCACAAAGCGGGAGAGTTCGGGGACTAGTCCGAAGTAATGTGACAAACGTTTCCAGGCTAGCTCTCTGACGATGGGGAGGTGTTTAGTTGGTAGTTCGACGACGTACCGAATCGGGAGTCTAACACTGTGTGCGTAAATTCATTCACCTACTCTACCCAAAAAAAAAAAAAAAAAACCTTTGAACTAAGGACGGAACCACAAGGCAGGAGACCCGCACCCCGTAAGCCGAAATCCAGAAGGACACCAGGATCGTCTGCCAAAGCGAGCAGACATTCATGGAGGTGTGGCTAGGCTTCCCTAGCAAAGCAGGCACCTCCACGGATAGAGTTCTCCATATCGCACAGAGTATCTCTAAAGCATGCGACGTGTCAATGCGTAGGAGATGCTCATTCCCCACTAGAAGACCCAATTATTGGTGGAATAGTGAACTTGCCAGCCTTCGATCGATTTGCCATAGAGCCAGACGAACGGCTCAGAGGGCAATAGGCTCAGAGGGCAATAGATAGGATCGATCAGGGGCAAAAGGAGCATGCCTATTGGGAAGCTCGCAAGAACCTCAAGCTCGTTATTCAGCGGAGTAAGAGGGAATGTTTTAATTGGCTCTGTTCGGAATGGACATAAACCCGTGGGGTAGCGCCTATAAAATCGTGACAGGACGATTCAGAGGCCGATCGTCTCCGCAGATCACGTACCCTATACTCTTGTTGAAAATAATCTAGGGGTTATTTCCCAAACAAGAGGGGGGTACTGACACCTTCCAGCGCCCCCCCCGAATGTGACGCCGATTCTACTAGGCACCAGGGACGAGCTGGTGGCAGGTCTCCAGTCGAATAGGCGACAGTAAAGCCCCGGGTCTTCACGGCATGCCTAATAAGGCCCTCAAACTTGCCGTCAAATGTAGACCGGATATGTTCACGGATCTGTTCGAAACGTACATGTCGGAGGGTATCTTTCCTGCACCATGGAAGCGGCAGAAGCTTGCGCTGCTGCCTAAGGCTGGCAAATCTGCAGGGAAACCGTCCTCCTATAGACCCATATGTCTCCTAGACACTATGGGGAAATGTTGGAGCGGGTTATTTATAATAGATTACTTCCAGTCATCGAGAGCCAAGGGGGCCTTTCAGATAGAGAGTATGGGTTCAGATAGAGCAGTATGGGTTCCGTAAAGCTAGATCAACCATTGATGCCATCAAAATGGTTACTGGCTTGGCCGAAAATGCAATTCAGGCAAGGGGATGTACTAGCAAATATTGCGTGATGGTGATCCTGGATATGAGGAATGCATTTAACTCGGCCAATTGGAACCTTATACGAAAGTCTCTAGCGACGATTGATGTTCCCACCTACCTCGCCACTATTATCGATAGCTACTTGAAAGAGCGGACACTTTGGAATGATGGAGTATAAATCAGCCGAAAGGAGACTCCGCAGCGCAATAAACAAGAGCAAAGCTCGCTGCTGGCAAGATCTGGTCGACGAGGTGAATGGGGATCCGTGGGGACTCGGTTAGAAACTGGTAACCCGAAAAATCGGGGCTCTGCGGAAACCCTGTTCACTTGAAGCCGAGCAGATGGATCGCATTGTAAGGGCACTCTTCCCTGCCCACCCCGTATGGGATGGTGACGTCGGCGCGGAGAGCGCAGTGGACTGTCCACTTTTCTCTATAAAAGAATGGAACAGGCAGTCCTCTCTACGAAAAACAAGAAGGCGCCAGGACCCGATGGTATTCCAGCAGAGGTATACAAACTGGTATTCCAACACCGGCCAGACCTACTGCTCGGCGCATTCAACGCTTGCCGAAAAGAGGGCATTTTCCCTCCTCGTTGGAAAGTTGCGAGGCTTGCGCTGATCCGTATAGGGAAAGGCGACCCCGAATTGCCGTGTTCATACCGTCCACTATGTATGCTTGACACTGCTGGGAAAGTGCTCGAAAAGCTCATCAGAAGTAGACTAAGAGTACGTTGTCTCCGCGGGTGTCCCACAGGGCTCTGTACTAGGCCAACTACTGTGGAACATCATGTATAACGATGTACTCAACCTTCCAGTTCCGGAGGAGGCCACGATGATGGGTTACGCCGATGATATAGCACTGGTTGTGGTCGCAAAGCATCTCGAGGATGCGGAGTTATATTCAAGCGCAGCAAACAGTCTTGTTAAGGCTTGGTTAGGGAGTGCTGGACTGGCACTCGCTCAGGAAAAAACGGAAGCGGTCCACAGCACTAAGCGCTGCAAAAGAAATTACGCCTGCAATAGATTCGGGAATCGGATCATCACTTTCAAGCGGGCATCAAATACTTGGGGGTGATGATAGACGGAGGACTTAATTTTAAGCAGCACATAGAGCATACTTGTAAAAGAGCATCCACCATGAGTACGGCTTTGGCAAGGATGATGCCGAACGTAGCAGGCCCGCGGCACACTTGCAGGCTGCTCATAGCCAGGGTGGTGAGCTCCATCATGCTATATGCAGTCCTAGTTTGGGGAAAAGCACTGCATGTTTTAGGCAATACACATAAATTGAGTACGGTTTACAGAAGAATATCCCTAAGGGGGATGCCTTCAGGACCGTCTCAGCGTTCGTCATCTCGGGAATGACGCCGATTGACATCCTGGAAACCGAAATGATGAACATTTATAACAACAGGTCCATCTCTCCCTTAAGCGATGGGACCAGTCAGAAAAGGGTCTTTGGACTTACAGGTTGATCCCTTCCATCGGGGAGTGGCTAGAGAGAAAGCATGGCGGGATTAATTATAATTTCACCCAGTTTCTCACCGGCCATGGAGTGTACCGTCAATACCTGTACTGGTTTAAATTGGACACCTCACCTAATTGTTCGAACTGCGGGTTCCCAGAGAACCCAGCGGACGTTTTCTTCCAGTGTCCTAGGTTCGTGGAAGAAAGGAGGAACCTAGAGGAAACTCTAGGTGCAGTGAAAATTTTGTCCGGAGAATAGTAACCTGTCAGGAAGATTGGGATACGATCAATTCCATGCTCGTAGTAATTCAGGATAAATTGCGAAAAGCAGAAGAAGTGAGGAAGACGCGGGTAGACGAGAGGAGACCTAGCTAAAGTAAACTAACTCCGCCCCGTAATGTAATACTTAAAGGCGGTTCCGCGGGGTAGGGGGGGGGAGTCGGGGGAGGCTTTAGTGGCTAAAAATCCCACTCTCTGGCGTGTCCAGGCCAGATTCTTCTGAAGATTTCCACCTATTCAAAAAAAAAGACGACGGACGACAGGTGACAGATGGCAGACGACAGGCGAGGACGAGGGATGCCGGACGACAGACGAAATTCGACACAAGGCAGACGACAGACGGCAGATGGCAGACGACAGCCGACAGCGGGCAGACGACAGGCGACAGATGGCGGACGACAGACTGCAAACAACAGACGACAGCCGACAGACAACAGACGCGACACGGCAGATGGCAGGCGACAGATTGCAGACGACGGACAACAGACGATGGAAGGCAGACGCCAGACTACAGACAACAGATGACAGACGCGAGGCGACAGATGGCAGACGGTAGACGAGAGATGGCAGACGGCAAACGACACATGACAGATGGGAGACGGCACATGACAGCCGACTGATGACAGACGACAGGCAACAGACAATAGGCGACAGATGACCGACGCGAGACGAGAGAAGGCAGATTGCAGACGACAGGCGTCAGACGACAAACGATAGATGAGAGACGACAGACGGCACACGACCGCCGGCACGTGACAGCCGACTGATGACAGAGGACAGATGGCGGACGGCATACGAGAGATGGCCGACGACAGACAACAAAGGGCAGACGAAATTCGACAGACGGCACACGACAGACGGGAGGCGACAGATGGCAGACCGCAGACGACAGATGGCAGACGAGGGACGACAGACGCCACAAGGCAGACAAGAGATGCCAGGCGACAGATGGCAGACGACAGGCGAGAAATGGCAGAAGACAGACAACAGACGCACACTACAGACGATACAGGGCGGGCGATGGGCGACGGTCGACAGATGACAGACGACAACCGAGGGATGACGCACGACCGACAACAGACCACGGTCGACAGGCGACAGACGACAGCCGACGGGCGACAGACGACAGCCGACGGGCGACAGACGACAGCTGACAGACGACAGGTGGCAGACGCCAGATGACGGATGAAAGACGACGGTCGATACACGGCAGATGGGAGATGGCAGACGACAGCCGGTAAACGACAAGTGGCAGACGGCAGACAACAGATGGCAGACGACAGACGAGAGATTGCGGACAACAGATGGCAGACGACAAATGGCAGACGACGGATGGCCGACGATGCACGACAGGCGCAGACGACATACGACAAACGAAATACGACAAACGACAGACGACAGACGACAGCCGACAGACGACAGACGGCAGACGGCAGACGGCAGACGACAAGCGACAGAAGACAGTGGACAGAGGACAGAGTACAGACGACAGATCACAGGCGACAGACGATAGACGACAAACGACAGACGCCAGACGACGGACGACAGACGACAGAGGACTGACCACTGAGGACAGAGGACAGAGGACTGACCACAGACCACAGACCACAGACCACAGACGACAGAAGACAGTGGACAGGGGACGGAGGACAGAGCACAGACGCCAGACGACAGAGGACAGAGGACAGACGACAGGCGACAGGCGACAGACGACAAACGACAGAGGACTGACCACTGAGGACAGACGACAGAGGACAGAGGACAGAGGACAGAGCACAGCCGGCAGAAGATAGTGGACAGGGGGCGGAGGACAGACGACAGATGACAGACGACAGACGAGAAACGACAGACGACAGACGAGAAACGACAGACGACAGACGAGAAACGACAGACGACAGACGACGGAGGACAGAGGACAGACGATAGGCGACAGAAGGCAGACGACGGACGACGGACGACAGACGACAGGCGACAGACGACAGACGACAGACGACAGAAGACAGTGGACAGAGGACAGAGTACAGACGACAGATCACAGGCGACAGACGATAGACGACAAACGACAGACGACGGACGACAGACGACAGAGGACTGACCACTGAGGACAGAGGACAGAGGACTGACCACAGACCACAGACGACAGAAGACAGTGGACAGGGGACGGAGGACAGAGGACAGACGCCGGACGACAGAGGACAGAGGACAGACGACAGGCGACAGGCGACAGGCGACAGGCGACAGACGACAGACGACAGAGGACTGACCACTGAGGACAGACGACAGAGGACAGAGCACAGACGACAGAAGACAGTGGACAGGGGGCGGAGGACAGACGACAGATGACAGACGACAGACGACAGACGACAGACGACAGGCGACAGGCGACAGACGACAGACGACAGAGGACTGACCACTGAGGACAGACGACAGAGGACAGAGGACAGAGCACAGCCGACAGAAGACAGTGGACAGGGGGCGGAGGACAGACGACAGATGACAGACGACAGACGACAGACGACAGACGACAGACGAGAAACGACAGACGACAGACGACGGAGGACAGAGGACAGACGATAGGCGACAGAAGGCAGACGACGGACGACGGACGACAGACGACAGGCGACAGGCGACAGACGACAGAAGACAGTGGACAGAGGACAGAGTACAGACGACAGATCACAGGCGACAGACGATAGACGACAAACGACAGACGCCAGACGACGGACGACAGACGACAGAGGACTGACCACTGAGGACAGAGGACAGAGGACTGACCACAGACCACAGACGACAGAAGACAGTGGACAGGGGACGGAGGACAGAGGATGGACGCCGGACGACAGAGGACAGACGACAGGCGACAGGCGACAGGCGACAGGCGACAGGCGACAGGCGACAGACGACAGACGACAGAGGACTGACCACTGAGGACAGACGACAGAGGACAGAGCACAGACGACAGAAGACAGTGGACAGGGGGCGGAGGACAGACGACAGATGACAGACGACAGACGACAGACGACAGAGGACAGACGACAGACGATAGACGACAGACGACAGGCGAGGACGAGTGATGGCAGACGACAGACGAAATTCGACACAAGGCAGACGACAGCCGACAGCGACAGACGACGGACGGCAGACGACAGACGGCGGACGACAGACGGCAGACAACAGACGACGGAAGCCAGACGACAGACGCGAGACGGCAGATGGCAGGCGACAGATTGCATACGACGGACAACAGACGATGGAAGGCAGACGCCAGATTACAGACGCGAGGCGACAGATGGCAGACGGCAGATGGCAGACGGTAGACGAGAGATGGCAGACGACGAACGACACACGACAGATGGGAGACGGCACATGACAGCCGACTGATGACAGACGACAGGCAACAGACAATAGGCGACAGATGACCGACGCGAGACGAGAGATGGCAGATCGCAGACGACAGGCGTCAGACGACAAACGATAGATGAGAGACGGCACACGGCAGCCGGCACACGACAGCCGGCACGTGAGAGCCGACTGATGACAGAGGACAGATGGCGGACGGCAGACGAGAGATGGCCGACGACAGACAACAAAGGGCAGACGAAATTCGACAGACGGGAGGCGACAGATGGCAGACCGCAGACGACAGATGGCAGACGAGGGACGACAGACGCCACAAGGCAGACAAGAGATGCCAGGCGACAGATGGCAGACGACAGGCGAGAGATAGCAGACGACAGACAAAAGACGCACACTACAGACGATACACGGCGGGCGATGGGCGACGGTCGACAGATGACAGACGACAACCGAGAGATGACGCACGACCGACAACCGACCACGGTCGACAGGCGACAGACGACAGCCGACGGGCGACAGACGACAGATGACAGACGACAGGTGGCAGACGCCAGATGACGGTTGAAAGACGACGGTCGGTAGACGGCAGATGGGAGATGGCAGACGACAGACGGTAAACGACAAATGGCAGAAGGCAGACAACAGATGGCAGACGACAGATGACAGACGGGAGACGAGAGATTGCGGACAACAGATGGCAGACGACAAATGGCAGACGACGGATGGCCGACGACGCACGACAGACGTAGACGACATACGACAAACGACATACGACGAACAACAGACGACAGACGACAGGCGACAGGCGACAGACGACAGACGACAGACGACAGACGACAGAAGACAGAGGACAGAGTACAGACGACAGATCACAGGCGACAGGCGATAGACGACAGACGACAAACGATAGACGACAGACGACAGGCGAGGACGAGGGATGGCGGACGGCAGACGAAATTCGACACAAGGCAGACGGCAGATGGCAGACGACAGCCGACAGCGACAGA